>NC_064638.1:1067586627-1068892043 GCF_023864345.2 Schistocerca serialis cubense | reverse complement strand
ATAGCGTAGGCACATAGGGAACACACACGACACAGATCTGTACGTCCACGGTATTGGTGATAAGTTGAGAAAACCGCCCCGAAATAAACGCCACTGTTTCCTGCGCATGTAACCCGACATCAATATGAGATATGATCACCATGAACACGGACACAGGCCGCACAACGGGTTTGCATACTCTGGATCAGGTGGTCCAGCAGCTGCTGGGGTATAGCCTCCCATTCTTGTACCAGTGCCTGTCGGAGCTCCTGAAGTGTCCTAGGGGTTTGAAGACGTGCAGCGATACGTCGACCGAGAGCATCCCATACATGTTCGATGGGGTTTAGGTCTGGAGAACAGGCAGGCCACTCCATTCGCCTGATATCTTCTGTTTCAAGATACTCCTCCACGGTGGCAGCTCGATGGGGCCGTGCGTTATCATCCATCAGAGCGTTGTTTCATATGTGTCAGCATTATCCTCACTTTATGAGCATGAGTGTAGCTCGCGCAAACCTGTCCGAACTCCCGCGTGCCAGCCGGTCGCAAACGGCAATGACACCTCCAATGCTGGTAAGTGCGGATACTCTCCCGCCGTACCACTGCCATTGCAACGCCATCGATCTTGTCTGGGGTCAAATAAAAGCAGACATCGTAGAGAGAAATAAAACCTTTATCGTGTGGGACGCAGATAAGTTCGTAAATGAGGCTATCACGCGAATAACGCCAGACAATTGGAAAGAGATTACCAGGTCGAACATAGAAGAAGACTTGAGAGAAGAATCCCTGTAAAATATTGTCATTTCTTTAATGACGATGAGGGCAGCACCAGCAAAGATATCGAAGCATGTATGGTCGGGACGAGTGATGACCAATTAGAAGACGAAGATTTTGAGGTTTCCGTTCTCCCGCACGATAAATAAAGGTGATGTCTTCATTCGATATTTTACATGTAACATTTGTACTTCTTGCTGTACTTTATTAAAGTCAAAAATCTATTTGTATGTGCTTTTGTAAGGAGGCAAAAACTACTAGCGGCTGAGGAAAACATCTGATCAAAGAACACATCGCTCAGCAGAATGCTGCCAACTCGAGTACTGCAATGAATCGTACGGCAGTGTTAGGCTCTGTAGCCCTGACTTCCGCGTGGCCGAAGGGTGGGACGGTAAGATCTGTCACCCTCCTCCCCGCATCGCAATCGCTGGCCCACTGCTCTTTCATGTCGAATACTAGCAAAATGGTTCAAATGGCTCTGAGCACTATGGGACTTCTGAGGTCATCAGGCCCCTAGAACCTAGAACTACTTAAACCGAACTAACCTAAGGACATCACACACATCCACGCCCGAGGCAGGATTCGAACCTGCGACCGTAGCGGTCGCGCGGTTCCAGACTGTAGCGCCTAGAACCGCTCGGCCACTACGGCCGGCGAATTCTAGCAAATGCGCTGCCAGCTGTCCGAGCTTTTCTCTCGCCGTACGGAGTATGCTCTGTTCCCTTGGTATCGTTTACTTAAGTAGGACTAAATTCCGTTGCTTCTGTTTTACTGACCGATGACCTTAGCAGTCTGGTCCCTTTAATTCCACAAACCACAACCTGTTTTACTGTTTTTGATGTTCATCCTATCATCTCTTTTCAAGGCAATATTCATTCCGTTAAATTACTTTTCGAAGTCCTTTGCTATCTTTCGCATAGTTACAATGTCATCGGCGAACATCAAAGTTTTATTCCTTCTCTCTGGACTTCACTGAATAATATCGGAGGTAGATTACAACACTGTCTCACTTGCTTCTCAACTACTGCTTCCCTTTCATGTCCTGCAACTTTTACAGTTCACGTCCGGTTTCTGTGCAAGTTGTAGATAATCTTTCGTTTCCTGTATTTTATCCCTACTACCTTCTGAATTCAAAGAGTGTATTCCAGTCAACATGGTCAAAAGATTTCTCTGAATTTGCAAATGCTATAAAGGTAGGTTTACCTTCTTTTTCAAATTACCTTCTAACATAGGTCGTTCATTGGTCCAGAACTGCATCGCGAATTCCTATATTTCTCCGAAATCCAAACTGATTTTCTCCGAGGTGTCGGCTTCTACCACTCTTTCCCTTCTTCTGTTACTACTTGGCAACGTCTTCGAGCGTAAAACCGACAAATAGAGCGGAGAACTGAACAGAATTATATCATAACCTCCCCTAAGGGAAGAAAAAGGCAAGTGGATAGGATATCCAATACGAACATGATCAGTAAAGCTATGTAACGTTAAAGCAAGTCTTTGCGTTGATGACAACTTCACTTTTATATAAGAGTCAAACCGAGATTATGCAGTGGAGAATCCCGGCTCGGTGTTAGTGACGCAATATTAGGCTCGCTCACGGACAACGTAAAATATATGCACGGTTGTGTGACGTATCTGATTCAGCGCTCCTAATTTTTGGCAGGTGGCTGGCAGATGCACGCCACGAATACAGAGCGGGCCGCACGGAACCTTGAGCTCCTGTACGTGTCGCTAAGCTAATTTCCGGCCACGCCGGGAAACAATCACGGAAACAAAACTTAACCACACAGAATAATTGAGTTGCGGCCAAGTTGCGCGGGGCAGCCGGACGTGAGCAGCATACGTGACCGCGCCACAAAAACCGCCCCCCCCCCCTCCCCCTCACCCCACGCGTGCAGCCACAACTATGCGCTGCTATGCACTTCCCTCCAGTCTGTTGTCCTAATCGTCTTCGAAAGCGCACTCAGCTGTCTGGATTACTATTTTTACATTTATCTGTGCAGTTAAAATTTGACGGCTTTTTTCTTCAACTAAGGGTGCCAGCGGAAGTTCATTTAAAAAAAAATCCTTACATGAACGCGGTCACGATATGCCACGAATTAATGACATACTTTGAATATGTGGGCACTGTACGTTCCTCTTTCATTATTATACAGACCCCCCCCCCCCCCTTTCCGCGCGATATCGATGCTGCGTGTAAGTTGTAACATGCACAGTATGAACGTTGTTTAGCGTGTCGTTGATGTCGTACGGATGTACCACCAGCTTGTGTCATTTCGTTTACAAAACGATTAAACATATTAATCTCAAAATGCCAGAACAGCTAGCCACTTCAATAAATTGTTACCCACTTTTACTTTCGCCCCATTAAATGCGACATCAATGACACGTTTATTAAGCCAACATTATGTTGAAGTACGTGCAGTAAATATACTTACAAAGTCTTGGTGACAGAAAAAAAGGGCCCAATTGTGGCTGTTAGGAGTAGGGATACGAGGTGTTCCAACAGCACGGCGCCAAGGGTGCATCACACAAGGCCCGTCTGTTGCTTTCGGCACGATGTATCCGTGTCTTGTCAACTGCAAGAGGTGATTGCCCTTGGCTTGTGCAAGGCAACCGTCACTCTCGCATTAGTTGGTATCCTGAGCCACGTGCTGGGAGACCCTCTCAACGAACAAGTCTGAACGGCGAAGCTATAAAGCCGCCAGCCCCGTCATTTCCTTCCTTGGTGAACACACCATCCTCTCAATTGTGATTAGGCCCTCGCCAAATTACTCCTTGTGGTGGGGCTAGCTGTAGAACAGTAAGATGTGATTCTATGTTTCTTGTGAAAGGTGTGTGTGGATACGGGCCGGGGGGGATGGCGGGTTGGGGGAGGGGGTGCACTTGCGCATTGTTCAATTTAATTTTAAGACACGACACCCTTTGCCCACAGCTAGGTGCTAACTTCAACGTAATCAGCACAGCTATAAAAAGCCTATTGCAAATATGATTTCGTGACTGAAGGCATCAAAATCTCTTTTTACTTGTCTTTTCATTATAAATGCTACTTTTTAATGTACTGAGTAACGGTCGCAGGAAGAAGATACCTTATCCCTTGTAAGTCACGGTAAACTGGTAGCACACTAACCATCATAATTAAAGGACCCCTCCTCCATGTAGGTAAACACGTCCAAATTTCTCAAGCAAGGGATAAATTACGAGGGTTGGAACTTATATAGTGGCAACTATTTATTCACAACCGATACAAAAGAGTTACATGTTTGCATCTGTCACTGTCCTTCAAAGTAGTCACCAGTGTTGTGTTGAACCCATTGCCAGGGATGTGGAAGGCGTATTATACAGTTAGCAGAGCCTGTTCTGTTGATGGTGCGAATGGAGCTGTCTACTGCCTGTCGAATCTCTGGAAGAGTTCTGAAGCGAATGCCACGAAGTGGTTCCTTCATCTTCGGAATCAAATCAAAGTCACAAGGACTTAAGTCGTATTAGTGTTCGTTTTTGGAGCATCACCTGCGACCAGTTTTGGAAAGAAGTGGGGACCTTTCTGCGCAACCTACCCATCATTTTGCACGACAATGCGCGGGAGCATATAGCGCAAACTGTGGCTGCTCTGTTCAAAAAATGTTCAAATGTGTGTGAAATCTTATGGGACTTAACTGCTAAGGTCATCAGTCCCTAAGCTTACACACTACTTAACCTAAATTATCCTAAGGACAAACACACACACCCATGCCCGTGGGAGGACTCGAACCTCCACCGGGACCAGCCGCACAATCCATGACTGCAGCGCCTCAGACCGCTCGGCTAATCCCGCGCGGCCTGCTCTGTTCGGTCGATGGGACTGGGAAGTACTGTACCATCCACCTTACTCTCCGGACTTAAATCCTTGTGACTTTGATTTGATTCCGAAGATGAAGGAACCACTTCGTGACATTCGCTTCAGACCTGTTCCAGAGATTCGACATGCAGTAGACCGCTCCATTCGCACCATCAACAGAACAGGCTCTGCAAACGGTATACTACGCCTTCCACATCGCTGGCAACGGGTTCTACACAACGCTGGTGAGTACCTTGAAGGACAGTAAGAGGTGCAAACATGTAACTCTTTTATATCATTTATGAATAAATAGTTGTCACTATTTAAGTTCCAACCCTCGTGTATAATCATCCACGTTGAGTGTGAATTAATTTCACATACACACATCGCAGTATCTTCCAGAAGCATATTCCTCCCCCATCTTCCAACGCTTCCTCTCACCCTCTCTCCCACATTACAACAATCTCAGACTGGAGAAGGATACGAGAATGAATCAACAGTGCTTCTATTTTTTCCCTTCTCGCCCCTAAGGAGTGTCATTTGGAGAGATCACAGGAAACTGGAACCAGACGTAAATTTAAGCTTTATTCCTACACGTCACTTGTAACTGGGAGGCTATCCAGTCTTACGTTAAAAGGGAGACAGTTCAAAAGCACGAATCCCTAAGCGTGTTGCTACATGTCACTTGAAGTTTGTTTTCTGTTCACCACTGCTGCGTTAATACCAGCGCTATATTTGTCTTCTGTCCCAAGTGCGCTTTCACCTGGCCAGATGTTATTAGCAAAGTTGTGGCACGTAGAAGACAGGTGTCTACACACGTTGAGAGATGGTCGGGGTTAGCCCGGCGACAAGACGCCCCGAGAGTTTCGCTCCGGGCAGAGCCGGCTCGTCCGACAACAAACGCAGACGGGCACAGAGGCGCCAAGAAACGGTTCCGCTTGTTTCGTAACCTGCGCGGCTGGACAGCTTTCTAGACCCCTTCCTTAAAAGCACCAGATACTTCCGAGAAGGACCACTGCGTTTCTCCACGTAATGGATTCGAGACCGCCCGCAGAAGTTTTCACTTCTCAATGGGATAAACGTCTTGGCAACTATTAAAAAATTCTGCTGCTTGGATTACACTTACAGTCGAGCCCCACGAGTAGATTTATTATCCGTTTGGAAGGATTTCCTTGCGCTGTTTTTGAGCTAGAAACACTGTCTACCTGCAAAAGGCCAGAATTCGGAGTGTTGGCAGTAAAACTGCAGCTCACACAGCGGACGAGGACCGGAGCCGATGTACAAATGTTACGCGGATGTTTTACGGCTGCCTCCCGTTTACGACACAGATAACATGGCGGTTATGCGTGCACTGGCAAACATATAAAATTCAACGGGCTTGTTTCCTCGGTGAACGACAGCTGGGTCGTCATAGTCTACAAATACGCGCAGTACTCCGCCGGAAAAAAAGGGGGGACTATATCGCTCGTGAACTGTTGGAACTACCTTGTATATGCACGTTTGCAGGCTGCCGTGACCGTTATGACCAAAATCGAGAGCCAGCATTTTTCATTCCGATTGCTGGACTAAATCAAAGCTATCGGAGCCTTCTGCGGCACCTCTCTTCGCAGTCTGACGCAGATTGTACGAAATTCTGGCTGCAGATAAAGCACTTCTTTGATAAGAAAAGTATTTCACTCAGTCATCTCTTAGCTTATGAGGTACTATTGGTGCCAATGATCTACAACAGGAAAAACTTCGAGCAATACGAAGAAAGACTAAAAAATGAAAAATAATGAGAAGGAAACATCTAATATACGAGATATAGTTACAATAAGTGTAATAACGGAGCAACGAAGCTTCACATGAAACTTGGAAAAAATGCTACTGAAACCTATCTTCCAATAAAAGAAGTACGCGAGTTTTTGAGTGGTTTATGCGTTTGCGAAACGGCCGCGAACACGCTGAAGATGACTCACGCCTGGGACGCCCTTCAACATCAAAACCTGATGAAAATATCGGAAATATAGCTAATCTGATTCGATCTGATTGACTGTTGAGTATTCGATCGATTGCTGAAGTTGTGGAAATTGCCGAAGAATGCCTAAGGCAAATTTTACGTAAGTAGTTTGACATGAGAAAAGCGTATGCGAAACTGGTGCCGAAAATTCTCATCACTGAACAAAAAGAAGTTCCTGAAAATATTTGTACTGACAAAGGTAGAGCACTGGAATTGATCGTAATTTCTTGGAAAGAGTGATGACAAATCTTGTTTTTTCAGTAATGACCCAGAAACTAAGCACCAGTCCATGCATTACAAGGGTCCAACTTCAGTGAGAGCGGAAAAAACTCGAGTAAGCAAATCAAGATTCAAAGCCATCATGATTGCTTTTTTTAGATATTCATGGTAGTATATATCTTCACTGAGTTCCCGAAGGTAAAGCTATTAGTCAGCGTTACTACCTTGAGGATGTTGATCAACTCTGTGAGAAAATAAAAATAAACCACCCTAACTGTGGAAGGACAAGTCATGGGCTCTGCATCAAAATATCGCACCGTCTCATTACTCATGTGTTACGAGGCTTCTAGCTAAGGACAGCATTCCGTTGTGAGACCACCCACATTATTCGCCCGGCCTAGCATCATGTGACATATATCTATTCACCTAGGTCAAATCTGCATTAATAGGAACAAGATTTCAGCCTGTTGAAGCAGGAAAGAAAAAAAGGTAAGCGGCATCAAGGAGCCCACAGAGGAAGACTTTCAGCATTGTTTCCATCAATGGAAACGGAGCGTTGTAGGGGTAGAAGACAGGAGTAGACTGAGAGTGATATAAATAATTATGTGCGCTTTAGAAATAAAATGTTTTACAACTATTGTCCCTTTATTTTTTTAGCCACAGCTTGTATTTTGAAGTCACCAAGCGTCGTAACACACATTTATCTGTACAGTGCCGCTGACCGTGAAAAGAGTTTTCTTGTGATTACGAGAAGAAAAGGCTCAATCTGTTGCTAAAACATAACTTGCTTCTTATGGCTTATCAACAGTATAATGGGTGACACAGTCCTTGACGTGCTGATACCTTCAAGAGTGTTAAATGCCTTCACAGTAACGGACACTATGGAGAAGAGTTCCTATGCGCACAGTCGAAAATACCTTCCACTACCGGGATTCTAAGGGGTTTTAACAGAATCTAACGCTGCCACGCATGATACTTTATCTATTCAGGCAACGGTTGCAGGTTAGCCTTTCATTAATAATTTTACAAATTTACAACGGGCTGTATTCCGCCTATCGATGACTCCCTTACGAAGCTCATCGGGTAAGAGGTCGCATTCGGGAGAGCGGAGACGGTTCAAATCCTCGCCCTACCATCCAAAATTATGTTCTCCGAAGTTTGCCTAAACCGCTTAACAGAAATTCTGGGATGGTGGCTTTGAAACGACACGGCCCACTGGTTTTTGAACGTTCTTCCTTAATTTTGACTTGCGCTCCATTTCGATTGACATCTTCTGATATCATCATGTTTTCCTTCTTCAATATTACATTCATTCAAGATTCAACATTACGTTCAACAAATGTGTGGTAGAAGGATGACTGTCAATAAACGTGCCAATAAGCATTAATTTCTCTGATTTTCAAATCGCGGTTATTTCGCAAGACGAAAGTGGAAGGAAGTACTATGTTGCCCGTCTCTTCTTGGAAGATAAGCTTTCAAACTGTAGCGTCTGCCAGTGTAGTTTCATGCGCATCTCTCTATCACCCTCGCGCCAACTAAATGATCCCGTGACGAAACGGGCTGCCCTTCGATGGTCCTCCTACGTCTCTTCTACTAATGCAAACTGATGCGGGTCCCAGACTGATGAGCAATAACAAGTATTTTGTTAGTCACTTCTTTCGCGGATTAATTACATTTAAGGTTCTCTCAATGAATCTAAGTCTTGCGTCTGTCTTTCCTGTTTGTTTTATATGGTCATTCCACGAAAAGCTAACTCCTTCCCATCCCATACGAAGTTTAACTCAACCCTTTCCTGTGTTGCTGTAAATCCTATATATTTCTAAAAATCTTATTCCCAGCCATTAATTATTTCCCGTAGACATACACATTTTCCAGAATTATTGTCTTCACCCCCAAATCCGAATACAAGTCCCTCACATGAGAAATATTAACATGATATGGCACCCTCATGTCGATAAAACAACTTTGTCACCAACATTCACAATGTTATGTCGTAATTTTTATTTTTGCTAGACATATTTTCTACGTCTTCTCGCTGTTCTAATCCGAAGACTACACTACTGGCCACTAAAATTGCTACACCACGGAAATGACGTGCTACAGACGCGAAATTTAACCGACAGGAAGAAGATGCTGTGATATGCACATGATTAGCTTTTCAGAGCATTCACACAAGGTTGGCGCCGGTGGCGACACCTACGACGTGCTGACATGAGGAAAGTTTACAACCGATTTCACATACACAAAAAAAACAGTCGACCGGCGTTGCCTGGTGAAACGTTGTTGTGATGCCTCGTGTAAGGAGCAGAAATGCGTACCATCACGTTTCCTACTTTGATAAAGGTCGGATTGTAGCCTATCGCGATTGCGGTTTATCGTATCGCGACATTGCTGCTCGCGTTAGTCGAGATCCAAAGACTGTTAGCAGAATATGGAATCGGCGGGTTCAGGAGGGTAATACGGAACGCCGTGCTGGATCCCAACGGCCTCGTATCACTAGCAGTCGAGATGACAGGCATCTTATCCGAATGGCTGTAACGGATCATGCAGCCACGTCTCGATCCCTGAGTCAACAGATGGGGACGTTTGCAAGACAACAACCATCTGCACGAACAGTTCGACGACGTTTGCAGCAGCATGGACTATCAGCTCGGAAACCGTGGCTGCAGTTACCCTTGACGCTGCATCACACACAGGAGCGCCTGCGATGGTGTACTCAACGACGAACCCGGGTGCGCGAAGGGCAAAACGTCATTTTTTCGGATGAATCCAGGTTCTGTTTACAAAATCATGATGCTCGCATCCGTGTTTGGCGACATCGCGGTGAACGCACATTGGAAGCGTGTATTCGTCATCGCCATACTGGCGTATTACCCGGCGTGATTGTATGGGGTGCCATTGGTTACACGTCTCGGTCACCTCTTGTTCGCATGGACGGCACTTTGAACAGTGGACGTTACATTTCAGATGTGTTACGACCCGTGGCTCTACCCTTCATTCGACCTCTGCGAAACCCTACATTTCAGCAGGATAATGCACGACCGCATGTTGCAGGTCTTGTACGGGCCCTTCTGGATACAGAAAATGTTCGACTGCTGCCCTGGCCAGCACATTCTCCAGATCTCTCACCAACTGAAAACGACTGGTCAATGGTGGCCGAGCAACTGGCTCGTCACAATATGCCAGTCACTACTCTTGATGAAGTGTGGTATTGTGTTGAAGCTGCATGGGCAGCTGTACCTACGCCATCCAAGTTCTGTTTGAGTCAATGTCCAGGCGTATCAAGGCCGTTATTACGGCCAGAGGTGGTTGTTCTGGGTACGGATTTCTCCGGATCTATGCACCCAAATTGCGTGAAAATGTAACCACATGTCAGTTCTAGTGTAATATATTAGTCCAATGAATACCCGTTTATCATCTGCATTTCTTCTTGGTGTAGCAATTTTAATGTCCAGTAGTGTATGTAGCAGCACTGTGTCTGCCGCTAGCTTAAAAAGCAGACTAACATGAATATGCGAAATACCAAGGCCCCACCATCTGCTTTACGTCTATCGCGACATGCTCGCCTACTGGAAGGGGTAAATATTTTACCCGATTTTCTCTATTCTCTGCGTGCCCTGTACTCTATTCTGCTGAGAAGAAGGCAGCTAATCTGCTAAGAGCACGGGGGAGATGTGCTGCTTGTGTTGGTGAGATACGGAGGCTTTCATTAAATTGACGCCGCGAGTGTTCAAACACGCGGAGAGGCGGCAGGCTGCTCCGTAAACAGCGCGGCTCCGGACGCCGTGCCGCAATCGATGTCTGGAGCTGGCGCGCGGCCCCTCTGGAGACCTGGCGTGGCGGAGCGGTGCGCTCTATGAACCTCCGGCGTCAACGACCCCGGGCCACTGCAGCCCCGTCTATCTTTCCTGTCTCGCGGAATCTGATTCGCTCTCCGATTGCATCAAGTGCATTGCCCCCACTTTTGTAGCGTATTGTAGCCTTTACCCCGCGAAAGAGCACTGAATCGAATATGAAATCTGCGATAGAGGAAAAGCGTCTGCCGGAGAAAAACAGATGCGGCACAGAATTGTGAACGTCCGTTTCACTTGAAACATATGTCAGCACCCACTAGGGAGGGAATTTAACTTTGATCTTAACAACATCCTTAGAAGAACTTAAGGACCCGTTACACTACAGTGAAAGCCAATAACTTTGCAACACAAGAAAGAATACTAGCACACGGTGCTGCTATCCATGGGGGGGGGGGGGGGGGGGGGGGGGGAAATTGCTCCATCCTGTCTGGGAATCGAGTCGAACTAAGCTTTGGCACGGGTACGCCATTATTACGTTGCTTCAACTCTATGTCACGTTTCTTCAATCGTAGTGGTAGCGTGAAAATCTCTCGACAACACAAGACAAAATGTTTTCAGTGGATGTGAGATCTGGAGGGAGTGTTGGCCAGGATAACAGTGACTACTGTTTGTACTGACGATGTTGCGACAGCACGAGAAAGATGCGGCCTTGCATTTTATTGTTGGTGGATAACGTCACGGAAACCTCTAAGTTAGGATAGATCCTCCGTCCGTAACACACTAGGAGCGCAATGCTTTCTGTTCAAATTACCGGATATGCGAGTCGGAGGTGTTTTACACTCAATGGCATTCCATACCATCAGGCCAGGTCCCGATCATGTATGATGGTGACGAATACAACCTGGAACGTTCTATCTACCGTAGCATCCAAGGACCGCGACTCTTCTCCAATGATGACGTGGCGCCACGCCTGTGTCCAGCGTAGTCCGTCGGGTGTAACACTGTTGGCGTGTGTCTTTCCTTTTTTTCCACATCAAAGGAAGCTGCAAAAAGGTCGCCGTGCTGTACATGCGTCTAGATGGCGTTACGCCTGCTTACTTTTTGCGATTGCTCCGAAATGCTAAACATTTGCATATCCAAGCGTTTACTGCACTTCACGCCAATTCAACGTTTTTACATGCCGCCTTCGAAGTGTTGCAATTTCCGAAGGTGACTTGAGTGCGGCGGAGCCAACGTTTATCCTTTTCTGTAAAATGCCTTATAAGATTGCCTTTTACAACAGCTAAGATCTATAATTTTATCGTTGCTAACTTTGCACAGAATGTGTGGTTATAATCAAACTTCCTCACGATAAATGCAAATATTTGTAAGGATATGCGGAAGAGAAATAACGAATAAACCACTGAGAGGAACGCATTTTAATTTCCATATAACATATGTTAATTGCTAACATGTTTACGATCCAGGTCACAAACGTTGTTCGATGTGACGACCATCAGCAGCCACGACAGCCTGGAAGCGCAGTGGAGATTCCATTTCACACTTGTTCGCAGCGCTTTTCGATGCCAAGGAAGGACTCGAACCTCCGGCGGGAGTATCCACGCAGTCCGTGACACGGCGCCTCAAACCGCACGGCCACTCCGCGCGGCAAAATTTAGTTCCTACCTGCCACTTTACACACCTTTTTTCCCTTTTTTGGGACCTTTATCGCCTCCTTCCCTCAACCATGCCCATAATTCCCTTTCCCCTATTTGCATTTAAGTTTTATTCCAATTTATTCTATGAGATTCCTAATCGATATAAATATTTCAATTTCAATTAACGTCTCCTCAGCTTCCTTTGTACGTGCGAACAGTAAGCGTACCTCTTTCAGTAAATGCCGCGCGGGGGTTGAAAGCACACCTGCAACAATGGAAAGTAATTGTGTGTTCGACAAAAACTCTTTCTCTCGTTTTGACGCTTTAAAGTAGCCCGTAATAATGCAAGTGGCTCTGAACACTATCGGACTTAACATCTGAGGTCATCAGTCCCTAGAACTTAGATCTACTTACACCTAACTATCTCTGGACATCACACACATCCATGCCCGAGGCAGGATTCGAACCTGCGACCGTAGCGGTCGCGCGGTTCCAGACTGAAGCGCCGGCCGGTGTAGCCGTGCGGTTCTAAGCGCGTCAGTTTGGAACCGCGTGACCGCTACGGTCGCAGGTTCGAATCCTGCCTCGGGCATGGATGTGTGTGATGTCCTTAGGTTAGTTAGGTTTAAGTATTTCTAAGTTCTAGGGGACTGATGACCTCAGTAGTTAAGTCCCATAGTGCTCAGAGCCATTTGAACCAGCCTGAAGCGCCTAGAACCGCTCGGCTACATCGGCCGGCGTAATAATGCAACTGACAATGAGTGACTATCCCACCAAAATCAGTAGCCTGCTGTTCCTCAATATGAGTTTGTAACTGTGAGAGACGTAATCTATTCGCGTGCACTCGGAGGCTGGTAACGCAGAGACGCGAGTAACCCCACCCGCGTAGTTCCGACAAATGAGACTGATTTTCTGCTTAAATCTACTAGAAATCGCTGAGACTGCAGTTCCAGCATGAATAAGAATATTCTGGTAACTGTCCAGGTGTTATAAAAGAGAGCGTGGGCAGAAAGTGAGCGAGTAGGCGCAAGAGTGTTGTGTGACAGTCGCACTGAGTTACCAAGTGAACTGATGTTAGCTCTTTGTTACACTATTAAACGAGTGTACTACTATATATTACCATGTCAAAGGTGTCCAAATCCCCGATTTATTGTCCTGGCTCAGGAATTCAAATAAGATATCACAGACAATGATGGAACTGTTATGAGATGTACTATTTCGGATTCAAGAATTTTGTTAGATGAAGAACACAAGCGAGATCGCATCAAACAACATATTTCCAGTACCATACATCAAATGAAAAACACTCTTCAAGCAAACAAATCGCGGCAACATCTCAAAATTTGAAGTAATTAAACATTGATTTGTGTGTAGCTCTTACACAAGCAAGAATTCCGCTCAATAAGTTGAACCGTCCAGCCTTTAAGGGATTTCTTGAAAAATACACAAAGACGTCAATGCATGATGAGAGTACTTTAAGGGGGGTAGGACGTCACACGTGCCGACTCGGAGCAGGAGAGGCACCACAGGACATTTTAATTTCCACTGTCTATACTTTTACAAATAAATTCAGAAAACTTCGTCAGCACAACCAAGAAGGATTCAGGAATCACACTAATAGCAGTGGAAGTTCAAAAACATAACCAAATATTTTTTTTTACATGTGAAATTTCATCATTTTTTTCACTCACTGCATTTGTTGCTCTAGGTACACTTTTCTTCAGAAGTAGGGGAGATTCGTTGATGAATTTTCCACAGCATACAAACCATACTTACAGGTGTATGAAACTCTAGAATTTTCCTAACCTATTAAAAACCGTGGTAAAAACTGAAACAATTAACTATAAAATTTGAGTTCTTTTCTAAACATGGAGTTTACAATGTAACAGCTCAGTCTATTGTCACAAATTAAATAAATTCTAGTACAAGCACTTCGGAGCACACCGTTCAGCGCACATTGTTCCACTTGGGGTTCCGAAGCAGACGAGCCGTACGTGCTAACAAGTTAATCCAACGACGTAGTTAATTACGACTGCAGTGGGCTGTGAGGGACAGTCACCTTGACTTCCATGGGCGCTGTGGTAGTAACCGAAAGCATCACGACAGCCGTGTACAACGCGAACATTAATGCAGCCGACTTGCATCCCTTCGCACTTTCTGTCCTCGCTGACGGCGACGGCATCTACCAGTAGGGTAACTGTTCGTGTCGCAAGGAACATCATTGTAATATCTCTTTATATGATGAATTATTCTGATACAATTCTACCCTTGAATGACGTTTACTAATTTTCTATCTTCATACTCGCAGAATCCAAGCGCAAAGTAGTTTCATACAATAGCTATGCCATGAGCGCATAATTATTCTTTTTTTTTATATAAAAAAAAGAAAAAAAAAGCTTCCGAGAGTGTCTTCGTGCCGATTAGCCTGAGCTTTGTTTGAAGAATTGTAATCTGAATATTGTGATTTATGACAAAAGATAACTGATACGAAATTGTACGATTAAATGGGAAATATATATATATTGCTCCTTCATACAAAAGGTGTGTATTTGAAATTTGAGAATTAATGATATTCATCGATATATTGCGTAGTTGTTAATCAGAAGGGAACTTCCGAAAGACTGGATACGAACCTGCATTTAATAATCCAAGAGCTCCATTACTTCTTCGGAAGGTTAAACTTCATCAAAGCTAAATATCCGCTTGATCTGAGGTTTCCCGACTGATTATACAACGCTCCCAAATATACGAGGCATTTTATTTGTACAGATTGGCAGACTGCCGCAAAGCACGAGCCTGCAGAGAAGAAGAATCATCGCCTGATTTCATTCTAACAAGTAAAATTTCTGAATTATTTTGAGTGACTGAGCTATGACTGTGTTTACTATTATGAATGATTGATTGCTCGAACGAATTGAGAACTACATAAATACATAACTACATAGGTAGGAGGAAAAATTACATCATAATGAAATCGTGTTGATGTTTCGGCCACCGAATTTGAGGATATGAACCCGGTGGAACGTTACAGGGCACCAGCTTCGCTTCCAGATACCATCGGCCAGTAATCTAACGAACTTGCCCGACGTGTGGCTAGACATTCCCCTGGAATCCTATCTAGGCCTCGTCGACTCCCTGCCACGCACCACTGTTGCGGTATTACTTCCACAGTTGGACCAACAAGCTATTACGCATAAGCAGGTGGTTATAATGATTTGGCTCATCGGTGTATCGTGCCTTTTTTTTTCTTATTTTCAACATTATCAGCTCATAACACTACCTACATCTGCAATTCAAACAGAACACAAACGTAATGAATTTTTGCTAAATAAACGATACCAATCATCAGCCCATGGACTGGTTTTAACAAAGTGCTGCTTATTTGCTATTTAAGTTTACATTCGATCTCGGCTATCTTAGCCAATTGCAGCGGTTATTACACGAAATATAAACCAATGTGTGGCTCAACACTTCTCACACTGTTATTATCGATGAAGGTTATTTTAAGTAACATTTAAAAATATTAAAATACATTTAAAAAAGAGGTAATACACTGATATTTAGCAGTGTAACCACACACTACGTCTAATTTGATCCGAGAGAGAGAAATCTAAGGTGTTTCTTACCAACAGCTGAGGAAGACTGAATCATGCTCGTCTTACCTGAAACAGAAATGAACAGTTATTAGTGTGTCGCACAGATGAACGTATGTTTCCGAAACAATCGTATTAATCACAAAACAAACAAAACAAAATTCTCGTTTGCATTAAAATGGGCTGTTTTCTAGCTCTCTTGAACGGATAGAGCAGCTGGGTCTGAAAAAAAAGTAGGTGCTTGATTCCTAAATGGGTTTATGGATGGGAAAAACAGACTGTTTAACACCGACACTGGTATTTTAGTTCTGAATAACCCGTAGTCTTCGGTATTTGTTTGGTAAAGGTTACAACAAGTGAGTCTATTTTTTACTCATAACCAGATAAAACAATCTGTTTAGCAATTACCCATAGCAGTAGTAGTACATTTTTTGTTTTTAAATAAAACGTCGTTAAGGAACCGTTAATTTTTATTCTTAAACTTAGCATTCCTTTGAAATATTGCGCTAGAAAATGGGAAAAACGATCTGTGCTATTTTAATAACAATTCCGACAGCAACATGGCATAAGAATGTACAGACAGCATTGCTGAGACAATAATGTACCTGTTACCATGTGGCGTGGGCTGTTAGACGGTACGCGTGTATTTGCAATGTGCAAGACTAGTCTATTCGTCGTCGGACTTCGGTAGTGCTACAGAATGGCACATGCGAGTATTTTATGAAGTGCGGTATCACTGAAGTAAAATGCTCCATTTGCTTTAGAAGATTAAAAACGGGAGAAGACAACAACAAACTTGTAAGGTAATATAAGAAGAACACTTACAAATTAACAGTTCATTCATAGTTACAATAAAAAAAGAAAGTATCTGATCTGCTGCCTGTGTCTACATAACACGCCTTTATCTGCTTATAGCCCTTGAAAACTGACAAATTAATGTGCGGAATAAAGAGTTCTTCAACCTCAATTTTCAGCCTTTGGCACCGACTATTCGTAATATCCAAATAGTGGTATGATTCCTGATTACAACATCATTATTGAGCAGAGATGCAAAAAATTTGAATCAATAGGAGAATAATGATTTTCCGTAGTAAACAACCACTTATAACTTTTCGAGAAAAGCAGCGGACAGTGGACGAACAAAGGTTTATTTGCCTATTTCATTTAATATTTTGATTCTATGTCTATGATTCTATGTACTGAGGGAGTCAAAATTTTTCAATCTTTGTTCGATATTTACGTTTATTACAAGAAATAATAGGAATAAAAAATTGAAAATAGGTTATTTAAGAAACAGGTTGTTTTTAGCTGTTGTACCAGTCAGGTTAAAACGGCGTTGAGAAAAACCGGTATAAGCGAAAACCGGTTGTTTCAGCCATAGCCGCCATACCTCCCTGGCTATTGATTGGCCTCCAAAATAGCCCCCGATGAAATCTGGTGGCTCACATTTTGGGCTACAGTTTGGTATCCGATAAAACAGATCGCCACGGGGCCTCCCGATACATGGTATCTGTTTACTGTTAGCGACCCCCCCGTGGCCGACACGGAAGTTTTGCTACTGGCGAAGTTTCGCTTCCCCTCTCGTCGCCCGTCGAATAAGTGGCGCACTCCTCCAGGGGTTCCCATGGAGACGAAGGACAGAATCGAATCAGCGCAAACGGCTTTACGGCAGAAGTATCCGTCCGGTCCCGCCGGCTGCCAAGTGTGCCGTTGCGACTACGGTGCCAGTTTGGTCATGCAGACCGCACGCGGCTGTTCGTAACTCAGTTCACCAACAACAAACTCACACTGCGCCGCAAACATGGCTGCTCTACCTGATCCTTGTGGGCAGTCGTGCGTTCGTCTCGGATGCAACGCAGAACTTTGGAGGCGTGGTACGGTAAGCCAGTGTATGCTAAGTTCAGAGACATGCAGACGTAAAGCTATGAGCGTAACATTGAGAAAAACAAATTAAACTGTTTTCAGCAGTCGCGAACAATTAAATTTCTATACGAAAGGCCCATTTTGTACATTATATAGAGCTTTGTTTACACAGGCATACGACAGTGGGCAATATATGAACTACAAAATATCGGTACAGCTTTAAGACTGCATTCGTGAATTCTTACACATAGAATTCAAAACTTTGTTCTTAACGGGGGAAATTTTTGTCGGTTGTGAAAGTGACTATGAGAATATACCAAGGGAGTTTATAGAGCTGTTACTGTTAACTATGTACGAGGTTCACCCGGAAACTAATTTCGTTTCGTAATAAAAATAAAACGACTACAGATACAAAAGACTTACAGATACACAAAGACTATTTATTGGGAAAAATCACGAATCTTAAACTATCATTCTACATATCTCCAACCATTTTGCAGGCATGTTATTGCACGCTACATTTTTTTATACGCCGTCCTCATAGAACCTTGCCGTTTAATGTTATCTACCATGCATGTTCTTTCAGCTAATCATTGTAGTTGAGTTTTTGACCACCACAGAACGTTATCGGATACAAAAAGTGAAGTCGCTAGGAGAGTGATCAAACTGGCTCCAGTCGAAATCACGCAAGAGGTCGGGCGCTGCCATGAATTACAAAGTGATACCATTTCTGAACTTCCCATGGCTTTTATTCTGTATCACGAGAACCTGTTTCAAAAGCGTCTCACAGTAAATATTTGCTCTGACTGTTACATCTCATGGTAAAAAAATGTACAAGTAGAATGTAGTGTCTATTCCAAAAGACTGTGTACATGGCTTTTCGAGGGTCAGATTTGAATTGGTTTAGTACTTACTAGCGTTGCAGTGTGCCTCCATTCCAGTGACTGTCGCTTCGATTCAGGATTTTCATAAGCAACAAAAGTCTCATCCCCGGTCACTGTCTTGCTTCAATAACATCTATCATATTTGTTGTAGCGTGTCGAAAAATGTTCAGCCAATTTTAGCATTCTAAACAAACACTCTAAAGGATATAAAACACAAAGGGAACTCAAAATGGCGTCATCTTCTTCTCCATGACTCAAAGCAACTATCATACATCAGTCAAACTACGACTGTAGAGCTGCTGTGGAAAGAAATACAAACGGAACTTACTTTCTGGACGTATTTCGTATGTGCGAAAATCGGTGTGGCCATTAACGGAGGTTTCCACTGTATGTAGGGCTCAAATGGTTCAAATGGCTCTGAGCACTATGAGACTTAACTTCTGAGGTCATCAGTCGCCTAGAACTTAGAACTAATTAAACCTAACTAACCTAAGGACATCACACACATCCACGCCCGAGGCAGGATTCGAACCTGCGACAGTAGCGGTCGCTCGGCTCCGGGCTGTAGCGCCTAGAACCGCACGGCCACTCCGGCCGGCTGTATGTAGGGAAATGCAGAGAAAGCTACAGGGGATTGACAATTTGTGGACTATGTAAAAATCACAAAGCTTGACCGATATTTCATAAGTTGCATCCTGTCCATTAAACGACTACAGAGACATAGAAATTGAGCAAAAAATACGCCGAAATATTCCTTGTTCGCTGACATGGCTGGCGTCAAGCGCAAGAAACAGTTACAATAGTAAAATATCAAGAAACGACCTAAAGTGGAACGACAACATTAAACTTGTCGTAGGGAAAGGATCGATAGCTTATAAAACGTCGTTAGACCGATTCTTTAGTAATGCTCTTGAGTCCGGGACTCTTACCAGATAGAATTACCGATGAGTACAGGAGACAAAGAAGACTCAAAGAAAAACGCTGTGTTTCTGCACAAACGTCTTGTGTGTGTGTGTGTTTTGTATCTGTTTTGTGTGTTTGGCAGGGTTTATTAATGAGTCGTCAATTATATACATATTTCATAATTCTTCAGTTGTTTGCACTCTGCTGCAGCTTCCGAATTATGATAGTTCCCTTGAACTGGTTAAGATTATATAGACGGGGTGTAACGGATACAATTGCAGATATTTTTATTTGTGGTACCTTAATATGCACACGTAGCAGTGTGTTGGTGGTTGTTTCTTTGCGTCGAACAAATGTGTGTGAAATATTATGGGACTTAACTGCTAGGGTCTTCAGTCCCTAAGCTTACACACTACTTAACCTAAATTATCCTAAGGACAAACACACACACACCCATGCCCGAGGGAGGACTCGAACCTCCGCCGGGACCAGCCGCACAGTCCGTGACTGCAGCGCCCTAGCTGGCCGATGTGGCCGTGCGGTTCTAGGCGCTACAGTCTGGAGCCGAGCGACCGCTATGGTCGCAGGTTCGAATCCTGCCTCGAGCATGTATTTGTGTGATGTCCTTAGGTTAGTTAGGTCTAATTAGTTCTAAGTTCTAGGCGACTGATGACCTCAGAAGTTAAGTCTCATAGTGCTCAGAGCCATTTGAACCAAAAGTTTATGTTAATCAATCACACATACTGTAGCTTCAGAAATAAAGTTCCTCCTAGGAACACATTTCTCTTAGGTATTTAGTTACTTAATTTTGCTTAGAAGTGCACACTAATTAACAATCACTAACAGGAAACCTGATACGACTTGTCATACTTGAAAATAATGCATTCACCGCGGAACTAGGTAAACAGCAATTCTACATCAAAAGGGATATCAAAATAATACGTCTAGTAATACTGGTAAGACATGAAGGTACGCTCTCTATTTTAGGCTCTGAGCTGATCAACGTTCGCGTAATTCCGTTGAAAAGCACTGAATTTCGCATAAGCTCGTGGTTAGCTAATTAAAGTGGTGTCAGTCCATTAAACTGGAAAACAGCTGCACTCCGGCTAACACAGTAACTATTACAACAGTCATAAATGGAAAATAGCTGCACTTGGCTAACCCAGTAACTATTACAACAGTCATAAACAGAAAAAGAGGTTTACTAAGAATTGTTTTACACAGTACTATTTAGTGAACCGTTACAACGAAATATTTTCAGTACGTGACTGTAACTCACAAAGTTTCCATTGCATAATTAATGGAATGTGAGAATATAACGTCCGAAGACGTTCAAGCGGACCATTGGCTCACCTAGTCTAGGGTGAGTGAAGAAATTTCCTGTCGACCGATTTTCTTTTTCTTTCCCCTCTCGTTTCAATATACACTCCTGGAAATTGAAATAAGAACACCGTGAATTCATTGTGCCAGGAAGGGGAAACTTTATTGACACATTCCTGGGGTCAGATACATCACATGATCACACTGACAGAACCACAGGCACATAGACACAGGCAACAGAGCATGCACAATGTCGGCACTAGTACAGTGTATATCCACCTTTCGCAGCAATGCAGGCTGCTATTCTCCCATGGAGACGATCGTAGAGATGCTGGATGTAGTCCTGTGGAACGGCTTGCCATGCCATTTCCACCTGGCGCTTCAGTTGGACCAGCGTTCCTGCTGGACGTGCAGACCGCGTAAGACGACGCTTCATCCAGTCCCAAACATGCTCAATGGGGGACAGATCCGGAGATCTTGCTGGCCAGGGTAGTTGACGTACACCTTCTAGAGCACGTTGGGTGGCACGGGATACATGCGGACGTGCATTGTCCTGTTGGAACAGCAAGTTCCCTTGCCGGTCTAGGAATGGTAGAACGATGGGTTCGATGACGGTTTGGATGTACCGTGCACTATTCAGTGTCGCCTCGACGATCACCAGTGGTGTACGGCCAGTGTAGGAGATAGCTCCCCACACCATGATGCCGGGTGTTGGCCCTGTGTGCCTCGGTCGTATGCAGTCCTGATTGTGGCGCTCACCTGCAGGGCGCCAAACACGCATACGACCATCATTGGCACCAAGGCAGAAGCGACTCTCATCGCTGAAGACGACACGTCTCCATTCGTCCCTCCATTCACGCCTGTCGCGACACCACTGGAGGCGGACTGCACGATGTTGGGGCGTGAGCGGAAGACGGCCTAACGGTGTGCGGGACCGTAGCCCAGCTTCATGGAGACGGTTGCGAATGGTCCTCGCCGATACCCCAAGAGCAACAGTGTCCCTAATTTGCTGGGAAGTGGCGGTGCGGTCCCCTACGGCCCTGCGTAGGATCCTACGGTCTTGGCGTGCATCCGTGCGTCGCTGCGGTCCGCTCCCAGGTCGACGGGCACGTGCACCTTCCGCCGACTACTGGCGACAACAGCGATGTACTGTGGAGACCTCACGTCCCACGTGTTGAGCAATTCGGCGGTACGTCCACCCGGCCTCCCGCATGCCCACTATACGCCCTCGCTCAAAGTCCGTCAACTGCACATACAGTTCACGTCCACGCTGTCGCGGCATGCTACCAGTGTTAAAGACTGCGATGGAGCTCCGTATGCCACGGCAAACTGGCTGACACTGACGGCGGCGGTGCACAAATGCTGCGCAGCTAGCGCCATTCGACGGCCAACACCGCGGTTCCTGGTGTGTCCGCTGTGCCGTGCGTGTGATCATTGCTTGTACAGCCCTCTCGCAGTGTCCGGAGCAAGTATGGTGGGTCTGACACACCGGTGTCAATGTGTTCTTTTTTCCATTTCCAGGAGTGTATTATCGGTTACATGGCCCAATATCAATGTACAACCTCGGAAATCTTTGGACGTAACAGATCCAGCAAAAAGGGCATTTGGCTGCTGGCATTAACAACCCATTCCTCAACGCGTATTCCTGTGTTACTGTTTATCACAGTGGATGAACATCTTACAACAGACGTGTTCTTGCATTCCGCCGCGCAGAACTCGAACCTGTGACCTCCCCCTTGAGGCAACTACTGTGGTAGCGCCACGAGATTTCTCAGTGAGAGCGGCCGGCAAAAGGAACGTGCACAGGGTGCATGGGCAACGGATGTACGAAGTCGTGGCAATCATCAGCCATTTAACTGTTAGCGTGGAAAATGAGTGATGTTAGCACGTCAGGCTATAGCGTTGGAGCAAGTTGATGTGCCTACAAGTTGTGTGGTGTCTTATTGTGCGGTGATAGTAAGCTAGCTCGTGGCCAGGGAGCCTGGAAATGCTGTGGAACCATCCCAGTATTAGCGTAGAGTACAGCATTTTGGAGCAAAACTCTGAAATCCTAAATCAAAAAGGGCATGCTTTACCGTAATCGAAACTACTGAACAGAGGAAACAGTATCAATTACAGACCCGAAAGATGAGTCGGACACAGAGTTTCCACATCTCCAAAACTTTTATCAGCGGTCTTATGGAAAGTTTTCAGATCCTTGAAGACGTGTTAGTGGGATTACATGACTCATCTTCGTTTGGTTTGTAACACTGAACTGTTTTCATCAAGTGAACTTCTACAACGAATAAAAGATTTTGAAAGTAGGCCTCAAAATCAATGATAAGATGACTAAACTAATATTTTGCCAAAATATCCAAAATAATTTTTTACAAATTAACAATGAAGTCAAAGAACCAGTTGATACGTTTTTGTACGTAAGAGAAATACAGGACGTCTGGATGGACAATGTATATTACTAAGCGGTTAACCAGGTTCATGGTTCACTGTGCACAATCCCGAAAGCAGGGTGTCTAACGGCTTCCAGGGGCAACAGAAATATGATTTTCAATATTTCAACAGAAATATGATTTTCAATATTTCATACAATTATTACCCGAATTTAAAATACTGTAATAATCTACTCATTATGAGATTTAATATTAATGTTAAAGGTTTTAAACAGAAAGACAAGTTCTACAGTCAGAAACAGTATATGTTTTTGGGGCAGTGCAACTCACGGCGCGCCAGTTTTCTTCAGGTATTTGAGAATGAAAGCCCTTACTTATTTCCAGCAAACTTTATACAGAAGTTCAGCTCAAACCTTTACAAAACTTCTTATCCCTTACGATTATGAAAGGAAGAAAGTTTATCGCTTACTACATTTTCGCAGTTCATGCAGTAGAACTTCAGCACCTAGAACGATATTTTACCTGATATACTTCTTTACTTCACTTTATATTCGCAACAGATTACACAGACAATATCCACATATACCACTCAATGTACCTACGGAATTAGATCACTGTGCGAAACATAATTCAGGAGATATGACGTCATTAACACTGAGATATGTGAAAAACTAGATTTCGTTTAGAACGACGAGTAAATTATCGAGACTATACTTATCCAGTGTTTGATAATGTGAGCGCTTAGGAACTTCTAACAAGCTTTAAACATAATTTCAAACCTGTTCTAAACTTTTTCTGGCATACGTGAAATATCAAACACATTAATTCGTTTGTAAAGCAATCTGAATTTTGAAGCTGTTTTATACATGGGAGTTCGATTCTTTAAAGAAATGGGGTGGACGGGCGTTACTGGCAAATAAATAAATGAATGATGAGGACTTGTGATTGTTTTGGTAAACTAAATAGGTTTTTCAGAACTAGCCTCCCGACGCGTCTGAAAACGAAAGATTACACGTGAATTGCCAGCTTTAAATCATGGCACTGAAACATGGACTTTTAATGTGAAAACCAGAAGAAAAACCGAGTGTTACTCAGCGGTTAATAGAGCAACGTACGTTGGATACTGCTAGGAGAGACATAAAAACAATCGGGGAACAGAGTGGACTGGAACATGTAGATATTTGCGAAATGAAATGGAAGCAAGTGAATATGTAAAAATGAAAATGCATGATACAACAGACAAGAAATTTCTTTGCTGGATTCCGCTGGATGAGACAAGACCGAGACGACGACGTAATAGAAGGTGGTGGGTGAGACTAGAAAATATCCAGGGATAACGTGGGTACAAACAGCTGAAAATCATAATGCATGGGAACTGCAGAAGACGTAGTGCAGATGAGGCCTTTATGAGTGGACGGGTTCCTGACGGCGGCGGCAACGACGATGATGACTGTATTCCACACAGTGAACAAGCTCCTTGTTGTCTCCAGAATAAACTAATTCAAGAAGTGCAATGTTCAACACTCTGATTCCTGTAAGTTCCTCAGAAACTTCGAGAGAAGAGAACCGAAGGAGAGCGGAAATAATACAAGACTGATTCTGCAGTCACTTGTCCTTTTAACTACAGCTGCTATTCAAACCCAACACAAAGCGCCTACTTGTAAAGGCAGACACAGAAATCTTATCACCCTTGGAGATACAAGATATACAGCGTTTCGTAACGCTTGTTGCCAAACAAAGAGCACTCGCAGAGCGGCGGCTGTGCCATTTTCCTGTCGCAGTAAGGCACACAACTTACGCTGATGAACACATTGCAAAAGCAAATTCCGCATCACGCTAAGCGAGTTAATGTTTTTGAATATGTCAGTGCTCCATTAGTTCTTTTAATTAGGGTTTAATTTTTTGCACAGTGCAGGATCATCCCAGATGGTTCAAAAATAGCTTGGCTGGCGTAAGGTTAATGGAGATAAGGACGAGAAACACTAATGATGCTCTGTCACGACCAGATTCTCAACGATTCTTACGTGAAATGTTTACTGGACGACGCGAAGTGCTCATTCTCAAATATTGGTTGAATAAAGCCTGGCTATTTGTGCGAGGTCAGTTACGATGCCTCGAGACTCAGTTTTACCTCTTGAATACTTGTCTTACAGTGTTCAAACATTTCAAGTAAGTTTATACCCCTTAACGAGTAAATTACAATAGCAATTTCAATTATTAAATTCGATCCAAAATTACATTAGAAACTGTACTGAAAAACCAATTTTTTGTTGCTCCTGAAAGCCGTAAAACTTTCACTCCAAACGCAGCCATTTGCTTTGTGTTACCGGCAGCCTACGCATGGGACGGTAATTCCCTAGCCCGGCTGCTGCTCGTCTCCCAACAACGGTTCTGGATGACACAGAATGTTACACAATGCTTACTGTTGGATGGAAGCCACAGACGCGAAGGGGTTACGGCATTCTTGGCGCACAGTACGACGGTCATCCCTTGTGGTGGTCAGACATGGTGAACTGGAAACTTGACGATGAAAATGTTTGCCCTGACGTTCCAACGCATTCCAAAACGTGTCATATCCGAATGTCTCACAACTCTGGCCATTGCACGATTCGAAAAGTCGAGCAAATGGAGGTCCTCAATGAGGACGCTTATAAATTCTGCCAGGTGCTGATAACGCTGTCTCAAACCAATACGTGGCTTCTCTGTGTCCTTCACAATGATCACTCACCATCTGACGCTGTTCAAGCCCCTTGTATTCCCTATCAAGCCCAATAACAACACTCAACAGAACAACACTAATGCATCAAATACGAACAACTGTAATGCATTCTAGTGGTCGTTCTGTCTGTCACACAGAATAGCAATTCTAATCATATCCATACCCGTCGATGATGTGTACATGTACTAAGTTACAAGGACATCCGACGGTGTCTTCTAGGTACTTCACTATTTTTGTCGGGCAATGTATTTGAACCGAAAAAGACGAGTGCGGGTTGGTATCTTGGTCGGAAGAGACAATGTATTCGATTTGCGGATGGTATAGTGCTATTGGTAGTGAACTAAAGAGCTGTAATTGGAATGTTAAAAGAATTAAATAAGGTCTCTGAGGAATTCAGAATGAGAATTAATAGGAAAAAGACAAAACGTATGGTGATAAATGCAAGAAAGTAAGAGCAACTATAAAGTTAGGACACAAAGATATATAGAACCAGTTAGCGCTTTCAAATATCTGGGAAGCACAATTTCGGAAGACATGAGATGCAAGAAAGAGGCGGAAATGCGTATAACAATTGTCAACGAGGCATTTAATAAAAGGCGGCTTCTATGTGGACGCATGGGCAGGGACCTGAGGAACAGACGGGAGATGTAGTTTATATGGAGCGTGGCGTTATACGGAGACTTTGACACCGAGGACACATCGAACAGATGTGCAGAACTATAGACCTATATCTCTAACGTCGATCGGTTGTAGAATTTTGGAACACGTATTATGTTCGAGTATAATGACTTTCCCCCCCCCCCCCATGAACCATGGACCTTGCCGTTGGTGGGGAGGCTTGCGTGCCTCAGCGATACAGATAGCCGTACCGTAGGTGCAACCACAACGGAGGGGTATCTGTTGAGAGGCCAGACAAACGTGTGGTTCCTGAAGAGGGGCAGCAGCCTTTTCAGTAGTTGCAAGGGCAACAGTCTGGATGATTGACTGATCTGGCCTTGTAACAATAACCAAAACGGCATTGCCGTGCCGGTACTGCGAACGGCTGAAAGCAAGGGGAAACTACAGCCGTAATTTTTCCCGAGGGCATGCAGCTTTACTGTATGATTACATGATGATGGCGTCCTCTTGGGTAAAATATTCCGGAGGTAAAATAGTCCCCCATTCGGATCTCCGGGCGGGGACTACTCAAGAGGATGTCGTTATCAGGAGAAAGAAAACTGGCGTTCTACGGATCGGAGCGTGGAATGTCAGATCCCTTAATCGGGCAGGTAGGTTAGAAAATTTAAAAAGGGAAATGGATAGGTTGAAGTTAGATATAGTGGGAATTAGTGAAGTTCGGTGGCAGGAGGAACAAGACTTCTGGTCAGGTGACTACAGGGTTATAAACACAAAATCAAATAGGGGTAATGCTGGAGTAGGTTTAATAATGAATAGGAAAATAGGAATGCGGGTAAGCTACTACAAACGGCATAGTGAACGCATTATTGTGGCCAAGATAGATACGAAGCCCACACCTACTACAGTAGTACAAGTTTATATGCCAACTAGCTCTGCAGATGACGAAGAAATTGAAGAAATGTATGATGAAAAAAAAGAAATTATTCAGATTGTGAAGGGAGACGAAAATTTAATAGTCATGGGTGACTGGAATTCGAGTGTAGGAAAAGGGAGAGAAGGAAACATAGTAGGTGAATATGGATTGGGGGATAGAAATGAAAGAGGAAGCCGCCTGGTAGAATTTTGCACAGAGCACAACATAATCATAACTAACACTTGGTTTAAGAATCATGAAAGAAGGTTGTATACATGGAAGAACCCTGGAGACACTAAAAGGTATCAGATAGATTATATAATGGTAAGACAGAGATTTAGGAACCAGGCTTTAAATTGTAAGACATTTCCAGGGGCAGATGTGGACTCTGACCACAATCTATTGGTTATGACCTGTAGATTAAAACTGAAGAAACTGCAAAAAGGTGGGAATTTAAGGAGATGGGACCTGGATAAACTAAAAGAACCAGAGGTTGTACAGAGATTCAGGGAGAGCATAAGGGAGCAATTGACAGGAATGGGGGAAATAAATACAGTAGAAGAAGAATGGGTAGCTTTGAGGGATGAAGTAGTGAAGGCAGCAGAGGATCAAGTAGGTAAAAAGACGAGGGCTAGTAGAAAACCTTGGGTAACTGAAGAAATATTGAATTTAATTGATGAAAGGAGAAAATATAAAAATGCAGTAAGTGAAACAGGCAAAATGGAATACAAACGTCTCAAAAATGAGATCGACAGGAAGTGCAAAATGGCTAAGCAGGGATGGCTAGAGGACAAATGTAAGGATGTAGAGGCCTATCTCACTAGGGGTAAGATAGATACTGCCTACAGGAAAATTAAAGAGGCCTTTGGAGAGAAGAGAACGACTTGTATGAATATCAAGAGCTCAGATGGAAACCCAGTTCTAAGCAAAGAAGGGAAAGCAGAAAGGTGGAAGGAGTATATAGAGGGTCTATACAAGGGCGATGTACTTGAGGACAATATTATGGAAATGGAAGAGGATGTAGATGAAGATGAAATGGGAGATATGACACTGCGTGAAGAGTTTGACAGAGCACTGAAAGACCTGAGTCGAAACAAGGCCCCCGGAGTAGACAATATTCCATTGGAACTACTGATGGCCGTGGGAGAGCCAGTCCTGACAAAACTCTACCATCTGGTGAGGAAGATGTATGAGACAGGCGAAATACCCTCAGACTTCAAGAAGAATATAATAATTCCAATCCCAAAGAAAGCAGGTGTTGACAGATGTGAAAATTACCGAACTATCAGCTTAATAAGTCACAGCTGCAAAATACTAACACGAATTCTTTACAGACGAATGGAAAAACTAGTAGAAGCCAACCTCGGGGAAGATCAGTTTGGATTCCGTAGAAACACTGGAACACGTGAGGCAATACTGACCTTACGACTTATCTTAGAAGAAAGATTAAGGAAAGGCAAACCTACGTTTCTAGCATTTGTAGACTTAGAGAAAGCTTTTGACAATGTTCACTGGAATACTCTCTTTCTAATTCTAAAGGTGGCAGGGGTAAAATACAGGGAGCGAAAGGCTATTTACAATTTGTACAGAAACCAGATGGCAGTTATAAGAGTCGAGGGACATGAAAGGGAAGCAGTGGTTGGGAAGGGAGTAAGACAGGGTTGTAGCCTCTCCCCGATGTTGTTCAATCTGTATATTGAGCAAGCAGTAAAGGAAACAAAAGAAAAATTCGGAGTAGGTATTAAAATTCATGGAGAAGAAATAAAAACTTTGAGGTTTGCCGATGACATTGTAATTCTGTCAGAGACAGCAAAGGACTTGGAAGAGCAGTTGAATGGAATGGACAGTGTCTTGAAAGGAGGATATAAGATGAACATCAACAAAAGCAAAACAAGGATAATGGAATGTAGTCTAATTAAGTCGGGTGATGCTGAGGGAATTAGATTAGGAAATGAGACACTTAAAGTAGTAAAGGAGTTTTGCTATTTGGGGAGCAAAATAACTGATGATGGTCGAAGTAGAGAGGATATAAAATGTAGGCTGGCAATGGCAAGGAAAGCGTTTCTGAAGAAGAGAAATTTGTTAACATCCAGTATTGATTTAAGTGTTAGGAAGTCATTTCTGAAAGTATTTGCATGGAGTGTAGCCATGTATGGAAGTGAAACATGGACGATAAATAGTTTGGACAAGAAGACAATAGAAGCTTTCGAAATGTGGTGCTACAGAAGAATGCTGAAGATTAGATGGGTAGATCACATAACTAATGAGGAAGTATTGAATAGGATTGGGGAGAAGAGAAGTTTGTGGCGCAACTTGACCAGAAGAAGGGATCGGTTGGTAGGACATGTTCTGAGGCATCAAGGGATCACCAATTTAGTATTGGAGGGCAGCGTGGAGGGTAAAAATCGTAGAGGGAGACCAAGAGATGAATACACTAAGCAGATTCAGAAGGATGTAGGTTGCAGTAGGTACTGGGAGATGAAAAAGCTTGCACAGGATAGAGTAGCATGGAGAGCTGCATCAAACCAGTCTCAGGACTGAAGACCACAACAACAACAATAATGATTTTTCTGAAGACTAGAAATCTACTCTGTAGGAATCAGCATGGGTTTCGAAAAAGACGATCGTATGAAACCCAGCTCGTGCTGTTCGTCCACGAGACTCAGAGGGCCATAGACACAGGTTCCCAGGTAGATGCCGTGTTTCTTGACTTCCGCAAGGCGTTCGATACAGTTCCCCACAGTCGTTTAATGAATAAAGTAAGAGCATATGGACTATCAGACCAATTGTGTGATTGGATTGAAGAGTTCCTAGATAACAGAACGTAGCACGTCATTCTCAAAGGAGAGAAGTATTCCGAAGTAAGAGTGATTTCAGGTGTGCCGCAGGGGAGTGTCGTAGGACCGTTGCTATTCACAATATACATAAATGACCTTGTGGATGACATCGGAAGTTCACTGAGGCTTTTTGCGGATTATGCTGTGGTATATCGAGAGGTTGTAACAATGGAAAATTGTACTGAAATGAAGGAGGATCTGCAGCGAATTGACGCATGGTGCCGGGAATGGCAATTGAATCTCAATGTAGACAAGTGTAATGTGCTGCGAATACACAGAAAGAAAGATCACTTATCATTTAGCTACAATATAGCAGGTCAGCAACTGGACGCAGTTAATTCCATAACTTATCTGGAAGTTCGCATTAGCAGTGATATGAAGTTGATCGTCGGTAAAGCAGATGCCAGACTGAGATTCATTGGAAGAATCCTAAGGAAATGCAATCCGAAAACAAAGGAAGTAGGTTACAGTACGCTTGTTGGCCCATTGCTTGAATACTGCTCAGCAGTGTGGGATCCGTACCAGATAGGGTTGATAGAAGAGAGAGAAAAGATCCAACGGAGAGCAGCGCGCTTCGTTACAGGATCATTTCGTAATTGCGAAAGCGTTACGGAGATGATAGATAAACTCCAGTGGAAGACTCTGCAGGAGAGACACTCAGTAGCTCGGTACGGGCTTTTTTTGAAGTTTCGAGAACATACCTTCACCGAGGAGTCAAGCAGTATATTGCTCCCTCCTAAGTATATCTCGCGAAGAGACCATGAGGATAAAATCAGAGAGATTAGAGCCCACACAGAAGCATACCGACAATCCTTCTTTCCACGAACAATACGAGACTGGAATAGAAGGGAGAACCGATAGAGGTACTCAAGGTACCCTCCGCCACACACCGTCAGGTGGCTTGCGAAGTATGGATGTAGATGTAGATAGAAGCATGTGAGACGTTGATCTGAAGGAAGTTGGAATGGATATAATGAAAATACGAAGTGAGAAATGAGCAGATGAGAACAATGGAGGAAGAGAGTGAAATTTTAAATGTCATCAGGAAGAAGAAACACAAGTGGCTTGGACACCGAATGAGAAGAGATTTTTACTGATGTATGCTATGGAGGAAACGGTGAAAGAAGGAGGAATGAGGAAGAGGAGAAGAAGAAGATACCAGATGGTAGACAGTACAAGGATAGCAAACAATTATGAGAAAACGAGGAGGCTAGCAAATGACAGGACTGCAAGGAAAGCTCCATGTGAAGACTTGCCCTACGGCGGAACATTGATTATGATTATGATGATGAATGTATTTTATGCCAAAGGATTTCGCATCTGTGGCCTCTGTCGCAGAATTTTATTATTTGACGAGTTGGATGCCGCACAAGCGTCGGTTCGAAGCCGTACGATGTGACGTGAGAGCAGAAGCGTACGAAGAGTGACCGCGCGATGGGAGTGTGGAGCCGAGCTGCGTGAAGCTACGGCGCACCGCACAGCTGACCTTGAGCCCTCACAATGGAGCATTACTGCCGCAGCGCGCTGTTTTGCAAACACGCGCCCTGGTGCGGAGTCGCCGGCAGCCTGTGACGAGGTGCGGTTCCAAGCAAGCTGAAGCCAAACAGTTTTTGCACCCAGTCGACTGGCTCGAGACCTCGAATCACGCTCCTTAGATAACGATAACTCTACGTACAATCCTTTCACTTTTAATAAGGTTCTGAGTTCGATTGCCCGTGACCACTTCGAAATTTTCCAGTGATGTAAAATTGTGGAACGGGATGCACTCGGCGTCGTGAGGCTTCACCAGAAGCCGTTGCCCTAACTAGGTAGCAAACTTACATACAAATCACTGGGGCGGTGTCATATCGACTGGCTTGCATCAGGCTGGAAGCCAGGCTGTAAATCCCAAAGACACAGATTCGATTTCTAGTCGGTCCTGGGATTGTTTCTGCCACTTACTGCTTTTTTCACCTCTGGAAATAATTCTTATACACTGCGCAGCAAAATTAAAGGATAACTTTTTCGAAAACCAACGGTGCCTACAACCTTCCTCTGCAATGGTACGCCGGCTACTGTTGCCGAGCGGTTCTAGGCGATTCAGTCCGGAACCACGCTGCTGCTACGGTCGCAGGTTCGAATCCTGCCTTGGGCATGGATGTGTGTGATGTCCTTAGGTTAGTTAGGTTTAAGTAGTTCTACGTCTAGGGGACTGATGACCTCAGATGTTAAGTCCCATAGTGCTCAGAGCCATTTGAACCATTTTTTTGCAATGGTACACAAGCGTGGCGCCCTGTGACGTCACCTCGGGTTCGGCGGCGCTTCAGACAGAAAGGTGTTGAGACATGCACAAAAAAGGCCACAACTCGAAGTTCATATGACGTGCAAGGTGGGTGAGTGATGTCACAGTGGCACCAAATTCCACAATTCTGCCAAGTTCCACAGTGGACGTGTCACACGGTGAATATATGTCGTCACAGCTCCTCTAACTCACATTTCACCAGTCTTTTGGCATCTCTGTGGTGGTCAGAACCGCGACATCCAGCGTTGTAATCGCTCGGTCTTCTTACAGGTGGCTCAGGAATATTCTTATAGGTGGCCCAGGGAAAGATTTCAGACACACAACCACTCACAATCGACAAGAAAATGGAGTGGCATAAACGGCATAAGTGAAACCACTTCTCTCCCTGGGGCGTTGACTTCGCGGTCGAGAACGACTGTTCGCAGTACAGTGAGGACACCCACGTAACTTTACTGAACACTTTACAAAAGTGCCTGTCAGATTTTTGACACCAATTCAGCCTGGCAGCTGCTCTAGCACCCGAACGTAAGCAAACTGCACCCCAGGTATTCGAAGGTGTTGCCTAACATTCTGGACGCTACAGCAGCCGCCATGCTGAAATTTCTGAAGGTACATTTCTAACGTTCACAACAAAGCTTCGTGGGTCGCACCGAGGGTGTTGCCGAACTGGGGAGTCTCAGAGGGGCCCTTTGCCGTTAATATTGCACTCCCTTGTAATCACGCCACAGGAAGATGGAAAACAAGGGGGCTGAAAAAAGAGTAGGTACCCTTTCTGCTTCGGATCACGTTCAAATTTCATCGAATGGTTTCTAATAGTCCCTGGTGATTCCAACCTGTACACGACAGCAAAAGTTGCGATCGTGCTGCGCTCCAAAAGGGTACGATCACATTCAACGGGGATGCTCCCCATAACGCCCTTAGAAAAGGGTTGAAGCGTCCGACGATGTCAGCAGTGCGTAAGATTGTCAAGAATATCTTCCTGGCGCTAATCGCACTGCGTTTTCGACCGCGAAATCTGTGGGAATCAACATTCCAGGGAAAGATGTGGTTTCACAAAGGCCTTTTTATGCCACCCACTGAGGGCTTTTAGTGTCGACTGTGACTGGCTGAGCGTCTGAAATATTTTCCTCAGTCACCTATAAGAAATATCCGTGATTTCAACGCTGGGTGTTGCGGTTCTGACTTCCAATGCAGAGACGTCAAGAAAGGGGGCGACATGCGCGTAGGAGGGACTGTGACTTTCTGATCGTATAACATGTCCATGGTGGCGCTGAGCAGAATTGTGGTGAACTTTGGTGCTAATGTGACATCATTTACCCACCTTACAGCTCGCGTGAACTTCTGAGCGGCCTCTTTTTCCCATGTGTCGACACCTTGCTGTCTGAACTGTCACCGAGCCCGAGGTTGATGTCGCAGGGCGCCACGCTTTTGCATCGTTACAGACGAAGGCTCTAGGCATCTTTGAGACAAATTTCACACTTTTGCGTAGCAATGGGACAAAAAATTACAGGGCTTTTAATTCTGTTGCGCAGTGTACTTCCACTGTCTCGTTTTTCCCCAAATTGAGCACAAGAGTTATGTCCAGAAACAGTGAATTGAAAACATTTCAAAAAATCAGTCCATGTTTTCTGAAATTATTTGTATAAAAGTAAGAAATAAAATTTATTAGAAAAGCATTTGACTCACTTTTTTGCTGTACACGATTTCGAGCGCCATTCATGGGCGCGTCTAATGTTCCTCAAATCTGCTTTTTTACTTACGTTTACACAAATCATTTGACAGATTTTCTTCCAAAAATTGTTTTTTTTTTCACATTTTGTTCAGATAGCGTGATCTTATTGACGCCTGTTTTCTCCTCCTAGTGCTGCTGCTCTCGAAATCTCCTAAATTTAGTACCTGATTCGAAGGAAGCCATTTAGAAAACCAAATCTCATGCAACTTTTTTTATCCAAAATAGCTACGCCTTGAAAAGATAGACTTTGTGGTATCTCACTTTCTTCCTGGCGTCTTCGGTTCAAAAAATATCCCAAACTTGGTATCGGATTCGAAGCAAGACCTTTGGATAGTTACATAACACTCCAATTTAACTTTTCTACGCAAAAAGCGAGGCCTTCAATAGATGAACTTTTAAGACTTAATTTACATTGCTATCCGTGAAATATTTCAATTTCTCCGCAAGTCACTAATTAAGTTTCTCTTAATAGCTCTTACTACTTTCAAGCAATTTAATTTGTTTTGCAAAACTGGATCTCATGCTCGTCACACTAACATCCCATTTGTCTATTTCCCACTCTTCATTTGGCTACGAAAATTCGGACAGAATTCACTGAGTAATTTTTCACCAAACCACTGGGTTTCTCTTAATTATTTTAAAGCAATTATTTTCTTGTTTTTAGCGTTCTTCATTTGACTTGAAAATGTGGTAGAAAAAACGTTGTGTTACTAATATGGAGTCTTCTTTTCTGCTCTCTTCAAACATTTGACCAAAAATGAGAAACCATCACTCTCTTAGGGGAACAGCCACAATTTTAGTTGAGCAAATGGGTGTTAGCCTGTTTCGAAAATTTTAACCAAGCAAGTTACTTGTTCGTCTGATATTAATAAGCACAAATGTGAATGAGCTTCAGGCAGAAGAATATAAGTTTCTTCTGTATGTCGGGTTTCGACTTACATCTTAGGCTCAAAGAAGAGCGAATTTGTGTATGTGAAAAATGACTAACTCCATCGCGATTTGGAATCCATGTTAACCTGCAGGCTGCGAACACGTTTTAAGACCGGAGAAAGTGAAAGGCATGTCACCTCCAATAGTACCACGCCTAATAAAGTACTGTTTCAAACCAACCTTTCAGTTCATTATCCCTACTGAGCAACAGTAATACTGAATAATATACTCAAGTTTGTCACGATTTTCTCAACCATCCAGGATCAAAGCTTAACCGCCTTATAATGTACCTTAAGAACAGTTCCGACCACAATCAGCGATCGAGTAGATTTCGAACGATATACAAATCACGTGCAGCTATTTTACATTACTTGGCAAAAATTTCGTGCTGAGATCAAATGCACAAATTTAAATAAATCACACGAAGCTGTAATTAATCGTTCTTAAAATTGCCGAATTACTAAGAGAAAATACTGTTACTGTGCTATTTCAATTTTATGTCGTACGATTCTGAGAAAGAAATTAGATTAGAGCAATCCGCAAAGATAATTTAACACTCATCCAGTCGGTTTCCGAGTGGTGCTTTTATTTCGATGTAATACGATGCACGATGCAGAACAAATCAGGCCGCAATCACTCACCCGTTTACAACCTGTTTGTGACACGGCAATTCACGATACACTCATTAAAAGCATCCGCTACACTCCCGGTGAAAACACACGCGACGCACGCCCGAAACTGCGTTAATTGATGTGTCGACACGCGGCGCCCTCGCAGCTGTGTTCAGTTTACTGTACTGACGAACGATCAACGAAGTTCACCAACTTGCAGTATGCTGCAGGTGAAAAATAGGTCCGCGGCGTGTCTTATAATTGAAATAAATGCCAGCTGACGCCCACTAGCTTCTTTTATCAGGCAAGAATATGGTTTTCTGGTCCTCTTTTTATATTTTACCAAATATCCATAGTGTGCCAATGTTACATTATGATTAATAAATGCGCAGTATACACTGAAGAGCTAAAACGTTGTGGCCACCTGCTTCGCAGCGTGTTTGTCCAGCTTTGGAACGCAATACAGCAGCGACTTGGAGTGAAAAGGATTCGACAAGTTCGTGGTAGGTTTCCGGAGGTATATGGCACCAGATATTCACGGACACGTCAAGCAATTTCCGTAAATTACGGACCTGCGGTTTGTGAACCGTGGATCTGGCGCTTGATCGGATCCCAGAACTGTTCCATCGAGTTCACATCAGACGAAGTTGTGAAGTGACTTCACTATTATGTCCCTTAAACGATTCTGGCCTTGTGACACGAACAGTTATCCTGCTGAAAGATTCCATCGCGCCGGCCGGAGTGGCCGTGCGGTTCTGGGCGCTACAGTCTGGAACCGAGCGACCCCTACGGTCGCAGGTTCGAATCCTGCCTCGGGCATGGATGTGTGTGATGTCCTTAGGTTAGTTAGGTTTAATTAGTTCTAAGTTCTAGGCGATAGATGACCTGAGAAGTTAAGTCGCATAGTGCTCAGCCATTTGAACCCATTTGATTCCATCGCCGTCGTAGAAGACAACAAGCCTGAAAGTATTCAGGTGGTCCGCAGTAATTTTCACGTAATCCAAAGCCGACAATGTGTCTTCGAGTACCAACCACGGGTTCCACGACAGTCCAAGTGAATGTCCTCCACAGTATGACCCCATCGGCCTGCGTACGTCGTGCGCTGCAAGTTTAGAGAAGCCATTCGCCGGGTGACGGCGCATTCGGGCTTGATCATCGGCTTGGTGTGACAACAAACGCGATTCATTAGACCACGAACATGTTTCTATTGGTCCACGACCCAACCTCGATCATGCCATGCCCACTGCCTTCCTAACTGACGATGTCGCTGGATCAGTACGAGAACACAAAGGTGTCGTCTGGTGCTGAGCTCCATGTTCAACAATGTGTACTGAGCAGTGTGCTCAGTTAAACTTGTGCCTCCAACAGCATGGCACTCTGATGTCAAATCTGCTACTGACAGTCGCCTATCGTACTCTACAGAACGAGCGAGCGTCCGATCCGTTCTGTGATAATGTGTGTGTGCGCGTTCAACACCTTATCGCCACTCATAGTTTCACCGTTGTTTGAACATCTTTCCACAGATTCTCATGTCAGTAGCATGCGAACAACTTCGCAGGCAACGGACTTATCTTTGTCAAAGGCAGTTGACTTCCTCACTTCCGTCCCGTATCGTCGCTGGAATGATAGCCCATTCGTTTCTGCTCCGCCTACAAGTTTACCTTCCCGCATCACGTGCCCACAACGCAACCATGCAGCGTTTAAACTCGCGTGGATATACGCAGGGTGAGGCATTTAAAACTGTTTGTCGGAATATTTGGCGAAATACATATTGGATTAGAAAAAAAGTGGTAATCAACGTTGTGCAGCTCGAAGAGGGGCGTCCATTATACAACGCTCGACCCTCCTGCACGACGCCCGGGGCCGGGAGGAGCGGGTGACTTGTAAATCTTTAATAGGATCTCTACCTTTTGTATGAAATACTTCCTTCGTTTCGTGCTACATGGCGCTGTAATCGGCAAACATGGAAATGAGGTGACAATTATTGCAAAATTGTACTATCTCAAACCAATGCACATCCGATTAGAACAATCGAAGTACTTTTTTGACATTTTTGACAATGCTATAATTTGACACGTCCCACAATCAAATGAAGCACAAACTGTGATCATCCGTTCAGTCTGCGGTCAGACTGTTCATGTTACTTCAATTACTCGCACTGTATACATCTCGTCGCAACTGTTCCACAATGTTGACGATTGCAGAGAGGGTCGATATCACTGCCGCGTTATCATTGCTGCGTACTCTGAGGCTCAGAAATGTTGACGAAGCTCGCCAAGGTATGCTACTCTATTCCCCGATAGGAATGTTCCGTCTGCTACGTCGATTCGCAGTATTGTCCATCTGTTTACTGAAACGGTAAGAGTTAAACCTAGAGAAAGAATCCGACCGTGGCTAGTGACAAACGAAAGTAACACAGTGAACGCTTTAGCTGCGGTTGCTGAAAATCCTCACAATAGTTCTCCAAATTACGCGAGGTTCAGGAATTTCGCAAAGAAGTGTTCTACGCATACTGAAAGCACACAAATGCCCCCCCCCCCCCCCCCCCCCATTCATCGCTGCATCAAGAACTGCATGATGACGATTTTCACAATCGCCTGAATTTCTGCAATTGGATGTAGGATCAAATGGCAGTCAATGATAATTTCATTTCCAAATAGTTTTCCCTGATGAATAAAATTTTACGAATCGTGGTCAAGAGAATCGACATAATATGCATTACTGATCAGTGGAGAATCCACATTGGGTAAGGCAAGTTGAACATCAACGCCCATGGAGCGTCAACGTTTGGTGCGGTATTTTAGGTACGCATGTTATTGGCCCATACTGGTAAACTGACTGTACAGCGACATTGTGGATAATGTTTTTCCCATACTAATGGACGATGTTCTAATACAAACAAGGCAGGATATGTTGTTTCAACGCGAAGGACGCCCAGCGCATTTTTCACGACTAGCTCGAGAAGTTTTGAATCGATACTATCCCGGTCGATGGATTGGACGATGAGTTCCTCAGAGAGGATCGCATGTTCGCCAGATTTGACTTCTGCCGATTTTTTCCTGTGGGGATGGCTAAAAGAAAGAGTTTACATCGATGTACCAACAACCCCCGAAGATATGCGGCATCGGATCAGCAATGAATGTGCAGACATTAGTGCAGAGACACTAATACATGTCGGACTGTCGTTCAGACACGGGTTGCAATGTGCATTAGATATAATGGACAACATTTAGAACATTTGCTGCACTGAAACACTTGTGAGAGGCAAGGGGACTCACAGTAACCAAGCACACCCAGATAGTGGGAGGCAAGGGGACTTACAAAATCAAGCATCCCGAAGGGAACACATTACTACCATATCAACGTCGTTGTACCTGGGTAACACTAAACGTAGTCTAAGAATGCAACGCGGAATGGTAGACGATGTCCATGACAGCATTTTCCCAAATATCAAATAATGTACTTTGACTTTTGTAATCGGATGTGAATTTTTGTAAGATATTACTGTTTTGCAACAATTGTCACCACATTTTCATGTGTGCCAATAACAGCGACATCTATCATGAAACGAAAAAGAAGTTATAAAAGTTACATATTTTTTCACGGAAAATCCAAATCTGCAATTAAAAAAATAGGGGTTACTATTTAAGATTTCAAAGTCACCCAACCCCCCACCCCCCACCCCTTCCGCCAGCGGGGTTGGTGCACGACGGTCGAGTGTTATGTTAGTGGATGTCCCTCTTCGAGTTGAACAACGTTTATTACTAGCTCTTTTAATCAGTTGTGTATTTTCCCAAGAATTTCGACAAATAGTTTTAAATGCCTCATCCTGTATATACAGCTAAGACGGGCCACCCCACGTATATGCAGAATGAATAAATACACCGAGGTCCGTTTTTGGTTACCTTATAGGGGACAATATGGCGAATTTGAAAGAACTTAACTTGGCTTTAGATCAGTTCTATTGGGTTCCGACTGCAACGTTAAGGTGGCAACTGTAAAAATGCAGCATTTGTACAGTGTTTTCCGCACCGTGAAAATTATTGTTTTGCATGTTTCTACGACGCTTATCATTCTGGCCCGTGTGACATCACATATGTCCTACAAAACAATGGGCATGTGATTTTTCACTTTCTCCAAAAAATTTAACTGTGTAATGTTTTCTTAACTTTATCAATCTTCTATAACATATCGATAATTACGAAGATGTACTTGCAATGAAAACCAGAATTTTGCGTGCGATATTAAATTAGAAACTAGATGATGTGCATTTTTCTTGAAAAATGTTGGTTAAGTATGAGTTAATTGCCACATACTTGATGAATTTCAGATTTAATTGATTTAGGTGTTCAAATCGAACAAAAGAAAATTACAGACACAACGAATTTCGAACCGCCGCTCGCCAGCACACGTTATTATGAATTCTTAATACACAGTGTTTCTTGAAAAACCTCAAAGCTGATTTTTCTCTGTAATTTTGTGCAAAACATTAACAACAACTTGTTTCTCGCCGTTATGGTGTTCCGCGCGCGTGTTTCACTACGAAGCAGGTGGCATTGTCATCCATTTTCACGTTAAGTATGAACAGCGAGACAATCAGAGCACAAGTAGCGTTTACAGAGGCTGGATAGCATACGATTTTTGAAATAAAAATTACATAGCTAAAGTATAATTAAGAAAAACGTTGATGGTTGTTAATATATCAAAATGTCTAAGTTTCATTTATAGTGACATAATAATAAGGTGTGTAATACATAAGTTGGCACAACTTCCAAGAATGGAACAACCCAAGTGTACGAGAGCTACGGCTGCTGACCAACCATCGCGTTTGTGTTTCTTTACATCAGGTTTATTCTTATGATGAACCAAGCACAGATGTAACACGTATACTATGTATGAGATTTTCAAGCAAGTTCGATAAACCAGAATTCTAGGTTTTACGAGCCTGCTGAGTACAGTAAGAGAGCGTCGGCCGTCCAGCAGCGGCGCTGGCGAATCCGGCTAACGCAGCAAACTAGAAATTTTCCCGTACTGAGTTCATGTAGCATAATTTTATTTTCCAATGTGCATAATTTTATTTTTTCAATCTTCCGCCACGTAGCTGTGTCGTTACAACGAATAACATTACTTCAGAAAGAAACAACAATAACAATATCGTGGTACATTCGTGGTATAATAGGGAATCGTATAAAATAAATTTTAGTTTATCCACACATTAAAATGCGTAGAGTGCTGTCATATCGGGCTATACTTGCTTTGAATAATGTACCCTGTATTTACGATGCACACATGAATGTATATATAAGTAAATGTTGATTTCATGACTCTCCTTTATTATGCTTCAGTTATATCTGACCCAGTAAGCACCACAGTTATTATTATTATTATTATTATTATTATTATTATTATTACGAGTGGGTTTCAGAAAGTACGTTCCGATTAGTCGAGAAATGGACAACAGTGAAAATTCGATGAAGCTTTACACAGTTGTGTTGGGCAATGTCTCTAGTATGCCCATCGATCGCGTCACGTTGCACATCGCATTTCCGAGCGCAGATTAAACATGTAAAGATGCCTAGAAAATAGTTGTCTCCCGCCAAATATGGCTCCCTACAGAGAGATTTCGCCTCGTTTCAAGCAACCCCACAGAACTTATCTATCACGCAATTTTCTTCAAATGGTTCAAATGGCTCTGAGCACTATGGGACTCAACTTCTGAGGTCATTAGTCCCCTAGAACTTAGAACTAGTTAAACCTAACTAACCTAAGGACATCACAAACATCCATGCCCGAGGCAGGATTCGAACCTGCGACCGTAGCGGTCTTGCGGTTCCAGACTGCAGCGCCTTTAACCGCACGGCCACTACGGCCGGCCGCGCAAGTTTCTTCAAGACAATTCCCGGCCGCAGCGTTTTCGAGGGGAGGAATTTGGTCACACCCAGCATACTGCCCGGACGTAGCTCTTTCTGGTGTTGATCTCTGCTCATATGAACCGCTGGCTACGGAGACAACATTTTGGCACTGTCAACAAGCTGCGGACTAGGGTAGAGAACTGGCGGAAAGCACGGGCGACTGCCTTCTGTGACGAGAATGTTGGAAAGCTGGTACAATGCCGCGACAAACTTTTAACAAGTCGGAGCGTCGGCTATGAGGAGAAGTAGCTGGAAGAATATAGCTAACTGTTGCAAATAAAACATTTCTGATTTTCATTGTGGTTTCCATTTCGCTACCGATCGCAACTTACTTTCGGGACAACCCTTTTATTATTATCATTATTGTTCCTTTACCTAGAAACATGGTTCACTGTAGCGATAAAAGTTTTTCGTCGAAGATTATAAAAACAAATGGTATGATTCAAAGAATTATGGGAGATATCCTGTCTGCTACCTTAGTTGGCAGTGCTAACGCGACTGTTCGACGGTTGTCGCTCTTCTGTGGCATTCAACAAGCTCGTCAAACTTCGAAATTCTATTTCTCGAAAGCCCTTGAGAAAAGCATCACACAAGAGCAACATTTGTTATATCCAAATGTGTACTACAATCATGCGAAAAACGGGTCGCGTGCAGAATGGGAGGCAAGGATTTGCACGATCCGCAGCTTTGCCAACGGCGGGCACAAGCGAAAGGGGCGCGGTAAGCATGTATCATGGGCTGAGCTACCAATACAGACTGTCGCTGGTGAGGTAATGCGAATTATTCACACGTCATCAACCCAGCACCATATTTTTTTTTTCTTGCCCAATATCCCAATCCGCAACAGTTCGGGCTGACATTTAATGAACGGTACTGAGAGACAAATGTTTCCCAGTCACTGGCAATTTTTCCTCGTGGCCCGAGAGATAAATTTGGATTTTTTTTACGGTGATTATAGGCTTTGGCCCATCCCCACGTCATGGCATCATCGTTGCTCCACTCGCAGCCCTCCCACAGCGCGCGCGCACACAAATCTGGCGCTGGTGACAGCTGCACGCCCAGTCTCCGCGGGGCACGCCCCCACTCCCCATAGTGCCGCACGCAGCCGCTCGTTGACGCCGAAATATGGCACATGATACGTCTCTTTCAAATGGCAGCTAAGCGGGCGTCTCCCGCCCCCCCCCCCCCCCCCCCAGCCACCACACACCGCGCGGCGCAGTACGAGACAAGCACTACTCCACAACCGGTAGCCATACCGAGCACACAGTCTACCAGTAGCTAACACTGCTCTAGTCGGCACTGTGAATCATTTGCTACACCAGGAAGGTGACGTGCTACAGACGCGAAATTTAACCCAAAGGAAGAAGATGCTGTGATATGCAAATGATTAGCTTTTCAGAGCATTCACACAAGGTTGGCGCCGGTGGCGACACCTACAACGTGCTGACATGAGGAAAGTTTCCAACCGATTTCTCATACACGAACAGCAGTTGACCGGCGTTGCCTGGTGAAACGTTGTTGTGATGTCTCGTGTAAGGAGGAGAAATGCGTAGCATCACGTTTCCGACTTTGATAAAGATCGGACTGTAGCCTATCGCGAATGCGGTTTATCGTATCGCGACATTGCTGCTCGCCTTGGTCGAGATCCAATGACTGTTACCAGAATATGGAATCGGTGGGTTCAGGAGGGTACGCCGTGCTGGATCCCAACGGCCTCGTATCACTAGCAGTCGAGAGGACAGGCATCTTATCCGCAAAGCCGTAACTTCTCGATCCCTGAGTCAACAGATGGGGACGTTTGCAAGACAACAACCATCTGCACGAACAGTTCGACGACGTCTGCAGCAGAAAGGACTATCAGCTCGGACACCATGGCTGCGGTTGGTTACCCTTGACGCTGCATCACAGCCGGGAGCGCCTGCGATGGTGTACTCAACGACGAACGTGGTTGTACGAATGGCACACTTTTTCGGATGAATCCAGGTTCTATTTACAGCAGCATGATGATCGCATCCGTGTTTGGCGACATCGCGGTGAACGCACATTGGAAGCGTGCATTCATCATCGCCATAACTGACGTATCACCCGGCGTGATGGTATGGGGTGCCATTGGTTACACATCTCGGTCACCTCTTGTTCGCATTGACGGCACTTTGAACAGTGGACATATTTCAGATGTGTTACGACCCTTGGCTCTACCCTTCATTCGATACCTGCGAAACCCTACATTTCAGCAGGATAATGCACGGCCGCATGTTGCATGTCCTGTACGGGCCTTACTTGATACAGAAAATGCTCGACTGTTGCCCTGGCCAGCACATTCTCCAGATCTCTCACCAATTGAAAACGTCTGGTCAATGGTGTTCGAGCAACTGGCTCGTCACAATACGCCAGTCACTACTCTTGATGAACTGTGGTATCGTGTTGAAGCTGCATGGCAGCTATACCTGTACACGCCATCCAAGCTCTGTTTGACTCAATGCCCAGGCGTATCAAGACCGTTATTACGGCCAGAGGTGGTATTGATTTCTTAGGATCTATGCACCCAAATTGCGTGAAATGTAATCACATGTCAGTTCTAGTATAATATATTTGTCCAATGAATACCCGTTTATCATCTGCATTTCTTCTTGTTGTAGCTATTTTAATGGCCAGTAGTGTATTTGACCATGAACTGCACCGCTGCAGTGTCCTCAATACGCTGCAAATGTTAGTCGTGGGCAGAATATTGTCCTATGTAGTAGTGCGTTCATGATGTCGGATCTAAGTGAATTAGAACATGGCAAATTTTTGCTGCTTCCATAAACAAGGTGGCCGCCAGAGTGTTGGGTGGTTTGAGAGGTACCATATCAAAGATGTATACCGCGTACAGGGAAAGCGGAAAAACATCCGTTAAGTCACAACGCGGACGAAAGCGTATGTTGAATTATGGTGACAGATGGTCATTGTTGAGAACTATGATGAAAAGTAAGAGGATGACAGCTGCAAAAGTTACTGCAGAAATGAATGCCGCACTCGCGAACACTGCCAGCACCAAAACAGCAGGCAGGGGGCTCCATCATCACGGAATTGTAGGGCGAGGTATTTCACTCATCAGTGACGCAGTAATGCAAATGCCGGTAAACGGGAAAACGTGGCGCAGAAGCTATAAAACATGTACTGTGGCGTAATTGGTCGTATGAGTCTTGTTTCACACTGTTTCCAACTTCGACCAAATTTAAGTTCCAAGACTGGAACATGGCGGAGGTTCGGTGACGATTTGGGCAGCCATATCGCGGTATACCATGGACCCCACTGCAAGGTCGCATTGCTGCCGACAATTATGTGACCAATTTGTCTGAAGAGGTCAGTCCCATGGTACACTATTTGTTCGCCAGAGGTGATGCCGTTTTCAGGACGAAATGATCCCCGTTCACACAGCTCGCATCGTTTGGGACTGGTTTTGTGAGCACGAAGATGAGTTATCGCCATCTTCCCTGGTCACCACAGTTATCAGACCTCAAAATTATTGAGCCTTTGTAGAATACTTTGGAATGAAGAATGTGTAATCGCTGTCCACCTCCATCGTCGTTACCTGAACTTGCCATTATTCCTGAGGAAGAATAATATAATATTCTCATGCATCTTATGGGATGTACCCATTCCGCGGCAACTAGAAGCTGTTTTGAATGACAAAGGTTTTCTCAGACCGTATTGTACATGGTAATGCGTTGTGTTTTTGGTGTTTGCATATTTCTGTCCAAATCCTTTATCTCAATAGAAGATGTTGTCAGCAGCAAAACTTCGTAATCCTTAGCAGTATAGAAAGCGTCTGCCCTCTCTATGCTACCACGTGTAATCATGCCTCCATACGCTCCTCGTTTCCCTATCGCTCTTTCTCTCAAACACGGGGAGCGCGCCTACTCGTCAGAACGGATTTCACCCAGATTTATAGTATATGCAGTTCTTGGTTAGGAAATAAAGTAACAGAAGTAGAAGCTTCAGATGGCCAAGCGTTTAGGGAAAAAAAATAGGATTTTTTGGCGCGGGTCGGCTGAGGCATGAGACATTTACGTTAGCGTGTTTCCAAGCTGCGGGTAGCGCAGTGGAAACAGTATGGAACGATAATCCGAAGGTCGTGGGATCGAGGCCTTCTGCGGAAACTTTTCCATATTTTTTAATTCTTACATTATTTACAATGCAAATAAACCTAAATATTGCGCAATGTATTGTATTTATCAATATTTTCATAAGGCGTGAAAAGGAAAGGCAAAGGAAACTTAGGGACTGCAAATAAATTTTGAGTAAGCGATTAAAAAGCGTGGAAGGGGAACTTTGTAAATAAAATTAAACGCTTTTATTATTTTACATTTGATGTTTTACTTGTGATGGGGTAATATTCATCGTAAAAACAGGGGAAGGCAGTAATTTTCCTGGCATCTTGCAAACGTTATGAACACCGCATTTTTACAATTACATGGTTGTTTTAAAGTTTATATACAATAACTTGCTTTACATTTATAAAAGGTTATTTCTCATCGCACAGTTTGGTTGCAAACCACACGTAACGTATCACCGCGCCAAAACTTTGGGAGGGCATCCTGCGATGTATAATGAAATGTATTTTGATTCAAACTTTTCGGGATGTGATTTCCTTTTCTCTCGCGACAAGGTAAGAGCAGTTTTGAAGCTTTCTGATCAGTTCCTTAAATGACGATAAAAACTGACATCGCAGGGTTGCACTAGCGGTGGGCAATTGGGGGAATCACTTGCAATACTGGACGGCGGCAGTCTTTGTTTCCGTTGAAAAATCTCATCGAAGAGTTGTTGACTTGCTTGTCGTTCCCATCCACGAGTCAATTAACAGAAGTAATTTCTTCTTCCGCACAAGTATTTCATCAAATCTCATACAATATACTCGCATGATCATTGCCTCAGTTTATTTGAAGTAACGTAAAAAATGACAAAAGTTCCCATGCAGGGGCTCGAACACATGACCCTTTGATTACTGTACCGTACTCTTTCCGCTGCGCCAACCGCTGCCTGTTATCTACGCTAAAATAAATGGAGCATGACTCGCCCGACTCGCACCAATAGTGCTGGTTTTTTTTTCCCCCTAAACGCTTGGCCATCAGTTGCTCTAACTTCCGTCCTTTCATTTCTGGCCAAGCCTCGCGTTTACTATAAATATGGACGAAATCGGTGATGAGAAGCCGGCGCGGCCCCCTTGTGGATGAGGCGCCTTCCACCGGTGACGCTCTCTACCCCTAGCCTAGTGATTATTCAGTAGACGGCATACCGCAAAACGCCGATAGGAGCATCTGCTGTGCTGCAGACAAGGATTTGACAATCTGCATCTACACCCATACCCTGCAAGCTAAGCTGCCATACGATGCATGGCGAGGATATTTTGCACCTTTACTAGCCATTCTAATTATGTTCCACTCGCAAATGAAGCGAGGGAAAAACTAATGTCTACGTGTCTCAGTACGAGGCTTAACTGCTGCCGCTTTCGCGATTTTACGCGAAATGTACGCTGGCAGCAGCAGAATCGTTCTGCAGTCAGCTGCAGATACCGGTTCCCTAAATTTTCTCGAAAGTGTTCCGCTAAAAGAATGTTATCTTCCCTCGAGAGATTCACATTTGAGTTCACGGAGCATCTCCGTAATACCCGCATACCGATCGTAGCAAGCTTCTGAAATGCTTCGAAGTGCTCCTTTAATCCATCATGGTGAAATCCCAAACAAGCGAACAGTACTCAAGAATAGGTCGCACTACTATTCTATACGCGGTCCCCTTTCATAGAATTCTCCCAATAAATGATGTCAACCATTCGCCTTCCCTACTGCGGACGTTACGTGCTCGTTCCATTAATAGCGATTTGCAACGTTATAAAAGATATTTAATCGACATGACTGTGTCAAGCAGCACACCACTAACACTATATCTGAACACTACAGGATTGTGTTTCCCCTCTATCTGTATTAACTTTTTTTCTACATTTAGAGCAAACTGCCATTCATGACAGCAAATAGAAATTCTAAGTCATCCTGTGTCCTCTAACAGTCACTCAACGACGACTCTTTCCCGTACGCTACAGCGTTATCAGTAAACGGTCGCAGATTGCTGTTCACCCTGTCCGTAAGATCATTTATGTATATAGAAAATTATAGCGGTCCTATGATTCTTCTCCAAAGCACTCCAGACGGTACCCTTGTCCCTAATGAACATTTGCCACTCAGGATAACATATTACTATTGCTTAGAAAGTCTTTGAGCTCCTCACATGGCGCAGAACCTATTACGTAGGCTCGGACTTCTGTTAACAGTCTACAGTGGCACACTGTGACGAACGCTTTCCGGAAATCTAGGAATACGGAATGCACCTGCTGCCCTTCATCCAAGGTTCGCTGGACATCGTGCGAGAAATGGGCAAGCTGAGTTTCTACCGATGCTCTCTAAATCCGTGCTGGTATGAGATCAGAGGCTTTTCTGTCTCAAGGAAATTTTTTATATTCAAACTTGGAATATAAGCATGAATTCTGCGACAAACCGATATTAAAGATACTTGCATGTGATTTTAAAGGTCCGTTCTTTTATGCTTCGCACGTACAGGAGTCACCTGCCCTTTTTTTCCAGTCACTTCGGATTTGCCTTCTGAGGGATTCGCGATAAATGGAGACAAGTAAGGGGCCAATGTCGAAGAGTACTTTCGGAAAAACCGAATTGGGATTGCATCCAACCTCGGCGACGTACTTGTTTTCAACTCTTTCACTTGCTTTCCAACGTCAGGGATGCCAGTTTTCATGTCCTCCATACTGGAGTCTGAGCAACGGTCAAATGATGGTATGTCTGTACGATCCACCTGAGAGAATGATTTCTTAAAAGTGAAATTTAAAACTTCAGCTTTCCTTTTGCAGTCTGCTCTTGCGACACCAGACTGGGCGGCTTGTGACTGAATACAAACCTTCGACCCGCTTCGTGAATTTATGTAGGACCACAGTTATCTCGGGTTATTGGCAACATCTTTCACTAATGTCTGTGATGGTGGAAGTTGCATGCTTCGGCATCGATCCTTTTATAGACGTACGAATTGCTACCAATTTTTGCATGTCGAAAATTGAAAATTTCTCCTCGGCATTTACCATATTTTGTTACTAAGCTATTGTCTACAAAGGGCTCTTCTTATGGGGCAGTAGCAACTCTACAAGTTCAATTTCAAAAATGAGGAAGTTGCAGAACAGTTGCTCAATCCACAGTCTTTTATTCGGTACACGATCGGTTTCGGAACACTTACAGTTCCATAATCTGGTACAAAAAATAAAATCATTTTAATTATCTGAGGTCATCCTCACTCCGATGTTGTCACGGGACCAAAGGTTCCGTGACAGAAGGGTAAAGGGACGAAAATTCCATAACAACCGTTCCCCCTGTGCTGCGCGACCAAGAACACAAACAGGAAAGCTACGTAATACTAAATACTGTTACATGCTAACAGCCGCTTATCTGATATTGCCAGTATAAAATCTCTCCTAGTCTTCTTCATGGATTTATAAACTTTAGTAACTATCGTCGCTATGATGACATCACGATCACTAACCCCTGTCTCTATATTGAGAACCTCAATAAGGTCAGCTCTCTTCGCAATTACAGTGCAGGACACATGCAATGGGGCATTGACTTTCTGGAATCAGACTGAAGACTATACAGGGTGAGTCACTAACTATTGCCACCTAAAATAACTCCGAAAGTATGATGGTAGCTGAAAAGTTTGTGGAACAAATGATGCATGGGACAACGGGGGCCATAATATGACGTTGGTTTTTTGTTGCTAGATGGGGCCGCGTCAGAGATATGAAGGTAAACCTAATTTTTTTTAATGGGATGCTATAGTTCGGTACTTATTTTCTGATAGCGGGTATCGAGACGAAACCAATGACGTGTAACAGGTCAACGAAGGTCAAACAAGTGGCATGAACGCCCATTTACGGAAGGTGTTCGAAGCGATGACCACTGTTATCAATGCAGTGCTGCAATCTTCTTATGGACTGAGTGGTATTCCTTATCACTTCGGAACTTAACGCAGCACATGCTCTGATAATTCTCTCTCGTATATCGTGCAAATAGTAAATATTCGACGAATACGACGTATCCATCTAAAGTGCCACTGACATATAAACACCATTCGACAGTTTCGCTATACAACACTAATAGGAACGGTAAGACTAGTAACGTCGAATTAGGCGAATGTGAATGATGTATTCCTTCGAAGAACAAGTCGATATGCTTCTCATTTACTGAGAATGCCAACAAAATTCAGTGAGAGCTAGAGACTTATACGCTGAAAGATATCCTCAACGCACTCACCCTAGCGTCGTACATTTAAATATGTGTATGATAAATTGAGAATAACTGGATCTTTAACGCATCGCAAACATATCCGTCAAAGGAAAGTTACTAACAAGGAAACAGAAATTGGTACTCTTGCCACTGTGATTCGAGATCCTTGTGTTAGTTCGCGACAAATCGCAAGGGAATCTAGCCAGAGTAGTGTTCGTATTCTGCATCGCCATAAATATCATCCTTACCATATTAGTCTCCACCAAGAATTAACTGGTACGAATTGTATGCGTCGCACTGAATTCTGTCGATGGGCTCAACTTCAGATTCAGACGGATGACACATTTATTAATTTGATTTTATTTACTGGAGGCTACATTGACGAGCCATGGAAATGTTAATTTAGATAACATGCATTATTGGGCAACTGAAAATCCATGTTGGCTGCGGCATGTTGCAAACCAAAAACCGGGGTCGGTAAATGTATGGTGTGGGATTCTGGAGGACAGAATTATAGGCCCCTATTTCATCGAAGGAAATCTTAATGGTAGGAAGTACACCACATTCCTGCAAGAAACATTAGGTCTGTTATTGGAAGAATAGCTTTAGGGACAAGAAATAGAATGTGGTATCAACACGACGGGTGTCCGGCTCATTTTTCGCTGATGACTAGAAATGAGTTGCAGAAACGATTCCCAAATCGTTGGATAGGACGCGGAGGAGATGTGTCGTGGCCGGCTCGTTCGCCAGACTTGACGCCATTCATAAAAGACATTGTTTTTTCAAGTACACCTGAAGATATACGAGAGAGAATTGTCAGAGCATGTGGTGCTTGGATAAGTGCCGATGTGATAAGGAATACCACTCAATCCATGATAAGAAGATTGCAGCACTGCACTGACACCAATGGTCATCACTTCGAACATCTGTAAATGGACGTTCATGCCATCTTTTTTAGCTACCTTCGTTGACGCTCAAAGCCCTTACTGTTAGACATCATTGTATTCGTCTCGATAGCCGCTATCAGAAAATAAATACCAAACTATAGTATCCCAGTTAGAAAAACAACGTTGACCTTCATATCTCTGAAGCGATCCCACCTAGCAACAAAAAACCAACGTCATATTATGGCCTCCGTTGTCCCATGCAACTTTTGTCCCACAAACGTTTCCGCTCCTATGATACATCGGAGTTGTTCTAGGTGGCAATAGATAGTGACTCACCCTGTACATTGGAAAGAGCGTGTCTTTCACCTACAACTTCTCCAACGCAGCAGTTCTCCGCCTATTGCACTGAGGCTGATGGACAAGGGTAGACGTTTTGGCACACTCGTCATTAAGGTTGCCTTCTCTCTGTAAGCAGAATGGCACGAAATGTTACAGTCTCATCACAACAGGTGTTGAAGGTTGTATAATTGTGGAATTTCTCATTTTTTCTTTCACGTCCTTCATGTATCCAATTGTCGACACACAAGAAACGGACCTCGTGGGAGGTAGAGGGCGAGAAGCGAGCGGATGCTGCCGCCGGCCGGTGGAGGAGCGGAGTGTTGCAAGCAGCAGGCTGTCGTTTTACGACTGGGCGCCGGGAAACGTGCGAAGAAGGCGTAGCGAGGAGCGCCGTGTGCGTGCCCTTGGCTGACTTTGTGGTAACGACCCGTCCGCCAGCAGTAAACTCTGCACCAGTGATAAGATAGCCCGCTGCTGCGGGTGCGGCCTCGGAATGGCGTGGCTTCGCCTGACCCGAAGGCCACTCCGATTCTATAGGCCAACAGCAAATGACGCCGCAACCGCCGGCCGCGGTGGTCTCGCGGTTCTAGGCGCCCAGTCCGGAACCGTGCGATCGCTACGGTCGCAGGTTCGAATCCTGCCTCGGGCATGGATGTGTGTGATGTCCTTAGGTTAGTTAGGTTTAAGTAGTTCTAAGTTCTAGGGGACTGATAACCACAGCAGTTGAGTCCCATAGTGCTCAGAGCCATTTGAACCATTTGACGCCGCAACCGAAGGCTACGGCTTGCCTTAAAAATCCGTACGAGTACCCGTGCGGGATTAAACAGTGAATAGGGTCAATAATGGTCATATTACATAAAAATTGAAAGCACATTACAATCCGGCTCAGTGAGGGTTACCGGCTCTAACTAATTACGATACGGCATTGCAGTGCATGAATGCATGTGCAAAGCAACAGGTACTGCGGCGGCTGCAGCCGTTACGAAACATATGAAACATTCGCAAATCATCAGCCGTATAAAGGAATCATGACAATGAAAATTTATGCTGGTCCGGGACTCGAACCCGGTTATCCTGCTTCACGTGAGCGGTCGCCTTAGCATCTTTGACTGTCCGTGCACGACTCACCACCATACCCAAACTTCGTTCACGCTTCACAATCTGCACTGTCGTACACATTACGTTACTCCCGTACAGGTGGAGGGCTTTGTAATTGAAAGTCGCTGCACGCATTTCACTGTCCGGTAGCGGCAGATAAATGCGATATTGCAGCTCCTCCTGTACGGCAATTACATAATGCGTACGAGTGCAGGTAGTGACGCATGAAACGACGACGTATGGAAGTTTGCGCCTGGCCATGAATCGTGCACTGATGGCCAACAGTTAAGGTCACATCTCGGGTAAAGCGAGAAATTCTGGTTGGAGTACCTGCACGGCACAAATTTTCACTGTTGTCATTCCATTATATAGCATGTTTGTCGGTCTTCGCAACTACGAACACATTTCATGTATTCTTTATTGTACTGTCAGCGCCGGCCAGAGTGGCCAAGCGGTTCTAGGCGCTTCCGTCTGGAACCGCGCGACCGCCACAGTCGTATGTTCGAATCCTGCCTCGGGCATGGATGTGTGTGATGTCCTTAGGTTAGTTAGATTTAATTTCAAAATGGTTCAAAAGGCTCTGAGCACTATGGGACTTAACATCTATGGTCATCAGTCCGCTAGAACTTAGAACTACTTAAACCTAACTAACCTAAGGACATCACATAACACCCAGTCATCACAAGGCAGAGAAAATCCCTGACCCCGCCGGGAATCGAACCCGGGACCCCGGGCGTGGGAAGCGAGAACGCTACCGCACGACCACGAGCTGCGGACAGGTTTAAGTAGTTCTAAGTTCTAGGGGACAGATGACATCAGCAGTTAAGTCTCATAGTGCTCCGAGACATTTGAAACATTTTTGTACTGTCAGCAAGAGTGCACCCATTACATTCGTATCAAAGAATTCCAACTGAATCCAATAGATAACATCCCAAATGAGATCGCTTAGTCTATTATTGTGTTTCAGCCCGACAGTTTTTCTACGCTTCCGATTTCTGGCGCTAGGACTGCAACACCTCCTGTCAATAAGATACCGCAAGCGTTAGGTAACCATACTGATGTACAACTATTGAACGGACACCCACAACTCACGAAGGTTGATCGAATCAGGAGTCTAGCTATACATACCTGTCTCCCTCAGCAGCACCTCAAATGTACTCAATAGTAGTGACTGAAGCGAGATCGACTATGCATGTACGTTGGTCGGAGCAGGAGCAGCACTCAGGGTAAACACGTAGCCACCAACAACATCGCAAATGCATTCACTACTAAAGAAACCAAGAAATCTTTGAGACTCGGTAAGTCGTGTCATAATATTCACTTATGACTCAGGGAGCAATCGGGCGGATTGTACTGCAGAATAAAGAAGTTTCCATTAGGAGTCTCCATTCAAAAAAACCTGTAAATATGTACAAGCAGACCCTTTTGGCTTTTGGTTGTGAACAGCGATCGTAGGCATGGCAAGGGTTTCTCTTCACCCGACGGAAAAAATCATCCATAAAGGATAGCCGGCCGAAGTGGCCGTGCGGTTAAAGGCACTGCAGTCTGGAACCGCAAGACCGCTACGGTCGCAGGTTCGAATCCTGCCTCGGGCATGGATGTTTGTGATGTCCTTAGGTTAGTTAGGTTTAACTAGTTCTAAGTTCTAGGGGACTAATGACCTCAGCAGTTGAGTCCCATAGTGCTCAGAGCCATTTGAACCATCCATAAAGGATAATAGATAATCCATAAAGGGTACTATCACTAATGCACACTACTGGCGAGAATGTTTTCAGCTTCACGTGCGTTTGAGTAAATTAAAAAATAGGTTCAAATGGCTCTGAGCACTATGGGACTTTACATCTGAGGTCATCAGTCCCCTAGAACTTAGAACTACTTAAACCTAACTAACCTAAGGACATCACACACATCGATGTCCGAGGCAGGATTCGAACCTGCGACCGGAGCAGTCGCGCGGTTCCAGACTGAAGCGCCTAGAACCGCTTGGCCACTTCGGCCGGCCGTTTGTGTACAATCGTTTTCTGCTATGACATCTACAAACGTGTATTACATCTCTTCATCAGATGATGTGCGATTAGCGGAGGTACTCTGCGCCATACAGCGTGATGATACTGGGTGGTATAGCAGGAAACGAAACATCATGAAGTGGTTGGCAAATGCGTGGCAGAGAAGATGGGACGAACTCCAACTGGCCGACCCCTTCCACCTCTCCCTCCACAAGAGAGAAAATGTAGCTTCATGTCCCAACTCCCTGAAGTGGTTAGTGCATTTCCTGACAGGATATGAATCTTATCCTGATCAAATATGGTAAAGCTGTCATCAATCCAAAGATTAGTTTGAATACCACTGTGCTTTACTTGACCTTCCAAATGATTTACCGATCAGTTATAGGGAACTTACAGATTAACATGAACTCCGAGCGTGGTGCAGCTCGAAATTTTCACGTAAACACTGCCACAGGGGAAAGAAGCGGTAACTAACATATAAAAATCCTAATAATGACAGGGAACGGAACCCGAGAAACTTTGAATGTTTAGACTAGCACTTTCTCACTCAGGCACCAAGCCTCAGTACCTACATACAGTTAAAAGACGAGACAATGAAATCTGGGACTGCGGAGATATGGTTACAACCGAGTATGCACTATGAGATATCTAGACTTGCCAATGTGTCAGAAGGTCTTGTTGTTGTTGTTGTGGTCTTCAGTCCTGAGACTGGTTTGATGCAGCTCTCCATGCTACTCTATCCTGTGCAAGCTTCTTCATCTCCCAGTACCTACTGCAGCCTACATCCTTCTGAATCTGCTTAGTGTATTCATCTCTTGGTCTCCCTCTACGATTTTTACCCTCCACGCTGCCCTCCAATACTAAATTGGTGATCCCTTGATGCCTCAGAACATGTCCTACCAACCGATCCCTTCTTCTGGTCAAGTTGTGCCACTAACTTCTCTTCTCCCCAGTCCTATTCAATACTTCCTCATTAGTTATGTGATCTACCCATCTAATCTTGAGCATTCTTCTGTAGCACCACATTTCGAAAGCTTCTATTCTCTTCTTGTCCAAACTATTTATCGTCCATGTTTCACTTCCATACATGGCTACACTCCATACGAATACTTTCAGAAATGACTTCCTGACACTTAAATCTATACTCGATGTTAACAAATTTTTCTTCTTCAGAAATGCTTTCCTTGCCACAGCCAGTCTACATTTTATATCCTCTCTACTTCGACCATCATCAGTTATTTTGCTCTCCAAATAGCAAAACTCCTTTACTACTTTAAGTGTCTCATTTCCTAATCTAATTCCCTCAGCATCACCGGACTTAATTCGACTACATTCCATTATCCTCGTTTTGCTTTTGTTGATGTTCATCTTATATCCTCCTTTCAAGACACTATCCATTCCATTCAACTGCTCTTCCAAGTCCTTTGCTGTCTCTGAGAGAATTACAATGTCATCGGCGAACCTCAAAGTTTTTATTTCTTCTCCATGGATTTTAATACCTACTCCGAACTTTTCTTTTGTTTCCTTTATTGCTTGCTCAATATACAGATTGAATAACATCGGGGAGAGGCTACAACCCTGTCTTACTCCCTTCCCAACAACTGCTTCCCTTTCATGTCCCTCGACTCTTATAACTGCCATCTGGTTTCTGTACAAAGGTCTTAGACTTGCCAATGTATCAGGAGGTCTTCCCACTTGGAGAAACATCGGCGCGCCAATGAGGGACAGAATCCACTAGTGCGGACAGTCGGTCTCAGGTACAACTGGCAGCCAACCCAGCGCCACGGAAGAGGGTGGGAAATGCTCCATAGCCGCTAAGCCCAGGAAGAGATATAAACGTCTGTACATAACTTTAATCAGCTATAAATACGCTAGGGAACAGTTGGCTTCGAGTGCGAGAAAGTACCTGGGAGAACTTGGGGGTATCTACGGACCCAACAGTGTGCCAGGTTTGCCGACCCAACCATTGGACTCTCGCCACCACAGCCTACGCGCTTGTATAAATTGCTACTAGTATACCCTGACAGTTCAGATGTCGACGCAGAGTTACATCGATGAGCTATGCAGTGACACTGCCGACGGGGCGCGGATTGCCCCGCGGGCACCGACTGGGATGCACGACCCTTCTGGACGATTGTGTGCAAGTAATTAGCCGCATACTGGAGCAATGCGCAGTAGCAAGGGGCACCGTACCAGGTGACGCACCAGCCAATGGAATCATTCTGCCGTGTCCGTAGCGCGCCCGTTGAACATTTAGCGTCGATTTCCGTATTACGTATGGTGAAGATATTTAGCCACTGTAGTGTTTATTAATGGGGGCATAAAACAAATATAACAAGTATTACGTTGAGAAGTGTCAGCATATATTTTGTTATGGGCAACGTCAGAAGCTGGCACATAGTCCAACGTGGCGCCTACCGCAATGTTGCGTTATCACAGTCGGCAAATGACCGAGTCGAGTGGCGTGGAACAGAGACAGCACGCATCAAAAAACCGCCTTCTTACTTGCTATCCACACTTAAAAGTGCTCCTCCTCCGAATGGCCATCTCATCTCAGGTTACCTTCACATATTTTACAGATCTAGTGCTTACGGCTGTAGTATAACGACGTTCGTAATGGTAGTGGTAAAAGAGGTCAGGTGAAAATCCAACACAACGTCAAACACATACAAAAATGTGTCAAAATTTTTCCACTATGGATACGCGGAACATCTTAGAAATATACGGCTCCAAAAGCACCTACAGCACCCAACAGCGAGACGATTGTAGATGATACTGTTGACGTTTCGTTGATGAGTGACATACTTCTTAGGGGGCGGTAATAACACAATCCAAGATATCCAATGTATTCCTATAAACCAAATGTTGCTTACCACATTTTTGACTACTTTAGCAGGGTGCGAGTATAAGAAACAGGCACGTGACACAGGTGTGCGTGAGAGTACAGAGAAAGCATGCCTTCCACGACTGAGTGTCCCAAGCTTAAGCCCTCGATTATCTGACCTCTGTGAGACGCGCTGAAATTTTTGGTCTGCTAGCGAAAGGCAATGTTCCCGGTTCGAGTCCCGGTCCAGTACACATAATCTGCCGGGAAGTTTCAGAAACAGCGCACTCTCCGCTGCAAATAATCCTCTTAGGCGGTGGCTAAGCGATTACATAGGGGCAGAAATCCATTCCAGTACGATTATGCCATAGGTGGTAAATCATTGGAAGCGGTAACGACCGTAAAATACTTAGGAGTTACTATCCGGAGCGATCTGAAGTGGAATGATCACATAAAACAAATAGTGGGAAAAGCAGGCGCCAGGTTGAGATTCATAGGAAGAATTCTAAGAAAATGTGACTCATCGACGAAAGAAGTAGCTTACAAAACGCTTGTTCGTCCGATTCTTGAGTATTGCTCATCAGTATGGGACCCTTACCAGGTTGGATTAATAGAAGAGATAGACATGATCCAGCGAAAAGCAGCGCGATTCGTCATGGGGACATTTAGTCAGCGCGAGAGCGTTACGGAGATGCTGAACAAGCTCCAGTGGCGGACACTTCAAGAAAGGCGTTACGCAATACGGAGAGGTTTATTATCGAAATTACGAGAGAGCACATTCCGGGAAGAGATGGGCAACATGTTACTACCGCCCACATATATCTCGCGTAATGATCACAACGAAAAGATCCGAGAAATTAGAGCAAATACGGAGACTTACAAGCAGTCGTTCTTCCCACGCACAATTCGTGAATCGAACAGGGAAGGGGGGATCAGATAGTGGTACAATAAGTACCCTCCGCCACACACCGTAAGGTGGCTCGCGGAGTATAGATGTAGATGTAGATGTACTCCACCATGTACTTTCTTCTTGTGTCAAGTTTGGTAAGTAGGAGAAAGTCCTGAGAGAAGTGTAACTGCGACGGCGAGTCTTGGGTCGGTAAGAGCATTCCGCGCGAAAGCCAAGTTTCCACGATTAAGTACGGCTCCAGCACACAATATTAATAAGATTAATAATACAGTCAGTTATCTTTTCGTCTCACGTCACCGAGACCAAAAAAATCTATTTGACCCCGAAGAGCTACTTTTTAAGTACTGGACTTTGTTTCACCAGCTGTGGAGAACTACAATCCAATCAGTAAAGCTCTGCAAAATCAGAACTAACCATATTCCATGGAATTAAAACCACTCGCGCTGACTAATTATCTGGATTTTAAAATTAATCCCATTGTCACAACATTTTTAATTCCAACGAATTCAATTTCCCCAAGTGATAAAGTAATATGCTTAATTAAAAAGGTAGTTTGTTTTGAGCTGAGTGACACAAAGTAGCATAGAAAAAAGTCCAAAAACGAGCAATACTGTCTCGTGACTACTTGACACAGGGAATGGAGTTCTTTGAACCTATGCATAATACCTTTCGTGTCAGTTGAAAGTATATTACGTACACTTTGAAGTTTACCACTTAATTGGCGCGGTGAAAGCAAGGAAAGAAGATTCTCGGTTAACGTTCCCTCAACGACGAGGTCATGACAGACGGACCTCGGAGGGGAGATAAGGTGAGGAATGAAACACGTCGTGTCCTTCTCAGAGGAACCACTCTGCCATTCGCCTTCAACGTTTTAGCGACCATGAGGAACTCATATCTGAATGGTCGTAAACAGAGAGTTAAACTCTGCTCTTCTTTCATTATCTTCTTACTTCCGAATACCCGCATCACTGGGATTTGCACCTCCTCCCCTCTAAATGCGACTTCAGTACACTACCATAGCACTGAGCCGGTAAGTTTTAATTCGGTGAGACCTTTCATAAACAATATACAATAATGAGAAGAAGGACCCTATGTAAACTAACTTCTGTGATTGCTACGTAAACCTTTATAATACCCTGCCAATGAAGCGCAGTCAACTGTTTTTCTTTTAGACTTAGTTAATGTTCTCACGAATGTCTTCTAACCAGACTGCGTTTCTATGGAATATCGACTCAGTTGTGCGACTGGATTCGTGATTTCCTGTCAGGAAGGTCACAGTTCGTAGTAATAGACGGAAAGTCATCGAGTAAAACAGAAGTAATATCCGGCGTTCCCCAAGGAAATTTTATAGGCCCTCTATTGTTCCTGATCTACATTAATGACGTAGGAGACAATCTGAGTAGCCCTCTTAGATTGTTTGCAGATGATGCTCTCATTTACCGTCGTGCGAAGTCATCAGATGACTAAAACAAATTGCAAAATGATTCAGATAAGATATCTGTATGGTGCGAAAAGTGGCAATTGACCCTGAATAAAGAAACGTGTGAAGTTATTCACATAAGTACTAAAAGAAATCCGCTGAATTTCGATAAAGCGATAAGTCACACAAATCTGAAGGCTTTAAATTCAACTAAATACTTAGGGATTACAATTACGAATAACCTAAATTGGAACGATCACATAGATAATGTTATGGGCAGAGCAAACCTAAACTGCGATTCACTGGCAGAACACTTAAATGGTACAAAAGGTCTACTAAAGAGACTGCTTACATCACGCTTGTCCGACTTATTCTGGAATATTGCTGTGCGGTGTGGGATCTGCATCACGTGGGACTTACGGATGACATCCAAAAAGTTCAAAGAAGGGCAGCTCGTTTTATGTTATCGCTAAATAGGGGAGATAGTGCTACAAACTTGATACGTGAATTGGAGTGGCAATCATTAAAACAAAGGTGTTTCTCGTTGCGACGGGATCTTCTCATGAAATTTCAATCACCAGTTTTCTCCTCCGATTGCGAAAACATTCTGTTGGCACCCACCTACATAGGGAGAAATGATCATCACGATAAAATAAGAGAAATCAGGGCTCGTACAGAAAAACTTAAGTGCTCGTTTTTCCCGCGCGCCGTTCGAGAGGGGAACGGTAAAGGGGCAGCTTGATGGTGGTTCACTGAACCCTCTGCAAGGCAGGGAATAGCGGAGTAATCACATAAATGTATATGATGTAGAAACCGTTGTTAGATTAGTCGAAGGAATTTGACGAGTGAAAATGATTTTCTGCTTGTGCAACAAAATCATGTTCGGCCACAAACTGTAACTACACTACGTGACGCGCTTGTATATTACAAGTAAGTTGTCAGTCAGCGCCCCAAAATTAAACGTTTGTACAAATTCTTCTGTTGAAAAACGGAGGTTCCGTTTTAAGACTTCGCCAACATCGAGGGCGTTACAGCCAGAGCTCTGGTTCAAATGGACGCTTTCACAAAAATAAAAACACCTTCAGTGTGGAGCCGTTCTGGGATTCGCCTGGCAAGGTTTGAGGAAACACTAGAATACATAAATGATGTATTTTCATTTGACAACACGTTCCTATGGCTTGCATCACTCTATAAATAGGGCTGTCTTTCAAATCTTAGAGTATAAGAAATATCATCATCCAAATCATCCGTGCATAGTGTGAATAAACATCGCTTCCGTAAGACTTCCCCGCAGCGATTTCTGATATTTGCAGGAAATTTTGGATCACATACTCGAAATTTACACAGCAGCAGCAGCAACTCCATAGAAAGAATTTGTGATCGTAATGAGCAACGTTGGAGTCATTTGCGTGTCCCAACAATGCTGTCTAGTAGTAAGCTAGTGCCACTTTCGCTAAGATCTTGCATTCTAAAAAGAATGTTCAAATGTGTATGAAATCTTATGGGACTTAACTGCTAAGGTCATCAGTCCCTAAGCTTACACACTACTTAACCTAAAGTATCCTAAGGACAAACACAAACACCCATGCCCGAGGGAGGACTCGAACCTCCGCCGGGATCAGCGGAACAGTCCATGACTGCAGCGCCCTACACCGCTCGGCTAATCCCGCGCGGCTGGCATTCTCATCTGGAAACGATTTCACTATGCTGTTTTTTGCAAATGCCGCAAGGGTAATTTTTTTCAGTACTAAAACGCATACCACGTTCATAATCTGGAAACATTTCACTACGCATGTTTTCTGCAAATGCCTCACGGCTAATTTTTTCCTTCATTATTAAAACGCATACCATGCTCATAAAAGTGCTTATTTCTTGCAAAGGGAACGGAAAAACTGCAGCACCCAGAAGTTCTGCGACGTAAACTAAAGTTGTTAAGCGTGTTTCTACATCTGATAGATGGTGTGCGTTCAACTTTCAGGTCTGTCGCGTAAGAATAGCGCTCGTAGTAACCTGCGATCTTGGGGGTGCAAATCAGGTTCGCTTCAATTACATGCCGTAACGGTAGTGGGCGTTAGTTACCTTTCAGGTCTGTCGTGTAAGAATAGCGCTCGTAGTAACCTGCGATCTTGGGGGTGCAAATCAGGTTCGCTTCAATTACATGCCGTAACGGTAGTGGGCGTTAGTTACCTTTCAGGTCTGTTGCGTAAGAATAGCGCTCGTAGTAACCTGCGATCTTGGGGGTGCAAATCAGGTTCGCTTCAATTACATGCCGTAACGGTAGTGGGCGTTAGTTACCTTTGAGAATGGACGTGACGAGTTGATGTTAATCAATACCTTTAAAGCAACAATGACGCTATTATGAATGCCTGTAAAGCAACAAAGACGCTATTATGAATGCCTGTAAAGCAACAAAGACGCTATTATGAACACCTCACTGATTTTCAACGAGGTCGTGTAATAGGGCTAAGTGAAGCTAGATGTTTCTTCTGCGACACTGCAGAAAGACTTGGCAGGAATGTAACCACTGTGCATGATTACTGGCAGCGGTGGTTACGAGAATGTACGGTAGTAAGAAGACCGGGCTCCAGTTGGCAAAGTGGTACTACCGAGAGGGAACACCATCGAGTTCGGGGTACGGCTCTCGCACATCGTACCACGTCTGCAGCAGCAATCCGAGCAGCAGTTGGCACCACAGTGACACAACGAACATTTACATATCGGGTACTCCAATGAGAGCTCCGAGCCAGACGCCTTGTAGCCTGCATTCCAATGACCCCAAAACCACCCCCATTTGTGACTTCAGTGGTGTCAAGCGAGTGCTCACTGGAGTGCAGTATGAAGGTCTGTTGAGTTCTCTGATGAAAGCTCGTTCTACCTCCGTGCCAGTGATGGTTAGAAGGAGGCCTGTCCTGTGCCGGCAACCAACCTGTCTGCGTGCTAGACACACTGGACCCACACCTGGATTTATGATCTGGTGTGCGAGTGATGGTTAGAAGGAAGCCAGTCGAGGGCCAGCAGCAACCAATCTGCTGGACCTACAAATGGAGTTATGGTCTGGTGTGCGACGTGTTTATCCCACGCAACCTGACTGCAAATCTGTGCATCGGTCTGTTGATTCGACCAGTTGTGCTGCCATTCATGAACGGTATTCCAGGGGGTGTTTGCCAAGAGGGCAACGCTTGTCCACATACCGCTGTTACAACCCAACATGCTCTACAAGGTGTCACCATGTTGCCTTTCCTGCTCGATCACCACATCTGTCTCCAGTCGGCCACATATGGGACATCACCGGACGAGAACTCCAGTCATCCACAAACAGACAGCCATGGAACTCCACCCCACACACTGACAGCCCGCTCCTGCACAACACAATGCATGCACGTTTGCAAGCTTGCATTCCATATTCTGACGGTTACACTCGTTATTGCTGTACCAGCATTACACACTCGCAAATGGCGCACCATGCGCTTACACTAACCTGAGATCTTGCAAAGTTAATATCACGTAAATATGCTAAATAAATACATGTACTCCCGAAATTTCATTTCTCTACATTCATTACTTTTTTGTGCTGTGATTTTTCCTCCGTCAGTCCTTATGGTGTATCACCTAAAACTTGCACCACCAATATTGCGGAAATGGAAAGCGTTATTGATGTGCAGATTTCACAGAATAGATTGTTAGTCAGGGGTTCGTATTGTCGGCCAATAAATAGATTCTAATAATACTTTAAAAGTGTATTTTTTGTGCAAACAAACTTTTTTTAAATGGAACAATGTCTATTGACATTAACAAACTAGAAGTAGGGTACATTAGAATGTCGCTGGTGTTCGTTGCAGGATTTTAGTGAGAGTCGTTTACGAGATCCCATAAACTGAAAAGTTCCCACACCGGCACTTGTACAACACCTGTGGTACCACATACTAAAGAACAATACAAGTGCACACACTGGTCATGTGGATTCTGACCAGTAACGAGACAATTGACCATCACAAGTTGTGTTCAAATTCACCGCCGGCAGCGGCAATGCACGTTTCCAGTCCGGTAAGGAACGGCTGCTGCACACGTACTAACATTTCAGCGGAGTTGTCCGAGCTGGCTGCAGTAATATATCCTAGTATATCATCGGGTGTAGTTGGTACGTCCTCGCAGACAGCGTCTTTCAGCTTTCCCTACAGACAGAAGTCTACAAGCATCAAATCCGGGGAACGGGTCTCCCAAGGTACAGGTCCTCTGCATCCAGTCCAACGATTCGGAAACAGTTCATTAAGACATGCTGTAGTACTTAGTGCTCTATGGGCTGGACAGGCATCATGTTGGTGCCGCATGTTCTAGTAGTCTGCAGAGGGACGCCTTCTAACATTCATGGAAAGTAGTCTGTTAGGAGGCTGCAATCCTTGTGCGGCGGCGATACTTGTGCATGTTCAGTGCTCCGTCTATGAGAAACGGGCCTAGGTGCTGGTCGTTTACTGTCCCATACCGCACGTTTACACAGCATGGACGCTGACGTTCCACCTGACACAGTCAACAGGGATTGTCAAGCGACCAACAGTGCATATTCCGCCAGTTTACCTGGTCATTATTGGTAAATGTGGCTTCATCACTAAACAAGATACATGATACATCTGGTGTGTCCTCTCTTAATGTACACGATTCTCAAAATCGTTTCCATGCAGCTCTTGATGGAGAGAGCTGTGACACGGATGGAACGTATGTCGACGGAGAATGCGTAGGACTCTTTCCTGACCCATGCCACTTCCTCGTGCGATTGCGCGGGAGTTAACGTGCGGACCAACTGCAACAGAAGCCAGAACATTAATTTCCCTTTCTTCTGTCTTCCTTGTTTCCTTCTGTTACATTGTCTAGGTGTTACGCTGTCAGTTTCATGTAACTGGTTGAAGCTGTTGATAAATAATTGCTGAGATGGTTGAGGAGTATTAGGATAACTTGCCGCACACACAGTACAAGAGCGAACTGCGTTCCTCCTACACTCTTTCCATAAACCATGAGTATGTCGGCTTTTTCTGCATTGATAAATCCCATCGTTCACTCACGACCTACTGCTTGGGCTGTCACACACTGAGTAGCTAGCAAGTAGCAGTGCACTCAAGGAACACGCAAGCAAAAATAACAACACCGTACGTAGCAAATACGCATGTTGGACGGCAAGCGGGAGTTGAAAGTTTTCAAAATACGAGATTTCGTGAACGACTCGCACCCGAATCCTGGAACAACCATCACTAAATTCTAATTTATCCTACTTTTAGTTTGTTAATGTCAGTAAGCACTGTTCCACTTAAATAAGCCTATGTTCGCACAAAAAATACACTTTCTAAGTATTATTAGAATCTGTTTATTGGCTTACAACATGATCCCCTGACTACTCCATTGTGTGAAAGCCGCACATCAATAGCACTTTCCATTTCCGCAATACCTGCAGTGTAAATTTTAGGTGATTTACTCTACAAACGATGAATCTCCTCGTGAAAAACGTCATGCGGGCAAGTTTAAGCAGTAGAAGGAACGAGTATAGACATCTGTGGACTCAAATTGTTCCTAGTTTGAAGGCGGTCACTATTATCGTAATACTGTATATTTGATAAGTACGACATCTAGTTTCATTTCTTTTGTACCCTACTTCATATACGAATTTTTAGGCATTTCGCAAGAACACGTCTGTAGTAAGCTGCTCGTCCACTGCCGCAGAGGTGATTGATTTTGAGGAGACTTGCCACAGAGTAAGAAACTATTTCAAGGTCTAAACACAAGCTTGGACAATGCACCACGACAAATAGCTCCTTAGCAATGCGCGCAGTCTCAGTTCTTTTTTCTAAGGCCTCGTGTGGCCCAATCGCGTGTATGCTTGGGAAAACACAGCTGTATTTTGGAGTGACTTGTGGTGAAATACGTAAGACATTCTTCTGAATATATTTCGTAAGGAGAAGAATGACAGTGTCTCACATATCATTTCCTCAGAGTATATGAAATCCTTCCACTATTTCGCTTGCTAGTACAACGAGGGCATCGCAGGGCTACCTTTATCGTTAGGCACAAACTACTCTTCATCGAACCACTAATAAATGTAGCTTAGCCTGACATTTTTACTGCATTTCATCAAATTAGATGCATTAGCTGTTTATTGAGCTTTCTAGAGTAAATACACTTGTAGACAGTAACAAACGTGGACGATAAACAGGACACACATAGAGAGTATAGAAGCTTTTGAAATTTGATGCTACTGAAGAATGATAAAGGAGAAGATAGATGCTGAATCGAAAAAGGGAGAGAAGAAATTAGCGGCACAACTTTATTAAACAGGAGAGCAATTGATAATACGAGGTGTGTGTGAAAGGTAATGAGACTGACTTTTTATCCACCAAAGTTTTTATTTCTTCAAAAAACAATATTATCCCCGTCAAAGTAGTTCCCTTCGGCAGCTGTACACCGGAGGAGTCGTTCTTCCCAGTCTCCCACAATGACTTCTTTCTCAGATATTTTTCAACATTGGGAAAAGAAGCTGCGGGAACAGGAATGTCTTTTGAGGTCAAATATTCCGTGATAGAAATGGCCGTGTGACATGGTGCCTTGTCATGATCCAGCATCCTCTTGTGTGTAGTGTACAGTCTCACTCGATTCACCCTTTTCTTGAGTCGTTCAAGGATATTTTTGTAAAACACTTGGTTTACAATTTGTCCTGGAGTAACAGTATAACAAGAGCACACACACGTTGGACGTTTTCATCGGTTTTTGAATTTGAAGATCTACCTGAGCGAGGTTCATGTTCAACATGTTCTTGACCTTTCAAAACAGATTTGTGCCAGCGAAAAACTTGTGCTCTTCAAAGGAATATTCCCCACAGCTCTGTTTCATCTTTTAGAAGGTCACACTCGCGGACTTGCCAAGTTTAACACAAAACTTGATGCATAACGTTGCTCTAAATTCCGCTGTTCCATTTTCATACCACACAACAGAACACAAGTTCACTAATTGCGTTCTTAAAAATCACGTGATAGCTGAACGGAAGTGAAATTCGGAGTGAGCATCTGGAAGGGACGAACACACCGGGGTACAGAAGTAGAACAATAAAGTGTTGCCAAGATCACTCGCAGTGTTGTCATTCTAATTACTTTCCTCACTCATCTCGTACACATCCTGAGGCATCAAGTATCAGTTAATCTGGTAATGAAGGAAAGCAGGAAGGGGGGTCAAAAAGTGTAATAGGAGACCAAGGCTTGACTGCAGCAAACACGTTAAACCACGTGTGGGTTGCAGTAGTTAGGCACAGACTTGCACGTCTGCATCAAACCAGTCTTCGGGTTTAAGACGGCAACAACAATTGCGCTAAAGCTCCTCCAGTCCAGGAAAGATCGCAATTGGCAGTTACGAAAACATGCTGTTTCAATGCCGCAAGCAAGCAATAACATTGTCATACCTAAGGTAATGTGCAATGGAATACTAAGCTGGCGCTGGCTTTGAAAAATCGTTACAGAAAATAAGCACATCAGCACTCCTGCTTTATCGATAACCGAGGAGTGCCTCTGGATGACGCTAGATGGATCAGCAGCTGGAAATACGGAGCTCTGACTGCGAGCAGGAAGGCCAGCCAAGAGCAACGGCGACGCGGTTGTACCCTACCGGCAGACAGCTGCCGAGCTCCCATTGTGCAGGTCGGGGCACGCCCCCTGCATTGTCAGGATGCACGACTCCGGACGGCCGCTCGCCGGATTGGATTGGCTCTCAATTCATTCAAACTCACTGCCATGGCTTGCGCGTTGCTCTCTTTCTCGCTACGGTTGACCGTAAATGAAACATCAATAAGCTGCCAAATCAATACGGACTACTCTATTGAATCAAGTAACAAACACGTGACACGGAGATGGGCACGGTGTTTCCAAAGTTCCGCGGCAACAAAAGTCTACATTAAGCACTGAATCGGAACAAATGATAGACTACAAATTTCCCAAGCCTCTTATACTTCCATTTTGCAGAGTCAAAAAACTGTGCACTTACAACTAACTCTCTATATGTAATATACACTACTGGCCATTAAAACTGCTACACCAAGAAGAAATACAAATGATAATCGGGTATTCATTGGACAAATATATTATACTAGAACTGACATGTGATTACATTTTCACGCAATTTGGGTACATAGATCCTGAGAAATCCGTACCCAGAACAACCACCTCTGGCCGTAATAACGGCCTTGATACGCCTGGACATTGAGTCAAACAGAGCTTGGATGGCGTGTATAGGTACATCTGCCCATGCAACTTCAACACGATACCACAGTTCATCAGGAGTAGTGACTGGCGTATTGTGACGAGCCAGTTGCTCGGCCACCATTGACCGGACGTTTTCAATTGGTGAGAGATCTGGAGAATGTGCTGGCTAGGGCAGCAGTCAAACATTTTCTGTATCCAGAAAGGCCCGTACAGGACCTGCAACATGCGGTTGTGCATTATCCTGCTGAAATGTAAAGTTTCGCAGGGATCGAATGAAGGGTAGAGCCACGTGTCGTAACACATCTGAAATGTAACGTCCACTGTTCAAAGTGCCGTCAATGCGAACAAGAGGTGACCGAGACGTGTAACCAACGGCACCCCATACCATCACGCCGGGTGATATGCCAGTATGGCGATGGCGAATACACGCTTCCAATGTGCGTTCACCGCGATGTCTCCAAACACGGATGCGACCATCATAATGCTGTAAACAGAACCTGGATTCTTCCGAAAAAATGACGTTTTGCCATTCGTGCACCCAGGTTCGTCGTTGAGTACACCATCTCGGGCGCTCCTGTGTGTGATGCAGCGTCAAGGGTAACCGCAGCCGTGGTCTCCGAGCTGATAGTCCACGCTGCTGCAAACGTCGTCGAACTGTTCGTGCAGGTGGCTGTTGTCTTGCAAACGTCCCCATCTATCGACTCAGGGATCGAGACGTGGCTGCACGATCCGTTACAGTCATGCGGATAAGATACCTGTCATCTCGACTGCTAGTGATACGAGGCCGTTGGGATCCAGCTCGGCGTTACGTATTACACTCCTGTTCCCTCTGATTCCATATTCTGCTAACAGTCTTTGGATCTCGACGAACGCGAGCAGCAATGTCGCGATACGATAAACCGCATTCGCGATAGGCTACAATCCGACTTTCATCAAAGTCGGAAACGTGATGGCACGCGTTTCTCCTCCTTACACGAGGCATCACAACGTTTCACCAGACAACGCCGGTCAACTGCTGTTTGTGTATGAGAAATCGGTTGGAAACTTTCCTCATGTCAGCACGTTGTAGGTGTCGCCACCCGCGCCAACCTTGTGTGAATGCTCTGAAAAGATAATCATTTGCTTATCACAGCATTTTCTTCCTGTCGGTTAAATTTCACGGCTGTAGCACGTCATCTTCGTGGTGTAGCAATTTTAATGGCCAGTAGTGTAATAAGTTTTGCATCTACTATCACTCTTTCGGTTGACTGTTGTATTCTTTCATGATCCAATGACGACGAAAGCGAACATCCTGGAGAACATGAATTCTGTTGCGTAATTGTCCAAATTAAAAGTTTAGTACAAATTCATCGTAGATTTCCAATAATTTGTGTTCAACTGGAATTGAATCGAGCAACAGTGAAGAGTTCAAACAATTGAATCAGCTTTCGGAAAGAGAGCTTTATTTAGGAACAAAATCATGAGAAACAGGAAAGTATTGCTGAATAGGATAAGAGTAAACTGTTTCTCGACGAAACGACTGCTGACTGAATGAAAGTCGATTGCAAGTAATCTCGCATACGGTTCCACTATCTTACGGAACACGCAGTTTATGAAAAATTATTTTCTGGCTCCCATGGATCATGTGCTTTCCTTCAAAATCTCGCGATTCATCAGCACAGTAACGATTCGTCAGCGCAGTAACCATTGTAGTCATTTCTCCTGGACTGTTTTAGTGGAGGTGGCAAACACTTTAACTTCGAATATTTTATCAGGCGGTTTCCTCCTCCCGTTACATGATGTACCGTTTGGAGGAATACTTCAAATGGTTCAAATGGCTCTGAACACTATGGGACTTAACTGCTGAGGTCATCAGTCCCCTAGAACTTAGAACTACTTAAACCTAACTAACCTAAGGACATCACACACATCCATGCCCGAGGCAGGATTCGAACCTGCGACCGTAGCGGCCGCGCGGTTCCAAACTGTAGCGCCTTTAACCGCTTGGCCACCCCGGCCGGCAGGAGGAATACTATTGTGTTTTAATATTACTAGTTGAGATCTGCCATAAGCTGCAACTAACCTTGCTACTGTCTTTACCGAAACACATTACGCTGAGTAGACGCTTCTGTTCGTCTATTTCTGACGCTAGTGTTTTTCTGACCTGGGTCTTTGCAATAAAAAAATTTAAAGAAACACCTGTTGGCAAAGCTCCTTTGTAGTACCACATCGGATGTTCTAGCGAAGTCTCGAAACATGTACAGTGTCATTAACACTCACTAAAGCGAATTAATACTTCTTCCAGTTTCCTGTAGCACTGCTGTTAACCTTTCGAGCCGACACAGTCGATGCTCGCAGCGCCGGTGCGGCCGTCAAGTGGCTGATTAGCCACTGCACCCAGTAACAGCAACGCAACAATTCGCAAATTAAAGGTCGGCTGCGCTGGAGTGCGGGACGTACCAAACCCGCCGGCGCAAATTGAGCTCTAATTGCAGTGCGCGGTCAGTTACCAGACCGCGGGGCGGGATTGAGTGGAAGCAGTTGCAAGCTGCAACCAAAAGATTTCAATTAGTTCGAAGTTTAATTAAAAGGTATAATTGACGCAGTCACTTATACACAGCCTCTGTTTAAGCTGGCACACGCTGCGAGACAGTCCCACAGCGCTCCATGGCCGGCCTGGAGGAAAAGCTCCCCATCTCTGGTGCCTGTGGGCATTCCGTTACACAACGCCACACTTAGGTCGTCCCTCATACAGAACTATTGGAAGTTACCCGCGCACTTACGTACGCACCCTTTCTAATTTTACAAGTAGATGGCCTGGTAGAAAAGAAAGTGGAATCGAGCATTCGTAGACGGCCAGTCGTCATGCGCTTAGTAACAAACCGACGTTGTTCCCAAAGTCAACGGCTTCCGGAGCCGTTGCTTGTGAACAAAGATTTTTTTAAATAATATCAGTGTACTCCTACTTCGATATTTCTGTATTCCGAAAGATTCAAACAAATACTGTCCGTTACACGCGAGAGTAGCGAAAAGCGATGCTCGGTCACTACTGCTGTGCGCCGATGGAGAACTTGAAAGGTTACTTCCATAATTAGTATCTGCCTGGAGACGTTGGCGTGCGACTTCACACGAGAAGTTGCGTGCCAGCCGCTCCGTAAACAAAACAAAGTTCATCGACAGCAGGGTTCACTCCATTGAAAGTAGAATCCAATACCAACTCCAAGCACGGAGCGAGGTCGCCTACAGTGTGCAAGTATGGCGCATTCCGAAGAACTTCATACAGCTGAGTGATCTGTTTGGCCTTAGCATAACGCTCTTTTCTTAACAAGAGAAACGCTGTTCTTACATAGCCTAATATTTTGACCGATTTGAGCTGCGGATGTTTCGTCATATCCTCTTATGTATTTGAGCTAATGTCTTTAAATTTGTACAAATTGTTTCGCTATGAAAACTGCATTATTCATGCAGCTTGTAGGGACACCTGGTGATATCGCGTCTGTGGAACTGGTGTCCCAGGTCCTAGCTAAACGTTTTGGCTGAACACTGCGACTTGCAAAACAGTCGAGCAGTCAGCCTGAATGAGTCCCATAATTTTGGGACGCCAGTGATTTCGTGAAGTTCCCTTGTTGGGAATTGGTGAGGGGGAAGTTTTGCTAATCTTAATGTTTGGCTCTGCGAACCTTGGAGCAGACAAACCCACACTACGGCCGCATAATCCAGCACTAGTCAAATCAGTGCTACGTATAGCGTAATTCCGAGATGTGATGGAAAAGCGCCTTTTCTCTGATGTCACGGATATGTTGCCTCCAGGTGAGTTGCCTCTCAAGGGTCACCCACAAATACTTCGCAGTATGCCACGTATTTTTTAAATAGCTGCGATATTTTTATGGCTGGCTTCCTAATGTCTTATGGGTGGCCGTATAGGTCTCTGAGCCGCTGCGCTTGTCCCTGAGAATTGAGGTTACCAAGAGGTCATCTCCAGCGTAAAATGCCAACCACACCGTTGCCTGTCTCCAGCCACATGGAAGTTGACCATTCCTTTCCTCAATTTTTGTGAAGCATTTGTATTTTGATTAATGAAAGTATATGTGCACTGAAAAATAGAAAATTATAATAATTTAGTATTTTATCCATCTTCAGCAATTGTATTCGCATATAATGAAATAATAAGTAACCAGTTGCATGAAAGAAATTTAATTTCTCTACCGGTTTCGGGTTCTTAATGCCCTTCTTCAAAAGGTTATGTCTATTGCATTATTTGTGGTTGTCCATAATAAACTGCTTACAGCATAATGCCATAATCATGTAGTTCACTAGTACTAGTTTTATGCACACACTGTGAACTATATGACCATGACATTGTGCTGCATGTACTTAATTAATAGTTTTGTGCCCACACTGTGAACTACATAGTTCATATCTCTTTACTTAGCAGTTTTTGCTAATCAATAAATGTCTTACATTAAGTGCAATTTCGACACTTGCTAGTTCGTTGATCGTTATACTCGCCTACCCAGTGGAATCGTTCTTTGCTGCATATTTTGTTGTCCATGGTAGGGTCTGTTCAAGCGTTCATTGCGTCGTGTTGCAGAGATGGTGTGGGTTATTGTATTTAGTGTGTCCATACGTTTTCATTGCACATTACGTTGTACACGGTGGTTAGTGTAAATTAGCTTCTGTGTTGTTCCGTCTGCCCTAGGTTACTGAACTGTTTACTGGTCAGAACGATGAGCTATGGGGCTCAAATTTCCCCGCATGTGCAGTTTGAGTTATTCCTCAGCATCATGCTGTTTAAGTGCGAAGGATAAGGGCCGTTGTACAGTTAGAAAAGAAACCACGCCACGTTTGTGATTGACGTAGCTCATTTTCAAGCGCTCCTGCATACTAGCGAGTAAGTCGTAAACAACCACTAGCCGCCAGGTCTCCACTCGCCAGAGTTGAAGTTGGCGCTTATTCTGTATGTGATCATGGTAAAAGATCTCCCACGATATGTACTGGCTTCAGATCCACAGACACTCCAAGAGTGATTATGACACTATGACTTTCTGTGGCATTGAACTTGATCGCCCCTAGGATAAGCCAGAAGCACCATATCTATTCCAGTACTTCATGAGTCTGTCTGGCGAGCACTGAGGTGGACTTTATAGGTCGCTGGCAACAAAGGGTTTGCCCAGCTCTGTCAAGAGTCCGCAGCGGCCTCTAGAACTGGTCATATCGATACCGCCAGACGGCGGTATATCCAACATTTCTACGTCTTCGTCGCTCTCGGATGAGGACATAAAAGTATGATTTTGGTAAATGGGGCCGAACTGCAGGGAACAACCCATGAGACGATAAGAAGTAAATAAGGTCATATGAACGTATGGTCGGAAATGCATTCCAAGGGATGTACACCCACCTGAAGTCAGCGATATAAGATCGTTGATAATGTAGATTTCAACTGTTAAAATCACACAGGAGAACACAGCAGGCAAGGGAGTATTCTGTCTGTATTAGTGTTATAGCCAAGGCGGGGCTCGACCACCGTCATGTAATAGCCATATTACACTTCGTAGAACCACAGGCACATCTTCCCACAGGGGAAGCAGGATGACCCGCAGGAAGTGCAGATATGCATTGTGGAAGGTTGACTGGTCCCACGAGGCAGTCGCCAATAATCCCCATCCACACAATGAGGCTGAACTGGTGCTGATGGTTCGCTGCCACCATACTGTACGTACGTCCCAGGTGTGGGTGTTCAGAAGGTTGACGATACCTCTGTTCTTAAAGGTAGTCTTATCTGTGAATAGGATGGATGACAGAAATCTTGGTGGTCTGTGCGACGAACCAGCGACAAAACCGTCGCTGCAGGGGAAAATACGTACATCATATGGCTTGTACGCGTTGTAAGTGACAAGTATGTTGCCGGATGTGGAGAATGTTCCACACGGTCGTTTGGCTTAGCCCATGGTGACGGGGTACCTACTTGGTGCTGATGCTGGGGCCTCAGAAACAAAGATCTTTTACTGGCGACATGCGACCAGACAGCTTATCACCTCTCTTATGTGCTGATTATGTTGAGTTTGCCAACGTATAACGTAACGTACTTCGTGAGCTATGAGTTGTAGAAGTCACTTCTAGGATGTCAAATGGTTCAAATGGGGAGGTCATCAGTCCCCTAGACTTACAACTACTTAAACCTAACTGACCTAAGGAGATCACACACATCCATGCCCGAGGTAGGATTCGAACCTGCGACGTAGTAGCAGCTCGGTTCAGGACTGAAGCGCCTAGAACCGCTCGGCTACAGCGGACTTCTAGGATGTGATCGTAATCAATTCTACTGCGCATATTTTCTCCATGCTCATTTCTATGTCTCAAACATTCATATTTATCACCTCGATGATGATGCTACACAAAGGTGACAGGGCACTAACTGCTACCACAATATACACAACCAATATTTCGCATCAAGAGCCATTATTCAGAGAGCCTCTTACCATGCAGTGACATGTAATGCCTCAATGACGCCGTGAAATTAGTTCCCGAGCGGAAAAACTTTTAATCAAATGGCTTTTGTCCCCGCTGGTCCGTATGCAACAACCAGATTAAAAATCCCATTTAAGTTATCCCACACCGACATGACATGTAACATTTCATCTCCAGCGAGCAAAAGTTGAAATTGGTAGCCGCACTGGAGCGTGTAATTCTGACGCCAGCAAATGAACAGTTATTCACTTCCTGGCTTCAAGCAACACCAGAAAATATGTCCTGGCAACAAGTGATTACGTGCTTCACTGACTGAGTCGTTTCGACAGCTTCCCCATTCATCGCCTCGACGGCTTTTCGTTCTTATTTTAGTTCCGTCGTCTCGTTTCCTGTTGGCCACCAACGCGCTCTACTTTGCAGTCTGCAAGAAGTTAACTTTTACGTGTGTAATACATTTATCAAGTAGAATGACTTTCGATGTGCACTACTACAATTTTATATCAGTGCGGAAACGTTACACGGTAGAGCGGCAATTTCCTTGAGTGACACTCCAGAAACGTGCAGTCAGTTCGACTGGAGATATTACTATCTACTAATGGCAATTTAAGTTAGTACCATTTCCCATTTGCTTCAAAACAAACTTCTTCCCAATACGATATTTTCTGGTCCACATCTCTATTATCTCCTACATTCCCGAAAAATTCAGTTGATACTGAGATTCACTAATTTACCATTAGCTTGCTAGCCGAAACGTTACTAGTTACCTCCTTATATGACGCTGTTGCAACCGCTGCTAAGGTACCATTCCTGAATGGGAAGAGAGAGATGATCATAACTGTGATAATGAGCCAAAAACGGTTCAACGTTCTCCACAAAGGCTACGGAAACCAGCTAAAACGTCACTGTGGACCTGTGGACAGCTAAGATGTTAAGTCTCAATTCTTTACACTAGGCAATTCAAATTAATTGTTTCGAATCACCTACTTTTAACCCAGAGAAGCTCAAAGGAGTATTAGGGATGTTTTTCAAAATGCAAGTCCACAAGCTGGCTTTCATTTCGGTCGAACCATGTTCTAATATGCATTCCATACAGTAGGTCGAACTCTTGGTGTGGAAGTACCTCCACAATCTGACCGTGTAATCGAAGCTAGAGTTCAGATCTTTTCAAATACGGGACTCCGGCTCTTCCCTCGATGAAAATAGGCACTGGCTGCTGTACTGTGAAACGGCTGTGTTCAATTAGTATATAAAGGCTATAGTGCCAGTTTCAGGAAACGAATTTATAGCTCAATGAGCTACAAACTCTACGGCTGGCGCAGTTGTTAAAATACTGAACCTGCAATCAGTAGGGATGGCGTACCAAGTTCAGGTTTTCGTTATAAGGCGAATGACGCGATGGTACCTTGTCCAATCCGATCTTGTGCTCTGTCCCAATGACTTCAACAAAGGGGTGTTATATCCTAACGTTCCTTCCTAACTCCAAAGTGGATATCTCTCTAGGTGCTGTAGCCTTATCATAATCCCTCGGTTCGCTAAGAAAAAATTTAAAAGTTGGGATACTGGGAGGTCAGGTACAGTCTAGAAAGCTTGTAATGGTGTTGCAGGGAAGGTTGCGCTGAAAAATAATTGTTGAAAACAAAATTCGATAAGCTGCGCCGTTTCCAAGTTATTTGCCACTGAATTTAGCCAATCAGGTCGTCGCGCGCGCAAATTAAAGAAGCCTGCCTGGAGTGGCGTCGCCAAACATGTTCGTCGTTTGGTTACCTCAAGCCGAAAAAACGTAGCTCTTGCTCACCTACCCCAAATTTATCACTTCTGAAACAGGCACATTTCAACTGGTAATGGGCATTTTATCAAGTGGTACCGTCAGTGAGCCACAGATGTCTGTGCATTAAAGCAATTTAGCGCGTGCAAGTGCTTGAATTTGGGCGCGCAATGACCTAATTGGCTAATTTCAATGTTAAATAACTCGGAAACGGCGCAACGTATCGAATTTTTTTCCTTAACAATTATTTCTCAGCAAAACCTCCACTTCAACACTCTTACAAGCCTTTCAGACTGTTTCTGACCACCCTATATAACATCTCGCTGACGGCACGTGTGGCGAAAGAATTCTATAGCAGTTTTGTCGAAGAAATCGCCCCGTGATTAGCCTGAAGCAATTTAGGGTAATTAACCACAGAAGTCGAAATTTAAGAAAAGTGAACAGTCCTTTAGGTGGCAAACCTCCCGTTCACTAAGGTAAATAACGAATAGCCTTAACCTGAATACGACGAAACGGTTGCTAATGTCTTGTACGGTGTAGGTGTATGTGTGTGTGTGTGTGTGTGTGTGTGTGTGTTTGTGTGTGATTCACGTACACACGACTACGATGGCTGCTACTGCACTTTACACACAATACAAAAGAGAGCTACGCGAAAAAGTAGAGAAACTACTTAAGCTCGGATTGTACAAGAGTGGGAAGTAAAGCAGATCGAGTCCTCTTCAAACAAGCCATACTGGCATTGGCTTAACCGATTTGCAGAAACCAAGGAAAATCCAAATACTGATGTCCGAACGTGAACTTGAATCCGCGTGAATGCAAATCCAGTGCGCCTTATCACTTACGGCACTGGAGCAGGTGAGACCTCGCTCCCTGAGACTTCAATCTGCCCAGTACGTCCATGACCTATTAATTAATAGGTCGCTACAACGTGAAATATACTCACAGTGATCCAATTAAAACAGTCCACTTCCGTTCACGTCGTCATTTTGTGTGGCAAACTCTAGAAAGAGGACCAGTGTCGCAGGCGACAGCAGAGTACGCGGCAGCTGCCGGGTTCAGGCACCTCGCGCAAGGCCGCGCTTTCGCCACCTCGAGTCCTTGGCTCCCTTGAGCTGTATCGCGTGACGTCATCCCGCGACGCAGCTGCGACAATGCGAGTCCTGTGCGACTTTGCAGCGCGGCCACGCCTCTGAGTAAGCGCGCGTGGTTAGGAGCCATGCCCGCCGGCAGCCGCACGTAATTACAGGCCCTCTCCTACCGTGTGCTGTTTCGGGCTCGTCCACAGCCGCGTAATTAGAGCCGACGAGACGAGTAACGAGAAAATAGGACCGGCAGTCCGTTCTCTTGGGGTAAATCCAATAACTTAACGTCCCTTCCACAAAAATACAGCTCGTCTCAAACAGATGTCATCTTAATTTCGAATTATGGTACCCTCACGAAGCAAATAGAATGATATTTACTGGAAAGAACGAAAAATTTGGTACATCAGTCGGTAATTTCATTTACATAGTGCTGACAATATGTCGCCGGCCGTTGTAGCCGAGCGGTTCTAGTCGCTTCAGTCTGGAACCACGAGACCGCTACGGTCGCAGGTTGGAATCCTGTCTCGGGCATGGATGTGTGCGATGTCCTTAGGTTAGTTCGGTTTAAGTAGTTCTAAGTTCTAGGGGACTGATGACCTCCGATGTTAAGTCCCATAGTGCTCAGAGCCATTTGAGCCATTTTTGAACAATATGTCGTTGTACGTTTCTAGCTGTGGCGAAAGTTTCTTGGAGTGATGGTACCCTACAGCAAGGAGCGATATTATAAAAATTACTATGTTTTATTTTTAGAGTTGTTCCAGTTCGTCATTTGGCTTGTAAAGGTAAAGCATAAAATAATCCATTTTCATGTATTACACCACAAGCTGATATAATCTTTATCGCGCTGCGACTACTTCCTATAATGTCATTGTTGTTGTTTTTGTGGTCTTCAGTCCTGACACTGGTTTGATGCAGCTCTCCGTGCTACTCTATCCTGTGCAAGCTTCTTCATCTCCCAGTACCTACTGCAACCTACATCCTTCTGAATCTCCTTAGTGTATTCATCTCTTGGTCTCCCTCTACGATTTTTACCCTGCACGCTGCCCTCCAATACTAAATTGGTGATCCCTCGATGTCTCAGAACATGACCTACCAACCGATCCCTTCTTCTAGTCAAGTTGTGCCACAAACTCCTCTTCTCCCCAATTCTATTCAATACCTCCTCATTAGTTATGTGATCTACCCATCTAATCTTCAGCATTCTTCTGTAGCACCACATTTCGAAAGCTTCTATTCTTGTCTAAACTATTTATCGTCCATGTTTCACTTCCTTAGATGGATACACTCCATACAAATACTTTCGGAAACGACTTCCTGACACTTAAATCTATACTCGATGTTAACAAATTTCTCTTCTTCAGAAACGCTTTCCCTGCCATTGCCAGTCTACATTTTATATCTTCTCTACTTCGACCGTCATCAGTTATTTTGCTCCCCAAATAGCAAAACTCCTCATTTCCTACTCTAATTCCCTCAGCATCACCCGACTTAATTCGACTACATTCCATTATCCTCGTTTTGCTTTTGTTGATGTTCAACTTATACCCGCCTTTCAAGACACTGTCTATTCCGTTCAGCTGCTCTTCCGAGTCCTTTGCTGTCTCTGACAGAATTACAGTGTCATACGGCACAACAAAAGCGAGGAATCATAAAACCGTTGGCAGACAGAGTAATGAAAATCTGCGAACCAGAGCTGCTCGACGCAGAATTAAAACACCTCGCCAATGTTCAAAATGTATGTGAAATCTTGTGGGACTTAACTGCTAAGGTCATCAGTCCCTAAGCTTACATACTATTTAACCTAAATTATCCTAAGGACACACACATACACACACACTCATGCCCGAGGGAGGACTCGAACCTCCTCCGGGACCAGCCGCACAGTCCATGACTGCAGCGCCCCAGACCGCTCGGCTAATCTCGCGCGGCAACAGTTTCATATACTATACAACACTTAGGCAGATGAGCAGGAAACTGTAACAGACCGTGATTAATACTTGTATTACACGCTGTATCACGCAGCTTCCCACATTCGAGCAACTGCACCTCTATTTTCTGCTTTCGGCTCGAGTGCCGTTCATACACACCAGAGCACACACTCACGGACAATAGACAATAACAGAGTGGATTATTCTTTCTATGTACATATGGAATATCTTCAGCAACGAATTGAGCAGCGTGAATTACATCCACTAAAACACCACAGTCGTTTCCACAGTATAATAGATCTTGATTAATAGCTCTCAGTTTTCTTAAAAAAAACTGTCGCTCTGAAATACACAAATCCGTAAAACTTCAAATTATTTCCTAAGCCGTGAAAAAAATTGCACTGGGATGCATTATAAATGGCAATCATATGACACTCGTGATTCTATGAAGTTCATCACTGAAGACGGCTGCTTCGAATACTAGTATACCGGAGTCTAAAAGGCTTGTGACATGGTGGTCAACAGAATTTTCTGACGATTGCTTTATGAAGCTTGGCCTGCTGTGAGGTAACACGAGAGCCGCTTCACATACTTATTACTGATGTTATACAGCGTCGGCATACCACTTTCTTTCAGGAATGAATGATTGAATCCTTGCAGAGTGTTCTCCTCCCTTTATCTGGAAAATTATCCACAATGTCCTCCGTTCTTCGAACGCCCTTTCACTATTATACTTTCGAAGTCGGCTCTGAGCACTATGGAACTTAACTTCTGAGGTCATCAATCCCCTAGAACTTAGAACTACTTAAGCCTAACTAACCTAAGGACATCACACACACCCATTCCCGAGGCAGGATTCGAACCTCCGACCGTAGCGGTCGCGCGGTTCCAGACTGTAGCGACTAGAACCACTCGGCCACTCCAGCCGGCACTTTCGAAGTCACAAAGAAATAAAATGATAATTCGTTATGAACTATTCCGAAATGATCTTTGACCTAGACAAAATTTCCCACATATTCGAGGGCGCTGTGTGAATTTGTTGTGGTCTGTAATGCGTATCTGAGGGCCTCTTACTGCTACGACCTCGGCCATAAAGCTATCATTAGGAAGGAGGTCATGCATAACACCGTTTTCCATAGTGGAACAGCTATATGCAAATTCCTTTGCTTTCTTTCATTCTATTTGAGTCCGTACATACATAACGGGTGTGTGCTGTCGGCCATGCCATCATAATGTGCTGAGTAACAGAGTTGTTCGACGTCACAACTGAATAAGAACATTTGAGTTAAAAATTCTAACCGCCGACTAGACACTAAATCTAACCACCTATCTTCTTGTTTCCTTTTCTTAAACTGCATTATGGCGTAAGCACTCCTGAAGTGGGAGGGTCACATCGCAGACCAGACCAATACTTGGCTCAGCACAGTTCCTCACCGTCCACGTGACGCTAAAGTCTAAACTTACTTAAATGCACAGGAGTCAATTTCTCGATTAACGACCATTAGAAACACCGGAAGATATTTCGTTAATGTGACTCACACCAGAGCTCGCAAGAGGTGTCAGTGCAGACGATGTATTAAACAACAGAAGAACAAATTAATTTTTCTCCAACTTTTGCTGTTTCATATTGAAAATATCTTCAACAAGACTCATGTGCTAACTCAAGATTACCGTTTTACACACAGTGAAACGTCAAATAAGCTTTTCCTTGGTGGCTCAACGCAGTTTAAGATAAATCTGATCTCCAATTTGCGGCTTTTATTGCCTTCTAACTGGCTCTGCTAACTGTTAAATAACAAGTAGTAAATTAAAAATGGGCCAGCTGACTGGCTTCTGAGGATAAGGTATGAAATTAAAAAAGAGCGACAATAATTAGAAGCAAGGAGGTGGGCGCGGAAAACTTGTGGGAAGCAGAAGCGGCGCTGTTTAATTAAGAGCCCGAGCCGGCCCGGCTGAGTAATGCTCGCAGCTTCTGCGAGTCTTCGCCAGCCCCCGGTGTCAATTACTTAAAAAAGCGGAGGCAAGGGGTTTCACTGGCAGGCTTTCGGCTCCGCGCCTCTGCCTCTTCCAGCGTGCATGCAACACTGAACACCGCGAATTTATTTCACCGTTCCTTTACGCCAAGACGGGGCAACTACTTTGAGCCAAACGCCATGAACCATTCAGCGGCAATGTTTGTTTATTACTGACATCAAGAAGAGATTATACAGATTGAACCAGTCCGCCGTTCACGTTACTAATCTTGCACGTTGTTGTCGTTACCGCCGGAGTGATCTGAAGACTGGTTTCATGCAGCTCACTACGCTAGTCTATCCTGCGCAGACCTCTTCAGCTCTGCATAACCTCTGTACCATACATTCCACTCTGCTTACTGCAGTCAAGTCACGGTCTCTCTCAACAATTCTTATCTCTCCACACTGCCAAATTGACGATTCCTCGATGCCTCAGCATGTGTCCGATAAACCAATCTCTTACATTTATAAGGTTGTACTACAACGCCTTGTTTTCCACAAATCCGATCCAGTACCTGCTCATTAGTTATCTGATCAAGCCATGTAATCTTCAGCATTCTTCTGCAATGGTTCTATTCTTTTCTTGTCTGCAGTGGTTCTATTCTTGTCAAAATACTGTATCGTCTGTGTTTCATTTCCGTATAGGGCTACACTCCATGAAATACCTTCAGAACAGCCTTCTTCACATTTAAATTTATATTCGATGATAACAAACTTCTCTCTTTCAGAAACGCATTTCTCGCTAAAACCGGTCTACGTTTTATATCCCCCCTACTTCCGCCATATTCATTTATTTTACCGCCTACATAACAAAAATCAGCTACTAGCTACCTAATCTAATTTCCTCAGCATCGCCAGCCAGTCATGCCTGGAGGTCTAGCGGTAAAGCGCTTGAATGGAAACCAAACAGTCGCGTGACTGAATCCCCGTCCAACCTTGGATTTTTGAGTCTGCGTTTTAACCTGATCTTCACCCCTCAACAACGTGAGGAGTCGCAAGAAACGCCACGTGGTTCGGATTGCACGTTAAACTGTAAATCCCCTTTACCCAGTTGGATAGTGGGTTGGGCTGTTGTTGTTGTTGTGGTCTTCAGTCCAGAGACTGTTTTGATGCAGCTCTCCATGCTACTCTGTCCTGTGCAAGCTTCTTCATCTCCCAGTACCTACTGCAACCTACATCCTTCTGAATCTGCTTGGTGTATTCATCTCTTGGTCTCCCTCTGCGATTTTTACCCTCCTCATTGCCCTCCAATACTAAATTGGTGATCCCTCGATGCCTCAGAAGATGTCCTACCAACCGATCCCATCTTCTACGCAAGTTGTGCCACAAATTCCTCTTCACCCAAATTCTATACAGTATCTCCTACTCCTCATTAGTTACATGGTGTACCCCCCTAATCTTCAACATTCTTCTGTAGCACCACATTTCGAAAGCTTCTATTCTTTTCTTGTCTAAACTAATTGTCGTCCACGTTTCACATCCATACAAGGCTACACTCCATATCATTACTCTGACAAAAGACTTCCTGACACTTAAATCTATACTCGATGTTAACAAATTTCTCTTCTTCAGAAATGCTTTCCTTGCCAATGCCAGTCTACATTTTACACTCCTGGAAATTGAAATAAGAACACCGTGAATTCATTGTCCCAGAAAGGGGAAACTTTATTGACACATTCCTGGGGTCAGATACATCACATGATCACACTGACAGAACCACAGGCACATAGACACAGGCAACAGAGCATGCACAATGTCGGCACTAGTACAGTGTATATCCACCTTTCGCAGCAATGCAGGCTGCTATTCTCCCATGGAGACGATCGTAGAGATGCTGGATGTAGTCCTGTGCAACGGCTTGCCATGCCATTTCCACCTGGCGCCTCAGTTGGACCAACGTTCGCGCTGGACGTGCAGACCGCGTGAGACGACGCTTCATCCAGTCCCAAACATGCTCAATGGGGGACAGATCCGGAGATTTTGCTGGCCAGGGTAGTTGACTTACACCTTCTAGAGCACGTTGGGTGGCACGGGATACATGCGGACGTGCATTGTCCTGTTGGAACAGCAAGTTCCCTTGCCGGTCTAGGAATGGTAGAACGATGGGTTCGATGACGGTTTGGATGTACCGTGCACTATTCAGTGTCCCCTCGACGATCACCAGTGGTGTACGGCCAGTGTAGGAGATCGCTCCCCACACCATGATGCCGGGTGTTGGCCCTGTGTGCCTCTGTCGGATGCAGTCCTGATCGTGGCGCTGACCTGCACGGCGCCAAACACGCATACGACCATCATTGGCACCAAGGCAGAAGCGACTCTCATCGCTGAAGACGACACGTCTCCATTCGTCCCTCCATTCACGCCTGTCGCGACACCACTGGAGGCGGGCTGCACGATGTTGGGGCGTGAGCGGAAGACGGCCTAACGGTGTGCGGGACCGTAGCCCAGCTTCATGGAGACGGTTGCGAATGGTCCTCGCCGATACCCCAGGAGCAACAGTGTCCCTAATTTGCTGGGAAGTGGCGGTGCGGTCCCCTACGGCACTGCGTAGGATCCTACGGTCTTGGCGTGCATCCGTGCGTCGCTGCGGTCCGGTCCCAGGTCGACGGGCACGTGCACCTTCCGCCGACCACTGGCGACAACATCGATGTACTGTGGAGACCTCACGCCCCACGTGTTGAGCAATTCGGCGGTACGTCCACCCGGCCTCCTGCATGCCCACTATACGCCCTCGCTCAAAGTCCATCAACTGCACATACGGTTCACGTCCACGCTGTCGCGGCATGCTACCAGTGTTAAAGACTGCGATGGAGCTCCGTATGCCACGGCAAACTGGCTGACACTGACGGCGGCGGTGCACAAATGCTGCGCAGCTAGCGCCATTCGACGGCCAACACCGCGGTTCCTGGTGTGTCCGCTGTGCCGTGCGTGTGATCATTGCTTGTACAGCCCTCTCGCAGTGTCCGGAGCAAGTATGGTGGGTCTGACACACCGGTGTCAATGTGTTCTTTTTTCCATTTCCAGGAGTGTATATCCTCTACTTCGACCATCATCAGTTATTTTACTCCCCAAATAGCAAAACCCCTCTACTACTTTAAATGTCTCATTTCCTAATTTAATTCCGTCCGCATCACCTGATTTAGTAAGTCTACATTCCATTATCCTCGTTTTCCCTTTGCTGAATTTCTTCTTATAGCCTCCTTTCCACAAGACGCTGTCCATTCCGTTCAACTGCTCTTTCAGGTCCTTTGCAGTCTCTGACAGAATTGCAATGTCGTCGGCAAACCTCAAAGTTTTTAATTCTTCTCCATAGATTTTAATTCCTACTCGAAATTTTTCTTTTGATTCCTTTACTCCTTGCTCAATTTATTGATTGAATAACACTGCGGAAGGGTACAACCCTATCTCACTCCCTAACCACTGCCCCTTGACTCTTATAACTGGCATCTGGTTTCTGTACAAATTGTAAATAGCCTTTCGCTCCTTGTATTTGACCCCTGCCACCTTCAGAATTTGAAAGACAGTATTCCAGTCGACATTGTCAAAAGCTTTCTGTAAGTATACAAATGCTAGAAACGTAGGTTTGCGTAGCCTTAATCAATCGTCTAAGATACGTCGTAGGGTCAGTATTGCCTCACGTGTTGCAACATTTCTGCGCAATCCGAACTGATCTTCCCCAAGGTAGGCTTCTATCAGTTTTTCCATTCGTCTGTAAAGAATTCGTGTCAGTATTTTTCAGCAGTGACTTATTAAACTGGTAGTTCGGTAATTTTCACACCTTCCAACACCTGCTTTCTTTGGGATTGGAATTATTATTCTCTTTTTGAAGTCTGGGAGTATTTCGCCGTCTCATACCTCTTGCTCACCAGATGGAAGAGCTTTGTCATGGCTGGCTCTCCCAAGGCTATCAGTAGTTCTAATGGATTGCTGTCTACTCCTGGGTCCGTATTTCGACTTATATCTTTTAGTGCTGTGTCAAATTCTTCACGCAGTATCATACCTCCCATTTCATCTTCACCTACGTCCTCTTCTATTGCCATAATAGTGCTCTCAACTAATCGCCTTGTATAGGCCCTCTATATACTCCTTCCACCTTCCTTTGCCGGCCAGGATGGCCAAGCGGTTAAAGGCGCTACAGTCTGGAACCGCGCGACCGCTACGGTCCCAGGTTCGAATCCTGCCTCGGGTATGGATGTGTGTGATGTCCTTAGGTTAGTTAGGTTTAAGTAGTTCTAAGTTCTAGGGGACTGATGACCTTAGAAGTTAAGTCCCATAGTGCTCAGAGCCATTTGAACTATTTTGAACCAACTTCCTTTCTTTGCTTAGAACTGGTTTTCTATCTGAGCTCTTGATACTGATACAAGTGGTTCTCTTTTCTCCAAAGGTTTCTTTAATTTTCCTGTAGGCAGTATCTATCTTACCCCTAGTGATATATGGCTCTACAGCCTTACATTTGTTCTCTAGCCATCCCCGCTTAGCTGTTTTGTACATCCTGTCGATCTCATTTTTGAGACGTTTGTACTCCTTTTTGCCTGCTTCATTTACTGCATTTTTATATTTTCTCCTTTCATCAATTAAATTCAATATCTCTTACTCAAGGATCTCTACTAGCCCTCGTCTTTTTACCTTCTTGATCCTCTGCTGCCTTGACTATTTCATCTCTCAAATCTAACCATTCTCATTCTACTGTATCTACTTCCCCTGTTCTTGTCAATCGTTCCCTAATGCTCCCTATGCAACTCTCTACAACCTCTGGTTCTTTCAGTTTATCCAGGTCCCATCTCCTTAAATTCCCATCTTTTTTCAGTTTCTTCAGTTTTAATCTACAGTTCATAACCAATAGATTGTGGTCAGAATCCACATCTGCCATGGAAATGTCTTACAATTTAAAACCTGGTTCCTCAATCTCTGTCTTACCATTATATAATCTATCTGATACCTTCTAGTATCTCCAGGATTCTTCCATGTATACAACCTTCTTTCATGATTCTTAAACCAAGTGTTAGCTAGGAATAATTTAAGCTCTCTCCAAAATTCTACCAGGCGGCTTCCTCTTTCATTCCTTATCCCCATTCCATATTCACCCACTACTTTTCCTTCTCTTCCTTTTTCTACTATCGAATTCCATCCCTCATGACTATTAAATTTTCGTCTCCCTTCACTATCTGAATAATTTCTGTTATCTCATCATACATTTCTTCAATCTCTTCGTCGTCTGCGGAGCTAGTTGTCATATAAACTAGTACTATTGTGGTAGGCGTGAGCTTGTGTCTATCTTGGCTACAATATGCGTTCACTATGCTGTTCGTAGTAGCTTGCCTTTAATCCTATTTTTTAATTCATTATTAAACTTACTCCTTCATTACCCCTATTTGATTTTGTATTTATAACCCTGTATTCACCCGACCAGAAGTCTTGTTCCCTGAGCCACCGAACTTCACTAATTCCCACTATATCTAACTTTAACCTACTCATTTCCCTTTTTAAATTTTCTAACCTACCTGCCCGATTAAGAGACCTGACATTCCACGCTCTGATCCGTAGAATGCCAGTTTTGTTTCTCCTGATAACGACGTCCTGCTGAGTATGCCCCGCCCGAAGAACCGAATGGGGGACTATTTTACCTCCAGAATATTTTACCCAAGAGGACGCCATCATCATTTAACCATACAGTAAAGCTGCATGCCCTCGGGAAAAATTATGGCTGTAGCGTCCCCATGCGGTAGCGTTCTCGCTTCCCACGTCCAGGTTCCCGGGTTCGATTCCCGGCGGGGTCAGGGATTTTCTCTGCCTCGTGATGGCTGGGTGTTGTGTGATGTCCTTAGGTTAGTTAGGTTTAAGTAGTTCTAAGTTCTAGGGGACTGATGACCTAAGATGTTAAGTCCCATAGTGCTCAGAGCCATTTTTTTTTCGTATCCATGCCTTCAGCCGTTCGCAGTACCAGCACAGCAAGGCCGTTTTGGTTAATGTTACAAGGCCAGATCAGTCAATCATCCAGACTGTTGCCCCTGCAACTACTGAAAAGGCTGCTGGCCCATTCAGTAACCACACGTTTGTCTGGCCTCTCAACAGATACCCCTCCGTTGTGGTTGCACCTACGGTACGGCTATCTGTATCGCTGAGGCATGCAAGCCTCCCCGCCAACGGCATGTTCCATGGTTAAATTACATTGTGTTGGGTAGATCACATAACTAATGAGAAGGTATTGAATAGAACTGGGGAGAAGAGAAATTTGTGGCCCAACTTGACTGGAAGAAGGGATCGGTTGGTAGGACATATTCTGAGGCATCAATGGATCACCAATGTAGTATTAGAGGGCAGCGCGGAGGGTAAAAATCGTAGAGGAAGACCGAGAGATGAATAGACTAAACAGATTCAGAAGGATGTAGGTTGCAGTAGGTACGGGGAGATGAAGAAGCTTGCACAGGATAGGCTAGCATCGAGAGCTGCATCAAACCAGTCTCTGGACTGAGGACCACAAGAACAACAACAACAACATTACATTTCACTTGTTTTATTTTTACTGGTGATCAATGCCGCGCGGGGTAGCCGTGCGGTCTATGGGCGCCTTGCCTCGGTTCGCGCGGCTCCCCTCGTGGGAGGTTCGAGTCCTCCCTGGGGCATGGGTGTGAGTGTTGTCATTAGTATAAGGTAGTTTAATTTAGATTAAGTAGTGTGTAAGCCTAGGGACGATGACCTTAGCAATTTGGTCCCGTAGGGACTTACCACAAACTTCCAAATTTCCAACTGGTGATCATACGTACCAATTTTTCAAAACAGTATCTTCTTCCACGTCTTTTACCGTCTCTGACAGAATTACACTGTTATCTGCATAACTGAAAGTTTTAAATTTTTCTCCCTGCTCATTAATTCCAAGTTTCTCCCTGGTTTCCTTCAGAGACTGTTCAATGTACAGAATGAGCAACAACGGAGATAAACGTCACTAAATCTATCGATCAAATATCAAGAATTTTTTTTCTTGCAACAAAATCACGGTTTGCGTATTATTTCTAGTGACTTGGTACTGATGGGCCATTAACTCCTCTCCTTGTCCATACATCCGGCAAAAAATACCTTGTGGTTTTATTGTTTCAGTTGTCTAAATCGCAACGGAGTCAGGTTTAACCTCCCATCAAAGATGTTCTCATCTTTCCAACAGCAGGCTTAATTCCAGAATGCCTATGTGAGATCTTAACCGTCTCCACTAACCTACCCCTTGCCATTTAGAAGGTTCCTGGAAATCTAAATGCACACTGCTCAACAAGGCATAGCGGTTCAGACAGACTCAACCGTAGCGCTTACAGGCATGCAGATGCCAAGAAATACCTGGAGCCTAATCAGAACAAGATATGGAAAGCACAAAGTATCTCTTTATATACGGGGGTCGCACACACCTCCGAGTGTGACTGCGGCGTAGTTTTCTTCTGTTTTACATCTTTCATATTTTTCTGCAGTTCTGCCAAATGTTAAGCAAATAAATAATTATGACGTCGTTAAAACGAAGCCAGGAACATTAGAGATTAACCAGCCGGCGACCGCGAGGTCATTAGCGACGGAGCACAAGCTAGAATTGGGGAAAATTGGAAGATAAAATCGGCACCGTCATTTAGAAGGAACCATCCCAGAATTTACCTCAAGCGATTTAAGGAAGTCACGGAAACCCTAATTCTGGCTGGTCGGAGGGGGATTTGAACTTTTTCGATAATAACTAAAGCGCAGAAATTTGTATTCAAGAAGTAAAACATTTTCATAAACTAGAAATATCGTTCGTCTGCTGCAATGATCGTTATTACTTTTTGCAATAATTTTATTGGCAATATCTGAGGACGTAACGAAGTTAGCAAACCTGCTTGGCATTCAATAGCTAAAGAGAATGTCGGAACCCGTTGCGGTTTGGTTAACTGAGCTATTCCGAAAAAGGCGTTTTTTCTGTCTTACCTACTCCTCCATGGATAAGTTCCACTCAATAGGAAACAACATTTGCGGAGATTGAAAAATATTGGTGACATGGAGTGTATAAACAAGTCGAGATAGTTCGTATACGTATTTTTTGAGTGTTTCATAATTAATAGAGGAACCTAAGACAGGTGAAAATATACGACAGCAGAACCAAAAACATTCCAATAACCATGGGTCTGCTAACGAGCCATTTGCAAGATAAATGTGAACGTGTCGTTACGAGCTGCCACTGACTTGAGTATGAAATATTGTCCTTTTAGTACAAATGTATTTGAAACGTGAACTTTTCAAGTTAGGCTATCTTCATCTAATGGGTTCACATTTCACTCACAGCGTACCTTAACAAGACATACAACAGTACTGCAGCACGATACATGTAATAATTTCTGTACATGCGTCCCTTTACAGAAGGTATTTGTTCCACGTATCGTTCTCCCACGTGGATGAAATACTGCAGTCATATCTGCAATGAGTTACGATTTCTTTCAAACGCTCCCGGTTAATCTCGTAAAGCTTGACAACACTATACAACTCGCTGCCACAGTTGTTCAACCGTGTCGGGAAGGGGGGGGGGGGGCTGTACAATCCAGAGGATTGAGATCAAGTCATCTCTAAGGTCAATGTACGAGGTGTGGCTATAAAATAACGGGACTGGTGCTGTAACAGAGGAAGTACGCATGCACCAAGGATGAATGACAAATAGCTGTGATGCGTGAAGCCTTCTCAGTCGGATGTGGCATCTCTGGTGCCTGTAGACAAATCACTGTACCCGTGGCCTTCGTTTGTGCAGTTGATATTCTTTTTGCCATAAAAATGGTAAGTGTAATAATAGAGCAACGAACTGACGTGAAGGTTCAGGTGACACTTGGAAAAACTGTAACTGAAATCTATCTTTTGCTAATAGAAGTGTATGGCGAATACTGCTTCTCACGTAAACTAGTTTTTGAGTGGTTAAAGCGTTTCCAAGATGGCTGAGAAGGCGCTGAAGGTAACTCACGTCCGGGACGCCCTTCAACATCAAAAATGGATGAAAATTTTGAAAAAGTAGGTAATCTGATTCGATCCGACCGTGGGTTGAACATCCGATGGATTCCTGAAACTAAACTGATGCTGAAAATTCTCAAGATTGAACAAAAAGCAGCTCGTGAAAATGTTTGTGTTGACGCTTGGAATACCGTTGATAATGGTCCTAATTGTTTTGAAAACGTTCAAAATGGCTCTGAGCACTATAGGACTTAACATCTGAGGTCATCAGTCCCATAGAACTTAGAACTACTTAAACCTAACTAAGGACATCACACACACCCATGCCCGAGGCAGGATTCGAACCTGCGACAGTAGCGGTCGCGCGGTTCCAGACTGAAGCGCCTAGACCCACTCGGCCACACTGGCCGACGTTTTGAAAACGTGATGTCTTGGTTTTTCACTTATGATCCGCAAAAGTAAGTGCTAATCCATGCACTGGAACGGCCCAACTTCATCGAACACAAAAAATATTGAATTTGTTCCGGTAGTGTGTATCTTCACTGGGCTCCTGAAGGTCAAACTAATAATTACCTTGAGGTTCTTGCTTAACTCGGTGAGAAAATAAGAAAAAAAACGAGCCGAATAGTGGTTCTGTATCAAACAAAGCACCGACTTAACACCAAATTGTCTGTTACGAGGTTTCTAGCGAAGTACGACATCCCAGTGCACTTTCATCGCCTGACCTAGCATCACGTAACTCTTATCTATTCCCCAACACAAAATTGCATTAAAAGAAACAAGAGTACAGTCCGCTGAAGCAGTGAAAGAAAAAGCAGCATGCGTCATCAAAGAGCTCACAGAGGAAGACTCCCAGCACTGTTTCCATCAATGGAATATTAGCATGGAGCGTTGTAGGGACAGAGAAGAGAAGCATACTGAGGGTGACATTAATTAAATATGAATGTCTTCGAAATGAAATGTCTTACGGCGATAGTCCCGTTATTTTATAGCCACACCTCTCACAGCCGCTGTTTCATGTACCCATCATGGACCATATTGGCGCATCAGATGTCCACATCAGTAACACAATGTGTTGGTGCCCCATTTTGCATTATCACAATCGCTAACCACAGCCATGGACGAAATTTGTGCCCTATGACAGAGGCGCTTAACACGTTCACATTTCAAATGTGTTTGTAGTAACTAAACAATGTATAATACCGAAATGCGTGGTGGCTCGTAACTACGGTTTTACTGGAATGTTTTCGCTGTTAATTACGATAAAGACACAACCACATACTGTGCGTGTGGGGGAGAGAGAGAGATAGAGAGAGAGAAATGCTCCTTATTCTCTCTTTTTGACTACAACTGAAAGCAATAGATAAAACCTAATGTGGTTGTAATAAGCTTCTTATCGGCGTGGTTGGCGTATACAGGTGGGATGTGAATGACCGCTGACGTTTGTTCCCAGAAAGGAGAGAGAACTTTGAAGGACCTGCCCATTCAGCGCGCGCCGTACGCAGCAGTACATTTCTGAAGAGCCGCAAAAGAAGAACAGGTTCATAACTTTTGCCTCCTACTTTCGCTCAATTAGCGTTTATGAGGCGGATCGCTTTAAAAATACTCCAAGTCCCAACACCTAATTAAATTCTCCGCTAAGTCTGATTTGTTATGCAATTTAATTAAAATTGTTTCAGAAGTGCTTACATTTCAAAAGTTCTTAACTCGATTAGTTGTAAAAACGATTATTCGGCACTATGTAAGTGGATAAAAGGGCGTGGCGGGGCGGGGTGAGGGAGGGGCATAATGGCAGGAAGCCGGCCATGAGCGCCAGCCTTGGAGACGTCCGGGCGGGACGGGACGCTATCTGCACGCCAAGGCGATCCGCGGCGGAAGCCTGCCTATCTGTAACGACAGCTGTTCGTCATGCGACTGCAGACGGCGACGAGATAATGTTTACAAAATTACGACCGGAGTAATGAATAAGTAACAGGCGATATCACTGTTACGACCGGCCTCCGTAGGCGAGGTCGCAGGGGCGCTCATGTCATAAGTAGCTACTGCTAGAACTTTGACGTTCACCTGTGAGTTCGCTGATTCGAATCCTAAGAGGAAAGAAATTTTACGCCATCTTAATAGGTGACAGGCAACAGCTTTGAGATGCTTGTGAAAAATCGTGATATCACACGCCACACATCTACACCTACACTCCGCAAGCCACTCATGGTGGAGAGTGCTTACATGGTACCACTGTCTTCTCCAATCTTCCCTATAGGGGAACTCGGGGCAGAACGGGATAGCGGGGCACAATGGGAAGTTGCTCTTTTCTAGACTGGACAGTGTTGCAACATGTTGTATGGGCATGTAACTACTTCTCCGAATGGAAGGGAAGAGAGGGCAGCCATTCTAATTTAGTTTGAAGTGCGAGATGTAAGTGAATTGTTATCCGTCACGTTACCGCTTGCATTGCACTAACGTTTGGTGAATTTCAACGCCAGGTAAGCTGTTAATTGTATACCCTAAAATGACACATTCCCTTAAAGTGCGTGGCATTTGTTATACTTTAGTTATTTAATGCGTTTAAATACGTCAGTTATTACACTCCATAAAAGTTGTTAACCTCAAAAGGACTTTTGGGGCGGAACGGGACGGGGCAGAATGGGATAGTGTCCCGTTCTGCCTCGTCATATTTTAATGCAAGTAGAAAGCAAGCCCAGCCTGGATGTTTATGGATGCCAGACTCTCCCAACCAGCTATGTTCGCCGAACAACTCAACTTCCCAGATATCGCCCGAGGCTGTCACTCCAATCCCACTAATCTGTCAAAATACTCGGCGGACTACAAGACGAAAAGGAAAAACCGTCATATTAACAGATTCTCCTTATAAGAAGGAACTGCAGAGTGCTGTCGCACGTAAAGTAGGACTACAGAAAGGAGGAGGGCGCACAAATACATACAATGTCAGGACAGAGACGTCAGGTGCATTGCAACTTAAGGCAAAAACATCAAACTGTACACTCAAAAAAACCAAAACAGAGGACATCAAAGACCTTAAGAAAAATAAAAGGAAGAAGATGACGGTGTGGCCATGCGGTTCTAGGCTCTTCAGTCCGGAACCACGGGACTGCTATGGTCGCAGATTCGAATCCTGCCTCGGGCATGGATGTGTGTGATGTCCTTAGGTTAGTTAGGTTTAAGTAGATGTATGTTCTAGGGGACTGATGACCTCAGATGTTGAGTCCCATAGTGCTCAGAGCCATTTGAACCATTTTTGAAGAAGATGATGGAGAAGAGAGAATCAGAGAGAGAGACAATGCTGAGTGTCTCTACTGTGGGGACTTGTATTCCGTTTCTAATGAGGGCTGGGTCGCTTGCCAGAGTGGATACACAATTCATGTGCTGGCAGAGACAGTGAAGATGAAGAGGAAATACTCATTTGTGACTATTGTCGAAAGGGCTAGTAGTTAGTGGTTTGGTGGCTATTAAGCATTGTACATTTTTCTGAATGACATTAAAATATTTTCTTATTTTGAAGATTGACTTTTTAATTGTTTAAATTACACATTCCTTAGTCTGAATTGCCTGTTATACGACATTTTGTCATAGTTTAATACGATATTCGTAATTCAACTTTTACGCAATAATTTAACAAAAAATACCCTTATCCCATTCTGCCCCGTGGGTGGGGCGAACGGGATATATGCAAGACTTTCTTTGAAAAATTGTAAAAAATGCAAAATGTATTGTTTTAAGTGATTATAAAATAAGGTACATTAGGTTACACTACGAGGTGTTTTTTATCATTTTATGAAGTGTTTCCTTTGTGTTCCCTTATTTATAGAAATTGTTAAATATTAAGTATCCCGTTCCGCCCCAAGTTCCCCTACCATTCGAGAATGGCGCACGGGAATAATGACTGTCAGTAAACTTCAGTATTAGCTTTAATTTATCTGATTATCTGGTTGTGGTCAAATCGTGAGACGTTTGTGGCAGGTAGTAGTATGTTGCTCAACTCTTCCTGGAACGCACACTCTCGAAATTTGAACAGTAATCATCGCCCTGAGGCACAACGTATCTCTCGTAGCGTCAGCCAATGGAGTTTATTTAGCATCTCCGTAGTGTTCTCGTGTCGGCTAAACAATACGGTGATCTTTACTGTTAAACCAAAGGGATCCAGATTGGTAAACCATAGTACACAGTCAACCTTACAAGTGTTTTGTAAGCCATTCCTTTCTTCACTCTCCCATTGTATCTCAGCCTGGCATCTGCTCTCTGTGCCGATGTTGGAACATCTACATCATACTCCGCAAGCCACGTAATGGTGCGTGCCGAAGGGTGCTTTTTGTACCACTAACTGAGCCCTCCAATCATTTTCCACTCGCGAGTAGAGCGTGGGAAGAATGATTGTCGGTAAGCCTCTGTACTGGCTCTATTTTCTCGAATCTTCTCCTCGTGGTCATTACGCAAAAAGTATGTGGGAGGAAGTAATATGTTGTCCGACTCTTGCGGGAAAGTGCTCTCTCGAAATTTCAATGGTAAATCTCTCTGTGATGCACAACGCCACTGTTGCAACCCCTGCCAATGAAGTTTGTTGAGCATCTCCGTAACGCCTGAGAGTTACTCCTAGGTATTTTTCGGTAGATAATGTTCCCAGTGGTTTGTTGTCAACAGTGTAACTCAATAGTAGAGGATTTTTTTCCTATACATGAGCAAAATGTTACATTTATTACGTTCAGTGTCAACTGCCAGAGACTGCACCATTCGATTTTCTGGAAATCATTCCGCAAATAGTTACTATCTCCTGGCGTTGCTACTTTGTTACAGACAATCTCATCATCTGTGAACAATCTTAAAAAACATAGCATCCGACGGTTTCTACTAGATCATTTATATATATTGCAAACAGTAACGGTCCTATCACACTTTCTTGGGGTATTCCGGAACAATGACTGTTCGCTTGACTTACCGAAGAATCACGTAACTTCATTATACAATACGATGGGACTTTCTGTAGCACTGGCACCTTGATGTCGGAGTGTTTTTTAATAAACCTCTTCCTCAGTCGTTGCTTGGTAGTATGGGCAAAAAGGCTTGGCTCTTACTTTACGGCCGCCGAGATCTGCTCATCTCACGTCATGTGACCTTTTTTTTTTGGAGGGGGGGATAAAAAAAGAAGAGGCAGTTTACGTACGGTGAACTCATAAAACAAGAGATGACGCTTCGTGTGTGGGCCAAGTTCGGCTGCAGCTAAGATTTTGGTAGTGCGGAAGGAAAGCGATACAGTACTCTGAATATTTATAAACTGCATCTGTATACTTTAAAACTTCCTGTCTCCAACTGTGAATAGATTACTCACAGTTTTCCGAATGAAAAACTATCTAAACTGGGTCCACCTTTTAGGCACGGAGCCAGATTTCTGCAGGGGGTGGTGTTTCACAGTTTGTTGCTGTCTCCACAACCCTGAAATATAGCTTGAAGACACCCTCGTTTTTAAAGTGACATATACGACTAAGATTTTAATACCCATTAAACACATAAAATGTTTTAATATAACAATAATAAATAGTTTCCATCGGTGCTTTCAGAAATCTTTAACAGAGCATACAAGTCACTGCAATTCGGAGAATTGTTGGACATGTGGTACTTGAAAATGGCTGAAGACTGAAATCATGACTGTACGGTAGAATAAACGATCTATACAGTCTAATGGAAAAACTTTCATTTAAAACGTGTTACATGATTGTGGTCCCTAACCATGCAAAAATTAGGGCGCCAACTCTTCGTCATTTGTTGAAGCACAAGAATAGCTCCTGCCAGCTGTCAAACAGATATTACAACTTTTAGGAATTTCATTGCAACTTATAAGGTTATCATTTGTACGGCCCTCGTAAAATCGAAGTGTGCAGTCACCATTTAACAGCAATCCACTAAGCAATACGAGGGTGAGCACGGATCCGCCGACCACCCCTATGCGAATGTGTGAGGGGAGTGTTGCTTCTTTCGTAGTTTTCGCCCATGTTTCTGGAAGTCAGTCTTATTGTTATTCTGCTTTTTTAGTGGAAGGTCTTTCCATTTCTACGGTCTGACTCAATTTTGCCGGACCTATCTGTGGATTTATCTGTGTGGAATAGTTAACACGAGGTACGGTTAGCCTGTGATCAACGCCCTAAAGAAACCTAACACGCTCAATATTTATTGAGCAATAATACTGAACATCCGAGAGTGGTTTAACGGTTTACGCAGTCTATTTAAGGAGACTGTAGAGCTTTCAAAATACTGACGCTTGCTCAATATACTGTGCAATATAGGCCTACTGTACCGTCCAAGGGCAGTGGTGCGTAATGAAAGACAGCTCCTGCCAAGACAGAGAAATTTAATTCGCTCCAAATGAATTTCCGCAAAAAGTGCAAAATGTAAATGACAAAAGATCAGAGAGCGTGCTGAAGGATGCATATTAAAGCACTATGCAATACTTCGAGCAGGAGGAGGTTAGTGTTTAACGTCTCGTCGACGAGACGGAGTACAAGCTCGCATTAGGGAAGGATGGAGAAGGAAAGCTGCAACCATCCCGACATTTGCATTAAGTGATTAGGGAAATCACGGAAAATCTAAATCTTTATGGCCGGGCACGGGTTTGAACCGTCGTCCTCCCAAATGTGACTCCAGTGTGCTACCCACTGCGCAACCCCGCTCGGCCATACTTCGAGAAATGATATCCCTAACTGATTAGGAAACATCAGATACCTCGTTTTCCACAATAGCGGGTGAAACTGAATATCACGGTCTCATAACAAAAGCAGAATTGTTTATTTCCACTTCTAAAAGTTTTCGGAATTGGCAAACTTATTTGCTAATTCTGAAAACTGCTGCAACCATGGCTACTGACCAGTGAGCAGTCACACCATAATATATCATGTAAGCTTTCAATCACCAATCAGTAAATAAACGTCGTATTTCGTCTGCAACAGTTGTCACAGTAGAGAAACACATAGAAAACATCACATGCACACGGTAAATTTCATACTTCACTTGTTTAATAAGTAATTAGTTGCTGTAATTTACGAATCCACGTTGCCCGTGGTCCACTGAAACTTTACTGGACGTTTTCGGACTTATTTCATCCGTTTTGCACAATTTCTGCTAACGCTTTACAAGCCGAGCAACTCAATCGCAATACACACTAGTTCTAGTGTCAACGTGTTCGTTACGAAGGCAGAGTTCCAACTGATGCGTTCTGGACACATGCAGTGTGTCCCAAAAAACACCGAAGAGTTTTAGGGGCATGTTCCTTTACAACAAAACAAGCAAAAAAAAGTCTAGTGAACATAGACTCTCAAATACATAACTTAAGGGCAATGATCACTTGTTCATCTTAAGTACTACGAAACACGTCTCTTCTACTTCAAACTATTTGTTTCTCACGTTTTGAGAGGGGGTAGCATGGACCAAAACAAGAAAAAATTGTGGAGTAAACATGGACTCTAAAATGCACACCTAAAGAGCTGTGAGCACTTATTCAGTAGAAGAGATGTATTTCACACTAGCGAAAATGAACACGTGCTCATACCCCTTAAAGTATGCATTTTAGACCCCATGTTTACTATACCTTTTTTTCCTGGTTCGGTACATAATACCTCCTCCCAAAACATGAAAAGCAAAGTTCTTACAGTAGAAGAGATCTGCTTATGGTATCTAAGATGAACAAATGCTGATGGCTCTTAAGGTATACATTTTAGCGTCGCAGTTTACTACACTTTTTTTCTTTTTTTGTTGTAAGGAAACCGTCTCTAGCTTGTCGGTGTTTTTCGGGACATCCTGCAAACTGAGAATTAATAATATGCCAGCCTTGGTCTCCCACTTTGGTGCAATTAACTGACTGAGCGTGTGAGGACCGCTTTACCTGGCTAGAATGTTATCGTTCTGGCCCCAACTCCAGTCAGATGGTCAGGCCCTCATACAAGCAACCGAAAAGTATCCTGTGTTGAATGCGGCTCTTAGGTTTCCTTGTCCTTTTCGAGACTGTTAGTGTGGTGTCACCGCCAGACACCACACTTGCTAGGTGGTAGCCTTTAAATCGGCCGCGGTCCATTAGTATACGTCGGACCCGCGTGTAGCCATTGTCAGTGATAGCAGACCGAGCGCCACCACACGGCAGGTCTAGAGAGACGTCCTGGCACTCGCCCCAGTTGTACAGCCGACTTTGCTAGCGAAGCTACACTGACCGAAACGCTCTCATTTGCCGAGACGATAGTTGGCATAGCCTTCAGCTGCATTTGCTGCGACCTGGCAGGGCGCTGTATTCAATTGATATTTATTATGTGAAGCATGTATCGTCAAGACCGATGTTCTACAATTGTGGATTAAAGTTAAGTATTATATCAACTACGTACTTTATTTGCAATTCTCAAGATATTGTCCTGTTCCAGACCTCACGCCAGTCAGCGTGTAATTAAACGCGTGCATTTCGGCCTCCTCTAGAAAAACAGTGTTGGCTCTTCTGGCAACACTACAGTTAGCTTTCATTATATTTTATTCGCTGAAAATTGATTTGAAAATTGGAAATTAATAAATATAAAAATATGAACGTTTCTCCTGAAATGATGCTTTGGAGGGGTCATAGCTAGACCTCCATTTGGATTTGTGAATTGCCATCTTCGGATAACCTGCAATTGCACCTGCGTACATGTAGGTTACAACTGGGATGGTGTCTCGAGGGAACTGTCAACATCGGAGTAGAGTGGGCGCGCACGTGGATGAGGAAACGCGCTCCCTTGCCGGAGTGGATACAGAGCGGCATTTGCCGCCGGGACGAGTAGGCCGGTTCAACTCCCCCAGTGCCAGCGCCGCGTCTCATCTCCGGCGGTAACTCGGCGACACGTCCCTCCACCCCCTCTCGCGAGTGCAGAATCGTATCTGCACGGCGCGTGCCGACCATTCTGCAGGCGCCAGGAACTAAATATTGGGCAACATCTCTCAGGGCGGCGCGCTAGTGAAACGCGCTACCGCTTTTTGAGAGTGGGCCAAGTCGGGCACTAAACCGCACCTGCGCTGTCCCGGCAACGTCGACGTCTAGCAGCTTCCATGTGCGATGAAAGTGAAGTGAAAAGTTGGACTCTGAGATTACTCCGGCTCGTCGCAGATAAACTCTCCCCCACCCCCAACCCCCTCCCAGAACATATCCGGCTGCACATCAGAGACAATTGTCGTCCTGTTGTTTTCACCTCTGCTCCTCCCCTCCAACGTGCTTCCTACCCACGAACTCGCTCTGATATCCAATAAAAATAAAAATAAAAACAATCTGCCACAAATGAGACAATAATCAAAACAGAAAGGGCGGGCATACGTAATAACAAGTAATATTTACAATAAAAACTGTAGGCCCTGAGTAAAGAAACGCAAAAATAATAATAGCAGTGAAATTACAGTGTCTCCTCGCAACTGAATATCTAGGACTGAATTGTAGCTTAGACAATCTAGAAATATTAGAGAGAAGAATCATTAGGAAAATTTTAGTTCCACTAGGAAATACAGAAAACTGGAAGTTAAGAGGCAATGATGAAGTATGTCCAAAAACAGAAAAAAATAACAGAAACAAAATTAACAAACATAATTCGTAAAACTCTAATAAATACGGTGTGTAAAGTCACATTTAAAAGAGAGCCATTTGAAATAAAAACTGGTGTTAGACAAGTGGTCTTTACTGTTTAACTGCGGTCTAGAAAAAAAAGTTAGGACCTGGAATTTGGAGAAAAAAAAAGACAAAACTGAATCAATTATCCTGGGAAGGAAAACAAATGAAATTAAGGTAAACTGCCTGGATTTTGAAGAAAATGTGACAGATGCAATTATTCAACAAATACTCTGGGAAAAGAAGTTAGTAAAACTGGTCTCAAAATTTCGGCTGAAAAAACGAAATTCATGAAAAATATAAAAATATCCCAAAATTCATAGAAACACAAATAGATAAAATAGAGGAGCAGGTCAATTTGAACACCTTGGGGAAACTATACAATAGAATGGGCTATAAAAATTTTCAATACAGGAGTTAACGAAATGGGAAGCGCATATGGTTTGACAAAGAATATTTACAACAAGAAATGCGTGTGCTCAAGAATGAAATTATAAACACAATACCAAAGTCTTACGATCAGAATGTTTATATGGATGTGAATGTCTAAGGATGAACTACAGCCTCGACAGAATGGAGGTACTCGAAAGATTGATTATCAGAAAGTAAATGTGTCCAATAGAAACCACACATGGTTGGAAAATGAAACACAAACTCCTACGCAAAGATTAAAATGAGAACAGGGTAACGAAACCAATATTCTTCTATCTGTGGAAGAAGAAATCGATAATAGCATGGATTACAGAAACACTGAAAGAACTAGAAAGAAGCACAAACTCCTACGCAAAGATTAAAATGAGAACAGGGTACGAAACCAATATTCTTCTATCTATGGAAGAAGAAATCAGTAATAGCATGGATTACAGAAACACTGAAAGAACTAGAAAGAAGCAACATCAAAGAACCGAGAATAGCACAAAAAACTAAATTTGGAAGGCTTTCAAAGCAAAAGAAACAGGAAACAATTCGGAGAAACAACACGGAGAGATGACGGTGTACTGGAAAAATAGGAGACAACAATAACAAAAGAAGAGGAACTGAAGTTATTACGCGACCCTAGTCGGCCATTACGAAAATTGAAAAGAAAAGGAAATAACAAGGAAAAGAATTTTTTTTGGACATTCATACCCGTTAGTGAAAACCATACCAAAATCTCTACATTTTGACGTTAGGTTTCATATATACACAGACAACTGCGTCAGAGGCCTTCATCATACAGGCCGTTAGGGGTATTGTGATCATTGGTACCTTAGCACGGCCGGCCGGAGTGGCCAAGCGGTTCTAGACGCTACAGTCTGGAACCGCGGGACCGCTACGGTCGCAGGTTCGAATCCTGCCTCGGACATGGTTGTGTGTGTTGTCCTTAGGCTAGTTAGGTTTAAGTAGTTCTAAGTTCTAGGGGACTGATGACCACAGCAGTTAAGTCCCATAGAGCTCAGAGCCATCTGAACCATTTTTATCTTAGCATGTACTCATGTTTTCTGCACAGTCATAGCTGCACCACTAACTGAACTACGCCTGTCCGTATAGACCAAACGTTTTGCGTCCACATTTCAACATTTGACCCTTGCCAGGGGAAAATAAGCGTTCAGTACATTGGCCTCAGACACCAATAAAAATATCTGGACTTGAACCGCTAGCACCCTGTATGCATAGAAGAAGTGTAGGAGAAAATGATACGTATAAACGCGTGGATTCTGATAATAATGATTTCGTGTGGCTCAATGGCCTATTGCGAGTCTTTCAACTAGATGCCACTTCGGCAACTTGTGTCTCCTTAACCTATCTCAGTTATTCAACTAACCAGAACCATCTGCAGTTTTCTGACGAAACTCCACATCATATGGGAAATAAATGCTACGGGTAAAAAGGGTAACTTAAATATCAGTGGTCCGGCCACGATTCGATCTTGCAAACTTTCCGTTTCCATGCACACGCTTTGCCACTATTTTTCTTTTTTCTTCGTTCTTATCTATCTGTTTCTTCGCCATATTCTTCTTTAGCACTTCTGTGTGGATGTCGCATGACACCTCTTTCTATGCTAGCGATGAGCCGTTAACTCAGTTACGCAGGGTGTACAGTCTCCTGACTGAGCTATCGTGCCGGCTACCACTACATCAAGAGGACCGAACCAAACTCCTGTCAAGGTTCTCTGCTCTCTGGTGTTGCGACGGCTTTTTAAGGTGCTTCCCACAAATGCCACCTCCTCTGTAGCTGACGAGTTTGAAGCTTCCAACATTGCCAGGACATGTCACTAAAAACATGTGAGACAGAAAACAATACATACATTACACACTCATCATTACTTGGTAGCAATAAATTATATGTTCAAACCTTCATCGGAATCTCCTATCTGTTAGTGAAAACCATGTCCAAATCCGTGCAGTAGTTCCTGAGACTAGCCTACACTACACTTTTAGTTAGTAAAGCGGCTGTGCACTCTAAATTATGTATGTAAATATACAAGATAAGTGATAGCAGGTTGGAAAAAAAAGAAACAGATCTCGAAGTATCTCTGGAAAATAAATTAACGACAAGCTGGATTCCAGAAAATACGACATAAAAGAGAAGAAACGACAGGAAGATAGATTTTGAGATAGAAAGTGTTAAATTTACAAGTACTCCAAGACAGAGGCAATAGGAACTGTCGGAGAACGAAAAAAGAGACTAGTGAAAATGCTAACGAATACTGGAGGATAAGGAGAAAATGAGCAGAAACTGAAATTTTCACTGGTCCCTAGTTGGCCAAAACGAATGGGAGAAAAAGAGTACACACACACACACACACACACACACACACACACACACACACACACACACACACACCATCTTCTGAAGAACCTTCCAGTTGCATCTAAATACGCATTTGCAACTAGCAAGCCCTCCTCCGCCCTACCATGTATGACGGAGGGTACTTACTGTATCTCAGAATCATCACAGCGCCCCCGTCCATTTCCATTCGTACGAAGTGTGCAGGAAAATCTACAGTCCATGCACTGTTTCGCTCTCTGTACGTACGTAATTATCTCATGGCCACCCTTATGATTTCGCTTCTCTCCTTAAATCCCTCCGGATACATGCTTGGCGGTTGTAATTTATTCCAATGACTGATCCACTAGCCGGAAGTCAAACGTAAGCTGTGATAATAAATTTACACATACGCTCTCTGCAGGATGAAACCCTTAAGTTACCCAATACAGTATTTATAGCGCAACTTTGCCGCAAGCTTTTGATAACTATTAGTGCGCTGAGTGGCGAGTATTTTGTTCCACGATCAAAGCTACCGAGCTACAGAACAAGTTTTTTTTATTCAAATTATGCATGTTTCTTAACACAGTACCCGAAAGCAGAAAAAAACTAGTCATATAACTCTCATGATTTGACTGCAAACACGTCGAGAAACAGGCCCGCATTTTCGAAATATTCAGTTCAAGAACGTTGGTTGTGGCAGCACAGGTCAGCTTTTCACCCATGTTAAAATCACGTAACGAGACAGAAACAGCCAAGAAAATTACCTTGCACCACAAATTATCCGGGAATCTATCCAGATTATTGGATGAGTAGTATTATTCGGGAACATCGTAGTGAAAGGGCTTTGACAGCCTTGAGCGAAGTACGGGGGCTATTCTGAAAGTAAGGAACGATCGGTAGCGAAACAGACATCACAGTGAAAATCAAACCTGTTTTATTTGCAACTGTTACACCTTCCATTTACTTCTCTACATAGTCGCCGCTCCGACTTAAGACATCTGCTGTAGCTTAATACCAACTTTCCAATACCCTCGTCATAGAAGGCAGTCTCCTGTGCTTTCCTACAATTTCCTACGCTGGACTGCAGCCCGATGTCTATGGCAAAATATTGTCTTTTTAGCCTGTGATGACTGGGTGTTGTGTGATGTCCTTAGGTTAGTTAGGTTTAAGTAGTTCTAAGTTCTAGGGGACTGATGACCATAGATGTTAAGTCCCATAGTGCTCAGAGCCATTTGAGCCATTTGTCTTTTTAGCCAACTGTTCGTCTGAACAGAGATGAAAATTAGGGTTGTGGGGCTGAGACTGTCATGAAGAAGGAAATGCATGACAGTAGTATTATGTGGAGCTGCATGAAATCAGGCGAAACCTCCTGGAAGGCAACCATACTGGGCGGGATACACTATTTTCTGGGCATCTTTCGACGCTCAATGTGCGCATCTGTGCAAAGCTTCATCGGATTTTCATTGTGGTTTCCATTTCGCGACCGATCGTTTCTTACTTTCTGAACAGCCCTCGTATGCTATCTCTGAAGGTATTATGAAGCGACTTAAGTTCCCTGCGTTGTGCGGAAAAGTTACAATTTTAAAATGATTCTGCACCCCGTAACCCTCCTTTTCTCAGTACTATAATTACACGAACTACTATTTTACCACTGAAACGTCAGACGACGTGTGATTCGACCCAGCTACGCGTGGCTTACTTTCCTCAATCGCGAAAACTCAAGCGACTCTTGCACAGGAGTCAAGTGTTAGCTTAGGTTGCATATAACTACTTACAGTGTTGTCTTGTCACACTTTGGCTCTCCATCCGCTGCTATACTCACCTGTAACAAGGAAACGACAGAACTTCAGTAATGCCATAAGTGTACTAATAACATCTACGATGATGATAATAATAAACTGCGACTGCAGTAACTATGAATGACTAGAGCGAAAGAGAGAGAGAGAAAGACAGTTACCGGTAAAAAACGTTAACGTTCGTTATGGTACTTACAATATTGAAAATTTCAAAAACGGTATTGGAAACATATGGGTCAATAAAAGAGAAAGCAGATAAATTTCACATCATACACCAATTTATTGACTGACCTATGTATGATCATAAGCTGATGTCAAAATTCATATGTTTGAGAGAGAGCTCGAAGTCCTGTGGTGTCCTGCACGTCCATGTTTGTCCGTGGTTTCTCTTAGTCACTTTAGTTGTTTCCTAGACCATACTTTCCAATGCGAGATAGTGCTCTGACCTCATTGACCTTGATGTCGACTGGATATTCAACTGCAATCACCATTTTCTTTTTCCATGTTCGACACAACATGCTCTTTCCTTGGTCTTAAAATACACTTCACATTTCTAACAAGAATTAACTTGCTGTACAACTAACGGAATTAAGAACTCACAACAGTGTAAAGCTCTCTGTGTCGTACGGGAAATAATGAGTAAAACTAATGTGCACATAATGAAATTATTGCATATCATAAACTTTAAGAGTAAGAATTTTAAAAATGTAGCAAAATTTGCATCGCTGATACATACGTCAAAATATGACTATTGATGGTTTAACAGCAGTAATCTGGAGACTTAAAATGAATCGTTAGCAGGGGTATTCTGGATGCTTTACAGCTATCACTACAGCATTTGAGCTAAGAATCTTGGAGTAATAACAGGTAATTCACGTGCTACGTAAATTTATTTAGCAGATCGAAAGCTTTCACCTCATCACACGTAGATCGGGTTTCACATCACGACGGCCATTTAGAGATAGGTTTCAATAACCTGTTTAAGGCAACTACTGATCATGAAGTTTACACATGGTCAATGAACAACCTGATTTCACATTAACACCACGTGCTTCAACATGTACTATATCATAGTTACGACGGAAAGGTGTACGCTGTATTTTAGATGTGATACAGCATGACAAGAATATTGATACGTTATTGACAACAGCAGGAGTGACGCTGAAAAAATCGTCTTTGAGATGAGGCTGCACTGCAGGGTTCTATAAGACCCTATTTACATTACTGTAAACAGGTAGCTTGCTATCTGCAACTAAATGAGTTTCGCTGGCGAGTTAACAAATTATTCTACCTGAAAACGTAATATGATTGCATTCTGCGATTACTTACACCAGTTTTCAAAGTGTCCGTCGCCATATGTTTGTTCCTCTGTTGTGGAAATGCACAAACTAAACTTATTTTTAAGGAATTCCACTCGCATGTTACACCTTTTGACTTCAAAAAGCACAGTGTTTACGTTGGCTGTGTCTAGACCCTGTTAGTGTTCACTTGTCGCTTTGCACAGATGCCCACAGTGAGCGCGAAAAGATGCCCAGAAAATAGTGTATCCCGCCAAGTATGGTGGTCTTCCGGGAGTTTTCGCCTGATTTCATGCAGCCCCACATAATGTAACTGTTATGCATTTTCTTCTTCACGACAGTCTCAGCCGCATGACCCTAGTTTTCATCCCTGTTCAGACGAACCGTTGGCTAAAAAGACAACATTTTTTCACAGACATCGGGCTGCCCAGCGTAGGAATTTGTAGGAAAGCACCGGAGACTGCCTTCTACGACGAGGGCATTGGAAAATTGGTATTAAGCTACAGCAGATGTCTTAAGTCGGAGCGGCGACTATGTAGAGAAGTAAATGGAAGGTGTAGCTGTTGCAAATAAAACAGTTTTGATTTTCACTGTGATCTCCGTTTCGCTGCCGATCGGTCCTCAGTTTCCGAATAGACCTCGTAGCCCTGTGTATTCTCTTGTTTTCATACCATTCTTGAGGCAAACTGGAACTCGGCTTAGTCTCTTTGTCACCCCCCCCCCTCCTCTCTCTCTCTCTCTCTCTCTCTCTCTCTCTCTCTCTCTCTCTCTCTCTCTCTCTGTGTGTGTGTGTGTGTGTGTGTGTGTGTGTGTGTGTGTGTGTGAGTGTGAACTCCTTTACTACTAAGTTTCAGCGTGACGGATTGCCGTCCTCTGGGCCCGGGTTCGATTCCCGGCTGGGTCGGAGATTTTCTCCGCTCAGGGACTGGGTGTTGTGTTGTGTTCATCATCATTTCATCCCCATCCGGCGTGCAGGTCGCCCAATGTGGCGCCGAATGTAATAAGACCTGCGATATGGCGGCCGGACCTGCCCCGCGAGGGGCCTCCCGGCCAATGACGCCAAACGCTCATCATCATCACTACTAAGTTTAACACAGGCTGTTAGAAAACTGCTTATTTGTCTTGAGGCAGCTTTACACATGGCGCGCCGATCAACCGGGATATATTCATCCAGTATTTGATCATGAGAGCACTTAGCGACTTTAGGACATAATTTCAAGCCGTTTCTTTCCCATCTTTTTCTCGCTTGCATGCTTAAGTCAAATATTTATGACATCACCTCATATGTAAAGCTATCAAGAGTTTGCAACTGTTTTATACGCGGGGCTTCGATTCTTTAAGGAATCACGAGTTACTGGTTTCGTTCTATAATGCACAGTACTTAAGGTTTCATGTCAGCAGGTAGAACGTACCACAGCGACCAAACTCTATCCGCGTTCGAAAGGGATATCCTTTGCCGCTAGAACTTCTAGGCCAGGCCGAAAGTTGAAGCACGTCGGAGAGGGTTGGGGTAAGAGAAGCAGACAGCCCAGGCTAGGCGTAGCGGCAAATCTGGGCTACAATGGCGGCGCCGGCGGCAGGATGGGCACAAACTGTGAACTCTTCATCCCGGCAGCAGCGGCCGCAGTTTGCAGAGCAAACAAGACGGCGGGAGTTGGGAGTAGGACTGGCTGTAAACTCGTTACGGCGTCATAACCGCCGGCTCCGCGCGTGAGAGTCGAGTGCCCGACCGCGGGATTATCCGGTACACCGCTTTATTAGCGCATTCCCAAAGCCGGCGCGCCGCTTGTTGGCGGCTCGGCCGGCGAGCTTCGGAGAGCCATCGAGGCGGGTTCCGTCGGATTACCGCGGCCTCTCTTCTGTGCCAAGTGCCACGTTCCTACCCTCCAAACTTGCCGGAGTTTGTGTGGAGCTAACGGAACGGACCACTCACCCCAAATACAGTATGAGTTACCCACGTGTCCCGAACTTGGGCATAATATGGAAGAGGAAAAACGGCCAAGATAGCGGAAGAGATGTCACTCGCAACGGTAGAGAATGCAGTAAAATTTTCTCCACTGCGAACCTTAAATTAATTCTAAAATGGCTCTGAGCACTATGCGACTTAAACTTCTGAGGTCATCAGTCGCCTAGAACTTAGAACTAATTAAACCTAACTAACCTAAGGACATCACACACATCCATGCCCGAGGCAGGATTCGAACCTGCGACCGTAGCGGTCGCTCGACTCCAGACTGTAGCGCCTAGAACCGCACGGCCACTCCGGCCGGCAAATTAATTCTAACAAGGAAACCACGACGGAGATGCTATTTTTCAATACAATGTACGTGATGGTACGAGAAAATTTTCAGCGACTGCATTCCAGCCAGAGAAACAGCTGCAACAGATGCGTTTTCCATGTTAGGAGCGGCTGGCTTGCATATGTTCTCTGGGGCTCATTACCTCAATCGTAACCCCACTGTTGATACTTTTGAGATAATACTTTAACTTGAGAAGCAATCATGGTGCAAATGATAATTTGTAAATTCAAAAAAATTACATGCAAAAAATAGTCGAAACTACTGAAAAAGCTACAAGAAAGTAAGCAAACATGTAACTGAAGTGAAAACTGAAAAACTGTGCCAGAATAAGGAATCGGGCTTGGATTTCGCATCTACATCTACTTGGATACTCTGCAAATCACATTTAAGTGCCTGGCAGAGGGTTCATCGAACCACCTTCACAATTCTCTATTATTCCAATCTCGTATAGCGCTCGGAAAGAATGAACACCGATAACTTTCCGTACGAGCTCTGGTTTCCCTTATTTTATCGTGGTGATCGTTCCGCCTTATGTAAGTCGGTGTCAACAAAATATTTTCGCATTCGGAGGAGAATATTGGTGATTGGAATTTCGTGAGAAGATTCCGCCACAACGAAAAACGCCTTTCTCTTAATGATTTCCAGCCCAAATCCTGTATCATTTCTGTGACACTCTCTTCCATATCTCGCGATAATACAAATCGTGCTGCCTTTCTTTGCACTTTTTCGATGTACTCCGTCAGTCCTGCCTGGTAAGGATCCCACACCGCGCAGCAGTATTCTAAAAGAGGACGGACAAGCATAATGTAGGCAGTCTCCTTAGTAGGTCTGTTACATTTTCTAAGTGTCCTGCTAATAAAACGCAGTGTTTGGTTAGCCTTCCCCACAACATTTTCTATATATTCCTTCCAATTTACGTTGTTCGTAATTGAAATACCTAGGTATTTAGTTGAATTTACGGCTTTTATATTAGACTGATTTATCGTGTAACCGACGTTTAACGAGTTCCTTTTAGCACTCATGTGGATGACCTCACACTTTTCGATATGTATGGTCAACTGCCAATTTTCGCACCTTTTATAATCGTTTTGCTATTTGTTTTTATCTTCTGATGACTTTATTAGTCGATAAACAACATCGTCATCCGCAAACAACCTAAGGCGGCTGCTCAGATTGTCTCCCAAATCGTTTATATAGATACGGAACAGCAAAGGGTCTATAACACTACCTTGGGGAACGCCAAAATCACCAATCATTTATACAGACAAGGAACAGCAAAAGGCCTATAACACTACCTTGGGGAACGCCAGAAATCACTTTTGTTTTACTCGTTGACTTTCCGTCAATTACTACGAACTGTGACCTCTCTGACAGGAAGTCACAAATCCAGTCACATAACTGAGAGGACGTTCCATAAGTACACAATTTCACTTTAAGCCGCTTGTGTAGTACAGTGTCAAAAGCCTTCTGAAAATCCAGAAATACGGAATCGATCTGGGGTCCCTTGTCAATAGCACTCAACACTTCATGTGAATAGAGAGCTAGTTGCGTTTCACAAGAACGATGTTTTCTAAACCCATATTGTAGTACTGTGTGTCAATAGGCCATTTCTTCGATGTAACTCATAATGTTCGAACTCAATATATGTTCCAGAATCCTGCTACATATCGACGTTAATGATATATGCCTGTAATTAAGTGCATTACTCCAACTACCTTTCTTGAATATTGGTGTGACCTGTGCAACTTTCAAGTCTTCGGGTACGGGTCTTTCGTCGAGCGAACGGTTGTATATGATTGTCAAGTATGGAGCTAATGCATCAGCATACTCGAATGAAAGGAACCTAACTGGTATACGGTCTGGACCAGAAGTCTTGCTTTTATCAAGTTATTTAAGTGCCACAGAGGCTTATGGGTTTAGTCTAGCTCACACTGCCTTTAATCACGTAAGTCTACCTGCCCTCAACCAGAGAGTTAGTTTGAGCATCGAAGTTTTTTAGTAGACGTGGTCCTGTTGGAGGACGTATTCTCTCGTTTTCCTCTGAACTTCAACCCGACAGACGCGGCCAATTACAGGAGGATCTATTTTTCAACTTGGACTCAGAATCACGGTGCCACATGGGGTTTTCCACAATAAAAACGCGTTTGCAGAGGCAAAACAACTGGTGAATGACAGACAAATTATAGAATTTTGAGACATGTATTCTGGCACTTACCCACGTATTTCAATTTAATGACATCGAACATAAGCGACGCAACTAAAGGTGACGTATCGTTTTTCGCCATTTTCTAACATATCTTCCAACAATTACATATTCGTGTTAGATTTTAGGGCCTATGTACTGCGCATGTCTTCGTATGAACAAATAGATTATTGGAGTCCTACAATCCGACGTGAACCAATGACAATGCAATTCGGGGACCCAATAGCAAGTTATCGAAAAAGAAACAGTTTTCATTAAATCTTCAGCAGTAAATATGTACCGAGGCGAGCGCGGTCACGAATTAAACGGGAGATACAAGCTGCCCAGAAAGTACCACTCAAGGTCCCTGAGACGTATAATTCATTGAGTCTATAAATACTACATGGGAACTGCTGACTTTACTGAAAGCACGTCGATTCCTCGGGAAAGCTGGAACTCGAAGAAAGACAAAGTTAATCCCCGAGGAAGGAATTATAAATTTATACGGATTCCTAAACAGGATTACGTGGGGCTACACGCACAGGAACGGCCTCAAAGGGCGAAGATCCCACGGATAGTCACGACCAGGCTTATAAACTAAGTATTCTGCTACGCAGGAGCACAGACGTGGCGACTTAAACAGAATCAGGCAAAAGCTTTAATGTCCTCACTTTTTCTTAAGATTTAATGCCTCGAGAAGGAGAACTTCGTTAGAAATTCCTTCATAGGACTACGTAACGTCAGTACTATTTCGAAACTAAGATTAAAGAAAACACTGGTGCAATATGTTGTTACCACCTGTTTTAATTATGTTGACAGTGATCAGATAAAAAATGTCGAAATTCTCAAACAACTAGCCGAAATTGTTCTAACATATTCGTTACAAATATTTTAGATTTTGTACTTAAATTAATAATATTCAGATATTAAAGAATTAAAATCCGATGAAACACTAATTGAAAACGCGGATTCTGATGGGACACGTCGTTTGTTCAAATAATTTAGGGCTTCACTTATTACAAACGTTAGGGACTTAATGCTTATGTTTTCCTGTTTCTCGGCTAAAAACACCACGTGTACATCCAGTAAATCTTGCATGAAGTTGCTGAAATATTTTTACACTGTGTTCAGCGACTTGTCTGCCGGCAAACAGGTTTCCCCCCCCCCCCCCCCCTAAGGACGTGCATTACTGGTACTGACTATTGGACACTCATTTAGACATACAGGAGAGAAAAAAACAATAATAACTCTGCATACAAGGCAACAAATCTACAGTTGTACGACTCAAACTATGAAGTACATCGAGCACAGGTTCACTGAAACGGTATTACCATCGTCACCAAAGATAGCCACAAATTCACTCCACACACCCGGAAAACTGCGTTACTTTCTTAGTTCTCACCTAAATTTCATTTTACAAAAATAAAATTTCCAGTTTGTGGACCATTTGAGCCTCAGTATCGAAGGTACCTTCCCCAATCTTGACATTATCACGTGCTACTGACAATACTGCACCAGCCAAACTTCTTTGTAATACACACCTGGAAATTGAAATAAGAACACCGTGAATTCATTGTCCCAGGAAGGGGAAACTTTATTGACACATTCCTGGGGTCAGATACATCACATGATCACACTGACACAACCACAGGCACATAGACACAGGCAACAGAGCATGCACAATGTCGGCACTAGTACAGTGTATATCCACCTTTCGCAGCAATGCAGGCTGCTATTCTCCCATGGAGACGATCGTAGAGACGCTGGATGTAGTCCTGTGGAACGGCTTGCCATGCCATTTCCACCTGGCGCCTCAGTTGGACCAGCGTTCGTGCTGGACGTGCAGACCGCGTGAGACGACGCTTCATCCAGTCCCAAACATGCTCAATGGGGGACAGATCCGGAGATCTTGCTGGCCAGGGTAGTTGACTTACACCTTCTAGAGCACGTTGGGTGGCACGGGATACATGCGGACGTGCATTGTCCTGTTGGAACAGCAAGTTCCCTTGCCGGTCTAGGAATGGTAGAACGATGGGTTCGATGACGGTTTGGATGTACCGTGCACTATTCAGTGTCCCCTCGACGATCACCAGTGGTGTACGGCCAGTGTAGGAGATCGCTCCCCACACCATGATGCCGGGTGTTGGCCCTGTGTGCCTCGGTCGTATGCAGTCCTGATTGTGGCGCTCACCTGCACGGCGCCAAACACGCATACGACCATCATTGGCACCAAGGCAGAAGCGACTCTCATCGCTGAAGACGACACGTCTCCATTCGTCCCTCCATTCACGCCTGTCGCGACACTACTGGAGGCGGGCTGCACGATGTTGGGGCGTGAGCGGAAGACGGCCTAACGGTGTGCGGAACCGTAGCCCAGCTTCATGGAGACAGTTGCGAATGGTCCTCGCCGATACCCCAGGAGCAACAGTGTCCCTAATTTGCTGGGAAGTGGCGGTGCGGTCCCCTACGGCACTGCGTAGGATCCTACGGTCTTGGCGTGCATCCGTGCGTCGCTGCGGTCCGGTCCCAGGTCGACGGGCACGTGCACCTTCCGCCGACCACTGGCGACAACATCGATGTACTGTGGAGACCTCACGCCCCACGTGTTGAGCAATTCGGCGGTACGTCCACCCGGCCCCCCGCATGCCCACTATACGCCCTCGCTCAAAGTCCGTCAACTGCACATACGGTTCACGTCCACGCTGTCGCGGCATGCTACCAGTGTTAAAGACTGCGATGGAGCTCCGTATGCCACGGCAAACTGGCTGACACTGACGGCGGCGGTGCACAAATGCTGCGCAGCTAGCGCCATTCGACGGCCAACACCGCGGTTCCTGGTGTGTCCGCTGTGCCGTGCGTGTGATCATTGCTTGTACAGCCCTCTCGCAGTGTCCGGAGCAAGTATGGTGGGTCTGACACACCGGCGTCAATGTGTTCTTTTTTCCATTTCCAGGAGTGTATTACACATTTTCACAAAAACCAGAAAAATTTCGTTCTGCCGAATGAACAGTAAAATGAAAATATTTTTATACGCGTTTGGTAGCATTTTTCGTCTATTTACATCATTCACGAAAAAAAAAAAGATTTTTGAACGAATTTATTTTTAATATATTTTACCGTACACAACAAACAACAACCACAGCAGATTGGTGATAAAATAATAAGAGATTAGTTTTTATTCTCCATTATAACCCTATCTCACGGCATCGAAACCACACAAGTATCGACCCCCTCCCCCCCCCCCCCCCAGGTATGATTTATAGAGCCGATACAGGGTGACTATATGAAAAAAGTAAATTAGTTAAACTAAGGCGTGCACAAACTTGATTCAATATGTAATCGGCACTACAGATTTTCCGATTTAGGTTATGACATGTTCGATATGGCTGCCATCGTTGGTGGCGATGTGGCACAGGCGAATAGCGAAATTCTGCATGACCCGATGAAGTGTCGGAACATCGATGCTGTCGATGACCTACTGAATGGCTGTTTTCAGCTCAGCAATGGTTTTGGGGTTATTACTGTACAACTTGTCTTTAATACAGCCCTACAGAAAGGAGTCGCATGTTTTCAAATCCGGAGAATATGGCGGCCAATCGAGGTCCATGCCAGTGGCCTCAGGGTATTTCAGAGCAGAATACGGTCCCCAATGTGTTCCTCCAGGACATCAAACGCACTCCTGCTTCGATGCGGTCGAGCTCGGTCTTGCATGAACCACATCTTGTTAAAGTCAGAGTCACTTGGATAACGGGAATGAAATCATCTTCCAAAACCTTCACGTACCGTTCGGTAGTCACCGTACCATCAAGATTATTCCATGACTGGACATTGCACACCACACAGGGTGAAGAGATTCTCGATCGCGAAATGCGGGTTCTCAGTCCCCCAAATGCGCCAATTTTGCTAACTGACGAACCCATCCAAATGAAAGTGGGCTTCGTCGATAAACCAAACCACGTATGCCCATACTAATTCCCATCATGCCCCGCGGCAAACCGTGCAGTTTGGAAGTCCTAACGTAAAACGTTCAGAAGTTAAGACGAACTTATTTAATATAGTTCAGTAATGGTCACACTGTATCTCTGGATACAAGCAAGACGATAAAATCACAGTAATTGTAGCTCATCTGGAGGCCCACCGGGAGCCGTTCTTTGTCTGTTGCATACGCAATTCTAATAGGAAAAATATATTGCGGGAGAGGGGGGGGGGGGGGGGGGGAGCAGGACCTGAAGTACCTACCGCAACGTAACGTGACTTGCAGAACATAGTTACAGTGAGCAATGAAAATAGTTTCATTTAAAATATGTCTTCTTGAGTGAATTTCGTATGTTCAAAGAATCAGTCAAACAAAAACTGACTATAAACAGCATGATCAAAAATGTTAGTAAGATGGTCAGAGACATAAATCGAAAAATTGTTCTCAGTTACTCATCGAATCAAGACAAATATTTTCAAAGTTATTAATGATGTTTGTTCCTGACACCAGTCGTAACTAAAATGCAACGATGTAATATATGGAAGTAATCATCTAAAACGTGCAGTCATAGAAAATAATAAGAATAGTGACTGGTTATAATAAGTATCAGTTGCCTTAAGCATTTAACGTACAGCCATGGAATCAACCTGTACAAATGTGGTTATGTTTTAAGTTATGTACTCCCACATGAATCACGTTTATTCATGGGACAATCGAACGAGAACCTCCTATACAATTCAACTATTGTGGTACCCCAAGAGGAGAGAGCAGCCCCACTGTGGCACCAGAATGTAAGAGCATTTCCTGTTACTGTGAGCTGCCTCAACGATGGATCGGCCGCAAGGCTCGTACACCTCGTATTAAACTACGAGCCTCCAAGATCGCCAGTTCTCACGCGAATTTCATACACTGTTTATGTTCCTCCCTGTCCAAAATTTTTTGAAGAGTTGCGATATAGCATAGCAACTGCACTGAAGGCCGTTAACTGCCAACATCCTCGCAAAGTTACTGGACAAGTATGATTGTCGTCTGGTTGTTTGGCGTGTTTTCCGTGGAGGTAAAACTGAACATTTACAAAAGGTAAAATGAAAGCTTTCCTCCTAAATGCAACTGTAAAAAATACATTATGGTTTATTTGTGGATGCAGGTAAAATTGGAGCTTCTTTTGTAACTAAAATCTTGTAATCCCCTGCATAAGTTAAGATTTACACCACGTTTCTATCTTAGCTCATGCAGAAGATACAGTCACATGAAATCGGATGAATCTTTTTTCAATACTCTATGCTTTGAGCACAAAGTACGCAACTGATAAACCGCCGATTCTTTAACTCATGTATAAAACTGCTTCAGACATCCGGTTACGTATGAGTTAATGTGGTAAATATTTGGCTTTAAGCACGTAAGTGATAAAAGGTTAGGAAAGGTTTGCAATTATACTTAAAGTTTGCTGGAAGTCGCTAAGTATTCTCATTGTGAAACACTGGATGAATATAGTTTGGGTAACTTGCGCTACATTTTAAGCAAAAACTAGTTTTTCACGCATCTCAGTGTTTACGACTGCATATATCCTGAACTATGAACTGTACAATGATAGTTTCGCAGCTCCATTCATTGGTTTACGTCTGCAGACTGTGTTATGAATACAGTCGCCAAAACTCAAATCAAATGATATTCAAGCGCTAGAAAATCGTATGCAGCCGAAAGTGAAAGGCGTGAGGCGGCTGAGAAGAATAATGATGCAGCTGCGGCGAGACGAGAGCGGCCGGGACACAAAAACAGCCGGCGGGTTTTTATAGTTCGCTCCTGTTTACGAATGCGGGGCTCGTTTGTAGCGGCTCTTCTTCTTCGGTGCCAGCTCTCCAATGAGGTAAATTTTTCCGCTGCTCCCTGTGCTATCGCCCCGAAAACATTTAATGGCCGTAGTTAACGCGCCCGAGAACGAGGAAGACGCCTGATAACAGAGTCTACCAGGCGGCATCAGTAAACGCCCAGCTGTTTCTTAAAAATTAGGTCACACTAACACAGCAACGCAAGCGTATAGTGCTCTTCCGACCCTCAGATTTATGAAAAAAGTGTTATCCCGAAACTGGGAGCCCTGTCGACATCTGACGATGCTGAGTTGTGTGAAAACTGTAGCCTCAGGATACAATATAAAGTGTCATCTTAGGCCCAGGGGCTACTTTTTGCAAATCCGAGACGGAAAAATCAATGAAAAACGAAATAATAATTACATAGCGTTTTTCGAAGCACAACCTCAGCATCAGTTATCGGAGGACTGAACTGCAATGCCAACAGCCCAGAACGCGTATCTCTGAATTTTACTGATTTCTGCTGTATACAAGAGTTAAACATGAGGAATTTGCTTCATTGTGAAGTCATATACAAGAGAAATTACAAACATTCGTAGATACTCGTTTCTGGGTTGCTGCCGCCGAAATGGAGGTACCTCGACAACAATTCAGACCCTGATAATGGAGCTGTTCTTCGGAATGGAAGCTGATGAGATACAAACACTACTGAAAAGACAGCAGACAAACATTTTTTTAAGTCTATTAGATTGTAGCATATTACGCCCTGAATGAAATCTAACGTTTACAGTGACTGCATCTACAGAGAGCAACGCATTGGAATAAACAGAACTATATTATGTGCCCCATCACAATGAGAAATAAGCGAGAATGCCCAGTGGCACAATCAACAACGAGGAAATGATGTTTTCTGATCCCCGTCCGCCCCTCGCAAGTAAAACATCCCGTCAGTTAAATCTTCTCGAGCTTACATCTGTGTCGACTGGCTAAATTTGTCTACTTTATGCTTCTGAAAGCTCGAAATGATGCTATTAACTGACATCGCCGCGAGACAACTCACTTCCACGGTTTCCGTAAATCTCCTCAGGTTCAGCCCCTTAAAGAAGGGCAGAAAGGAAGCATGGGGTTTACCGTCCCGTCCTTGACGGGGGTCACTGGAGAGGAAGAGCAAACTTGCAGCGCGCAAGGACGGAGAAGGAAACTGGATGCCGAATCAAACACCTTTCAGCCGATAGTTTCCAAACTTACTTTACTTGGCTACCAGCTTCGACGATTTACTACGCTATCTTCAAGCCCCTGACCGACACGTAGGAAGATTTCACTTCTGTGCTGGTCAAAACCGGGACCAGAATTCGAATACTGGTATTCACCAGAACCGAGGTGAAATCTTCCTGCTCGTCGGTCCAGTGCTTGAAGATAGCGTAGCAAATCGCCGAAAATGGTAGCCAAATAAAATAAGTTTGGAAACTGGACGGCTGAAAGGTTTTTTATTTGACATTCTGTATCAAACAGACTAGTCCCGCAACCATCTCTGAAAAGATGGATATACAGAGAGAAAGAAACTAGCCGTGTCCTTCTTACGGGAACCCTCCCTTTAAGTAGTCTAGGAAACCACGAATGGATGGATAGGCGTGGACTGAACGATGGCGATTCGCTTCACGACCGCCGCTCTCTCTCTCTCTCTCTCTCTCTCTCTCTCTCTCTCTCTCACACACACACACACACACACACACACACACACACACACACACACACGAATGTTTCTCACTAAAGGTAGGAATAACACTACGTAATGTGTTCAACAATTCAGTTACAGCTGAACGCAATACGCAAATGATGACTTCATTTTTGTACTTAATATAATAGTGATAATCTGCGTTGGCTTTATAAATTATCTCAAGAGTAGAATTATTGCTAATAGTTAGCACAGAAAATTATGTACAAATAAGCGGATAGATCAACAGAGCTAATTTTCAACAAATTTGTGATTATAACACAGTTAGGATTTCAAGATGACGATGACAGCTTCAAGGAAGAATTCTAGCGTACATTATAATACAAAATACTGTATAAAGGAATACACTGATGAGTCGAAACAATATGACCACCCGCTTTATAGCGTAATCGTCAACTTCTCGAAAGCAGCAACGATTCGACAAATCCTTGCCAGGTTTCCAGAGGCTGTTGCACTAAATGTCGAGGCACAGTTCACGCCACTTCCGTTTATCACGGGTCTATGATTTGTTGATGCGCAGATGCACCCGACAGCTTCCCAGATGTATTGGTGGGGCTCATACCAGACGCATTTCGTGGCCAATATACCAATGTGAATTCACTACGCGCACGATTTTGACTTTGACAGGGAAATGTTATCCTAGTGAAAGTTGCCATCGCCGTCGGTAAAGACATCAAGTATGAAGGGATCCATATGATCTGTCGTAATGTTCACCAAGTCCACAATTGCCGAGGCGTCTTAGGTTACTGCCACAGGGACCATGGACGCTAAGGCGAATGTCCCCCGTAGCATAATACTGCCATCACTAGTCTGTGTCCGAGGCGAGGCATATGTTTCGAGCAGCCGTTGTTTGAATAAGTGCGTATCCCGGTATCCACACCAGCCTAATATAATTAGGCAACGTACTTCACTCGACCAGGCGACAGGTTCCCTTCCATCCACGGTCCAATCTCGACGATCCCGTGCCAATTACACTCAAAATTGACGATTACGGTGGATCAACATGGGACTACGCACGTCTCCTGCTGAGGAGCACCTTGTTGAACAATATACGCCGAACGATGTATCCGAATCACTTGTGCCTGCACCAGCACTGTCGCTAGATCTGCAACAGCTCGCCACCTATCTTGCATTATACAGCGGGAAAGCCTCCTACCTCCGAGTTCTGTGAACAGGCGTGGGCGTCCAACATCCTGTCGTCTACCCGAAGCTTCACCGTCCTTCAACCACTATCCATAGATGCTCACGACAGCAACACGCGAACAGCCGTCCAGTCTCGCCGTTTCAGAGATGCTCGTTTCCAGCACCGAGCCATAACAATCTGCCCTTAGTCAAAGTCACTTACGACAGTGGATTTCCCCATCTACGGACTGTGTCGTCACTAGAATGGTAGCCCGATTTGTCTGTTACGCTTATATACTGCCCTTATCGTATAACGTATACGCAAGGTCAACAGGTGTAGTGATCCCCAATGTTTTGGCTCATCAGTATATTATTCCTAAGACAAGCGTGATCCAAAGCCACTACTGCATTAGATGACAATCAACTGACCCGTTGTCGTCTGACTGATAGTACATACAAGAAGCCGGTCTATCGAAGTGGCGCTTCTGCTTCACAAAGCGCGGGCCCCCAGTTTCAGTTCCGGCTGGGTAATGGATGTGCGTTTTCAATGGCCATTACTATGAGTGACCACTTTAACGATAAATCTGAACGATGGAAACTATTAAAAAGGTGTGTCTTCAAGTCAAGATAAGGACCAGCGCAACTAGCACTGATGAAACTAGAAATCTACATAGTAACCAGAACATCAACATAGATGCAAAGCATCGACGCAGAGTAGGATCGTTATTATGCAGAACTACGGAGACTGAGAACAACACGTTTAAAAAGAACGGTAAATGCTGGTGAAGTATAATAAACAGTGGTAAATTCGATAGCAGGACAGTAAGTGATTCGTGAACGTGATAAGACCTCCACTTACGTGCAATCTGATAGCGGTGAAGCAAACGGAATCAATTGTGATGCTGCTTCTCTTTTGAGGGAGGGGACGGGGAGTTCGTATACTTCTTCACAAGCCAGCTTCTGACCTGACACTTCAGATACTGAAGGGAGCGCGAATGTAGCCAATAAAACTACTGAAAACGTCGCCTGTGCTAATCACTGAGCTGGGTTCAGATTTTACCCGATCTGATTTGTTTATCTGAAAACATAAATAACCTGACCTTTTTACAACATATTTTCCAATTAGCAATCAAAGGGGCTGTGAAATAGAAGTGTTGCCGCACTACCAGTTAAATATTACCTGCTTTGTTCATAGATTTAATTACTGTATGGTTACCTTTTATTAGGAACGTGGGTCGACTCAGCGACTGTGATGTGACTTTCAAATGATAGAGCACAGCAATCAGTCGTCCTTTTCTTGCACGTTTTATTTTGCAAATTTAGATTTCGGCTAGTGCCTAGCCATTATCAATGTTAAAACATACAGGGTCAGGCGATAGTATTATCGTGGTGTAACCCATATGGCTTCTACATTAGCTTATATACCACTACTTCGTAGTATCAATGCATGTTCTAGTCCGTCAGTCTTCTGTTGTTCGGGATTCTGTCACAGTCTTCCAAGACTACTTTATAATGAAGGTAGGATTTGCAGAGAAGACATCGACTGGCTGTATGGCGCCTTCTATATGAACTACGTCGCCTTCTATATGAACTACGTAATATATAACACCCAAAGGAAAGCAGTTATGGTTATGGTCTCTAGTAAAAACCTCAAATTTGCTTAGGAATAACAAAAAAAGGAAATACAGGTAAAATTATTTGCGTTGCTGTCCGATGTATTTCCATATTCAGCAGTAAACAAAGAAAATATAAAAAAATACACTTTCACTCTTTGTGAGTCAATTGCTCACACCTTGTCAGTCAATTGTTTTGTTATTCTTTAAAACACATATGTAACGTCAGACTGGTAAAACTTTTTTTTATTGTTTATAAAACACAAGGAGGCACATACTATATGCTTTAACTTTAGAAGTGAGTTACTTTAAATGTTATCATTTGTACTATTTTTCTGTTTATTTAATCATCGTGATTAATAAATAGTTCATAGATGGCGCCAAATGTCAGCAAGACAGGTATCTGGTATGACTTGCCATTCCGTTAGAGATGTAGAGAGATTTTAATTATAAAACCAATATACTGAACTGCTGTTACTAACAATGTACACGAATCTAAACTAATTTAACATGGAAAAAGTTCTGTAGATTCAGTGTTATAACCATCGTACTCGTACAGTACTGAGTTAATGGCTGCTACATATTGGTAAAACGGCAGGAGCTACTCCCACACCTACAAATCCTTAATCCGTCCCATCCTCTGTTATGCCAGTCCCGCCTGGCTATCTGCCCCCCCCCCCCCTCCCCAAATTCTACAAGTCTCTCCAGATCCTTGAGCGGCATACACTCCGCCTCGCCTTCCGTATACGCCTCCAGTCCTCTATGACCTCATTCCTTCCCCCCATCTGCTCCTATTCCTCGAACATATCCGCATACTCTACACCTCCCGCCGCCTTGATCCCCCTCACCCCCTGGTTGCTCCTCTCCTCTCCCATCCCTGCCCCCTGCCACGTCTTCACTGTTGTGTCCCCCCTACCCTCCATCTCTACACCCTTCATCTCCTTTCCCAAGGTGGCTTCCATCAACTCCCCCTTCCGGATGATGCCCTCTCTCCCTCCATTTATCCCTCCTATCAACTCTGATCCTCACTCCCCCTCCTTTCCTCTGTCCTTTTCCCGGGCTCCCTCTCCCCCCCTTTCCATCCTCTTTTTTCCCCACCTCCCCTCTCTCTGTCCCCTTCTCTCCCCCAAGTCCTTTTGTATTTCCCACCTCTGCCTCTTCTCATTCCCTCTCGCGTCTGCCCTGCCCCTCCCCCCCCCCCCCCTTTTATGAGTGCTCTCCATCCTTGGTTCCCCCCTTTTCGTTTTTTCCTCTCCTCCCTTCTTGTTTTCCCCCTCCTCCAGGTCCCCCCTCCCCCATCTGCCTTTGGCTCGGGAGTGTCATATTTGTGCCGCCATTTTCGTGCAGTGTTTTACAGTGAGTGTTTTTACAGTGAGTGGTCCATGTTGTGTCTTTTGGGAAGTGTAGCGAACAGCCATCATACTGTCGCTGGGTGTGATTTTTTATCTCTTGCGAACAGAAACCAGACTGTCGCCATGTTTTTTTAATTGTATGTCTACTATGTTACTTGTCTGATTCCTGTGTATTTTATCAATATTGCCAACCCCTTTTGCTTTCTGTTTTCACTTTCCGCATTTTTCCGCCATTTTACACTTTAAGTCACCATTTTATCGCCTGTTTTTCTTGTTTCTTTCTTCTTCCTTTTTCCTTTTTTTTTAAAAAAAAAAAGTCTGTAGGCTATAGAGCAGCGCTGGGTCACACCCTTCACTGTTTCCCAGCAAGAAGTTTCCGAACAGTTCCCAAAAGTGCAAATTATTCATAGTGACCCGACCATTAATCAGATTGCAGTTGACATTTTTGTGATGACAAAAGATCTTCAGCTCTTCTAGGAGGTCGAGGAACCTGCTGTTCTTCACACAGCAACCCCACATTAGATGTTAAAGTCGACAACTTACGTTTTGTTGTACAGCCACATTCGATTTCACCGTGGTATCTTTTCCGATAACGCGACGTGTATTTTTTAGCATTGATAATTACTAGGCACTAACCGAAATCTAGATTTGCAGAATAAAACCTGCAAGAAAAGGACGACTGACTGCTGTGCTCTAACATTTAATTATGTAATCGCAACGTGATGAATGTAAATGGATAGCAGACAGAATAGGGGCAACAGTAGTTTTCAGCTGCACAAGTTGTGAATATAGCCATGCAGTATTCGATATTGTCTTCTTTCATTAGCTAAAGTATGCTCAGACATGCCTAAACACTTCTCGTAGTGAGGCTGTCTTACATAGTATCTATTCAGTTTAATAGGACCACTTCAAAGAAAGTGGCCCCCGACGAAATTACCACGACTGTGCAATAGCAGTTCTAGGAATACGTAGGTGCAGCAGTGTGTAAGGGACCAAGCCCGATCGCATCTGCACACAATGGTGTTCTACTAGGCCAGCGGCTCTGTTGCTTGTCCTAGCTGTGAGACCGTGACAAGGCACCTATATGTACACTGTACAAGTTAGAAAATGTGTAGCTTAGAAAACGATCTCCATACAGTCATCACAATAAGATATCAGAATGAAGACCATATCAACGTCCACATCTGCACATTGCTATTGCCAGTCTACCCTTTCTAGTTCAATTATCATAAGTTATTGTATTGCTCAAGTGGCAAAATTCATTTTCTGACACATTTTCTAAACTAACTCTCTGCATGGTCTGGTTTAATCCGGCTACAGTCCATCATTACCCGTGGTTTACTTCTATTGATATCCATCCTATAACCTCTTTTCAAGCTATCTGCCATCTCTGAAGAAATCTGATTGCCATCGTTAAACCTCAAAGCTTTTTCCTTGAACGGGAGTGAGGGTTGTTGCCCACCGCCATGGTACTGAAGGAGGGTACCCGCTAAATCGTCAATTATCTATCCACAAGCGAGCTTTCGCTATGCTTGGCTTTTGTAATCTGTCTCTAGAGTTTCGCCGGACGGAGCGGCGATGCCCCGACTTCCCAAACCGGCTGCGGTCCTAACCAGCCGCGGAGAGGAATGCTGTCCCAACAGCACTCGCCGAGGCCGCCGATGGGAATGCGCCCGCGCCCGCGCCAGCTCCTTGGCGCCGGCTCTGGCTGATTTGCATGTAAATACGTGCCGCCGGCAGCCAGCAGGCCGCGCTATTTATTTCATTAGCCCCGACGCCCGGGACGTCCTCCGCACGGATTTGATTGCGCAAAAACATCTGACTGAGATCCCTAGTTCCAGCACGCTCAGATTTTCGTTCGCCCATTTAGCTCTCTCCAGACGGTAATCGGCGAACCAAGCGGACAAGCGCTCCAAACCCCTCCACCCCTATGCCCCTCCCACACACATAAACATCCTTACTTCTGCAGCAAGCCCCGAAATTAACTATTGTAACTTGTTTTATGTTTTACACTGTGATTGCGCTGCTAAACTGTTTGGTGTTTTTAAGGTTCCGTGCATCAATCTGTAAAAACAGAATCCTTACAGGACGGCTTTGTCCGTCCGTTTGTTTGTCCGTCTGTCCTTTCGTCTTTTAAGGCCCTCTTCTCTCAGGAAAGGATAGACGTCTACAGCCTCTTAGCGTAGTAATAAGTGTAAGCTTCTAAGTCAATGCAACCAAAAGAAACAGCCATTTACGTTACACATTCTGATACAAATTCACTAATCAAAGGCTATATAATACTTCCCGCTGGCCTAGAATCACGAAATCTAGAAAGAAGCAACGTTTCATAATACAAACAAAGGAAAAAAATCCGAAAACTGTGAATCTGGAATTATATCATGTGGAAAACGAAAATTGTATTTGTTATCAAATTGTCTGTGCACGTCGGTCAAGATCCCTTTTTCTCATGAACGACTAAACGTATAAAGCTGAAATTTATGTCGCATACTAAGATCTATCGTCTCTTGGCAGTGTAAAAAATTGACGCTTCTGATTCAATGCAATCAAAGGAGATTGCCAATTATGTACTATTTTGGTTCAAATGGCTCGGAGCACTATGGGACTTAACATCTATGGTCATCAGTCCCCTACAACTTAGAACTACTTAAACCTAACTAACCTAAGGACATCACACAACACCCAGTCATCACGAGGCAGAGTACTATTTTGATACTAGCAAACTCACTCATCAAAACCTATAGGGTACTTCCCGTTGGCCTAGAATCCTGAAATTTGGCAAGAAGCGGGGTTCCACAGTATAAGTAATGGAAAAAAATTGTTACATTGTAGTTAAACACAGGAAATAAATATTTCTTTTGTCATTTGTCAATGAAAATAAAACGATCGCTGACTGGGTTGCAATGGTAAAATCAAACATCAAGCAAGGAATGACTTTATTGCTCATATGACGCGTTTCAGAATACATTCATCATGAGATATCTCAGATCGATTGCTGCACCTCGTTTCAAGTTATATGACACAAACATTTGCAACTAGTCTGCACGTAAATATGGCGTTTAAAGTGATACGCGAAACAAACATTTGCAGACTATTCTACGTGCAGTAATCGCTCCTAGATATCTGAAGATGAATAAATTTCAAAACGCGTCATACGAGCAATAAAGTCATTCCTTGCCTGATGTTTGACTTTACCAGTGCGACTGCTACGGTCGCAGGTTCGAATCCTGCCTCGGGAATGGATGTGTGTGATGTCGTTAGGTTTAAGTAGTTCTAAGTTCTAGGGGACTGATGACCACAGATGTTAAGTCCTATAGTGCTCAGAGCCATTTGAACCATTTGAAACAGTGCGACCCAATCAGCCAGAATGGAGAACGGCTGGTTATAATAATGGTCGCCTGCCTCGTGCATGACTTTATGTCACATTTGTATTACTGAAATTAAAACATTCTCGAAAATCTTATTATCCGTGGGAACGATATCTTGCCAGTATCAATGTCGATAACACTAATAAATGGTCGAGATTTTCATTCCCCGAATGCATGAATTGTCTACATACGAGGGTCACTCCAAAAGAAATGCACACTATTTTTGTAAAAATACAGTTTTCATTCTGTATGTGTGAAAGTTTTACAGTGTGTAGATACATCCTTCCCGCTTGTTTTCAAACTTAGTTCAACCTGTTCCCCTGAATGGCGCCGTCACAGCATGTCTTCAAGATGGCTGCTACACTTGACGCTCGTCAGAAGCAACGTGCTGTCACAGAATTCCTGTGCTGTGAAAACCAGACAGTGGGAAACATCCACAAGAGGTTGAAAAAGGTGTATGGAGAAGGTGCTGTCGATCGCAGTACAGTTAGACGATGGGCAAGCAGGTTACGTGATGAAAGCGGGCACGGCAATATTGATGATTGTCCTCGCAGCGGCAGGCCTCGTACTGCACACACTCCAGACAATGTGCAGAGAGTTAACGAATTGGTGACTGCTGACAGACGCATCACAGTGAACGATTGACACGCTACGTTGGGATAGGGGAAGGAAGTGCTTGCAGAATACTAAAAGTGTTGGCGTTAAAAAAGGTTTGTGCCAGGTGGGTTCCCAGGACGTTCACAGTGGCTCACAAAGAAACAAGAAAAACGGTATGCAGCGAACTTTTGGAATAGTACGAGAATGGTGGAGATGAATTTCTTGGAAGAATTGTGACAGGTGATGAAACATGGCTCCATCATTTTTCACCAGAGACGAAGAGCCAATCAATAGAGCGGCATCATGCAAATTCACCCAAGAAAAAAAAATTCGAAACCACATCTTCTGCTGGAAAAGTGACTATCATCTCATTGGGAAAATGAAAGACTCTCTTCGTGGAATAAGGTTTGAAGATGATGACTCCCTTGTGCATGCTGCCAAACAGTGGCTCCAACAAGCTGGTCCAGAATTTTACCGTGCGGGTATACAGACGCTGGTTCCAAGATGGCGTACGGGAGGACGACGGTCCAATCCCGCTTTCCGTGATTTCTCTAAATCGCTCCAGGCAAATACCGGGATGGTTCCTTTGAAAGGGCACGGCCGACTTCCTTCCCCGTCCTTCCCTAACCCGATGAGACCGATGACCTCGCTGTTTGGTCTCTCACCCCCCCCCCCCCCCCCAAAAAAAAAAAAAAACAACAACCCAACCAAGATGGCGTAAGGCAGTTGAGAGGGATGGAAATTATGTGGAGAAATGAAAATATTGTTCCTAAAGGATGTATCTACACACTGTAAAACTTTCAAACATGTAGAATAAAAGATGGATTTAAAAAAAATAGTGTGCATTTCTTTTGGAGTGACACACGTACATAATTAAGTTTGTACGGATCCCTTAGTGCGCTAATCCTACTAGCAAATGGCAAATTTTTTCTTCTTTTTCCCACTATTTACCTCCAAGATGATTGCTAAACTATTGATCGCTCTGTATAAGCACACTGGTGTTTTGTTCACCTATGTCTACAAAGAGAATAATTTCCTGGTGTCGGAAGTCTGCTTTCTCATTCTCCGTGTTATATCGTGTTCTGTTCGAAGCTATTTCGTCTGTATTACACTTTATGGCGTTCATTGTTGATTAGAAAACTAAGGAGACTTAGTCTCGTCGTAGATGATGTTACTGGAGACGGCTGGCACAAGAAATAAGTAGCAAATTGGCCATCCCCTAGTGCCATACTCTTATAAGATAGACCTGTGGACATGGGGGCGAGAATAAGTCTGATGTGCACATCACTACGCCACATCAGCCGGTAGAATATTCGAAGCCCAATAACATCGTTCTCAGCATTACGTCACCTCTGCTTGTATATCATTATATGTTCTATAAAGTGAACAGATGTTTAGGTCCAGTATGCTACGCGTTTCATTCGCCCCCTCTCTTACTACATCTATATATTGACTCTGCACGTCACTTACCGTGTATGGTAGAGGATAAAAGAGATCAATGTTATCGGTTTTCTGACACTTTTGCACATCGAGCGAGGGAAAAATGATGCTTATATGCCCCTGTACGCTCCCCAATCTCTGGTGCCGTATCTTCAAGATCCCTACGCGAGATAAAAGATGGTGTCACCCTTTTATATGGGCTATACAGATCTGTTGCAGTAATGCTCAATGGATTCGTTCGATATATGCTGTCATGCCCACTTGATAAGGGCTTCAAACATTGGCGCAAAACTCCAGAATGGGTCGCACCAATGTCTCGTTTGCGATCTCCTGTAAAGATGCGCTGCTATTTCCCAGACGACATCCAAGTCTTCCATTCACCTTCCATAATGCCGCTGCTTAGTGTGGTCTCTAAATATTTACACGATATGAAATGCTCAAGATGTTCACCACTTTTCTCCAAACCGAGAATGGCAGTTTTACAGGTAGTAGCCTTTCTATTTTTTTTTTTTTTTTTTTTTTTTTTTTTTTGATCACGCGGCGTGATTCCCAAACTGATTATACTGAAATTGATATTTACCATGGAAACCTGCGCATTTATATCTGGAGGGCAGTTTGATGTCCGATTCTTCCAAACATGGGTCCACTATCTGCAAACTACCAACACAGTGATCGCCAAATTCTTGTAACTATAGTATGGCAGGGTGACGCAAGCTTTGTGAGAGAAAGGGAACTGTGCGATACGAATGCAATACTCCTACTACAATTACTTTCTAATGTGTTTGGGTGTCTGATCTTGAGAGCACAATGAAGTAGTACACTTTCGTGTATCATTATGCACATATTCTCTACACTAAAGACGAGACACACACTGATATTGGATTATGTAGCTTCCTGAATACTTTTAGATAACCCACGTTATCGGGCCTAAAAACAGTGAATACGAATTTCTGATTGAAAGTACTAATGCAACCGTCGATTGCTTTTGCAAATGAATACGTTGCTGACGTGAATGCAATCACACACTACAACAGAATTCTGTATCTACTGTTCCGAACTATCATCGACCTACAACGCTATCTCGCTCCCTTTTCAACCACTACTTCCCCTTCGTGTCCCTCGTCTCTCCTAACTGCCATCTGGTTTCTGTATAAATTGTAAATAGCCTTTTGCTACCTATACTTCACCCTGCCACCTTTAGAATTTAAAAGAGAGTATTCTAGTCAACACTGTCAAATTCTTTCTCTAAGTCAAAAAATTCTAGAAACTTCTTTCTTTAACCTGTCCTCTAGGAGAAGTCGTAACGTCAGTACTGCCTCGCGTATTCCTGCATTTCTCCGGAATCCAAACTGATCTTCCCCGAGGTCGGCTTCTATAATTTTTTCTATTCTTCTGTAATGAATTCGTGTTAGTATTTTGCAACCGTGACTTATTAAACTGATAGTTCAGTAATTTTCACACCTGTCAACAACTGCTTTCTTTGGAATTTGAATTATCACATTCTTCTTGAAGTCAAAGGTTATTTTCTCAGACTCATATATCTTGCTCACTACATGGAAGAGTTTTGTCATGGCTGGCTCTCCCAAGGCTACCAGTAGTTCTCGCGGCATGTCGTCTACTCCTGGGGCCTTGTTTCGACTTACGTCTTTCAGTGCTCTACCAAATTTATCACGTGGAATCATACCCTCATCCCATCTTCATCAACTGGAAGAGATTCCAGTTCCATAATATTGCCCTCAAGTACATCTCTCTTGTATAGACCCTCTACATACTTTCTCCACATTTCTGCTTTCCATTCTTTGCTTAGGACTGGTTTTCCGTCTGAGATCTTGATATTCATACAGGTGGTTCTCGTTTCTCCAAAGGTCTCTTTAATTTTCCTGTAGGCGGTATCTACTCGTATCTTTCCCCTAGTGATATATGCTGTTAAAGCCTTACATTTGTCCTCTCGCTTAACCATTTTGCACTTCCTGCCGATCTCATTTCGTAGACATTTGTATTTCCTTTTCTCCTTTTATCAATTATATTCAGTATTTGTCGCGTTACCCCAGGATTTCTATTAGCCGTAATATTTTTACCTACTTGATCCTCTGCTGCCTTCCCTATTACACCTCGCAGAGCTACCCGTTCTTCTTCTACTGTATTCCTTTACTCTGTTCTTGTCAATCGTTCTCTAATGAACACTCTACAACCTCTGGTTGTTTCAGTTTATCGAGGTCCCATGTCATTAAATTCCTATCACTTTGTAGTTTCTTCACTTTTTCTGAAACCTTCCGGTGTCTCCAGGTCTCTTCCACTTATACAATCTTCTTTCATGATCCTTAAAACAAGTGTCAGCTATGATTAGATTAAGTTCTGTGCAAAATTCTACCAAGACAGCGGTACGTCGACTATATTCTACATCCCGTTTTGTTGACCTTCATGGCAAGCCTTCCTGGACTTAAATTTCAGCAAATACTGCCCGCCTCCACAGGGCGAGAGTTTCTACTGCTTGTCTTCGTGCTTGCTAAACCATAGCTTAGTCAGCAAAGTCGTCGGATCTCTCCCCAACTGTGAACGTTTGGAGCATTATGGGCAGGACCCTCCAAGCAGCTCGGGAGTTTGAGGATCTAAAGCGCGAATTGGACAGAATGTGGTTCGATATCACTAACCAGGACATCCAATAACTCTACCAATCAATGCCAAGCTGCATAAAGGCCAGAGGTGGACCAACGCGTTACTGACTTGCTCAATTTGTAAATTTCTTTCTCTTGAATATACCACCCCATTTTTCTCATATTGTAATAATTCGCTTGTCTGTACGTGTACGGCCGGCCGGAGTCGCCGAGCGGTTCTGGAACCGCGCGACCGCTACGGTCGCAGGTAAGAATCCTGCCTCAGGCATGGATGTGTGTGATGTCCTTAGGTTAGTTAGGTTTAAGTAGTTCTAAGTTCTAGGGGACTGATGACCTCAGAAGTTAAGTCCCATAGTGCTCTGAGCCAGTTGAACCATCTATGGAAAGCGATTTAGGAATGCTGCAGCCACGAGTAGACGACAAGGTGTTGTACATCCACGACTCATCACAGAACGTGGAGGTCTATCAAGCAGTATATGTAGCGATGTGTGACATCTGACGACAGAGTACAATGCTGGAGCACACAGTACGACACACATTGTTGAACATGGTGCCTGACAGCAGATGACCTCATGTGGACCCAACCACTCCGAAATTTCGACTGCAATTGGCACGGGACCATCCATATTGCACAGTAAATCAGTGGAAACGTGACCCCTGATACGATGAACATGTTTCTCGTTAAGCTAGGCCGGTGGTCGTGTCCGGATGCGCATTTACCCAGGCAACGGCTGCTCGAAACATGTCCCTCGGTTCGGAAGTAGGCTGGTGGGGTATTATTACGCTATGGGCACATTCACATGGACTTCCTTGGGACAGGCGGTGGTAACTGACGCCACCATCCCAGCTGTGGACTACGTGTACATTATTGCAGACCTCCTGCATCCCTTCATGCTTGACGTCTCCACAAACGTCCATAGCATCTTCCAGCAGGATAAATGACCGACGTCTAATTAGAGACTGATCGGTTCCTAATTTGGACTGGGTTGGATGGGCCATGACCTGAATGAAGAATTCGTACTATGGTTGTTTGATGAGCATATAGTTAATTCACATCTATCCCTTGGCCACAAATTATCTGATCTGAACCCGATACAAAACATTTGGGACGCTATCAAGCGCCAGATCCGCGCCCACATACCACCGGTGGAAATGCACTGCAATATTCGTCACATTAAACAGAAACAGTTCACACCGTCAACAATTTAGGGGTCTGGGTCAGAGTGCATTTATTTGGAGCGATCACACAGAAGACAGATGTCAGACTCGTTCGACCGGAGCGCACGATCCAAGATGACTCAAACAACGTATCACTTTCCTGTACATACGTCTCACTCAGTGACCACGGCGGTAATGGTAACACTTCCGAGTTCATACAGACACCTACCGACAGTCTTTCTTCTCGTACACCATTCGGAGTCGAATCAGGACTAGGAGGAACTGATATTGTACGCGAAATAGGCAGCGTCAGATATCGTATGACGGCTCGAGGTGTATAGCCTGCCAATTACCAGGCGAAATGCACAACGCGAACAGGAATCTGTCGTACTTCTTCACAAAGTAACTGCATGTATAAACGTTCTCTGCAAACCATGGTGAATGCTTATCAGAAAGTATTTGGCACTAAACCACATGTTAGTATTTCTTCCCGTACCAATCGTGCATGGAGCTTAAATGGAGTGCTATAATTAGTCTAACTTATAGTTTTTACGATCTCTAGCGCTGCAATATGTTGGAACTGAAGGATATTTCCAGATTTTTCACTTAATACTGGTTCCTGAAACAAGCAGGCGCTCAAGGGATTGATGGCATCAGTCTTCGAGAGTTTTTGTTCATTTTCGTGGCACTCTCTCGCTAGTCAAACATATCTATCACGGTTGGTGCTGCCCTTCTTTGTTGTGTTTATTATCCCCTGTTAGTCCTCTCTGATAAGTTCCTAAACCACAGCGAAATATTTTAGAATGGACCATAAGAATGTTTCACGAGCAATTTCCTATGTTGACCGATTATGACCCATGGCTGTGCCTTTGTGTTCATTTCAATTCACTTCCCTACAAATAATTACGGTCGCGTATTTCTATGAGTAGGCTCATTCCAACTGAGCCACTGACGCTGGACGAGGGCGTGCTGAAAACTAATGCCTCCGAATTTTTGCTTTACAGCTCTTCAGGCTTTTTAAATAAAACAACGTTATTAACATTCCACATCTTCATTCTTCGTGTCTACATATTTGCAGCCCTCTGCCGCTTGAGCGCCCCGAATTGTAGCGTATAACATGGAGTGGGTAAAGTAACTACGTCGATGCGTGAGAAACAGCGTGCTGTAACCGAGTTTCGAATTGGAAGTGTACGTCCACCTTCTCCTTCAGCATTACAATGCTGGAGCAAACACGAGCGCCGCGACATGTGCAACAATCCCGACGTCTTAGGTTGACATCAATGATCATCCTCCATACCGTCCCGACTTGGCCCTATTCGATTTTCATTTTCTTCCATAACTTAAATAAAATACACCTTCGAGGACTTCACTTTCACAGTGATGAAGCGGTGCAAGTACAGGTGGAATTGTGGCTCAGTCAGCGAAGTCAAACATTCTACAGTGACAGTATCAACAAACTGGTCTCTAGATGGGAGGTATGTGTGCCTCACCAGGGTGACTATGTTAATACATAAATATCCAGAAGGATAAAGATGTAGAATGTCATTCACCTCATTAAAATCTTATGAGATTCTGACTCGATAGTTGTGCAGTTTTTGCAGGTAGTTCAACTGGCTCCGAGCACTGTGGGACTTAACATCTGAGGTCATCAGTCCCCTAGACTACTTAAACCTAACATAAGGACATCAAACTCATCCATACCCGACGCAGAATTCGAACCTGCGACCGTAGCAGCAGTGCGGTTCCGGACTGAAGTGCCTAGAACCGCTCGCCACAACGGCCATCCTTGCAGGTGGTACTTCATAACAAATAACTGCATTAAGTTTAAAACGTCTGTGATTGCCTTTACTATTGTCTGCAGGCCATTAACATACAATATGAAAATCATCTTGACGGCTAGCGTGCGAGACTGGTCGTAGTTTCCACCCGGTCTATTTGCACACGATGACGTCTTCGCAGTGAATTCAGAAAATGACAGAAAGCCAGAGTCAGTGCAGTATACAGTCTGCGTGTGTCGCGCTGACCTATATGCTGTGCGCAGTTCGCCTTTACGTTCCGCTGTGCAGCTCCGTTGCCCCTCGGCGCGGCAGTACAAGGCTCAAATTAGCCACAGGGCGGCGTGACCGCTCTCCAAGGTGCAACGCACAGGACCGTAAACACGCACAGCATAAGCACAGCCAACAAGATTCGACGACAGTACTCTGGGGTATTGATTTCCTCTGTTCTTTATCTACATCTAAATCTTTTCTCTGCAAGTCACCTTACAGCCTGGAACCGCGCGACCGCTACGGTCGCAGGTTCGAATCCTGCCTCGGGCATGGATGTGTGTGATGTCCTCAGGTTAGTCAGGTTTAAGTAGTTCTAAGTTCTAGGGGACTGAGGACCTCAGAAGTTAAGTCACATAGTGCTCAGAGCCATTTTTTGAAGCCACTTTATGAGACCTAGAGGACGAGTGTTACTGTCGCCCCCCCCCCCCCCTTCACCTTTCCTGATCCAGTCGCGAATGGTGCGTGGGAAGAATGATTGCTGGTAAGATTCCTTGTAACCTACATAGCAGAAGTTTTAATAGTAATGCACACCGTGAAGTTGTAGCGTCTGCCACTAGAGTCTGACAGCAATTTCCGTGACGTTTCGCCAGTGACAAAACTCGCTGCTCTTCTTTGGATCTTCGCTATTTCCTTTATCAATCTTTACTAGAAAGGATCCCATACAGGCGAGTAATATTCAAGTGCCGGAGAGGTCCGCACTTGCCCGCGAAAGGCAAAGGTCCCGAGTTCGAGTCTCGGTTGGGCACACAGTTTTAATCTGCCAGGAAGTTTCATATCAGCGCACACTCCGCTGCAGAGTGAAAACCTCAATCTGGAAACATCCCCAAGTCTGTGGCTAAGCCATGTCTCCGCAATATCTATTCTTTCAGGAGTGCTAGTTCTGCAAGGTCCGCAGGAGAGCTTCTGTAAAGTTTGGAAGGTAGGAGACGAGGTACTGGCAGAAGTAAAGCTGTGAGTACCGAGCGTGAGTCGTGCTTCGGTAGCTCAGTTGGCAGAGCACTTGCCCGCGAAAGGCAAAGGTCCCGAGTTCGAGTCTCGGTTGGGCACACAGTTTTAATCTGCCAGGAAGTTTCATCTCTAGGGATGCTGAAAGACAACATCCGACGCCAATGCCTCACTATAACTCCGGACATGCTTTACGGTGCTGTTCACAACATTATTCCTCGACTACAGCTATTGTTGAGGAATGATGGTGAACATATTGAGCATTTCCTTAAAGAACATCTTCTTAGCATAACAAAGTAAGACAAAGCAAATTATTGCTATTCTGATCAGATGAAGCGCCTTCTGTCGGACATTTTTTGAACTTCTGTATTTTTTTTGTTCTAGTAAAACCCCATGTCATTCCAAGCATGTGTATCAATTTTTACCTCTCTATCTACATTATTCCGTGATTTATTCAGTTTTCAAATTTATACTGACTTTTTGATCACCCGGTACATGAAAGCAACACTGCCTTGGTCTCCGCCTGACCCGCTTCCGGTAATACGGAGTCACACATTTAGCTAACGGTGGCCACGGCGCAGGAAGCCGTGACTCTTCGCTTGGCGATGCGGATTTCGCCAGTTTCACGCGACGTCCGCCCTCGACGCCGATTGGACGGCGGGACACTGGGTGGCGACACGCGACGCCGCGCTGGCGATAGCAGCTGGGGCAACACCGGCTGCGCTGCGGTAGGTCAGGGTGCGCACGGCTTTGCGAAACCACCGGCTCGCTGCCCGGGGCGCTCTGAAATTCCCACGCGACAGCACTCGCTCTGCCAATCAGGGTTGGTACTCGGATGGCACCGGCAGGATTACCGAACAGATGGGAACGAGCATCACAACGGAGACTAACACAAACTGCAGTACTAGCACGTGAATGCGGAATATGAAAAAAATAAGACTGTGAAAGATTTTAACCGAAACGACGTTGAACGTTTTGTAGTCGCTTTTTCATTATTATTATTTTATTATTATCATAATTTCCTTGTTCTTTTACACTTCCCTAACAATATTTAATTATTGATCTAGCTCACGTATTAAAGCACTTTGGCAAGTGAATTTTTTGAGCTGTGGGATTTTTTGTCATATTGTAATTGTTCTCTTTTATGGTTATTCTGAAGACTGAAACAAATCATACAGCTTGGTGTTGCTGATGTTTTCTTCAGTCTCTAACAACCCTATCACAACAAAGATCAAAATTTAATAATGATTGTGGTGTTGCTCACGCTGCTAAATACTGCATTTTCGGGCAACAACATAGTTATTATGTGGCAGGTGTCATTAGAGCACAGTTAATAAAGTCATTTTATGTAATAATGAATAAACTAGGCACTCATCTTTTCGTGTTTCCCACGCTGGTCTCGTTGTAAAATCATGGCTCAATCGTCGAAAATCTAGGTGGTGATGATTTCAGCTCGGATGCAAAGAGTCCTAGGTTTTATTCTGCTACATTCAAAAGTTTTATAGATGTGTTTCACAAACCATTCTTGAAGATTAAACCTTTGAAAGTTAGCACAATGGTGATGTAAAAAAATAATCAGCACTCCGAATTTAAGTTACACTTCCTTTTTATTGCTTTTGTTGCAATATCACGTAACACACAAAACATCACTTCACAATACAAAACATATTTGAAAACATCTTCCTCACTGTTAAAGTTCACATTTTATAAGCTGACTACAATATGCGTCTTTCCAACATGACGTCCAAGACTTGACTTTCGCAAGGTCCGACTCTCTAACTACTCGTACTTACGCGCCCAAAAATCAAGAGTTACAAGTACGTCAAAGATCATAGTGATAAAAGAAAGAATACACATAAGAATAATATCATTGCAATATAAACATATCGATGTATCAAAGTACCTCTACATTAATGAAATCAAATCTGAATGTTGTCTCAGAAATATGTAAACTACTTTACAGAAACACAGCAGAATATTGCTGCTATCGAGAGGTTGAGTTGAGGTGCCGTAATGGCTACGTAATTCAAGTACCATTACAAGTCCCAAGACTAGTTTGACGCAGCTTTTCACGCTAGCCTAACCTGTCCCAGCTCCTTCGTCTGTGCACAACTACTGCAACCTACATCTATTTGCATCCGCTCATTGTGCCATCAAGCCTTGGTTTCTCTCCAAAGATTTTAATCCCCACTCTTCCCTCCATAAACAAACAAACTGACTATTCCTTGATGCTTCAGGATGTCTGCTGTTAATCGATCCCTTCCTTTCTGTCATGTTGCACCATAAATTCCTCCCCCCCCCCCCCCCCAATCCATTCAACCCATCTAGTCTTCAGCGTTCTTCTATGGTACGACATTTCAACAGCCGCAATTTCCTCTTGTCTGAACTGTATATCATCTGTGTTCACTTCCGAATAAGGCTAAACTCCAGACAAATATCTTCATAAATGACCTAACTTTTTAATTTATATTCGAAGTTAACAAACTTCTCTTTTTCAAAGACAATTTTCTTGCTATTGCATCTATATTTTACATCTCTCTATTTTGGCTATCGACAGTTATTTTGCTACTCAAATAGCAAACCTCATCTGCTATTTACAGTGTCTCATTTCCTAGCCTAATTCTCTCAGTAACGCCTATATAATTCTGTGACATTCATTTCAACTTGTTTTTATTTTCTTTATATCTATACATATAATCTCTATGCAAAACACTATACAGGGTTTTATAAATCAGTTATACAAAAGTAACCTTTAACTGTGAAATGAGTAAATAACTTAAAGAAATGTTTGATACAGTAGTTAGCAATTAAAAATGAATTTCCACCCTCCGGATAGTGATTTTGATTACTCCGATAATTGTGGTTTGCAGTTCCCCAGTTCATGGGTAGTGAGAACGTCTAGTAGCATTCCAGGGTTAAGTATACATCTACATCATACTCCCCAAGCCACCTAATGGTGTGTGGCGGAGGGCACTTTCAGTACCACTATCTGATCCGTCCAACCCCGTTCCACTCGCGAACAGTGCCAGGGAAGAATGATATCCGTAAGCCTCTGTATTGGCTCTAATTTCTCAAATTTTCTCCTCGTGGTCAATACGCCAGATGTATGTAAGAGGAAGTAATGTGTTGTCTGACTCATCCTGAAAACTGCTGTCCCGAAATTTCAATAGGAAATCTCTCCGTGATGCACAACGCCTCTCTTATAACGTCTGCCAGTGGAGTTTGTTTAGCATCTCCGTAACACTGCCTCGGTAGCTAAACGATCCCGTGACGAAACGCGCCGCTCTTCGTTGGATTTCCTCTATCTCCTCTATCAGTCCTACCTGATACAGATCCCAGATAGATGAACAATACTCAAGAACCGGGCGAGCAAGCGCCTTATAAGCCACTTATTTCGTTGACGAGTTACATTTCCTTAAGATTCTTCCGATGAATCTGAGTGTTGTGTATCCTTTTCCCATTATCTGTTTTATATGGTCATTTCATTTAAGGTCGCTCTGGGCAGATACGCCTAAATATTTTACGGCAGACGTGGTCTCCAGCTGTTTTTCATCAACAGTGTAGCTGTACATAGTGGATTTCTTTTCCTACGTATGCGCAATATGTTACATTCGTTTACGTTCAGGGTCAGCTGCCAGAGCCTGCACCATTCATCAATTATCTACAGGTCGTTCTGCAAATTCTTACTATCTTCTGGCGTTGTTATTTTGGTATAGACAACTGCATCATCTGCGAATAACCTCACGAAGCATCTGACGCTTTCTACTAGATCATTTATATATATTGTAAACTGCAGCGGTTCTGTCACACTGCCCTGTGGTGCTCCGGACATTACCTTTACATCTGCCGATTTAGTTTTCCGTTAAGAACGAAGTGTTGAGTTCTATATGCAAGATAGTCTTGAATCCAATCGCAGGTCTGCTACGATACTCCAGAAGCTCATATTTTTTTCATTAAACGGCAAAGTGGGACGGTGTCAAATGCCTTACTGAAATCAAGGAACACAGCATCAACCTGAGCGCCGTTGTCCACAGCGCTGCGGACATCGTGGAGGATCAGAGCGAGCTGAGTTTCGCAGGATTTCTGTTTGTGGAATCCATGTTGATTTTTGTAGAGGAGATCTTCATTTTCCAAAAACGTCATAATTCTTGAGCATAAAACGTTCCATAATTCCACAACACACTGACGTCAACGATATAGATCTATAATTGTGTGGATCTGTCTTACGGCCTTTCTTAAAAACGGAAATTACCTGCACGTTTTTTCAGTCGTTAGGTACCTTTCGTTGCTCAAGCAATCTACGATAAATTACTGCTAGAAAGGGAGCAAGTTCCTTCTAATAATCCTTATAGAATCTTATAGTTATCTCATCTGGCCCTGACGCTTTTCCACTACTAACTGATGTAGTTGTTTTCAATTCCGCGATCGGTTATTTCACTATCTGCCATTTCGCCGTTCGTACGACGATTGAAAGGAGGGACAATGTTACGATCTTCCGCGGTGAAACAACTTGGGAAGACCGAATTCGGTATTGCGGCCTTCTCTCTGTTATTTCCGTTTCGGTGCCGGTGTGATCGCTGAGAGAATGAATACATGATTTTGACCCAAATGGTTCAAATGGCTCTGAGCACTATGGGACTAATAGCTGAGGTCATCAGTCCCCTAGAACTTAGAACTACTTAAATCTAACTAATCTAAGGACATCACACGCATCCATGCCCGAGGCAGGATTCGAACCTGCGACCGTAGCGGTTGCGCGGTTCCAGACTGAAGCGCCTAGAACCGCTAGGCCACTCCGACCGACTTTTGACCCACTTACTGATTTTATATACGACCAAAACCTCTTTCAAAGTCACTGTACGCTTCTCTCATTGCTCTCCTTATGCTCGTTTTCGCTTCGCTAAGCTTTTGTTTGCCAGCAAGGTTTTTACTTCTCTTGAATCTGAGATGAAGTGCTCTTTGTTTACGTACCAATTTTCTAACATGGCTATTAAACCACAGTGGATCTTTCCCATCCCTTAAAACATTACTTGGATCATACTTGTCTAGGTCATATTTAACGATGCCTTTGAATTTTTTTCCATTTGTTCTCCACATCTTCGTCCTCATCACAGAAAATTTGAAACTGACTCCTGAGATATTCTGAAATTTGTATCCTGTCACCCTTGCTGAGCAAATGTATCTTCCTACCTTTCTTAACATTCCTTGTAGCACCCATCGTCATAGATGCTGTCAAAGCCTTATGATCCCTGATACCTTCCTCTACGTGCACTGATTCGATAAGTTCAGGTCTGGTTACCAGGAGGTCCAAGACGTTGCCCTCACGAGTTGGTTCTCTATCTGCTCAAAGTAATTTTCGGACAAGACATCCAGAACAAAGCCACACGATTCCCTGTCTCCGACGCCAGTTTTGATGGCATAACACTCCCAATCTATACCTGGCAAGTGAAGTCATCTCCTATTACAATGGCATGATCAAGAAAATTACTAATGATATTCTGCAAGTTCTGTCTGAAGCGCTCTATAATTACGGATCCTGACCCAAGTAGTCTATAAAAGCATCTGATCACCATTTTTTGACCGTTTTTTGATACTCAGTTTCACGCAGATTAATTCACATTTGGAATCCGTGATAATCTCGCTAGATTTTATCGTCCCTGGACCAGGGTGCGATTTGAGCTTTTACCAGTGGGGGGTTGTCTTAGGGGGTTAGTAGAATTATATATGTTACTAGCTTGGACCGTGGCGTTACGCATGTTTAAACAGCTATTTATACATAGATGTTAATGCCGAAACTCACTATTCACGCGTATGCACTATCAGAAAAGCCATCCCTTGTTATATCTTTAAAAGTACATTATAGGTAAAGCTTATTTACAAAATTATCTACATACAGGTATATGAGAGGAATTCAAAAAGTAGAGGCACATTTGTGAAAAGCTGTACTTATTCTGATGTTAGAAAACTGAAATATATTAATAGTATTAATAGTAAGACTTACTAAAAACTTTCAGTGTTCGGCTCCACAAATTTAAATTATATATAAAGTTTTATTCCAGTGCGTGGGAATAAACATCCCAGGTTGGGATGCATAAACTAAAACCAGAGGAGGGGATGGTCTGATGCAGAGGGGGGAAAATCCCCCCCCCCATCCCCCCCTGCAAATCGCACACTGCCCTGGACACATGCTGTTAATAAGATTTGATACTAAACTAAGCCGCCGTGCGATATTCTGCGGGCAGAAATCTTAATGCGCCGGCATTCAAGTCAAGAACATTAAATGAGATGATGCGTCGATACTCAACGAGGAAAACGTTAATCTGAACTACTATCACTATCTTTTAAGCAAGACGTATGTCTCGTATGGGCTACCAATACTTAGATCTAACAGTGCCAAGTCAATTCAGTGTTCCATATACTTTTTAAGATAGCTATAATTTCGCAACTTACAAGCACTCATTACATACTTTGCCGTGATTTACAACCGGAATTAGGTATCATTTGGTAGGATGTAGATCGTATATATGAATATTTAGACTGGCGTTGTCACGTACACCTTGTAAATGAAATAGGCAAAAATAAAAATTAAAAAAAAACTGCATTCGAAACAAAGAACTGTTGTTGAATCAGAGAGTGATGTCTAATTAGGATAAATAATTCTGTTAGTAAAATTTCCATTACAGTAAGGTGCAAAAATCGTTTTATATCTACTGATGGAATGTATTTATTCTAACTGTGGAATTCACTTCCACTAACTAAATAGAAGAAAGTTCCAGTACGATGATTTTCTTTGAAACTAGAACTAACGAGTAGAGTCCGCTGATGCTTTTCCAGCGATAGGAATATCAAAGAGATTTCATTTCGTCTTTAATAACATCGATGTCGACAGCACATTAAACTCAAACATTACTCTGTCCATCGATCCATAAGGGTTGATAAAATCGTGTAGAATTATAAATTATAGGCGTGACTCTGCAGTGACCTTCCCGAAGCAGATAAAACTGCTAGTTCCGTTGTTCAATATTCTTCAGCACTGTTACTAATAGTCTGCCCGCCGTAACATGGGTTCTGTTCCGCGACCTACTTCAATAGCTCCAATTGGATTTCCATTTGCTATTGTGAAAGAGGATTAATCATCACGATAGTCCCGCTGCTATTCATCCGGGCGTCTGAAAATTGTTTGTAGAGCCAGTCACAGGTGTCATGTTCATAATGCCACGGCAAATCGAATGCCACCTCTTACAATCAACGCGAAACGTTCAGTTCCGCGATCAACAAAAAAGTCGTTATACAGATAAAAGAAAACAGAAGCCAAGAACAGGCTTCAAGTTGCGGCACCCACAAATGTTACAACGGTTATCGCGTAATGGTCGACAGTACCAGTCTCAAATAATAAGCTTAATAATTTCTGTTCCTGGTGCTGCTATAATTCGTTAGAATGTAGAGTCGTATCAACATCCCTGGTAACACAATAAAGTTATTATTTCAGGTAAGTTTCATTTTCCTTAATAAACTTTTGTTTAAGGGATGGGTATGGGCTACGGTTGTCAAAGAAATATACCACCTCCAGTGAGAAAGAGCAGACATAATCCTCGATGGTGAGTGTTCATCGGAGGTGAGGGTATCATCTGGAGTGCCCCAGGGAAGTGTGGTAGGTCCGCTGTTGTTTTCTATCTACATAAATGATCTTTTGGATAGGGTGGATAGCAATGTGCGGCTGTTTGCTGATGACGCTGTGGTGTACGGGAAGGTGTCATCGTTGAGTGACTGTAGGACGATACAAGATGACTTGGACAGGATTTGTGATTGTAGAAAAGAATGGCAGCTAACTCTAAATATAGATAAATGTAAATTAATGCAGATGAATAGGAAAAAGAATCCTGTAATGTTTCAATACTCCATTAGTAGTGTAGCGCTTGACACAGTCACGTCGATTAAATATTCGGGCGTAACATTGGAGATCGATATGAAGTGGGACAAGCATGTAATTGCAGTTGTGGGGAAGGCGGATAGTCGTCTTCGGTTCATTGGTAGAATTGTGGGAAGATGTGGTTCATCTGTAAAGGAGACCGCTTATAAAACACTAATACGACCTATTCTTGAGTATTGCTCGAGCGTTTGGGATCCCTATCAGGTCGGACTGAGGGAGGACATAGAAGCAATTCAGAGGTGGGCTGCTAGATTTGTTACTGGTAGGTCTGATCATCACGCGAGTGTTACGGAAATGCTTCAGGAACTCGTGTGGGAGTCTCTGGAGGAAAGGAGGCGTTCTTTTCGTGAATCGCTACTGAGGAAATTTAAAGAACCAGCATTTGAGGCTGACTGCAGTGCAATTTTACTGCCGCCAACTTATATTTCGCGGAAAGACCACAAAGATAAGATAAGAGAGATTAGGGCTCGTACAGAAGCATATAGGCAGTCATTTTTCCCTCGTTCTGTTAGGGAGTGGAACAGGGAGAGAAGATGCTAGTTGTGGTACGAGGTACCCTCCGCCACGCACCGTATGGTGGACTGCGGAGTATGTATGTAGACGTAGATGTAGACCCTCCATGTGCATTAAAATTTAATCTCGATAGAATTCGTTCAACTTCTTTATATTTATGGCAAGTGTCGTACTGTCTTATTCAAGTTAGGTAACAAAAATACCGTAAAGTGCAATTTCTAGAACCATTCTCACATCGGACATAGACTGACCGACCCCCAAATGTATTTCTCTCGCTCAGTTCAATTCCCTCCACTTATACGAGACAAATGGAACTATTATGCACCTTGGATTCCGTTGCTTTGCCCTTCTGTCTTTTCAGTTTACCATTTATTCGTTAATACCGGTTTCTATGAAAAGCATCAGGCTAGAAATTTTTTCTATGTAATAACTGTAGGTGAAATTCACAGTCTGAGGAAATAGACTTCATTAAAAAGTATAAAACGATTATTGCGTCTTACAATGAATTTAAAACACGTACAAATGACGTACAGTTAAGTAATTAACGATATTTGAAAGGAAACGGACGTAAACTATCTTGCTTTGGAGATTGCTTGTGGATGTTATTCTTTAACAGTAAGTTTCCCTCTCCTTGGCGCAGTTGGTATCCGTTCGTTTTGAGATGTTTCTGAGCTGTCTTGAGTGCAAAAGTCGATTCACAACAGACGTAACGACTATTTCATGTCATAGGAATATTCAACGCATGATCAAATGCCAGTTACTTCGAGCCAAAGACAAGCTCGACGTCAGCTCTGTCACTTTGAGAGTATTTATTGCAACAGTAAATTATGCGACGTCAAACTGTTCAGCCTTAAAAATGTAAAAATAAAATTGTCTCAGAATTCAGGAGCTGCCTTATTAGGAGGAGAAACAATATTCATAATGGATGTTTCTATAAAACAATTAATAGTTCTAAGTGTGAATATAAACGCCCATTAAACTTGGAAGATGGGCAGAAGTGCCAAGTGTTTTACTCCCTATACATCAACTTTTGATCTCCCCAGAACATATGCATAAATAATTCGAAAACAAGTCACATTGTCTCGCTATTTCGTCCTGCTTGTTCTCTTTTCAATTGTGAAAACATATTTAACACATGCATTCGTTCCTCCGTTTAGACTCGTTGACGATGGTCATTTTACTGCAGAAATAGTCATGCTTTTATACTGTTCACGAAGGTCGGCTTGGATTTAGTTTAAATAATTTATTAACTGTCACAGGACACTCACGATTCACAATATGTGTTACGTCCAAGCGATCGTTTTCCACACTATACCAAGATTTGATTTCCTTCACCATCAGAGCTTGCGCTCCATCTCCAATAATCTCACCGAAGCGACATGAAAACCCAATCCTCCTCACACAAAATTGTCATCAACACTAAGTTTGGTTCAAAATGGCTCTGAGCACTATGGGACTTAACATCTGAGGTCATCAGTCCCCTAGAACTCAGAACGACTTAAACCTAACTAACCTAAGGACATCACACACATCCATGCCCGAGGCAGGATTCGAACCTGCGACCGGAGCGGTTGCGCAGTTCCAGACTGAAGCGCCTAGATCCGTTCGGCCACCATAGTGTTAACAGCCATGGTTCTATTGCAAGTGGATGTGGTATGTCCTTGCCTTTTTCCGACACTGGAGGTAACATATCTAGACAGTGAAGATGAAACCTACTGATAAATGTAGACTTACAACGTGGTGACTGAAGTCATGGTATACCTGCTCGCATCGTGTCGACCTTTCTTTTGCCCAGCGTAGTGCAGCAACTCGACGTGACGAGGAATCAGAAGGTCGTTGCAGCCCCTGAAGAAATATTGAGCCATGCTGCTTCTATAATCGTCCATAAATGCAAAAGTGTTGCCGCTGCACAATTTTGTGTACAAACAGACATCTCAATTGTGTTCCATAAATTTTTCACGGAATTCATATGGGGTGGCCCAGGTGGCCAAACCATTCACAAACCAATCCCAAACAGTTGTGGCCCGGTGACAAGCTGTATTCTCGTCCATAAAAATTCCATAGTTGTGTGGAAACATAACGAGTCCATGAATGTTGCGAATGTTCTCCAAGTAGCCGAACATAACCATTTCCAATCAATGGCTTCGTGGGGTCTGTGCCACACTCGAACCCTACCGTCACCTCTTACCAATTGAAATCAGGACTCATCTGACCAGGCCGTGGTTATCCGGTCGTCTAGGGTCCAGCCGATATGGTCAAGAGCCCAGGAGAGACGCTGCAGGTGAGGTCGTGGTGTTAGCAACGGTACTCCCGTCGATCGTCTGCTGCCATAGCCTGTTAACGCCAAATTTCGCCACGCTGTGTAAACGGATACTTCATCGTATGTTCCACATTAATTTCTGCCGTTACTTCACGCAATGCTGCTTGTCTCTTAGCACTAACAACTCCACGCAAACGCCGTTGTTCCCCGTCGTTATGTGAAGGCCGTCAGCCACTGCGCTGACATTGGGGAGAGCTAATGTCAGAAAAATATGGTATTCACATCGCATTCTTGACACTGTGGGTCGCGGAATACCGAATTCCCTAGCGAATTCCGAAACGGAAAGTCTCATGCATCAAGCTCCAACTACTATTCTGCGTTAGTACGCTGTTACTTCCCGTCGTGCGATCATGTTACTTCCCGTCGTGCGATCATGACCACGTCGGAAACCTTTTCAAGTAAGTCACCTGAAAACAGTCCGCGGCTCGTGGTCTTGCGGTAGCGTTCTCGCTTCGCGCGCACCGGGTCAGGATTGCCTTCAAAATTTCTGCAAGGGACGGTGATTCTGCTACCCAAAAAGTAGGCAGCCAACAAAATCGAAGAATTTCGGCCAATAACCCTTCTAAATTCAGACTATAAAATAGCAGCAAAGTGCCTGGCTGAAAACATCAAGGTCGCGCTACAGAAAGCCATTAGCCCATGGCAAACCTGTGCAGTGCTTGGCAGGAACATTTTCGACGCCGTCTGCACATATAGGGGCATTATAGCCCACGCAGCCAACAACTAGGAGACCCGCAGCCGTAATCTCTGTCGATTTCCACAAGGCTTTCGACAGGATCAGTCACCGGTACCTGCTGAAAACTATCGCACGCCTCGGATTCGGACCAAAATTCGGAAGAACAATCAAGAATGTCATCACAAATGCCACCTCAAAAGTAACAGTAAACGGATGGACTTCCAAGTCAATAAGATTAGGAAGATCCGTCAGGCATGGATGTCCATTATCGATGGCACTTTTCATAATAGCCTTCGACCCCCTCCTACGAAAACTAACAGCCGAAATCGGAGGATACACAATGGGTGCAACAAACATCGCATGTATGGGCTATGCCAACGACATGGGCATTTTCATCCAAAACGAGGAAGAACTAGAAATAATCCAGCCTATCATGGAATCCTTCGAAAAGGCTTCAGGTGCCAAAACGAATCCGAGAAGACAGTGCTACTACCAACAGGCAACGGCAGACTGCGACCAGCGAGACAGTGGTACCGAGTGGCAAACAACCATAGGGCACTTGGAGTGGAACTACAGCAGTGCCCATTGAAAATGGCAGCACAAAACTGGCGCAGCGTCTGGAACACAACGAGAGGGCTCGTGAGGACACACGCGAACCGGAGCCTGACGCTGAGCCAAAGAGTGCAGTTGGTAAACGAAACGATCCTGTCGAAAGCGTGGTACATGGCCCAAATACTATGTGCTCCGACAGAAATTGCGCGAGCGATATGAGGCGCGGCGTACTATCTGCTGTGGAGGCGGGAAATCTTCAAGGTCTCCCAGGCAACGCGTTTCCTGTCGAGGGACGAAGGCGGACTCGGTCTGACGGACGTAAAAACAAAATGCGCGGCACTGCTCCTACACCGTGCGATGAAAATGAAGCACCAGAACAACAACAGCATAACGTCCAGCCTGCTCAACGAATATAAACCGAATTCTGAAGATGCTCCAGTGGACATCACCCACATTCCATTCAAGTTGCGGCACATAAAACAGATGGCAATCGACAAGAGTTACATCACCGCGGTTGTTACCAACCCACAACAAAGAACGGCGAGAAAGATTTACAGCGGTCTGAGGGGGAAGGCAAGCAAGTCCAAAATAGAGACGAGACTTCCAGATCACGACTGGCCACAGGTCTGGAAGAACGTCTCGGAACGGATACTTGCTGAGCACGCCAGGGACACGTGGTATAAAATCATACACCAAACAGTGCCGACAAATGAAAAACTGGCACGCATAAAAATGCGAGAATCCCCAAACTGCGAACTCTGCAACCAGACCGACACCATCGAGCATCGTTTTGGTTGCAGAGAGAGCGGACAAATATGGGCGACAGCGAGAAGATTGATCGCCCACATCAACAGAACCGACGAGAGGGCGATTCATGTCACAGCTGTCACTGTCCCGGACGCGAAGCCTTTCCCAAACGCAAAACGCCTGGCCACAATGTTCAAATGGCTCTGAGCACTATGGGACTCAACTGCTGAGGTCATTAGTCCCCTAGAACTTAGAACTAGTTAAACCTAAGGACATCACAAACATCCATGCCCTAGGCAGGATTCGCACCTGCGACCGTAGCGGTCTTGCGGTTCCAGACTGCAGCGCCTTTAACCGCACGGCCACTTCGGCCGGCGGCCACAATGTGGATCAACGCCATGACGGCACACGCCATCGTCAGCAAACGGCAGACCGACAAGGCGCAGTTCCTCACGGACCTGTGGGAGGAACACAGGAGGGCCAAACAACGCTCCAGGAACCGCGAGACCAACCAGAACTTCCTGCGGGTCCCGTGGACGCCGCCTTCCGAGACGCCTTCAAGACGACGTGACCGACGCCCCCCCCCCCCCCCCCCACAACACCCACACCTCAGTCGCTGAGGATGTCGCCCACCGATCCCTCCAAAGCCCCGACACAATTTTGTGTGAGGAGGATTGGGTTTTCATGTCGCTTCGGTGAGATTATTGGAGATGGAGCGCAAGCTCTGATGGTGAAGTAAATCAAATCTTGGTATAGTGTGGAAAACGATCGCTTGGAATTAACACATATTGTGAATCGTGAGTGTCCTGTGACAGTTAATAAATTATTTAAACTAAATCCAAGCCGACCTTCGTGAACAGTATAAAAGCATGACTATTCCTGCAGTAAAATGACCATCGTCAACGAGTCTAAACGGAGGAACGAATGCATGTGTTAAATATATTTTCACAATTGAAAAGAGAACAAGCAGGACGGTGCAGTGTGAAAATGTGCGCAAAGTGAAAGTGGGTACGTGTAGCAGTGGCAAAGTGAGAGTGACGTGTGCCAATTATAGCCATACAGTGTCCAGTGCGCAATAGCTAAATAAAGCAGGCAAAAGGAAATAATCAGTTATTAATTTAGTGCAAAGGATACAAAGACGTGTTCCAAGATAACAGCGAAATGTCAAACAGAGTATTTCATGTAATTAATGTGTTCTCTCACTCACATCCTCTCTCTCTCTCTCTCTCTCTCTCTCTCTCTCTCTCTCTCTCTCTCTCTCGCTCTCTCCATTCAAGGTACGTTTTTTTCTCTCTCTCTCTTTTCGTGAATCATTTTTTGATTTTTGTTTGCTGTGTTTATTCCTGTAATGTATCCATGTGTATAGATATAGATATATATATATATATATATGTATAAATTTCGGCGCATCACATGCCTAAACGTTGCATGCCCCTTTGCGATTTGCAATAATTTTAACATTAGACATTCTTTGCCCCAATTTTCCGTGAAACTGTTGCGTCCACTCTCACACAGTGCACTAATAACTTCCCGCATTCATTAATTTATTCACATAGATGTTCTGGTCTATATTCTCCTTTCGCCTTTGGTGAACATGCCAAAATAGGTGCATTTCAAATACCATACAGGAAAAACAATTTTTCTTTTTAAATTTAGATTAAAAAAAATCAAAGTAATGCAAGTTTGTAATTTAAAAAAAAAAGCCATAAACAATTGAAGGGAAAAATTTATCTGAAGGACACTCAGAGAATAGAAGTGTTGTAACTCAACCAAAAGACTACTAAAAGAACAATCAGAACAGAAAACGAGAAAATGAACATCACCGCTCAATAATCAAGCACATCATTTCATGTAAAGATCTGTAATTTTAAAAATTGCGAAGTTTATATACGTTAAAAAAAACTCCCGGGTTCGATTCCCGGCGGGATCACAGATTTTCTCTGCCTCGAGATGACTGGGTGTTGTGTGTCTTTCATCATCATTTTATCCTCATTCACTCGCAAGTTAAAGAACTTGTGGAACGGCGGCCGAACCGCCCCGTGATGTGTCTCCCGGCCACCAATGCCATACACTCATTATTATTATTACCTGAAAACAGATGACAGCTCCGCCATACACTGCCCTTTTATATTCTGTGTACGCGACACTACTGCCATCTGTATACGTGATTATCGCTATCCCATTACTTTTGTCAACTTGGCGCGATTTGGCGTTTTTCATATCGCAAGTGAATTGTCATAGGATAAAGAAGATTCGAAATTTTTTTTTCAAATCGAAACGAAACAATACTCTCTAACTGTTATCGGGCGAAGGCATCAGACAGCACTATTTCATTGTTGTTCAGGACTCCATTGCAGTAACTCATGTGAAGATAGACGGGTATTCTGAAGATATCTTTCAAGTTTCACACACTCTTGTACATATAAAATACCAGTAACGCTGCTAGGTGTAGCTCAAATAGAAACAGGAACTTTAGCCATTTTCATGACGCTCCAACACAAAATCCTAACGTCGACATGGCGAAACTAGACTTTTACGCCCCGATAGAAAGCGACAAACCGCCAGCTGATGGTCGTGCAGGTACAAAATAAACCCATTGTTAAAGGGCTAGGCGGGCAAGCGAGTGGGGTCGACTGTGCTCTCTGACAGAAAGGCGGCTTCATAAAATTTCAATGAGGCGGCTGAACGTACGCGGCGCGCGTCTCCACCCAGCAATGAATATGCATACAACGCTCACGCGCCTACGTGTCCACATGGCTGATTTGCAGCACAGCACTGCTCCCGCCCTCCGTGTCGTTGACCGAAGCCGCTTTAATGCTGCTGTCGTTTTCGAGTGAATTGAATGAAGCCGTGAACTACTGCTAAAACAAGGGGACAGTTCAAACTACAGTAGTATCTCATCTCAAGCGATGGTGACATCATCTGTCCGCCAATCTTCGCTCGAGTCCCAAAAAAAGATCTCAATAACTTTACTGTTGAATGGTGCTGTTGTGGGGGTAGTGGAAATTTCTAGGCGTCAATCCCCTGCTTTCACATGTATGGATGTTTGGTTTGTGTGGCGCTCAACTGTGCGATCATCAGCGCCCGTACACAGTCCCAATTTTTTGCACAGTCCAATTTTTTACTCAGTCCAATCGAGCCACTGTCACGAATGATGTTGAAATGATAAGGACAACACAAACACCCAGTCCCCGGGCAGAGAAAATCCCAACCCGGCCGGGAATTGAACCCTGGACCCCGTGATCGAGGGGCAGCCACGCTAGCCACTAGACCACGAGCTGCGAACGTGGATCATTTGTGACTTCATGGAGGGTTGTAGATCTCTTCAGACTTCAAACATTAGTCTTCGCATCGGATCGACAGACTGTTTTCTAGGCTCATAGGTCGACACTGCGTTATCACTTTGATTCTCATTGCGGGTATGAGATCAGTGGAGATTTAGGCATTACAACACGAACAAAATCGTTTCCGCAGTAAAATACGCGGAAATTGGCATCTGCACATAACTTTTCATACCGTTGTATAAAATCACATTCTCATATTCCTTTTATACCTCAGATAGTAAGCACATCACTCTTTGGTCGGAAAGCTCAGAGGCAAAGGACTTGTGTCTAGTAATACTATGTAAAGGATCGCCCAACGGCATTGCCTCTACAGAAATTCCTTAATCTTCAATACCACTGTTCTGATTGTCACTACACTGAGGATCTGGGCTCATTTCTGCAACAACAACTTTCCACTTATAAACACTATTGAAGCACTCAGTTTCTTCGTTCACTGTATGAATGTCCAGATCAGTATTGGCAGCATCGCACAGAATGTTTATTGATTTATACCCACGTTCTTCTTCTCCAGTGCCCACATTTTGGTAAAGCCTGAATACCAGAATTAATTAAGAATTTTCTAATTGTTTCGTTTTCCCTCTTCATTCCACGCATTTTTAATCCAACTGACAGCATCACGTACTGTTACAAACTTAGCTAGGTTACACGGATGTGGCGTTGTCCATTTTCGCAATTAGGGAATGCAGAAGCTATTATCGGTAATGTAATTTAAAACAAAGGATGACTCTTTGGTCACGAGGCTGAAAAACGATGCTGTGTTGACTGGAAAAAACATTTGCTTCCACATTTAATAAATTTTGCTGCAATGGTAGGGTGCATTATCTACAAAAAGTAGTATTTTATAATTTTTTTTCATAATGCGGGGCCACAGTCATAATATATTTCTTTAAAGTCAGTACCGCCATTAGACTGTTGTTTATTTAAAGTGTAAGTGTAAAGCTGTAAATAAACAACAGTCTAATGGCGGTACTGACTTTAAAGAAAGTAGTATTTTATGTTTCTGAATGCTCATTTTTGAATTAAAGTTATACAGCCAAGAACGAAAAACGTCACACGTCATCCATGCATTTTTATTTGCATGCCAAGAGACCCCAAGCAAGGAAATGTCATTGTTTTTGAAGCATCGTGGACGATTTGCTGGATGTATCACTAGTGGTTCTTCTTTTTTACCGCAGAAGTCTGCAGAAAGGCCGATCGTTAATGTTTGTTTCGCCATTTTTCCGTATTTGCACTCAATACCCTACCCAGTTAAGTGTTTTGTCTGGAATAATTTTTAAAAATATGGACCAGTTTCATCCATGTTGTTAATTATCACAATAGTCACTTGTATTTACGTAAGTTTCGACTCCCAGTCGGATACAACATCTTGATTAATTTCTGCACTTTCTCCACAGACTGCGCAGAAAACAATACTTTGTCGAACACAAAATCTGTCCAACCAGCCGTTGCTTGCATTGGAATTAGGTATTCCACTATTAGAAGCAAATTTAAGAGGTTTTTCTTGTAGCATCGGTCCACTAATAGGCAGTACTTCGGCACGTGTAAATTATGCCACAGTAAAACATCAATATTAACGTCTTCAAGTTGTCGCCATCGTGTTTTCTTTAAATTTTTGTTGGTGGTTTCTTCCCATTCCTTGAGATACCTGCCGCCATCTGCAACTGTATTCTGTATTTGACTTCTTCCACAATTAAACTCTCTCACTAAATACCGCTGACCTTTTCCTTTTTCACTCTCTCTAATAACAGAAATTCGTTCTTCTAGTGAAAGAACAACAGGTTTAATTTTATTTGAAGTGGCTATGACTATTCACTACAGAGGAAAAATTAGAACTGTTTGCTGTTACAAGTACGAATGACAATGAAATTTTAGAGATTACTGCGTAAAACTGTCGACGAGAAACCTTACAATAATACAGTATTGTCTACAAGTTTTTGTGGTCGTCTTAAAGGGTGGTCTTATGGAAGTTTATTTCTGTTCCTAAAAATATGGTCGTTTGGAGAGGGTCAGCTTAAAAGGGTGGTCTTACCGACAGGGTTCACTGTATATAGATCAGATGTATGTGACTTTGAAAGAATCGGGAAAACGTCACTATTTCAAAGTTAAATCTCACATTTGTCAAATTCTACGGTGAAACCTCATTTCATTATTTCCTTTAATTAATAATAGATAACTTAAAACAAGATATCGTATTTTAACGCACTTGCTCTTTATTAATAACAATGATATCTACAGATGTGAACCCCGCTACTCATCAGTCAGACGGAAGCCTGAATATTAACAGACTAAAGAGCAATTTAAAATGAATATGCCGATTACAAACGGCTATTGTTATTTAATGCTTGGCAATAAATGGATAAGAATGACACAGAATGCTGACTCAGAATATAAGAGAAAGTTCATTTTCTTCACAAAAATTATAAGTATTCTACGTGACGACCCTTGATGACACAGACAACTTCTAGGCGATGATAATCCATTTCACCTCTTACATTCTGAAGCAAGTTTGGACTCTTCAGCGCGATCGTATTAGAAACGCACATTTTCAGTTCTGGAATTGTTTTCGGCAAAGGAGGCACTTACATGGTCTTTCACATAGCCGTTTACCAAAAAATCCTCTGGGTGCCCTAGAACAGATAATAGTTTCATTACGTTCGGTAAGACAGAGCCAACAGCTTGGAAGATATTGACTAAAAATGTACCCGGTGCTCGAATGTTTCTTTCAGGCTAAATGTCTTCTCAAAGACGTCTGCCATTTTAAAAATACCGAACATTTGAATTGTTTATCACAGCACAGGCGTCGACTTCAGATTCTCCGTGCTTGCGTAACGATCGAAATTTTTATACTTCTTTTACATTCTTGTCGATGTATTGCAACGCATTAAATATCTGTAGCAGTTTGCAATCACTATATTAATTCCCAGCTTCCCTGTATAGTCGATAAAAAAAAGGTAGATGGTTTACAGGAGGTTACCGTTATTTACGTTCACTCACACAAACAAGATACTGCTGAATTTAACATGCACTATCACCAGGACATTACTCATGTGGAAAGAGATTCAAGTATCTTCCTCCTTTTTTCTCCTTTGCTTTAGTAACAGAACTACCTGATTTGAAACTGTTAAACCCAGAACAGTCAATAAGAAATCAAAAGGAACTAATATCCGCTTCAATTTCGATTCTGAGCTTCCCCCTCATGGCGTCTGTGGCAAGGAGACTTTGGAGGGAAGCAGTCTTAATCGCGGCGTCCGAGGAGCTGGCCACAAATCCCCGCCGCCCCATTTGCCAGGCAGCGTAGGCTCCTGTGGGGAACAGCCAAGACCGATGCAGCTCCCGCAATTAAGCCTTAATTTGGCCGGATTAAAAGTATTTAAAAGTTGGTTACAAGCGCCGCCGGCATTGTCCGCATGCCGGAGAGCAGTTTAAGATTCAGACCGTCTACGTGCGCCGATATTATACGGAATAAGCGACACGGCGCGATGCGCTCTCATTAATACACAGCAATCTGATTTCTTTTCAACAGGGAAGCGATCTCATCCGGAAATACACAATGACGAGTACCTGCACAAATGCGATGCTCGTAACATTCCAAGCTGCTGAGTTTAGTCGGGCTCTCATCAGCGAAAGAAATGGGGATAAACAGCGTGTCATCTAAAAGACACAACCATTAAAAAAAGGAAGAGTCAACTCCCAAAAGGAAATCTGAATCTAGATTTCGTCATTAACGCTTTCATATGGCGAATTCACAAAGTCGCAAGCATAAATTCTATATTGGCACGTAGAAAAGGATACTCTAATTGGTTATCGAGGTGAAGTGAAAAATTTTCAAGATTGTACTGCCCGCTCTAGTGACCAAATCATTTCACTCTCATAAAGGGAAGTGGCTAATTTTTAGCGAGAATGAGCTACAGAAAAAATGAGTTTCTACTACTCTTTCGAAACTGACGTAACAATGGTGTTAAAAGTACAGCACAGTCGATGAAGGGACACTCGTCACTACGATTATCTTCTACAGCAAACTCCTTAATATTTAATCGACGTGGATATGCCTACAGTTTGGCTTAAGAAAATACAGGGTAATTATCTTGTGGTGCAGTTCTTGTTGTTGTCCCCGTGCTTGCTAAGAAAATGGGATGAGAAGTTCCGCCTTATGCAAGACACCTTTTTCCTTTTGTTTCACCCATACATGTTTCAGCACTTTTGTGCTATCGTCAGTGGGTTCTATTTTTATTTTTAACTGTAAATTTGTTGTTAACATATTAACATTTGCGTCGTTTACAACATTATGTAAAAGTTGCATTTATAACATAATTGGCGAAAAGTAACATACCTTACATTATGTTATTGTCCTCTTGTTTTGGTAGCTGTTATGCTACACAATATACAACTTGTCATCTGCAAACAGCAAAACGTAATTTATTTTGTTTGTTATGCATTTACGAACGGAAATAAGACTGTATCACGTTTTCTTTCTGTAACTTACAGTTTTGAAGTTGTGGTACGTTTTCCTGTGTTGTTGGCGAAGTAAATAGGCTTACTTCTTTGCTGTGTTCGCGTGGCAATGCAGTTTTTCGATTACTCAAAACATAGGCGGAGTTTTCGCTGCCATTACGTGTTGTTGTGGCTGTGTGGCGTTCATTTGTTTCGTAGCGTGTTCTGCTGGGTGAGGCGCGCGAGTTTGAATTGTATTTGGTGATAGTGGTGTGTGGTTTATGTGGGTTTGCGTGTGTGTGATGAGTACTGGGGCAGAGAGAGAGAGAGAGAGAGAGAGAGAGAGAGAGAGAGAGAGAGAGAGAGACTGAGGATTTTTGTTTGTGTGTGTGCGTGTGTGTTACTTGTATAGTTCTTCTATTGTGGCGAAGAGAGTTTTGTTGCACAGTGATGTGTATTCATTGAGTACTTTCTTTCCTTGGGCTATTGATTTTTGGATGTGGTAGTTTTCTTCTATAGTTAATTTTTGGTATAGGCTGCTGCTAGTTTTTAGGATGTGAAGGTCAGTTTCAATGTTTGTTGGGTGGTGGTTGTGTGCTACCAGGTGGTCTGCAAATGTTGAGTGTGTGCTATTGCTTTTCAGTGCTCTGAGGTGTTCATTATATCTAGTTCTGAAGGTCCAACATGTTTGGCCCACATATACAGATTGACAGCAGTTGCAAGTAAGTTGGTAGATGCCAGACTGGTTGTATTTGTCAGTGTTGGTGGTAATTCTTCCGAGTCTGCTCTGTATTGTGTTGTTGGTTCTGTATGCTATGTTGAGTCCTTGTTTCTTTAGTATATTACCCACCCTGTGTGTGACTTTGTTGTTGTAAGTCATTATGTGCCATTTGTTGCTTACTGTCTGCTGATTTGTTGTGTGATGAGTTGTGTTTGTATGTGTGTGTGTTTTATGGTTATGTGCTGTTTGTTTTTGTATTTGTGGTGTATTTTGTCTACTCTCATTGCGTCATATCCATTCTCCTGTGCAATTTGTTTTATTGTGTTCAGTTCTTGTGTGTAGTCGTGCTTATTCATGGGTATTTTGTTCAGCCTGTGAAGTAAATATCTGAAGCTGGCTTCTTTGTGGGTTATGGGGTGATTGGATTGGTTATGAATAATGGTGCTGGTGAGTGTGGGTTTTCTGTAGATTGTGAATTCATGTTTGTTGTTTCTCTTGTGTATAGTGAGATCCAAGAAATTAAGTTTTTCATCTGTTTGTGTTTCTATGGTGAATTCACAATCTACAGAAACTGTTATCACGTTTGTTGGTCACAGTGTTGTGACTGGTGTTGCCTCTACTTCCATATAGCCACGTGCGCGCTTTTCTCGGATGCTCCTCAGTCTCGGATTGGCAGCCAATCAAAATGAAGACAAGCGCGTAGCTCGCGCAATTATTCTATTTCTCAACGCGAAAGCTGTTAAAACAGGTTCGAATTCAGCGCCGATTGACGGAAGCGTATGGACAAAACTGCGTGGATGTCAAAAACGTTCGTAAGTGGTGCAGAGAGTTTACTTCATGACGAACAAAGAAGCGAGAGGCCGTCAGTTTCTGACGATACAGCCGCGGCAGTTGAGGAAACCATGAGTAAAGATCGGAGGATCACTCTGGCTCCTCTCTGCGTTTTGGATCTTGAGATTTTCCGAAGCACCATCCACAGGATTATACCGGAAAAATTACAGTATCGGAAGGTGTGTGCGAGACGAGTACTGCCCGTGCTGACAGAAGACCACAAACGGCTACGCGTTGATTCTCTTCGCGAATTTTTTTGCCGCTAAGCAGAGCAACAGGACAACTTCTTGGACTCGATTGTCACCAGTGACGAAACAAGGGCATTGCACTCTAAAGCTGAAACAAAAGTCCCGGGAGTGACGGCATCTCTCTACACCCATGCCGCAAAAATTCTAATACACACAGTCTTAATTTTATCCACTGCTGTCATTATTTTTTCCGTGACTGAATTACTTTCGTAAAATAAAGAACAATCGCCTTCAGCCACAATTGTGATTTAATATCAATGCACAATGCATTTAGAGCCCTTGGGGCTCTTCTTCAGGTGTTTTGACAGTCTGCATAGTTTTTTTTTTTCAGATTTAGGTTAATTCTGTTCCTGGTAAGATTACAATGGTACGAGTACATTACAATCTGCCGGTGAGATCATTGCTCTGTGTTTTGGGTCCTGAAGGCAGCACTGTTAATCGACATTCTGCCTGCCAGGACAACAATAAACGCTGACAAGTACTGTGAAACCTGGAAATATGAAGAAGAGAATTTCAGAATCGGAGAAGAGAAATTATGAACAACGGCGGAAGCGTTCTCAACGTTAGTACTCCCACACGTCGCCCGTCGAACAGTCTATCTCCTGCAGAACATTGGTCGGAACGCCATTACCCACCCACAATACAGTCAGAACTAGCCCCAGAGCGACTACCATCTGTTAAAAGTTCAAGAAAAATTTGTCTGGACGGCAGATCTGCTACGACGACGAAGTGAAAGATGAGGCTCAACGCTTCCTGAAGGACATGAGCTGGTATGTCATGGGCATTGTAAAACTGCCACAGCGTCTACAAAAATGCAGCGTCCGAAATGGTGATTATGTAGAAAAATACAGGATCCTTCAACCTTTAAAATGATGTAACATAAAAAGTAACCTGTTATTCATATATCTAAAAATATAACAACCTTAATTTTTGGATTGCCCACACATATTTTAGGTGCGACTCGACTGCATAAGACTGTTTCACGCGAAACCTGGACAACGACTGCCCTCGCCTAGCATAAAGGCGTGTGAACTTTAGCATGGGCTTGGCAATGAAGCAGCACGGAGAAACCGCATGCTCATTTCTGAATATTCTAGAGATCCAGCGATGCATAACGGGTACGACTGACGATGTTGATAGCCTTCCTCCTCTATCTGCAGTGTGGGGCAAGGGAGCAAACTGTTTTGCATTCCACCACCACCATCAACCCTTCTTTCTCGATCTACAGTACGGAGCACGGAGCAATACCCACACACAAAATTTCTCCTGGGGAGTCTCTGTCCCATTCCCCAAGGAAGACGACTGTGCGGCTTCCACTTTCGATTTTTGTAGAGCTTTCTCCGCAAATTTAGAGAGAGGAGGTGCAGGCGGCGCTAATGAGACGTTAGCGCTATCAGACACATTCGGCGGCTGCGTCACGCGCGGGCGATATGGCTCGCACCCCTGCGGCGCCTCCTCCAAATCATTTCCGCAGATAGCGAGCCGCGGATGTTTCTCGGTCCCGTGCAGGGCGGCGCCAAGCGGCGGAACGCGGAACTCATGGTCCTGACAAGTTATAGAGCTGGGGGGAGAAAGCGACATCCAATTTCCTCCCTGGACGCGCCACTGGACAGCAGTTTCTTTCCAAAATTAAGGTAGACGGCCCAGTGGCAGTGGAGGCGAGTGGCCTCTAAATGTACCAAGATCGAGACGCCCGCGCCGCAGAGATTGCCTGTTAATTTGCAGTCTATTACGCCGGCGGGTTGGCTCAAATTCGCTCTGCCGTGGTGCAGGATGGTCGTCGGGATGTGGAATTCGCTGGAAAAAAGTACATAAAAACTCTGCCAGTCTTATAATACCAGTTAGCGAGTGCTATCAAAACACGAATCTTAAGTCGAACTCCGCAAATCAGTAGGAAATATGCACCCTTGCTGATTACAGCTTGCTGCATTAGCGGGCCGTGGAGAGTGTAATCGAAAATACGGTGAACACGGCGCGTATGCAGCAACAAAAAAAATCCATTTTCCATATCTTTTCAATATCCGTCGACAAAACAATTTGATCATATCAAGCCACAGGTAATGACAACTATGGTATAAGCGCTGATATAGATCGTGTACAATGGAATAGTGTGATGATCAGCGTTACTATCACATCAACGAAACAATTAACTTACTAACCACGCTGGGTTAATAGAAGAGGTAGAGATGATCTCATAAAGAGCGGCTTGTTTCATCACTGGACGCTTTAGTCGGCGCGAGCGCTTTACGGAAATGTTCGACAAAATCCGGTGGCATACGCTACAAAAGAGGCGACGCGTGTCGAGGACAGGCTTACTTTTGAAATTCCGAGAGCGTGCGTTCGAGGAAGGGTTGGGCAACATATTCATTTCTTGCAACGTCCCGCGAAATGCCCACAAGGAGCTTCTACGTAAGTTTTTTCGATAGTTGTTCTTACCACGTATCATTTCCGGATGGAACAGGAAAGGGGCTAAACAGATTCTGTACTTTAACACATAATCTTTCGCATACTTTCTTACGTCATTGTAGTTCTATCTTCAACGTTTGCTTCCATCCCGTAAATTTCATATGGGAATAATCTTGCGTTTCTTTCTTTTTTCTCTTTTTCTATGATGACAATGGAAAATCTCTTCTGACTTTACTCTTGTTGCTATTATAGGTAAATGAAATGACATTTTCACTGCCGTTATTTAATGAAGTGATCGTTTCCTATGACGATTTTTCAAAAATAGCTCATTCTGCCACTCTTTCTCCATGATGCTCTGCTTATGAATTACGGCTCTCTTCCGGTCTGCACATGTGATTTTCGTAACAACCTCGTTGCTAAGTGCTTCGACTACAGACAGCATATTTTTGTTGTTATTGTTGGCACTGTAACCTTTAATTTGGGTCTATATCAGTTCTAATGGGTTGAAATGGCAGTGACAAAGTAGCAACCCAATGTTTGTTTGTTGTTGTCGTTGGCACCGTAACCTTTAATTTGGGTCTACATCAGTTCTAATGGGTTGAAATGGCAGTGACAAAGTAGCAATCTGATGTCTGTATGTCTATAAGTTTTTACCAGATAGTTAATTTTGTACATGGGAATGGGAAAAGGTGTATGGTGTACTGAGACATGTTGGACCCGTAAGCTGAGCCTTTTTAAATTTACAATCGTCAGCTCCTTTCGCTCGACAACAGAACGGTTGGGAGCATTATCAACATTTGTTGTCGGTGTACGCACGTAACGCGTAAACCAATTTCTCTCTGCGTACTGTGAGCGAGATGCATCCTCATGCATATCGATGACTATATTACATTCGATTTCACACGAATGTTAGGCTGTGAGGAAAAGCTCTCTTCCCGGTGGATTCTGCGCAACTTTGCCGCAACTCAAGAACAGGCTAGTGTCAATTGTGCAAGTTAGGAAATACTTTAAAAATCTGCATTAGAAAATCATCTTAGCAGGAGACGAAACAAGAATATATTAGTACGTGATGAAAATTAAAATCAACTGTTCGGGTGCTCGTAGATGAAACCAACAACACTTCCAAGAAAATTATAGCTTGTTTCCTTAGTTACACTGCCAATACCGCGACAGTTACACTAGGAGATCGAAGAATAGTTAATGCTGTATTGTATACAACAGTCCCCCCCCCCCCCCAGAAGTCGCCACAGAACACAGGAAAACAACCGAAAAAGTCGAGTCGGTTTCAAATATAAATATTCATAACATTCACATTTTTGTTTGTGAACGACATAAATTACTTAGGCACACCACGTATTTTGAGTGAATGTATTATATACAGGGTGAAACAGAACTCTGCCGACAAAATTTCCGAGGTTGTTTAGGAACATATTCTGAGTATTTTGGTTATGTGGGACCTGTGGTCTCCGATGGCTCGTTACAGAGTAATTGTATTTCTCTCTCTCTCTCTCTCTCTCTCTCTCTCTCTCTCTCTCCCCTCTCTCTTTCCCCTCCCCCCTTTTCCCCCGCTGAGCTAGTTATTCGTAAACAGCGACACTGATAATAAATTTGCTGATGGAGTGTTTGCCGATATGCTACTCGTGTATGGGTCCAAATGCATTGGAAGAGCGGCGCAGCGACGCTATGCTGAGGTGTACTCGTATCACCGGCAACCCCCGTTACACTGCTTTTGCATCTGTTTGAGGCTTGTTGCATTATTCTGTGTTTTTTGTGCATTATCACATTTATTTTTTGTACTATTCAAATTTCGGCTTTTATGCCATTATCAAGTACAATGCTAAAAGTTGTTGGACCATTATTAAGTTAGGTCTGTTGAGGCTGTCCAAAGCAGGTAAACACGGCTAACACACGTCGTTAAGATGTAACAGTTAAGAAACGTAGACTTAATTTTTTCCACGTGTCTCGTTTTTATTTCACTGCCCCTTATATACATCCGAATCCGGCAACTGTGGTTTTTCAATGAATTGAACCAAAACCAAATTGCGGTTAGTTGCTGCTTTACTTTATTAAGATTCTTCATCCAGCATGTATTTATCAACGATGTATTTTATACGACGAAAGTCCTTTCGCTCTTCACCAGAGTGCACTTTTTTCCTGCCATTCCGCACTACTGACAATTTTGTAACGCGTGGGAAGAAAAAGCGGAATAGTGAGAAACTCATTCCGTGGCTACGATGAGAATAAACAGCCTTTGGACACTCTGCTTTCCCTGACCAGCACAGATAGGATTATTTGTAGCTCTGGGCATTATACGAGCGCAGCACACGGCTCCGCTGGAAGGCGGCGTAACGGTGCCGCCATTGAGGCGTGGGCGCCTCCTATCTGAGGCCCGACAGCTCCGCGCCGCCGATACCGTCTCCCCCCCCCCCCTTCCATCCACCCACACACACGAGCTGACAAGGGGACGGCAGGCTGCCATCTTGCCCTTTTCACGCCGCCCGAGAGTCCCTCCTGAGGGCTGCGAGGCAACAAGCCAGTGGCACCGTGACACGCGACCCATTTAATGACGGCGGAAGCCTGTCCGTTACGGGAGCAGCGGGTCGGATTCCAACTGGCGGCTCCCCGGGTGGCTGCGCTGACAGTAAGACGCTTCCAGCTGTCACAACTGACGGTCGTTCACAATGCTGCCGCTCACGAGGCGTGAAGCCGACTACATGGCGCCGCATTCTGCTCTGGCTCAAGAGTTCCGTTACTGCTCAGCGTCGCCCAAATCTTATTTAATACAGCTGGGTGAACTGAACTCGTGTAGCTCATGGCCTTCTTAAGCCTGCTGTAACTAACGTCAGTGGACCGATTGCACGTCTGTTGTCTGAAGAACAAAATCTCACGTGGATTATTGTAAAAACAAGGAAGACTAAATTTGACCTCCCGTCAACGAACATGTCATTAGAAGGAAGGAAGATTCGAGTTTAATGTCCTGTCGACAGTGCAGTTATTAGGCACGGAGCACAAGTTGGGGTTATGATAGGATGGAGATGGAAATCGCCCATGTCCTTCTTAAATGAAGCATCCCGCAAATTGCCTGCGGCGATTTAGAGAAATCATGGAAAACCTAAATTTGAATGGCCGCACAGGGATCTGAACTGTCGTCCTCTCGTCCAGTGCCTTAACAACTACGCTATACCGCTCGGTACGGGTGACGCTGTTAAATACGCGTCTAATGTCCTGGCAGTATTGCAGATGAAGATGATAAGAGAATGTAGAGGGCGATGTATATCGCCAGCGTATAGCGCACTTCTCTCCAACAGCACCAAGAGGATCGGTGAATTTAACGTCCTCATACGATGGACGGGTCACCATCAACATTTCCACATGCTCTCAGACTACGAGGCACTATAGAAAGATTTGGAATGTAACTTAAAACTTCGGTGTAGTGTTTGATGATGAGTAAGTGTTCCTCTCCTCCATTTGCGAGCTGGACACTGGCGATTAAAATATTTTCTACCACGATTCTAGCCAGCTTCCTCTGAATCGAACGTAACCACCTGAGTGTCCGTTAGCGCCTCTGCTACTGAAAAGGGTGTGATACAGTTACTATTAAAGTTATGTAGTAAACTCTGATGCTCTGCTGACTGTATCGTCTTTAGATTGATAGGGTTCAGATTCATTTTTCTGTCGACTTCGATGTCATCGATACTGGGAAAAACTTCGAACAAAAAAGGAAGTTAGGATTTAACCTCCTGTCGACGACGTGATCGTTAGGGACGGAGCACACACTCGGACTGGGGAAGGAAACTAACCAAGCGCTTTTATAAAAACAACCTCAGCATTCGCCTTCAGCGATTAACGGAAATTACGGAAAACGTAAATCCAGATGGGCAATGTCGATTTGAACCCCCGCCCCCAGAATACAGTTCTTGCCACTGCCCGCAGAAATACAGGTCTCACTGGAGAGAAAAAAAAGAAAAACCGGGTTCGAATTTTGAGAAAAAAAAGAAAAACCGGGTTCGAATTTTGTAACAATCATTCGACATTCAACTAATGAGGCTTAGCGAGACCGCGTAAAAAACTTCATCAGATTGGAAATGTAGCTCATCCTCGCCCCTCCCGAATACGAGTATCTCAGTCTCACCTCGCCCTCTCATTAGGAACGGAGCATTAGCCCGTTTGGAAGAACGATGATAAGAGCGATGTGCCACCCCTGTCAAGTCACTGTTCTGACTTTTGGGAGGACCAGGATTCAATTCCCTACTTAGGTTTCCCGTGCTTTTCTTTAATCACGGCGAATGGTCCCACTGAATAGAAAACGGTAAATTTTCTGTAGCTCTGATAATGTACAGGAATGTAAATAAGCTAGAGTCCAGTCGCATTTTGTTAGCACAGCCTTCTAACGTGTCAACAACTACGTAAATCTTCCAGCATTTACTTTCTACTTCACAATAGAGACAATCACAGCAAAAATCTCGAATGAAATATACTTCCTCTCTCATAACCCCAACACTCAAAAATGCATTTCATAATAAAAATAGAAGAGTTGGTCATATTAATATGAAGACCTTCCTAAAAAATAACTTATTCTTCAGCTCATTTTTGACTTATCTATAATGTAATCTTTTTCTTTTCTCCCTTTCATCGCAGCATCTATGAGAATGGTTGTCTGTCGTTCATACGTGTTCGCTGTGCCTGTTTTTCTGTAACTAAGGTCTAACATACTTGGAGCAAGAGCAAACTGATGGGGTATTCGTGACTAGAGTCGAAAATATAGAAGAGCATTAAGAAGTCATTAGAGTTCTTTGGAAGACGTTTGTCTGCTGAAAACTACTGTGGAAGTAAACTAAACATAGTAATAGGGTTAAGGCGGCATTAAACTTTTACCATAAAAATAGAATGCTCAGCTCACAAGAAAGAAGGTTTTCACGCCCGCTCAATACGAGAACATTAAGAGACAGAGAACAAACCTGAAGTGGGTGAAGCTGAACAATAAACTCGTCCGTGTCTCAAAGTAACCGTCTCTCCAAAATGTGTAATGATATCTTCATCGACTCGCTTGATATCGTTCTTAATATGAGTCACGGAAACAATGAAACGAGTGTGAACGAAACCAAATAAACAAACCATTCATCGTAGAAGTGCGAAATCTCTTGTAAATCAGTCCAATACAAAATTAGTTTTCGCAAGGTTCTGTAATAGTTTGGGCGGTGGCATCTAAGCGAAACGTAAATAATAAAGCAAATAAAACGTTTTGATGTGACTTGTTCACTTACATTTTTTTCCTAAATGGAGTCCATCTACGAAGATGTAAGTTACCCAGCAGCCTCAGTTGGAAATGTCGGCCGGCCGAAGTGGCCGAGCGTTTCTAGGCACTTCAGTCTGGAACCGCGCGACCGCTACGGTCGCAGGTTCGAATCCTGCCTCGGGCTTGGATGTGTGTGATGTCCTTAGGTTAGTTAGGTTTAAGTAGTTCTAAGTTCTAGGGGACTGATGACCTCAGATGTTAAGTCCCATAGTGCTCAGAGCCATCTGAACCATTTTTGGAACTGTCCCACAGCGGTGTGATGATCATAAGAATGAAGTTAACAAACTTTCCGTGCTATCCACAATACGGGTTTCTGATTATTATCGAGACTTTTTAGGGAGAGGGAACTGGAAAAACGAAAAGGGCTTATTTCTTTCCCGCAACATTTATCAATTAACTAGCTGCAGTGCCCGGCGTTGCCCGGAATGTTTAATATTTGCCACACGAAGTGATAGGCCCTGTGGCTTCTTGATACTCATAGCGAATGCAAGCTGCGTTGGAAACTGCAATCTCTTTACTGAAGGGCATATTTCAACTGTTGGGTGTCAACAGAATGCCGCGAATGAGTAAGTCCTCACCTGTGGCATCCATAAAAGTCAGATTCTAGGCTTTCGTTTCTGACTTTCGCATATATACAAAAAGTTCACACCAAAGTTTTGCAATGACATCTATATCATGCTTTGTTTACTTTTTAAATTACAAATTGAAATAATATATCTGTAATACATAATATACCTAAAATCTCGCTGCAAAATACGTAGTTCTATCATTACAACATACGTAATTATCTGCAAGAAATATTGTAAGTCTAAAAATATGTGCATACTTTTAATGTATAAATATTTAACATATTTAAATTTTGTACTACTTAAATACATATGTACAGTCAGCACGGTTTAAAGAACCCCTAATTACTTAAAACGACATGCCGAATTAGCAGTTACTACATTGCAAGCTGCGAAACTTCCATTTCACGAAAACATAATGAAATCGTATTTACAGTCAGCATAAGTATAATTTTACCCAGCCCGAATAAAATTGATGTTACATTCTGCGACAGTATTTTATTGTGTTTTTGGATAGTTCGTCTTCTCCTATTTCAGCTCAGATTTCACGGTGAAAGTTGGGCTGTGTTTGAACACGACTAACTGCTCGAACAGTTTGCGTCACAGTTCGGGGAATCTTTTGATCGGTTCGCGATCTAGCGATTTTTGCTAGTACTATATCCACCACCTGCCCTAGCGTTTTATGGCACTGTGAACTTTAATAATGAAAACAACAGTTAAAAAGGGCAAAATTATCTTCTAAGGCATGTACCATGTGTAACAACGGCAACTTATCAATAAATAAGAGTTTGACATCATGTTACACTCAAATTCTCGAGCTTTCGTTCGTCCCGCGATGCAGTGACGTCTGGTGGTACTATCTTCAAAACGGGTGTTGCCGCTGTAATTTATTCTTGCCATAGGAGTTGTCGTCAGTTTACCACGATATATTTCGTTTGTTGGCATTTAATTTTTCATTATTTCTTTTTTTCACTGTTTCATCTGAATATAGAAATCATAAGTATATGGACCAAGAACTGAAGGGAATAGGTCAAGTACTTTTCGAGATGTTTGGTAACAACGTTTCTCCTTTACATATGTATTGACATGTATTTATATATTTTTATGTATTTTGAATATAAAAAACATATAGCCTATGTCCGCCAAATGTTCATTATATACAGTTGTGGTGTGCGTATTGTAAGACCTTCGGTACACACACCATCAGATTATTTGACTTGTCGCTCTAACGAAGTAGGCGAGTGTCAGCAATATGGCTCGTGGTCTTATCGTGGCGTGTTTATCTTCTGCCGTTAGGCCAGATGATAGAAATGCCACTTGCACGCTTAGAGTAGCAGATTGACGGTGACCAACTTTAAACAGAACTTGATTAATTTTCACACACATTTATTAAAATAATGACAAGCATAAAAATTACTTAACTTGGTTCTGGATCCTATTTACAATTGACAATCTGAAGTTCCTATGGTATTGGTACCTTAATCTTATTCTCACATATATCTCTGATACTTGACAAAAGTGTCTATACATTTACCTTCATCGCTATGTACAGGAATATGGTAATCTTATTAGGCGCAGACTGAAACTTGACTATAGACTGGTACAGACTGGTGCAGACAAATGCAGACTGACTAATCGGAGGTCTGTACACTCGTTATAATACCTCGCGCGTTCATGTATCACTGCGCGAGTGTGATCCGCGAGGAGAAAAGGTTCTACGTTAGCAGCAATCTCATTGGCTGCGTTACATATTAATACGCGGATCGGCAGAAGCAGAATTTGGTCCGTCTCTATGGCAGCGCCATCTCGTAGTGCGGAGACGGACGAGAGCTGCGCCTACGTTGTTGTGCTTAGCGGGGCGCGCTCTAGTGGGAAAGTTGTGTACGCGCCAACTACGCGGAACTATGTACACAACAATAGTTCTTCGTGAGCGAGGAATGGTAATCTTCCACTGACAACCATTTCAGGATTTATGTGCCATCAGTGCCCAAGAGATTTCGACTGTTTTGGTTGCATCACACAGCTCAAACTATTTTAGGCGAACCTATTATTTGATCCAAGAGCGACGAAAACTACTTCGCTGCAAACAGCATCCGCTCGAATGGGAGACACGTGAAAATTTTGCAAGCGGCGAAAGGGAATTTAATGTAGAGCCTCCCACAGTGGCCTCGTGTTGTCTGGTCGGTCGTGATCTCAATGCTGGCTGCCGCCGCGTTGCGGATGCCCACGGCGTGCTGACGACTCTCCACGTGGGCGGAGGGGGAGGGGCGGGGCAGACGGGCAGTGAATGCGAGGCAGGCAGCGCTGGACGCGAGCGCCTTCCCTTAGCTCGTTATCGGGCCTCTCGCTCACATATTGATCAGATGGCGCGTCGCCAAGGCGGACAGTCCGCTCCCAGCCGAGGGCGCTGTCAGGGGGCAGGTGCGCGCCGAATGAAAGATGTCCGGCCGCCAGCTCTCATATTAGAGCCACCTACGAGTGATCCTGCTCTCGCCAGGATCACAAAAGCCATTGCGGCATATGCAATTAGTGTATCTGTAATTGCATGGTAATACAGGGTGTTACAAAAAGGTACGGCCAAACTTTCAGGAAACATTCCTCACACACAAAGAAAGAAAATATGTTATGTGGACATGTGTCCGGAATCACTTACTTTCCATGTTAGAGCTCATTTTACTACTTCTCTTCAAATCACATTAATCATGGAATGGAAACACACAGCAACACAACGTACCAACGTGACTTCAAACACTTTGTTACAGGAAATGTTCAAAATGTCCTCTGTGAGCGAGGATACATGCATCCACTCTCCGTCGCATGGAATCCCTGATGCGCTGATGCAGCCCTGGAGAATGGCGTATTGTATCACAGCTGTCCACAATACGAGCACGAAGAGTCTCTACATTCGGTACAGGGGTTGCGTAGGCAAGAGCTTTCAAATGCCCCCATAAATGAAAGTCAAGAGGGTTGAGGTCAAGAGAGCGTGGAGGCCATGGAATTTGTCCGCCTCTACCAATCCATCGGTCACCGAATCTGTTGTTGAGAAGCGCACGAACACTTCGACTGAAACGTGCAGAAGCTCCATCGTGCATGAACCACATGTTGTGCCGTACTTGTAAAGGCATATGTTCTAGCAGCACAGGCAGAGTATCCCGTATGAAATCATGATAACGTGCTCCATTGAGCGTAGTTGGAAGAACATGGGGCCCAATCAAGACATCACCAACAATGCCTGCCCAAACGTTCACAGAAAATCTGTGTTGATGACGTGATTGCACAATTGCGTGAGGATTCTCGTCAGCCCACACATGTTGATTAAGAAAATTCACAATTAGATCACCTTGGAATGAAGCCTCATCCGTAAAGAGAACATTTGCACTGAAATGAGGATTGACACATTGTTGGATGAACCATTCGCAGAAGTGTACCCGGGGAGGCCAGTCAGCTGCTGATAGTGCCTGCACACGCTGTACATGGGACAGAAACAACTGGTTCTCCCGTAGCACTCTCCATACCGTCACGTGGTCAACGTTACCTTGTACAGCAGCAACCTCTCTGACGCTGACATTAGGGTTATCGTCAACTGCACGAAGAATTGCCTCGTCCATTGCAGGTGTCGTCGTTCTAGGTCTTCCCAGTCGCGAGTCATAGGCTGGAATGTTCCGTGCTCCCTAAGACGCCGATCAATTCCTTCGAACGTCTTCCTGTCGGGACACCTTCGTTCTGGAAATCTGTCTCGATACAAACGTACCGCGCCACGGCTATTGCCCCGTGCTAATCCATACATCAAATGGGCATCTGCCAACTCCGCATTTGTAAACATTGCACTGACTGCAAAACCACGTTCGTGATGAACACTAACCTGTTGATGCTACGTACTGATGTGCTTGATGCTAGTACTGTAGAGCAATGAGTCGCATGTCAACACAAGCACCGAAGTCAACATTACCTTCCTTCAATTGGGCCAACTGGTGGTGAATCGAGGAAGTACAGTACATACTGACGAAACTAAAATGACCTCTAACATGGAAATTAAGCGTTTCCGGACACATGTCCACATAACATCTTTTCTTTATTTGTGTGTGAGGAATGTTTCCTGAAAGTTTGGCCGTACCTTTTTGTAACACCATGTATATCTACTGCTTGGACAGTGGACGCATAAGAAACTCTAGGTGTGGTCTCTGTTGTGTAAGACTTCGTACACAATGGTAGTAAGGAAAGGTAGGCTACAGACTGGTGCGGCAACTGTCGTCGTAGGAAAGCTGGAGAGGAGTAGAAATGTTTCGCGAACAAGATACTATAACAAACGAAAGATTTACTTAACTTCATTTCTCCCAAAGTCAAAAAGCATGAAACACAAACGAAGGTTTCATAGTGTAGTGGCTCAAAGGGCACGCCGGCTGAGCAACTGCCGCCGGCCATCCTATTTCTTGGCGTTCGTAGTCCAGAGACGCTGGAGACGTGGCTCAGCGAGCGTGCTCCATTGGGTTTGCCGGATCCAACACGACCGATATCGGCGTCGGACGCAAACTTACAATTCCGTTGCCAACTGTGATACACCGGTAAGGTGGTAGAATTAACGCGATTTCTACATCAAAGATTAGAAAAAATACAGCAGTTAGGAAGAATCGAGGGGAAATGGGTATTCGTGCCGAACTTTCGATACATGATACTAAAGTCTCATTCTATCACAATCGCTGGAGAATAATTGCCTGTTGTCCCTGATTCATGCTTCTAGGTTAGCTGGTTTCCCAAAGCCTCCCTCCAGTCATTTGGTACCAAAAGCAAAGTGCCAATTCGAATCCATAGTGTAGCCTTCCACATGAGTAAAATATGGACGACGAACAGTTCTGACAAGAAAGGAATAGAATATACAGAAATGTGTGGCTACAGAAGAATGCGGAAGATCAGAACTAATGATGAAGGTACTGAATCAAAGGAGAACTGTAATTTACGACACACCTTGAACTTCACAAAAAGAAGCAATTGGTTGATAGGACACTTGATGAGCTATCGAAGAACTGCCAGTTTAGTACTGGAAGGCAGTGTGGTGAGGGGTAAAAATTGTAATGGGAGATCAAGGCCTTACTACAGTAAGCAAGTTCACTTCGATGTAAAGGTTGCTATAGTTCTGCAGAGATGTAGAGGCTTGCACAGGATAGTCTAGAGTAGAGAGCTACATCAAAGCAGCCTCTGCACTTCAGAGACGACAATAACAATGCAGACAACTCTACTGGGTATTCCAGAAGTCAGCTCCACAGCTGTAATGTATTTAAAAAAAGTGATGTTTGGTAGCACACTGTCAGTTGCTAAGTCAATCACTTTATTACGCTGTTAAGTTTCCGCCACCTAGGTCATCATAAGTTCATTTAAAAAATCACCTTAGCGTATGTACGTCTAATCCATCCATCATGGTTTCGATAATGACCATTCCGTCCCAAACGCAGAACTTCGTTCAAATTTACTACTAAATTCCCTCTTGTGTTGGATACGAAAAAAAAATTACGGAAGTTCTATCCATAATTTTGTTCAATCTGACATATCAAGTACAGAAACTTTGACGCAGACCTTTTATGTTCTAAATTTGAATCGGAATAGCCATTAACGAAATCATGTTGCACTACACATAAGTATGTTTAGGAGATGTTTTTGATTGCAACGTAAGTATAATCACCTACCAGCTGATGTAGTAGATAACTTTATTGTACAAAATGGCAATTTAAATCAGGTGCTCTGTTTATATAAGTGAATGTAGATATAGGTACGGAAAGATGACAGTAATTGTGTGAAAGCAGATGTACTTTTCTCAAAATACCAAGTGATCCCGAAAGCTCAAGTGTTTGTCCGATGAACAAAGTTAACATTCAATGTTCTGTCGAGCGAGAGTACTGCAATAACACATTTAGCTTATTTCACATATATAGATTATTGTGGCGTTGTCCCAAGGTTTCTCTCAAAAATCAAAATGTTTAGGGACAGAAGAAATCAATAGCTACGTTGTCTCCGTAGATGGTGACGGAACATTTGAATTAACGAGAGAATTTATAACAATTTGTTCAAAAATGTTCAAATGTGTGTGAATTCGTAAGGGACCAAACTGCTGAGGTCATCGGTCCCAAAACTTACACACTACTTAAACTAACTTATGCTAAGAACAACACACACCCCCGTGACCGAGGGAGGACTCGAAATCATTAGAAAATAGCTTGTGCTTGGGTAAGTAACGTGGTAGACGTCTGTGGCTGTGTACTGAATAACACTGTAGTGATTTAAAAAATCGTGGCGCCATTGTTCCCATTCCTGCTAGTCACAGTCAGCAATATTTTTATTACACGTTCATTCAACAGGTACTGTCACGTTGTTTGGATATTAACATACGACGCTGGTACACATTCTGGTGATTAAGTAGTGTCTATGACTGTAACTCCCGACCGGGTGCACACTGGTAACTAAATGCTTGCGTGCAACAAAATTTCGAATCGTTTCTTTCGCTGTGATTTTAGAGCTTCGTGGCGGAGAATAGCGTGGAGCAAACGACGATCCAAAATAGTGTGACGCGGAATACGGTTGACCAATAACGCTAGTAATAAGAAAACTCTATAACGAGTATGGTAGAGGGTTCTTCTTCCTCTATTAAAGTATTTTTCCCTCTCACTCATAGACTGAACAATGGAAGAACGTTTGCTTGTATGTCTCTTTGCACAAGGTATTCGTTTCGTTAATGAATTCTTTCGTCGCTGTTTGGTAGACAATTTAATTGGTTAAAGAGAGTGATAGGCTCATTTTATAAGTCTCTATTAGAAACAAAAACTTGTTTTTGATAGTTATTAATTGGAATGTTATAAACATTCTCCGGATCTTGGATAGGACAGGTGTCATTTCTTTCACACTATCCCGCAAAACAAACAGGCCTGTACCTACTACTACTGCCTCCCCGAATATATTGAAGATGTTTACTGTAGTCCAACAGTACATGACTACCAACAACATTACCAGTATTCCCAGCACGATACATTCGATATTACTTATGTGTCTACAGAAGATTCTACGTCCTAAATAACATGCCGCTTTCTGACTATAAAAAGGATTTAAATCCTGTCCTAAACATTCCTGTATATTCCATACGAACACATTTGTTTTAGTAAGCGTTGGTACTATACAGGACGAAAATTCTCTTGAGTAAGCACTTCCATTTAACTTTTTTAGCTACATTCAACCTACATTTGTGCACTTCATGAGAATGTATCAAGTGAGTGTAAAACAGTTTTAGAAAGATGACGTGGATAAAGAAAGAATGGAACACCCAGAGCCAATACGCTAGCTCGCGCCAAAACGCTCATCGGTAATTCGGCTGACGTCTGGCATGCCACAAGCAAACACGACAGGACTGCTAATAGTCGCATTCTACGTAAATGCTCTAAAATGAGAACAGAAATGTCACAATGTTTTCCAATGATGATGTCATTTTCAGAGAAGTTAGAACGTGAGAAGCACTTAATGCATTCAACGATGGACCAAGAAAAAAAAGACTTGCATGAATGCGTTGCTTACAAAAATGGTCCAACGTAAAACATGATAATACAGATACATTATTTTTGTGTGAAAAAGCACAAACATAACTGAAGTTGAGGAGCTATGTAGCTTCTCTGCAACACATTGCTAATGCTAGTCATTTTTTGCGCCATCAAAATTATGTGACCGCTTTCAAGCGTGATTCCGTGCTGATTAAAAGGTGGCCTGTTCGATCTGTTTTCATCAACAGGAATGGACTCGAAGGATGCTCATTAACGTATATCGACAGTTCATAAGATACAAGTTCTCCTCCCGAAAAACAAAGGAAAATGGTATAAGAAGTATGAGACTGTGCTAATGCAAGGTGCCACTTCTTTCTACTCCCCATTTGTTAGCCGAAGAGTGAGACAAATAGAACTTTGAATGACGAACAACGAAATGGTGTATGCGCAGTTAGTACTGTTCTGTGTTCTCATTACGACAGTGGATAGGATTTGACAGAAGACTCAACATTATCGCTGGCCTTAGCGACAAGAGTGTGCAACGTACGAGAATGAGCATCTACTCGAGATCTGGCATTTTAGCATAAGACTTTATTCTCTAACAATTCACCTCTTTCAAACTGAAACTTTCACTCTACAGCGGACCGTATGCTGTTTTAAAAAATAAAGTCGTATGGCATGAACTGCTAGGAGACCCCGAAGGGCAGATTCAGCCGCGTAACTGGAAAGGTCTTTCCTAGCCTTCACGCCTGCAGACATCTTTCGCGAAGTATGAGACCTGTTTTGGGAAGTGTCTCTGTTAGGTTTAGGTCACTGAAATGTGTGTGTGTGTGTGTGTGTGTGTGTGTGTGTGTGTGTGTGTGTGTGTGTTTAGTGTAGTGTAATGTCACGTTCGTCTTGGAGATAATGAGAGAAGGAAGAGGGTGAAACCCGGTGCCGTCACATAGCTTAGCCTTCTCGAATAGCACCAAGGGGGGCGTTGAGCTTAACGTCCCAATCTGAAAGAGTCGCAACCCCACTTGATGAAACACTGCGGTAAGGTTTGGAATTTAAACGACGGCAATGACTCGAATACAGGTGACCAGTGTCTTTACGCCACCCCAGTCCTGTTCCCCCTGCCGTAAATACAAAAGGAAAATTGCCAACAGCACGCGACGTACGTGGACGGTGACCCATCCAAGTACTGCTCAAGGCCGATGGTTCAAATGGCTCTGAGCACTATGGGACTTAACATCTGTGGTCATCAGTCCCCTAGAACTTAGAACTACTTAAACCTAACTAACCTAAGGACATCACACATATCCATGCCCGAGGCAGGATTCGAACCTGCGGCCGGAGCGGTCACGCTGTTCCAGACTGAAGCGCCTTTAACCGCACGGCCAAGGCCGATGAAGCTTAATTTCGTGATGTCATCGGAACCGGTGTACCCACCTCGGCACGCTCATTTACGTGCGCTCTTTTGAAACTGCCTCACAAATTAAAACTTGTGTCCAGAACGAGATTTTCACACTCCAGCGGAGTGTGCGCTGATATGAAACTTCCTGGCAGATTAAAACTGTGTGCCGGACCGAGACTCGAACTCGGGACCATTGCCTTTCGCGGGCAAGTGCTCTACCAACTGAGCTACCCAAGCACGACTCACGCCCCGTCCTCACAGATTCACTTCTGCCAGTATCTCGTCTCCTACCTTCCAAACTTTACAGAAGCTCTCCTGCGAACCCTGCAGAACTAGCACTCCTGAAAGAAAGGATATTGCGGAGACATGGCTTAGCCACAGGCTGGGGGATGTTTCCAGGTCCCCAGTTCGAGTCTCGGTCCGGCACACAGTTTTAATCTGCCAGGAAGTTTCAGTTTTTAAAACTTGTGTGTTCGACCGGGAATCGAACCCAGAACTGTGCCTTTCAGTGGATATTGCTTTTACAAGGGCAGGTATCCAGACACTACATCGATTTGATTTATTGCTCATTTAGAGACCTGTTGCCTTACATTTTATAACAGGTCGTTCATTTTACAGCTTTTCATGTAGACTACAAAACATATTCCTCATTAAAAACAGCAGTTATTGTTTTCAACAATTACAAAGAAAGTAATAATCAATTAAAATACATTGGAAACTAAAGGAAGAAAACACAAGAAATATTCAAATTTTAAGAAGATTAGATGATAGGAAAGACTTGGATAGAAAGAGAGAGAGAAATATTACTCTAGCTGAGCCAGCCTGGTCTGAAAGCCTTGGGATTACTTCGAGCCTTGCAGTCCCGGTTCGCTAGAGTTTAATTTAAGAATTAATGTTTCTAAACACTATTTACAAAACACTATAACTATTATGTACACTGTGGAAAATGGTTCTGAGCACTATGCGACTTAACGTCTGAGGTCACCAGTCGCCTATAACATAGAACTAATTAAACCTAACTAACCTAAGGACACCACACACATCCATGCCCGAGGCAGGATTCGAACCTGCGACCGTAGCGGTCGCTCGGTTCCCGACTGTAGCGCCTAGAACCGCACGGCCACTCCGCCCGGCCTGTACACTGTGGAAAGCGCAGTGGTGTCTGAGTGTACAGCATGATATCTTGCGGTTATTAATCAATTTTCAGTTCCTATATTTGTATGTCTTGAATTTTACCTGTTACGTTGCTTGCATACTAAGAGTTCAGTTACAAATGCTACATACCAGCAGCGGAGTAATTACGCGGGATGATTATGCCTGCTGTCTATATTTAAGCTAGAACAGGTTTACAAGGTCGATTGCATTCCACTGTTTCTTCTAGTACAGTTTAATTATTCTAGATGTTGTGGAAGGTTGTATGTGGTACGTGTTGGTGAAAGAGTTCGCTGTTAGAGTGAGTGTATGTTTCGGTACTGCTGTCTGTGTTGGTGTACGAATTGACACTGCTGTCTTACGTGCTTCGTATGCGTTGCAGTGTTACGTTACACGGCCGTGTCTGTATATATTCGTCATCTAATGTCCTTGAGACATCATCAGCGATTTTATTTACCATTTCCTACTAGTCTTTGTGTCTTATTGCCCGTACCACGTCATTGTCGCACTGCATTGGTGTCTGATGTGCTGCTCTGTATCGGTGTCAGTGTTCTGTGTTCTCGGAATCCACGTTCCCAAAAGCACAAGTAGCACTCTGGCTGCGGCCACGGTGTAAGTGAACCATACCCCGGCTGGGATTGATATGGCTCAGTTTCAGACTGAGGAAGAAATGATATAGATAGCCTACGGCCCTTATAGCTCAACGCTTTGCCCCATGTCCACCCGCTATTTAACGAGTTGGCGCTTCTTCTGTGATGTTCTGTCCGATAATCTCGATTACCTTATCCTGTCGCCCCCTCCTCAGCCAGCACACTGCAGCTCGAAACCGAATGGTTATGTCGATAGGGAAGGTTTCAAGCACCAAGCAGAGTGATTCAACTGACGTGGCGTTGAAACCTTCAGACAGTCTTACCAGAGCGCTTCTCTACCCTCACCGCAAGCCAGCAGTACAACTCGTGAAAACTTGCCAAGCAGTTACATGTAGTTCTGTCGTGCAACAATGTTTTTAGTTAATTAAAAAAGAAACAATTTTTTTGTGTTTTATGATTTCATATGGCAGGAAGATCGATGCTACTGCAGAGTAGTAAGCAAATACTACTTACAAGACAAACTGCCTGTTGGCTTCTGTCTCGGTTTCTTCGGGCCGAGGTTTGTTTGATGACTTTTTGACGTTTCGCCAGTACGAGTGTCAAAGCTTCACCTTCCACTGCTGGTGGTGAACTGGAGTCGAGCCTCGCGGCAGTAAATATGTAGCTGGCGCGCCTACGTCCGTTGGCATTTCCGGTGCTGTTCTCCTCTTGCTGCCTGCAACGGTCGTTCGCTGCAGCACAGAAAGCCAGGATCCTTTTACCTTCAGGCTTTCTTATTTCCTGTTGAAGCTGTTCTCGTGTTCGCGTATTTCTATAGTTCCTCTGAACAAGTGTGTGTGTCAGCTCTCCCCTATGGCAAGAACTTCCGTGTCAGTGAATTTTACTACGTGGTCGGTCTCACACAGCGCGTGATCCGCCACGACCGATTTATCCACCTGCCCCAACCTGCAATGCCGTTTTTGTTCGGTGATCCTGGTGTTGATTGTCATACCAACACAGGCTTTTCTGCATGTACGTGGTATGAGGTGTATTCCCGACATGGGAAGTGGGCCCCTTTTCTCCACTGCCGATCTGAGACACCCTCTGATATTCTTTGTCGGTTTATCAATAGTCTTTACCCCGTTTTTGCGCAGTATACGGCCGATTCTGGCCGTCACTCTGGGAATGTATGGCAGAAAGGCCGTGCCCGGCATTTCTATTTCCGATGTGTCACTTCGCCGAGTGGGCAGATCGTTCCGAGCACCTGTTGTCTCTGCAGATCTCCGAGTAAGCCATCTCCGGACACCGTACAGTCGCCTTCGTCACAGCGCTTTATCGATTACACCTTTACTTACACAACAAATAACAACGCTGAAATTCCGTGTAATATTATGCCTTAATCGGCGCTTCTACTGAGCAGTATCGGATGTTTTGGTAATGCAATCAGAAGACGAACAAACGCTAACGGTCTTCTTAATCATTACAGTGTTTAGAGCGACTGGAACTACGTTTCCACAGAAACGCTGTCTGTGCAGCTACTGTTAAACAGCTAACTACTTCTTAACTCTCCATTTCGTTTTCTCAAACATTCTGCCTTTTCATGAAACAAGAACAACAAATGAAGTAACATCGTGAAGACAGAAACTGATACCTCATTAAGTCCGTTATGATGGAGTGAACCACCTTGCTGAAAAACAATGAACTCAAGTGCTGAACATCTGAGGTGATCAGTCCCCTAGAACTTAGAGCTACTTAAACCTAACTAACTTAAGGACATCACATACATCCATACCCAAGGCAGGATTCGAACCTGCGACCGTAGCGGTCGCGCGGTTCCAGACTGAAGCCCCTAGAACTGCTCGGTCACACCGGCCGGCAATGAACTCAATGTCGTTGTGAATCTTGTGGTAAATGTGTTGAATTCCATTGTGTAAAGTGCAATGTAGGGTTATATTCTGGCAGACGTTTCTAGTAATGCCACACTTCACACTTCAAATTACATCTCAACCAAGAAAATGCAGTTTTAAAGGAAAAATGTAGTTTCTAAATTGTATACAGTTTACCAATTTCTGAACTTAAATGTTTGTTTTGTACAAGAAATAGCTGTAAGTAGACTATATACAATGTCTTCCAGATTTGTTTTCGAAGAAGAGTACAATATTCTTATAGACAAATTTAATCCGTAAGTCTTATCACAGGTTCCGCATGAATCTATTTATGTTGTTCGTTTACAACGGGTTAATCACTTCTGTTTCCTCGCGAACCAATGCACCTGAATCTGATTGTTCTGATCTACGTTATAATTCCCTCTATCAAGGAGCACTGATCCGCAGGTGTGGGACGAGGATTTTCCTGGGTGGTTAATGCAAGTATTCTTTTATCCGTGGAGATATTGAAGCAATTTTGGATTTTAATGGACAAATCACTGTTTCACGTATCTAGACGGCTCACGAACAGAAGTATATAGTGATATACCACAGATCAATTTTACTGTGAAGCTTTTCGAAAAAATAACCACAAAATGTGCACAATGAGGGGCTAAAGTTGTCGGCAAAACGTAGTTTGAGCGCCTTTATGTAAATTTGACAAGTGAAAGAATGCGGAACAACACTGTGCTAAGTGTCGTCGGAGTCTTTCGCGACGGCATACATGAATAAAACGTTCTCGGTTTTCCAGCAGCGTCAATTCAAATAAAATGCTCGAGCTTTCGATGGCCATCTCCGTCGTCAGGAGTTCACTCAGTGAACACTGTGCTAACACACTTTGTTCTCATATTTGGCACATTTCCCTACATTTTTTGTGAAATGTTTCACGGTGAACACATAAGAGTAAATGTGTTACATCAATGAATCCTTTTCACCGGCTGATGAATACAACTTCAATGCATATCGTTCCACACATTTTTTTAAAAAATATCAGAGCTTCAAATCTCGATAAATAAAGAAAATTAATTACACAGCAAAATACCCGTCTATAGACTTAAAGCATCCGTTTTGAAATTTATAACAGCTAATTTAAGAACTGAACTAAACCCAAAGCCGAATAATAAAAAATATGATCCAGTTTAAATCAGAATACTCTGCTCTCTCGGTTTGAGGCCATACGCGAAATTTCACTGTGTTTTTGTTAAATAACAGATTTGTAAGTTCCTTTTCAGCTGATAGATCGATAAAATCTCAAGCAAATACGTATGTGGTCAGAGTACCGTAGTAAATGCAACAGTCCTCTAGTGCGTTGCACTGTCGTTGCCAGGCTCTTTAGTGAACACGACTTAAGAAATTCCCGATACGAGTAATTGCATCAGTTTGCAGATTGTGCCCATCTTCGCCACTGAAGTTGTGATGGAATGCAGATCAAAACCTCTGAGGATGTCATTATTTCACAACTTACACGACTCCTTATGTCTTTTGCAACGACAAACACTTCATGAGGACGGACACACCGATCACTTTCATTAGGAAACAAACCAACACTTGAATTTCTTTATTTCCGTTACACATATACGTCTATTACCTATAAACTGGAACAGGTAGTAACTTTTCATTGCTTCTTATAAGGATAATTAAAAATACTATTTAATAACGCTTTTCAGAAAAATAAAATTCCCCGTCTTACTCCCTATTGACTATACATTCAGGTGAGAGACGTCATGCGATACCGACCTGCACATCCACCATGTAATCAAAAGTATCTGGACACTGGCTGAAAATCACAAGTTCGTGGCGCCCTCTATCGGTAACGCTGGAATTCAATATGGTGTTGGCCCACCCTTAGCCTTGATGACAGCTTCCACTCTCGTAGGCACACGTTCAATCAGGTGCTGGAAGGTTTCTTGGGGAATGACAGTCCATTCTTCACGAAGTGCTGCACTAAGGAGAGGTATCGATGTCGGTCGTGAGGCCTGGCACAAAATCGGCCTTCCAAAACATCCCAAAGGTGTTCTATAGGATTCAGGTCAGGACTCTTGTACTGGCCAGTCAATTACAAGGATGTTACTGTCGTGTAACCACTCCGCCACTGGCCGTGCATTATGAAAGGGGCTCGATCGTGTTGAAAGATGCAATCGCCATCTTCAACAGTGGGAAGCAAGAAGGTGCTTAAAACATCAACGTAGGTCTCTGCTGTGATAGTGCCACGCAAAACAAGGGGTGCAAACCTCCTTCATGAAAAACACGACCACACCTCAACACCAACGCCTTCAAAATTATTTTTGGCACTACACATGATGGCAGAAGACGTTCACCGGGTATTCGCCAAACCAACACCCTGCCATCGGATCGCCACATTGTGTACTGTGATTCGTCACTCCACACAATGTTTTTCCACTGTTCAGTCGTCCAATGTTTATGCTCTTGACACCAAGCGAGGCGTCGTTTGGCATTTACCGGCGTGATGTGTGGCTTCTAAGTAGCCGCTCGACCATGAAATCCAAGTTTTCTCACCTCCCGCCCAACTGGCACAGTACTTGCAACGGATCCTGATACAGTTTGGAATTCCTTTTTGATGGTCTGGATGGATGTCTGCCTGTCACACATTACGATCCTCTACAGCTGTCGGCGGTCTCTTGTCAGTGACAGGTGTGTGACACAAGTGACACCCAATAACTTGACCACGTTCGATGTCCGCTGAGCGCCCCATTCTGCTCTCTCATGATGTCTAATGACAACTGAGGTCGCTGATATGGACTACCTGGCAGTAGGTGGCAGCACAATGCACCTAATATGAAAAACGCATGTTTTTTGGGGTGTCCGGATACTTTTGATCAAATAGTGGCGGTAGCATCGGGTACACAAGGCATAAAAGCGCAATGCATTTTCGGAGCTGTCATTTGTATTACAGTTCATGTGAAACAGGCGTGATGACCGTATGACGGCTAGACGCATGGACATTCCAATTCGGAAACTCAATAGCCCGAGAACCACAGTGTCAACAGTCTGCAGAGAAAACCAAATTTCAGGCATTACCTCTCACCATGAACAATGCGCCGGGTTCTCAGTGCTAAAACAAAAGAAATACTGCGTGAAATAACAGCAGAAGTGAATGTGTGACGTACGACGAACGTATCCGTGAGGGCAGTGCGGCGCAATTTGGCGTTGATGGGTTATGGCAGCAAATGACCGGCACAAGTGCCTTTGCTACCAACACGACATCGCCTGGGTTCGTGACCACATCCGTTGGCCCTTAGACGACTGGAAACCGTGGCCTGGTCAGATGACTCCCGATTTCAGTTGGGAAGAGCTGATGGTAGGGTTCGACTGTGGCGCAGACACCACAAAGCCATGGACCCAAGGCACTGTACAAGCTGGTGGTGGCTTCATAACGGGCTGTGTTTTTGTGGAATGGACTGGGTCCGCCGGCCGCTGGTGGCCAAGCGGTTCTACGCGCTTCAGGCTGCAACCGCGCGACTGCTACGGTCGCAGGTTCGAATCCTGCCTCGGGCATGGATGTGTGTGATGTCCTTAGGTTAGTTAGGTTTAAGTAGTTCTAAGTTCTAGGGAACTGATGACCTGAGATGTTAAGTCCCATAGAGCTCAGAGCCATTTATTTCTCGTGGTTTTTCCGTATTGTTGTTCAACCCCTGTATGTGTTAATAACAAGATCACAAAAAATCGCCACTGATGATGCTTTGGAAATAAACTGAATGGAAACGCTTGTTAATCTGACAACGGATGTAGGGGCAAGAAAACAAACGAGAAGAAACATCAAGAGCAATAAAATAATGCAAAGGATCAATTAAAAGGAATAGAAGAGGCGTTCCGAAACTATAACATGAAGGGCTTCCGCAAGACATTTCAAACCAGAATCATTGGATACCAACAACAAAATTTGTTTTTTCAAAATAAATAAATAAAGTGTGAAGAACTGGCACCGAAGAACAACGAGAACTGCGAGACACTGGTGAAGTACTTCAGTGAAATATTGAATTTTCCTGAACCTGTGGAGAGTTGGTGCTAGCCAAGCCTGCAGGTTGCGCTGTTGCATTTGACCACGAACTGCACCTAAGCAATGTCCTCGACACGTTGCAAGTGTCATTCATGGTCAGAAAATTATTCTGGATAGTTGTGAATCCATTACGTCGGAGTTAATTGAATTCGAAAGTGAGTAAATTGTCACTGCTCTTATGGTGTGTGTTTCCATAATCCAGGCAGGTGGATGCTGTTTCAAGAGGCACAGAACCGAAGATTTTATACCGCATACAGTGAAAGCGGAAAAAAATCATCTCCTAAGGCACAACGTGGACGAAAGTGTGTGTTGTGTGATTGTGATGGACGGTCATTGAAGAGACTTGTGACGAGAAAAAAAAAAAAAACTGAACGTTGCATTCGCGAACTCTGTCAGCAACAAAACAACACGAAGGGAGCTCAGCTCTATAAGCAGGGAATTGTAGGGCATCTGGAATTCCAAAACCACTCATCACAGAAAAACGTGTCGCAGAAGCCATAAAATCTGGACTTTGGTGCAATGACGGAGTCATTTGGTCGGATGAGTCATGTTTCACACTGTTCCCAACTTCTGACCTTATTTACGTCCCAAAAGTGAAACATAGCGAGAGTACGGTGACGATTCAGGCATCCATATCGTCGTATTCCAAGGCCCCATAGTTATCCTGCAAAACCCCAATGGTGATGCTGTGTTCCAAGACGACAGAACTTCTGTTTACACAACTCGCATCGTTCAGGACTAGTTTTATGAGCTCGGGGATGATCAGTCGCATTTCGCCTGGGCACCAGATCTCAATACTATTGAGCCTTTGTGGTCTACTTTGAAGAGACAGGTTCTTGATGGCTATCCACCTCCATCACTGTTACCTGAGCTTGCCACAACTATGCAGGACGAATGGTAAAAGATTTCCTAGAAAACCATGGAAGACACACATGCCCTTATCCTCCTACACCGAATAAGTCATGGTAACGGGTTGTGTTTTCGGTGTTTCATATTTTTGTCCACGCTCTGTATCTGTCGCCCTAGAGTTGTACCTCTTTGTTCTGGTTACACCAGGATGTCCGATTTTCGGTGTTTACGTGCACATTTCACCTAAACAATTTACTTTCACTTTGTGTTATTTAAAAATGTGTGTTGTATGTCCTTACTGTGTACATGTGGTAGTTTACGTAAGCAATAAACACACACAAGTGACACATGTTTTTAAATAACACGCAGTGAAAGTGAATTGTTCAGCTGAAACGTGCTGGCAAACGTCGAAAATCGGAGATCCTTGTGTACACAGGCCAACGAGACACGATTCCAGGGCCCGCATCTCGTGGTCGTGCGGTAGCGTTCTCGCTTCCCACGCCCGGGTTCCCGGGTTCGATTCCCGGCGGGGTCAGGGATTTTCTCTGCCTCGTGATGGCTGGGTGTTGTGTGCTGTCCTTAGGTTAGTTAGGTTTCTAAGTTCTCGGGGACTTATGACCACAGCAGTTGAGTCCCATAGTGCTCAGAGCCATTTGAACCACGATTCCAGGCGACACATACGTGATAGCAAGACATGCTTATGACGCTTCGTAAATAAAAGGAAATGAAACGCTAGTGGCATAAAAACAGCCTTTTATTTAAGTCGCATAGACAGACCACACCTCCAAGAAGGTGATGATGATGATAATAATAGTGAATGGCAGCTCTCGATAAAAGATACTTTTTGGGTGACCGATGTTTTCTATTTATTCATGCTTTCTCGGGTCTGCATCAACATGTCCAATCGGGAATTTGCTGTGAAAGGAAAAAAATAAAGTTTCGCTTAGTTTGCTCGTGTCTTCCGTTCACACAGATCCAATGGTTCAAAGTGCTCTGAGCACTATGGGACTCAACATCTGAGGTCATCAGTCCCCTAGAACTTAAAACTACTTAAACCTAACTAACCTAAGGACATCACACATATCCATGCCCGAGGCAGGATTCGAACCTGTGACCGTAGCGGTCGTGCGGTTCCAGACTGAAGCGCCTACAACCGCTCGGCCACACTCGCCGGCTCACACAGATCGTAACTCCCATACAACCGAGGGCGAAAGTGAAATACAAACCTTACTTCGTGCATGTATCATGTTACTGCTTGTCTTTCTTCTGTAATTGTCTTTTGCTGTCGCTTGTTAACTACAGGCCTGTTAAGAGAGAGCTCGGTGTGAAATAACGGGGTGTCCCCGTGCCTAACGGAACGGAGTGTATACGTGACGCTGCCAAGACGCCGCAGGAGGCGAAGGAGAAGGCGCCAGCAAACCTGAAGCCCCAACGACCCACTACTAACCTTCCTCAACTCGATTCAGAGAACCCCTTGCCCAGCCCCGCTCCCTTGTGGGGGATGCACCGCAGGGGAGAAGAGGCGGGCGGGGCACGTGAGTCTCCGAGCACAATCAATAAAATACTACGACCACGACTAACCTGTCAGAAAACATCGGCCTCGCCTTGTCGACCGGCCTCGCGAGTTCAATGTCAATGTCAGGGACACTCATCGCCGGCCGTACTTGCGTGAACGGCATGGCGCGGCCTGCGTGCCTATTGACCGCTCCTCTCATCCCGCTGCAGCGCCGAGGCCTCGATTAAACATCGCTTATCGATATCCGAGCTGTACTGCACTACACAGCGCGACCGAAATGACCTTGGCAAGAAATTCTGCTAACGGCAGGTTATCACGTATGAGTCCGCAATCCGGCAGAATCATTAGAGCACTTGTTACGTGTAAGCCTGACCCGATACCAGTCGCTTATTACATACACGACTGGGTTCAAGTGACAGACTTCTGCGTGCAGCGTAAGATATAGTAAGACAAATTCCGGCCTTTGTAGTTCCCATAGAGTCATTTCTACTAGCTGACTCATGTACTGTTCAAATGTTCAAATTTGTGTGAAATCTTATGGGACTTAACTGCTAAGGTCATCAGTCCCTAAGCTTACACACTACTTAACCTAAATTACCCTAAGGACAAACACACACACACCCATGCCCGAGGGAGGACTCGAACGTCCGGGACCAGCCGCTCAGTCCAGGACTGCAGCGCCTCAGACCGCTCGGCTAATCCCGCGCGGCTGACTCATGTACAGTGCATGAGTGTGGATTTGATGTGATGTACCGTGTGTGTAGCTATAGCTATAGAAATAACAACATGAGAGGAAGAAAAGAGGTTAGCATCCAGGAAATGAGGTGAGAAAGCATTAGGTACAACATGATTACTGGATTACCTTTAATTTGCAGCACAAGGCAACCTGAGGACAGGAAAAGGTCATCTCAGAATCGAGAGAGCTTAATGTACCGTTCCCTGTAAGCATTACCTGCTTTTTAACAAATAACGATAGTGCCTTCGTTAGACATCTGATGAGATTTATTTTTCGTTACCAATTTTAAAATCTGACCACAGACCTACCAGAGTACGTGAAATCATCACATTTAGCCGTTAATTTCAAAATTGTTTGTACATCAAACATCAGTGACGTTACAAACCCGTTTGTAAACATGTTTCACGTTTAGAAATTCAGAAGCTTTACTTTTCTGCTAATAGTGAAGAAATATTGTTTAGTTACTTTAATACCGTGCATGTTTATTTCTATGTTTGAAAAATAATTCATTTTTTGCAGGTGTTGAAAACCGAATACTGTAACTGTTGATGGCTAAATAGTATATTCACACTAAAGACCAAATAACCAAGAATTAAAACGATTAAAAATAACCTGAGGATGGTCTTTAGGTAGTTTACACAACGTTTTAATCGAGCGCTGTGCTGTTCCGCATTTCTGTCTCAGTAACACAAACAGTTAAAAAACGAAATGCCGCATAAGAGAGTTCATACAGTTTGCATAAGAGATGGCGTACACAACATTTCCTCCTCCAGTGTAGGGGATCTGGCGCTAGGAAGTCAAAAACAAAAGTACCAATGTGGATACATAATGACTGCTCCATACTGACGTAACTAAGTGGTATTACACTGCAACAGAAAACGGCTGGAAACTGTTACCGACGATTTAGCTTCACAGCTTATCAGCTTCGGACTTTGCTATTAACAGTACCTAAATTATACACTGGGATCAAATCACTCAATGATCGGAATGTATCACTTTCCTTATTCTTACAGTTTATTCTTTGTCTAACTCTGTAACACTTTTGTTTTCTGATTACTCTTTGAAACGTATCTTCCCATGTTGTTTCGCCGACTGTCATGTATCAATTTATGGCGATATCTAATGTAGCAAGTCACCACATTTGTGCAGCATCGCTTTTGACTATCACAGCCATGGCATCTCTACACTAAATAAGCATAGAAAGCGTTAAAGACGCGAAAGACATCGCAGAAGAAATCACGTGGGGATGATGCGAATAGGTACAGCACAGATTTAGTAGTATCTAGTCGAAAATAAACGCTATGAGAACCATGACCTTAGCATAAAGTTTATAATTTGATTGTAATTCAAATCACCTGGGCTCTGATTGTAAAATGAACATTTATCTGGAATTCATAAATATATAAAAACATAATAGCTCATCTCTTACATTATATCTAGAGAATCAGTAAAATGTGCGTTTATATTCGTTGTTCAAGCTCAGTTTTATCACTGAAGGGAAAAAATATGGTGCTCATGTACTGTACACAGTGTTAGTCCCCTAATGTCCAGTCTTATAATAGTACCATTCAATATTCAAACACTGATTATGCTTATGCATTACGAATGTTTAAGAACCCGTGACTTTTTGTTCAATATAATTACAGGTGACTGTTTATAAAATATAATTACAGAACAACTGCAACCAGTCACAGCTATGTAACCTGCGCACCATCCGAAAATGAGGCTCACAAAGTTAGAAAACCGTTTTATGGAACAAAAAACTATTTCAAAAAAGTGACTCGCAATTAGTATTTATTCTATATGGCTTAACGTTTTCTTTTTGACCATTAAATTAATTTCATAGCTTTACCAAATTGCCCACATGTGCTACAAAGCACTGTCCTACTACCTTTGAAACTAATACTTTGTTACTTACGTGAAAGCCGCGTGGTCTACGGCGCCTTGCCACGGTTCGGTTCGCGCGGTTCCCCCCGTCGGAGGTTCCGAGTCCTCCCTCGGGCATGTGTGTGTGTGTGTGTGTGTGTGTGTGTGTGTGTGTGTGTGTGTGTGTGTGTTGTCGTTAGTTTAAGTTAGATTAAGTATTGCGTAAGTCTAGGGACCGGTGACCTCAGCAGTTTGGTCCCATAGGAACTTACCACAAATTTCAATTTTTTACTTACGAGAAGCTACGCTATGTTTTATAAACGCTGAACATGAGTGCTGCTATAAAACATAGAATGGTGGTACTGAACCTGTATTTGGTGGTACTGAACCTGTATTCCGAGAATTCAACAGCATTCATAATAGAGCACGTGCAAAAATATGGAAATTTTAGAATTTATAACAGAAACACAAGACAAATGGAGAATTTATAACAGAAACACAAGACAAATGGGTCGCACAAAAATAAACATTACTGCACAAAACCAATAAAGACTACAAATGAGGCCCCAGTAGGAAAACAAGGAAGTCTGTAAGAATCACCTGAAAATGTACTTTTAACATATACGAAACCGGTAAAAGTATGATTAGATTAACATTTTTTAAGTCAAACTTGTGGCTGGTTGCTTTTTCAAGTTACATACCTCACGACAGCTTGATCAATGTAACGGACGCAAGGGAAAGTTCACAAGCTCTTACGAGAACTTCCACATCGCAAATAAACAGCATCACCACACCAAATTTTTGCACTTTAGAGCTGTACTCTCATTTCTGAACAAGCAACCGGTTGAGATTTGCGTTGAATGTATTAACTACTTCGACCGTGTTGTATGTACCATCTTGTTGCGGAAAGCGAGACTTCGTCTATGTCGTCCCGTACAGATCAGGACCATATATGTGTGACATTGTTTGACAAAGGTGGGGAATGAAATATGCAGTGGCGCTGCAGAAATAGGTAGGTGCGATTTGGGGAAACTACGAAAACCTAAATCAAGACGATAGAGACGGAATTTGAGCAGCACTGCTCCAGAATATGGGTCCAGTTTAATAACTAGTGAGTAACTTTGTTTCTGTATTACTCAAATGGTCTTCACTGGTATCAGCCATTCAGAGTTAGACAAGTACACACCGATCACACAAGTACACACTTAAACAACGGCATTATACATATTTCTTACATAAAAATGCAAGTAGTTACTAAATGATACTCGCACAATAACAGTGAAGTTAATCTCGTCAGACAACGTCTATTCATACAGCGTGAGTTTATGTTTTCTTTTGAAAAATGTGATAAATCTGTCGGCAAAACTGAACGGTATTTTCCTCCCTTTTGATGGTTTGAAATGCACTATTAACTGATTATTTACAACACGGAAATGTTTGATCGTCGAAGTTTTGTTCATATCCATCCGCGTCTAACAGTTCACGCTTTATGTCTGAAACGATGGCACATTACTGATTGCTTTTATTTATTTCAATAACTTTCAGAAAAGTAGCTTACGTTAATGTCGGTAAAACGTGGTAACAATGGTAGCGGACCACAGTACAGTTTCCTACTTATGCTGCGAGTATTTGCTTGCAAATCCTACAAGGAAGTTCTTCCAGTAAATAAATAAATAAATAAATAAAATAAAAAAAGAAGTTTAAAACGAAACGAAATGGAAATTTAGACAATGGATGGTTATGAAAACGATAAGTATGATTTATAGTGGCTACTTTAGAACTGAAATGGCAATACAGAAAATAAGTTTATTTCTTCATTTATGGTACGCATTTTATTTTAGATTTTAGCACCCAACCGATAGCGAATCTTACAGTTAGTTTAGATGGACAGGCATTCGCCGTAAGTTTTGTAATTAATCCCTGGATGGCACAGAACGGTACTACCGAATATGCGTCCTGCTTCTCTACGATGGAAAGCAACAGTAGAATACGACCATTGCGTTTTACAATATGTAAATATGTGGCATCGGAAGTTCCGTAAGGCCTTTAGCGGATGATGCTGTTGTACACAGAGAAGTCGCAAGCGGAATGCACGAAGACCTGCGGGTGATCGACGCTTAATGCAGGGAGTGGCAACTGACGGTCAGTATAAATAAATGTAACTTAATGCGAATATATAGACGCAAAGACTCTTCATTGTATGATTAAGCAACAATTGCAGAACCATCACTCGAAGCAATTACTTCCATAAAAGATCTGGGAGTATGGGTACGGAGCGATGTGAAATGGAATGGCCATATAAGAGCAACCGCGCGTAAAGCAGATGACAGGCCGACATTCATTGGAATAATCCTCAAGTAATGTAGTCCGCCAACAAAGGAAATAGCTTACAAAACACTCGTTCGACAAAAACTTGAATGTTGCTCGACAGTATGCGATATGTGCCAGATCAGATTGCTAGAGGAAATTGAGAAAATCCAAAATACAGCAGCGTATTTCGTTACATGTTCATTTAATAAACAACGAAACCGTCACAGAGATGACCAAACAACTCCAATGGATTTTTGTTAAAATTTCTCAGAGCGTATGTTCCTAGATAAGCCAACAAAGATATTGCTTCCTCCTACGTATATCTCCCGAAAAGACAATGGAGATAAAATTAGAGAGATCTGAGCCCATAAGAGGCTTAATGACAACCGTTCTTCCCATGAGCTATTTGCGACTGGAACAGGAAAGCGAGTAGTGACATAGAAAGATCACTTATTCCTGAAGACGAGACAATTTAGCATTTCGTTCAAGTAATAACATCAGCTTCAGGCGGTAAGGAAAGAGAGAGAGAGAGAGAGAGAGAGAGAGAGAGGGAGAGAGAGAGAGAGAGAGAGGGAGAGAGAAGGAAGAGACCACTGTAATCTTTCAGAACGCTTGTAAACCAAGAAAATAAGGTATAAATCAGAATACACTTCATACTCAACGCTGTCAAGTGTTCTTCTTCTTCTTCTTTTGTGGCTCTACAGCTCATTGTGAGCCTTGATCCGTTGCTAGAGCTCTCCAATTTCTATAATCCATTTACCGGAGATCTTCGATAACTCCAATTCATCTGATTTTCGGCCGATAACGCCCTCCCTATCCTCCTGAATTTCCTTGCAATACTTTTGAATACTGCCGCATCACTCATTCGTGCTACATTCCCAGCTCACATCAATCTGGATGATTTCACTATTTTTCTGTTAGATGGGTCTTTAATGTTTGTATCTTTTCCTTCATATTCCTATTTCACAAATTGGGCCGTTGATTCTTCGAAGGGTCTTTCTTTGAGATGCGTCGAACATTCCGAAGTCTTTTGCTGTTAGCGTCCACGCTACGGAGACGTATGTGAGCAAGGTGTTATAAATATTTAGTAGGTGAGTAATTTGGAGGTCAGGAACCTTGATGATAAGACTTGTTAGAGAAAAATAAGGTCCATTGGCTGCTATTGGTCTCTGTTTAATTTTATAGGAAGTGTCGTTTGAGTAGGTGACTGTCGTACCCAGATGCTTGCACTGCTCTCCAGTACTGAATGTGGTTTCTGTTACTTCTTTCAATAAACAGTGTAAATGATCTGTAGCTGGGTAAAGAAAATCTTGTACATTGTAACATTAAGTGATTGTCTTATCATTTTAAATCATTCACTAATCGAGCAGTCGCTCGACGACAGCTACAGTTAGCAAATAATGTTGCGAGAATGTAAAAGGTGAACGTCCTGTGACGTAACGTGTTTACTGTCGAAGCGCCGTCAGAGATGCAGTGAGTTACTGACTTTGAAAACCGCGGCGCGAAAAACGGACAGAAGAAGAACACTTTAACACATTCTTTTGATGTACGAGATATTCTCGATGAACAGTTACTCAATTACTAAAATGTAGACTTTCACGGCCGGAAATATCATGTCCATTATAATTATCCGGGCTGTTATGCCGTGGTCGGCTGATGAATTCTGTGTCGATTCCCAACGTGTGGGTGTGTTGGACCTTCCATCGAGCTACGGACCCCCTTGAAGATGTCTCCCGCAGTCGGCGACGAAACGTTGGGAATCGACAGAGAATTCATCAACCGACCACGGCATACCAGCCCGGATAATTATAATGGACAGTTACTCAGTTACTCATGTTTTCTCTTGTCTCTTGTAACTTGTGTCGGACGCGCATGTCTTGCCGCCGTATTATTATTGTTAAAAATAATATTATTTTAGTGTAAAGTAAAAGTGCAATACTGCGTAGCAGTAGACTTATTGTGCGACGTGTATGTGAAAACGTCAAAGGAATTATTTTCATTACGAGAAGTGCCCGTCAAAACGGCATCCATGTTAAATCCTTCATTGCAGTGTAAGTTCATCTATTAATAGCCATAAATTCAGAGTTAAATGGAACTGGTGTGTGGACTATTTATTTAGTATAGAATCTATGTCCCACTCCTTCATGAAGTTGTTTAATTTTCTTTATGTTTCGGCCAAATACAGAGTTCACAGTCACGAATTCTTTCGTCGAAATCGGAAGGAAGTTGCATGCGGCGAAATATTTTCTCCGCGCCATATTCTACTGGTAAATGCATGATAAACTACGGTCCCTTAGGAAATTCATGTTGAGCTATCCAAAGATAATTATTTTGAATAGGCATTTACTCTCCTCTGCAATGCAACTTCCGACTGATCAGACGATCCAACAAGAAACAGCCGCACACGGTAGGCGTTCGCAAATGTATTTCCATCGCTGATTATAGCTAGATGTTACAGCACAAAAGTAAACATATTGTTATAATTAGCGACTACGAACGGGGACATTTATAACTGTATGTTTATATTACGTAAACATATCGTTATAACAACTTCAAGCTGTCAGTAAATGAGTTCATGATTTTGACGTTCATTACTTATTTTAAATACCAAAGTTTCCATGGCTTCAACCAGCGGACGAAATAGCAACGTCTTATCTGAATCAAACAGCCTTTGTAATTCTTTAAGTCATTTGGTCAATCCTAGCGCTGCTGAAGTACAAAGGGCCTTTGGTGACGTACAATAAGGGCAGGGTGGTGGCAGTGACTGGCGAGCAGCGGTACACAGAGCGGCCCGTGTAAACAACGGGTCCCCGCTTAAAGCTTTCCGCCCCCGCCACAGCCACGCCACACGCGCGCCACCACGCCGTCCTGAAAACATCGCGCCCGCCACTGACCTTGAGCTGTCCCTCACGCACCGCGGCCTCTTCCAACGCAGCAGCAGCCAGCCTGTTACGTATTGTTTCCCCGCTTGGCCGCCCTTGCGGCGCCCTACATTGTTTGGACACACTTCCGCCTGAACAGCACCGCTTTCATCCGATGTTGTAACACTGCGGTGACAGCTTTTCACAAACGCATTCCACAGTCAGTGCAACTCATGAACGGCCATAGGTGCTCACAAGAACGAACATTGGCTGTCTCCTGGCGTCTGCGAGTATTGAATTCTTATTTACTACAAAATCCTCGCACATTTATAGTAATGATCGTCAGCGAATCTAGACAATCACAGATTTAGCAATGGCGAGTGCCTTGGGGAGTACTGCCTATCTCTATCTCTCTCTCTCTCTCTCTCTCTCTCTCTCTCTCTCTCTCTCTGTGGGTGTGTGTGTGTGTGTGTGTGTGTGTGTGTGTGTGTGTGTGAGAGAGAGAGAGAGAGAGAGAGAGAGAGAGAGAGAGAGAGAGAGAGAGGGGGGGGGGGGGGGCGGGGGGGCGGCCGGGGTGGCCGAGCGGTTCTAGGTGCTACAGTCTGGAACCGCGCGACCGCTACGGTCGCAGGTTCGAATCCTGCCTCAGGCATGGATGTATGTGATGTCCTTAGGTCGTAGGATGTGTTCCAAAAATGAACAGCATAGAGACAGAAGTGATGACATTTTCTACATGACCTGACCATCATTTTGCAGGGCAATGCTCAAGAACGTACAGTGCAAGCTGTTACTGATTTGTTTGACTGATGGGGCTTCTAAGTGCTATACCACCTAAAGCACTCCCCTGACTTAAGCCCTCGTGAGTTCAACTCAATTTCTAAACTGAAGGAAATACTTCACGGCATTCGCTCCAGAAATGCTACAAATTGGGCAATAGACCGCTCCGCTCAAACTGTCAACACAACTGGTACTGCTAAGAGTATCCTACGACTTCCACATCGCTGGCAACGGGTTATACACAATGCTGGTGACTACTTTGAAGGTCAGTAAAACTTTGAAACACGTATCTATTTTGTACGAGCTGTAAATAAATAGTTGCCACTATTAAAGTTCCAAACCTCGTATAAACTTGCCATACATTAATGAAATATGATTAACTAAGCAATCAGCACATACAAGGTGTTTCGAAGTTCAAAAATGGTTCAAATGGCTCTGAGCACTATGGAACTTAACATCTGAGGTCATCAGTCCCCTAACTAACCGAAACACATCACACACATCCATGCCCGAGGCAGGATTCGAACCTGTGACCGTAGCGGTCGCGCGGTTCCAGACTGAAGCGCCTAGAACCGCTCGGTCACTTCGGCCGGCTGTTTCGAAGTCTTTGCATTAAACGTGTAGAGGTGATACATCACGTCACTGGGAACAACTTTGTTAGAAACAAAATGTTTGCTCATGTTTCCCAGCAATTTCAATACAAAGACGCCTAGCGTCGCCGGGAAGCGTCTACGAACATAGTTTTGTATCTAACAAAACTTGTTCCCCAAGACGTGACGTATGGTGCGAAAACTTTGAAATTCACAGTGCTTACATACATCAAAAGTACATCTACATCTACATTTATACTCCGCAAGCCACCCAACGGTGTGTGGCGGAGGGCACTTTACGTGCCACTGTCATTACCTCCCTTTCCTGTTCCAGTCGCGTATGGTTCGCGGGAAGAACGACTGCCGGAAAGCCTCCGTGCGTGCTCGAATCTCTCTAATTTTACATTCGTGATCTCCTCGGGAGGTATAAGTAGGGGGAAGCAATATATTCGATACCTCATCCAGAAACGCACCCTCTCGAAACCTGGACAGCAAGCTACACCGCGACGCAGAGCGCCTCCCGTGCGGAGTTTGCCACTCGAGTTTGCTGAACATCTCTTCGTAACGCTATCATGCTTACCAAATAGCCCTGTAACGAAACGCGCCGCTCTTCTTTGGATCTACTCTATCTCCTCTGTCAACCCGATCTGGCACGGATCCCACACTGATGAGCAACACTCAAGTATAGGTCGAACGAGTGTTTTGTAAGCCACCTCCTTTGTTGATGAACTACATATTCTAAGGACTCTCCCAATGAATCTCAACCTGGCACCCGTCTTACCAACAATTAATTTTATATGATCGTTCCACTTTAAATCGTTCCGCACGCATACTCCCAGATATTTTACAGAAGTAACTACTACCAGTGTTTGTTCCGCTATCATACAATCATACAAGAAAGGATCCTTCTTTCTATGTATTTGTAATACATTACATTTGTCTATGTTAAGGGTCAGTTGCCACTCCCTGCACCAAATGCCTATCCGCTGCAGCGCTGCAGATCTTCGTGCACTTCGCTGCAATTTTCTAATGCTGCAACTTCTCTGTATACTACAGCATCATCCGCGAAAAGCCGCATGGAACTTCCGACACTATCTACTGGGTCATTTATATATATTGTGAAAAGCAATGGTCCCATAACACTCCCCTGTAGCACGCCAGAGGTTACTTTAACGTCTGTATCCGCACACTCCTCTAACAGGGAATTAAACATTGGATGTCGCGAGTGGCTGACCCGCCAATAACAAAGGACGCGGCAGTTGTCAGCAGAGAAGCAGTAACAGCAGAATTGGTCGGTTAGAACTCTGCGACTTCGAACATGAACTAGTCATCGCATGTCATCCGAGCACCACATTCATCGGGGACATTTTAACCCATCTAAAGTTGCGCAAGTAGAACGTTGGTGATATGACTGTGAAATGGAGAGGCGAACGAACAACCGCAACTACATCAAGACCAGGCAGACCTCATGTTCTGACGGAGCATAGCGGAGACTGGTTGAAAAACATAACAAAAAACCGCGTCAAATCAGAGGAAGGAATCACTCGCGGGCTCCAAAGTGCTACCAGCAGTCCAGCTAGCACAATGACTGTGCGTATAGAGTTAAAAAGAATAGGTACACTGGGCGAGCAGCTCCTCATAAGCAGCCAATGCTAAGCGACCACACAGTTCTATAGTCAATACTAAGCGACTCTTGAGATGGTGTAAAAAGCGACATACCCTGTTGCAATCCGATGGAAGGATATGGGTTTGGCGAGTGCCTGGAGAACCTTTCCTGCCATCATGTGCAGTGCCAATAGTGAAGTACGAAGGAGGTGGTGTTCCAATATGGGAGTGTTTTCCGTGGTTAGGTTGCTTTATTCCGCTTAAGAAAACGCGAAATGGGGAAGGTTTATGGTACTGCACACCGTAGTGCGTACAGTGAAGAGGATCAGTGTACACACGAAGAGCATGACAGTGCACCTCGTCATAGGGCAGCATCTCTGAGGCAATGGTTTGTGGAAAATAACATTCCTGAAATGGGCTAGCCTGTCCACCTGAACCGAAGAACATCATTAGGATAATTTAGACAGTCGACTTCACTTCAGACCGCAGCATCCAACGTCACTTCCCTGTTTTGGTTCTTGAAGAAGAATGGATTGCCATGCCTCCACAGACATTCAGACATCTCATTGAAAATGTCCCCAACATACTAAACCCTGTCACCAAGGTGAAGGATGGATGCACCCCATATTGATGTCCACTAATAGGTGTCAACATACTTTACATACTTTTGATTAGATGTGGGGGTTACCCTCCATCCCCAATTCATGAAGAAAGTTTCAGTTTGGACTGCAGATTTGGGGTTCGAAGATGTTGGTGTCCAGAAAAGATGTCACACCAGGAAACTCACAGTTAGTCGGTGAAGGACCTAAGAATCGAGTGCCGAAGTGACTTGAGACTTGGCAGAATGTGTCGGCGAGAATGTTTTAGAATTTACTACCATGTTCTAAAATTTTCCTGATTGTTCGAGAATGTTCCATTATCCTGCTCCGCCGAGATTACATTTCCGCTCAGAACGGCATATATATGGCGAGGCGCTTGCATCAGAATACTTCTGGAAATCGATCAGAGCTGGTTAACTAAAAGTATAAGTGATAGAGTGTGAAAAAGTGAAAGAGAATTGCTTAACCTTGTGAACAGTGTATTAACTAGACTTTTAACATTTAACACCATGACAAAACGTAAAAAAGGAAGAGATCTTGCCAGTGCTGAATTGGAAAAGAAACAGAAACAACAGTGAAAATGAAACAGACGAGGGGCAAAACGCGTGTTTAGCTTCACAACGGTAGGGAATGAAGAGACCGAGTCAAAACTTAACAGATGAACTAGATGTAATTAGAGAAGAGGATCTAGTAAGATATCCAGCAAGCAGAATAGAGCAACTGCTGAAGAAACAAGATTACGAAGTTAAATAAGTATAGGTACAATGATTGAAGTTTGTGAAAGGTAACACAAGTATATGAACAAAACATTTAGGGTACGATGACGGCAAATCGGAAGAAGCAAAGATTACAGTTCGACAGGTAATGAACTCCTGTGTGATCCCTACAAATACAAACACCGTTGTCACTGACAAAGTGGATCAAGTGTGCCAATTATTGCGTGACAACAAATTTATTAGAGAAACACCAGGAATATGTTGCATGAGTCCAAAAATGCGATTAGCACCATTGGAAGCGCCTCTACCACAAATATTCCATTACATGATTAGAGAAATTCCGGAATCAAATTATTTTTTTACAAAATATGAGAGCGAACAACGCTTGCTTTCAAATGACATAATTGGTTCTACTTCCCTGAGCATGAACAAGTGAATGACAGGGCACTTCATTTCAAATTAAGGTATTACTGAAAACTTAAATATTTAAAGAGTACTTCTGAGCCTTCAAGAATATTTTAGAGTGCGAAATACAATTTTACGACTTTTTGGAGGTTTATGTTTACGATATTCTCGAGTGGTCTGTAATGTTTTCAGAAAATAAAAGAAAATAAGACCAAGGCTAGCAAGCCTTTTTCAGCTAGCCTTCCCATACAGAACACTGAGTGGATACCTATAAAATATGTGTTTTGTTTGATTCCGGTCAAATTTAGTCCGTGGGGCATTCAAACTCACTGAATCACTTATACCAAATAATGAAAATTTTAGAATCTTGCTACCTCTTGGATAAATTACTGCAGGCGCTCATGTAAACACTCCATAAACGTAAAGTCTAGAAAAACTTTAAATACACACCTCTGCCTCCAACAGCACGGCAGAAGGCAGTATGCAGCGCTTAGCACAGCTAATATTTTGCTTTTCCGCGTTTCCCACTGACGAAACAGTTCAAGCCACAAATAACAAGCAGTTCAAGCCACAAATAACAAGCGCAGTAGCTCAGCAGATATACAGCACAAAGGATATGTCTGTGTTTGCTGCTGAAAGAGTGTTGAGACCAGATTGCCTTGTGAAATTATTTGTTATGTCAGATAAAAATACTTGAATGAAGAAAGTTACACAACATGAACCTGGGCATTTCCGGCAACACATGCCGCCATCTAGGATTCATTCTTACAAAACAGGATATACAATATGTCTAATTCTACGTATGTATAACGCCTGCACAGTACAATATGACTCGCGTGGTACTTGACCCAGTCACGTCGTTTAAGTTGGTCGTAACGTTGCAAAGCGATATGAAATGGAACGGTCACGTATGGGCAGTTGTTGGGTATGCGAAAGATCGGCTTCGATTTGGGAGAATTCTAGGAAAGTGTAGCTTATCTATTAAGGAGCCCGCATATAGAACACTTCTACCGACTATTTATGAGTACTGCTCGAGTGTTTCGAATCCTCATCGGGTCGGAGTAAAGGAATTTATCGATATTTTCAGAGACGGGCTACTAAATGTATTACAGATTGGGTCGATAAACACAAATGGGAATCCCTGGAGGGGAGAAGACGTTCGTTTTGCGAAAGACTATCGAGAAAGTTTACAGAACCCACATTTATGCAGAACGGTCCCACTGCCAACAAACATCTCGCTTAAGGGCTGCGCAGAGAATACAAGATAAATCAAGGCTCGTACGGAAGTACGCACATAGTCTTCTTTTTCCCCATAGCTCCATTTGCGAATGGAACTGGAATGCGAATGACTAACAGCCGTACAAGGTACCGCCATGAGCCGTATGGTGGCTTGTGGAGTATGTATACAGATGTTGATGTAGATGGCCAAGGGTGATGCGAGAAATCGGACGCGGACCAATTTAGTTATTCGTCTTAAATAATTAAGGGCAAACCGGAAAACCCAAATAGGAATGGCTGGGCCCTTATCTCCCTATTGAAGTCCGGTGGAGGAACCCGCAGTGCCTAGTCGCTCAGGGCGTGGTAGTAACAGTCCTCTTACGGAAACGGTAATGCCTAGAGAATGTTACAGTAACGCTATCGAAGTCATAAATCTCCTGCCTGTTTCGCTGGAGAGATTATCTGTACCGAAGCAAAAGCGTCTTTCGGAGATATTCACTTATGTTTCCACTACACTGAGGAAAAAATTGAGATAAAGGGCTCACGAGACAATGTTATCTTTCTTTACACGTCCCAAGCGCATATAGTCTCTCAGTACTACAAATTTTTTCCCTCCTGCAGATCTGAAACTTATGAGACTATCATCCGGGTCGGTGAATACTATAAATTTGAATCGTCTCTGTCACATCCCTTTACCACAAATTAACTTCACCGTTTGCAATACTTGTGAATAATGCAGCATGAATCCACGCAGAAAGAAAAATAATAATGATAATAATAAGTACAGAATATTTTGAAATACGGAGCTTTACAGGCAATAAGTCAAAAATTGAAGGCCATAATTTTTAAAAGAAAAACTCGATATATTGCGGCATGAAATTTTTGCAATTATTTTATGTGAAGACGCTAGCAGACTAATAACGTATACAGTGATTGGCAACATAGCCGTCACTCACAAGGATGGTCAAGTATCAGGCAGAAGAATATCGTGCGCTGATGTGGCTTTTTTGCTCGATACAATACTCTCCACAATGAATAAGACTAACAAGCTTTAACGATAAAATCACATCTGTCAACGCTGTACTGGAAATACATTGCGAGTGATTATGTTAGGAGAGCACGTATTTGGCAGTATCCGCATTCACATCCAGTGTCAGTCAATCACGTCAATAGTGAGTTCGTTACTCTGAGAGTACACGTTCTTGTCCCTGCCCCAATACTTGTCTAACGACAACACAGCACTCAAATTCGGTACCTACCTGGGGACTGAGGTTAAAATCCCCGTCTGGCAATAAAGACAGAAGTTTAGAAAGTTTTCCTGAATCGATTAAGCAAGTACCGGGGCAGTTGATTTTGATCAGTTTTCTTCCACACTCTTGTCCTATTTCAGTTTCTGCTCCATTTGTAATGACAACGTCGTCGAAAAGTGGTTAGTCCCTACATTTCTTTTCTTTCTCTTTCCACATCGCATTACTGTCGACGGGATATAGAGTTTTGCCGACAGTGAAAATAACTGCTTTACCATGGGAATACTGTATGCTTAACTGTGTTGAAGAAATACTGAAATGCATTTCTACATAATTCAAAATGAAAGGGTAGACCAACCAGCAAAACACAGCATTTTATAAAGTATAAGATGTGTAAAACGTCCAGAAAAAGATTTCCTATGCAAAGTAAGAGAACACGTCGACCACCGATGGTCCAAGCAGTAGAATGCATCACAGCAAGAGAAGGGGAGGCACAACAGACCGCATCACAGTAAGAGATGCGTTGGGTGCAATTTGATAAATTTTGCAAAATGACATTGAATGGCCATCAGTGGAATGGATTAAGCCATGTATGATACCCAGCTTCTCTATGAAAGATGAAGTTGCTGAAAGGCCCAACTCCCTATACCACACGAATAAAGCAGACGTGAACCACGGAACTCTACTAATCATAAGTACGAAGTTCGCCACTCAACCATAACAGTGATTCTGCCGTACTGTCGGCATCTTATTTCTAACGAAACTCTACATTCCCAACAATCTAATATTGCCTGGCACTTTTGTTTGAAAATACTCGTCGGATACGGTCACTTTTCAACATTAATTCACAGTATAGTGTGTATGAAGACTATATAAACCACTGGCCGCTCTAATTCCGTTTTTTTTTTTTTAAAAAAAAAAACCTCTAACATAATTTGCTGTTTTTGCAAGTATGTTCTCTCCTCTCGTTCATTCAGGCACTCAGTTTCTCTCATTGTTTGTTTGCTAGCCTGCAAATCCAGTTCAGTGCAACAAAAGCTGTAAATGGTTTGATTCCGGCTTTTCAACATTTGCTTGCACCTTCAGTCTCCTCTGTCGGTACTACTTCACCCCACTTTTCTCGTTCTCATTTCCAGTAAAATAAAAGACGGTACCAGCAAGTTGTCGCGCCTTTCCACGAATGTGCTTTCCGCGATAGCTCTTCGTGAGTACTTTTAACACCCGCACTGTGGGGCAACAACGGGCGCTACTTTGCAAAGTTAGTAGCAACTATGGCCGGGCTACCAGTTCGCTTTACCGAACCATAATGGTCGGAAATATAAACTGTGTACCGCATGGTATATCAGTTATTTGTCACTGTCGGCAAAACTCCCATGTCCCTTCGACAGTGATGCGATTAATTTGTGAATGAACCTTGTTTGTTTGGAGTAGGTGTTTGTAAACTGGTTATGTTTCAGAATAAACAACTCAGTACGCGTCGCTTTCTAGACATACATTTAATGTATGGTGTAGCAATCTGTAGTGCTCAGGATCTGAAATGTTGCTGTCTATAGTTCAAAAACCGTTTCGATGCAGTACGTTGCGCTAGTATATCGTGCACCAGTCTCGTCAACTCTGCGTTAACTACTGCAACTTACACTCATTTGACTCTGCTTACTGTAGTCAGGCCGTGGAGTCCCTCAACTAGTTTTACACCGACATTTGCCTCCACTACCACATTGACAATTCGTTGATGCCTATCAACCGATCTCTTCTTTTAGTCAAATTTTCTGCCAGGTTCTCTATTAGGTATCCGATATACACATCTAAACCTTAGCATTAGCCTGTATCACCACATTTCAACAGCTTCTACTCTCTTCTTCATGCTTCAAGTCCTTTACAAGGCTGCACTCCACACAAAAACTTTCAGGAAAACCTTTCTGAAAATTAAAGGTATATTCGATGCAAGTATATTTCTCTTTTTCGGAAAGGCTTTCCTTGTTATTGCCAGCCCTGAAGTTATGTCCTCTTTACTTCTTTCATTGTAAGATACTTTACTGCTCAAACGGCAAAAATCCTCTACTACTTTTACGTCCTATTACCCTTGCTTTGCCTTTTTAAATGTTCATCCTATAACAATGTTTCAAGACGCTATCCATTTCATCCAGCTGCTCTCAAGTCCTTTGCACTCTCTGACAGAATTAGAACGTCATCGGAAAACTTTCAAGTTTTTATTTTTGCCGGCCGCGGTGCTCGAGCGGTTCTAGGCGCTTCAGTCCGGAACCGCGCAACTGCTACGATCGCAGGTTCGAATCCTGCCTCGAGCACGGATGTGTGTGATGTCCTTACGTTAGTTAGGTTTAAGTAGTTCTACGTTCTAGGGGACTGATGACCTCAGATGTTGGGTCCCATAGTGCTCAGAGCCATTTGAACCATTTTTTTTATTTCTTCTCGTTGGATTTTAATTCCTTTCTCACAAATTTTTCCCAGATTTCCATTACTGCTTGCTCAATGTACAAACTGAATAAAACAGGACATAGCTAGGAAGACTACAACCCTATCTCACTCCCTTCTCAACTCTTTTCCTCTCGTGTTCTTCTGTTCTTTTAACTTGCGGTCTGCTTTCTGCTGACGCTGGTCAACAGCTCGGAGGGCATGCATATCAACAGCTCTGAAGTCAATCCTTACAATGTAGTCGACGAACGTCGACTGTACAGAACGCTGCTTTATCAGCAGTACGGCTGGTGACGTAAGGAACTGTCAGCATAGGCGCGCCGGGTATAAATAGCGGAGGTTCATTAGCTGGACAAACATAGCGCTTATCGCGCGATGCGCCCGCAGCTTAATCGCAGAGCTCACGTTCCTTTCTATCTCTGTGCCAGCTGTCCATCAAGCACACATATGCAGCTGGAGCTTTTTTTTCATACAGTTACCGAATATTCGAGACGAATACGTTGTTTAATTTTGTCCGTGCCCTTCCACTAAGCGTTATGTGTTTGGTAGGTGGCAGTTAGAGGCAAACAATCCGCTTGACTATGATAAAGTGTTCCGCAACATGTACTTTTTTTGCAGGAACTGTAATGTCCCATCAAAACACATTGTGCCCCAAGAGTAAAATATTGTTTACAGTGAATCTCAAAGAGCAGTACACCGATAAAGACTGTGAAACAATGTAAAATGAGCGCGTATCAATGTACTGTTTAAGACTTTGGTAGTTAGGTATCTCATTTCTTTGCACTTTTTGGGGTTAAATACTTATATCCTGCTTATTTAAAGCTGTAAGAATAATGCTTGTATAAAGTGTATGGGTGTACTTTTGGATATGGTACGAACAGATGTGCGGGTAGGAGTTTATGAGTGCAGTTTCATATATGCCATGAATAAACGTGAAACAAATGCTTTGAATCCTAAAAGATCACAGAAAGCATTGTTGTTTTGCTAAGTTGTGGATATCGTTCGGATATGATTTATTTTACAGTGAACTATAGCTATGAAAAAGCAAAATCAATACCGTTGCGTGTGAAAGAAGCAGTGATATAAGATGATAGACGACATATCAGGGAGAGAAATTTCTCAAGGGGAAATCGAAATAAATAAACCGATATTTGCCTGTAATGACAGTTCTGTGTCAAAGTATCTGCGGTGTACTCAATGAGCGAGTGTTCGTTGGTTACCGACGGTCGCTGATGTATACATAACAGAAAGTATAAGTTCTGCGTTGGGCATCTTTGTAATACTGTGCAGCTGAGAAAAAACAGTGGTGGCCCCAAGGAATGGACAGGAGCCGTGTACATTTAAAAATTACGGAATATCTTTTCCGGCTTAAAGAAATGGGGTTTCGTTTCGAAGTTTCAAGTAGACCATAGTTGTGTCTTACTCGAAAATGAATGCGCCTGACATGCTTGTTTTTAGGGAAAGGTTATGAACCTGAAGGAAGTGCTTGGGCTGTCTCTTAAATGCAACAGGGCATTGAACTGTGCACGGAGCGTAGGAGACCCTGCTCCAGAGGCTGACAGCAACAACAGTGCAGTAGCGTGCGAATCTTTTTGGTTTATTAATGCGTGCAGGTAGGATAATACACACGGTCCAGTAACATTAATGTGACTACGGCCTATTTGCGACGCCAAAGTGCAATAACGACTCACGGATGGCAGCATTAGCAGTGAACGGTATATAAAGCGTATTAGCGGGACCTAAATCTCATCAATCGCCACCTTGTCTTCACGCCCTCTGACTGGGAACACATTTTTGTGGTCTCAGCCAGGTGCGTGTCGGCAGGGGAGTCCAGTTTCTGTCCGCGGCAATCTCCGCCGCGTGATCATCCGGACCTGTTCAGTCCCCATTCAGTAGAGTCGATATTCGAATTTCTTAGGAATTCTCTGGGCGCCTCGCGTCCACCAGGTCCCAACCAATCCGTCAGGTTCATCATTGCCATCTACCTCAGGACCTGCAGGTAAAGCGACTCAGTCTCGCTTATCCTGCACCACTACGAGCTTAGGTTGCTCGTTATGTTAGCCAGCCAGCCTGGTAAAGAGTGCATTCATTGTTGTAATGCAGAAACGGAGCGCTTAATGGCTTTTGGGCCAAGGGTAGAAGCATTTCCGAACGACTAAGTTTGTAAACTATACGCGTGCCTCCGTAATTAAAATATAGGAACTTTGTGGTAAAGTCTTATAGGAACAAACTGCTGATGTCATCGGTCCCTAAGCATACACACTACTTAATCCAACTTAAACTTACGCTAAGGACGACACACACACCCATGCCCGAGGGAGGACTCCAACCTCCGACGGGGGAAGCCGCGCGGACAGTGACAACACGCCTTAGACCGCTAGGCTACCCCGAGCGGCTATTAAAACACACCGTGTATAATAAATTAGCGTTATCCAAAACCGGCGCCGAGACAACTGTGGTACACAATAGCTCGCAGTGTACGTACGTGGTTTGAAGAGTAACAGCGTGAAGGAAGGAAGAGTAGGTTTAATGTCCCGTCGACATCGAGGTCATTAGACCTACCCTAGATTTAGGGAAATCGTGAAAACTTAAATCTGGATGTCCTCATGCGGGTTTGAACCGTCGTCCTCCCGAATGCGAGTGCAGTGTGCTAACCATTGCGCCGTACTCTCCCGGCCACCCAACTCCCCTGATATACAACAAACACAACTGAGAACCTGGCGGAGCGCCTCGATCGGGCTGTTCACTGCATGGGTCCTCGACCGAGAAACCTAGGGCAACTGGTCGTGGTACTGGAGTGTACGTTGCTCCACAATCCTGTCGGTACCTTCCACAACCTCACTGTTCCGCTTAGCAACCTATATACCTCTTGCTGTTCTGATAGTATGACATGTATATTCTGTACATTACATGTACCACATGCAGATTCACAAATGATCATATTTTACATAATTTTAAAGTTTACATTTTCAAGTAGAAGAGAAGAGTTTTAAATTCTGTGTTTTTATTTGGTTTTGATGCTCCCATTGTAGTTCTCAAGATCCAGCCGTAAGTGAAAATTCTAGGACTGCGTCAGACAGAATATAAAATTAATTATAATCAATTTCTGATTGTGAAAAATTTGGCGTTACGGTTCTTTTTCGAGTTCCTCCAGTCCTCCGCCACGTAAGAGCCCTCGGCTTTGCTATCTGCCGGGAAAATTGTGGAGTTCGTACAAGAGAGGATTAGCGGGCGCAAATTTCGCTGGGGCCAGTTTACAAGACACATTCGCACCCATCTCACAAGTGAAAATAGATCGTCATTCATCTGGGTGATGGCATTATTGATATCTTCAGGTGTGGTACTAAAGAAAAGCTTGGTCGTTGGCACAGGAATCAACGAGATGCCAATATTGTAATTCTGTTAGAGACGGCAAAGATCTTAAAAAGGCAGAATGGATAGTATCTTGGAAAGAGGGTGTAAGATGGACGTCAACTGACGTTAAACATATGTTATGTGATATAGTCGAATAAAATAAGGCGAAACTAAGGGAACTAGATTAGGAAACTTGAAGTAACAGATGAGTTATGTTATTTGAGCAGTAAACTAATAAGTGTGGCCAAAGGAGAGAGGATAAAAAAATGCTGACTGGAAATAGCAAGAAAAGGCAGAATTTGTTAACATCGAATATATATTAGTTAGGATCCGAAGGTATTTTTTTGCGTGTGGCTTTGTACGAAAGTGAAGCGTGGACAATAACAGCGAAGGCAAGTAGATATTAGAAGAATCACATGTGGCAATTTAGTAACTGAGGAATACAGAATCGAACTGGAGGAAAACCAAATTAATGGCACAACTTGACTAAAAGAAGAGCTCCGTTGATAGGACACATCCTGGAGCATCGAAGAATTGTCAGTTTGGTATTGGAGGGAAGCGTGTGGGATGAAAAATGTAGAGGGAGACCAAGGCTTGAATACTGTAAGGAAATTCAAGCAGACGTAGGTTGCAGAGATGAAGAAGTTTGCAAAGAGTAGACTGGCGTTGTTTGTTTGTTTTTGTTTAATGGCGCAAGAACAACTGGGGTCATATACGCCCAGTAGATTAGCGTGAAGGGATGCATCAAACCAGTCTTCGAACGTGAAGACCACACAACAAGATAAAGACAAACAAAGAGAACAACAGTGGATTCAGGACTGTGTCCTGTGGTACTCCTGACGGAAGCTATCGATTTGCAAGCGTATGCACTTAAACTACAAGTAATACGCACATCTTCTCGCCTCTCAAAAGTATTTTACGGTGCGAAGTCACTAGTATTTACAGAGCTTCTATCCTCCTGAGCAGTATCGCCATTTCTGTGACTACAGAGACCAGCGTGCTCATCGCTCAGACGCAGTACAACAGCGAGTGTGACGTTACTGCACTGGGAGCTCTTTGAAGCGTGCTTGCCAAGCGAGTCCCAACACAAGCATCAAATGCGTAAGCGTGTGGCTGAGAGCCAGATGCGTCAATAGCGCCCGCAGTGCAGCCGTCCCTAGTGCCGCAGCTGCCATAAACTCGAGCCAGGCTGACGGACAAATGGCTAATTGCAACCAGCAGTGTTCTCGGAGACGACGGCGAATGAGTTGATGTGCTGTGCCCACGTTCGCCAGAAGCGTCACCCCTAAGAACAATAAGCATCCAGAGTTCAGCAACCTGCCTCCTTGTCCTAGACGTTGCCTTCCGTCGCCATAAACTACGTGACCGCTTTGTTCTATGCTGCCAGTAGTTCAAATGTACAACATTAGACATTTTGCCAATGGAATTTTGTCATACCGATACCTGGGACTACGAATTCGTATGGATATGAAGCGAAAGTAAGTAATACGTGAAGCAAATACTTGGTTTCCGTTTAATAGCAGGACAATGGAAAATCACTACTTACTCAAAACACACACCTTTTGGCCCTAAGCACTATGGGACTTAACATCTGAGGTCATCAGTCCCCCAGACTTGAAACTACTTAAACCTAACTAACGTAATGACATCACACACAACCATGCCCGAGGCACAATTAGAAACTGCGACCGTAGCAGCAGTGCGGACACACCTTTTGGAGTGCTGCTCAGATGTTTGAGATTCATAGAAGGTTTGTTTAACAGAGAACATTGAACGTATATTCCGAATGAGAATTACAGAAATGCAAAATCTCATCGGAGAAGACCTCTGAAGAAGGATGCATAATACCTCGCAATATCCTAGATAGAAAATTCCAACCATAGATTTTCAGAGAATAATCTATAAATATTGTTACCAAGCGAAGTGGTGCAGTGGGGACCGTCTTTCGAATCAAAAATGTTCAAATGTGTGTGGAATCTTATGGGACTTGACTGCTAAGGTCATCAGTCCCTAAGCTTACACACGACTTAACCTAAATTATCCTAAGGACAAACACACACACACCCATGCACGAGGGAGGACTCGAACCTCAGCCGGGACCAGCCACACAGTCCACGACTGCAGCGCCCTAGACCGATCGGCTAATCCCGCGCTGCGTATTTCAAATCCCTGCCCGGCTATCGAAGATCTGGATTGTGCGTGGTTTCCCTGAATCGTTCAAGGCTAAAGCTGCGCTGGTCTCCTAGGAAAGGGCTGAATCGTTCAAGGCTATAGCTGCGCTGGTCTGCTAGAAAAGGGCACGACTTATTTCCTTTACATACCCGCACTTGTGTTCCGTCTGTGATTACTGCGTCGTTGACAGGAGGCTAAAACCTAATCTTTCCTTTCAAGACTATACTTCAGCCGTGAACATATACCTCGTAGAAAAATGGTTCAAATGGCTCTGAGCACTATGGGACTTAACTTCTGAGGTCATCAGTCCCCTAGAACTTAGAACTACTTAAACCTAACTAACCTAAGGACATCACACACATCCATGCCCGAGGCAGGAATTGAACCTGCGACCGTATGGGTCGCGCGGTTCCAGACTGTAGCGCCTCGAACCGCTCGGCCACCCTGGCCGGCATACCTCGTAGAAGACGGATCATTTTCGTTTAATGTCCCGTCCATGACGAATTCATTAGAGAAGGAGCGCACTTTAACATAAGGAACACTAGCTATGGGCTTTTCCATGGATCTGTGGCGTCGTTCAAGTTACTGTAGGTAAACTAAGGAAAATGATGAAACACACGCAGTTTACCAACACATGCCTCACATTCATTCCTCATTCAAGGCATCGTGTCTCCTGACATATTAATTTCCAACCAGTGGGTCTGGTTCGAAATACTCTACAGCCCGATCAATTCTGGCTATAAAGAGTTGGGATACTACCCTGCATGTCGGAAAATTATGTGACATCAGAATATGTTCAATAGGTTTGTCACGTTTCGTGATTATAGCATGGCGTGAGTTTACTCTCGTGAACAAACGCTATTTAATCATCCTTGGCAGCAAGATGAATAGAGAAGAAAACAGAAATTAGTTCTCATAGCTCGGTGGGTCAATGATCAAAAGCCACACTACAATCCAAATTCCAGGATTCGATCCAGTACCGGAATTTTTTTCTCATTCGCTGCTTCTTTCAGCTCTGGAAATTATTTCCTAATGCGAAAATTTCAATGTGGCCCGTGGTTCGGAGATCAGGTATGGCTGTGGTTACCCCAGTAAGAGGCTTGGTATGTTAGTTCGAAAGTCGGAGGATGGCAACGTCATGTCACTTCCAACAGGACCATGCCTAGTAGGGTACTATTTTGTTTAAACAATCCTTCCCATTGAAGACAGCTGTTCTTACTAATAAAGAAGGTTCAACAAAGCAGCTTATGATACAGAACTCTAGGCATGTGCGTTTCGTTTTACTCAATTAAAATCGTCAGTTGTCTAGAATCAATCAATACGCAATTCTGGTTTGATTGCATATATAAAAACAGTTCTTTTCATAAGTTACTAAATAGTGATTTTTTACTTATTACTTACTGAATTGTCTATTTTCTGCCAGATTTGGCACTGGTGTTTGGGCCATTTTTCACATTGGCTTGCAGCGCTGACGTAAATCACGACTAAAAATTGCGTAACTGTCGCACACAGATATTTGTTTACGATACTGTGACTAAACGTAATAGCCGGCTATGCTAACGGGGAACCTGCAAGGCCGGTGGCACATCGTGTTGACGGCCGAGAAGCAGGAAGGGAAGGTAGTATTAAAGAATAGCGCCGCTTACTCATAAGCGAAGGGCCGCCACACGCTTCACACGTCTGTCCCTGTGTAGAACAATTAAACACTGACATGCAAATTAGCTTTACAGAACACCTCGTACACTATCATTGTGACAACATTTACAACAGGCCACTTTAATTCTGACGCTTATTCTGTTCAGAACTATGTCTCGTTCACATACTTGATGACAGTTCTGGCACCTTCAAGAACCAAGTCGCCAAGAGTACAGACAGAACATTTTTTTCTCCCAGTTCCCTTGCTAGCCTTAATGTCCAGTTTTGCGCGAGAGAAGCTCTGAAGTGTTCGCAAAGTAGTAGTCCATTGTATTGTTCATAATATCGCACAATTTACAGCATAATAACGCGCAAACACATATGGTCAGTCTATATTAATTGTGTGTTCTTTGTCTCTAGGTACTTTAATCCCACTCCGGTCAACATCGTATCTCTCCTGCTATAATTTGCACATCACAGACTTATTCAACTTTACCATTTTGTTAGCACATTTCGTCATATTTCATTCAGGTCGCTGTGACTCGTATCCCCTTCTTTTCTTTAAATGAGTGATCAGCAAGCCGTCTTAGATGCTCGCAAAGATATTCCCCACAATAACGTTACGTAATTTCACTACTTGAACCGAAACCTGACCGTAGAGTCACGTGAGTACATTAGTACCAGATACGACTAGCTCTACAGTTCGTGTTGTCGAGTAATAAATACGTCTGTGTATTTTGTGGGTGTAGTGTTAACAACATATCTGCTAGATTTAATGTTATTTTCTACATACATAAATGATCTGGCTGACGGGGTACGCAGCAATCTGCTGTTGTTTGCTGATGATGCAGTGGCGTATTGGAAGGTTCGTCGTCGAGTGACGTAGGAGGATATAAGATGACGTAGACACAATTTCCAGTTGGTGTGATGAAAGACATCTAGTTCTAAATGTACAAACATGTAAGTAATGCGCCGGCCGGAGTGGCCGAGCGGTTCTAGGTGCTACAGTCTGGAGCCGCGCGACCGCTACGGTCGCAAGTTCGAATCCTGCCTCGGGCATGGATGTATGTTATGTCCTTAGGTTAGTTAGGTTTAAGTAGTTCTAAGTTCTAGGGGACTGATAACCTCAGAAGTCCCATAGTGCTCAGAGCCATTTGAACCATGTAAGTATTGCAGAGGAGTAGGAAAAACAAACTCGTAATGTTCCAGTACCACATTAATAATGTGCTGCTTGACACCATCAGACCGATTAAATATCGGGGCGTAACGTCGCAAAGCAATATGAAATGGAATGAGCTCGTAAGGATTGTAATAGCGATGGAGAATGTTCAACTTCGGTTTATTAGGAAAATTTTAGGGAAGTGTGGATCATCTGTCAAGGAGACCGCAACAGGTCACTAGTGCAACCCAATGTTGAGTATTATTGGGGTCCGCACAGGGTCGGATTAAAGGAAGGCATCGAGGCGGGCTGCTAGATTTGTTACCGCTAGGTTAGAACAACACGCAAATATTAAGAGCATGTTTCGGTAACTCTAAAGGGAAACAATGTAGGGAAGGCGACGTTCTTTTCGAGGAGCGTTATTAAGAAAATCAAGAGAATCAGCATTTGAGGCTGACTGCAGAACGATTCTACAGCTGCCAACATACCCGGTGATCAAAAAGTCAGTATAAATTTGAAAACTGAATACATAACGGAATAATGTAGATAGAGAGGTAAAAATTGACACACATGCTTGGAATGACATGGGGTTTTATTAGAACCAAAAAAATACAAAAGTTCAAAAATGTCCGTCAGATGGCGCTTCATCTGATCAGAATAGCAATAATCAGCATAACAAAGTAAGACAAAGCAAAGATGATGTTCTTTACAGGAAATGCTTAATATGTCCACCATCATTCCTCAACAATAGCTGTAGTCGAGGAATAATATTGTTAACAGCACTGTAAAGCATTCCGGAGTTATGGTGAGGCATTGGCGTCAGATGTTGTCTTTCAGCATCCCTAGAGATGTCGGTCGGTCACGATACACTTGCAACTTCAGGTAACCCCAAAGCCAATAATCGCACGGACTGAGGTCTGGGGACATGGGAGGCCAAGCATGATGGAAGTGGTGGCTGAGCACACGATCATCAGCAAACGACGCGCGCAAGAAATCTTTCACGCGTCTAGCAATATGGGGTGTGTTTTTTTTTGTTTTTTTTGTTGTTGTTCTAATAAAACCCCATGTCATTCCAAGCATGTGTGTCAATTTTTACCTCCCTATCTACATTATTCTGTGGTTTATTAAGTTTTCAAATTTATACTGACTTTTTGATCACCCAGTACATTTCGCGTAAGCACCACGAAGATGAGACTCGTACAGAGTCATACAGACAGTCGTTTTTCCCTCGCTCTGTTTGCGAATATGGGAGAGTGCTCCGCTACGTCCACCGGCAGCGTCGACCGCGGCACCTTCTGGCGGGCACGCCGCGAGCAATTAAAAATCGAGGCCCAGCGGAGCTGCGGCAATTTGCGCGGCGTTATCGCGGAGCCACATATTAACAGCGGCCATCGCAGGTAATGACGAATTAGCGCCGGCCGCAGCGCACTGCCGGGCGCGATACGGCGATCCGGCCCCAGGGACGCATCCATCGCCGCTGCCACGCCGTACCACAGCCGCACGCTTTTTCCCCACGCTATCTGCTGCCGCGGGCCACCTACCCGCAACAGGCCTGCTGTACGTTTGCTGCCCAGTTCTCCCTATCCGACAGTCACAGCGAATCCATTTCTGCAGCCAGCACGCCGGCAAAACTTCAACTGTCTGCGTGGCTCACCTCACCCCCCCCCCCCCCCCCACCCCCGTTCAGTTTACAGTATTTAAAATCCGTGTTGCAACTGATAAAAAAATTCTTATTTATTTTACCACGTATGTTACGTCATACCGGGAGCGAAGTCACTTAACCGCTGCGCATTTCTGTCCAGGGTCAAATTTTAACTAAGTAGTTAATAATACCCCTCACAATGAGAAACGGAGAAACAGTTGCTCTGTGAAATTTGTTTAAATCTATTGGCGTTACCGGTTTACTATTAACAAGCGACAATCTCAGCCTCGGCGTCATTTTTGCAGTCACTGTATGCGTGAAAAGTGTACTTTACGAATAGAGAATAGTCTAAAAGAAGAACGCTCGTTAGCTTCAAAAATGTGATGGAAATTTGATCGAAATTATGAAGATGTAAGTAAATCTTTCGTTGAAAAATTCCCGCTTATACAGCCAACATGCAGGTACGCTGTCTACAAATTAAATCGAATGTTCGAGGTGCGGGACGTCCCAGGAGGAATGGACAATATTCAGCAATATGACAGGAACTCTTCTTTGAGGCAACGAACTTCGTATGGAAATATGTCCTATTCCATGGCAGAAGCCGTAGACAAACACAGTATCTGAATATTCTTCATTAGTGCAGATGTCTGGTATTTTAGGCAGCTTGTGTACGAACACAGTTAACCGATGGTTCTCTCTGATACATTCTCAATACCTCTCACTACTTCACTAACAACACCCCATGGACAACTGCGCGTTCAAAGTGCTAGTTCAATGGCAGAAAGACAACCCGAGAAGAGAGGTTGAAATTAACGACGTAGGTTAGGTCGAATAAAACCAATGCCAAACTTAAATCTCGTTTATTTTCCTTTGTCATGTGTGTGTGTGTGTGTGTGTGTGTGTGTGTGTGTGTGTGTGTGCACGCGCGCGCGCGCTTGGGGGGGGGAGGGGGGGAGGAGAGAGAGAGAACCATCATTCGCAAAAAAAAGTGTCGTAAACATGGGCTCTAAAATGTATGTCTTGGCAACGAAACTTGGTAGATATTCTAATCCGTTAATGCAGAAACGATTTACACTGGAAAAATATTAGTTCAAATCTGGGTCACCACGTGCAAATCCGGCGCTGTGAATGCAAGAAAGACGTGTAGCCGGCCTTTGTGGCCGAGCGGTTCTAGGCACTACACTCTGGAACCGCGCGACCGCTACGGTCGCAGGTTCGAATCCTGCCTTGAGCATGGATGGTTGTGATGTCCTTAGGTTAGTTAGGTTTAAGTAGTTCTAAGTTATATGGGACTGATGACCTCAGAAGTTAAGTCCCATAGCGCTCAGAGCCATTTGAACCATTTGAAAAATGTGTAGAAATCTTTCCATTTGTTATGGATCAAGAACGGGACGTGAGTAGAAAATGTCCAACAAGTGAGAAAGGCATAATGTCGATGTTATTATTAACCACTGCTAATACAATTTGTTCAAAATGAGCGAAAGATTAACTCATTAGTATATCTACCAAGTTTCGCGGCCATACGGTAATTACTTTAATTATAACCAGCCGGCAGATCATATATGATTCGGATGCAGTCTCTATGATTTTTGGAAAGTTTATCAGCGTTCCCACCGAGACGTGAACTCGTGGCAGAGTTCTAAGTCTTCGCTAAAGGCAGAGTTCTACGTCTTCAATAAGGACAGAATACACTGTACAGTAAGTATTTCTCCCGACAATAGGTAACAGAGAATGTTTGGAGGCGGTAGTTGTTGCGCCGCCCGGGTACATGGAACTCCGCCAGCAGGAGTGTTTACTGACATGATCTCCTGGTGGCAAGGTCTTCTCGGCCTCATTATAGAAACCGAAGGAAGTTACCGCTGCAACTCGAGGAGGCCGCCTGACGCAGCGTCACGTGATGACAGCCGGGGCAGGTGTCCACAGCTGAACAGTCGGGCTGTTCTCTACGAGATCTGCAGCACGTCCGCAGCTGCAGTCTGCGCCTTTCCCAAGAAGTCAGTGGAAAATAAGTGTGGAGCCGGTCAGCTCTCTTCTCCGCTTCTAGGAATCACTGCATGCTGCTCGGCTCGTAGTGCTCGGCTTTCTGCCAACGCAGAGGTCTCGGTAGCTGCGAACGTTTCTGTAATAAAATCTCTGGACTAGATCTCGGCCGATGATTTGATTATTCACTCGCGAACCCAACAATTGCTTAATATGTATAGGAATTGAATATACATCCTAATCTCCCCCCCCCCCCTACACACACATACACACACACACACACACACACACACACACACACAATGGGTAAATCGACTGGGATCATTGGTATATGGGGTAAGAGACAGATCTCCCCAGCTGTTGAAAATGTGAGGATAGTAGCTTCAATGAGCGAATTCGCATCTGCGAAATGGTAGGCTTACCAAGTTTCAGACAATTCAGCTTACGCAGCAGTACTCTAATCATAAGCCGATACGCCATAAATGCAGCTTCACCGTTTTCTGTTAAAACCGACAGCGAGGAAGAAAACACAACAGTACATTGTTGTTCAGTACAGTTTTTGTTTCAAACTATGTAAGGATACAGAATATGGCCGAGCGGTTCTAGGCGCTAGTCTGGAACTGCGCGACCGCTACGGTCGCAGGTTCGAATCCTGCCTCGGGCATGGATGTGTGTGATGTCCTTAGGTTAGTTAGGTTTAAGTAGTTCTAAGTTCTAAGGGACTGATGACCTCAGCAGTTTAGTCCCATAGTGCTCAGAGCCATTTGAACATTTGATAAAGAATATACGAGGTGGTCAGAAACAATCTGAAAAGCTTGAGAGGGTGTTTCAGGGGAGGTTGCGCTGAGGAATAACTGTGAAGAAAAACATTGGTTATGTTCCTCCGTTTCCGGGTTATTCAAGATTGAAGTTAGCCATTCAGGTCGTTGCACGCGCAAATTCAAGCACCTGCACACACTAAAATGCGGTAGATCTAGAAACGTCTGTAGGACGTGTGTCCGTGAGTTACCAATTCTTGAAATGCTAATTACCAGTTAAAATGTGTCTTTTCAAAAGTGGTAAATTTACGGTAAGTGAGCAAAAGCTATGTCTATTCGGTTTGGGGAAACACGTTTGGCGACTCTGCCTTCGGCAAGTTACTGTGTCTAACTTAAATGCCCTGCTATCTCAGTTAAAACTATCTACGAGGAAAAAAAGGAAACCGCAAAACTTCACAGCGCAACATTTTTTTTCTCTCATTCGATTGTAACAGGAAACCCGTACATTGTTGTTTAAAGAAATATATAGCCTATACCCCTCCAAACCTTTAATTGAGTATAGTATAAAAAATTTGAAGTAAGTCGGTTGAGAACTTTTCGAGATTTTTGGAAACAATGTTAAAGAGCGTCTTGTCTTTATATAGTGGTGTAGATGTATCGCATTTTTCTCAAAGTCTGAAGCATAATGACTTGAACAGATATAGAACGTTCGATTTCAGTTCCTAAGAAGTTGGCTCTGTTGTTGCAGCACGTGACGCAATTGAAAAAATATAATTATATGCGCAGCAGAGACGAATAGGAAATCCTTCTAGCTACGATTCAGACCGCAAATGGGGAAATCCACTGTCATAAGCGACTTCGACAAAAGGACAAATTGTATGGCTCGGCGACGTCGCCATTCAAGCGAACGGCTGCTAACATGTACAGCACCACGAACGCATGCCCGTGGACGCTGTATTATACTATGCTATGAAGGACATTCATCTGGGCTTCCACGGAACCTTTGATAGTAATCGGAAGCCCAACTGCAGACTACGTTGAACATTATGTCTGATATCTACCCACAGAGTATAGGCAAATTCCAGCAAGATATGCGTGTCGCACGGCTAGAATCATGCTACAGTCGTTTGAGTAGCATGATGGTGAACTCTCTTTGATTTCTTCACCATCAAATTCGTGCGATCTGAATACTATGGAATACATTTTGGATGCTATCGTGCGCCGGCTTCTCATTCACAAACCACCGAACCGTTATTTATGGGATTTGCGTTACCTGTGCGCAGGCTCCGGTGTCACATACGCTAAAAAACCTACCAAGGACTTGTCGAATTCATGTCACACAAATAACTACTTTATTGCTTGCCAACGGAGGACCAATACGCCACTAAGCAGATCGTCATAATGTTTTGGTTTCTAAGCATACAAGACTCGTTATTTTTGCTGTTTACGTGCATTTCACATCGACTTCATTGGAGCTACAATAAATCTTAATTAACTCGTCTCTGTTGCTAATAAAGACAAAGAACAGGCGTTCCATAAATTTATGGTACTATAATTTTCTTTTTAACGTTACCCAACTATACTGTTCCTTCTCGTGTCAAAAATTTCGAAAGTTGCTATCTGACCAGCAGTTCGTGTAGTTTAATTGCTTTCGCAAGCTAACGTGCGTCGTTCCCATTTCCCAAATTCTTCATAATCTGCTTTACATTTTTCGCTTATCAGGCTCGATACCAATCCAAGATATTAGATCAATATTCCATTTAAGTTCCCAGCAGCGTTTTATGTGCAAATTCTTTCGTACACTAACTATATTTTCGCAATATTTCGCCTACGAATCTGAACCTGTGATTAACAGATCCAAGAAATGTTACTCCAAGTAGTTTTATGATATGACAAATTCACGGTGAAGGTCAAAAGATCCTTGTTTGAAAGATACTACATGTTTAAATACCCTGAATGTATACATATACATATAAATTGGCAGTTTACAATCTTGCCTATGGTTGACAGCGTGCCAGCAACCAAAGTAAAAACCGGTACGACCTTTTCTTTCTTTATTTATTCGTTTTTCTGCTGTTTCGGATATATTATGTGTCGCTTCTCTCCAGAACACTCATTTCAGTGGAAAATGTGATTAACTATCCTGTATAAACCTATTTTATACTGTGGACATCAGTGTTACACTTTTTTATTGTGGAAAGATAAAGAATACAATTCTTTTCCTGTATCACAGTATTTTGGAATCTCGTGTTTAAAGAGTGAAATTTGTCATAGAAAAAGTCCTATTCATCTGCGCTCTGAGCAGTCACTGCAAACAGCTACCACCTTAACCTCAGACCAGACTCATAAAACTTCCCTGGTAGGCCTCTGTGTGATTTACGTTTTGAAGCGTATTTCAAGAATTCAGAAAAGAGGATAATGAGTAGAAATCATACAACGCAAATTGCAGCTATGGTAAGCTACCGAGACAAACGTCAAAAGTTTGCTAACAAATTTTACATATTAATTATACGTGATAAAATTATGTGCCCTGTATCTGCTCGAAAGCTGGAAAATCACAATTCTTTATTAGACGGAAGGTTCAAATGGCCCTGAGCACTATGGGACTTAACTACTGAGGTCATCAGTCCCCTAGAACTTAGAACTACTTAAACCTAACTAACCTAAAGACATCACACACATCCACGCCCGAGGCAGGATTCGAACCTGCGACCGTAGCGGTCTCGCGGTTCCAGACTGTAGCGCCTAGAACCGCTCGGCCACTCTGGCCGGCTTAGACGGAAGGTTCCAGAAAAAAAATACCACTGATATTCTATAGTAAAGTAATGCCTCCTTTTCAGCACAAATTTCAACACAGTTACGATATCGCTTAGTCTTCTGAAGGTGACACATTGATAGGTTACAACAGGGCACAGAAACCCAAACTACTGAGAGGATTTTGTAAGTGGAATGGGTCTTGCAGCCGGAATAAACATTTAAAATGTCCGTATCAGCATCAATCATTTAGGATTCTCTCTCCAAAATTCCACATAATTTCCGAGACTACTGTCTTAAACGGGGACGCACGAATTTTTCTCTCTACCCTTACAATCGTTGAAACACAACTTGCATTTACGTTCGTAATGGCAAGAATCTGAAATAACGTCAAAAAATCCAAGAAAAACTGAGGGTCTGCTTTAACTCATTTAGAGATGTCAGATATACCGTCTACCGAATATAATAAAATTTCTTGGGAGCGAGAATCTTATGTTCACCAATCAGCATGATTTTAGAAAGCATGTCTCGTCCGAAACTCAGCTTGCCCTTTTCTCACATCATATACTGCGAACTATGGATGAAGAACAACAGACAAAATCCATATTTCCCCATTTTCGGAAAGCGTTTGACACGGTACCCCACCGCAAGCTGTCAAAGGTAGTAAGGGCATATGGAATAGGTCGATAGACATGTGAATGACTCGAAGACTTCTGAAGTCATAGAACCCAGTATATTGTCCTCGACAGTGCCACAGGGAGTAAGAACGCTATTATTCTCTGTATATATAAACGATTTGGCGGACACTGTGGGCAGCAATATTGGTTGTTTGCTGATGATGCTGTGGTGTACGGTAAGTTGTAGTCGTCGAGTGACTGTAGGAGAATACAAGATGACTTCGACACAATTTCCAGTTGGTGTGATGAATGACATCCAGGGTTGGTTTTTTGGGGGGGAAGGAGACCAGACAGCAAGGTCATCGGTCTCATCGGATTAGGGAAGGACGGAGAAGCAAGTCGGCCGTGCCTTTTCAAAGGAAACATCCCGGCATTTGCCTGGAGCGATTTAGGGAAATCACGGAAAATCTAAATCAGGATGGCCGGACGCGGGATTGAACCGTCGTCCTCCCGAATGCGAGTCCAGTGTGAATGACATCCAGCTCTAAATGTACAAACATGTAAGTAATGCAGAGTAGGAAAAAACAAACTCATTACGTTCCAGTACAACATTGATAATGTGCTGCTTGACACAGTCACACCGACTAAATATCGGGGCGTAACGTTGCACAATATGAAATGGAATGAGCATTTAAGTAGTGTAGTAGCGAGGGCGAATGGTCAACTACGGTTTATTAGGAAAATTTTAGGGAAGTGTGGTTCATCTGTAAAGGACACCGCAATAGGACACTAGTGCAACCCAATGTTGATTTATATTCGGGTCAGCACAGGGTCGGATTAAAGGAAGGCATCGAAGCACTTCTGAAGCGGGCTGCTAGATTTGTTACCGCTAGGTTAGAAAAACACGCAAGTATCAAGAGGTTGTTTCGGAAACTCTAAAGGGAATCATTGGAGGGAAGGCGACGTTCTTTTCGAGGAGCACAATTAATAAAATTTAGAGAACCGGTAATCGAGGCTGAATGCGGAACGATTCTACTGCCCCAGTATAGACTGCGCTAAGGACCGCGAAGGCAAAAACGAGAAATTAGGGCTCATACGGAGACATATAACAATCGTTTTTAAGTCGCCCTATTTGTGAGTGGACCAGAAAAGTAAATGACTAGTAGTGGTACGGGGTACCCTCCGGAATATCTATGCAGATGTATCTTATACATCTGTTCAACAAATGACAGGATACAACAGTGAATTCTGGTATGTTTTTACTTGATCCTTGTGGTGAGCCAGGTGAATACACTTTCAGCACGTGCAAACGAGGGCGTGTAGCTCCAACAGTATGAAATAATACCAAAGACCAAGGAGCGAAGAAATAGATACATACAAACTTTGATGGAATGATTAAAAGGAAATTCCAACTGGAAAAAATTGGGAACGCAAAGGCAGTGAGTGGTTTTTCTTCAAATAAATTTAGAAATATCCAAACAAGGAGGGTCAATTGGAAATCTGAACATTCCCCCCTAATGTTGGTGACATAAGCACTTTGTACACTTGACATCAGCGTCACACAGAGTCTTCACTACTTTTTCAGTGCTACACTGATTGTGAAAGAGTAACACTTTTATTACAAAGTCTTAATCTTAAATTTTTGAGCATTCCCGTGACGCTCTCGTACTGACTAATTCCGTTCCAAACAACTCTTTCAGTGAAATGGTTTAAAGAGAACGGTTCACAATTGCGGTATCGTACCCAGACCGGCTGCGCATGTTAATAACTACGAGAATTCCATTATAACTCCGTCTCGTTTTATCAAATGAGCTGACGTAAACAGCCCATTCGTTGACTTCTCTTTCCCTTGGCTTTCGACTTCTGAGTAAAGTTTTACCTATAGAAGAACTTCATCGGAATACAGCGTCCTTGTGCGGGAGGTTTCTGCGAAATTTTATTTGGCTTGGAGCCGTCACCGGTAAACGCTTTACCTGACAGACACGAGGGGGAGGTGTGGCGGATCAATACCGGAGGGGACATCTCGGGCTCAGCACAAGCGGCCCGCCAGCTTCAATAAACACAGCGATTGCCTCGGCTGCCTGCGCCAGATCGAAGGGGAGGAGGTAATAAAATCCACAGCCCGCCACAAGGTGATGCAATTGTATTTGCTGTGTTCTGTGAAACCTGCGGGCTGCCTGAAGGTACGAGTAGTATGCGACCGCTGTTCTGCTGATGTGAGCTCATTCTGTGGAGCCGAAGGCACGGTGAACGATGTAACTCAGTATGCCGAATGGACAATAATCTTTTACTTCTGCACTAAATATTACTTACGTGACTTTTATAGTACCTAAGCTGTATACCAATTACGCAGCGATGTGCTATATTAGCTAAATGAATAGAGTGACCTCCATGTGCTGTCAGGCGGTTAAATGTTTGCTGGGCGCCAAACCACTGATCAAATTAGTAGAACTGTGAACTGATACAAGAAGGAAAGGGCTAGAACCACTTACATTGAAACAACTGCATTATCAATTTATTTTTTCAACAGAACAAGAATATTAAACAATTTTCGGGTATACCTCGGAGTACTTGGCCTGAATAGAAGATTTATGGTATATAATTCCATGTAAACCCTTGAATGCAGACGTCTATACCAAACGTTGAAAAGCTGAGCGAAGAGTCGTCGCCTACAGTGAGAAGCGAGAGTTGCCAGTCGAGGCTACAGGGTTGGTCCGCCGAGATGAAGGCGAGAGGTGGCCCTGGTGGTGCAGCATGGCAGTCAAGAAATGGACGCCGCTTTTCGATGCTGATCATGGCAGCAAGCCAACTGGCAAAGGTCGACCCAGCATTATCGACAATGAACTACATCAAACAGCTGGTAAGTCAATTTCTTGTGTACGTAACTATTTTTTAATTGTTTGCACACCTATTCTGCATCTTTCGAGATGCCAATTTTCGTTTCCTTTTGTGTAAATGGCCAGAATTAACATGTTATTCCGCCGATTGTGGAAGTTGTTACGGTTCTTCCAAACTGTTTAATTTCCTCCTTCGCCGACCGTTGTGGCCGAGCGGTTCTAGGCGCTTCAGTCCGGAAACCAGCTGCTGCTACGCTCGCAGGTTCGAGTCCTGCCTCGGGTATGGATGTGTGTGATGTCCTTATGTTAGTTAGGTTTAAGTAGTTCTAGTCTAGGGGACTGATGACCTCAGATGTTAAGTCCCATAGTGCTTAGAGCCATTTGAACCATTTTTTCCTCCTTCCTCAGACTTCTTCCTACCCTTCAGTTCGTTGTTGGATTTCACATGAATGTAAAATAAATAAATAAAACTACGCAGTTTGCGTAAGCCCCGTACAGTGAAGATACCTGTAGATTGTGTCCAGTACAGTTTCAACAATTCAAACTGCAGCGAGTATACAGAAGGGTCAACCATGGGCCGGACTTCCAGTGCACCGTACACCATGTGGCGTGGAGACAGAGAGAGAGAGAGAGAGAGAGAGAGAGAGAGAGAGAGAGAGAGAGAGAGAGAGAGCATGAAAATTTTAGAAAAATTTGGTACAAGAATACGAAACAATTTTTTTTTTTCATTTCGAGAGATTCAGTAGTATTACTTAAATGGTTCAAATGGCTCTGAGCACTATGGGACTTAACTTCTAAGGTCATCAGTCCCCTAGAACTTAGAACTACTTAAACCTAACTAACCTAAGGACATCACACACATCCATGCCCGAGGCAGGATTCGAACCTGCGACCGTAGCGGTCGCGCGCTTCCAGACTGTAGCGCCTAGAACCGCTAGACCACCCCGGCCGGCAGAAGTATTACTGATGTATATGATTCTGATATTAATTTATATATTTTCTCATTTAACAACAAATGAATTCCACATGTCTGTGTAAAAATTTTAATTTATTTTCATATGATTAGTAATATAAAAACATTTTATTTTAAATAATAAGCTGTGAATCAATATTTGTTTAGCATTGACAAAGAACGCAGAATTTAAAAAAAATTAAGAAATTGCTACTCGTGGCATCGAAGCAGGGATCTCACTATCACGTTGACTTGTAAGCTATCCATTCAGGTACTAGAGCCTTCTTTGTATTTAAATGTTTTGAACTTCGCCATTCCCGGATATCTTCACATCTCTGAAGATTTTTTTAAATTTTTCTGAGAACTGCGTCGTACTGCTTAAGGAAACTGATCTCCGAGCACTGACCTTCAGGTACTACAAATACGGAGAAAACCGAGGGGACCACTCCATAACGTCCCCTTGTAAGATTGAGAAGGCGGCTTAGTGGGAGGTGGGCAGATGACATTAGGAAACAAGCTGGAGCAATAAAATGCACCTATATAAAGCTAATTCATGGAGAAGTGAGGGCTTCATCCATCATTACAATTGAGATATATCAAAATATTGCAGTACAAAATATAAGCAGGTGGACGTGCCGGGTAGTTTGTTGTTCCATCCACTTTTGCACTTATACAAGAAACGGAGGATCCTCTACTATATCTTAATCAGGCTGTGAATGTTATTCAAGCCTTGTGTCGAGGCGGTGCTGGTTGGCTCGAGAGAGTGGGTTGCTGCAGCGGGCAGGGGAAACGCACCCTCGTGAAAAATCCATACCGGCTTTCGCTTCCCTTCCCTTCCCTAGCGCGTGCTGTGGGGGAACTGCGAGCGGCGCGCAACCGATGCGCTGTTGGGGCAGGCCTGCAGTTTCCTTCCACAGCGTTTTGCCAAAACCAGTTCCAGCGGCCCCGCCTTGTAACGTCAGGCTGAAGCAAACAAGGGCCACTGTCTAGCGTATACACATACAGACATTCTTTTCCTAGCTATTAATGCAAATACCTTGGCAAGTATACGTAGAGATTTATTCTTTCCAGTCAAAGATACCAACCTCTACTATTTTTACCAATAACGTGGCAAATGTGAGCGTCAGGAAGCACATAATTATTACCTACAGTCCGCCCCCGGTAGCTGAGTGGTCAGCGCGACGGACTGTCAATCCTAAGGGCCTGGATTCGATTCCCGGCTGGGTTGGAGATTTTCTCCGCTCAGGGACTGGGTGTTGTGTTGTCCTAATCATCATCATTTCATCCCCAACGACGCGCAATTCGCCCAAGTGGGGTCAAATCGAAAGACTCGCACCAGGCGAGCGGTCTGCCCGACGGGAGGCCCTCGTCACACGCCATTATTATTATTATTATTATTATTATTATTATTATTATTACCTACAAAATTTATTTCAGTAGACGCTCACTAAATTGTTTACTGACTATACCTGTTTCGACTGACTAGTCATTCCCAACAGCTCATAAATACTTATTGGTCTAGGCTTCGTCAAAGCATGCTAGAAGTCGACGTGACTCCTACTAGCGCAGGGGGTTCCCAACCTTTCTCAGGCCACTACCCCAGAGTGCAATCAGATATCAAAAATCCTCCTTAATCCCAGCGACCCGTTTTACTAGCTCGGTTTTGGACCCCTTCCTGTTTTCGTAGAATTCTTCTATTTGCTTTGTCAACCTAGTGTGTGCCATTCTTGTAATGTAGCCATAAAATTTAAGTCTTCGTCTTGTCATGTCACAGATATTTCTGTATATTCTTCTATTTTCTTATGACTTATCAGCCTGTAAGTTTCTCAGTCAGTAATTTTTGGTCCTAATATTTACCTAACAATCTGTCTTTTTTCTTTTGAATTTCTCTAGCATTCCTCTTTCTATTTAAAATTAAAGTTTCTGCTCCATAAAGACATTCAGGTATGATTACAGTGCTCTAATACCTACGTTTACTGAATTTAGAAAGTGATTTTTTATTATAAATATTACGTGTTAGTCTGAACGCAGTTGTTATTTTTTGACAGCGAACTTCGTTTGAAGCTTTTTTCGGACTGTTTTCTTGTATGATTTCCCCAAAGTATTTAAATTTAGAAACTATTTTTATTTTTCCATATTTAAACTTTGGGGCTTGTTTGTTGCATGTCATATTAATTCATTTTTTCGAATGATATTCGTAGTCCTACTTTTTCTGCACTTCTCTAAGAATTTCAATTTGTTTTTGAGACGTGGTTATATCCCTAGTTAAATTTGCCAATCATCTGCAAAGGCGAGGCAATATTCCGTAATATTACTTCTACCTAACTGGATTGACTGATCTATGTTTTGAGTCGATTTTTGCTCTTGCCATTCTGTAATTATCTTTTCGAAAACACAGTTAAACAGTAATGGACAGAGTCCATCTCCCTATCTGTCACCAGTCTTTATATCAAATGGTTCAGAAATTTCTCCCATGAATTTAACTTTAGAGCTAGAGTTGGTTAACGTTTCCTTAATCAGTGTTAGAGTTTTACTACATGGCCCTTGTTCCTTTAAAATTTGGAAAAGAGATTCGCTATCAACTGAGTCGTAGGCCTTTTTAAAATCCACAAACGTAAACACAATATTGTTACTAGAAAACCTTTGGTGCCTAAGGACTAGTTTTAAATTAAGAATTTGTTCCGGATAGGATCTGTTTGGTCTAAAGTCTGCTTGGTATTCACTAATTTTAGTTTTTAACTGTTCTCGGGCTTCACCAAGCAAACACTGCGACAGAATTTTGTATGTGACAGGGAGACGATAGATTCCTCGGTAATTATTAACATCGGTTATATCCTCTTTTTTATGCAATGGATGAATTAGGGAAGTTTTCCAGTTCTCGGGTATTTTCGCAGTTTGCCAGATATGTCCTATTAGTTGATTGATTCCTCTTAGAGTAATAGGGCAACTGATTTCATTAGTTCTGCAATTATGCCGTGTTCACTGGGACGCTTTTTAAGTCTCTTAATTTGTTTAGTTATTTCGATTTCTTCAGGTTCTTTAGTGTTAGGGTTGGTGTTATTAGCTTGCTGTGGTTGGGATTTCTCCACTGGTTCTGGCCAGTTTAATGGTTTTTCAAAATAATTAGCAAGTGGCTCACAATTTTCCTGATTACAGTTAGAAAGGTATTGTACGTATTTTCAGTTTTGTTATTATTCCAGTTTTTGAATGCCTCGTGACTTAACTGCTGTTTCACCATCCGCGTTCCATCGAGGGTGTTTTTGTTTTCCTTTCGAAGCGGAATAAATCTTTTGCTGTTTTGATAGACTTCTCTTTAAGGCTTTTCCTATTGTTGGATTGTTTTTTGTCAAGTTCGCTTGTGGGGTTATTTTAGAAGCGTCAAATTTTTGGGATAACATATTTTATTTTGAAGAGTTTTTACGTTGAAGTTTTACTTTCATTCGCGTTAAATAATGGTCAGAATCAATATTAGCCCGTTTCCTAACTTGGACATGTAAAATTTCTTTGTAGTTAGGGTATAAAATTGCTACATGATCGAGCTGAAATTCTTCAATAAATGTACTGGGTCCCCGCCTAGTTTTTTTTGTTTAGAAGAGTTCTTTTTAAAATGTGTTGACGTGATTTTAAGGTTAAAAATTTTGTACATTTCAACAAGTCCTTGGTCATTTTGGTTTGTCCATTTATGCTCAGGAAATCCACCCTTCGTTTTCTTCTACTTTCTCTTTACCTAATTGAGCATTAAAAGCACCCATTAAATTTTTAACATGGTCTTAGGCAGTGTTGCTTTAAAAATTCTGGCGGTTACACCGATTATTAATGTACCAGCATTCACAGTTGCAACGGCTTATCTCGAGCTTAAATTAACCTGTGATCATGCAATGTTTATCACTTAAATATGTTACCTAGACAAATGTATTCCGGAAATTTAATTACTCTACGTTAATTATTTTTTGTACTGGCATTTTTTCTGTCAACGTATGTATTGTGAACACGCGTGGTCCTACAACGCTTCTTTGTGGAACGTACCAAGATTGTCGCACTTGTGATGAAGCTCCGCTGTGCGTTACGTATTGGACGCTTAGGAGAGCCGCATTGCGCGATGCCCTAACCTAGGACAAGCGAGGAGAGGTGACCGTTAGCGGGCGCCCACAAAGGGGAAGAGATGGCCCGGCCCACCTCTTGCAGCTTGCCCTTCCGCTGTGCTCCCGCATCACGCCACCGCTCAGGGAGAGCAGGAAGGGTGGGGAGGTGTGGGGAGAACGCGTGGAAAAAAACAGGAACACGCACTGGCGTGGCAGCTGCTTCACGCAGCACCGCACCGCGCTGCACTTGGCAAGCTTCGCTTCGCCGCAACTTCCTGCTCTGGTGCACCCAACCCGCGTAACCGAGGCGTCCACCACCACGTGGTCACGGCCTCGCGAATACCCATTTATGGATGGGTATGTCGTAAGTGTGAAAACTCGCTGAGTAACAAGAATACCACGAGAGTCTAAATACCAATACTGTACTCACTAATCTCGGACCACAATTTATTGGTTATGAAATATGGATTAAAACTCAGGAAACTGCAAAAAGAGAGAAATTTAAGGGGATAGGTCCTGGATAAACTGAAAGAACAAGAGGTTGTAGGGAGTTTCAGAGGGAAGATTAGGAAAACCCTTAACAACAACAGAGGAAAGGAATATAGCAGAAGAAGAATGGGTAGCTTTGAGAGGTGACATAATGAAGGCAGCAGAGGATCAAGTAGGTAAAAAGACAAGGGCTAGTAGAAATCCTTGGGTAACGCAACAGATACTGAATATAACTGATAGAAGGAGAAAATATAAAAGTGCGGTACATGATGCAGGCGAAAAATCTAAAAAATGAGGTCGACAGGAAGAGCATAACGCCTAAGTAGGAATGGCTAGAGGACAAAAGTAAGGATTTAGAAGCATATATCACTAGTGGAATGATAGATGCCGCCTACAGGAACATTAAAGAGACCTTTGGAGAAGGAGAACCACATGTGTGAATATCAAGAGCTCAGATGGAAAACCAGTGCTAGAAAAGACAGGAAAGTTCAAAGGTGGAAGGCGTATATAGAAGTTCGAATCCTGCCTCGAGCATGGACGTGTGTGATGTCCTTAGGTTAGTTAGGTTTAAGTAGTTCTAAGTTCTAGGGGACTGATGACCACAGATGTTAAGTCCCATAGTGCTCAGAGCCAGTATATAGAGGACCTGTGAAAGGGAGACGTACTTAAGGGGCAATATTATTGAACTGGAAGAAGACGCAGATGAAGATGAGATGGGAGATGTGACACTGCGTGAAGAATATGACAGAGCACCGAAATACCTACGTTGAAACAAGGGCCCGGGAGTATATTCCATCGGAACTATTGACAGCCTCGGGAGAGCCAGCCGATGACAAAACTTTCCATGTAGTGAGCGAGACGTATCAGACAGGCCAATTATCATCAGGCTTCAAGAAGAATATAATAATTCCAATTCCAAAGAAATCAGTTGCTGACAGGTGTGAATATGACCAAACTATGAGTTTAATAAGTCACGGTTGCAAAATACTAACACGAATTCTAATTCTTTACAGGCGAATGGAAAAACTGGTAGAAGCCGACTACGGGGAAGATTAGTTTGGATTCCGGAGAAATGTGCGAACAAGCAAGACAATACTGACCCTACGACTTCTCATAGAAGTGTCACTAGACCAAATGAAACTGTATCAAAGGCACGGGTGTTACTAGATAGAAAAAATACCGGGAAGGCGACCAATTATTCATGTCTGCATGAGAAAGTCATCACCGTAAACGGTACCCGTTGCCATGCCTTGTTTACATCCTCGAACCTGAGACTCGTATTACACGACTTCAAAAGATGGGAATAAATCAACTGAATTTGACTAGAGTGAGGTTTCTGCCTATGAAATTTTCGTGTTAAATGTACTGAGGTTTCCATTCTAGAACAAAAGCGCTAGAGCATAAAATCCCGCAAAAAATTAATTCCACCCGAATCGGTATTTCCGACCGCTGATTTTCAATGTCAAATAGGATTACGGAGATTACCAGCTGGCATCGTTATAGCAGCTGCATGATTTCGTGTGGTACTGGGAGGGCAAATTAGACATCAATACGATACCAAAATATTGACTGACGTTGTAAAAGGGGCATTGTAGTTTATTTAAGTCTGCTGTCCTTAACTCGGACCATCGGACGCCCATCGAAGACCAGTGACATAATACTGGTTATTCTTCTGCCGCCCATTTCCCGCTCATACTTGCGCTTAAGGTGTAATCTGTTTTCAGAATGTGAGCACCGCACGTGGACACAGGAGATACCGTATAATGAGGACTAAAATCCGCGCAGTTACGGTGCAAAGGAAAGCGCACAATGAAAGTGACTCCACACACAAAAGGCGATAGGCATGAATGGTGCGGGCCATTAAAAGCCGTTTCGGCTTTCAATTAACTGAATTTTCCAACGGACTACCGAATAATGAAATCACAAATGCCTCTCACAATACTTCCATGTTATTAGGGAGCGGTCCCCTCGGAACAATAGCTTGCAGATAGTTGGCTAACATTCTGATTTACGGGTGGTAAATAATGCGGATGAAGCCAGCAGTCATGTGCCTCAGACACTGCTAAAGTGGAGACGTTGCGATAGTTGAAACATACATTAATGATCTTGCTGCTGAGCAAAATTAGCACCTTCTGACTGCACATTCTTCTAGATGATACAAACGTATGAATTAAAATTGGGACTGAATTGGGCCTCTCGCCGAAAGAGCATATAATCAAATATTTGAAAACATCAACAGATCATGGACGGAAAGTTAAAGCGAAGAAATTATGTGGGTACGAGACTAGAAATTAACGAGGAAGACCGACAGCAAATGTTATCTGAGGCGTGTCTTTCAAGTCTAGCCATTTTGCGGGTACACAGTAAACAAATTTACGTCCGTTGCGACTTCACATAGGCTTCAGGAATTCTTGTTTTGTCAGCCTCTTTTACTGTCTGTCCACAGACTCATCGATATTTTACACCTGAACATAGCAAACGCGCAATTACAAACTTCACAAAACGCAAACAATCCATAAATCCGCCACTGCGGCGTTCATACTGTGCACCGTGTCCGCAACACAAGAACGTGGATCGGTCCATGTTGGCAACTGATTTGCAGGCAGCAGTGTGCAGCAAATGGCTAATGCAGAAATAAATCTGCACAGATGCACATTTTTCCTCTCCCGATAAAGCTACACAAACACTGCAGTTAATGCTGCGAGATTCTCCAAGCTTCCAGTGAATGAAAATTCTGGAAGTGTCAAATATTTAGCGCGTAAAATATGGGGCATACGCTCGCGAATATTCGCCGACACCAAATCGGCTTAACGAGATGCGATCACGCCATACATTCGTTGCGCACCATCAAAAAACTATACGATCCCTGCGGACAGTCGACGGGAAATTAGTCACACTGGTTGTTTCAATCTGGCCACATTTAACTGTTAAGGACCCACACAAATAACGTGGTGAACCTGAAACAGCACGACAGGACTACCACGAGCCCTATCGCGGCAAGAAATATTGGCACACTGTAGCGAAACTGTGGCGTTTTTGGATTTATGGAGTCCCTATTCTACCCTCACATGGACGGAAAAAAAAATTACATAACAGGACATCACAGACAAGATTCCACTAAGATGGTGAGAGCTACTCAGCCTGCTTATAATTAGGTAGTTATTTACATGTGTTATAGATTATTTCAAAATAAGCGTAACTACGTAAAACTGGCCGTTAAAGCTTTGCAATTGAAAACTTATTTGTACAGAAGAATTAATTTACCATAAAAATGAGTTTTTAAGAAGGAAATTATTTTTAATCTGCACTATCGACATTTTATTCTTGTGAGACAATGATCTACAATTTTTATATTTGCGTATTCCGTCCCTTTCAGTCGAAAGGGTAGATTCACTACAGTGGAGTGCAGATTGTTCTCCTTTACATCACTGTTGATAATATCAGATAACAGTGATACCTACCATTCTGCAGCCAACAAATATTTCTTTTTCCATTGTGTCTGTTACAACCTTCTCAGTCATTTCCCCACATGCTCGTACATATCTTGCCGAAGGACTCCTTGCATTCATCTTCCTTCCATTAATAAAAACACGGGTTTCGACCAATCCTCCTTGGACTCAGTCTTCTTTCTTACGTGAGCAATTCTCACACTTTTTTTGATCAACTATCTTGCAATGTTCTCCTCACATGACCGCAGAGTTTAAGTCAATGCTTCTGTGTTTCCTCAAGCACATATTTTTCTACCCCATTACCTATTTATTTCGTTTTTATTAGTGTTACTCTGATGTCTAAATATTCCACAATTTACGCTCATACAATCATGTTTTACTACTTTAATTCACCGTATGTCTCTCTGCGTCCTTGTTTCTAGTCAGAAAAGGCTGTCCCATAAGATTTTTTTTCTGTGTCATTGTTCTTGTTTCTAGTCAGAAGAGGCTGTCCCATAAGATTTTTTTTCTGTGTCATTGTTCTCGTTTCTAGTCAGAAGAGGCTGTCCCATAAGATTTTTTTTCTGTGTCATTGTTCTTGTTTCTAGTCAGAAGAGGCTGTCCCATAAGATTTTTTTTTAAATGATGCCTGCATAATTTTTTTCGATCATAACGGGGAATTCATCTTGTTTAGAGACAGTCTGACCCGAGATACTCTTGATGAAATTTTTATCTCCTAATTATTCTTTTGAAAGGAACCGTTAAACATTCATATTCCTCATAAGACTTGAATTTCCTCAGCGGACCTCAGTATCAGCATTTTACTACCCTACTTTCAGAAATTTTTTTCACTGAAATTTACTTTGAGTCCCGCCTTTCCATTTGTTTCCATTAATTTGCCCATCGTGTATTCTTATCAAAGTCATCAGTGGTTAAGATTATCACCCTGACAGCAAATAAAGAAGTATAATTATTAAAACAAATCATCTCGTATCTTCAGTTTCTTTCTCTGTAAAAATCAGTCGCTGTTGTTCCTTGGTCACTATGTCGAAAATTATTAATGCACATTTAATAGAAGTTGGATGTTATTTCATAAATTATTTGTAACTGTGGTGTTCGTGAACGATTTAACGTTGAGCGCTATGAGGTCTGAAACATCGTCAGCCGAAACGAGAGCTTTCACAATGCCTTATTCTGAATTTATAATAAGTTGTTTGCCTGAATGGTTCGATGCAGTGTTTATTCAAAAATTCACTCCCAACTGTGAGTGACTGTAAGACATGCATGAACAATGGTAAAAGATTACGCTAAGAAAGAACCATTCACTGCTCAGCTACGAGAAAGATAGTGATATTCTGACACCATGTGGCTTGGCAATGTCTTTTGGAAATTATATGTATGTCCGATATTCATCCAAATAGCGTAAAGGACCATGGTCTTGAGCCAATGACAAGTCTGGTGACGAACTCTCAATGGAAACAATCGAGTAATGTTCCCATTTATCTATGGTCGCAGTCGTAGTATACCGTATGAGACGTCACCAGCTGTATTCTTAATTACTTCATTACGAACGTACGAGTAGATACAGCGAATGGCTTGAGACGTGAAACCTGCAGCAGCTTTAGGTTGTCATGAATCGTCCAACACGCGTTTCGAGAGCGCGAGAACTAAGCTGCAATCATTTTCATACACCGGAGCTGCACTGACAGTTCTTGCGGTAAGACTGCAAACTTTTGTAACTAATAACGTTGTTGTAAACTAACTACCATGAAGAAAGTTCAGTGGGAAAATCGTTTCACTAAAAATTGTTTCAGGATTCGAACTGGCTACTTCAGGGTTGAGCGGCACCGTGCGAGAGACTTTCAGCGACATTAGCTACTACGTTGTGTTCCTCCACTACAGAAGCAAATAAACGTAAAATTTGTAAACTTCTATCCCTTATTTATTCACCAAAATATTAATTCGTCTAGCACGATTTCAACTAAATTGAATACTTTTGGAATTCACATATTGTTACTAATTACAGAAACTGTGATGTTTATTTGCCTATTAACCAAGTATTAGACATACTTCACACTCTGCAAACTAATCATACGTTCTTCTTACTTATTTCTAACAGATTTTCTGCGCTACGCCATTTGCCTTTGGAACGAGTGAAAAATCACCTCTGTACTCTTATAATATACTCATGATCAGTAGGCGAAATATACACCGATGGAAGCATAATTGTTTGGCAGTATTCTTCGAATACAGGTTCTCTAAATTTCGCAACAGGACTTCCTGAGAGATTCATCGTCTTACTTCCCAGCTTCCCATTTAAGTTCCCCGACTATTTCTTTTACACTTTCAAATGAGATACACCGATCCTTTAATCTCTTAGCGAAAAATCTTTGAATTCGGTCGATGTCCGCCTTCATCCCTACTTGATAACGGCTCCAAAGGATGGAACAGTATTCTAGAATTGCTCGCGCTAGCGTCTTGTATGCCATTTCCTTTACAGATGCCCCAGATTTTTCCAGAACTCTTCGAACAAATCTTTCAGTTTCCTTTGCCTTCTCAAATACTGAATTTTCGTCGTCGTCCCATTCCATACAACTTTTTAGTATCATCACTAAAATACTTACGAGATGTGAGGTGATCAGACACTTTCGGGTTAATTCTTACTTTAATTATAACGATAATGTTATTATATAAGCATCCAATTCATAGATGGTTACATAACATTATCGTAATTACTAGGTTATCTTAACTATCAGGAATGTAACGTAGACTCCTGTGGACATCCTGAGCTTGAAGAGATACGACTGTCAGCAGATGACTGCGTTGAGAAAATATTCACCTTCAGTCCCAAATATGAATGATTACGATTACGATCATACCGCATTTAACGTTTAATTTGCGAATTTGTCCACAGAGTACATCTCACAACAAGATATTAACACATCTCGCACAGTCTTCATAGATGGTGGTAAAGTGATTTAAGCTGTCTCCTCGGCCTCAAATGCAAGCCTCTAAAAAGTCTCCCTGTGAAGGAACTCGTGTTTTTATTGTGGGGCACCATGTAATCGCACTGCAGTAAATATTCCAAGTGGAAGTACACTACAATGTGCTGCGCCAATTTAGCACCAAGTCATCTTTCCAAGGACGTCGCTCAAAGACATATTGCGTTTGATAGCTTACATTATGAGGGCCGTTCGCTGCTAGCTTTAATGATACAGAATGGCGGGCACTGCGCATGCGTTTTTACTTTCAAGTCTCTCTTACTGCCAACTGCGCAGTACGGTGTTTTACTGTCACTGCGACGTAATCTTCCGCAGCCAAGCGATCCATATACGCTCCATACCATATCGATACTCTCTATTCCTTAGTCCAACATTAAGAATGCTTATTATTGTTGGTAAAAGGATACAGACTGAGTAACCAACTGGAACAAAACCTCCAATCAAAACTGCACACTGCAAATAACGATACTATCTACTTCATTTTGTCTCTGCATTCACATCTACCTTTCATGGAAATTCGTCGATACATAAAACAAATAGTCCAACACAACTGCCAGTGTCTATTAACCTGTACCATAAAATGGACAATACGTAACAAAACCATTCGCTTGGGAACAGTACTACACGGTGATCATTATCCGTCAGTATATTAAACTGGTCACACTAAGGTTAAACAAGTCATGCAACTGAAGTCTGTCGATCACTAATCATAAGTTGTTTTCCTTGTGGTTACAAAACCGACGCTGACACACTATCTTACGCTGAACTTGTTCCACACTCTTACTAGTAAGGGAAAAAAGGCGAGAGGCTGTAGGCTAACAGGACTGCAAAGCTTTTACCGAGATACTAAGTGTCGAAAGCGCATGTAGTGAGACCACGCTTCTCGTCTCCTCAAAAATACCGCATCTGCTCTGCGAAGCTGCAAAGTTGTTTAGAAAATCAAGGTGAGGTTCTTAGAAACATCGATAGACGACAGGTTTAGGGTGAGACACTCCCATCCTTAGGGACGCCCAGAAAGACATTTAGAATTAACTGTTGGATCCATTCTCCCTCTCTTATATCGCATATATTATTTCAAGGACGGTCTGTAATATACATCTGAATTGTGTTGGGAACAATGTACCATTAACGTACATTAGCAGAGATTTTTCGTAGACAATAGTAAGACAATGGGTTTCTGCAGTGTATCGCTGGCGGTTGAGGAAAAAAAAAAAACCTTAGGCATGACATGTTACACGCTGCAAGAAATATGAGAAGGTTTATATTCGGCTAGACTGCGAAGCTGGTGGGCACTATATCTTGCCTCAGCGAAGCAACCCCTTCTCTCTCGGCCAATACATCTTAATAGATGGACGCGGCGGCTCGATGCGAGTGACAAATGGTGGTAGGGGAGTCGAGGCCAGGCGGTGTACCCAGTGTAGAGCAACTAGTGCCGCACCAGATTCCCATATGGGAATAAATGGTAATTAACTGATTTCACGCACAAAGCACTGTATATTTCGAACCCCGTAACTTTCCATTAGACCTAACACACTAGTGACCATATATGTAACTAGACGCATAAAATTATATTTGACGCGAAACAGTGAAACCCTCCCATAATTCTGTTAGGACTGTATGGGCAAATTTAGGTGAACACTCGGCTGGTCGTAACGGTATAGCGCGTAGCAACAGAAATACGTATGGGGATGCCTTCAGCTGGACGCGTCACAATTCAAACTTCAACACAGAAGCAATATGCTTTCTTTCAGAGACGAGCTACTGGCAGAACTGAAGCTGTGAGGAAGGGTCGTAAGTCGGAGCACTTGCCCGCGAAAGGCAAAGGTTCCGAGTTCGAGTCTCGGTCCGGCACACAGTTTTAATATGCTACATGTTTCAACACAGAAGCTCTTATGAAGTACTCCCGGCGGATAGAACAGTCCTCCATTTTTCGGACGTGCATCCGAGACAGCATCAAATTTTCTTCCGATATTTCAGCTGTGAGCCTTACAGCCGAAATATCGGAAGCAGAGGTGTCCCTGATACAGAGCCGAAAACTAATGGGAAAATCTAAATGTATTTGGAGAATACGACATGAAATTCCGATACACATCTGTCCACCTAGAACAGAAACGTTAGGCTACACTTTCACTACTCATTAAGCCTGGAACACAGCAAAAAATGTACATTTGGATTTACGCACAGCACACAACTTATGAGCGGAGGGTATACTTTTGTTAAAGCCCTGACTGACATGCCCTTTACCAGACAACGGTACGATTTCTGCCATACCTTTTCATTTATGTATCACGATTGTTCACCTCATTAGCCGGCCGAAGTGGCCGTGCGGTTAAAGGCGCTGCAGTCTGGAACCGCAAGACCGCTACGGTCGCAGGTTCGAATCCTGCCTCGGGCATGGATGTTTGTGATGTCCTTAGGTTAGTTAGGTTTAACTAGTTCTTAGTTCTAGGGGACTAATGACCTCAGCAGTTGAGTCCCATAGTGCTCAGAGCCATTTGAGCCATTTTGTTCGCCTCATCGATAACTAAACAGAGCATCAGCTTAGCAGAATAACGATAGGCTACTGCATTTCTGAAAAAGCTATGCAAACGATTGACAGGACTGGTTTAAGAGCGCGACGGGAAGACAGCTACTCTAGTTCCACAAACGACAATGCTCCAGAATTTCACCTCACGTCGTAAGAAACACGTCATCGATGTATTTTTTTATATCCACGTACGTAGGGAGAAACGATCACATAACAAAACAGGAGAAATGAGACCTTACACCAAACGATTTAACTGGTCGGTTTCCCGGCATGCTGTTTGTTCGATAAAACCTCCACCGAGGTTCCACTATCGATAATTGGGTGATTGCGTAAGATGCGCAAGTAAAGCACTCCTGGAGATCATAAATACTAAGGAGAATGCCATCTTGATGGGAATTGCTAAAGAAGCAGTCAACACGAAGAGCTCACATGAAGACCCCATCTCATCAGTTAACAGTCAAGAACTCCTCGAAAACGATAGTGCCGAGTTGTCCTCATACATCCTTATTCCTCGGAATATCATTCGCAATCCTGAAAGTAAATTGCAGTATGGTGAAGCTGATCTTCTAGCTGGCAAGTCTGTTCTCTCGAAACTCCTGAAACTTTCCTTGCACTCTCAGAAACAAAATGCGATTCATCGAAATAAACTATTTCGTTATCAGTGTGCTGAGCTCAGACACGTTGGAGAGGGGACTGAGATAGTAAAAGTTAGGTTTCCCCCGACATATGTGCGGCAGTTTGAGGAAGAAATAGATAAGACTGAAGTAGTACGATAGTACGAATCACACCACCGCAAGCGCTAGCCAAAGTTGTTGCAAAGTTAGCTGCTGTTTTCATTTACGTGTGTCTTGTCTTTCTTGATGATGTCAGAGACTCTAGCACGATTTGCACTGTGAATATACTATGACCTACTCCGTTAGTCCTATAAAATTTTGGCTATGAAGCACAAATGACCCAAATGACAAGTAATTAAGCGAACCGCCTATCCAATTAACTTCAAATGCGGTTTTACCTCCCGCTGCGCACTGTCTCTCATATTGGCGTATCTGTTCCCGGGAACTAAATATGGCAAGTCTGCCTGCGATGTATCATGTTCACGCATATGGATTGTGCTTTTAAATACATAAAATTCAAGGGGCGATACTGTGGTTTTACTTTCTACTGACGGCACAAAATCGGATTCGACAGGGAGATGGTTCAAATGGCTCTGAGCACTATGGGACTCAACTGCTGAGGTCATAAGTCCCCTAGAACTTAGAACTACTTAAACCTAACTAACCGAAGGACATCACACACATCCATGCCCGAGGCAGGATTCGAACCTGCGACCGCAGCGGTCGCGCAGTTCCAGACTGTAGCGCCTAGAACCGCTCGGCCACTCCGACCGGATCGACAGGGAGACTGAAAGATTATCTCGGCTAGAGGACACCAAGTACCTATAATGATGCTTGTGAGTGTGGCAGCAGTTACATGGGGCAGTCTATACAGACTATTGCCAATCGCTGTGCTGAACATCAGTTTTATTTTAAGTAAATAAATTTTGAAAAATCGGCCGCGGTCGGGACAGCTTAATCAATAAACATTCGTTTGAACAGACGAGGATTCTGGCTCACGCTTCTATTGGGGATTTTGTTACTAGGGAAGTAGAGGAAATTAAGACTGTGTGGTAACTTCAACCTACAAAGTACGTAAGCGTGCTCTTGACACAAAATGATCAGAGAGGAAGACTTCACATAATTTACAAAAAAGTGGTTCAAATGGCTCTGAGCACTATGGGACTCAACTGCTGAGGCCATTAGTCCCCTAGAACTTAGAACTAGTTAAACCTAACTAACCTAAGGACATCACAAACATCCATGGCCGAGGCAGGATTCGAACCTGCGACCGTAGCGGTCTCGCGGTTCCTGACTGCAGCGCCTTTAACCGCACGGCCACTTCGGCCGGCACATAATTTACAGTCTGATATGAATAGTGGGTGCTGCTAGAGACGATGGACCGCGAGCACAGGTAATCCATTAAACCAGGCCGGCCAGAGTGGCCGAGCGGTTATAGGCGCTTCAGTCTGGAACCGCGCGACCGCTACGGTCGCAGGTTCGAATTATGCCTCGGGCATGGATGTGTGTGATGTCCTAAGGTTAGTTAGGTTTCAGTAGTTATAAGTTCTAGGGGACTGATGACCTCAGATGTTCAGTCTCATAGTGCTCAGAGCCATTTGAACCATTAAACCAGAGGGCGAGAGCGCCATCTCCGCAAGCGCCATCTCCATGTCAACATGATGTAACCTAGCGTAACAGATGACTGTCCGGGCATGGAAGTGAGGGCCTCGCCTGTTTCACGACAGACTCCTGACGACGACGATGATGAGGCAGTCATCGACAGCTTGGGATTTTATCAGATGTTGATGCAGTCTGTAAACTTAGAGCCTTTTGTAAAAGGATTCAGTCGCGAAAAACTTCGTAGCCACGTCTCTAGTACGTTGATCTTAGTGGAACCTCACATGATCAATATTTATTGCGCAATAATATTGTGTCAATATATTGCTCGAAAGTGTGAGGTCAAGAACAGCACGATATTACCGCACAATATTTACAACCGGGACGCGTCAGTTTGAACCCTGCCTTCGTAGTGAACATGTCACGAACGACGAAGTGCAGCTCGCATGAATTGCGATTGAACTGCTTGCCTTGCAAAACACAGGCAGACATTATGCAGAACAGATGAAGTAAGTCTGAAAAGATTTCATTAAACATTTCAAGTAACCAGCGGCTCAGTCACTGCGGTACAGGTCTTTGAACCACAACAACAACAACAATAACAACAACTAATTACAAATTAAACACGTGAACTGTGTAATTTATCGTATACATGTGACCTAATTTCAAAACTCATATTTTTGGTAAAAAAAATACAGCAAACATGTGATAAATTGCAAACTACTCATAAAATATTGAAGTTTTAGCTATGCTATTATAAATTCTCTGTGTGTCCACCAGCTGCAGCACGACCAATGTCTAGACAATAGCTAAAATCGTCACCAACTTTACATGATGTATCTGCTTTTAGAGAAGTTATGGCGACTATTATTCTATTTTTCACTTCTTCTCTTGCTTCATCACTGAAAATTAACTGTGGTAAAAATGTACTGTCTTCCATGTCCTCTAGCAGAGCATTAACGAAGTGGACCCGCTTCCTTGTATCACCTAGCCAAAGAGCTTGCACTAGTTGTAGTCTGTATTGTTAACAGACCAGACGACGCCGTAACATTCGCCAGAGAGTTGTATGAGGCACTGCCACTTCTCTGCTTGCGCGGCGAGCGCACTTTCGTGGGGTCCAAATGTTCAAATGTGTGTGAAATCTTATGGGACTTAACTGCTAAGGTCATCAGTCCCTAAGCTTACACACTACTTAACCTAAATTATCCTAAGGACAAACACACAATCGAACCTCCGCCGGGATCAGCCGCACAGTCCCTGACCACATCGTGGAGTCCTCTCAAACGTTTGCCGAATTCTTTCCACCATGCTATGAGAGGTGTGAGGTCGACCTGGAGTCTTACCTTTGGACAAGCATCCTGTCTCTTCGAAATGGCGACAACGACGATGAACGTTTTTGTGTGAAGGCGGTTCAATGTCAAAACGCCAACGAAAATTACGCTGGACTGAAATCACTTAAAGCACGTTGGACCCAAATCACTGACTTACTCTTTGCAAACAGCAGCATACTAAATGCCTTTCGTGGAGCGGACGACATCTTACTTCCGACTGACTTCAAACTGAGAGGACGCATCGACTGACATCTAACGGCTATTTCATGAAACTCTAGGCCCCGCCCATTCAAACAAACACGTTTCCTTGCTGGCACGTCCAATGTTTTGTCATTATTACCGTCCAAATACAGGTCATTCCTTTCGAAACACCCTGTACAACGAAATTTAGCAGTCAAAATCCACCGGTGCGACAACATTTCGATATGCTATTTTTTTTTCTTATCTGTAATCCACACACTCAAGCCTGGAAAGCACGTAACTGACACCTCGCCTGCACACCAGAGACCGCGCAAAAGGGGAATAAAGAAGACAAAAAAAAAAGAAAGAAAAACCACAAGGGTAAGCGCAGTAATAAAAGTGTGAGCCTTTTTCATAATAGTCTTTAGGCACGGGCACTACTCAAATTCTTAGGGAGGAGCGAGAGCTCTTTTAGGCGTTATCGCGGTTCGCGCCCGCGCTGATAGCTCCCGCAATAGTGCGCAAAGCGGCGGGGAGTCAGCTCGCCGCCGTAATTGCGACTCGGCCGAGGGCGCGCGCTCACATCAAAGCCGCGCGCCCCCGCTGTTCTAGCCGGCCGCGCCTAATGAACACGCGACTCTCGCGCCGCTGCACGCTGCCCTGCGAAGCCTCGCGCCCTGCTGGGGCGCACCGACTCGAGAAAACCGTCACAAATTATGCGTCGCACCTAGTACTGCTTGTCCAACTTTCTTCCGACTGCCGGGCTTCCCAGTTTTGATGCGGAAGAAGTAGACAGTAACTTCATGGCAGATTAAAACTGTGTGCCGGACAGAGACTCGAACTCGGGATCTTTGCCTTTCGCGGGCAAGTACTCTACCATCTGAGCTACCCAAGCACGACTCACGCCCCGTCCTCACTGCTTTACTTCTACCTGTTCCTCGTCTCCTACCTTCCAAACTTTACAGAAGCTCTCCTGCGCAATCTTGAGCAATTCCAAGATTTCTGTACCACTGTAACGCTTTGGGAGCAAGGGTCACGTGGTGGGCGATTTTCTATTACTCTCAGTTCACTCTTCTTGTTGTCCTTTTCTGAAATCTGCTGTTAATATAGCTGTAGAATTTATTGTTAGTATTAATATTACGTTTTCAATGTCAAATTCGCCTTAAGAATCACAAGATAGCACAATCATACGTATATAGTCTCTCAGCCTCGCCTGGCCACAATAGTGAAGCTCATCTACTTCTTTTGTGTCTCATTTCCTACTCTGAGTCTCTCAGCATTGCCTGATTTTATTCAGCTGTCTGATCACAGCTGTTATACTGCTTTATTACTCATGTTATGGCCTCTTTTCGAAACACTACTGCCCCGAACTTTAATGCCTTTTCCAAATTTCTCGTGGTTTCTTTTTATTTGCTGCTTACTAAACATAGAGACTGAATAACATCGGACTACAATCATGGCTCACACCCGTTTCAATTACTGCTTGCCTTTCATGTCCTTCAACGCCCGTATTCATTTCGAATTTCAAAGAGTGTTTTATAGTCAATAATGCCTAACGCTTTCTCCAAATCTACAAATGCTATAACAGTACGTATTCCCGTCAGTAGTCTTTCTTCTACGGTAAGTCGTACGACCAGTACCGCCTCCTGTTTTCCCACAAGGCGTATTCCAAAACTAAAGCCTGTCTGGTCATAAAAAATAAGCTGATGAGCATACATCTTACTACATATCTACTTTACTTTTCCACGTAATCGCCGCTCACATCTTTACACTTTCCGGAACGCTGCACCAGCTTCCTTAACCCCCTTGTATACATGTCTGCCGCCTGGAAATTCAACCAGCTGGTAACGCCAGTCTCGAGTTCATCGTCGTTTTGAAATCGTTGTCCACTCAAACACTCTTTCAAATACAAGATGAGGAAATGGTCGCTCGGTGCAACGTCGAGAATGTACGGAGGGTGCTCAGAAAGTTCCCAACGAAAACCTTGAGTTTTCTCCATGGTTTTAGCAGCGGTTTGACGACAGGACGATTACGCCAGACGACTGTTTCCCACGGCTTCGATTTTGGACCGCACATCTCAGTTTGATTAGCGTTTCACAGTACACGTCAACTGTAACTGTTGACCCGCGTTCCACAAAATCATTCAAAAGGCCGCCCCTTTCGTTCCAAAAAAACGAGCCATCGTTTTTCGATTCGACAATGGAGATTGCTTTAACTTTTTGGGGTTGGGTTAACTTGAATGGAGCCACTGCATTGACTGTTGTTTCGATTCTGCGTTGGTGTACGATATCCACGTCTCGTCGCCGTGAGAATGTGGGAACACAAATCATCTCCATCTTGCCTACATCGCTCCAAAAATTGTCGTGCACTATGCATTCTTTGCTCTTTGTTCTAATCAGTGAGCATTTTTGGGATGCATTTCGCACACAGTGATATCCAAGCTATTCAGTGACAATTCTGTTTTTGAGGTTCGAGCAACATTTTGGAACTGATTAACCAGACCACTAATCATCAACCGCCGGTCACCCCGAAGTTTTTGGTTCACTTGATCAACGATGTCGAATTTTAGACCTGCCACTCCGCTGTTCATGGTGAACATTTGTACAACCATTTTGAAATTCTCCACACCATTTTCGAGCACGTTTGCTGCTCATTATTTGAGGTCCATACACTAGCCATAGCTCACGATGGATTTCAGCAGCTGAAGATCCTTTCGCCGGCAAAAATCCAGTCGCACCGCGCACTTCACAACTTGTGGAATCTACGATTGTCTCGGCCATTGTGATCTGCTCTCACCGACTGTCAAACGACAAGTGACTCAAGTCAACACTGCAGCAGTTTCCTAAAGGGTCGGTAGACATCGCTGCATGAACTATCATTCAGGACTACCACCAGTTAAATATTGGTCAGTTTTGGAATACGCCTCGTACATTTCTCCGGAACCTTGATTGATCTTCCCCGATGTCAGCTTCTGACTGTCTTTCCATTCTTCTGTACGGTATCACTTCTGAATTTTATCTAGTGTGGTTAGCTATTAGGTTGGCTTACAAGTGTAATGTTGTAATAGCTTTAATTATATATTATTCCTTTTTACAGGTTTATCCATCTACATCTACATACATACTCCGCAATCCACCATACGGTGCGTGACGGAGGGTACCTCGTACCACAACTAGCATCTTCTCTCCCTGTTCCACTCCCAAACAGAACGAGGGAAAAATGACTGCCTATATGCCTCTGTACGAGCCCTAATCTCTCTTATCTTTGTGGTCTTTCCGCGAAATATAAGTTGGCGGCAGTAAAATTGTACTGCAGGCAGCCTCAAATGCTGGTTCTCTAAATTTCCACAGTAGCGATTCACGAAAAGAACGCCTCCTCTCCTCTAGAGACTCCCACCCGAGCTCCTGAAGCATTTCCTAACACTCGCGTGATGATCAAACCTACCAGTAACAACTCTAGCAGCCCGCCTCTGAATTGCTTCATGTCCTCCATCAATCCGACCTGATAGGGATCCCAAACGCTCGAGTAGTACTCAAGAATAGGTCGTATTAGTGTTTTATAAGCGGTCTCCTTTACATATGAACCACATCTCCCCACAATTCTACCAATGAACCGAAGACGACTATCCGCCTTCCCCACAACTGCCATTACATGCTCGTCCCACTTCATATCGCTCTGCAATGTTACGGGCAAATATTTAATCGACGTGACTGTGTCAAGCGCCACACTACTAATGGAGTATTCAAACATTACGGGATTTACGTTTACATTTATCTATGTTTAGAGTTAGCTGCTATTCTTTACACTAATCACAAATCCTGTCCAAGTCATCTTGTATCCTCCTACAGTCACTCAAAGACGACACATTCCCGTACACCAAAGCATCATCAGCAAACAGCCGCACATTGCTATCCACCCTATCCAAAAGATCATTTATGTATATAGAAAACAACAGCGGACCTACCACACTTCCCTGGGGCACTCCAGATGATACCCTCACCTCCGATGAACACTCACCACCGAGGACAACGTACCGGGTTCTATTACTTAAGAAGTCCTCGAGCCACTCACATACTTGGGAACCAATCCCATATGCTCGTACCTTAGTTAGGAGTCTGCAGTGGGGCACCGAGTCAAACGCTTTCCGGAAGTCAAGGAATATGGCATCCGTGTAATACCCTTCATCCATGGTTCGCAAGATATCATGTGAAATAAGGTCGAGTTGCTTTTCGCAGGAGCGATGCTTTCTAAAGCCGTGCTGATGCATGGAGAGCAACTTCTCTGTAAGGAAATTCATTATATTCGAACTGAGAATATGTTCGAGATTCCTGCAACAAACTGATGTTAAGGATATTGGTCTGTAATTTTGAGGATCCGTCCTTCTACCCTACTTATATACAGGCGTCACCTGCGCTTTTTTCCAGTCAGTCGAAACCGGAGAACAAGACATCAGTCCGTCCAACCGCCGCGGTGACCCACATGGTAGAAACAAGAGCAGGGGACAGGTGCTTGGAGACAATGCAACGGAAATGCAACTGCGTAGCTCCGTGGGAGCGGTCCGCCAGGTGCCGGGGTGCGAACCCGCTCGCCACTTCCGGCGGCGTCATGTGTGACCCAGTGCGCACCTGGGGTGTCCTTGGGGCTCTGCAAGCAAAGCCTGACCTACGGCACAACTGCCGGCAACCACCCATAGCCAGCGCTGGAAAAACGCGTAGTGCGGGCGGCGCGTCCTTCGTCCCACGCCGCGGTAGCCGCCCGTGACTCATCCAGGCCGCAGCGCCTGCCTGCTCCCAGAAGCGCGCCACTGTTTCTAGGAACGCACAAACCACCACAACAAACATTACGCAACGCCGCCAGCATACACTCGGAAGCTACCTAGTAATTTCTCCGCCGCAACTCCCCCTCCACTTACCCGTCCTCACTGACCTGAAGAATCAGTAAGCAACGAACCGCCGCTTTCAGCAATAACAATGGCTTCACAGTCCCGTGGTACAGTACCAGAACGGTGAACTGAATGATTCTGGTTCGATCCCCGTTAGTTCTACATTTGTTCTCTCACTTAACCCTTTACTCACATCTGGCAACATGAAAAATACTGCGGTGATCTCTAATCCAGAGTCACGTTAAACTTCAGGCTCTCCTATAAAATGGCTGGGGAAAACAGTTCAAAGGTCGAAGTAAGTCAATGACGTACCACATCCAAAAGGACAGTGCTTAGTAAACTACTGTGGCATTCAAACCACCCTTCTGGTTGATGACAGCTTTACCTTTACCGACAGCAGTGCAAGTATTAAGGAATTGAGCAATATTAGACAAAGTGCAGAAATCTGGAAGTTGTTGTCAACATAGTCGTCGGTGTCTGTCAGAAGATCTCCTCCCCCTGCTGGTGTCTTTCTGGACTCATCTCGCTCTGTAGCTGGTCACAATGTTCCTTTCTCGTCTAGTGGAATCCATTCTTACGTACGTTCGCTGCAGCTCTCGCCTGATTTTTCACTGCTTAAGTTTGGGCGAGCCCTTACTTCACCGACATTTAGTTTCTTATCGTTATTTCTAATGATGTGCCCAATCTCTATTGCCAACGTTTAGAAGGCTTTTTTCCAGTAACATCTGTGCCGGCCGCGGTGGGCGAGCGCTTCTTGGCACTGCAGTCCGGAACCGCGCGACTGCTACGGTCGCAGGTTCGAATCCTGCCTCGGGCATGGATGTGTGTGATGGCCTTAGGTTGGTTAGGTTTAAGTAATTCTAAGTTCTAGGGGACTGATGACCTCAGATGGTAAGTCCCATAGTGCTCAGAGGCTTTTTTGAACCAGTAAAATCTGTGTCAATTTTTTTTATTTATTTTTTTTTTTCATCGAACTGGTAAGGCGGACGCTTTGCTACCATGTTTGTGTCACAGCACTGGGCGTGACAATAGTCTCTCAGAAGACATTATTTTAAAATTACACTTTTAGATAGTGAAGTGCAGCGGTGTGGCACGACACGCGCATTTAATTCTACACACATAGTGATAATATATAAGTACATCAATACATACATAGAAGCACTTGTCCAATGATAGCCGCAGTTCTTCGTTGGTTACACAGATAGACATCAAAATTGCAAGACCATGAAAGCGGCAACCAACAGACGTCAAACTGGCATTAAGTGTACTACATCCTTCGACATGCAAATTATTGGCATTTCAACGCAACCGTACAAAGCTGGAAGGGGTAACACAATCTACAATAGGTCCATAACGATAGATTACGCAGCGGGTTTCTCATTCAGAAATCGTATTTGAATGTTGTTTCTTTGTGAGTCGATCTTGACATGTCCCGTGTAAGAATGCGAAAAGGCTACCAGTATGTGTCGGAATTCGACAACGGCCGCTTCGTGGCTTATCGTGACTGCAGGTTATGATGTCACGGTTTTCTGATCGCACTGGTCGGAATTCCACGACAGCATTGCGAGTATACACCATGCTGTATCTCTATGGGCATTTACGACTAGTGCCCACGACGATAGACGTATTGTTCAATCGGCCTCTGAGGAATAGTACAGCCCCGTCACGTATAACGAATCAGCAAATTGGCCTGCCTGTGCAGCAAGACAAGTATCCACACGAGCAGTGCGTCGATGTATTGAAAACAACGGACCATCAGCAAGGCGACCATCGTTACCACTTCCCTTGAGAAGGCAGTAGAGGTACATGCGCCCAATGACAACACTGGACGGAGGAATGATACCACGTCGTGGTTTCAGACGTTCCGGTTCTGCGTACATCATCACAATGCAGGAATCCTTTTACAGAGGTGCCGAGAAGGGCAAACGTTACCAGATTGCATTCCTCATCGTCATACAACCTCAGGGCCTAACATGAGGTATGGGACGCCACTGGGCATACAGCACTATCACCACAGATTCGCACAGCCAGTTATTTGGCCAGCTGCCGTGTTAAGGCCGGTGTCTGCGCCTGTCGCCTCCGCAACATCATCTTTCAAAAGACAATGCAAGACCAGTCGTACCACGATACATGGAGCGTACGAGTGTTGCCCCGGCCAGCACCATCTCCAGATTTCAAACACACTGAAAACATCTGGTCATGGGTTGTCGACCGATTGGCATGCTGCACTCGCCAGCCACTACAACTGATTACTTTGGCACAGCGTTGAAACGTACCAGTGTCTGTTATCCAAGGCCAATAGGATTAGCCGGAATCTTGCTGCCAGACGTGGCAGCTCTGTGCACTAACTTTTGCATCCCGTACGGCCCAAATAACTATTACTTTTTTATTACTATTGTTTTGCGTCATCAGCCTTCTGACTGGTTTGATGCGGCCCGTCACGAATTCCCCTCTTGTGCTACCCTCATCATCTCCGAGTAGCACTTGCAACCTACGTCCTCAGTCTAATTGTTGGATGTATTCCAATCTCTGTCTTCCTCTACACGTTTTACCCTCTACAGCTCCCTCTAGTACTGTGGATGTTATATCCTGATGTCTTAACAGATATCCTCTACCATACTGTCCCTCCTTCTTGTCAGTTTCCCACATGGTGCTTTCTTCGCCGATTCTGCAGAGAACCTCCTCATTTCTTATTTGTATCCCTCTACCTATTTTTCAACGTTCTTCCGTAGCGCCGGCCGGAGTGGCCGTGCGGTTCTAGGCGCTACAGTCTGGAGCCGAGCGACCGCTCCGGTCGCAGGTTCGAATCCTGCCTCGGGCATGGATGTGTGTGATGTCCTTAGGTTAGTTAGGTTTAATTAGTTCTAAGTTCTAGGCGACTGATGACCTCAGAAGTTAAGTCGCATAGTGCTCAGAGCCATTTGAACCATTTTTGAACCATCTTCCGTAGCACCACATCTCAAATGCTTAGATTCTTTTTCGACCAAGATTCACTATGCATTCCTGTGCTCCTCCAAACGTACATTCTCAGAAATGTTTTCCGCGAATTAAGGGCTGTGTTTGGTACCAATATGCTTCTCTTGGCCAGGAATTCTCTCTCTCCCTGTGCTAGTCTGCTTTTTACGTCCTCCTTGCTTCGTTCATCACGGGTTAATATGCTTCCAAGTTAGCAGAATTCCTTACCTTCGTCTACTTCATGATCACCAATATTCGTGTTAAGTTTCTCGCTGTTCTCATTTCCGCTACTTCTCGTTACCTTTTATCTTTTTCCGGTTTACTCTAAATCAGAGCATCCTAACGTGTGGTCCGCGGACCCCTTAGGGGTCCGCCGGCTCTTTCTAGGGGGTCCGCGGCCACCTTTCACCAAATCGTGTAAAATAATGAGTAAAATTATTGAATACAAATGTGAAAATCAAATTCATCACTATTTTTTTTTCGTATGAAAAATATGTGTACTTTTACTTCAGGTCGTATTCCCAAGCTGCCTTTGCGGTTGCTAAGTGAGAACCCATACACAGTTTAGTGCCGGAGAATGCGGCTTCTCTGATCGACTGTTTCGCAACAATACGGGAGTCGTTTGTGCGCCGGATCAAGGCGCTAGATGCGCTGAAACCTTATACGCATGCGCCGAGCGAGCTTTGTCGACCAATCACCGCGCTCGCTGGCACGTATGCGGCCCCAGGCATCATTAAATGTTAAGCTTGCTGTGTCAGTGCACTACTTATTTCATAAGTCGTTTTTTGACCAGTTAATACTTCTAACATGGGTCGGTGGCTGAAGTCAGGATCATTGAAGAAGGGTACAGTTTCTCCACCGCCTTCACAACAAGGGATGTTTCCAGTTGAAATGAATGAGGAGGGAGGACGGCGAAAGGATGAACAATCACAAGAAGCTCCACAGCCGGATTTATTATGTGAAAACGCTGCAAGTACTCCATTGGTTGCAATATCCTGTGGAAGTGGAATAACCAAGAAGCGTAAGTATAAAGAAAGCTATATAGAAATGAGCTTTATAGAAACACAGGAGGGTAAAGCTCAGTGTGTAATTTGTGCGCTTGTCCTTCCGAACAGTTAAATGGTTCCATTTAAATTGCACCGTCATTTTGAAGGTACTCCCCCGGATTTTCAGGTAAAGACATCGATTTTTTGAAACGGAAGAGTGCTGAATAGCTGCTTCTCAGCACTGCACGAAAACTCATGCAAAAACAATTAATGAAAATTCATTAAAAGCTTCTTTCTTGGTTAGCTATCGAGTGGCTAAAACAGGCAAAGCTCATACCATTGCAGAAAATCTCATAAAGCCGTGTTGTTATGATCATTGGGAACATGGCATTTGCATTAAGAAGTTTTCATTTCCCATGGGTTTCGCTCTGAAATTTAAAGTTACTGTGCTCTTGACTGACTAGGGGTCCGCCATGGATTTTCGACTGAAGAAGGGGTCCGCCAGCTGAAAAGGTTGGGAAGCCCTGCTCTAAATCAACGTAATGTACAGGCGCAAATTTTATTATTTGCTATCTTTACTGGTGTTGCAGCTATGCCCAGCAGTGTATTTCGCGGCATCATGCACTGCAACAGAACTGCAGTAGTGCGTCCGTCGAGTGAACGAGCTGACGGACCGTGCGTGCAGCGCGCTGGCTGTTGGCATTCGCGTGCTGACAGCCAACCAGGGCCGTGCGTCGCTCGCGAAGACGTCAGCCAGCCCCATAAATCCCATTAAAACTTTGCCGCTGATTTCACGCTGGCGCCGTGCGTCAATAACAGCTGCGTATCATTTGCCTGCCCCTGGCTCGCAAAGGCGCTTATTTCGCTCCACTAAATGCGCGCGCATTCAGACGCGCCCTCAGAGCGCAAGCACCGCCTCTGCCGATTCTGAAGGATCCGAGTCTCCCACACGGATCGAGTTTTGTGAAATTGCGCATTCCTGCTGCTGTATAACAAATCTGACGTTAATCCTTAAATCGTTACTGCAATCTTTGGAGTAGCTAAATCCACTGAGACGACGAAGGGAAACATAACAACGCACCGTTATACCGCTCTATAAGGACGGTCCTGCGTGTAAAAGCAAACTTAGTTACTCTCCTTCCTCGTATGAGTGCATCCAGTATGAAAAAGATGTAGCTAATCATTGGCAATCAGCAATCCACGATTTAGCGAATTTTTTACTTTAATTCTTTGCTCGGATGCCCTGTTGTCCCCATAGGCATCAGTTATTCTAATGAAGGAACGATGAGTGCCGCCACGTGTTTAGTAATATTGTTAATTGCTTCCTGCACATATTTTTATTGTAATTTTGGAAGTATAGCATCATGTTGTGTATTTGAGATGGTGGTTGGGAACCAAACTGGTATTTGCCTACATAAGTGTGAAAACCTACACTCACACAGGCCAGACTACCAGTTGTCCAACCGGTGCGCGTGTTTAGTTCACGTGTAGCTCACCTCAGTGACTTGTATGCCAGGGCGCTGACCGGTTCGAGTAACCACGCCAAATGCAGTGTACACAAGTATCTCTTTGGTTCAATAAGAACAACACGATGTACTCAATCGTCTCCTAAGGAGGCACTGCAGTCGTTTTCAGAATCGTCTGTTGTACTGTTATGATGTTACAGTCTCTATACAGCAAGGGTCATCCGAAAATACTGAAAGATAGCAAAAATTTCATTTCTCCCGTTGCAGCAATCGTTCGCACAGCATACATGCAATCCCTTAGAAAGGAAATGTCTGACTGACTGACTCATCACCGCCCAGGCCAAATCGCTAAGAGCAGAAACTTGAAATCTGGAGAGGGTGTTGATTTTACACCGTTGTACTGTTTAGTACAGCACTGTTCGAAATTACGTCTCCAACGGGACGAAGTTGGGGATGAAATGTTTTTTTGGAAATACGTCGCTATGAAGGCAATTTTGAAACCAGAACCACGAAAATTGGTATTGGTTATCTCGGTCAGAAGTAAAACACGTGTTTCAGCAGTTTTGGAATTCAACCACTATGGGGTTAAAACAGGGTGTGAAAGATTTTTAAAACACATTTTTACCAACGTACTGCTAAAGCATTGTAAAGCTACATATATGAAAGTTGGTATTTGACTTCTCGGTTGGAAATAAAAAAATACTAGTTTCAGTGTCTTTGCAAATTCAATACCTAAGGAAATGAATTTGAAGGTGAAAATTTTTATAAATATACTTCATTATAAAAGAATTTTTACAGCTAGAAGATAATTTGCATTTGGCTTCTCAGTTAGAAATAGAAAAATGCGTTCTTTCGTGTTTTTTTTAATATTTCGTTACAGTAACACTTTTTGAAGATAAATCTATGAAAACTTCTAAAGAAATATGTGCTAGGGGATGGAAGTTCCTACGAAAACATCACCACACGAACCAAAAGGAAGGATTAGCAAAGACCTTCTCGATCCCAGTTAGTAGAATCGCTTTTTGGTCATAAGTACATTAGGAAAAGAACTGGCTTCTTCGGACTTAAATAGCGTGAAAAGTTTAGATATGTTGCAGTTTGTGAAAAACATGAATATTTGGTTGAAGAAAAACAAAAAGAATCTGTGAAGGCCATACAGTGTAGGTGAACTAAGCAGCAGACACTAAGCAAGTTTCCCATAATTTGGGATTCTTTTCTCGTTATAAGAATAAAAATTTCAAAAAAGAAAAAGCGCACAATACACAGTCGTTTCATGCTGCGGTGCTCAGTCCAGAGACTGGTTTGATGCAGCTCTCCATGCTTCTCTACCTTGTGCAAGCTTCTTCATCTCAGAGTAACTACTGCAACCTACATCCTTCTGAATCTACTTAGTGTATTCATCCCTTGGTCTCCCTCTACGATTTTTACCCTCCACTCTGCCCTCCAATGCTAAACTGGTGATCCCTTAATGCCTCAGAACGTGTCCTACCAACCGATCCCTTCAAGTCAAGTTGTGCCACAAACTTCTCCCCAATTCTGCTCTGTACCTCTTCATTAGTTACGTGATCGACGCATCTAGTCGTCAGCATTCTTCTGTAGCACCACATTTCGAAAGCTCCTATTCTCTTCTTGTCTAAACTATTTACCATCCATGTTTCAATTTTCATACATCGCTACACTCCACCCAAATACCTTCAGAAAAGACTGCCTGACACCTAAATCTACACTTGATGTTCAAAAATTTCTCTCCTTCAGTCTACATTGCCAGTCTACATTTTATGTCGTCTCTATTTCGACCATCATCAGTTATTTTGCTCCCCAAATAGCAAACCCCATCTACTACTTTAAGTGTCTCGTTCCCTAATCTAATTCCCGCAGCATCACCCGATTTAATTCGACTACATTCCATTACCCTCGTTTTGCTATTGTTGACGTCACCTTATATCCTCCTTTCAAGACACTGTCCATTCCGTTAAACTGTTCTTCCCGGTCCTTTCCTGTCTCTGACAGAATTTCAATATCATCGGCAACCCTCAAAGTTTTTATTTCTTCGACACGGATTTTAATTCCTACTCCAAATTTTTCTTTTATTTTCTTTAGTGCTTGCTCAGTATACAGGTTGAATAAAATCGGGGATAGGCTACAACCCTGTCTCACTCCCTTCCCAACCACTGCTTTCCTTTCATGCCCCACGACTCTTATAACTGCCATTTGGTTTCTGTACAAATGGTAAATAACCTTTCGCTCTCTATAATTGATCTCTCCATCTTCAGAGTTTGAAAGAGTCTATTCCAGTCAACATTGTCAAAAGCTTTCTCTCTGTCGACAAATATTAGAAACAGGTTTGCTTTTCCTTAATCTGTCTTCTAAGATAAGTCGTAGGATCAGTACTTTGCGCGTTCCAACATTAATACAGAATTCAAACTGTTCTTACCCTAGGTCTGCTTCCACCAGTTTTTCCATTCGTCTCTAAAGAATTCGTGTCAGTATTTGCAGTCGTTACTTGTTACACACCTGTCAACACCTGCTTTGTTTGGGATTGGAATTATTATATTCTTCTTGAAGTCTGAGGGTATTTCGCCTGTCTCATACATCTTGCTCACCAGATGGTAGAGTTTTGTCATGGCTGGCTCTCCCAAGCCTATCAGTAATTCTAAATGTTCTAAATGAATGTCGACTACTTCCGAGGCCTTGTTTCGACTTAAGTGTTTCAGTGGTCTGTCAAATTCTTCACGCAGCATCATGTTTCCCATTTCATCTTCATCTACGTCCTCTACCATTTCAATAATATTGCTTTCAAGTGCATCGCCCTTGTATAGACCCTCTACATGCTCCTTCCACCTTTCTGCTTTTCCTTCTTTGCTTAGAACTGGTTTTCCATCTGAGCTCTTGATATTCATATAGGTGGTTCTCTTTTCTCCAAAGGTCTCTTTAATTTTCCTGTAGGCGGCATCCATCTTACTCCTAGTGATATATGCTTCTAGATCCTTACATTTGTCCTCTAGCCATCCCTCCTTAGCCATTTTACACTTTCTGTCGATCTAATTTTTGAGACGTTTCTATTTCTTTTTGCCTGCTTCAATTTATACGGTTCACTGATTGCTCATTAATATCATTATTTAGTGCGAGAATTCAGATCCTGCTTGCAGACAACGCCTGAACCAACAAAGTGCAAAAATTACGGACGTCGACGCTAAGTACCAATTAGACTAATATGCCACAATTGAAGTCATTGACGCTTCCATTAACTGTTATTAACGGCGTAAGCAACGTGTATAATAAAGAACATATCTCTCATTGAGACTGGTACTTTAATGTGGGACTGCTGTAGATGGCGTGTTAGTTTATTCCGTATGGTTCAAATGGCTCTGAGCACTATGGGACTCAACTGCTGAGGTCATTAGTCCCCTAGAACTTAGAACTAGTTAAACCTAACTAACCTAAGGACATCACAAACATCCATGCCCGAGGCAGGATTCGAACCTGCGACCGTAGCGGTCTTGCGGTTCCAGACTGCAGCGCCTTTAACCGCACGGCCACTTCGGCCGGCTATTCCGTATGAATACACGATAAAGACATAAAGTTCACAAAATTTGGCAGAGTGCACAACAAAATTGCTGCAGTGGCTTACAACATAGCGTCACTTCCACCCACTCAGTATTAAAAATAATGTTTTATTGCAGGCTTTAACTATCCAGGATAGCTACGATAAAAACACAGCAATATTACACGAGCAGGCACGCTATAAATAATGGATACTCATTAAACGTACAGCACGGAATCCACCTGATGGTCAGTAGGAATGTACCTGAATACTGCTCGTTATATATAAACTCCGTAGCAAATAGGATTGACAGAGAAAATAATGACGCAAAAAAAGAGCATAGCGTAGGTTCATTATGTAAGTATGAAAGCGTCACGGAGATGATCAACCAACTTCAGTGGCAGACGCTGTAAGAGAGGCGTTCTGCATCATGGGTTAGTTAGTGTTAAAAGTTCCGCGAACGTACGTTCCCAGAGGAGTCAACAAATACATTGCTTCCTCCAACACATATCCACGAAGATAAAAATGGAGTGATTAGAGCCAATACGGAGGCTTACCAGCAATAGTTCTTCCCGCGAACTATTCACGACTGGAAAAGGGGAAGTGACAATGACACAGAAGGACCCTCCACAGCTTGCCGAGTGCAAATATATACTCGTAAAACGCTATTACTTAGCACTCTGTAACCACACTGATGCTTATTTCGTGCTGGATAGCACGTGACCTTTTGCTACTGCAGAAAGAGGTCAGGTCAGCTCAATAGCCAATAAATATCTCCACCTTCTCCACAGCTGGCAATGGCCCTTCTAACGCCTTGAACTGTTCAGCCGCTGTCTCTTACACAGTACTAGTAGATCAATAAAATGAGGACGACTTCTGGTACCTTGGAATCCAATATCCACGCTCCAAACATTTCTCAACTAGCTGTTCTTACGTTACGTAAAAATAATATATATATATATATATATATATATATATATATATATATATATATATATATATATATATATTAGTCGTTCAAGACTACTGCTGGAGATCGAGCGAGGTGGCGCAGTGGTTAGCACACTGGACTCGCATTGGGAGGACGACGGTTCAATCCCGCGTCCGGCCTGATTTAGGTTTCCCGTGATTTCCCTAAATCGCTCCAGGCAAATGCCGGGATGGTTCCTTTGAAAGGGCACGGCCGACTTCCTTCCCCGTCCTTTCCTAAACCGATGAGACCGATGATCTCGCAGTTTGGTCTCTTCCCCCAAAACAATCCAACTACTGCTGGAGAATTACACAATATCGTACTATGAGTAAAGGGTTCTTTATTAGTAATATCGGTGACAATGTATCGTATACTCACCTGCAGTACTATCGGTGACGCAATCTATCGTATATTCTATAATCTCTTCTAATATAATTTTCTCTAGCCAATACGCCATGAGTATTACTATGTCACGATTTTGATTCCTCAGCTACTCCTGTTCTAATAAATGTTTCAAATTTACAACCAATTACACAAATATAGTGTTTAGTCGAACAGAGTTACAAATGTACAACAAAAACAAATGTAAATATATACTTATATTATCATAATTAATAGTGTAAACAAAGGTGAAACTATACGACAGTAGAAGAAAAGGCAATCATAGATTCGAAACAATTAAGGCGCATTATCTCTGGTGTTTCGGCAGGTATTTGCCATGTGTAGCCGGAGTCAGCCTGGACAAATACTGTTCATCACGTCTTTCATGCGACGCCCAGTGTCGACGAGAATCGTCGGTTTGTCTCCCTTCACAAACGAAATGGTTTTTAAAGCGTAAGAAGAAATTTAATATCTGATCTGACGCTATAGCAACGAAAAGAAACATCAAATCCCAGGTGGCGGATAGGGAAAAGCTCACCAGACATGATGGGTACTGAGGAAATAAAATACTCGGGGTCGAACAAAATCAGCACTGCTGCCTTGTAGAAGGTAGAGGAATCTACAAAGGCTAAGGGAGGAACACCCTTACAGAAAAAGACCCGGTCCTCCAGGTTGGGTGTTGTACGCAGGGCCGATAACCAAGCTCCGGAAAATTCTAATATTACGAATATCTCACATATGCCTCGGATGAAAAATGGACCCCAAAATATAACGACCTTGCAATGGAAATGAAACATGAGTGTTGGAACATGGAATGTACGGAGTATGTTTAAAACAGGACCTTCCGAAGACCCCGCAAACAACTAGGCACTAACAATGTAGCAATAGTAGCAATACAGGCAACACGACTATTACGTCGGAATATACAAGATATGGTTAACTACACAATATTCGACAGTGGTAAATAAAATGGTCATCACGAATTTGGAGCGGCTTTCTGTGTACTAGATGATATTCTACCTACAGTAACAAAGTTTGAAGCCATTGATGAAAGACTATGCTATCTTAGAATCAGGTCCAAGTGGAAGATAGTAATAGGCGATTTTAATTCAAAAATAGGAAAATAGGTTATTTTCAGACCAACTATTGGAAAAGAAAGTCTGCATGAGAAAAGTAATGACAATGCCATTCGGCTGATAAATTTAGCTCCATCAACAAATATGATCATTAGCAGTACTACCTTCCTTCATAAAAGAATACATATGAAACATGGTACTCAAGTGATAAGAAAACAGCAAATCAGATTGATCATGTTCTCATAGATAGCACTCATTCTTTATTTTACGAGGTTTTGAAATCAGATAATGTGAGGAAGTGGGTATGTATCTCTGCATCTACTGCTTAGAGTAGTTACCTGGTATCAGTGTCAGAAACTGCACCTTCGCAGTGGCTACTGGAATAGCAGTATTTTGGTTTTGAAACCACACATTCCATTTCATGCACATATCAATATCTTCTCGTTCTGCACTAAGTGCATCTACATTATATGCTTCACAAAGTTTTGAAGATCTTGCGTACATAAAACTTTTCAATTTCTTCCACTTTTCTTTTTATGTACTGTATCTTCTTGTGCTTCTTACCTTTCCTGAATGTTTAAAGGGGGATGTAGTAGGAGCTTTAGCAGAAATGCTAACAGTCAGTGCATCAACAACTTCACACCAAGGAATATCTGCACTGCCTTTTTCAGTTTCACATTTGGGTGATGGTGATTGTTCAGGTGGAGTTGTTACTAAATTTCTTCATGTACTGAGCGTAGCAATTCCTGCACAATGGATGTGATGCTAAAACTGTTACTTGAGGACAAAGATATTTCTGCAATACCTCTGACAGATTTCCAACAACCTTGAAGTGTTTTTTGCTTTTCTTGAACACCACCTTCTTGTGCCTTTTATTCATAGTGCATACACCTCACTCTTTCACTACTATATTTCCTCACTGACACCATAAACACAGAAAAACAGTTAGTGACGTAGGATCCTTCCGAGGAGCTGAAATGGGGTCAGATCATAATCTAGTAATAAGCACAATGAAAATCAAGCTAAAGGCTGCATCAAAAGTGAAATCTAGACCGGAAAACATGAACAGATTTGATTTGCAAAATGTGATAGGGACAGAAGGAATAATGAAGTACAAAGTTGAAGTTTCAAACCGGTTTGAGGCCTTAAGTAATATGGAAGGAAGCCTTGAAATGACCAGTGATGAATATTGGAATAACGTAAAAGAAGTCATCCTCACAGCTGCAAATAATAACCTGCAGAAAGCTAAGAAAGGCAAGAAGAAATGGTTCGATGAAGAGTAGACAAGGTTATGAAACTACGGGAAAAATGGATGCAAACAAATAAGAGTCCTGAAACAGAACTTGCCTATCAGCAGGCTCAAAGGCAGGCACACAAATTTAAACGGAAGAAAAAGAAACAATTCCTAAAACAACAGATTGAATCTGTTCATGAATATCATCAAAATAACAACATCCGGAAAAATGTATGGAACAATCAACAAAATTAGAAAAGGTTTTAATTACAAAACCAAGGTGACGAAGGATTTAAATGGCAATATAACGATTTTAGCGACAAGCAAGGAGTATTTTGACAACCTACCGAATTGTTCTGATCCAGAAGCACCAATTAATAGTTCCAGCAACAGTCACAACTGTGAGGAAATTCCAGAACCAATATATGAGGAGGTGGTAGAGTATATCAAACGCCTAAAAATGGTAAAGCAACTGGCAGTGATAGCATCGCAGCTGAGAAACTAAAATATGGAGGAGAAGCACTGCACAGACGTTTATTTCATCTTATACAGATGATCTGGAAAACAGAGAACATTCCAACAGAGTGGAGAGAATCATTAATAGTCCCTATACATAAAAAGGAGACAAAGAAGATCTCAGAAACTATAGAGGGATATCATTAGTCAATACAGGTTATAATATCTTATCTTGTTTACTGATATGCCGCTTAAAACTATATACAGAAAATATAATTGGGGATTATCAAAATGGCTTCCGCAAAAACAGATCCACCACTGACAACATATTTGTAATCAAGTCAATAAATGAATAAGTTTGGCCGGCCGGTGTGGCCGAGCGGTTCTAGGCGCTTCAGTCTGGAACCGCGCGACCGCTACGGTCGCAGGTTCGAATCCTGCCTCGGGCATGGATGTGTGTGTGTGTGTGTGTGTGTGTGTGTGTGTGTGTGTGTGTGTGTGTGTGTGTGTGTGTCCTTATTAGGTTAGTTAGGTTTAAGTAGTTCTACGTTCTAGGGGATTGATGACCTCAGATGTTACGTCCCATAGTGCTCAGAGCCATTTGAACCATTTTTTGAATAAGTTTGGGAATATAAACAAAGCATACATTATCTGTTCATCAATTACGTGAAAGCTTATGATTCTATCCATAGACAAAGGTTGTGGAATCTAATGACTGAATTTGGTTTCCCTATTAAATTGATAAATCCCTCCAAAGTTTGCATGGATGAAAATACAAGCAGGGTTTTACGAAGTCGATTAAAGTCTGATCATTTTAAAAATAAAACTAGGTTGAGACAAGGAGATGCTTTGTCCCTCCTTCTCTTCAATATAGCTTTAGAAAGAGTTGTGAGGAAACTGAAACTGGTACCTGCTGGGATCCTTCAAGAATGCAAAATTAACATGTTAGCATACGCAGATGACCTAGTGCTCATTGCAAACAGTGAAACAGAGACTAGGCAATTATTTGTGGAGCGTCAGAAGCGTCAAGACTTGGCCTGAAAGTAAATGACGAGAAAACGAAATACATGATAGTTCAAGGATGTAGAGATCAATGGGATAACCAGTCACATCTAATAGTTGGTGAACACAAATTCGAGCGTGTAGAACAGCTCAAATTCCTAGCGTCTGTGATAGATGAACAAAATCAGAGACAGGCAGAAATAAAAGCGAGACTGCGAAATGCTAACCGAGCCTATTATGCAATACAAAATCTCTTAGGGTCTAAACTGCTGACTAGAAAAACTAAAATAAAATTATATAATACAATAATTAAATCAGTTCTAATCTATGGGGCAGAAACATGGAGCCCGACGAAAACAGAACACCATCATTTATAAGTGTTGAGAATAAAGTTTATAGAAAAATCTTTGGTCCACATTATGACAATGAATCGCAATGCTGGAAGAGAAGACACAACATAGAAATCCATGAGCTATCACAACAACCAACGATAGTAGTTGTTGTTGTGGTCTTCAGTCCTGAGACTGGTTTGATGCAGCTCTCCATGCTACTCTATCCTGTGCTAGCTTCTTCATCTCCCAGTACTTACTGCAACCTCCATCCTTCTGAATCTGCTTAGGGTATTCACTCTTGGTCTCCCTCTACGATTTTTACCCTCCATGCTGCCTTCCAATGCTAAATTTGTGATCCCCTGATGCCTCAGAACATGTCCTACCAACCGGTCCCTTCTTCTTGTCAAGTTGTGCCACAAACTCCTCTTCTCCCCAATTCTATTCAATACCTCCACATTAGTTATGTGATCTCCCCATCTAATCTTCAGCATTCTTCTGTAGCACCACATTTCGAAAGCTTCTATACTCTTCTTGTCCAGACTACTTATTGTCCATGTTTCACTTCCATACATGGCTACACTCCATACAAATACTTTCAGAAACGACTTCCTGACACTTAAATCTATACTCGATGTCAACAAATTTCTCTTTTTCAGAAACGCTTCCCTTGCCATTGTCAGAATTCTACAAGACTGAATCGGCTGGACATCTGATGATAATGAAAGAAGACCAAATTGTGTTAAGAATATACAGGGAGAAACCATATGACAAAAGTCCAAGGGGGAGACCCTGGAGTGCGCGGTCACATTCCAAAGAGGTTTATCAATACACATGAAGGCACTTTTCTAAATCCCAGCACTGCAGTAAATAACTTATTATCGAGGAATAATTATAAAATGGCTACCCCGCTGTCATTTATCCTAAGGGTGCATTGCACTGAGGTTCTTTTTTTATCGCGACTAGTTTTCACTATGGTACCGGAACTCTAAAGCTACAGTGGGAGCGCAGACGTACAAGTCTGCGATTCGGTGGAGACCTTGATGTTACCAAATGCGACTCGCACACGCCACTCTTCTCCTGACGACTCGGACGCTGGATGTTTCCCGAGCAGCGCAGCTGGGCCTACACTCGAATACCCACGGATGGCCTACGTGCTTCCCAATCTCTCACGCTCTCCTGCGCACGTTCTCAATAATAATACCGGAGCACCTCATGGCATCTCCAGGGCACGTATCCACCACGTGACGCCGACACGTGGCTTCAGTGGCAACGCCTTTCACAGGATCTGGCGCCTCTGGCATTCTCACACCAGAAAAACTTCTTCTGCAAACATTATTCACAAAATTCCTAGACAGAAATTTCTTAATAAACTGAAATTATCAACTATAATTTCATAGCTTGAGCTTTCGCTAGTACTACTTTATCAACTGGCTTCAACATATGCATGAGAGATTAAACTGCAGATGGAACACAAGCTTAGATTTCTACATCAACGTATCCATCTACACTACTGGCCATTAAAGCTGCTACACCGGAGAAGAAATGAAGATGATAAACGGGTATTCATTTGCTAATATATTACACTAGGACTGACATGTGATTACATTTTCACGCAATTTGGGTGCATAGATCCTGAGAAATCAGTACCCAGAACAACCACCTCTGGCCGTAATAACGGCCTTAATACGCCTGGGCATTGAGTCAAACAGAGCTTGGATGGCGTGTACAGGTACAGCTGCCCATGCAGCTTCAACACGATACCACAGTTCATCAAGAGCAGTGACTGGCGTATGACCAGACGTTTTCAATTGGTGAGAGATCTGGAGAATGTGCTGGCCAGGGCAGCAGTCGAACAGGACCTGCAAAATCCGGTCGTGCATTAACCTGTTGAAATGTAGGGTTTCGCAAAGATCGAATGAAGAGTAGAGCCACAGGTCGTGACACATCTGAAATGTAACGTGCACTGTTCAAAGTGCCGTCAATGCGAACAAGAGCTGACCGAGACGTGTAACCAATGACACCCCATACCATCATGCCGGGTGATACGCCAGTACGGAGATGACGAATACACACTTCCAATGTGCGTTCACCGCGATGTCGCCAAACACGGATGCGACCATCATGATGCTGTAAACAGAACCTGGATCCATTCGAAAAAATGACGTTTTACCATTCGTGCACCCAGGTTCGTCGTTGAGTACACCATCGCAGGCGCTCCTGTCTGTGATGCAGCGTCAAGGGTAACCGCAGCCATGGTCTCCGAGCTGATAGTCCATGCTGCTGCAAACGTCGTCGAACTGTTCGTGCAGATGGTTGTTGTCTTGCAAACGTCCCCATCTGTTGACTCAGGGATCGAGACGTGGCTGCAAGATCCGTTACAGCCATGCGAATAAGATGCCTGTCATCTCGACTGCTAGTGTTACGAGGCAGTTGGGATCCGGCACGGCGTTCCGTACTACCCTCCTGAACCATATTCTGCAAACAGTCATTGGATCTCGACCAACGCGAGCAGCAATGTCGCGATACGACAAACCGTAATCGTGATAGGCTACAATCCGACCTTTACCAAAGTAGGAAACGTGATGGTACGCATTTCTCGTCCTTACACGAGGCATCACAACAACGTTTCACCAGGCAACGTCGGTCAACTGCTGTTTGTGTATGAGAAATCGGTTGGAAACTTTCTTCATGTCAGCACGTTGTAGGTGTCGCCACCGGCGCCAACCTTGTGTGAATGCTCTGAAAAGCTAATCATTTGCATATCACAGCATCTTCTTCCTATCGGTTGAATTTCACGTCTGTAGCACGTCATCTTCGTGGTGTAGCAATTGTAATGGCCAGTAGTGTATATTCTGCATGCAACTTTACGGTGTGCGGGTAGTTTGTGTGGTGACGGCTCGTGGAAGAACGATTGCTCGAATCTCTCATTTCATCTTCATGATCTTATTCCGAGATATACGTAGGAGGGAGCAGTATAATGCCTGACTCTTCTAGGAACGTTTGTTCTTAGTAAACTAATCTGTGCTGCCGAACGCTTCCCACGCAGTGTCTGCTACTAGAGTTCGCTAGCACTTCTGTGAGGCTTTCGCGCTTACTACATAAACCTGTAAAAAATGCGCTACACTTCTTTGGATCTTCATTTCCTCTATCAATCCTATCCCAGATTGATGAGCAATATTCAGGTATAAGTCGAACGATGGTTCTGTCACCCACCTCCTTTTCAGGTGGACTAAATTTCCAGAGGGTTCATCCAACAGATATCAGTTTGGCATCTGCCTTAACTGCGATTATTTTTATGTGGTCATTCCACTTTAAATCGCTCTGTGAGCACGGAGGTATTTTATGAATGTGACTACTACTACTGACTGCTCAGCTTACGCGTAATCGTACAATAACGGGTCTTTCCAGCTACGAGGGGCGTTCCGTAAGTGATGCAACGCATTTTTTTCTCAGCGAATTTCGGTTGGGTTGGGTAGTTTGGGGGAGGAGATCAGACAGCGAGGTCATCGGTCTCATCGGATTAGGGAAGAATGGGGAAGGAAGTCGGCCGTGCCCTTTCAAAGGAACCATCCCGGCATCTGCCTGAAGCGATTTAGGGAAATCACGGAAAACCTAAATCAGGACGGTCGAAGCGGGATTGAAGCGTCGTCCTCCAGAATGCGAGCCCTGTGAGCTAGCCACTGCGCCACCTCGCTCGGTCAATTTCGGTTGGAAAATGATGAATTTGTAGTGCGACGTCTTGGAATATTCCCGCTTCAGCCCCTATGGTTTCCTGAAGTTCCGATAGGTGGCGGCGCTATACTTAACCTTCACAACGGCGTCTGTAACGGAAATGCGTTCCAAGCAGAGCGCTCCCATTGAGTTTCTTTTCCTGGAAAAGAGCAGCATCGCAAATCTTCATACACCCTTGCAAAACGTCTATGGAGACCTGGCAGTGTACTAACGCACGGTGAGTCGTCGGGCGAGGCGTCTGTCATCATCACAAGGTCGCGCAAACCTGTCCGATCTCCCGCATGCCGCCTGGTCGCACACAGCTGTGACTCTCGCAATGTTGGAAGTTGGAACGTGCTGGAAGTTGGAACGTGCGGACACACTCATTCGAGGTGATCAACAGATCACAATCAGCCACCTAGTTGCACTACTGGACATTTCTATTGGCAGTGGTGACACACTCGCCAACCACTTGGGTACTCAATGGTGTGTGTCCGCTGGGTTCCATGCCGCGTAACAGAAGACCATAAAGAGCAACAAAGGACCACCTGCCACAATGAAAGATGTACTCCGCTGGAAGCAGTGCGTGGTTGATGGGGAGATTATCGATTCAGCGGCACCTCTGACGTCGACCAGTAGTATGGTACCATGCAGGCACACACGCCCTCCTAGTAAGGTGGCATAAGGCCGTGGCATTCAACGGATATTATGTTTAAATAAAGGGTTTTGTAGCAAAAAGAATGGGGAATAATACCGTGTATTGGAATTATGAATAAAACCAACTTGCTTCCACAAAAAAAAAATGTGTTGCATTACTTACTGTACGCTCGTCGTATTCATCCACAATACAGAGTGTCCCATTGAAACGTCCCTGATTTCAAAGACCCAGGAAAAACACACACAGTAGATATGACAAAGAAAAATGCACCTCATTGTAGATCATCTCAAAGAATTTATTTATTTATCATCAATACACCTCTACATGTGAACCGTTTGTGGCACGAAGAATATCGAGACTGTATTCAGTTTCATACCAAGTTCTTTGTAACATTTCCTCTGTTATTGTTGCAATCGCATTAGTGATGCGATGTCGCAACGTAGGAATATCGTCCACTTTGGTCGCATACACGCGGTCATCCACGAATCCCCACATGAAGAAATCAAGCGGCGTAATGTCAGGTGAACGTGGTGGCCAGGCAATGTGTCCTCCGCGCCCGACACAACGATTAGGAAATTTCCTATCCAGGAACTTGCGAACAGCTGTTGACCAATGCGGCAGAGCTCCATCTTGAAGAAAAATGATGTTGGGTTGCAAGTCTTGTATCTGAGGGTAAACAAACTGCTCCAACATGTCCAGATACACTGATCCATTCACTGTTTGTTCTGCAAAGAAGAACGGTCCAACAATCCTGTCGTGCATTAGCCCACACCAGACGTTTAGTTTAGGGCTATCACGAACATGTTCAATGACAACGTGCGTATTTTGCGAACCGCAAATCCGAACATTATGCCTAATAAGCCTTCCCGATAGATGAAAGGTTGCCTCATCTGAGAATAAACATCTTTCCAGGAAGCTGGCATCCATATCAATACGCTGCAGCATACCCACAGGAAATTGTTGTCGGCGTGGTTGATGTTGAGATACTGCAGAGAGATTATGGATTTACTGAAGAACTATGACGCACTTCTTGAATTTCTGATCAAACACTAGTGATGAAACTTTCTTCCACCACAAAGACGTGAGCAAGCTAACTCTAGGTAAAGTACTATCGCATTGATGTGAATTAGTAACCTTCGGTTAAGACACAGGTTGATGTTCAATCGTTACAATTTAATCAAGAAATGCAATAATGATTTGGGACACACATTTTACCATACGTATACTAGATTTTTTTCGGCTTGTTCCCGGGTATTTTTTAGATTTTACATGTATTACAGGCTCCGGAATCTCGTGTTCTGGGATTTCCCCGGAAAGCAAGAAATATCACAGATAGTAAGTTTTTATTTAACGAAATTGGAGTTAACAGAAGGGCGGATACAAGAAATGAGTAAGGAAATCGGTCACTTACTTCTAATAGACACACTCATAACACACAGCGAGTTGCCACACAAGGCACTGGACTCGCTTTCGGGAGGAATGGAGTTCAAATTTTCATACGGTCATCCAGAATTAGCTTTTCTGTAGTTTCCTTACATCAATGATGAAAAACTGCAGACGTCACATGAAATACACGGCCTTCAAAATGTCACTTTTCATTCGTAGGCACGCGCGCTTGGTGCTTTGAGGAGCGAGCTGTGATTGGAGCGCAACAGTTTTCTGCAGACTACTAGCAAAGCTACTAAGCGAAGTGGTGCTACAATTAACAGAGATGAGGAAGAAATCAGAAGCCAGCAAGTAGTATAAGTTGTTAGTACAATACTTAAACAGCGGTCACACGTACAGGAGAAAAAGTTATAACAAATCGCCACGAAGCGTGCACACACACACACATAGAGAGAGAGAGAGAGAGAGAGAGAGAGAGAGAGAGAGAGAGAGAGAGAGGAAAAAAAATAAAAAATAAAAAAAAATAAAATATAAAAAAATAACAATGGATCGTGGTACAGCGGTTAATAGTGTCGATTCCTGCTGGTATGGAACTTTCGTGTGAAAATGTATGTTTCCTGCGAGCGACCCCTCTTACGCATTTGGTTTTCCCCTTTCCCTAAACGCAGAGGCGGTGGACGACAATCGGGGCCTAAGCAGAGAGAAATGTGGAGCGGTCCCGGGTGAGTTGCAGCAAACACTGCAGAGCGTAGTATTAACCGACGTGTAACGTGGTGTATCGTACCGCTACTGAAACCAGTTCCGCGGTTTTTTCCAGCGTACAGCCGTCCAACTGCGCAGCTCCGTGACCCATGGTCCCCCTCCTTATATCCACGGCCTTGCGTCATTCCACTCACCGCACTAGGAAAACAAGAGCGTATTATACATACCAAGAGCGGAATATGTGGTATCGTATGCTGGAAAAAATACTGTCGAATTCTTTGCTCGTAAAATATGGAGCACACAGGAAACCTCCCTTGCCCAATATGGCTCCTTCAAATAAAAACTGCTTCTAGCAACAATTCTCCAAACCAGGCTGGGTAAAAAATAGTCATCGACTGACAGCAGTATTTGTACTGAATGCAGTTGTTATTTTCCGACGCCTAACAAGTTAGTATGGCTCACGACCTAGTGTAGATCTATCCTAATTGACGCCCCTTTGGCCGTTTGCGTCCAGGTTTGTTAAGTGTGATAGTTTCGCATAGGTTACTGTAAGTAGTGTGTGTGTGTGTGTGTGTGTGTGTGTGTGTGTGTGTGTGTGTGTGTAGTGTCATATTAGTATTGGTGATATGACGATGAGAGAAGACAGAGGATGAATCCCGTGTCGACATACAGCCTGCTCCAACCGAAATGCACCAAGGGGACCGCCGTGTTTCTTATTCCCATCCGACGGACGGATCACCATAAATAAAAGTGATTACAAAGTAGTAACTACGGCTTCCAAGATATACTTATTTTTGATTAGTCTTTAATTTCGTCTCTGCAAAGCTAAAACTGTGTTTGATGCGAAACTGCTGTGGTGAGGAATAAGTAAATAAAACCTAGGTAAGGGTGACAGAATGAAGATGAAGCATCGTGCAGTGTTCTGTTGTGGTTCTATCTCCAAAGGCAATCTGCAAATAGACTCTGAAATGTTTAACAGTAATATGTTTCAGCAGATCACGAGGTGTGTGCTCCGGTAATGCAGCACACACTGACTTCAAGATAAGCTGCGTCCTAGTTTGGTAGTCAACGTCATTCTTCACCGTAAACTATGCGTTTTTCAATAACTAAAATGGTGAATGCAAGCATTATATTCGTTGAAAATGAAACTGTATTAAATTTAAATAAAAGAATTCCAGGGATTCCTTTCCAGTTGTATGATTTGTTTTTGAATGCAAGTCACATCTTTTTCGCATTCATCAAAAAATCTATTTAGAACCTCTGCATATCAAGGAGAGAAAATTCGAGATTTCGTGACAAATATTGCACGTCATCACAGGACGAAACGTACCACAGGAAACAGGAAAAACCAAAAACGAATAACTTCCCTTCACAATTGTTATGTAGCATTTTCTTTATCACAGACAGATTTAAAGTACCGAACACAACCCTTCATTAAAATAGGTCGCAAATATCATAAGCACCGTGGTCCACGCAGACAGCAATGACAGTTTACTATAGCTGCGTAGGCGGCGTGATGACGTTATTACACAGGAGCTAATCACAACGTTATGAATGTGTAGCATTTCGTTTAGTACAACAATTCTGATGTCTGTTTAGTACTCGTGTTAAGTCCATTCGGCTACATTAACTGAATACTTGTCGCCCGCGGATTAACCCGTGAATCTGATACGATAATTCCTGGAAACGGTACAGGTGAAAGGAGTGCCCTATTCTGCACTTACCTTGATGTGGTAGGAGTTGAGTTTGTGGCGTGGCAGTGAGTTGAAGGAGCTAAAATCTTGACGCCTGGAGAAGATGCCATTGCCGCCGGCACCCGCCCTGCAAAAACAACAGGAACAATTTATTAACTGGGGACAGTCAAGTACGTAAAGACTGTTACGTAAACGGGAAGTGCTTTCACTTCGTAACGGACTACGCTGTAAGAGCGATAATCGCATAGCGATATAGACACAACGATAAACAAACGTATTATTAAGTTTCTGGACTTTCCCGTGACACTTCGATTACCCGCATATATCCAATAATTTAGCAAATATAAATGGCACTCTCAGGATACCAATTCAGAATTACATGAGCACTTAACATACAGTAGGTAATGAGAACTGATTACTTTCAATACAAATATTACTAATCTTAACATTTTACATACATCGTTATAGCTCTTATTACCGGCCATACAAAATATGCAGCAGGATTATTACTCCAAGATAATAAATCTAATCTTATTTGGAGGTGCAGCTGGAATGTGGAGAACTACCTTAAGGTGGGTGAGTTATGGCCTCTTCATTATATTTATATATAAAATATGTATATGAAATCGAAGCGTAGGAGAAATGTCAGTATTTGGCTATGCTAATTGTTAATCTATAATGAGTATTAATGATTGCAGATTCAGTGACAAATATTCACGAACAAGCGGACCAACTGTTTCAGAGAGTTTTCTATGTAGTTCCTCCTCAACACTGCACAATTCTCTAGAAGCAAAGCAAAACAATCACTGATAGCTGCCAGCGTTTTTCATGTAGTGAAATGAGTTACCAGAATAAAGACAGAAACAATTAGTTTCATTATATGAGCAAATTCAAATTGCCCAGTTCCTATGTTACGTGGAGGTATTTTCAACAGGCATTTACAGGCACATGACTCGATAAATTTATATGAGAATGAATGGTAGCTAGTTTGCACGGTATGGTACATTACATGCAGTTCTCTTCGTAACGTTCACAAGGAAACTAATTAAGATGATACTGGATTTTCTGACGACAGCTATTCCTGTCGGATTTGAAACAAATTGTCACTGACAACGCATAACAGTCGTCTCTGGTTCCTTCGACTTGAATAATTTCACGACTATCGTTCTTACACGTGTTAACTGGTTGCGAGTAGTATACTATTCGGTGTAGATACACTATTCCTTGTAGGTAACTTCGGCAGTCCGCATTGACACACCAACAAATTACGCATTTCCATTCAAAGAGCGTCCAGGACACGTCTAACACGATAGATTCTTCTGCCATTGTCAAGCATGCTGACTCATTTTGCTGCATTGATTCCATACAACCGACTGGCACACTTGCAACACTCATTACCATTACTTACTTCAATGATGGTGGCTAACATGTCATCCAACGCGGCCAGTGGGCTCGTTTAAGAGCGTAAGTGGTATTCCGTCTTGTGAGCCTATGACGAAATGATGGAGTACACCTCCTGATCATCAGATTGTCCCAAACTGCGAGAGTATAACAAAAACCTTATGTGAGTGTCGTACTGAGCGAGGTCACGAGATTCTGTAGTTGAAACTGACCTACAGATGAGGATGACAGGCCTCGTTCCTCGAGAGAAGAAGCTTTGGTTCAAATGGCTCTGAGCACTATGGCACTTAACATCTGAGGTCATCAGTCCCCTAGAACTTAGAAGTACTTAAACCTAACTAACCTAAGGATACCACACACATCCATGCCAGAGGCAGGATTCGAACCTGCGAACGTAGCAGTCGCGCGGTTCCGGATTGAAGCATCTAGAACCGCCCGGCCATCGCGGCCGGCGTACATCAGTCATGAAAAAATATCTCATGAAAGCAAAATGAGATCAGCAGTCATAGTTGCACAGGCTATCCCAGGAGAACTGTTCAGTATTCGTGGATATGACAGGAACGGTCATTCGAAGCAAAGAAGTCTGGTAAACATGGGCTCTAAAGAGCTTAAGAGCTTAAGACCTTAAGAGCTATGAGCACTTCATCTTCTATGCTGTGAAATATATGTCTTCTACTGCAAACTCTTTTCTTTCCATATTTTGGGAGGAAGTAGTATGTATCAGCACAAGAAACAATTGTTCAGTAAACATCCGCTGTAAAATGCATACCTTGAAAGCGATGTGCAGTTGTTCATCTTCGCTACGGTGAAACACATCTCTCCACTGAGCTCAGAGCGGTAAAGTTACGCATTTTAGAGTCCCATTTTATTTGTTTACTACACAACGTTGTTTTGTTTTGGTACATACTTCCTCCTCACAAGATATTGAAGGCAAGGATCTCAAATTAGAAGAGACCTGGTTCACAGTATCGAAGATGAAGAAGTGCTCACAACTCTTAAAGTATGCATTTTAGAACACATGTTTACTACACGTTTCTGTTTAGAATTATTGTTCCTCTCACTTTATTGAGTATTAACCATTCCTAGTGAGGCATCAAGGCTAATTTAATAGTGTGTTTCTCTAGGCCATAAATATTTTATTAATTTACTGTCACTGTTCTGCCACTGGTCATCTTCAAAATGATATGAAATAAATTGATACAAAGAATCCCGTCAGTTTATTTGTTTGTGTCTTGGGGACTCAAGGTCGCGAAACAGCTGAGATCATAATTGCCCAATCTTGGCTTAATATGGGCCATTTTGCAGGGTAAGCGTTCTGTGGAGAGGAGCATAACGGTATTAGCAGGTGGGTAAATATTATACCGAATAAGGATAATGAGCTTGGTACTGTATACGAGAAACAAAAAACATACAGGAAAGGTAATGCGAAAAATTACGTTAACCCTCGTTTTTAAGGGGCCGTATGGTAAGAGTCTTTAAGGACAACCGGTGGCCACGATCGAAAATTAAATATGCTTCGTCACGTTCATGTGGCGAGTACAGAGCAGAACGTGTTATAAAGGCTCTGCTGTAACTGCTAATACCTCGGATAGTTCGGATGACACACATCAAAGCGTAAGGGGCTGGGAAGTGGCGCACCGCCATGGTCATTAAATTGAAAGGGATCGCCGCTCAACCGATCTCGATGGCTGGAAGGCAGTGTCCTATACGTAGTATAGTTCAGATCATATCGTCGTGACGAGATGGGACTAGATGATGGTTCAAATGGCTCTGAGCACTAAAAATGGTTCAAATGGCTCTGAGCACTATGGGACTCAACAGCTGAGGTCATTAGTCCTCTAGAACTTAGAACTAGTTAAACCTAAGTAACCTAAGGATATCACAAACATCCATGCCCGAGGCAGGATTCGAACCTGCGACCGTAGCGGTCTCGCGGTTCCAGACTGCAGCGCCTTTAACCGCACGGCCACTTCGGCCGGCCCTCTGAGCACTATGCGACTTAACTTCTGAGGTCATCAGTCGCCTAGAACTTAGAACTAATTAAACCTAACCAACCTAAGGACATCACACACATCCATGCCCGAGACAGGATTCGAACCTGCGACCGTAGCGGTCGCTCGGCTCCAGACTGTGGCGCCTAGAATCGCACGGCCACTCCGGCCGGCGGACTAGATGATATCGGTCAAATTGTAGAGGGGCTTAATCTCTTTGTACTTGTTTCCAAGGAAGAGGCGACAAATGCTCTTGCCAGAATTACATAACAATGCTAAGATCGAGGGAAGCAAGTGACGCTGTCTGTACAAAAAATGGTTCAAATGGCTCTGAGCACTATGGGACTAAACGTCTGAGGTCATCAGTCCCCTAGAACTTAGAACTAGTTAAACCTAACTAATCTAAGGACATCACACACATCCATGCCCGGGGCAGGACTCGAACCTGCGACCGTAGCGGTCACGCGGTTCCAGACTGTAGCGCCTAGAACCGCTCGGCCTCCTAGGCCGGCTTGTCTGCACAAATCGTAATTGTAAAAGTCACTTTTGTAACGACAATACTGACAATGTACTTAATATCAATATAGTTCAAGTCCGTTTGAAGATGGCCACTGGTCAAAGCGAGCCAGAAAATGAATACACTATCTGTGGACCAGACGAACGTACAATTACAAGGGGCGTTTAATAAATAACGCAACACAATTTTTTCCGAAAGCAGATTGGTATCATTCCGGACTCCACACACCATATTCTTCCCCACTCTTTTGGCTACAAAACTCCGTTTTTCAACGTAACCTCCGTTCAATGCGACCGCCTTACGCCACGTTACTGGGAGGGCCTGTATGCACGCAAGGTACCACTCTCCTCGTCGACGTCCGAGCCAACGCCTTGCTGCATCAAAAACGTCACCATCATTCATGTGCTGCTTTCGGCGGAGTGCCCCCGTGCACTCCACGTCATGGACGTGGGACGGTGCGAGATCCGGGATGTACAGTGGATAAAGAAAAACAGGCCAATGAAGTTTTGTGAGCTGCTCTCTGGTCCGCAGACTCGTGTGAGGTCTTAGGCTGTCATGGAGAAGTTTGCATTTTTGACGTGACCATCATGCTGAAGCGGTTTCCTCATTTTGCTGAGACTAGCACGATATACTTCATCATAAGGGAGGACATCAAACAGAATAACCCCCTCAGAATCACAGAAGCTCGTCGCCATGATTTCACCAGCTGAAGGTGCGGTTTTCAGATTTTTCTTCGGAGGGGAGCTGGTGTGACGCCACTACTCCGTGTATTCGAGGTGTTTGATTGTGATCCGTCGATCACTTCCAATGCGAGTGTCCGCACTTTCCAACACTACAGGAGTTACAGCTCCGTTGCCGCCGGCCGGCCGGCACGCGAGAGGTCGGACAGAATGAGATTTTTACTCTGCAGCGGAGTGTGCGCTGATATGAAACTTCCTGGCAGATTAAAACTGTGTGCAGGGCCGAGACTCGAACTCGGGACCTTTGCCTTTCGCGGGCAAGTGGTCTACCAACTGAGCTACCCAAGCACGACTCACGCCCCGTCCTCACAGCTTTACTTCTGCCAGTACCTCGTCTCCTACCTTCCATACTTTACAGAAGCTCTCCCGCGAACCTTGCAGAACTAGCACTCCTGAAAGAAAGGATATTGCGGAGACCTGGCTTAGCCACAGCCTGGGGGATGTTTCTAGAATGAAATTTTCACTCTACAGCCGAGTGTGCGCTGATATGAAGCTTCCTGGCAGATTAAAACTGTGTGCCGGACCGAGACTCGAACTCGGGACCTTTGCCTTTCGCTGGCAAGTGCTCTACCAACTGAGCTACCCAAGCACGACTCACGCCCCGTCCTCACAGCTTTACTTCTGCCAGTACCTCGTCTCCTACCTTCCAAACTTTACAGAAGCTCTCCTGCGAACCTTGCACAACTAGCAATCCTGAAAGAAAGGATATTGCGGAGACATGGCTTAGCCACAGCCTGGGGGATGTTTCCAGAATGAGTTGGTAGAGCACTTGCCCGCGAAAGGCAAAGGTCCCGAGTTCGAGTCTCGGCCCGGCACACAGTTTTAATCTGCTAGGAAGTTTCAGGTCGGACAGGTTTGCGCGACCGTGTTTCGATGATGACAGACAACTCGCTCAACGACTCACCGTCATCTTGTTTACTGCCAGGTCTCCGTGGACATTCTACAAGCGCCTATGAACATCTGCGATGCTCTGGTTTTTCGCCGAACTATACTCAATGATGGGAACGCACCTATCGGAACTTCATGACACTACAGGGCCTGAAGCGAGAATATTTCACATGTCCCAGGGCGAATTCTGTATTTCTTTTTTCCCCAACCAAAATCGCCCCTCGTAAATTACATAAACTCTGAAACATGCGGAATTCAATATAGGAAAGCGAAGGTGTCTTCGAGGGGAGGTATTCTAAGAGCTTACGGGGCCTCCCGCTCTTGAAAAACGGGCGAAACTGCAGCAGTATGGCAAGGTTTCATCCCAGGAGCCAACGCCAAGCCCGTTCGCTGCCAGCTGTCGCCAACTGTTCTGCACGTCTTGCCCTCCACGTGTTTTGGTAGCCAGGAACAGTGGCTGGACTCGGCTGGCTGCGTGCGGCCCACGGCCCACGCGGCGCGCGTGGGCGACCCGCAGGCCGGGGCGCGCCGGGCAGACGTGCGCCTCAATAATTCAGCGCTGACCGGCTTCTCGCCGCAGCGCGCTCCCTCGGGACCAGCCTGTCTCGCGCCGGACTGACTCGCGACGCACCGCCGTCATTACTGGCCGAAAGGGCAGCGGCCTGCGCTGCCGCCGCCTACCCACTACGACTTCACGCGATAGCTTCTCCGCGTTACGCTGAAGTCACCGTAATCAGCACCAAAAAGACTTTTCTACAATTTTTCACGAATGACGTCGGCTCAGTAACACAAGTTCGTCGCGCGCACGGATGATCAGTGAACCTCCCCATCGCACCCCCCTCAGATTTAGTTATTAGTTGGCACAGTGGATAGGCCTTGAAAAACTGAACACAGATCAATCGAGAAAACAGAAAGAAGTTGTGTGGAACTATGAAAAAAATAAGCAAAATATACAAACTGAGTAGTCCATGGGTAAGATAGGCAACATCAAGGATAGTGTGAGCTCAGGAGCGCCGTGGTCCTGTGGTTAGCGTGAGCAGCTGCGGAATGAGAGGTCCTTGGTTCAAGGCGCCATTTTTCTGCCAAACGTCTCTCGCGCTTCGTATGTTCGCCGTGCTTTTGAGTTGAATTGAAGTTCAGAGGACTTTTGGAAACGATTAAAAGGTATTTGAATTATTGAGAGACTTGTTATGCATGCATGTTCGATTTAGTTGTATATCGTTTTTAGTATGTAATTAGCGTTTGCGATCTTAAATACGAGTTGAAATAATGAAGCGTTTTGTGATGAAGTCGGTAGGCCTACATGTTTGAAGTAAACACGTTATTAATTGTACTGTATTGTTTTTGACAACTGTAATTCGTTCTGCAGACGTTGGTAAACGATGCCAGGTTGTGCTGCATTTGGTTGTTCCAATGGAGGCGAAGGTGGATTTCGCGTTAGCATTTCCACGCATTGAAGAAAGACCAAAGCAGTGGGCAGTATTTATTTAGTTACGCCTATAAAAATGTTTGGTTCTTCACTTTGCTCACAGAACTCTGAAAAGGTGTCAGTTTTTTTAAATATTTTTAGTCATGCAAAACGGGTAGGCCTATTACAATTTATTGCATTTATAAGCTCTTATTTCTTTTAACAGTTCGTGCATACTGGTAGCATCACAAGCTTTTCTGAAGCCAATATCTGACAGTCCTTGCTGGAAACGGAATGTTACTGTAATTGTTGTGCCATGCTCATTCGACTTTATAGCGTCAAACTTTATTTCGTTCCGAATCAGAACACTAGGCATTATTTTGGTTTCAGTATTATTGCCTGACTGTTGATGCAGGCAAGTTGTAAGCACGTTTTCCGCAGTTGTCGTGGTTGCTGAAACATTATTCATAGTAAATAATTGTAGGTACTCTTGAAGACAGTTTTTAATAGGCCTAGTTACTGTGGAGTAGAAGTGATACGGTAGTTTTCTTGATATATTTGGTCGTTATTACAGTAGCCTACATTTAACATTACCTGATTTTTGTAATCTTTTTCGTTTGTCATCTACTATGAAAGAAAGTCGTAAGCAGTTGTTTACTTGTGACATGCAAAAAGTTTGAAGACGTGACAAGAAGTACTAATACGTCTCACACTTTTTGCATGTCACAAGGAAACAACTGCTTACGACTTTCATTCATCTGACGAAATACAGGTACGTTAAATCTTTAGCGTTATGCACTTCCGATACAAAACAAATGCTATACACTATATTTTTTTATTTACGTTACTTTCATTGCAATATGTCTAGTAAACGAACTTTAAAAGATATAAATGCAAGTAACGAATAATTTTTACAGACACTGTATTAAATTTTCCTGTGCTGTACGTAGTAGGCTACTATGAGTATGTTATAGCTCTAAAGAAAGGCATTTAACGAAAGATTTCGCCATATTGTCTTGTGCTTTTGATTAGGTGAGTGGGTACTCCACTACTCCACTAATGACCATTCAAAAGTCACGCCCGCAGTTTGGCAGAAAAATGGCCGCCGAATCGTCCGGTTGGCCACTCTCTCCCTATACAGGCTCTCTACCTTTTCTCGTCGTTTTTCTTGTGTTCTTCAGCCCTAACGCTGTTTTGTACTACTCGACTACGGTATTATTTCACTCCGCCTCCCGTGACCGCTATCAGAAACACGCTGTAGCATTACAGTAAACATGTACAGCGATGACTCACGAAAGCGGATCGCAATGTGAATTACTACACAGTTGTGCATATACACTGACGCGCCAAAGGAATTAGTACAGGAATGAGTATTCATACACAGAGATATGTAAACAGGCAGAATACAGCGCTGCGGTCGGCAACGTCTATGTAAGTTAACGAGTGTCTGGCGCAGTTGTTAGATCGCTTACTGCTGCTACAATGGCAGATTATCAAGATTTAGCCGGACGAGGTGGCCGAGCGGTTCTAGGCGCTACAGTCTGGAGCCGCGCGATCGCTACGGTAGCAGGTTCGAATCCTGCCTCGGGCATGGATGTGTGTGATGTCCTTAGGTTAGTTAGGTTTAAGTAGTTCTAAGTTCTAGGGGACTGATGACCTCAGATGTTAAGTCTCATATTGCTCAGAGCCATTTGATCCATTGAGTTGACGCTTAAGTAGTGACACTGTGTCAGCTGTATGTATATACAGCTGACGTCCTTCCAGAAGGGTGGGCTATTTAAAAAAAAACTAGCAAATAAAAAGTGTAAAACTATTACTATAACTGATTAATAATAGTTTTTAATTAAACTGAAAACAAAAACAGTTCAGCCTTATTTGGGTTAAGTAGTCACTCTACCGCGCTCCAAAAGGAAATACTTATACGAGGGTTGGAACTTAAATAGTGGCAACTATTTATTCACAACAGATACAAAAGAGTTACATATTTGCACCTGTTACTGTCTTTCAAAGTAGTCACCAGCGTTGTTGCAGAACCCGGCCAACGATGTGGAAGGCGTAGTATACCGTTATCAGGGCCTGTTCTGTTGATGGTGCGAACGGAGCGGTCTACTACCTGTCGAATCTCTGGAACAGCTCTGAAGCGAACGCCACGAAGTGGTTCCCTCACCTTCGGAATCAAATCAAAGTCACAAGGACTTAAGTTCGGGGAGTATGGTGGATGGTACAGTATTTCCCAGTCCTATCGACCGGACACAGCAGCCACAGTTTGCGATGTATGCGCCCGCGCATTGTCGTGCAAAATGATGGCTGCGTTGCTCAGAAAGTGTCGCCGCTTCTTTCGCAAAGCAGGTCGCAGGTGATGCTTCAAAAACGAACTTTCATCACACTGGGGCTCTGACGCACTTTAGACTTTCGCGACGACCTATACCGACGCTATTCGTTGGACTGGCGTTTCAGTTTTGGCTTCGTGGCACTCGCTTCAGTACTGTATAATAAGGAAGATTGATGCAATGCACGTATTTTGTTTATCGAGGCATTTATGAGCCTATTAAAACGTTTTCGCAGTGTACTCATTAACATTTTAATTATTCGTCTTCACTGGTAAGTCGACAGATTTTGGGGTGGCATACACCATAAAATAATGAAAAACATACGGGCAGACTTTCACCAAGCATTTTATATGACCAATACTTCCTGACACGCACAGTAAGTTTAACATGTAGATTGTTTTCTGTCTGGCTGTTTGTTTTCAGTATAAATGTTGCAATGGATTTTAAACTAACCTATCAATGAACTGGAGACTTGAAACTTTCAACATAGCTTATAACTGGATGATGATGCAAAATTAACTCGCCTTCTTGTCTGATGTGTGGCGGATGTACAGTACTTTTTTCCAGTGCCATTTCCCCCTTTTCCTGTTCCAGTCGCAAATAGTTCGCTGCAAGAATGACTGCTGATAAGCCTCGGTGTGATATCGGATCCCTCTGAATTTTACCTCCACAGTCTTTTTGAGAGATACACGTAGGAGGAAGCAAAATATTGGTTGACTCATATGAAAAGAAACTACGATAAACCTGAAGTTTACATCGTGTCTCTGTAGTAATCTCATCAAATCGGTTGAAAAAAATTCACACACACACACACACACACACACACACACACACACACACACACACACACACACACACACACACACACGACTGAAAAGCAGAAAAGTATTTAAATAAAATCAGTTTTTACACACCATGTTTTTAAACAAAGTATCAAATAATTTTAGTTGCATACGGTTTCCCAGATGGCAGTTATAAGAGTCGAGGGCATGAAAGGGAAGCAGTAGTTGAGAATGGAGTGAGACAGGGTTGTAGCCTCTCCCCGATGTTATTCAATCTGTATATTGAGCAAGCAGTAAAGGAAACAAAAGAAAAATTCGGAGTAGGTATTAAAATCCATGGAGAAGAAATAAAAACTTTGAGGTTCGCCGATGACATTGTAATTCTATCAGAGACAGCAAAGGACTTCGAAGAGCAGTTGAACGGAATGGACAGTGTCTTGAAAGGAGGATATAAGATGAACATTAACAAAAGCAAAACAAGGATAATGGAATGTAATCGAATTAAGTCGGGTGATGCTGAGGGAATTAGATTAGGAAATGAGGCACTTGAAGTAGTAAAGGAGTTTTGCTATTTGGGGAGCAAAATAACTGATGATGGTCGAAGTAGAGAAGATATAAAATGTAGACTGGCAATGGCAAGGAAAGCGTTTCTGAAGAAGAGAAATTTGTTAACATCGAGTATAGATTTAAGTGTCAGGAAGTCGTTTCTGAAAGTATTTGTATGGAGTGTAGCCATGTATGGAAATGAAACATGGACGATAAATAGTTTGGGCAAGAAGAGAATAGAAGCTTTAGAAATGTGGTGCTACAGAAGAATGCTGAAGATCAGATGGGCAGACCACATAACTAATGATGAAGCATTGAATAGAATTGGGGAGAAGAGGAGTATGTTGCACAACTTGACAAAAAGAAGGGACTGGTTAGTAGGACATGTTCTGAGGCATCAAGGGATCACAAATTTAGCATTGGAGGGCAGCGTGGAGGGTAAAAATCGTAGAGGGAGACCAAGAGATGAATACACCAAGGAGATTCAGAAGGATGTGGGTTGCAGTAAGTACTGGGAGATGAAGAAGCTTGCACCGGATAGGGTAGCATGGAGAGCTGCATCAAACCAGTCTCAGGACCGAAGACCACAAAACAACAACAACAGTTTCCCAACTCCATACAGATAGTATAAAATAATTTGTGATTCAAAATGAAAATACTTGTAACATTAAGACGAAAAAGGGGGAAGCATGCAATATACAATTGATGCATGAATACTTCACTTCCATAAAATTACCTATTGTGTGTGACCCACGTTTTCGTTGAAAATCTTACAAGTTTTTTCATAGGTACTAAAAATTCAGAATCACGAATTTTCAGAACCATCTGGATTAGGGAACTGTTTAGGGCTAGTAGAAGTTATTATTTTAGTTAGATTTAAAAACGTCGTATATTAAAAATTTATTTTTATTTAAAAAATATTTCAGTGATGAAAGCCGAAAACTCACCTTATTTAAATTTAAAAAGAATGGCCGTCCACAAACAAATTTCTACGCAAATCATGCGCATTTCTACAAGGACACCTGGGCTGTCAATTGGTGCAGTACCAGGGAGTGAGGACACGAAATCTTCATGAGATGGCTCTCCAATAATGCAGAAGCTTCGCTTCGGAAAATTTTTGGTCTATTGCACGAGGGCTGCCGCTCTCGAGTGGTATTTAACATGCTCGTGAAACTCCAAACCTCGATTTCCCAAAAACGCTTGAGAAGCGCATCGTGGTAGAGCTGCGTTGTTATAGTACAACTGTGCGAAAGACGAACAAAATTGGCGACCCTCTGGCTACACGTTCCCTTTTAAGTGTTCTTCTTATTGTCTAACGAAAGTACTGCAGATACTCGTTTCAAAACTCGCTCTTCGATTCTGCTATAACGCTTCCGCATTTCTTTCGCAGGTCTTTGCATTCATTAACCTTTCTCAACAGCACTGATTCCTCTTGGGCACTGCTAATTAACCATATGACTGTACCCTGTATGCATAGAATGCGCTCACGCAAACAACACAACACTACTGTGTCAGTATGTGTTATGCCGATCGGAAAATAGACCCACCAGCGCTGCAATGAATAGCCCAGGTGCAAGAGTAGCGGTCATCATGTGTTTGTTGCTCAACTTCCTCCATGCCACTGAGCATTCAGCCGGTTCGCAGAGAATTTCAGACTTGTCGCTTGCATAATGCCTCCGACTATGACGTACTGCGGCAGCCGCATGCTTTTTCCATCAATTCTGGGGCAATTTTAGCACTGTAAAAGCTTTCAGATATGCTGGTAAATGATAGCTTGTAGTGGCTTAGGAATTTCAAATTTTGTTTGTTTGAAAGCCACATTATGTTACAAGCACAGAAAAATATCGAAAACACATAATGTTGTTACTTTTTCTCTTATTTTCAGTACCAGTAGCCTAATTAATACAGATTTTCAGGATGAGAAATATATCGTTTTAAAAACCTTAAATGATGCCTAAAGCAGTTATCAATGTGGAATCAGAATCACCAAGTAACGAATGTCTTGCAGTGTGCTCATAAGATTTGCGACAACGTAGTAAAAGTGAGATGAATACACTTTACTCTTAAAGCAGAGAGCACCATATTTTAAGAATAAGACTGAGAGTCGTTCGGCAAGATCATTGGAGATGGAGCAAGAACTCAGCTTGGAACACAATGGAACAGTAAAACACCATCTACAAAGGAAACTGCTAACAAAACACTGCTGTGACCCATCCTAGAAAACTGCACAATTGCGTGGGACCCATACCAAACATTAAACGTGGGACACCACAAACATACACTGAGGTCACGAAAGTCATATGTAAAGATGACGGTGTATCGCGTACACAAGGTATAAAAGGGCAGTGCAATGGTAGAGCTGTCATTTGTACTCAAGTGATTCATAAGAATATGTTTATGACGTGGTTAAAGTCTCATTACAGGAGTTAACAGGCTTTGAACGCTAAAAGGTAGTCGGAGATAGACACATGGGGTATTCCATTTCAGTATTCCAGTCCAATATTCCGATATCCACAGTGCCACGATTGTGACGAGAATACCACATTTCAGGCATTACCTCTCACCACGGACAACGCAGTGGCCGACCGCCTTCACTTAACGACCGAGAGCAGCGGCGTTTGCATCGAGCTGTCAGTGTTAACATACAAGCAACACAGCATGAAATAACCGTAGAAATTAAGGCGAGACGTACCACGAACGTATCCGTTAGGTCCGGGTGGTGCAATTTGGCGTTAATGGCTATGAAAGAAAAATGAGCGACACGAATACCATTGTTAACGGCACGACATCGCCTGCAGCGGCTCTCCTGGGCACGTGACCATATCGGATGGACCCTAAACGCCTGGAAAGCCGTGTCCTCTTCAGATGAGTCCGTCTTCCAATTAGTAAGAGCTCATGGTAGAGTTAGAGTGTGGCGCAGAACCCACGGAGCCATGGACCCAAGTTGCCTACAAGGTACTGCGCACGCTGGTGCTGGCTATATAATGGTGTGGACGGTGTTTACATAGAGTGGACCGGGTTCTCTGGTCCAACTCAACCCACCACTGACAGGAAATGGTTATGTTCGGCTACTTGGAGACCATTTGCAGCCATTCATGGGCTTCATGGTCCCAAACAACGATGGAATTTTTATAGATGACCGTACGCCATTGGTTTTAAGAATATTCTAGAAAATTTGAAAGAATGATTTGGCCGCCCAGATCGCCCGACATGGATACCATCGAAAATTTATGAGACATCGAGAGGTCGGTTAGTGCACGAACTCCTCCATTGGCAACACCTTCGCATTTGTGGACGGTTATAGAGGTCGCATAGTTCAATATTTATGCAGAGGAATTCCGGTTACTTGTCGAGTCTATGCTACGTCGAGCTGCTGCACTATGCCGTGCAAAATGATGTCCGAGACACTAATAAGAGGTATCCCATGAATTTTCTATAAAAAAAGCACCAAAATGGTCACAGATTTGTTTGACACACGGAAGGGTGTCACGGAAATGCTGAAATGGGTGAATTGGCTGATGTTCAAAGATAAACGTCAACTATCTCACGAAAGCCTACTCAAGCGTCTTCAAGAACCTGTACTGAGGAATCCAGGAATATACTCCACACCGACACATATAACTCCAAAATGGGCCTCGAAAAAATGATGATTTACAACGCTCACAGCGGCGTTGAAACATTCTTCCAGCGATCAATACACCAAATACTGAAGAGCCAAAGAAACTTTACACTTGCCTAAAATAGTTTAGGGACCCCGCGGGCACGCAGAAGTGCCGCAACATGTCGTGACATAGACTGACGAATGTCTGAAGTAGTGATGGAGGGAACTGACACCATGAACCCTGTAGGGCTATCCATAAACCCGTAAGAGAACGAGGATGTGGTGATCTCTTCTGAACAGCACTTTGCAAAGCATCCCAGATATGCTCAATAATGTTCCTATCTGGTGCGTTTGGTGGCCAGGGAAACCGTTTGAACTCGGATGAGGGTTCCTGGAGCCACTGTGTAGCAATTCAAAGTGTGTGGCGTGTCGCATTGGCCTGCTGGAATTGTCCAAGTCCGTCGGAACGCACAATGGCCATGAATGGATGCAGGTTATCGGACAGAATGCTTATGTATGCGTCACGTGTCAGAGTCGTGTCTAGGCGTATCAGGGGTCCCATATCACTCCAACTGCACACTCCCCACACCACTACAGAGCCTCCACCAGCTTCAACTGTCCCCTACTGACATGCAGAATCCATGGATTCATGCGGTTGTCTCTATACCCTTACACGTCCATCCGCTCGATAGAATTTGAAACGAGACTCATCCGACCAGGCAACATGTTTCCAATCCAATGTCGGTGTTGACGGGCCCAGGCAAGTCGTAAACCTTTGTGTCGTGCAATCATACATAAGTGGGCCTTCAGCTCCGAAAGCCCATATCGATGATGTTTCAAAATGGTTCAAATGGCTCTGAGCACTATGGGACTTAGCTTCTGAGGTCATCAGTCCCCTAGAACTTAGAACTACTTAAACCTAACTAACCTAAGGACATCACACACATCCATGCCCGACGCAGGATTCGAACCTGCGACCGTAGCGGTCGCGCGGTTCCGGACTGAAGCGCCTAGGACAGCTCGGCCACACCGGCCGGCGATGGTGGTTCGTTGAATGGTTCGCACGCTGACACTTGTTGATGGCCCAGCATTGAAATCTGCAGCAATATGCGGAAGGGTTGCCCTTGTATCACGCACAACGATTCTCTTCAGTCGTCGTTGGTCCCGTTCTTGCAGGATCTTTTTCCGCCCGCAGCGATGTCGGAGATTTGCTATTTTACCGGATTTCTGATATTCACAGTACACTCGTGTTGAAATGGTTGTACGGGAAAATCCCAATTTCATCGCTACCTCGGAGACGCCGTATCCCATCGCTCGTGCGCCGATTACAACACCACGTACACACTCGCTTACAGGTACTAGCCTGTCATTCTAGCAGCAGTAACCTATTTAACAACTGCCTGAGACACTTATTGTCTTACATAGGCGTTGTCGACCGCAGCACCGTAATCTGCCTGTTTACATATCTCTCTATTTGAATATGCATGCCTACACGAGTTTATTTGGCGCTTCACTGTATAAGGTACATCAGTTACGTACCCTCTGCCATGCACATTCACAGTGGTTTAAAAAGTATGGACATTCCATAAATAGTAAATACCGTTACCAAAAGGTCAAGTTAACGACGTAAGCGTGCGGGAAGCCTGAGTGCATGGGATGTGACCCAGCATGTCAGTGGACGAATTGAAATAAATATCTTGAAACAACTGGAGGCAGTCAGACCTACTAAAATGTAGAGATTAGTCTGTTTCAACTTTTCTATGCTTCGCAAATAGCAACGAGAGCCATATAGACTGTGGTGTTTGCGCGCTGCCACAATACGAACAGACTGCGGGGCCCTTTTTATTTTTTTAGGAAGGGGTCCATGGTGAGGGTACCTTTGGTAATTAAACACGGCGATGTATCGGCAGCGGGTGATGGCGCACATTAGCTGTACGTGACGTGCCACAGCCAACCCTCGCAAAGCGTGTTGGCCGCTCCGCAACTGCTGAGTGGAACTTTTTTCATTACTTACGCGCGTAAATCTTTTGTAAATGTTATTGCACTCATCTCGCAAGCATCAAAGCCCCGCAAATTTGGTTTCACTGCTTCCGCAATCAGCCAGAATTAATGGGTAGTGCAATATACACCCACGAAGAATTATCGGCCGACGGGAATTGTGTCGATGGGGTTGTTTTTCCAGCCATCAAGGAGTACACAGAGAAGCGCATTATATCGATTTACTACCCCGCTACGAGGGCGTTGGATTCTAAACCTATGTTCAAGTGCTGATAACTACGAAGCATTTTCTTTTCATACGCGAGAACAAGAAAGAGCCAAATTTCTGCATCGATAATGCGACAAACAAGTAATGGTAACAAGGGGGTACAAACAATAACCCGGGGGCGGAGAATTTTGCTTCGTGATGGCTCCTATCGATGCTGTGTGTTAACACCGATCCCTCCACATAAAAACCGAAAACTCTTTCCGCTCACTAGTTAAAACGCTCAATATTCCTCACATTTAAGTACTCCCAACTGAGTGATGTACTAACTTGTGTTTACGTGTTGTAAATTTGCACCAACACGTCAGACAATAAAAGCGTGAAAAGGGGCCACACACGGATGTAACGTTAAGTATTTCAAAATGACAAGTTATTTGATACACTGGTGCATGGCAAATGTTGATATATTGTCATGTAACTCGTTTAGCTGTCGCTCAACAGTGATTTTGTATTCATCTACACACTACTGTATTATCTGAGCGTTATCAATCAACGAAAACTTCAATAAATAAGAGACTTCAAGATAAATTACCTTGTGAACGTCACGTCTGTCCGGTCGCTGTAAGAGAGTACAGGAATAATGACATCATTATCAGAAATTTGCGATCCACCGTTAGTAAAGGCTCTTTCCAAACTTCTTGATGAATTATCATATTTATGATTATATACATATAATTGTCTACTGTTAATTACCTCCTTCCATTATGCACTCTTCTCGATCCTTTCGTATCTGTTGGAATCCAAGAAAGTACTTCTTTGGTCCATCGACAACATAGGGGCCGCCGCTTGCGCTGGGAAGTCAGTTCCGGCGAGATCGTGCACCAGCACTCTCACCTGAAGATGGCGGCCAGTTGGACCACGGAAATATTGTGTCATGAAGACGTTACGATCCGGCTACACACCCGAGAAGAATATTATCAATTATTACGCCGGGAAAGCCTTCGTAGTCACAATTCCCAACAAGTTTATCCACAGTGCTCGCCGAACAACCAGCACTTATCGATTTTCGCATTGAAAGTACTTGCCTCATTGAAATTCGAAGAAGATATTACACAGCGGTTGTAGATTTTCCCTTTCGGGCACAACGGGAGAATAGTATCGCTCTAAACACGAGAACTCCTCAAATGGTTCTATTACTTCGTTGTTAATTTGTTCTCTTTATCTGCAGGTTGTACATTACGTAATTCAAGACATAGGCTGTCCAGTCACATTAACGTGACCACTTATCCAAAGCTCGATTAACCACCTTTTGCAGCGCGAGACATGCAAGAAGAGGGTAAATGTTGTTAGATACCAACAGATGTGTGGAGAAGCGCCAGTTCCGGTGACTTGGCCAGCTGCGCCAGGGTTCTCGGTTGAGAATCAGTGCCGTGAACACCCCGATCGAAGTGGTTCCACAGATTCTCGACTGGGTTTAAACCCGGGAAGTTTGATAGCCAGGGGAGTACGTTTATCTTCGAACCAGACCCGTACACTGTGATCTGGGGGACACGCTGCATTGCTCTGCTGGTAGATGCCATCACGCCGAGGAAAAACAAACTGCTTGTAGGTACAGGTGTACTTGGCCCCAAGGATGGACGCATAATTGTATGAATTCTACAAGATCACCCAGGAAATGCCACTAAGACATTCCTCAGACTATAACGCTGCTCCCTCTAGATTGAAGTGTGTTTACTTTCTGATCTTTCACGCAGTACACGCCGACGGTCGTCTGACCGATTGAGCATACATCGAAAAAGCCACCTGTCGCCAAGTGGACGTGGCGGTGTTGGCATGCGAATTCCAGCCAACGTCGTCGACGAACAGTAGCCAGCATGGATGCACGAAGCAGGCGCTTGCTGCGGAGGCCCATACTTAACAACTTTCGCTGAACGGTCGTTGACAACTGTTGGTAGTCTTCGTTCATCTGGGCGGTCAGTTGCTCTACAGTTGTACGTCTATTCGCACGTATACATCTCCGCAGCCATTGTCCACCCCTGCATCTGTGTCCCGTGGTGCACCAGTTGCTTCGGCACTGGTTTTGGATAGGGCCATTTTGCCACGCACGGTATACTGGGTGTCTGAAAAGACTTTCCCTGCTTACATAAATTGATAACCCCTAGAAGTAAGATACAAATATGAAACTTGTGTCGAACTGTTTACAACTATCAAAGTTTTTTTTCCTGTTTTAGGCTCGCAGAACGTAAGTAGTTCAAAAAAATGTGTGTGAAATCTTATGGGACTTAACGGCTAACGTCATCAGTCCCTAAGCTTACGCATTACTTAACCTAAATTATCCTAAGGACAAACACACACACCCATGCCCGCGGGAGGACTCGAACCCCCGCCGGGACCAGCCGTAAGTAGTGGATGAGGTGCAGTGCCCAAGAAGCCATGTTAACCAATCAGGAGAAGGCACAGTGTGTCCTGTGGTACCATGAGACACGATCACCAACCACAGTGCAGAGACACTTCCAGACAACATTTGGAAGGAATCCACCTGATGTCAAGAGCATTAAAGCCTGGTATGAGAAGTTCACGAACACAGGATCGGTTGCTGACCTTCCGAGGTATGGTCGACCAAGAACCTCAGCAGACAGGGTGGAAGCTGTAAGGCAGTCTTTTCTGCGAAGTCCGAAGAAATCGGTGCGCAGGGCCTCACGCGAATTACAGATGCGAAAAAGCTTTCTCCATGACGTTTTACACAAACGTTTATTGTTTCGTGCATACAAAGTGCAAATCGTTTAGGCCTTGTTGACCAATGACAGCACACGTCGATATGACTTTGCAGTCGAAATGCTATCACGTATTGAGGACGATGATGGTTATCTCAGACGAATTGCCTTTTTCGACGAAGCGACCTTTTTTGTCAGTGGAGTAGTGAATCGCCATAATGTGCGCATTTGGGGTTCACAACCCCCTGGCGAGGTCATGGAGTGCACCAGAGGCAGTCCAAAGGTGAATGTTTGGTGCGCGCTATTGCACGATCGAATTATCGGGCCATTCTTCTTCGCTCTGGCTACCATCACATCTGCAGTGTATCTGTACATGTTGCAACTGTATGCTGTTCCTCAGCTGCTTCAGTATCACCCCGATGTCTTGTTTCAGCAAGACGGTGCACCGCCTCTTTGGGGTTTGGACGTCCGTGCCTATCTCGATATGACCTTTCCTGGGCGATGGATTGGTCGTGATGGGCCAACGGTTTGGCCTCCACGCTCTCCTGATATAACCCCATTAGACTTCTTTTTATGGGGTTATGTCAAGGACGAGGTCTACCAAACACGTGTACCAGATCTTGAAACCCTGCGGCAACGGATAACCACAGTCGTTGAATCGACCCCTCCAGTGATGTTGGCTAACGTGTGGACGGAAACTGAATATCGCCTACATGCGCTACGTGCTACCAAGGGTGCTCATTGGAAGTTTACTGATGTGTGAAAAAAACTTTGATAGTTTGTTAACAATTAGACACCAGTTTCATATTTGTATCTTACTGCTAGCCTGAGTTATCAATTTATGTAATCAGGGAAAGGCTTTTCGGACACCCTGTACTTTAACCACGGCGGCACGCGAACAATTTACAGACTTTGCGGTTTCGGAAAGGCCTCCACCTCTGGCCCAATGGCAAATGAACATGGCCTTTTGGACGTCTGATAAATCACTCCGTTTCTGCATCACGACAACGAGTGCATTGTTTTTTGCGAATTCTCCGAAACGTTTTATATACCCTGCAGTGCTATTGCCGTCACCTGCCGTCTGTGAGTAATGGCTGCACGTTAACGTCGAACATAGGCGCTGGTCACATTAATGTGACTGGACCGTGTAGTTCGTTCGAAGCCAGCTTTCAAAAGTGTTCTATTTAATTTCTTCAATTTGTTGTTGATGCTTACCTGCACTACAGGCAATCAGTGCAGCATAATTTACAACATGACAATATACCGGGTGATCAAAAAGTCAGTGTAAATTTGAAAACTTAACAAACCACGGAATAATGTAGATAGAGAGGTAAAAATTGACACACATGCTTGAAATGACATGGGGTTTTATTAGGAAAAAAAAACCAAAGTATTGCTAGATGCGTGAAAGATCTCTTGCGCGCATCGTTTGGTGATGATCGTGTGCTCAGCCGCCACTTTCGTCATGCTTGGCCTCCCAGGTCCCCAGACCTCAGTCCGTGCGATTATTGGCTTTGGGGTTACCTGAAGTCGCAAGTGTATCGTGATCGACCGACATCTCTAGGGATGCTGAAAGACAACATCCGACGTCAATGCCTCACCATAACTCCGGACATGCTTTACAGTGCTGTTCCTCGACTATAGCTATTGTTGAGGAATGATGGTGGACATATTAAGCATTTCCTGTAAAGAACATTATCTTTGCTTTGTCTTACTTTGTGATGCTAATTATTGCTATTCTGATCTGATGAAGCGCCATCTGTCGGACATTTTTTGAACGTTTGTATTTTTTTGGTTCTAATAAAACCCCATGTCATTCCAAGCATGTGTGTCAATTTGCACCTCTCTATCTCCATTATTCCGTGATTTATTCAGTTTTCAAATTTATACTGACTTTTTGATCACCCGGTACGTCGTCTTTAATCGCACGGATACAGCTGCAAATAGCCCTCTCCGCAGAATTTCTCTAAGGGAGCAGGAATTGAACCTAGTCCCTCCGCGTTGTAGTGGGACAAACTAAACAGGCTGTCTTCACTGATAATTTATTTTCACTATGAGTAAGCCTATGAGAACGAAATAAAATGCTGACCTTGAAGAGTTCAAGTCGTAGTGCGGCGCAAATAAAGGCAAGGAAGTTGTTCTGTAACACACCGCAAAGCAAAAAACAAACTGGGAGATAAGACACTGCGATACATGCGAAATAAGACATAAAAGAAGCATTGTGCAGGCGTGAGTCCACCGCAGGATGCGATACAGATTGACTCAGAGTGTCGTCAGCTTCCGGCGACAAGTCCGAACAAGTGTACTCGATGATCACATGCTAATAATGTGGCCGCCAACGTACAGTTCCCTTCCACGCACCTCCAACAGACTGAAGTGCCAGTTTTAGGGTATGGCACTAACGTACACTAGTAATACCGAATAATTTACGAACAGCTATCTGGGTGCATTACTTATTTGTCAGTTACGCAGATTGGTAAACTGCACGTAGTTGAAATGGTGGTCCATTTGATGCTCCCGTGGAACCAAATGACAACGTCCCACAACTAGATTAACATTGTTAAAGTGGTAACAGGAAGAACAGTGCGGGTAGCTGACATCTAACAGGTTCTTAAAATAATTCGTAAAGTGTCGCTCAACTGCCGCGGATTTGGATCAATAGATTTTTATGCATTATTATGTAATTTGAGGGTGGAGGGGGGGGGGGGGGAGAAAGGAAAGGGAAGGAACTGTAGATACCAGCTGCATCGATACTTGATGCGGAATCAGCGGCGGCGCGTGACAATCCGTGCCGGACCAGGACTCGAACCCAGGATCTCCATGTCACTAGGCCGTTGCATTAACCACTGCGCCATCTGGACACAACGTTTATCGCAGATACGCGGACTACCTCGGTACGCTCCCCGGCCGACTCACACAACCACCCCGCGCCACCTATGTCATACATTATGACGAGCTAAACTGACTAATAAAGGGAAGCCTTATCTGACTTCACACACATGCAGAATCAGTCAACCCATGTGTCAAATCACTGACAAAGTCAAGTGTGTCTGCATAAGTTTCTAATTAAGAAAATGAAGATTCCTATTCAACATGTATGTGCCCTAATTCCCAAACTGATATTTCTAATCTAATAATCGCAGTGACACTAGCTTATAATTATTGAAACAGTCACCAACTTAACAATGGCGAGGAAAATTGAGCAAGATGTACTCAAAAAACTGACTGGTTGCAATACTTTTCCCACAGTTACAGAATCCTAGTCTGGTTTTTAGAGCCGTCACAATCACATAAGGCTATCAACGCAAAACAGGTTCTCCGGTACTTGCAGCCGAACATACGCATACCGTAAAGTTTATAACACACATCACAGAATCGATATTTTAACTTAACACGGTACTAAAATTCTCGATGAAGGCTAGTAGCTTAAATTTTTTGAACTGCAGATAGCTGAAATTTTAATATCCAAGATCTGAAGGAGAAAACTGTGATGCTGTCCTCACCATCAGAATAATCTCCACAGACACTAAAAAGTGGGAATTTTTACGTCGTCCATTTTGTCTATTATGTTATACGGCATTACATATTCGAGTAATTCTATGCATTCGTAAAGCGCAAAGTTAAATCATAAAATGCGATTCAAATGATTTGCCCTGTTACTCTGTGAAAATAACTGTTAGAGTACTTCAGATTGCTGTCTTTGCCATCCCGGCGCGGTGCATAACGGGACTTGGGACAAATGGAACTGACAATTAAAACTTTAAAAAAATTAAACTTGACAGAAAATTATCTGCATTATCGTAACACTCACTTAACTACCGTCCTAATAAATTACTCGCTATTCTGCAGGTTACGTTTTCGATATTATTACTTGAAGAAATACCGCAAGCAGCTTTATTTATGCCAAGGCTCGTATGGTGCTTTCACTGCTTCAATTGGTGTAATGTATTTGCATTTTCATTAATCCAAAGTTTTTGTTAACTGAGTGTGAACAATGTAACTTGCCGCTCCTTTTATCGCAAAACTTCATATGCACAACACACACTTTTACATTCACTGGCGCATTTGTTTCTATGCCTTAAATCAGGCACGAAGCAAAAATACAAATGAAATAAACCACTGATTTTCAAAGGCCTCAAAAGCGCATTTATAGCATACACTCTAGATCTTTACATTAGTCCCTCGTGTTAGGTTACTTTTCCTGTATCGTATTACTTATACATACATATATGTACGACCGCAAATTTTCTTATCAACATTCCGCGAGCTGTAGATGTTGAGATAGTAGCTTCCGTTCAGAAGGTCCCACGGAGCCTGAGAAAATAAATAAAACGTCATGGAGAAACACTGGCCAGACTCTCGAAAGGGGAGCGCGCTGTTCCAGCTACTCCGGCTTGGCCCTGGCAGCCCTCAACTGAGTTATTAGCGCAGAGAGCACAGCTTGATGACGCAGATTTCGCTGTTTAGTTAGTTAAGTGGGCGCCTGGCCCCAATTCAGCATGAGCTCAGCTGCGCCAAACGAAACCAAGCTCTGCTCCTAGCGCGTGCAGTAAACAAACTGTTCGCCTAATGCACATCAGTAGCTAGGCTTTTCCCAGCCTACGTAACACAGAAGGCAGGAAGAGGGCCAATTGCTCAGACCATAGATTTATGATTAACCGGCAACACTGTAGCCCACGCGCGTTACGTGGCTGCTTACTCTGTAATCAGAAAGCTACAACATAGAATGTGAGTACTGCTTCCTCTGGGCAAGAGCAGTTCACTTCAAAGTTCTCCACATCAGTAATTTACAAATGCGTCTGGAATCTCCAGCAAATGACACAAATCTAATCCTCAGGATTGGTGTGATGGACTGCTTGATCTGAGGGAGGGGACCAAACAGCGAGGTCATCGGTCCCATCGAGTAAGGGAAGGATGGGGAAGGAAGTCGGCCGTGCCCTTTCAAAGAAACCATCCCGGCATTTCCCAGAAGCGAGTCAGGGAAATCACGGAAAACCTAAATCAGGATCGCCGGACGAGGGTTGTGAACCGTCGTAGTCCCGAATGCGAGAATGTGCTAACCATTGCGCCACCTCGCTCGGTCTATGGACCGCGTTAGCATTTCGTTAATACACGTTGTATCATTTACGAGCCTTGTGGAATCAACTGTCATCTAAGGGTTGCACAAAAGATCACTGCAGCGGGGGCGCAATTTTCGTATTAATAAGAACGGTCATTTTATGAGTTTAAAGACGTATATAAGGCATGCCCCCTTTATCGGCCGACTTTCACCTTGATAAGACATCGTATCATGTCACTGCCTCAATTTCCTCACAAAGACGCAATTTTAAGCCGAATGTCGCGTCTAGCGACAGTTAATAATGTCATTTTAACCAAGGTATTTTAATTAAGAGGCCTCGACAGAGGGTGTGTCTGAAATATCACCGCCTCAGATGCAACAGCCTTTGACAGAGAACACTAAACTCCACTCCGTTAGCAGCTGAACCTATAGAGCTTCTGCACAGAGAAGGGCGATTCTGCACTTGATTGGCTGACAAGCTGCGACGTCAGTTTCGTTCATGGGTGTCTTTCGATTTGTATATTCCGAGAGCTTTCTGGTGTTGGGATATTGTTTTCAAGACTTATGAAAAGGATCCGAATGTATCTGAGTCATTTTTGGATTTGTTTTGCACTCTTCAGACTAGGTGTGATCATAGAGTAACGGGATTTTCTTTAATTTCGCGGGATTTATAATCCGATTTTCAATTTTTTTATCTTGTGGTGCACATGTTCCTGATGTATGTTTGCATATGCAGCTGTTTTGCATATTTAACTTATGGTTGACAATCATTTTGACTTGTTATGCTTGTTTTCGAGTACTTGGACAATTTTTACTTTCGAAAAAAGTAGATCAAAGAATTTGCAACAAATTTTGCTTTAAAAATGGAATAATGTGCAGCACCGCGTTCGAAATCTTGACTGTGGCTTTTGGCAAACTTACTAAGAGTCAGAGAAGTTTCGAAGACGGTCGGTAAGACTGAAGGCGACGACCGCCCTGGACCCCTTAGCACAGGACATCAATTACTGACACAAAGTGGAAGAAATAAAGAAAATAGTTGTAGAAAATCGCCGAGTCACTATAGAGAGTTTGCTGAAGATGTCGGAATATCCTTTGGCTCATACCAGGTAATTTTTCGGATGTTTCGGGCATGAAACGTGTAGCAGCAAATTTTGTTCCGAAACTGTTGAATTTCGACCAGGAACAACTTCGCGTACACATCGCTCTGGAATTGCTCAATGAAGTCGAAAACGATCCAGAAGTTCTAAAAAAGTTTATCGCAGGTGACGAAACATGGTTATATGGGTATGGCGTCGAAACCAAGGCACCACGTCCCAGTTTCTTCTTCTATTTGTTACATTATTACTCTACTATAGACCAATAACAGTAAGTAAAATCAAATGAAGCAAAACCATTAGAGAAAAATAGACACGATGAATACATTTTGAAATTAAAACTATTGGAAACTACATAAATTTCCGCTTTGAAGACTGGTAAAACTGTTAAAACATTAAAGAAATTTTGCTAATTTGCAAGAATTACATGTTCCTGGGAAAAGATGTTCTACCATTTGAAAATATAACATGGTGCACGGCCTACGACGTTTCGCTTACCCGGCCATATGTCATACAGCTAATTTTAAAAAATACATAGAATTTTACTTCCCACAATAATTTGGAACTGCTGAATTAACAATATGTTCCAAAAAGCTTTAAAATATTATACAGCACTTACATGTGTTGAGTTCCAAACATTTGCAAATCCTGCGCAAAATACTATCTCACGCCTAACAACAAAAAAAGTAGAAAATGGCGGAAACTGCTTATGGCTAGTCCTGCCTTTGAATCTCTTTCACACAAGAGATTACTGCCCTGAGTGATACCTGTCATGATAATAGTTTTCTTCCTTACTTTACTCACAATGACTTAGCACCATTCGCACCATCAACTACGGCAATGCAGCACCATTCGCACCATCAACTAAGGCAATGCAGTCATTTTTTGACGCCTATTCGCCATGGTTCTGCGTTTCTGTGCCTGCCTCGTGCTTCCATCTACTGTCTGGACTCCCTCAGATGCTTAGCTAATCGGAACAAATATTATTCGCCGCCTTAGCACACTGATCTCTTTGGAGCACTGTAGATGGGAGTAAAACTGGTACCAGACGGTCTTGTGACCGTCCTCCGCTGACTCTTACGTAGTGGCAGTGATGTGGTTTGTATGCAATCAGTGTCGTACGATGCGTAGACGTGGAAACGTGATAGTTGTCATGTTGGGACGTCTCCATGGGCACATTGTGAACGTAAGTTGTCCGAATTTCGATGTATCCACCGACTGTCCAACGTTTCTAAAAGGAATGGCATATCACTTGCAGCCGTGTTAACACGGCAAAGTACAGTGTCAGTAAAAAGATGCTTCCACATAATTTCGTTCAACCGAGCACCATACTTCATGAAGCTTGTATCTGTCAGTCCTGGCTAGTAACATTAATTTTCAATCTCAATTTTATTACGATCCAGGACACAAGTCTTTGTTTCGGCTTCGGTATTACCGCTGGTAGCTGGCTTGGACAAACTGCCAGCACATTTCTATCGCATTTGCAGTTGGATGCTGTACCACTGTTCACTGTACATAAGGGCCTACCTGAAGACTTTTCTGAACAAATAACCTTGGCAATCTTTTAAAGTCTTATGACATGCACCTCCTGACATTGATATTTACTGTAGCTTTCAGATAGTTTTCTTGTATAGTTTGTTCTTTGAATTCAATACTGCAGTGTTGTTGAGCATTACGGAATTGCAGAAGTGCTTGTTACTCATAAAGCTACCCACGAAAGGCGTTCAACATGAATTCGTGACTCATTCTACAAAAACGTCGTAATATTATTTTTTGTTACGCCTTCAAACACTTATTGACCGCCAGAAATGTGCGACTGATTACGAGTTTATCTTCTCTGGCGTAGTGTTTTTTTTTTTTCCTTCCACTTCACAAGGGGGGGACCTTACAATACCTCAATACGAACTATGTTCTTGTTAATGCAGTGATTTGTCTCCTAAACAAGCTTCAAAGTAGGAATATCTAGGTGCCGAAATAGTTTTTTTTTGTTTTTTTTTTTTTACATCCACTGAATAAACTCCTTGCACTGTATGCGTAAACAGCGCTGGACATATATTATTAGTCTAACGACGACCTACCTAATATATAAAAAAAATCATTTACTAGCATATTTTTCGGAATTTCATCTGTGTTTTTGTCTCAGTGGCAGAGGTACTTCACTGAACTTTGCATTCCACCACTGTACGTTGGTACCGGCCGCGGTGACCGTACGGTTCTAGGCGCTGCTGTCCGGAACCGCGGGACTGCTACGGTCGCAGGTTCGAATCTTGCCTCGGGCATGGATGTGTGTGATGTCCTTAGGTTAGTTAGGTTTAAGTAGTTCTAAGTTCTAGGGGCCTGATGACCTAAAATGTTAACTCCCATAGTGCTCAGAGCCATTTTTTTGTACGTTCGTACCATCCGCCGAGGTTTGGACGAAACATGGACGACGCAGTGGCGTCGGCCACTCTCTCTGTATGAAGGCTCTCTGCGAAAAACTATGCGCATACGCTTTTGGCACAAGTTCACCGACGAGCACCAATAATATCCAATGTAAAACTCACATGGAGAAGGCCGAACGGTTGTCGGCCGAAATATCAGGTGTACATCAACTGGCTGCTATTCCGAAACCTTGCGGAATATTGATTACGCTACGAAAACTTCAAAAATCCCAGAGGGCACAAAGATTCATTGATTTTTTAGTCTCTTCAGCTCCTCTATTAACATAGAAATGCTATTACAAACTATTGTAGATGATCTACGGGACAATTTTCAAAAAAAATAAAAACATAAAAAATAGGAGAGAGACAGAGAAAATTAAATAAGCGCTCCTTAAATAGGTGGTGTTGCTCGCGATTTTATATACATCTCGATGGCAAATCCTCAGTGTTGCCACAGCTATACAGATGACTACTGTTTTCACTGACACAGTTTCGGTATCGTCAGCAATCTCTCACGCTTCGCAGTTGAAATCTGGCAACAGTGCTGCCAGCTGTCGAGGCCTTCCTTTCGCCTTACGCTGTCAGGTGCCTGACTGGTAGTTTGCGCCATTTTACGAGCAAAATGCTCGTAATGCTCGTAAAATGGCGCAAACTACCAGTCAGGCACCTGACAGCGTAAGGCGAAAGGAAGGCCTCGACAGCTGGCAGCACTGTTGCCAGATTTCAACTGCGAAGCGTGAGAGATTGCTGACGATACCGAAACTGTGTCAGTGAAAACAGTAGTCATCTGTATAGCTGTGGCAACACTGAGGATTTGCCATCGAGATGTATATAAAATCGCGAGCAACATCACCTATTTAAGGAGCGCTTATTTAATTTTCTCTGTCTCTCTCCTATTTTTTATGTTTTTATTTTTTTTGAAAATTGTCCCGTGGATCATCTACAATAGTTTGTAATAGCATTTCTATGTTAATAGAGGAGCTGAAGAGACTAAAAAATCAATGAATCTTTGTGCCCTCTGGGATTTTTGAAGTTTTCGTAGCGTAATCAATATTCTGCAAGGTTTCGGAATAGCAGCCAGTTGATGTACACCTGATATTTCGGCCGACAACCGTTCGGCCTTCTCCATGTGAGTTTTACATTGGATATTATTGGTGCTCGTCGGTGAACTTGTGCCAAAAGCGTATGCGCATAGTTTTTCGCAGAGAGCCTTCATACAGAGAGAGTGGCCGACGCCACTGCGTCGTCCATGTTTCGTCCAAACCTCGGCGGATGGTACGAACGTACAAAAAAACAGGTCCACTTGCTGAAATATCTGCGATCACTACAATAGCTGAATATGCAAGTGTCGCAACAATACGCAATGTTGAATCGCTCTGAGAGAGCTTGCAGGCTCGCCCGCAGCGGTGTAGAGCGCTCCAGGGGGAACCCCCGAAGTGTCCGTTAAAAGTGAGCGGCGTCTTAAATTAGCCGGCAGCTCCGTCCTAGGCGGCACGTCCGCGGCGCAGCTGCAACACGTTATTCACGTTTTGTCCAGCAGGGAGTGCTCACAATCCCAAGGGCCCAGAAGGTCAGCCCACAATAACCAAGCTTGAAACACACCTACACACTACACTGCCTCAACCGCAGAACGTTTTCAAGTCCTCGAACGGTACAAACGTCTTCGTATTGGCCATGGTTCTGATTTTCTGTACTCTGCCTCGTGGTTCCATCTACTGGGTCTCGGCACCCTTAGATGCTTGGCTAATTGGATAAAATATTATTCACCGCCTTAAAAAAGCGCAATGTCGCTTTGGACCACTGTTGTTGGAGTACAACTGGTACCAGGCGTACATGTGACCCTCCGCCACTGACTAAGTCGTGGCAGTGAAGTGGTGTGCATGTAGTAAGATGGGTCGACGTGGAAACGTGACAGATGTCATGTTTGGACGTCCGCATGGTCACAATGTGAATGAAGTTGTCCGATACTTCGACGCATCAACACCGACTGTCCAACATTATAAAAGGAGTGGGTTATCACTTGCAGCCGTGTTAATAGGTGAAGTACAATGTTAGTAAAAAGATGCTGAACGACAAGGACTGGAAATGTCACGGCCTGTCAAAATCTCAAACGCTACAGGAATTCCTCCTGTCAGTGAATGCAGGTCTATTTCAAACCAGTTTCCGAGAACATTGAGAAGGAATGGAATCTGGTATCTTGCAGAAGGACACTGATTACGACCGTTTTCAAATGATCCAAGACGCTGAGTGCAACGACGGCCAAATGAGGCTTTTAACCGCAAGATTTTCAGGGTGTATTTCAGGCTGGAGGTGGTTCTGTGATGTTTTGACAGCGTTTTTCGTACTATGACTTGGACCCATTCATCCGGGTTACCGCGAACATGAACATCGACATATATTTCAAGGTCCTCAGTGACCAAGCGTCACTCCAAGAGGACAACTTGAGTTCGCAGTACTCCACGCATATGTACCTGATTTGACGAAAACTCACGCACCATATAGTACAACAACTGGCCCCCGAAATCACCCGATCAGCTGAAAAAACACTGTCTCCTGTCTTCTGAGGTGTGGGCGGGAGGGGAAGGGACTAATTTCAAATTTTTTGTCCGGTGTCCTTATTTGTCTAAAAGTTGACCGTCTGTTGCATAATGGGACCCAGCGGAGCAGCGGAATGCTGGCACTTATATTCTACATTACTTCACTCTATTTTTTTATTAATGCCTTTTAATAGATTAACTTATCCCTAGTGTCCGCGGCTCGTAGTCTTGCGGTGGCGTTCTCGCTTCACGCGCACGAGGTCCCGGGTTCGATTCCCGGCGGGGTCAGGGATTTTTTTCTGCCTCGAGATGACGAGGTGTTGTGCGTCTTTCATCATCATTTCATCCTCATTCACTCGCAAGTCGCCGTAGTGGCGTTAAAGAACTTGTGGAGCGCCGGCCGAACCGCCCCGCGAGGGGTCTCCCGGCCACCAATGCCATACGCTCATTACATTTTCTCTGGAGCGGCCACGACTTCACCTTACTTCACAACCCAACACAGCCTCCTTCGTACACAAACAGAAGTGCTACACATGTTCCTTATTGTCATTCTGGCAAAAGCGAACAAACTGGTCGCAACTGGAGAGGCCCGTGTCTTTGCACAATTCAAAACCAGTAAGGTTTGCCGTCAGACTTCAACGGTAGACAGGAAGGACCCCATCAAATAACTTGTGTATATTTTCTTTTCTCCTTTCTTTCTTTGTAGTAAGTTTTCATTCTTTCCATGTGTTTTTCTCTTCTTTCTTCTGTCAATATTGCACCCGTCTTTTTCTTTGTTTTCTTCAGGAAACGCTTGAAACCTTTTGCTTTTGCTCTGAACCTCACTATTTCTCCTATTTCTTCCTCCATTATTTCCATTTCCATAAAACAATTTCTTCAGGTGTGTAAAATGACAGTCACAAAACGTACGTTATTAGGTTAGGATGGACGATGAACACACACCAGCACCGCCACTCTAGGAAATATGTTCTACGTCGAAACGTATTCGAGGATGTGAGCCAACTCAACAAATACACTGAGCATCCCGTGCCTCCTATTCTGAAGAGCCCGTCTCAATTTCCACAGTTTCATCAAGGGGTAGGAAAAAGTGATGATCTAGCAAATTGGAAACTTGGAAAGTTGTGGTATGGTCTTATGGGACCAAACTGCTGAGGTCATCGGTCCCTAAGCTTACAGACTAGTTAATCTAACTTAAACTAACTTACGCTAAGGACGAAATACACACCCATGCCCGAGGGAGGACTCGAACCTCTGACAAGACACCTTACACCGCGCGGCTCACCTGATTGTTTGGCTTTCGTTAACGAAAGACATTCTGATGCATAAAGGCAGTCTGGAAATAGATTTATATTTATACAGGTTTTTTGTTACTTGAAAAGCCACCTCCATTTTCCTTGCCCTTCTTAGGACAGCTTCTTTGTTTAAATCATTTGGTTGAATTATTTCACCTGATTTAATTTTTGTAGCTTTTTTATATACTACCACAATCAGTTTCCATACATTTCGATGCCTCCTTCGCATCTGGGTCATGTATTCTGTTTTTACAGAAGATGTATATAGGTTTACTTTTGAAATTCTCTTGTAGGAGATTTATCTGCATTGTTGCATCTTTTACAGATTCAGCAAAGATGGAAAAATCATTTGTAATAGCCAGACAATCAAAACTCAGATTATCCCCCTTTTCACCCAATCGTGATTCTTCTAATTCCCTCTTTCTTCTTTTCTTTTCCTTCATTTCCCGATTACATTTTCTAGCACACAACTGAACAGTAGTGCGGACAATCCATCTCCCTAACTTACGCCAGTTCTGATCTCAGAAGCCTTGCAGGTTTTGCCTTAAAATTTAATTTTGTATTTTGTATTTGTTAGTATGTCTTTTATGATTTATGTTCAGTTCCAAACCCTTTTATGGAGTTGAATAACGTTTTCTTGTCAATTGAATCATATGCTTTTTTGAAGTCTACAAATGTTATACAAATGCTTTTACATCTCATTCTTCTATACCTGATTATGAATTTCAGGTTTGCCGGCCGGAGTGGCCGTGCGGTTCTAGGCGCTACAGTCTGGAACCGAGCGACAATGTGAATCTCTGCTCCTTTTCTTTTACCGCACCCACACGTTCGCCGGCTGATTGCGCCTTGACAAACGATAAACCATTTTCATATCAGGTTTAAAATTTGTCCCACACAGGATCGTCCTTTTCTAAACCCTCCTCGGTATGCTGATCCAGTAGTTTGAGTTATTATTAATACATTGTATCGACATAGTGTTTAATCAGCTGGCAAGATAAAAAAGACTACTTCCTCCGCGGCTTCGCAGTATGTTATCTTCGCACTGTCCTTGCCACTGATGTTGACCGTGAAAACGCTTGAAGAGGCACTTTTCTGCCAATGATTCAATGTGAATCTCTGCTCCTTTTCTTTTATCGCACCCACACGTTCGCCAGCTGATTGCGCCTTGACAAACGAAGAACATTACGGCCACCTGCGTCAGTCGTGCCCGAACGATAAACCCTTGCGACCCACAGATAAGTAAGTAGCGATAGATCGATTGTTGTGGACAGACGGCTTTTTTTGATAACCTGGTGTGCTCAATGGCTACCAGTGGCTTAGCCGTTAGGCGGTTAGTTTCTACCAAGAGAGAAGATTCCTTTTACGATGATTATCGTCACAAACGGTAAATCAGTGTCGTTTAGTTCAACGCATCTCCACCTTTTGAGATGCAGCGCAAATAAAATGCCACTTACGGAACCTGCTATTTCTTTCCGTACGTTTTACGAGCTTTTCTCATTTGCAGCTTAATAGGCGAGAAATTGTTGGCTTGCTAAGTCTGTTGCAGTGCATCATTCTAAACTACTGTCTCTCTATGTACTGAATTTTGAATAGTTGAGTGCTACGCGGAGCGTTGCACCCTTTGGATGTGGGAGGAGGCGGCAATGAGCCACCTGAAAGAATTTTCGTGGCATCGTCCTGAAGTGACTAGAGATATCAGAGCGAAAGTGAAACTGTTCGAGACCAATATCTTATACCTAGTTTCATCCTGTTCGAAGACTTCAGAAAAAAGTCTATTAATCATACAGTTACAGGCGAAGGTTTGTTCCCCACTGACCCGTGAATCTTATTACCGTTTCTCCGGGCCGTCAGGGTTTTTCTTGTGTTCAACATACAGCAGTGACACAAAACGACAAAATCAATACATACATTATAGTTACATACGAAAAATGTCTGAAAGCAGTTTCTATGTTGTCAGTCAAGTGGAAGTTCGATCTTTTCTAATGAGAACACAATGCCTCTTCTAGAAGTGAAATACATACCACAGTTAACGTTTCTTCGCCAAATACAGAATTCTACAAACTGACAACAATAACAAGGCTCTTTACATTCCCAACGAATATGAACATTTATCACCTAAAATATATATGAAGGAAATAAATGGGGCGAGGCGTTGGGGGAGGAACACCATTGCCAGTATTCTCGTTCGGTTTTTGCTGATTAAAGGATCGGCACAAGTTCACTAAACAGGAATTTGTCATGCCTCACTTGATTAATAACCTGTAAATACTTCAGAGTGAAGGGGGAGGTGAAGTACGAATTCTACCCTACTACAACGGCCCGGGTATTGAACGGGGCAGTGCTGCTGAATGGTTATAACGCATAAACCGTCCCCTTCTTTTGTATCGAGGCAGTGTAGTTAGAAAATTTATCACTTTGAAAAGTAACGGAGTTTCTACTTTTTATAGTAATTTTTTGTGTGGTGTTATTCTGTCTTCGATCTATTTACCTTCCACTAACAGCACACCTGGTATACTGAACGACTTACGCAATCATTTTTACACACTATAATTTATATCTGCCACAACAGTTTTTACTTCGGCTGCACCTACCAGAGGACGAACGTGATGACGTAGTGGCCATCCATATTTAGGTTTTCCATTGTTTTCGTAACTCGTTAACGTCCATTGCTGATAAGGTTCCTTCGAAAAGGGCATGGCCGATTTCCTTCCCCATACGTCCCCAATCCGAGCTTGTACGCCGTCTCTAATGACCTTGTCGTCGACGGGACGAAATCCTAAATCTATGGCTTCTTTTGCACCTGCTAGAGTCAACAAACAGTCTGGCCAAATACTAATCGGAATTGCATCCCCCCCAGCTAAGCAGATGGTGTGTCCCTTCTTGGCTAGCTAGTCGTCCAGGTTATCGCCATCCATGTAAGACAGAAAGGTTCTCACTTGAAAATTGAGCCAGCCGCATCAGTACTGATGAAATGCAGTATTTGTCCACACAGTCTAACACTGAAGAGGCAAGAAAAAAAAAAATCAGAATTCAACACATAAATCTGAATTCAACACATAGTTGCTCCTTGCAGTTTTGAGAAATTACGTAAGTAGCACGCTTTCCTATAGATTCAGATTTGCTCTCACATGCTGAGAAACAGAAATGTACCTCTAACCGCTTTTTGTGCAAGGCTTTTCTTCAACAGATGCTAATTCATGTACGTCTAAAGGAAGAAACATATGGTTATATTCCTGCAATATGAAAAACAGTAGACGAACTCTTTTCGCCGGCCGAAGTGGCCGTGTGGTTCTAGGCGCTGCAGTCTGGAACCGCGAGACCGCTACGGTCGCAGGTTCGAATCCTGCCTCGGGCGTGGATGTGTGTGATGTCCTTAGGTTAGTTAGGTTTAACTAGTTCTAAGTTCTAGGGGACTAATGACCTGAGAAGTTGAGTCCCATAGTGCTCAGAGCCATTTGAACCATTTCTTGAGCTCTTTTCGAATGTGTTCGTGATGCAGTGAACGAGCATGAACTCATGAATTCTGACAATTTCGCTCACACATTCCTCCCTCTCCTCCAATGGTTGTCCCATAGCAACGATGGTGACTGGATCTTTCTACTCATTTCTGTGTGGGTTGGCATTGTGAGAAATGGACTCCGTTCTGTCGGTTAAGTCCTAAGGGGGGGGGGGTGTTTCGCCTTTGCCGTCGTTAGACGTGTGGATAGTGTCACGTTTCTAGTTGGGCCGCAACGTTGTGTTGGTGTAAATATGGAAATGAAAGGAAGGTAGCCGTCCTGAGTGGCCGTGCGGTTCTAGGCGCTACAGTCTGTAGCCGAGCGACCGCTACGGTCGCAGGTTCGAATCGGGCATGGATGTGTGTTATGTCCTTAGGTTAGTTAGGTTTAATTAGTTCTAAGTTCTAGGCGACTGATGACCTCAGATGTTAAGTCCCATAGTGCTCAGAGCCAGCAAAGGAAGGTAACGCGAAATTCGCTATCAGTACAAATACTAATCCTATCGACAGCGCCAAGCACTATCGAGCTTGACGAGCTAACCCTGTGGGTGGATCGCCATCAGCCGAGAAATATTCTCACTTCGTACGGAGCTGTGGAGAGCTTTAGGATCTACGGTACGATACTGGAGCAGATTCCCGTGATCAGGAAGCTGGAAGTAATATTCTTATGTGTATCCTTATCTACAGAAAATCTCTCGTACTCTTATTGCTCAAATATAGGTGAAGGGAAGTTGCACTACTACGATTCTAACTAGCTATCTCGAGCTCGAGTACCACTGCAGTACCTTGCTTTATCGAGATCTCCTAGGTAGACCTGTATCACCACAAGGAACCCCCTTGAGTGCGAGGTCGCAAAAGGTCAGTGATGTTTATGGCACTCGGCGCCCCACATATTGTCTGTCATGGAACCACAATTTTGGTCGCCAATGGCAACAGGGGTCGGGACTGGAGGTATTCAATGGTGAGCACAGCATGCGGCTACGGAGCGTAGTTGAACTGCTTAGCCGAAGAGTAACTCACAACAGAGCTACAGTGCTACTGGAGTTAATACAAAGCAGAGCAATGGGAACGGTAAACAGAGAAAACATTCCATTATACCTACAACAAGCTGACGAAGTAGACATTTCTCAGAAATGAGCCTAATGAATTTCGCAGAATGAGAAAGAAGTGGCAGATGAAATATTAGCATTTCTGTAAGATGAGTCAGGGGAATGTATGGTGTCGTATACGCTTTACTGTGCGGACAATGTACATGTAGAGTACAACGATGGCGATACGTACTTAACAAGTGAAAGTGATACTGAAACAGGTGACGAGTCATAAAGTTATTTCTAATAAGTCCGCAGCAATATGACAGTGTAGTGCATAAGAAAAACTATTGATATTCAATGGAGGACAAGGCGCACTTGTTACAAAAACTGGTGTTAGTGCGTTTCAGGATTGATCGATACAATGTACAAGACGTCCATGACAGTGACCTGTTACGTTATGCACATCAAATTGCGCGCGACATAGATTACAGTGATTTCCAGGAAGCAGCGGATGGTTGCTTAAATTTCAAACAGTGCTACAGAATTGGAAGACGTAATTTAAAGAAATTTCTAACAAAGCGTCAACTTGACGATACAAATCAAGTTGCGGAATCGGTCCGATTTTTTGATAAGGTAAACTTATTTAATCGTTCAGTAAGGTATCTGAAGAGGAAATGTCTATGGAAGGAACCCTGGAAATTAAAGGTACCACGACAGTTGGATCAAGATCAACTAACATAAGGGCTTTAACGCATTCGTATACAATTATGCCGACTGTTAACATGGATGGTAAATTGGATGGAAAGATTTTTATTGTGCTGCGAGTAGTTGGAAGGTGCTCTGCCCTTACGATTCTTTCTCGTGTGCGTGACCTTGCTAGGGCAATGTGTTATGAGCACTGCTTTTGTCCAATAACTGTCAAAATAACTTACATTTGATTGATTCCTCATCTGAGTATAAAAACCATATTCGTTTAGAAAAAACTGTCCCTCCTGAAAACTGAGTGACATTGCAATTCATACCACCTGGAACAACTGGACAAATTCAGCCTCTGGATTTTTGTTTTTTCCGTGCCTATAAAACATATTATCGCACTATGTGCAGCTAAATCTTAAAGGATAGCCAGTTTCACAATAAACTCCACGACAGACTGTTTCGCATTCGATTGCATGCCATAACATTCCATGAGTTCTCATCGCCCCGCTGCACCAATATGATTCTATATGCATTCTTTAAGAGTGGATATCTAGCTGAACGTCCTGCACTGATTGTAACTCCCTAGGAGTTCGCCTTCGATCAGGATGATTCGAACCTCTGTGATCACTGTGGCGCGCCATTTTTCATTCGGTGTTTATTATGCAAGTTAATGTTTTGTTTCGAACATTCCTTGAATGTCGACGATTTCCACTTTGTGTAATATATACATACCGTAGAAGGATGGTCTCTGCACCTACAGGGCACTCATTTCCTGTCGCCCTGCTGATGCACATGGTGAGTCTTTAAGGTCTAATATTTTTCATGTCATAACTGTATACACAACACTTCCAGGTGAGTATTACTAAAGACTGAACTTGCGATCTCGCACTTACGGGGTTCCTTGTCAGTCATACTAACGTACATAAAACCTACGCAACGATAATGAAGTTCGAACAGCACAGTATTGTAGATTAAGTAACTGCCCAGTTGCAAGCAGCTATGGACAGCGCAAGCAAAAACAATGGGTTCGCGAGGTGCCGAAGGCAAGGTCACCCGTCCGATAAGGAAAGCTGCAGACTGTCATTCAAGGACGCCGCGGAATAACTTGCTTGTTTACTACACCAGCGGCTCACGTTATATCCCTGTTTCGCTGCAAAAAACTTACAGTGGTTAGAAAACATGCTATGAATAAACTGCTACGGTACAATTACACGGAAAAGGAACAATCAGTAACAACCACAAAACACTAATGCTCTGTCATTCAAACACAGTATTCGAAGCTGTTATATTCTTCTAAGTCGTTATTTGTCATGAGGATAAGCAGCTTGAAGGTTAATTCATTCAAGCAGTCGGTTCTATTTTGCCTAACGCAAGGGTCAGAAGAAGGACGTCAGCTAAGACCTAAGACGTGGAAGTGTGGGAATAAATTGTGCCTGCGAAAAGTCGCAGACGTGATTTGTTACGAACACAGATTGTTTCATAAATTCGCAATCCAGCTCTTTTCGAAATATAAGTGGTAAGTTCCGTCAACGTAATTATCTTCGTGCAGACGTCAGGGTTAGTTTCGGCACAAAAATATGCTGAAATATTGTTCTAAATATGTATTTGTCCAATTTGGTAATACAGTTTTAGTACGTAAGGTTTCACAGAGAGATGCTGTGACAATATTCTCTGTATTACAATAAGATAAAAAAGGATACAAGTAAATTCCAATACATCAACAGCTAGAATGTATAAATTTGAAATCAAGCGCTTAATAAGTCCAAATGAACTGTGGAACCATGTACAGGCATGCAACATATACAATGGAGCGGTAATACGTGTGAACCGCCTCTGTACGTTTAATCAGAAACAAACTACACTTCTACATGAGGCTTAAATCCGGAGCTCACTGTCCATCCAGATAGGTGTTGAACAGACGCGCAGTGCACTGCACTTTGCAAATGTCATTGGCTCTAAACGATACCGTCTCCATTAAAGGTAGAAAGTTTCGGATCCGAGTAACGGAAAAAAAATTATGTCGCTATTTAGCTTGAAAGGAAGTAAGAGAGGGAATGACATATTGCTTTCATCCATCAAAATTGAGCACCATCGACTTACGTTACAGATCAGATCTTTCTACAGCACGCTAAGTAGAGAGGGCTTTGGACGCTGTTGATGATTAACCATCAGTAAGATTGGGACATTATGCATACGGGTGCATTGCAAGCATGGGCTAGGTGCAGGCGTCGTGCTACATCTCTCGTTCCTAGTTCCGTCACCAAATCCAAAGTAACTGCTGCTTGGCTACAAACATGCGGATTCCTTCACGACTGGACAGAAGGACGAGAAACGCCATACAAAATAAAGTGAGACACTTTGTCCAGAAACTCTTCAACCTAAATAGTTGCTCGCTCGCTGCAGAAGGTGTTACCAGTTTATGGACAACCGTAAGGAAACTGTTAATAAAATTTACGGCAATATCTCAACACCAGGCTTTAATAAAATTTTGTCAGTGTCACATCAGCTGGTACAGCTCTGCTACCAGTTAGACAAGAACACAGGCGGCAACGAATCTTGCGAAGTTTATTTCTCTCTCTACAGACGTTTCAGGTAACAGACTGTTTACAAAGCACCAGCAGTCGGAATACGTGAACATGATGTCCAACGAAAGGAAATCCGATAGCCTGAATCATCGTGCACTAACAAACAAGTACGAGAACATGTTTAACGACATTGGGATTTTGTGCCTTGAAATAAAGTCAACGTCATAATAAATGAAGAGCACTAGTTTGCTTTTGTTCTACAGTATTACATTTATTGTGTTAACCGATTTTCAGCTTACAAGGCCATCTAGAGACATTTACTTTGTATTGTCAGCAAAGAAGTTATAATGTTTGTAAACAACATTGGAAGAGACGTTACACGTCTAGATTGAAGCAGAAACATACAGCAAGTAACATCTTTGACAGTGTGGTGGTAACGCAATGAAAAAGAAAAAAAAACTGAACAGTAAAAACGGAGTAGCAGGAAAAACTTTAACACAAAATAGCAACAGCATGCCTACATAACAGTTTCTATGAATAAACAAAACTAATAAAATAAAATAAATCAGTACTTGACAAGGCTACTTCAGGAGGTATAAAACAAGGAGTGTGATACACAAACCTATTAAAAGAAGAAACAACTATCAATGTAACTACAGAATATTTAAGGAACTTAGCCAACATTAATAAGATAAACAGAAATGAATAAATGCAGGAAAATGAAGGGGTGTGAGGGAACATACTGTGAATGCAATCTTTCAGAGTCTGGTGGTACTTCATTTTAAAAGGTAAAAAGACTGAACAATACACAGATACAAAAGGAGCAAACAGGAAAAACCTTAGCATTATATTCAAAACTGTGACTATGTAACAGTTTGCATTAAATAACTGAACCAAGTAAAATAAAATCAATTTTACATGAGACAACTAAAAGAGGTATTAAACATGGAAAGTAATACAAGTACCGGTTAAAAGAAAGCCTTAACAATTGAAACTACAGTCTATATGGAATTCATAGACAACTTCAATAAAGTAAAAGAACTTAATGAATCAGGAAAAATGGGAATATGTAGGAACATACAGTGTGGGAAGTAATGAAAAACATAGATGATATATAACACAGCAGCAAAGCGTATACTAGCAGGCTTTCAGTGCGTTGGCTACAATCTGTGACACCTCTCCTAGATATGATAATGTACACCATTTCTTGCAGACAGTTGATGGGAAAGCATATGGAGCATAGAGGAGTTTTTTGTATTAAAGTTTTTCCTGTCTCCTCCGTTTTCATTTATTTATTGTTCAATTTTTTTCTTTTTCATTGCATTACCACCACATTATCAAAGATGTTACTTACTGTATGTTTCTGCTTCAATCTAGACGTATAACTTCTCTTCCAATGTTGTTTACAAACAATGTAACTTCTTTGTTGACAATACTCAGTACATGTCTCAAATGGTCTTGTAAGCCGAAAACTGGTTAACATAACAAAAGTAATACTGTAGAACAAAAGCAAACTGGTTTTTCATTTATTATATTGTTCTACCAAGAACCGACGGAAGATTCAGTTAACAAAGTCAACGTCACTTTCGTGAACTGTAGACAACAAATTACGCGCTTTTAGGAACTAGTGAAGTCACTAGGTGCGCCCTTTCACTCACTCCAAATTTTTACAACTGTGTTCTTGCTACTTTAAACTGCCGAAACAACATCATTTCGTAACACCAGAATGTCTGTAAAAAGTATGAGGGCTTGGAATGATGTGAGATTTTCATGAATCCTTACTAATTCCTAAACAAAGCTCTACAATGGAGGGCTATAAGTACTCATTATTCTCTCAGTCTGAACTGTGCTCATAAACAGTTTGATTTCTTTTCAGTGAGATTTTCTGCTAGACAGTAACACATAATAAATGCATTTATAAAGATACTATCAATATTGCTCTTCAGTAATGACCAATTTTTCTGTAAGTGACTCAGTACAGATAAATGATTATCACAGAACGATCAGTTTAAAAGTCACAATTAAAAAATGGGACAAATTATTTACAAACTGGTTGAAGCAGACCTCGGGAAAGATCGGTTTAGGTTCTACAAAAATGTGGGTACACATGACGCAATTCTGATCTTATGACTTATCTTAAAACAAGAGCCAACCTGCGATTATATCAATGGTAGATTTTGGTAAAATGTTGGACAGTGTTGACTAGTAAACAGTATTTGGAATTCTAAAGGTATAAGGTGTAAAACGTGAGGAACAAAAGGTCATTTACAACTTGTATGCAAACCGGACTGTAGTTATTAGTCGGAGGACAAAGGGAATATGTTACTGAATCTGTAAAATGAGCAAGCAGTAAAAGAAACCCAAGACGAAATTTGGAAAAAATAATATACGTTCAAGGAAAAAAATTAAAACTTCGCTCTTTCTCTATGACGTTGTAATTCTGTCAGAGATGGCAATGGATTTGGAAGATCGGCTGAATAGAATAGACAATCTCTTGAAAAGTCGTTGTAAGATGAGCATCGACGTAAGTAAATCACGGAATATGGAATGTAGACGAATTGCATCAGGTGATTCTGAGGGTATTAGACTAGGAAATTAGAAACTAAAAGTAGTAAATCAGTTTTACTATTTCGACAGCACAGTTAAGTGATGATGCGTGAAGTAGTGAGGATATACACTCCTGGAAATGGAAAAAAGAACACATTGACACCGGTGTGTCAGACCCATCATACTTGCTCCGGACACTGCGAGAGGGCTGTACAAGCAATGATCACACGCACGGCACAGCGGACACACCAGGAACCGCGGTGTTGGCCGTCGAATGGCGCTAGCTGCGCAGCATTTGTGCACCGCCGCCGTCAGTGTCAGCCAGTTTGCCGTGGCATACGGAGCTCCATCGCAGTCTTTAACACTGGTAGCATGCCGCGACAGCGTGGACGTGAACCGTATGTGCAGTTGACGGACTTTGAGCGAGGGCGTATAGTGGGCATGCGGGAGGCCGGGTGGACGTACCGCCGAATTGCTCAACACGTGGGGCGTGAGGTCTCCACAGTACATCGATGTTGTCGCCAGTGGTCGGCGGAAGGTGCACGTGCCCGTCGACCTGGGACCGGACCGCAGCGACGCACGGATGCACGCCAAGACCGTAGGATCCTACGTAGGGGACCGCACCGCCACTTCCCAGCAAATTAGGGACACTGTTGCTCCTGGGGTATCGGCGAGGACCATTCGCAACCGTCTCCATGAAGCTGGGCTACGGACCCGCACACCGTTAGGCCGTCTTCCGCTCACGCCCCAACATCGTGCAGCCCGCCTCCAGTGGTGTCGCGACAGGCGTGAATGGAGGGACGAATGGAGACGTGTCGTCTTCAGCGATGAGAGTCGCTTCTGCCTTGGTGCCAATGATGGTCGTATGCGTGTTTGGCGCCGTGCAGGTGAGCGCCACAATCAGGACTGCATACGACCGAGGCACACAGGGCCAACACCCGGCATCATGGTGTGGGGAGCGATCTCCTACACTGGCCGTACACCGCCGGTGATCGTCGAGGGGACACTGAATAGTGCACGGTACATCCAAACCATCATCGAACCCATCGTTCTACCATTCCTAGACCGGCAAGGGAACTTGCTGTTCCAACAGGACAATGCACGTCCGCATGTATCCCGTGCCACCCAACGTGCTCTAGAAGGTGTAAGTCAACTACCCTGGCCAGCAAGATCTCCGGATCTGTCCCCCATTGAGCATGTTTGGGACTGGATGAAGCGTCGTCTCACGCGGTCTGCACGTCCAGCACAAACGCTGGTCCAACTGAGGCGCCAGGTGGAAATGGCATGGCAAGCCGTTCCACAGGACTACATCCAGCATCTCTACGATCGTCTCCATGGGAGAATAGCAGCCTGCATTGCTGCGAAAGGTGGATATACACTGTACTAGTGCCGACATTGTGCATGCTCTGTTGCCTGTGTCTATGTGCCTGTGGTTCTGTCAGTGTGATCATGTGATGTATCTGACCCCAGGAATGTGTCAATAAAGTTTCCCCTTCCTGGGACAATGAATTCACGGTGTTCTTATTTCAATTTCCAGGAGTGTAAAATGCAGACTGGCAATAGTAATAAAAGAATTCATGAAAAAGTGACATGTGTTAACGTCTAACACAAATCTAAATGTTCAGAAAGTCTTTTTCAAATTGTATTTGTCTGAACTGTAGCCTTGTACTTAAGTGAAATGGGGACGATAGGCAGTTCAGACCAAAATGGAATAGAAGTTTCTGAAATTTGGTGCTACAGAAGGATGATCATTAGATGGGCAAATCGGATAACTAATGAGGCAGTACTGATTCGAATTGGGGGGCGGGGCAAGACTTAATGGCAAGACTTCACTAAAAGAAGGGGTCGTTTGATAGAACACATCCAGAAGGAATGAATAGTGACTTTGGCAATGGAGGACGAAGGAACAGTCAATTTCGTAATGGAGGAAAGAATTGTAGAGGAAGATCAAACCGTTTCAAATGGATGTACATTGCAGTAGCTACGCGGAACTGAAGAAACTTGCTTAGGATACACTGATCAGCCAGAACATCATGACCACCGATCTACTATCGATGTAAACTTGTCCAGGCGATAGTAGAGTCATCTGGCGAGGAATGACTGCTAGTCAAGCACACGCAAGGTGCATGTAGCATAGGTGAGCGTGCTGTCCGTGTGTAGAATGGGGAAAGTACGCGATCTATCTTGAGTTTGACCGAGGACAGATTATGATGCCCCAGACGCTAGGCAAGAGCATTTCAGAAGTTGCAAGACTTGTCGGGTGTTCGAAGAAAGCTGTGGTGAGACTATTCAACACGTGGCGAAATCAAGTTGAAACCACGTCCAGACTTTGTGGGGTTGGGCGGCCACCCCTCATTACAGATGTCGGAGATCGTAGGCTGGGCAGACTGGTAAAACAGGATAGCCGGTGAATTATAGCGGAACTAACATCAGACTGTAATGCTGGGCAGAATAAAAGTGTGTTTGAACACACAGTGCACCGAACACTCCTAACGATGAACCTCCGCAGTCGACAACCTATGCATGTGTCAATGTTAACACTACGACACGGCACTGGACGTTGGCGCAGTGGCAGAGCGTTGCGTGATCTTATGAATCCCGACACCTTCTTCGTCATGCCGATAGGAGGGCGCCAATACATCGTCTTCTAGTGGACACCTGTAATGTGGGACGGAGACAAGCTGTTGGTGGCTCCATTATGCTCTGGAGAACATTCACGTGGGCACCTATGGGTCCAGTGGAGCTCGTGCAAGGCACACTGGTTGCACACCAAGTACACCCGTTCATAACGTTCATGTTCCCCAACGGCAGTGGCATATTTGAAGAAGTTAATGTGCCTTGTCATACGGCCAGAAGTGTGATGGGTGGCTCGAGGAACGCAGTGGTGAGTTCCAATTGATGTTCTGCCCCTCCCCCCCCCCCCCCCCAACTCGCCAGATCTGAACCCGATCGAACACATCTGGGATGTGACTGAACGTGGCGTCAGAGCTCATCGAACCCGTCCCGGAATTTACGGGAATTAGGTGACTTGTGTGTGTGTGTGTGTGTGTGTGTGTGTGTGTGTGTGTGTGTGGTGCCAACTCCCTCCAGCGAACTAGCAAGGCCTCACTGCTTCCATGTCATGATGCGTCGGTGTTATCCGTGCCAAATGGGGATATACCAGCTAGTTGGGCATAATGTTCTGGCTGATCAGTGTATATTAAGCATGGAGAGCTGCTTCAAACCAATTTTCAGACTGAAGACGAAAACAACAACAACAACAACAACAATAATAATAATAATAATAATAATAATAATAATAATACAGATATGCTCTGTTTTACGTCGACGCCCATGGAACACGCAAAATCCGAAGAGGCAGCGTCACCACTGGGAGGAGAGATTCGAGGTAAGCGTCGTGACATGCGAATGATAGAGATTCAAGATACGTCGTATGAAGGGCCCCTCCGACTGTTGGCCAGATAGGATTAGGAAGATAGCCACAACATGGGTGTCTGCTTATCGCCACGCCCGGGATGGGATGCTGCGCTAACGAGACGTATTTGGGAGCTGCTCCTCGACACGGCTCCTGTTCACCCCCGTTTGTCATCTCACTCCCACCTGTTCTGCACACTTTTCGGTGATGCTGCCGATGCAGCAACATAAAATCGATATTCCTTTATTTCCCCTGTGTCCCGAATATTTTTTCGTTGCCGCGGAGTCAGCGAGCCATTTCTGCAAAGGATGTCACAGATAGGTATCCGCTCTGCTGTCCAATATATAGCGCATACAAGCTTAGCCCCAGGCGTGTAGCGGATGATCATCATGTTCTTATCAATGAATCTCTTGTAACCAGCTAGGGGGAAGAGGACACGGTGAAACTTAACAGTTTACCTCCTATCTGCCAAGCGGTAGGGGGGAAAAATGCACGGTGTGATCACAGTAAGGTAACTGCCAACGTTACTGTTCAAATTTCTTTTTCTAGTCTTTGGAACAATCCAGTTTACTACAAAAAAGAGCGAAACGCAGCGCCAGATGTACCGATTAGGCGCTAGGAGTGATGACTTTAAGATTTCTCGAGTAAAATAATGGTCGTCTTAAGCGTTCAGTTTACAATTGATCGATTTTAGTCTCATGAACCCAAAAAGATATTTTACAAACACTTATCTTTGTAGAGGCGTCTAAAATCCCAAAAAATACAAGGAGTAAGGTAAGTTGAGTGTAGGAGAGTATGTTCACAACACAAGTTAAATAAATTCAGTTTTCAAACTAAAAGTTAGTTCGTGTATAAAACTTGAGCTATCGTTGGAGGAAAAAAAAATAATTCTGATTTCTAGTTACTGGTCCATATCTGAGATCCAAGTATCAATTTTGTCCCGTCTTCTTTTACCACTCAGCAGCACAGCTCGATAGTTAAATTAATTTGCAGCTTGTGTTATCTTCCTTATTTTTCGGAAATTTACTAACACAACTGTCAGTAAAAGCAAAAGCAGTTACGGTCTAGTTACAAATGAACGTAGCCGATTGTGCGGTTTCACTTCAGCGAAATGAATAAAGAAGTACCATGAAGGTTCCCTGCAGAGAACTATTTCATAGAATCATCACGGGTTTCGGCTGGAGTAAATACGGGGAACTTTAGCATGCCAACATCGGAAAAAGAGCACGTTTTCAAACAATCTTCACTTCAGTCCTATTTCGAGCGCTTGTGACCGCCTAATCTTCTGCCTCTGTCCTGTTTTTATGTTTGTGTTTCAGGGCAGTCTGCGTTTCAAGAAAGTAAAACGTAAGAATGTTCCGTTAACAACGCACCGGTACGAATTGAGTTACATAATTCAAATATCAGTGGCAGTAACCATTTTTGCCTCACTGTTTAAAAGGTCTGTCCTGCCTCCTCTTTCTGATTCAGGTGCTTTGTTGGTTGACTACCTCCATTGTTCGATACCTCTGCTCCTCAGGTAAACATAAGAACGACACATAAAACAATATGTTACATCACTATCAGTGAGATAAGATATCGGTTCCAGCAAGCCGTATATCAATAGGAAGGTAAAGAACAATAACACAAACTAGTTACAGAACTACGCCAGAGTACTGTTCCGCCGTAGATGTATGCATTTGCCGGTAGCTATAGATAACATGTTACAATTGGAAACAAACTAGATAACTATTATCTAAGACTTAGAATGAAAACGCTTACTCACTTACTCACCTTCTACGATAATTTCAGCTCTATACTCAGGGCACAAACTGGTTCGATACGAGAGTGCACCAAATAGTGACCAATTCCTCGTGGTGAGATGAACTTCTCAACAACACGCACTTTCATCCGCGATCGCGAAAGACCGGAAATCGATACACCAAAAGGTGCGCTTCTTGGCCACCATTCCACCCCACACTTGTATATTTCCTTAAACAGTCCTCTAATCCGTTCCAGAGACTACAAGAATTTAACGAATCTGCAAAGGCATGAACATGCGATGACATACTGACGTTTAAAATTTGATTATGTTCTTTCGCCACCTGACCAGTGAGCAATAACGCTTCAGTGAACAGTGAACCGGATCAGACACGCTAGTAATTGCAAGCATGATACGGTATAAGTGTATACGCAATCGTGCCAACTAAAGCAACATTATAGACAAATGACATGTAGCCATTTCCATGTGTTGCTATAAAAATGTTTACAGGCATTTATCTACTTTCGAACTCCATTAGAAACACTAGAGTAAGGCTTGTAAGCCGGATGAAAATCCAAATATTAGTTATATTTTAGTAAGATGCGTGCTCCAGTGCTAAAATGAAACATACCAAACATATAAGCGTCATGTAATGAAACGACTTAGAATTTATGATATGGGAATAAACGACTGTAGACTGGGTGGAAAAATCTGGTTTAGTTTAAGAAAACTACTCACAAACTTTGCCAGTGAGTGGATTCAGCCAACTTGAACTGAATGAGACCTAATGTATGCGGTCATGTAGGTGTTTTTAGTTTTCTCAGTTCATATGGGTCTTCTGTGTGGAGGAATCAAGTTGATGCCTGATTATTTCAATCGTAAATACCATTAAAATATGCAGTTCTCCCGAAATAATAATAATAATAATAATAATAAAAATCCACTTACGTAGAAAGAATAAATTAACGTTTAATGTTCTCTTTGTTGGACCGTGCTTCTTAACGAGTTAGTGATGCGTATCTAACGACTTCGCAATCGGCAAAGAGTAACTTTTCACTAATCTTCCTGCCGTCATGACTTTCGCATATTGTCTATAATTACAGAAAGTAGAAGCCAGAAATCAAAAAATAACATGCAGATAAGTAGTTTTCTTTTCCCTACACTGCAAGCAGAAAGGGAAAAGAAACTGCAGACACACGTAAGCATACTTGTGTACTGCAGACTGTTTTAAAATACAAAATATACTAATAAGATAACGTGATAAAAATATGATAATGGCAGTGATATTGCACCGCATTTGTTGATCTGTAACAAAAAATACTGCTATGTATAGTAAAGATAAATTGTTTTCCTTTTTTTATAAAAGGAAAATTACGATTCTGAAACAACATAGTAGGACGGTACGAGAAAGGCAGCTTTACGAAACAGCCAAGAACCTGTTTTCATTTAACTGTTAGGGGCATTTGATTTCCTCCATCGAAAATTTAGTTTACAAGAAAAAAAAACACAAAACTATAAAATGTACCTTAACACCCTTTCTTCATCTTTAAAGAAGAAAGAAAAAGCTGGTAACATGTCAAGGAAAGAACAAACAGAAGGTGGAAGAAGAAGTTTCAAAGTTTGGATGTTCAGCCAAGTTACTGCTCGCGCCGCCGGAACTGGGCTGCGAGCAGTGATAGGAGCTTTCCGGTGCTGGTAAGATTGGAGAATGTAGTGGCAACAGTTCTGTTCACTAGTTATTACATTATCTGTAGTATCAATAATCTGTTATGCAAGCATAATGAGAGAATGCATAATAATCAGCTCACAGGGTATTAAGCAACACATAACTGACATTTACGTCGGACACAGCAGATGCCAATCAAGATGATTTCACTGAAACCCTGATCACACTTTATTAGTTCTGGGAGTCAAGGTGCGCATTCACGCTGTAGAAATGATTGTCAGTGATGATCCCCACTGTGTCATAGTCATCAGCGGTTGTACCTGGCCACTGCATCAGGCATACGTCTACAATGGCGTTACAAAGGACGTTCAATAATTAATCTACTCGGTATCTTGACAAGCAGCTGAACACAACGTACAGCGAAGGAAACGACTTTTAACTGGTGCTATTACCTATCAGTCTGCAGCAAGCGCTTGATTTGAGGAGGATCGGTAAATGCGGCGACGCATGCACAACAAACGAAAGACATGTGGAGCTTCGTTCCGATGGTGTTAAAAGGAATGAAAGAAAACTGAGGTTTAAAACGTCCCATCAACAACGCGGTCACAAGAAACGGAGCACAGGCTCGCACTGGAGATGACGAGGAGAACTCGATTGTGCCCATTTTGAAACAACTATACTGGCATTCAGTTTAAGCAATTTAGGAAAATCAAGGACACCCTAAACGTGGAGATGGCCAAACTGAGGTTGCAAACTCACTCCTACAGAATGCAAGTCCAGCGTCTTACATACTGCCCCAATTAAAGGTGTTGCACAATCTATGGGACGATGAATACAATACGTACGTACCTGTGATAGTGTGTCACACCTCCAAGACAAATTTTGCAGCAAAATGTTTTATACGCAAGAGAGAGACTATCGATGAGCAACAGTTAGTGATATATATGGAAGCCTTTTTAAAGAAAATTTGCTACAGAGTCAGTTACTTATTAATATTGTTGGGTTAAGCTGTATGATTCCCATGAAACCGGCACTTCAGTTAGAATTATTAGCAAGTGTTTTCGCAAAATCCACTTCACCCAAGTCGGGAATTACGCATACTGGACAAAAAACTAAGTCACCCCCAGGATATACCAGGCTAATAACGTGTTAACACCGCCCACTTCTGGTCTTCTTACTGGGCCCAATTCTTCGAGGTAGAAATCAATAAATTTCTTCAATTATTCCATATCCAGCTACAAGCACTAACTGACTGATACATCCCATATAGCTGTCAAGTGGGGGGATGTTGATTGCTACGTTTCACCCACTGTTCAAAGTAGTACCAGACAGTAGGAGTTAGCGGATTAGTCGAATTGCAACATGGTGCTTCAGTGTTTGTCAAACCAGGAACGTATGCAGAGACCTGTGAACACGATAGCTATCATCTTCGAATACGGGAGTGTCCATTGCATATCCCATACTCTCACGAAGATACAGAAGAAAGGGCAACACTGTATCAGCGGGGATGTGGAAATACACATTATGGTTCATGTTTACGGTAACTTGAATGAATGAGCACATGTAATGGCCAAAAAACAGCTCCAAAACATCATTCGCCTACGGCCTAAATTACACCCTCCACGAACTGCGAGTTATATATCTAACTGGGCCGTCAGTGCACTCAGCATCTTGTACCATTTGAAAAGAGAAAATTCCGCAACTCTTAGCACCACACTATACGTTTCCAGTCGATACTGACCAGTTTCTCCGGTTTTTGATTCACTGACACGTGCAGCTTTATGTGCTGCTATGCACTACGGCCTTCTGCGACTGTGGCAGTTCCCTTCGCTATATTCGTTCGGAAACCGGTTTAAATGATTCTACGTTCATTGACAACGGCAGTTCCTGCCGAGTATGAAACAGATTGTTCTAGACACGGCGTAAAACTCGTCTCCAGTTTCTGTCGGTTAGTGTCCTTTTACGACCATGGTCTTACGTGGCCGATAGTGGAACACCACTTCTTGTGGACAAGCTGGCAGCTCGCGTCGCTACAACAACAATTTGAGCAACTTTATTCACCTTGTAATGACTTGGTGCCATGTCCTCAGTGGCGGAAAGTTTTCACCGCCTGGTACCAGTTACACACCACCTACAGCGCTTCAAAGCGACCAGTGTACTCTTTCAACGGCGTGACTAATTCTCTGTACCATGAGCTTACCTGAAATCTAGACGTTTTATAAGAATTGTGATACAGGAGCTTCATAAGTTATCACGACAGTTCTACGGGAAACTGCCAAGTAACTGATAAATGATATGACATCCATTACCCTCGGACGACGTTAGAAGAAGCGACAGACCAACGTCGTTTCACCAATACCAGCGTAGTCGCTCAATGTTGAGGAGAGTCGCTCAATGTTGAGGAGACTGTAGGCGATGAGACACCTCGACAGCAGCCTGGAAGTGCAGAGTAGTTGCTGCGTGGCAAGTGCGTGCTGGGATGATGTGTTTTGGGAGCCGAGCCCCCCGTGTAATTACGCGGAACCCGGATGTGCCAATCGTCGCAGAAACAAGGTCTGCGCCGCGGCCTGTATTATGATACGCGGAACGCTGTCCCAATCCGCAGCCGTCATCAGGATTTCCATCACGTGGCATAGCCCCGACCCCACCTGTGCTTATTACCACCCACATCGCCTCAGTCACAAGGAGCTGCCCTCCTTGTGCTAGTGCTTCTCCGTTGCTCATTTTACGCTACATTGCACATGCGCGATTCAGCATAGGTAACATTTTGGGAGGTGCATGTCTCTCTTTTAAGGAATGGGAAAGGCTATGATTTTGTAACATCAACATATTACCTTCCTCAAGGTATTTGTGTATTTGCCCTACTACGTGTCACAGTTTTGTAGAAGTGTAGATGTTTGTGCGAGTCGTGAGACATTGTCACAGAATCGGAGAAAAATCCAAACGACGCCAAAAATCCTTTCTCTGTATACACATTCTGCATGTTATTGTTCAGAGCATCGTCCTATTAAGTTTGTATGTGCAGCACGAGAAAATATATGGCCCCGTACGCGCCCGACTCTTTTTTCGATATTTAATGATTCTCGCACGACGTGTACGATGAAAGCACGAAGTTGTCGTATACCTCGGATTCCCCTAATCTTAAGTATACCGAAGATGGATTCACGGTATCAAATTCAACTTCCTTTCAACGATTCCCCTTTAAATTCCCTGAGAGTCTCTCTTACACCTCCTAATGGACATGCCAACCTAATAACCACCCAGCAGTGCGTCTCTGTATTCTTACGATGTTCTGTAAGCTCGACTTCATGAGGAGTATCAACAGCGCAGCATTACTCTAGAACGTGTCCTACGAGCTTTTCTGGGTAGTTTTTTTCGGAGTTGTACCAATAGGTTTCTTCGCGACAGACTCTGGGAGCATACCTTACCTTCGTTTCCGATTAACATTCATCATAAAGTACGGCGTATAGATATTACAAAAATTCTGAGCCAATCACATATCTGTGATCGTATTTTGGTGTCAGTCAACGTATAGTAAATTAACGAACATTTTTCGCACATCTACGAAGATGGAAACTGTCTGTTCGTCAGAATCAACTATCTGGCACACATCGCGTGTAGAAACACTCAGAAATTACAAGGGAGAGTCCACAAATATTCTTTACAACATGTCTCTCTTGTAAGGAAGAGGAAGTCAAGATTAAACTAGTTAGCTAATCGCAAAAGGGTGTATAAATTTCTACTCTCTCCATCAATGGACGAATGATAGCCAATCTTAATGTAAAGAACAATTAATATAAGGAATACAAGTTAACGTAAGGAACAATAAAATAACCACGCCCAATACTGTGATGCGCAGAACATAGAAGTTGATTTGACAGCGATACGAACGATTCCTTCCATCGTATCTGCGCAGACCGAGTTGGTGTTCCACATCTGAATTGTTACACTACATTCATTTCGTTAGGGAATGAAGTTAAAAATTAAAATATAAAAAACCGTCTCCCGATTTTCTGTGTCCCTGATACGAGAGTGAGACGGAAATTACACATCATCATTTACTTTGTGCAGGAGTAATTTTGGGCCAAGTTACTTTTACCGTAATGCAGATCTTAAAGACCGACTGGCCATTTAGCCTCTTTTCTAGTTTTTAAGTAGGATCCAGCTTCATTTTCGTTGGCGTCCTGCAGCATTCAAAAGTAGCATCCGTGTGGTCCTAACGCCTCACGCGTTTACAGAAATAATGAGGAACTTTGGAAATCGAGTGTGGCGTTTACTACTTGTGAGACGTAAATGATTCACGTGATTCACGCCATTGGAATAAAATCGCCGACCGCCGTCTGCATAACATACCGACATGGTACGGCCTAAAGACTAAGCAACACGCCATCATTCTCCACTGTTACTATATCTTGCTCGTCTCCACCATACAGTGGCTTCCTTGGCATCATTTTGTCACTCTCATTTTTAGTTGATCCTCACTTATGGTGCAAAATGAGGTCACTTGAAGAAACATGCCCACATATGAATAAAAGAATGGAAAAGGCAGGACACTGTAATTGGATTTCACGAGAAGATGCCCACAGGAAAACAGTGAAGATAAAAACATCTAAAATATGGGAAAAATGGAAGCGACACATAACCAGCAGGCTGCAGAGTAAAAATCTGCAGCGATTACCGCATGTTAAAAGGCTAAGGAATGACAAGTGGCCTAAGAATGTGTTAACGTGTACCCTGAGAAAAACTAAAAGAGGACGGCCACCTTTTCGTGGAATGTATACCATCGGAAAAAAGTACACCTGAAAAGACTGCGTTGCTTCCGATCCGATGACGGAATATGCCATCTGGGGGACAGTAGATGTACTGATAGTGGTTTCAACGTCGCCTACCGACAGACAGCCTACTGCCGTAGTTACCAGAGCGCCATCGTTGCCTACCCTTTAACAGGGAATGTTCACGACTGGAAGGCTCAGTGTGCTGCAAACGTGCGAAACAAGTAGGCAATCATGTCACTGCCGGGATGGTCCTTTCAGAAAACTGCCACACAAGTTGGACATGCTGCGTCCGTTGTGCAACGATGCTGGTATTCGCAGTCACGTGATCATTCTCACACCCAAAGACGAGGTCCTGGACGTCCACGCGGCATAGACGCCCGCCAGAATCGTCGTATTGTCAGGACAAAGTTGGCAGATCGTACAGCATAGATAGAAAGACGTGTCGACACGAACTGTTGCGAACCGATTAATGGCAGTGAGAACATGGGCACGCACATCTCTGGCCCGTCTTCCACTCACACCACAGCATCGACGTGCAAGTCTCGACTGGTGCCGTCAGAGGATCACTTGGAAAATGGAATGGCGCGCCGTCGTCTTGAGCGATGAAAGCAGATTCTGCCTGAACGCGAGTGATTGTCGTTTGTGCCTACGACGTAGACCTGGCGAGTACTGTTCCGTAAAGTGTATTCGTCCAAGACACATAAGCCAATACTCCAGTCCTTCAGGTCTGGGGTGCGATAAGCTGTATCTCTCGTTCACCTTTGGTGTTTCTGGAGGGGACGCTAGCCTGCGCTCGGTACGTGCGCAATGTTGTTAGACCCGTTCTTTTGCCGTGCTGGCAACAGGAAACGATGTGTTGTCCAACAGGGTATGCTCGTCCACACACTGCCGTGAAACTATGTAGATGTGCTCTGCAACACGTGCACCAGCTTCCTTGGGCAACATGATTTCTGGACTTGTCTCCAATCGAGCACAGCTCTTACAGAACTCGTGAACAGGTCGAGGAGGCGTGGCTAACGTATTCCAGGACAGTATTCATCATCTGAACGATCGACTGGACGCCAATCACCAACTTTTCTCCTCCGAATGCGAAAATATTTTGTTGACACCGACTTACAAAGGGAGGAACGATCACAAAGATAAAATAAGGGAAATCAGGGCTCGTACGGAAAGATGTAGGTGTTCATTCTTCCCGCGCGCTAAACGATATTGGAAAAATAGAGAATTGTGAAGGTGGTTCGATGGACTCTCTGCCAGGCACTTAAATGTGATTTGCAGAGTATCCATGTAGATGTAGAGCCAGCTCCTGCATTGCCGCCAGTGGAGGCTAAAACAGGTACTAATATGGGTGTTCCAGAATGGGTCGATACCTGGTATCTCAGAATCGCTTGTGCTATTGACCTGTAAATGTAATCATTTCATGTACTCCCTACGCACTGTTGCAACAATAAATCTTGAGCGAACAGGAAACCTGAAAAAACGAATGTACTAATTTTTCCGACAATGTATATTGATACAATAATGAATGAGAAGGCTTTAGCAGTTTCCGACTGGAGTAAACGAGACTACTTAGATGACAAAACGAATAACCTCTAGTGTGGGGAAAAGTCGACGAAGAAGAAGAAGAAAAGATGCTTGACAACATGTGACACCTCATACTGTATACTAGTGCACATGTTTCTGCCGTATTCGTTTTCCTGTTTCTTTGTGTACTTCTGATGCAGAATATACACTGTAAAACCAAAAAATGACGCACCGAGAAGGAACTATTCGAATGGGACGGAAGTCGGTAGATGTGATGCACGTGTACAGACAAATAAGTGAATACAATTTCAGAAAAATTGGATGATATGTTCAAGGGAAAAAGCTTCAGAAATTGAGCAAGTCAATAATGCGTTGGTCCAGCACTGGTCCTTACGAAAGTAGTTATTGGGAATTACACTGATTGATAGAGTTTGTTGGATGTTCTCCTTCGGGATATCGTGCCAAATTCTGTACAATTGGTGCATTAGATTATAAAAATCCCGATATGATTGGAGGGACCCGCCCATAGTTCTCCAAACGTTTCAACTGAGGAGAGATTTGGCGATATTGCTGGCCCATTGGCTTTGGAAAGTACGACGGCAAGCAGCACAAACTCTCGCCCTGTGCGGGCATTACCTTGCTGAAATGATGGCCCACGGTGGACTGCAATGAAAGGCAATAGAACGGGGTGTAGAATATCGTCAACGTACCACTATGCTGTTAGGGTGCCGCGTATGACAACCAAAGAGGTTCTGCTATAAAAAGATATGGCTCGCTGTTCGGGGCGTCTCCAGACACGTCTTCGGCCTGAAAGCTCATAGAATGGAGCAGAATTGTCTTGAGTGATGAGCCCCGCTTCTAACTGAACACCGGTGATCTGCGAAGACGTGGCTGGCCGGGGTGGCCGAGCGGTTCTAGGCGCTACAGTCTGGAACCGCGCAACCGCTACGGTCGCAGGTTCAAATCCTGCCTCGGGCATGGATGGGTGTGATGTCCTTAGGTTAGTTAGGTTTAAGTAGTTCAAAGTTCTAGGGGACTGATTACCTCAGAAGTTAAGTCCCACAGTGCTCAGAGCCATTTGTACCATTTTGCGAAGACGTGTCTAGAGACGCACTTGACAGCAATGGCATATCAATCTGACTGTCGTGTGGCATACGGCCCGACAACCAGGAGTGATTGTCTCGGATGCTATTTCTTTGCATACCACGACCCCTTTGGTTGTGGTTGTCTTCGTGCTTGCCAAACACTACCTTGGCCAACAAATCCGCCGGATCTGTCCCCAAGTGAGAACGTACGGAGCATTATGGGCAGGGCCCACCAACCAGATTGAGACTTTGACGATCTAATGCGCCAACTGGACAGAATTGGCACGATAGCGGGACATCCGACAACTCTTATCAATCAATACCAAACCAAATAACTACTTGCCTAACACAAGAGGTGGATCAAAGCGTTATTGACTTGCTTAATTTGTGAAGCTCTTTTCTGAAAGTGTAATCATTTGTTTGCTTATACATATACAACAATTTTACGTCCCTCCTGTTCATCTACATCTTTATGACAAGCTTAATAAATAGAAGTTCAAACTGTCTGCGCCACTGGCGCCTGTAAGTAGGATCGAGTCAGATTCTTCGAAGGCAACATAGCGCTATGTCTCTTTCGCTAGCAATTCCACACTGCTATAACGCGAATACATCGTGTATCGAAAGTGAACTTCACTCTGCGCACACTGAGCGCAGACCACCCGTAAGGCAGTGCTGGGCCTGCTCCCCAGTCACCACACGTCCTGGTGCCATCGCCGCGGCCCTGACTCGTTTCGTGGCGCTGATAGGCGGGCCGAGGGGAGGAAATAATGCGCGCAAAGTGAAAAGAGGGAAATAATTCCCATTCCGGGCGCGGCGCGGCGTTTATCGGGCTGGCGCACGGAGCGGTGACAGAACAAAAGCCGCTATCTGCCCGGCCATGGCCGCCATCCTCCCTCGCCTTCACGGTTCGTCAACACCTTTGTCACTGCTGCTGTCGTGTGGATGTTGGGGACCGGGCTTTCACGGCGCCCACTACAGATTCCAAACCGGCTCGAACGTCTGCTTTAACTTTCAGTTTTCATGACCAAGCTGTTCCAATTATTTCTCATCATCCGTGATGTGTAAGATAGTACGCCGTCCATGAGTTAACCGACGAAATTATTATATATTAGAATTCGCAATATCCAAACCAATACTTATGATTCATTTCATCAGGGGAAAAAACAATGTGTTGGACAGGAACGGGATGATCACTCGCCTTTGACCTTGTCAAATAAAGTCACTAAAAGTGGTTCTAGAACCTACGTCGAGAAGTGTTTACGGTACAGGATGAACTGAAACAAAATATCGGAGGTTGATCATGATATTTTCTGAGTTTTGAGTCAAAGAGATCCGTGGTTTCCGGTGGTTCTTTACAGAATGGTTGCATTTCGTTTGATTTCTTACCGCCATTTATTTTGGTATCTGTACTGCGCTGATAGTATCTGCACAACATTCGCATGTGGACGGTATACGCCAGTATCTTGTTAGCGAACAAACTTGTTCCATTCATCCATAGCACTCGCTGGTGACTTCAGTTAATGCCCCCTTTATTCTTCGCCCTCAAGCTCATTTCCGTCTCAGCGTCTCAGGTTTTTTTTCCGCAGTGTTACGGTAACAGTGACACACAGCAGCAAGGATAGGTTTCCTGATGAAATTTTGTTCGATATGCACCTCGTGTGCGTGTGTATTGAATGCAATGTAACGCCCGAACGACGACACTACGCTAAGCTATTCCCACAGCGACGGCAAAGCTAAGCTATTCCCACAGCGACGGAAATCACACGACAATATACATTGTGTATGATAAATACCGTCTTTTGCAACTGTAATGAAAGGTTTAATGAGACCAAACACGTTTCGCTTTATTCTAAAGCATCTTCATTATAGGTTAAATACCGTCTTTTACAACTGTCAATAAAGTCTTATTTAGAACAAACCTGTTTCGCTTTATTCTAAAGTATCTTCAGTAGTCACTGTAACAATGTGTTTTTTCCCCCTTCCACAATTTTGTTTGCTAGGATCATAAACAGTTCACATGATTTAACTTACGACTGTAAAAAGTATTAGTTATTATCGTTACTCGTGACTGTTTACGTCATTCTTCCCTTTCTACCACACACATGTGTCAGATTTTAGCATACAGCACTTCCACTAACGCTAAATATATTCACGTCAGTGAACACACACACACACACACACACACACACACACACACACACACACACACACACACACACACACACACACACACATCAAGCGCCTGTTTAACTGGCTCGATTTTTAGTGACCTGTATTACATTTAACTTTCATACTTGGAATTATATGTTTCTTTGATGCAGCGTAAAGTATAGCACCATCGAGGCACATGGTCTTTCAAATGTAGTTTACACTGACGACTACTGTTGTAGCACAAATAATTGTTTTAAAGAAAAGTATATATCTTTGGTCTCCACTAAACACACTGACTTCTAGGAACTCTTTTTTTCTCTCATAGATTGCTGTTATTTCGTGTGGTGCTATCGCTTCGTATGCTTCATCAGCACTAGCGACATGGTCACTAATACTTTTTCTCAGCAACTTAATCACATTATAACTGGCTGACGCCAAAACAGTGCCTACGCAGGAATCGCTGATACTAGGCTGCTCTGTTCCTTTTCAGCCTCTGCTTCTCTGAGCTTTGTCTCCGTGATGCCGTATCCAAATTATGCATTTGGGCGACGCACTTGTATTGTCCCACTACTGAAGGTATTTCTTGACGTGAAATACGACAAATATAGCACCATCAAAGTTTGTTTATGTTCTGCAGGCTAAACGTATGTCTAAGGCACGAGTCAAATCACTTAACATGTTTCAAGCGCCCTTTTTACTTTAAATATGCATTTTTAGTAGTTACAAAGACGGATTTTTAAATATCGTTAATAACTGTAAAGCAACTACGCACACCCGCTACGGAAGGAAACCTGCAAAATTACGAATTGCCTTGTCGATTTGCTGCATAATTACTGAGTATTTTCTAAGTACGAACATAATAAATTTTTTGAGGCAGAAAATTCAGAAAGCATCGCTTGTGCGAAACTCAGCTTGCTCTTTTCTCTCACGGAATCTGGCGAACCATGGATGAATCACAGATCCCATATTCCTACATTCCGTAAAGTGTCTGACACAATGTCAAAATGCATACTGTTAACGATACAGCATATGGTGTAGGTTCTCAGATATTTGAGCGGCAAGATGACTTCTTAAGTAACAAAACCAAGTATGTTGTCCTGGACATCGAGTGTTCATCGGAAACAAGTTTCGTCAGGACTGCACCGGGTGAGAGTGAATGGACAGCTCTTGTTCTCTATGTATACATGGGGAAGTGTGAGCAGCAATCTTGTTGCCAAATAGCGAAACTGCTGATGACGTTGTACTGCAAAGGAGAGTGTCGTCTTAGAGCGACTGTGGGAGGATACGGGGACTTAAAAAGAATTTCTATTTGGTGTGCTGAATAGCACCTTGCTTTAAATGTGGAAGAATGTAAGTTAATGTAGATGAGTAGGATACACAATCTTGTGCGCTGTTCGTATACAGTATTAGTGGTGTGTCTGTGGGGAGGTAAAGTTGCAAAGACATGTAACTGAACGAACACGGCGAATGGCAAACTTTGGTTTATTGAGAAATATTTAGGACAGGGTAGCTCATCTATAAAGCAGACAACGTATTTGTTGTGTACATAGTTCAGCGTAGTCAGCGCGTACACAACTTTCCCACTAGAGCGCGCCCCGCTAAGCACAACAGCGCAGGCGCAGCGCTCGTCCGTCTCCGCACTACGAGATGGCGCTGTCTTAGAGACGGACCAAATTCTGCTTCCGCCGATCCACGTATTAATATGTCACGCAGCCAATGAGATTGCTGCTAACGTAGAACCTTTTCTCCTCGCGGATCATACTCGCGCAGTGATACCCGAGCGCTCGAGGTATTATAACGAGTGTACAGACCTCCGATTAGTCAGTCTGCATTAGTCTGTACCAGTCTATAGTCAAGTTTCAGTCTGCGCCTAATAAGATTATCAAATTCCTGTACATAGCCATGAAGAGAAATGTATAGACACTTTGTCAACTATCAGAGATATGTGAGAATAAGATTAACGTACCAAGACCAAAGGAACTTCAGATTGTCAATTGTAAACAGCATCCTGAATCAATTAGTCACCGTCAATTTGCTACTCTAAGCGTGCAAGTGGCATTTCTATCGTCTGACCTAACGGCAGAAGATAAACACGCCACGATAAGACCACGAGACATATTGCTGACACTCGCCTACAAGTCAATAATCTGATGGTGTGTGTACCGAAGGTCTTACAGTACGCACACCACAGTACTGAATAATTGTGCTCGCATTTTTAGGGTCCCCACCACGTCACCGGCCGGTGTGGCCGTGCGGTTCTATGCGCTACAGTCTGGAACCGCGAGACCGCTACGGTCGCAGATTCGAATCCTGCCTCGGGCATGGATGTGTGTGCTGTCCTTAGGCTGGTTAGGTTTAAGTAGTTCTAAGTTCTAGGGGACTGATGACCTCAGATGTTAAGTTCCATAGTGCTCAGAGCCATTTGAACCATTCGAACCCACCACGTTGGATTAAAGGAAGACTTCGAAGAAATTCGCATGATATTAGATTTCTTACCGTTAGGGCCGCGCGGGATTAGCCGAGGGTCTAGGGCGCTGCAGCCATGGACTGTGCAGCTGGTCACGGCGGAGGTTCGAGTCCTCCCTCAGGCATGGGTGTGTGTGTTTGTCCTTAGGATAATTTAGGTTAAGTCCCATAAGATTTCACACACATTTCAACATTTTACCAGTAGGTTCAATCAACACGTGAATGTTACGGGAATGCTCCTTGAAGTCAAATGGGAATCCCTGGAGGGAAGGAGATGTTCTGTCCGAGGAACACTTTTGTGAAAGTTGGGAGAACCGGCATTTCCAACAGATTGCAAAAACTGGTTCAAATGGCTCTGAGCACTATGGGACTCAACATCTGAGGTCATCAGTCCCTTAGAACTTAGAACTACTTAAACCCAACTAACCTAAGGACATCACACCCATCCATGCCCGAGGCAGGATTCGAACCTGCGACCGTAGCAGTCACGCGGTTCCGGACTGAAGTGCCCAGAACCGCGCGGCCACCGCGGCCGGCGCAACAGATTGCAGAATGGTTCTACTGCCAGCAATATATATTTCGCGTAAGGACAGCGAAGACAAGATAAAAGATATCAAGGCTGATACAGAAGCATGAAGACAGTAGTTTCTCCCTCGCACCATTTACGAGAACAGAATAAGGAATGAGTAACAGTTGTACAATGAACCCACCGCCACGTGTATCGCGGAATAAGTATGTAGATGCAGATATAGATACAGAAGGCTAAAGACTCTGGCTACACGAATTTATCTTTTATTTAACCACGGAACTAGTAACACATTTCATTCATGAGTGAGGCCACTTACAAGGGGAGGCTGCCAATTGTGAAATTCAGATTCGATTCATACTGCGCATAATAAAAGCTCATGGCCAGAGGTGTAATGTGGCAAACCACCAAGATGCACTTCTCAGCCGTTGTCGAGAAAATCGACAGTTAGAAGAAACCGTTGCGGTGAAATACTCTCTACGATTAATAATTTTCTACAGCGTCGTGGCGCAGCGGTAAGCGCTCGGGTTCATATATATATATATATATATATATATATATATATATATATATATATATATATATATAATTGGTTCAAATGGCTCTGAGCACTATGGGACTTAACATCCATGGTCATCAGTCCCCTAGAACTTAGAACTACTTAAACCTAACTAACCTAGGGACATCACACAACACCCAGCCATCACGAGGCAGAGAAAATCCCTGACCCCGCCGGGAATCGAACCCGGGAACCCGGGCGTGGGAAGCGAGAACGTTACCGCACGACCACGAGATGCGGGCTATATATAATTCCCGGCAATCAGTTGCAACAATTATGCATATAATAAGTCGTTTGTCGTGGAAAAAATGACGACTTCGAACATCATTATGTTTTCCGCAAACAAAGTTGTATTTCACAAATGTTATTAATTGTCTTCATAATGTTAACCACGTATAGTTAACGGAAGACGTAGAAACGGTATCCCGAAACGAATACGTATAGCGTAAGTCAAACGTTCGAATTAGAATAGAGACCCCACGAACACATATTTGCTGCGGCAGGTATGAAATATAAACTCCGTTACTCGCTCGTTACACTTGAAGGACAGATGTTGAATGGGCCGAAACGAGCCGCTGCATCTCAGCGTAGTTGCCTGCTAACTTCGAAAGAAGGTAGATGCGGTCCCTAGCGCAACTTATAACATCGTCGAAAATCAGTACGGACGGGAGAGCTTTGGTACACCCTGTTAAACAAAGGGAAAAATGGAGGCGGTACAATTGGAGAGCGATCCGCCTTCACCAACATGCATAAGCAATTCATTAATAGTTATATATATATATATATATATATATATTTGAATTACAAAAAACTAATAATTAAAAAAAATTGAATGGCGCGAGATTCGATCCGGCGACCTTCGGATTACGAACCCGAGCGCTTACCGCTGCGCCACGACGCTGTAGAAAATTGTTAATCGTAGAGAGCATTTCACCGCAACGGTTTCTTTTAACTGTCGATTTTCTCGACAATGGCTGAGAAGTGCATCTTGGTGCTTTGCCACATTACACTTCTGGCCATGAGCTTTTATTATGCGCAGTATGAATCGAATCTGAATTTCACAATTGGCTGCCTCCCCTTGTTAGTGTAAAAACGCCCACAGTCAGCAACCTCCAGCAAGCTCTCGTGTGTGGAAGAGCAAATACCAGGAAAGAATTGCATAACCGTGCACGAGACGAATTTGAAACGAAGCTTGTTGTGTGTTTTATCGTAAATCACATTTACGAGTGTCCTTGACTCATGTGATGTTCATCGCAACCGCGGCGCGCAGACTGAAGTGTCATGTAATTATGAATAAAGGCATAGTTCGGTGCTTAATTAAGGAACCGCAAACCACGGCCTGCGTTAGCGTGCTTTCACGTGGACGCACTGAATCATCAATGGAATTAGCACGGCATTTATTATTTTCGCTATAAATTCGATGCCACAATTCTGATGCTTGCTTGTGACATTTTGGCTTATTCGGCTCGCATTTATGTCGTGCTTTCCATTTGCTCTGAATACGATGTTCTCTGTTTACCACTTTCAACTGAGATTATACTGTAATATAGGGCTGAACGATAAAGCCAACACCTGTAATAACTTCTTGTTGCCAAAGGCTTTACGGTAAGTGTCGGGCGTGCTATTCGATTTACAAGTTTTGTGAGAGTACCCGAAGAAATGATTAATTCACCAACTAGTCTCATCATTCAGTAGGAGATATCTACCTTAAGATTCGAATATGAATTGAATCGGTCAGCTGGGAAAGGGTGGAGGTGGAAATGTAAAATTCTCAAGGATGCTTAAGAAAACCAAACCATTCAACACTAACTAGCTACGCAAATTGCGGCGCAGAAACCCAGTTGGAATGCATTGGTTATGAGCGCTTTTCGAGCCTGACGGTCTGCGAGACGTCACTAGCAGCATGAGGAGTGATGATCGCATGATATCGGACTAGATCATTCACTTGTTTTATATAAATTACGGAGTGTCTTACTAGCATACAACCTAATCCAAATTACAGCAATACTGGCCATGATACCTTAAACACTACACTTTATCTTCATCGCTATTTTATCAGTAGTAGATACCAATCACCTCCATGTTCTAGAGATTAGCGTCGCGCAAAACCCATGTTAGGTTCCCAAAGATCATTTCAGAGTTTTCTGACGGAAGGCCTGGGCAGAGCTCCATTCGGTATCGTCAGATCAAATGAGAATCTGCTTGAATAAGCAAGTGGCAACAGCTGACTACGAATCAACCGAAATGACATCAAACCAATAATTTCTTCTCCCAGAAACGACTTACATTTATTTATACTGGCTGATACTGACAGGCCTGCGACCTCCGTGGAATTTTCTGTACACCTCCTTCCTGCTTATTCGAGCTGGAACATTGTATCAAATTATGTCCTGGCTTACATCCCTTTCAACAGTGGGATTTGTAGTGAAGAATTAACATCTTGATGCTAGTAATTGCGAGAAAGTCGCGTGGAGAAACAAACCGAGGTAAAATTGATTGATTGATTAATTGAGCGAAGATATGTGACTACATGGCGGGGTCATCAGTCCCGAAACTGAGGTAAAAAGAAGAAGAAAAAACCTTAATGTCTAGGCTATTGTGAACTAACTGTCATTTTTCAGCTCAATCATCATCATTTCTCCCCAGATTGGATATCAATATATTTTCATTCCTAAAGCTAAAAACACATTTGCTACCTTATATGCTTCCTCAACTTTAGCACTTCGTCTTTTAACTCAGTTCAAAATAAAAGGAGTCACTGCAAACCTCTACAAAACTATCAGACTTGAGGAGACGGCAGCTATCGTCTACATTATCTACCGTATCGAAGGATTGTAAAATTTAAACTGATGGCATTCTGAGACATGAGTAAATACTGCAGCACCTGATGACAAATATAGTCCGCACAGTGCTGTCTCTGGACGATATTTATAAACCACAACGATCTCCACAGGAATCAAGCGACAGCGTTAATTTCCAACACCTATCAACTCATCTTTTGGTTCATAAATTCTGCCGTGATGTGGTTAAGGCCGCATTAAACACTCGGGTGAAGTGTAATTTTCGCGTGCAATCACGATTTCATTATTGAACGTTCAATCAAAAAATCCGCCCTCCGACCTTATGACAGCGACCGATTAATAATGATCGCGCACGCTTCCGAATGGAAACCCATTTACGAACTGAATAACCGTGACTAACGCACTAATATCAAATGCAACCGTACATCAAATACTGTTATTTGCTGAGATCGTTGCGATAACCTGGCCAGGCGATTGCAGATTTCTCGCTGCCGACAGACAAATGACATGAAACTTCCTGGCAGATTAAAACTGTGTGCCCGACCGAGACTCGAACTCGGGACCTTTGCCTTTCGCGAGCAAGTGCTCTACCAACTGAGCTACCGAAGCACGACTCAGGCCCGTTACTCGCAGGAGAGCTTCTGTAAAGTTTGGAAGGTAGGAGACGAGGTACTGGCAGAAGTACAGCAGTGAGTACCGGGCGTGAGTCGTGCTTCGGTAGCTCAGTTGGTAGAGCACTTGCCCGCGAAAGGCAAAGGTCCCGAGTTCGAGTCTCGGTCGGGCACACAGTTTTAATCTGCCAGGAAGTTTCATATCAGCGCACACTCCGCTGCAGAGTGAAAAATCTCATTCTGGAGACAAATGACATGTTTCTTCCGTTCTGAACTGCTCAGTACATGCACCACTACCCATAGTAAAAAATATATGAATGTCCCCTGGGGCACAAACGTTGAGGTCTCTCGCCAAAACCCTACTGTTTGACGGTTTCTTTTAAAAGCGATTACATACCAGTCTTTCATGGGTTGCTTAGTGAATATGCAAACATGAGCCATTTAGTTCACACATTGCCACTCGAAAACAGGATAATTGATAAGAAAATGAGCAGAGTATCATTACAACGAATGTCTCAAACGGAGATACGCCAGACGAACATCTGTGACTGTGACTCCTGAACTCGACTGAATCGAGCATCTGAGTCTGACATAAAAGAAAGAGCAAAAACGATACAAGAAAAAAAGAGAAAACTGAGAAAATACTTATTTTGTTACGTCCATAGTAAGAAAACTTAAAACACTGCTTGTACAGATAATATGTGAAACCCTCTAGCGGTACGAAGGCATTATTCGGGTAGTACAGACAAGAGATCTTTGTAACAATGAGCAACCTATTATTTTATTGAAAAACTCAAAAATCGCGGCCTCTGGCGGAAACGTGTCGTAGTACAAAATTATAATACATTAAATTTCCAACAAAAAATCATTTTAACTTTTGCTATAGACAAATTATCTTGAGCGAAGGGAGTGAGGGAACATTGAAAAATCTCGCCCGACATCGATGCGCTCTAGCTGAAGAAGTTTTTGTAGGGCAATTTGAGGTACTTTCTCGACTTGATAGCCCGCAAGTGTCCTGTATCAAATTGTTTGTCTCCACTTCTTCTACAATACTGTGGTATGTTGTAAACAATGACAATGTACTGAATAATACAGAAAATAGAATAAAATGTTCTCGGGTTTCCAACCGCGTCAATTGATTAAAACTACACGAGCTTTCGGCCAAGCACTCCTTGGCCTTTGTCGAGTGGTATTACTGCCAGTGGGCTGTTGGTGCGACCTTACATACGCTCGCTGCCGGCTGTGACGTCACTGGTGTCCGTGACATTGCCATACATCGGCATGTTTTGAGTCGGCGTTCGATGTGCCCTCTTCAACCGCGCGATCACTGGATCCCACGCAGCGCTGAGCTGCAAGCCACCTCTCTATTCAGGGTGTTTGCGCTAATTCTCGACAATACCTGTGTCGTGGCTCGCACTAACGGCTTCTGGGGCAGTTTAACAGACGAAGCTATTGGAATAAAAATTACCGCAAATACCCTGAATAGAGACGGTGGCTTGTAGCTCAGCGCTGCGTGGGATCCAGCGATCGCGCGGCTGAAGAGGGCACATCGAACGCCGACTCAAAACCAACTGATTTCTACTGTCGCGGAATCGAAAAGTTATCCCAGTTTTGGCCAGACTGTTGTAAATAGTGAAGGAGAAAATATTACTGACGACTGAAGTCTCGTTATGTGTTATCTGTCGTGTCTATTAAACTTATGGAAAAGCGCTACGCGGCCGGAGTGGCCGTGCGGTTCTAGGCTCTACAGTCTGGAACCGAGCAACCGCTACGGTCGCAGGGTTGGGTCCTGCCTCGGGCATTGATGTGTGTGATGTCCTTAGGTTAGTTAGGTTTTATCAGTTCTAAGTTCTAGGCGACTGATGACCTCAGAAGTTAAGTCGCATAGTGTTCACAGCCATTTGAACTATTTTTTGAAAAGCGCTACGAATTTACGCACCAACCCAATATTTCTGGCGTCAGTGCATCGATTTTATTTATTCACGTTTAAAACAAATTGGTATTAATTACACAAAATCGGTATACTGTCTTTACCGCTATATCATACATATATACACTTTCACATGAAAAAGCTTAGGCTGATTCCGATAACCCCATAATTAAAATAGCTATGAGAATACTACATAACGTTTCTCACAATATATCTGGGAGAAATCAGAATTACGATATCTTAAACGGTTCAGGAAATATGAGAGGTGAACAGCTTACCTAAACCACCATGTATATGCTGGGTACTTTTTCCACGTTTCTTGGGCTACATTTCCTAGTCACCTGCGATAAAGGACTGGGCTCTAGTTGCAAGGCAATCACATAGTTGTGATGATATTATGTATGCTCCTCTATTTGTCACCATTCGACACTGTAGTAAAATTTTGTAAATCTGTGAATACAAATCCAACCTATTCGTCTGCGTGCATAATACTTTCCAGAACAGTGTTGATTTTCTTGGAGAAGCTTTGCTTTCCAGGAACATCATTACATTCCAGCTCAGTAATTGCTGAGGGTCCTGCCGCAGGCAGTCTTTGAAGCCACTGACTTGCGGGTGATTACAAATTCCTCTTGCTAACTAAGACGAGCAGGTACCATTAAACGTTGTTTCTCTGTTGCCTGCTTCTAATGGACGGATGAGCGAAATAAATTTATTGCGACAATGGTAACTGTTACATTTGCAGCCGGATAACTCAGATGACAATGATGCCCAGCGCTAATAGTTGCTTTAGTAATAAAAAGAAATGCGGACTGTTAGTGAAAGAAGATACAGAATACCACTGAACATTGTTAGTAGACGCATTATGTGATTATGAACTTAGTAATTACAAGATACATTAAATTATCGCTCTTTCACACATGAGTTATAGACAGTGGTGACTATTTTAGATGGTTTTTCTGAACCACGACGATCCAGATGTGAGTTCCTTTCACACTCCTACCTACCAGGCGACCGCTATATGTCCCAATAGTTTGTATTAGAGACAACGTATACAATTTTCTGTGCCTGTTCATTTACATTCCTTATAGATCATATTACCCAACACTTGTGGACAAACGTACATCATTATAAGGGAAACTGAAAATTCATTCAAGCCTACTACGTTATTCAACACTCAGTATCATTACACACACGACAATAAAAATAGTGATTCAACCTTTTTTAATGAGTTGGATAATGGCGTGTCACAGCAAAATTCGTGCTGCGAGAAAAAACAGCATGTCTAGTTGGAAGAAGGTCTAAAAATTGAATTATAAGAAGTAAAAGGTAAGAAAATTTTTTAATAGTAACTGTTGAAGCAAAAAAGAATCGCCGGTCGCTGCGAAGCAGTACACAGTTGCACCTAGGACTTGAGTCCAGTACGTGCGACATGAATATTAAAAGCAACCGAGTAGCTGCCCGTGCCCCTTCCCCCTCCCCTTCTTTCTCCTCCACCCGTCCCTCCTACCACTGCATGCGACTCCCACTTTTACTCCTTGACCTTCACCTTGACGACTAAAAATACAGCTGCAATGTCGTCGAACGAAACACATAGTCGCTGTTCTGTTACGCTGTCGGCATTTTAACGTCCTGTCTCACGGGTGTGAAGGTGACGAGAGGTTGCAACACGGCAGAACTATTCAAGCAAAGGAAAACAATACTCATACAGCTTCAGGGTGTAAGTGGAATACGTAAAAGGGAAGACACTATTCACCATTCACTTTTGCAACTGAAAACATGTAACTGCGAAGCAAGCATGCCGATCGCCCTTGAATGAAGATCAACAATGAACCTTACCAAATATTACTGTTTAACTAACTTTTAGTTTTTTTTTTCTTTTAGCCTCACCACGGGCGTGTGTGTGCGTGTGTGTGTGTGTGTGTGTGTGTGTGTGTGTGTGTGTGATAAATGTCCCATTACTGTGTATCTGCACGTATGTAATCAAATTAAACAGTTTGCTTATGTCTCTGTACACCACCTTCATACAGGAGGGAGTTGTTTTCCACTTCCGAAGATCGGATAACCTACGTGCCATTATTTCCTGGCTCAATATCTTCAGGTGACTTCAAAATGATTCAAATGGCTCTGAGCACTATGGGACTAACATCTGAGGTCATCAGTCCCCTGGAACTTAGAACTAGTTAAACCTAACTAACCTAAGGACAGCACACACATCCATGCCCGAGGCAGGATTCGAACCCGCGACTGTAGCGGTCGCGCGGTTCCAGACTGAATCGCCTACAACCGCTCGGCCACACCGGCCGACTTCTGCAGGTGACTGTTAAAGAACTATTTTGTCTATGGTGGTGGGGTCTCCGTGGTAAAAAAACCGATGGAAGGTAAACTCCCGTAGAACCATAATAGGTATTATAAAAAATACTGAGTTTCCAAGAACTTCATTTCCATTTTCTACAACGAAAGTTACCTATTTTGGTTACTGTTTGTTCTGCTTGGAGGCTCTGTGCCCCAAGTATTGGGACTTCTCTGGTAAGGTATATGGATCGTTGTTTGTGTCTCATGACACAGTTTAAAGGCCACTTCTATTATTCCTTATTTTTCTATCCAACATTATTATTATTATTATTATTATTATTATTATTATTATTATTGACAATATAACTACAAAAGGCTACCAATGTCCCAGATACATTAAGTCGGTGGATGGCAGGGTCCTTGCAAACGGAACGGTAGTCCACACAACCTGACGGGAACGAATCGACACCGAAGACAATAGGCAAAGGAAACGGAAACTCAGCTCTTCCTAATACTGTTCCTGTGAATTACCTACCAACTTCCGTCATCTAACTCGTTCCACGTGTAGTCGAAATTTGACAGAAAAGGAATCCGCTCGTCACATAAAAACAAACAGAAAATAAATGACGTCTTGAGCGATCAAAAGCATTTAGTTTTTCACGGCTTTCACAGAGCACTGAAAGGAAATTCGTCATTTCCCGTGCTATCTCTTACAAGCAAATGAGGTGGTTACCACTACATTTTAATTATAAGTCAGTGTTTAATGGTGACGTCACAGCTATTGTCACTCTTGACAGTTTTCGTGAGAAATAATGCAGTTACTGGCATTGGGTTTGAATTATACGCATACAGTTCTACTCCGCACGCAACTTACAGTAGGTGAAGGAGGACACTTAAGATGCCACTTTTCCCCCCTTGCCTGGTCCATTCGTGACGTACGACTGTCGATAAACTTCAGCATTAGTTCTGACTTCCTCGTTGTTCAAATGGTTCATATGGCTCTGAGCACTATTGGACTTAACAGCTATGGTCATCAGTCCCCTAGAACTTAGAATTACTTAAACCTAACTAACCTAAGGACATCACACACATCCATGCCCGAGGCAGGATTCGAACCTGCGACCGTAGCAGTCGCGCGGTTCAGGACTGAAGCGCCTAGAACCGCTCGGCCACCGCGGCCGGCGGTCGCCTCAACAGCTCCGGCTATCCGAGTACGCTTTCCGCCCAACCCAAATACCCAACTTGTAGCACATACAAACATACATAAATAAACATCGCCACATATTCGAGATCAATTTACGACATAATTACACGTTTCAGTGACATAATTTTATCCACATAGTTGAAGCCCCTGAGCTGTCACTAATTCGTAGCCGTCGTGTGATTGTTTGGGGTAGTCTAACAACATGCACTTTAGCAAATTCTACTATGGCGATACAGTCCAATGACGCCAAGAAGGAGAAGACTACTAGTCTCTTAATTATGCTGTTTCTAATCGATTGTTTACCTGGTGGCTTTCAAATTGTCAAAACATAAGCGAGATGAAAATGAAGCTGCGAGTAAAATGTTATGTTATTGGTGACAGAGATATCCCACGGGGAGGGTTCGGCGGCCTGTTGTGGGGTCCTTGCGAATATATGAGAACTGTGTCGTATGGGTATTTGTAGAGCGAAGGTGAATGTAGTGGATGCATGTGTAGTGTAATGTTATGTATGTGTTATATGATAGTGATGACGACAAGAGAAAGGACATGGCGAAACTCGGTACCGACGCATAGCCCTCTCCTCTACAGTAGGATCAAGGGGGCTATCGAGGTTAAAGTCCCAAATGACGGACGGATCGCCGTCAACAGTGTCACATGCCCTCAGTTCATGAGACAATGCAGTGAGGTTCGGAATTTAATCCACGACATTGACACAAAGACTGGTGATCAGTGACTTCACGCCACCCCCCCCCCCCCCCAATCCTTCTTTCCGAACTACTACTGACAGTGAAAATTTCATCCACCAAAAGAATTGGAAACGCCTTACCTCCGAGTCGAGCGCCATTAACTGCACAGATGCGTGCATTAGCAATCTCCGCTACGGAGGCGGGTGAAAATGAATGAAGACAAATGTGAATCCATAACTTCTAAACGCTACTAGGCAATGCGAATGCTATTTATACTGAAACTGCTTTCTGAATTTAAACTGTATGCAGTGTTTTTCAATCGTGTCCGTTTGAAACAATAACAAAATTTTAAAAAATCCTCCACACTCTTGACTTCGTTTACACTGTCTGCTGGACACTTTAAACCGTTAGCTGCAGCTTTACTGTGAACAGGACGACCTCTGTCATGGCCTGACTAGCCGGTCGTAATATGATGCTGTGTACGTCGAATGAACGACAAAAGGATGAATGACTAATTAGGGCTGTGTGAGCAAAAACACTAAATAATACAGCTTTCGATTTACAGTGTCATACAATAGGTACGGGCTACAAAAGCCGTTGTTCTTCGTTCCAGCACGTGTGTTGCGTGTAACAGGGCTTCCATGGCGCTAGATCGGGGTGAGACTGCGGCGGAAGCTCAATGACAATAGTCATCAGGGGGAACTGCTTTCAGGCCTGGACAATGCTGATGACTGTGTGCAGAAGAACAAAGACATGACGACTGCACGCTGTAACCGAAACTGCAAAGAGAGTGCAGATTATTCACAAGTGCCTCGGTACCGTTTAGAAACGAATTATCAGAAAAACTGTACTACAGTACATGCACTCAAAAAGTGCACTTAGATGACACGCACACATTTCTGTAGATAATATTTAGCTCGGGCGTGGCTTGGTGAATCACTAGATACGTTCCAGGGCTCAATCTTCCTTCGACCCTAGGAGTTTTGCATCATTTCACCTCTGGAACTGATTTCTTAACGTGAATAATGCCAAACTGGGCAGTGAGTTGCAGTCCATCATAAACTGTAGTTATAAGTCGCACCCATTTTGCTGTGTGCTGTATGACCTATAGTCATCCGGTTCGGATCCGATGATGACAGCTAGACCTGTAGAAAGCGATCATTGAGAAAATGAAAATATTTCAACACGCGATCTTGGCAGAAAAAATTCTTTATCAATTAACTACATGCATACATTTTGGGCTCCTTTTTACAATCACGTTTACGATAATAATTTTTAATTTATTTTTCACAATGTTCAATGTGTCCTCCATCGGACGCACGAGAATCATCAGAACTTAGTCAAACTCGCCACATACTTTTCGAGCATGTCTGGAGTTACTGTGTCTACTACTGTTGGTATGCTACGTCGTAGCTCACTCGAAGTTGTTTTAACTGGTATACGAGTCTTTTACGAACACCCTCCCTCCTTTCCAAAAGATATGAATTAAAAAAAAAAAATAATTTAGGGCGAGATCGATAGAAGTGCAATGACCAGAGTCGATACCGGCAGCTTTCTCGGAGCAGCCAACCTAGTCAACTTTAGTTATAGGACGACACCGAGTTCAGTGCGTCTATGTACTCGTAAACGAAACTATATAATTGGTTTCAAATACTGGAAAATGGATGTCCTCCGCCGGACATGCGGTTCTAGGCGCTTCAGTCTGGAACCGCGCGGCCGCTACGGTCGCAGGTTCGAATCCTGCCTCGGGCATGGATGTGTGTGATGTCCTTAGGTTAGTTAGGTATAATTAGTTCTAAGTTCTAGGGGACTGATGACCTCAGATGTTAAGTCCCACAGCGCTCAGAGCCATTTGGATGTCCTCCGTATATAATCACAATCAGGCGACGATATTTCGAATCAATAATATGACTGCAATGATCTCAGTGTTCTGGCAAACAGTGTCGAAAGATAACGTTGGTAGCAACCAGAAACAAGTGAATATCGGCCCCAGTCATCGAAACGGTTACTCAGTCACTCATCGCCCTGAGATACGACGGACTTTCAGTAAGTAATACAACACTTTTTTTTCTCGGCCAGTTTCGGTCGAAAAAATTTGTAATTTATTGTGGGACATCGTGAAACATTACTACTTCAGCCCCTATAGTTTCATGGAGTTCCGATACCTGGTGCCGCTGTACGTAGCCTTCAAAACAGCGTCTGTGAAGGTGGTGTGTTTGAAGCAGAGAGCTGTCGTTGAGTTTCTTTTGGCGAGAAACTAGAGCATCGCAGATATTCATAAGTGCTTGCAGAATGTCTACGGACTCTTGTTAGTAAACAAATGCATAGTGAGTCGTTTGCCAGGCGTCTGTCATCATCGTACAAGGTTGCGCGAACCTGTCCGATCTCCAGCGCGCCGCCCGGCCGTACACAGCTGTGAATCCTGCAATGTTGGTACGTGTAGACACTCTCATACGAGATGATCTACGGATCACAATGAAACATCTCACTGCTCTCTGGACGCCTCTACTGGTAGAGCTGACACTCTCGTTCACCAGCTCGGGTGCTCAAAGTTGTGCATCCGCTGGGCTCCTGGCCACCTAACAGAAGACCATAAACGGCAACGAAGGACCATCTGTGAGGAATTGCTTGAGCGTTACGAGCTGATAGTGACACTTTTATGTCGAACTTCGCCACAGAAGGTAAAACATAGATTTACCCCTACTAACCGAAAACAAAACGGCAGTCCACTGAGCGGAACATCACATCTCCTCCGAATTAAAAGTTCAAAGCCGCTTCCCCAGCCGGCAAAGTGATGGCGCCGGTATTCAGGGATTCTGAAGCGATTGTTGTGTTTGATTTCTTCCCTCATGGTGCAATGATAAACTCGCTACTCTCAGGAAATTGAAGAAACGACTTCAGCGTGTTTTTCGCCGCAAAAATGAAAACAAACGAACTTCTCGTGCATTACAGTGCAAGACCTCACACAATTATCGGTACTCGAGATGGGCACACGACGCTGCTTTTCCACATCTACCCCACAGACTATGTCTCGCTCCTTCCGACTTCCATCTGTTTGGCCCAAAAAGGATGCACTCCGCGGGAAGCAGTGTGTGGGGAGGTTTTTGCTGCAACAAGACGTTGGGTATGATGTCGACCAGGTGAGTGGTACCATGGGGCCATACAGGCTCTCCCACGAAGGTGGCGTACGGCTGTCGCATTAAACAGAGATTATGTTGAAAATAGAGTTCTGTAGACAAAAGGATGGGGAATGATATGATGTACTGGAATATGAATAAAAGCAACCGTTTTCAGAAAAATAATGTGTTGCATTACTTCATGAACGCACCTCGTAATTCTTACGGCCTCCGCACGCTCAACTCAAATAAAATCCGTTGTCAACGCTAGTTGGTAACCAGTCGATTGTGAATCACTTCCTGTGTTGTCGAATAGGGCTTCGAGCAAGGCGCGATTGCAGAGTAACTTAGTAGTAAATCGCTGTGTCCTCGGACATAGCTGTGTACTAGTTTAACTTCAAAAATAAAAAGCAGACCGTGAGTAACTGAGTACTAGCTCTGTGTGGGAAGTGAACAAAATTCCCATTTTATTCGACTGCAAGCTTCGAGACTCCTGCAGAAGTGATTTGACAGAGAAAGCATGGTGTGATGTGAGAGAAATATTTCATATTACATGTACGTAGTATACAGTGCATCTGTTATTTACAATAAAATTTGCGGTTCGTTAATGGGCGTAACGTAAAAAAACATATATTATACTGGGAGTATTCTTGTTTGTCACTAGCTATGTGTTTTGTAAAATTACATTGCCAAGGGAAACGAACAGTGAAAACTACAGAAAAGCCACAAACCTCCGAAACGCTTAAAAACAATGGTGTCTACATACAAATGACTAACGATATATCCGTGTAGATAAATCGCAAGACATTTGGGTTTTCAAAATAAAAGTAACGCAGTGTTACGAAGGAAGAAATCCACTGTGTCAAATCAGTGTAGCATTTTTTAGTCGTTCTGTAAAAAGCTATGAATCTCGAATCTGACGGTTGCAGGTCCTGGGCTGCAATATACAACCTCAAGTTTATGTTTTTTTATGTACAAATGAGGCCATAATTTTCTTCGTGTTCTCATTCGTGTGTCATAATAACTATAAAATAATAATAACAATAATAATAATAACTGACAGCCATGTCCTCCTCGGTGCTTGAGTCTACCTTGACATGCCAAGTGTAACCAAAAGATGTTCGAGTGCGACAAACAATACTTCCCCTCCTCCACGGCAACTGCAATTTCTCATTTCTGAGTTGTGCCGTGTGCGAAACTGCCTGGCCATATAGCTGGCGATCAGTTGCCGGTGTCGACCGTTGAACCGCTGCGTTCCTTTTCAGTCGCTCTGTGTGCAGGCGGCCTTATAAGCTGCATTAAGTGCAATGCCATACTCTTGACGAAAACAACGCTGTACAGTTTTGTACGAATTGCATCTGTTGGAATGAAGAACGTAAAACGCCTTTTGTTGCTGTGTTGTTGCCATTTGTGCTTGCCGCACGGCAAGTAACGAGAGAACCAGGAAGCTAACTGTATCATGGATACCCAACGACAAACACATGAAACGATAAATCAAGCAGGTGCCAAGGTAAGTTTCATTCATGTGGAAGTATTGAGTAGACTTGTAAAATTTGATTAACCTTTCTTGAATACACAGTATTTCTGATGAGTTTCAGTGCAGTAAAAATGAAACGGAGTTAGTAGTGGGCAAGGAAAAAGGGTGCGAAGGAGGGGAATGACGGTGCAGAGGGAAGGCTGTAAGAGTAACGAAGGCAGGGGCTAAGAAAGCGGGTAAATAAAGAAGGCAGGCAGGCGCCGTGCTCTGGTAACGACTGGTGGCTCCGATTGAGATTAATGGCGGCACAAGTGAGTAATCTCCAGCGCGGCCGTGCCCGCTTAGCCTCAGCTCGCGCTGGTTTACTCGCAGCGCAGCAAACGAACGAAATGATACAATGATACGAAGGCCGGGAGAGGGGAGGATTAGTTGGTGATCATATTTTCTACTGGTTCGGCCTACTGTCTTTTCGGTCCAATATCAACGCACTCATGCGCACTCATACAATGATCTGATCATGGCTGCACACACGAAAACCTTCCTAATAAGACACAATGTTCTTCTCTCCACCCACAGAAAAAATGCTGACGAATGTGGAGTGCGCCAACAAAATTGAATTGAATGCAAAAACTACTTCATTTTCTTGAGAGAGAGAGAGAGAGAGAGAGAGAGAGAGAGAGAGAGAAATCAATATTAGATAAGGCGAATGGACGACCAGCGCACAGTTGGAAGGCTTCTGCGAAAATGCGGTGTACTATAAATAAAATCAAATATAAGACGCAAATGCGACCCTATTATACTCTACTGTTACTATGTTTGTTGTCTTTATCAAGTAGGCCTGATAACATGCATCGTACGAATTCTGACAGGGCTGCAAGGTCGGTATAGCCCAAATGAAAGTGTAACAGAAACCCTTAGTGAACGTAAATGTCAATCCTTGGAAGAGAAATGTAATTTTCTCGCAACCCTGTTGGGTAACTTTAGAGTACCCTGCATTCGAAGGAGTCTGCGCACTCTTTGTGCTGACACCATGGAACATGATCCCTGGATCATGAGAACAAGGTAGATTAGAAGCATATACGAAGTCATTTTTTTCCCCTTGATCAATAAGCGTATGGAACAGGAACGAAAATCAATAAAATTGGTACGATGTAACTTTCCCCGGCTCGAAGCACTATGGGACTTAACATCTGAGGTCATCAGTCCCCTAGACTTACAACTACTTAAACCGCTCGGCCACAGCGGCCGGCGGCAATGTAAAGTGACTTGGGTAGTATGCGTACACCACAATGATCAGAAGTATCCGGACACACTATGAAATGCGAAACCGACCTCTAGATACCACGCAAGGCGAACAGGCCAGATTAGGAAGATACGTGGAGTATTGTGTGATCAGGGGACAAGCAGGAGCAGTAGAATGGATCAGTCAGGAGAGTTCAGTGACTTCGAATGTGGCATAGTCATTGGAGATGAAGTGAGTAACAAATCCTTCTTAGAGCTCTCCGAGTTGGTGATGTGACTGTGAAGTGGAAAACGCGAAGGAGCAACTGCAGTCCTTATGTATCGTGGACACTGTCTAGCACTGTGGATAGTAGGTGTAAAAAATGGCATGACATCACTCTTGAGTTCCACAGAGCCACCAGCAGACCAGCTAGCACAAGGCCTGTGCGTAGGGGGTTAAAAACAATGGGATACAACGTCGAGCAGCTCCTAATAAGTCATAAATTTCAACTCTAAGCATCGCTTGATGTGGTGTAAAGAGCAGCTTACTGGACGAATGGTGACAAGCGATATGGAGTGATAATCGCGTTATACCCTAAAGCAATCCGATGGAAGGATGGAGAACGTTAACTTCCACCACGGGTAGTGCTAACAGTAAAGTAAGTTGCGGATAATGTTACAGTACGGGGAATTTTTTTTTTTTTTTTTTAGGTTATGGTGTGGTCCCCTTACTGCGTTTAAGAAAACTCTAAATGGAGAAGTATGTGAACATACCTACGACACCACTGTCTCCGCATTGCGTCACATCGCTCGGTCCTCGCAGAGGATTGCCTCATTCACTGGAAATTCCTGACAAGAGCAAAACTGTGTGCTGGACTGAAATGGACTGCTTTTTAGATCTGAGCTTTCTGTGAGCAATGCTCTTACCGGATGAGAGCTCAGACATGTTTTGTAGTGTACATAAAGGCTTCAAATGGCTCTGAGCACTATGGAACTTAACTTCTGAGGTCATCAGTCCCCTAGAACATAGAACTACCTAAACCTAACTAACCTAAGGACATTACACACACCCATGCCCGAGGCACGATTCGAACCTGCGACCGTAGCAGTCGCGCGGTTCCGGACTGTAGCGCCTAGAACCGCTCGGCCACTTCGGCCGGCTGTACATAAAGTTTTAAAATGCCAACAACTGTACTTTCGCGTGCCTATCTCGCTAGGTTTACACAAAATTGACCGAACACTATGAAAGTAATGGAGAGAGATCTGCATCTCATCTGAGGTTAGACGGAAAAACTCTATCACCACCGCAACACACGACTTGAGATGCCTTAATCTGAGTACTTTTTCCTTCAGTACAGTCCATGAACGAATGAAAACCTATGATAATGGGAAGCACACCAGGACACTGCGGAAAATATCAAGAAATACAACACCATATTACCCATACGGGACAAATTTTTATTTATCACAAGCAAATGAAGTTTATTACTTTAGAATGGAGACTCATGGTCTTTGGTATACGTCAGTGCTAGTGATAGTAGTTATACTCAATGACATCTACTACGGGGAAGGCATCTCGTGCGGACTGGAGTTCTGTCTATGGAAGAAATTAGGTAGGTATATGTCATTTCGTTCGCAAATTATGAGACATTTATTCTATGACCTTCTGAAACCAAATGCTACAGGCAGAATAATTTTACCCAGAGTTTTCTAGCTAGCATTGGAGTCCAGATCTGTGAGACAAAAGCTGTTAAGTTTTCACATTGCCTGTCTAATTGCATATTTATCTATATTGTCAATGGAATATTTAATGTGGGCACTTTGCTTCTTCTTTGGGGCAGATACCAGAATCCCATTCCACTTGGCATCGTGTCCCTCCTGCCTTAATTGTCACACTATAGACTCACTCAATTTTGTAACATTTTGCTGGCACGTTCTGTCACCTTTGCCGTTAAGAATGTCATTCCTTTATCCTCCTCGCCGTGGATAAATTTATTACGTAAGCTGTTGTGGCTTCCCGCGAACGCATTTTCCGCAATCTGTTTCCTGCTTGAACCGCGAGGTAACAACGCGCACAACTTTCATACATATGTTTAAACCATACAAATACATCATACGAATGAGTGGGTGGAAAACGTCGTTTATAAAGTTGTAGTGTTCATTTCTAGGTCCTGTGTGTGTGTGTTTTCTGTGTGTGTGGTGTTGGGGGTGGGGTGGGGGAGGGGGTAGCTCAGACCCTTACGTGGTTCGGGTGCATAAACCAGTTAAACAGAGCATTACGAAGCAGAGTTGAAAGCGCCAAATACACACTGTACTGACGGTTACTGAACGAAGAACAATTCTAAGTAACTGAGGCGTGCAGTTAACCTCCCAAAGGCGGGAAAAGCGAGTGATGCAGGAAGCGAGAGTGTGTCCCATACATGCCGTGTAATTACGGCGTGGGGCCAGCCTCGAGCCGGGCACACAATGGCGGCCAGACCAGTCGCGGAAGTTACCGCGGTCACCTTGACCCAATACAGCGAATGCGTTAGCTGGGGACGAGGGTTCGGGGCAGGTGGCCGGCACAGCGGGCGCTGGGCAGCTGCAGCTGCAAGGCCACGCAATGCCACAAAGGCCGGCCAGCGCTACCCTCATAACGCATTCATCGACGCCTTCTCTTTGGAGTCCACCAACCACAACATGCCACAAACATGACATCCATTACAGAGTTTTCTACACTCAGCACTTTCTTGAAATGTATTCGCAGTTGCTAATATAAACCACCTCTAGCTGTGTAATGGAATGACGACAATCAAAATTTGTGCCGGACTGAGACTCAAATTCGGATTTCCCGTTTTACGCGATAGGTCGCCTTCAGCGTTTTGGCTATGAGAGCACGACTCACGGTCAGATCCAAACTACATATGCCGTCATCCATGTGTCATGCCTGTACTCACACATCGCAGTACTGTTAGTACCGTACAGGAGAGACATTTAATTTGTAAGTCGCGGGCCCGGTATAGGCTGACAAATACGAAAATTAAGATGAGTACTTTCTGCTACAGACGTTCCAAACCTGAGATGTCAGAACTAAAAGCTACCTCTAACAAACGGCTTTCCGGAGTGAGAAGGAACGCCGGCTACCGGCACGAATCCGCCCGGAGGATTTGTGTCGAAGTCCGGTGAGCCGGCCAGTCTTTGGATGGTTTTTAGGCGGTTTTCCATCTGCCTTTTTTTTTACTCATTTTGTTCGCTTTTGTTCGTTGCATCTGCTCGGGGCGCCCGTCTTAAGACATCCGTTTAAGTTCGTTGTTGATCGATTAACTCAGCTTTTTTATTTTTTTATTACAGAGGGCAGCTAACCCACTGACTGAACACGCTGAGCTACCGTGCCGGCTATCATCTGCCTCGGCGAATGTGGGGTTGGTTCCCCTTATTCCGCCTCCGCCTCAGCTACACTACGTCGGCGATTGCTGCGCAAACCAGTTCTCCACGTACACGTACACCACCATTACTCTACCACGCAAACATAGGGGTTACACTCGTCTGGTGTGAGACGTTCCCTAGGGGGGGGGGGTCCACCGGGGGCCCAACCGCACAATAACCCTGGGTTCGGTGTGGGGCGGCGGAGGGGTGAAGTGGACTGCGGTAGTCGTCGTGGGGTTGTGGACCACTGCGGCTGCGGCGGGGACGGGGCCTCTCTGTCGTTTTTAGGTCCCTTGTTAAAATACAATACAATACGAAAGCTATAACGGCACGTCTCGCTTATAGACACAAAGATTAAGGTCTCCACCAGTCTTCCACCGTTACAAAAAAAGTGTTGTCGACAGACATACAGGTGTTGGACAAAAACATAGAAACATGGAAAAAGTAACACATTATCATGTCTAATACGATGCAGGAAACTCTTTAACATTCAAAACAGCTTCCAGTCGTCTGGGAATGGATAAATACAGTTCCCGTATGGTTTTCAAAGGAATCTTACACCATTCTCCCTGAAAAATAATTAAAGTTCAGCTAACGACGATGGAGGTGGACAGCTTCACGAACCCTTCTCTCCGAAGTAGAACACAAAGGCTCAATAATATTGACATCTGGTGACTACGGTGCCCAGGGAAGATAAGACGCCGGCCGCGGTGGTCTAGCGGTTCTAGGCGCTCAGTCCGGAACCGCGTGACTGCTACGGTCGCAGGTTCGAATCCTGCCTCGGGCGTGGATGTGTGTGATGTCCTTAGGTTAGTTAGGTTTAAGTAGTTCTAAGTTCTAGGGGACTGATGACCACAGATGTTAAGTCCCATAGTGCTCAGAGCCATTTGAAGATAAGACAGTTCATCCTCGTGCTCACAAAACCAGTCCTGGAGCTGTGTGAACAGAGGCCCTCTAGTTTTGGAACACGGCGTCACCACTGGCGAACAAACACTGCACCATAGGACAGATCTGATCAGCTAAAATGGTCACGTAATCCTTGGCTGTAATGTGACCTTGCAGAGTAACCATGGGGCATATGTAATACCACGATATGTCTGCCCAAATCATCACCGGACGCCTGCCACGTTTCACTCTTGCGACGTAAACTCGGACGGAAGTTAGTGTGCAACAAGACTCAGCCGACCAAATGACTGCCTTTCACAGCTACAACGTTCCGGTTTAAGGGCTTCAGTACTACGTTTTCCTGTTTCCGGCATTTGCATCACTGATGACTAGACTTGGCCACTGTTTCTATGTTTCGATTCATTGTATCGATACGTGGAACTGTTTCAGTGTTTCGGAACGGCTATGGTTCACTGTTTCGAAACAGTGGTGTTTCATTCCACCCCTGTCTCGGATAACTGGACCAGATTCGGTCTCGAGCCAGACACAGAAACTGTATCATTGTTTCAAAATAAGGCTGTTTCAGTCCACCAGTGCTTGGAACGGACTAATTGTATCGAAACAGTGATGTTTCATTTCCCTCTGTGTCGGACGGGATTCGGGCTCGGCACAGGTACTGAAACACATTTAACATACCACTTCATGAAACACTTTCAAGAGTGTCAAAATCTTTTTGACAAGCAGTAGCATGAAGCTTAAGATATCCGAAAATAAAGCTTCGTTTCTAGCTGACTGTCATATTCCGAAATGGCGTAACATCTGCTTTATAAACACTAACCAAGCAATAAAACAACGCATACTATTCACATTCAGAATAATAAATATGTGAAAATCATTCAGTTAAATTACACTTTTTGATAACATACGCTTCTCTGTTCATGTACAGTAATCATATTAAGAAACGAAAGTAAGCCTACAACATTTTGAATAAAAAAAGGCGTAGAGTGACAGTTATTAGACATATACATAAATTTGGTGTAGGTGTAATTGCAAGCAATCTGTTTGATTATCACTGATAGTGTAATGGCGAACGGGAAGGACTAGGAAGCATGGTGAATTTATAGTAACGGTTCGAAACACCTTGAAAGACAAAAAATTTTTTCTGTTATATTTTGTTATTTATTCGAATTATTTGGCGTTATTTGTGAGTCTATAGTCACTGTGCCTATTATCCTCAATGATTCCCTTTGTGTGCCTGGATATTAGCAGGATGGGGATATTACCCATACTAACGGAATGTGGGAATCCCAGTGGCATATCCGTTGTCTCTGCAGTTTGCTCCCACTTCTAGTTCCGTTCGTGGTGGCTCTTCTGTCTTCAACTATGGCTGTCCTCAGCCACTATGAAAAGTATGAAAGTCACACGACACGAAAGCAGCGCATTTGCTGCAGAAATACGAAACTGCCAAGACGCCTAAATGATAATTTCATACTTTCTGAGATATGATTAGCGCTCTCGCACCTCATTTGTGTTTATGTGGACATACTTATACAGTAGACAGTCAAGATGATAAAATGTGTAGGTTTATAGATTACAAAACACAAACTGTTTCACTGTTTCGTAACAGCGTATCGAAACATTACATTGTACTGTTTCATTTGTTTCGAAACAGTTACGTGTTTCAGTTTGCCCATCTCTACGGATGAGTGTTTTTAGAATTCCAGCTCGCCCTGCAATTCCGTGCTGATGGAGCGCCTTTCCTGTTGTTTTAGTGTCGACAGGGCTCTTGAATGCGACATTCGGTTCTGCTTATTTTTCGTCAAAATCCTCTTCAAGGATCGTTTGTCCCCTTCTTCTTGTCAGTGTTTTTCACACGTTCCTCTCCTCATCGCTTCTGTGGAGTTCTTATCAGTCCATCTAATGGTCAACATCCTTCTGTCACGCTTCCATTGCCGGCCGCTGGTGGCCGAGCGGTTCCAGGTGCTTCAGTCTGGAACCGCGCGACCGCTACGGTTTAAGTAGTTCTAAGTTCTAGGGGACTGATGACCTGAGATGTTAAGTCCCATTGCCATTTGAACCATTTTTAACGCTTCCATCATCTTCTTTTCCGGTTTTCCCATGGTCCATTATTCATTTCCATGTAATGCTGTGCTCTCAGAAATTTCGTCATCAAATTAGGACCTATGTTTGATACTGGTGGATTTATTTTTGCGTCATGTGTTCATTTGCTTCCAAGGCAGCAGAATTCCTTCAGTTACTCTACTCAGTTGTCGTCAATTTTGATGTTATCGCTCATCTCACTTCTATTACTCCTCATTACTTCAGTCTTTCTTCAGTTTTCTCTTAATCTATAATGTGCGCTTATTAGACCATACCATTCAACAGGTCCATCAATTCTTCCTCACTTTCAATCAGGACAGCGATGACATCAGAGAATCTTATCATTTACATCCTTTCAACCTAAATTTTATCGCCAATTTTGATGTTAAGTTATCGCTCATCTCATTTCTATTACTCCTTCAGTCTTTCTTCGGTTTTCTCTTAATCTATAATGTGCGCGTGCGCTCATGAGACCATTCCACTCAACAGGTGTATCAATTCTTCCTCACTTTCACTCAGGACAACAATATCATCAGTGAATCTTATCATTTATATCCTTTCACCATGAAATTTAATCCCACTCCTGAAACTTTATTTTATTTCTGTTAACCATGTACCACAATACTAACCGACAGTTTAACGGTTGTTGTGAGTACTGAAGATGAATCTTGGTGTGTAGCTCGAGAGGTGCTGGTGCAAAGAACGCACTCATTTTGGCCGCTAAGCAACTATTCTATTTCTCAAATTATATATTCTTTTGTTTTATTCCACCAGACAACCCTAATACACACGATGCACAGGAGGCGATAACATTGTTAGAAAACCGCCACCACGTCCGTCTCTGCCGGATAAAGACACCTGCGACATTGCAACAAACGAAATGTAGATGTTTTTGCTAAGGAGAGCAGTCATTATTACGCCACTTTGATATCTTAGTTACCCAGTTACTACCAAGAGTGAGAGCTTCATTCACGGAAGCGTGGTACAAAGAATGGCAAGCGTCCTCCAGGATGAGGCCCGTAGTAGGCCTACACCGTCGACAGTTGTCTGACAATAAATGTAAATGGCGCTCTAAGTTTTGTAAAAGGTATGATATGTTACAGTACACCATCAGAGTTTTAATAAAAAATCTTTTACGTAAGATGTTTGTCAAAGTTCTGGTACAGTGTAATAAGTGCTTTAGAGAAAGAACTGTACACAAATACACGCTTCGATTCCAGGGTGTCACTAACGTGATAACTGACGCTGTTCATGAAACATCGATACCGCCAACGCAAGCCTGAGCTTCTATTGAGGCTACTTCATGAAACATCTGCATCGCATCGGTTTCACACTAATCATTCTGTGTTTACGGACCGCAGTGAAAAACGAGAACTATATCTTTCTCGGTTGCATTAATTGGCCTGATTCTACACAGTCCTACTGCAAGATCTAATAAATCTGAAATGTTCTCTGCCGATTCCAATAACGTCAGGAAAGGAACACAACATGTGCAGGCTGTAATGCACGTTTTTAATCTACATGTACATGTGCTTTTAATATTGGAGTGGTTATAATTGGGAAAAACTGTAAAACGTTCATTTGATTGCAATGTATGTACGAGTAAAATAAGAGTTGAATCTACAGTTACGATGGCTATGAGAGACGGGAGTTTTTCGAATCGGGCTAGAGCATCCTGACCTAGTTTAAAACGACTTGGAGCGGCGGAAAACCAACTCCTAGCCAATATGGAACCAGGGTCCTCTTCCCTTGATACTTCGTAATGTCCAGTTGGTTTCCAATCGGTAAGGAATAGATGAACAGTAATTGTTTTAATTCAATAATTAAGTACCCATTTTATAAATGATCATCGTTCAACAAACAGTTAAAATTATTCTGTCTAGGTGACGGACGCAGCTTTCTTCATATAAATGTCTTTTGTCACACAGGCAAACGTGAAGAAATGGAAAAAAAAAATCACTGGTCTGAGAGCAGTCTGCCTATGTTTGGATTAACACGAAGCATGAGATAGTTTCCCTTTAACGCTGAACACCACAGGATATAATACTTCAGGTGAACACCACAGGATATAATACTTCAATGTATCGTTGCTTCGGAATGCGGAATTATAATATTTTCATATTCTATTCGACAAATATAGGGTGAAAAATTAGCGTTAGTTGAAGTTCACAATAACAGAAGCGTCCGCTGGTCAGAATTCACAGCAGGACTTGCAATCCGTGAACGTACCGGGGAGAAATACTTTCAACAGCATCAGTACAATACAAATATTCTTTGCAAAGCGTTTCGCACGTATTTGCAGAGTTCAAACGCATGTATAATCCATTATCCGTTCACCGTCCACAGTAACGGATTGAAGCACAAAGAAAATCTGTGGCTTCCCACTCGATACAGCAGCTGTACGTGGAAAGCAAATCACAGTGTTTTCGCATCGCCAAGGAAAGCAAACTGAGTCAAACTCGTGTGACCGCGTGGAGAACATCTGGTATTCAGTCGGAAATGGGGACTATATTCAGAACAGTATTTTCCACGCTTGAATCTCTGGGTTACTTATAGGAAACGATCAACACCAAATTGTGGTGCTTTTTTTCTGCAATTGGGGGGGGGGGGGGGGGCATGACCTGTAAAAGTAAAGAACGGTGAAAAGTTAAAAACACCTTAAAATAACGACGCCCCGAACATCTTTTTCCGGGAAATAAGGACGTACTCATGGTTATCCTGTTCACGAACAGAAAACATGTTGTTGACGTTGTTGTTGCTGTTGCTGTTACTGTTTGATGCAACTCTTCTTGCTAGTCCATCCTGTGCAAGTCTCTTCATCTCAACTACAGCAACATACGTACATCCATCTGAGCCTGCTTACCATATTAGAGCCAACGTCTCCATTTAATTATTTAATCCCTTCCCTTCTGCTTCCCACCATTATCAAACTGACAGCTCCTTGGTGCCTCAGTATGTATCCTATCAACCGATCCCTTCTTCTAGTCAAGTTACACCATAAATTTCTTTTTCTCAAATTCGTTCGCGTACCTCCTCATTTGTAGTTAGATTCACCCTGCTGATTTTTAGCTGTCTTCTATAGCACCTAATTTCAAAGGATTGTGCTATCGTCTTGTGTGGTTTGCCAATCGTCCACTTATCGCTTCCACACACGATTACACTCCAACTAATACCTTATCTCTCCTCCTATCAGTTTAATCCTTTTTCCAAATTTCTCCCTGGTTTCTTCACCGCTTGCTCAATGTACATTTTGAATAACATAAAGATAGGCTAAAACCTTATCTCTTTCCCTTCTCAACCATTATTTCTTTTTCAATGTTTTCGATTCCTACAACAAATCGACAAAGATTTCTCTACGTCATGTGTCTGACATTCTGCTCGGCCCTATTATCAAGGCTTTTATCTTTCGCACAAAGAATTAGCAAAATGCATATTGTGAGGCAGGCTGCTATTGCAAAAGAAGCACGAACTTTTACGCCAGAGGGTTGTTGTTTGTTGTCGCGTATTTGAGAGTTTCGAGCCTAGCGCGCAGACTTCGTAAGCGTCAAGAACGCTGAATAGAAAAAAAAAAAGATCAATAGATATACACATAAAATTTCGATGTGAATCTGTAGAATGTGAAGTCGATTTTAAAATATGCACAAAAATATTAAACCCACCACTGTTGTGACCTGAGACTTATGATCACTTCTATTACAGTGTGTGTGGCTTTGCGGTGTGTGCCTGTGCACTGAGGACTTTTGCCCGAATATTGGGTGTTACAGCGTTTAATGTTGTTCGAGTCCTTCAGGAAAAGTTTTGCTTACTTAAGAAAAATGATAGTTCAAATGCTCAACTACGAATCCCATCGTCTTCCTGCACTCTACAAGCGCTGGTCTTGTTAACAGCCGGTACAGTGAAGGACAGCATAGCCCGGTCCTGCTCAAACCAAATTTCGAACAAAATAGTGCCTCAGTACATTGCGATATCTCCGAACCTCTACATAACACGCCCCCAGTTTACAAAACTACTGACATTATAGAGGCAATATTGCCCTACGTTGTGAAGAAACCACTAATTAACATCCGGTTTGGCAAAAGCATTAAATTGGCCGTGCTCCCAATTCACAGTGTGCTAATTGAACATTCAGCTACATCTGCAGGATCCTGTTACATAACGGAGTGCAAAAAGGCAACAAGTGAACTTCGCGGAGCCGCTCTCCGCGTCCTTGCCAGCAGGCGCCTCTAAATGACGCCCAAGCAGCTGGGGGGCCCAAGGTGGGAAGGAACCGCACAACCAAACACTTCACACGCCGACCGAGTCAGATCATTGGAACGTGTTTGCAATTTCTCTCAGGCTTAGCTGGCCTGTCAAACATACCACACTGATGCCAGGGAGTGTCCGTCATGCCTAGAGATAAATAAATAAGAAACGTCGTGTGGCTATCAGCCTGGTGCAAATCTTTCGGTATGACACCACTTCGTCGGCTTGTGTGTCAATCACTGTACCCGTTTATTCCTAGAGCTTCTTATTCGTCCTCACGAGGTTGAGTGTACTCCATTTCAGGCTTTATCACATTCGAAAAAACATGATACGGTCACTGTGAATCGAAGCGAGCACCACTGCGTCCCGCTACGGTCGCAGGTTCGAATCCTGCCTCGGGCATGGGTGTGTGTGATGTCCTTAGGTTAGTTAGGTTTAAGTAGTTCTAAGTTCTAGGAGACTGATGACCTCAGAAGTTATGTCCCATAGTGCTCAGAGCCATTTGAACTCTGCGTCAGTAGCGACCGACGTTAGCCTCTAGACCACGAGGCGATCATGCGGAAAGAATGAAATTTCCCGATGTACAAGCACCTTATCATCACTTTGTCTGGAGGTAATATCAAGTATGGCTCACTGCCTCGTGTTTCTCAGATATTTATTGAAATTTAATATTAACAGAAAAAGGAACAGAATCTACATACAGTTTTAAATTAAAGTAATTTTGCAACCACATAGGCACCCGCACCCAATGTAAATTTCAATACACGCCATAGATAATAACTACCGTTTTTATTTTAGTATTTTAAGTATTTTGCATTTTGAGGCAGCAGTAAGCCCGTAAGTATTTTAATGAAAAATTATTATATGTGGTGTCTATTCTTTTGGACATGTCCGAAACAACGGACACCATTTTTATCCAGCAGCCACTCTGAATTAAGACACAAAGGATATACAGACATTGGCTGCGACGGGGCATTGGTTTAAATCAATGGGGAAAGTTGAAAATTTGCGCCAGATCAGGATTCAAACCCGGGTCTCCAGGTTACTGGGTCCATGTGCTGACCACTGAGCCATCGGGACACAGCCGTCATCACTACTGCACGGACGTCCCTAGCAAACCTCCCGTCAGACCCAAATTCTAAACTCATCCACGTACTACTAATGTAGTGCCGCCCCGCCGGGTAGCCGCGCGGTCTGAGGCGCTTTGTCACGGTCCGTGCGGCTCCCCTCATCGGAGGTTCGAGTCCTCCCTCGCCCATGGGTGTGTGTGTATGTGTGTTGTCCATAGCGTAAGTTAGTTTAAGCTAGATTAAGTAGTGTGTAGGCTTAGGGACCGATGACCTCACAGTTTGGTCCCAGAAGACCTTACCAGAAATTTCCAAATTCCAGTGTAGTGCCCCTTGCCCATTATTTCACTATTCGTGGCATCTGGCATCATGCACACCAATTTCGAACTCTTGCGGGAGCCGGCGAAATGCCGCGAGTAATGAGTATAATGGGCAAAGGGCACTCACTACATCAGTAGTGTGTGAATGAGTTGAGAATTTGGGACCGACGGCAGGCGTGCTAGAGGAGTCCGTGCAGTAGCGATGACCATTTTGTCCTAATGGCGGTGTGGTCAGCGCAAAGACTCAGAAATCAGGAGACCCGGGTTTGAATCCTGCTCTGGCACAAATTTTCAACTTTCCCCATTGATTTAAACCAACGCCCCGTCGCAACCAATGTTTGTAATTCCTTTGCGACAGATTATTTGTTTTTACAAATATAAATACTGTCTCTACAAATGGTACGCTCTACCTTTCTCTCGATTCCTGTAACACTCAAGTATATAAATGTGTATATACGAATGCGTGTATGTTTAGGTCGTCCTAGAAGACTCTGCACATCATGCTGTTGGTATTGTTGTATGGTTCTAAAGACTTTCATTTATTTTTTAAAAATTCTCTGGAGGGTCTCTGAGACTGCACTCTGATGTCATCACTATCATCTCCAATACCCACTTTTAAACTATGGATTGCAGACCAACACCTGTCGTTTTCTCTGTTTTACGGTCATCTCTTTGCCACTGATACCTCCATTCGTAGCGGACAGGAAGTCATACGTTGTTATGATTTAACACGTATCTGTGCATGTTTGTACGTGTCACAAAAATTAAAAGTTTCAAACTCGACTGTGAAAACGGGAAAAGCAACGAGGAGTCAACAAGGTGAAAGACCAGCTCTCCAGAATTATGCAAGTATGCCCAGAATGCTTACTGGTGAATAATAGGTCAAATCCATCATTAATGAAGGTGAATGAAGTAAGATGATCGATTGGCATTAATGGTCGGGAGTCCCTAACCAGAGAAGTTCGGCAGCCCAGTTGCAAGTTTTTTCACCTGACGCCACATTGAGCCACTTGCGTTTCGATGATGATGAAACGATGACGAGGACAACACAACGTCCAGTCTCCGAGCGGAGAAAATCTGTGAAGGGACCAGGAATCGAACCCGGGTCTGCTGCATGGCAGTTAGACGCGCTGACACTCAACTAAGGAGGCGGTAATTAACAAAGGTGAAGAACTGAAAAGTCGGAAAATGCATCAGCATTCTAATTTTTAGTAATACTGTTTGCAAGCTATATGTGTCTAAAATATTGTCACCGCGAATGAAAGTCGACAACATGAGATGAATTACTAAAATTTTCTTGGGTCACCGTCAATACTGGTGGTTTGATACACGTCTTCTAACTCCCCAAGAAACCCGAACAGATCTTACTAATTTTATGCTGTGTTAAAATGATCCAGCTAAAACAGCACAATATTAAAGATACCTGAGGCATTTTTTATTTCATTGCGGCAGGAGCCCCTTTAATCGGCAACGTAACATCACTCTGCTGAACGTTACGCTAACTTGAAAGAATTCTTAAGAGTGACGGAGAAGGTATTAAGTGCAGAATTCTGGGATGAAGGAACAAAGTCAAACGAGCCTTGTAAAGAGACAGACAGGTGAACAACAATCGCCATACATTGAAACTAGGGAGACAGACTCACGCTAGAGTGAGTTACTATATAGCCTCACGAAGTCGCCTAGAGCTGAGGAAAAAGCTTCGGGACACTGGATGTTTGGAGCACTGCACTGTGTGGAAATCAAAGGTGGACAATGGGGAAAACGAAGAAAATGAAACCAGAAGGGTATTTGATGTACTAAAAAAATGTTAGCATTAAGGAGAGAATGAGTAGTCAGATGATAAGCGGAAGTCTGTTGAAACACTTATTTGTAGAAGAGACAGAGAGGTGGAACTGGAGATAAGGTATCCAGGAGCAATTAAGACGACTCTGGAGAGAGCAGTGGAGGAGAAAAGTTGTAGGAGGAGGCAAAGACTGGAACATGTCAAACAGGTTACCGAAAGCACTGCGGGCTGCACTTGTGGGTAACGACATCTGACCAGCCTTCGACCTAGGGTATCTACACGCCTCATCCCATGTAGCAAATGGCTGTAAAACTTCACGTAGAAATTATGGCCACTATAATAACCTCGGTGTTTTCACGAACGGAACACGTATTTTTTACAGACGTGCAAGTCTGTAATCCGTGCGTAACTACCGCAAGCTACATCCATTTGAACCTGATTACTGTATTCGATCCTCGGTATCTCTCCCTCTCTACAATTTTTAACCCCTAATCGTCAATTACCAAACTGGCGATTCCTCGATGAATCAGAATGTATCCTGTCACTCTCTCTCTTCTTTTAGTCAGGTTGCGCCATAAATTTCTTGTTTCCCCAAACGGTTTAACGCCTCCTCATTAGTTATTCGACCCACTTCTCAAAGGCGTCTATTCTCTTCTTGTCTCAACTGTTTATCGTCCTTATGTCACTTCTGTATGAGGCTGCACTCATGAAAAATGCGTTCACAAAAGCTTTTGTACATTCATATTCGTAGTCTATGTTAACAAATTTCTCTTTATTAAAACTGCTTCTCTTGCTATTGCTAGTCCGCATTTTATAACCTCTCTACTTTGGTCATCACTGCTCATTTTTGTGCTTAAGTACCAAAACTCATGTGCTACTTGTCTCATTTCTTAACTTAATCCCCACAGCATCTCTTGATTTTAATTCGACTGCATTCTAGTAACCTTGTTTTACTTTTGCTGATGTTAATCTCATAGCCTATTTTCAAGACATTATTCATTGCATTCAACTGATCTTCCAAGTATTTTGCTGTCTTTAGCTGCCTCCTTAATTCAAGAACTGGTCCATTAAAAGAAAAAAAAGAGTGTCGCACTTGGTATGCCCCAACTGTTTCTAATGGAAGGAAAAAGCTTGCAATATTCGTTTTTACAAGGGAAGTAGAACAGGTGAGATCCAAACGGTATCTTGTTGTTTTCACGAAAGAAGACGAATACTTAGTTACATGTGCTGAAAAGTGAGTATTCTACATCATAAACCCCGTCTCCTCTGTTCCACTATTCTGTTACGGAGTTCATTCCTCGAACACGTAGAAACGCTTTACTTCCCAGTTTAGTGCATCCTAATCCAATTCTCGTGTAAATGGTAAACTGAACATGGCATCTTCCTGTGTCCTTTTCACCTCCTCGCGGCCGCCGCTAAACAACACTACTTCGCAAGAGGCTCTCAGCTACTTTACTTTCATTCAGTAGTTATGCAGAATTCTACTATTTTCTGTCTAGTGTGTGCCAGTTCTCTATAACACTTTGTCACTATCCAAATGTTGACCATAAAACAATTTCTTCAGGTGTGTAAAATGACAGTGACAAAACGTACGCCGGCCGCGGTGGCCGAGCGGTTCTAGGCGCTCCAGTCCGAAACCGTGCGACTGCTACGGTCGCAGGTTCGAATCCTGCCTCCGGCATGGATGTGTGTGATGTCCTTAGGTTAGTAGGTTAGATTTAAGTAGTTCTAAGTTCTAGGGGGCTGATGACCTCAGATGTTAAGTCCCATAGTGCTCAGAGCCATTTGAACAAAACGTACGGTATTAGGTTAGGATGGATGATGAACACACACCAGCGCCGCCACTGTAGGAAATGTGTTCTACTACGAAACGTATACGAAGAACTGAGCGAACTCAACAAATACACAGAGCATCCCGTGCCTCTATTCTGAATGGCCCGTCTCACTTTCCACAGTTTCATCACGGGGCAGGAAGAAGTGATCGTCTAGCAAATTGGAAATTAGGAAAGTTGTGGTAAGGTCTTATGGGACCAAACTGCTCAGGTCATCGGTCCCTAAGCTTACACACTACTTAATCGAACTTAAACTAACTTACGCTGAGGACAACACACTCAACCATGCCCGAGGGAGGACTCGCGACAAGGTGCCGTAGACCACGCGGCTGGTGGTCTAGCAGTGAAGTTTTGTCCCAGTAAGCTGCTGCTGTGTTACGCTATGGTGGCTGTGCGCCAATCATTCTTCGACGATGTCAGTTCTGTATCGATGTTGGAATTTCGAGCATTTCTGGTAAAAAAATGTGGTCTGTTAGAAAGTATTTAAAATTTAATTTCTGTATCCTTCTTTACCGCTGTCTTAGTTCAGACTTACCGATCTTGTGTACTTGTTATTTAAGTCCCTCAACGTTCTCTGTAAATTAGCAAAAAATTAAAATGTGTGGTCTTTAAATTTTCATTACAAGTAAAATTGCGTCTTACAGTACTATACGTCGCCTATCTCACTGCAGTGTTGTTTCTGCAATACAACCACAATTTAACGGCCTTACAGTACTTTAAGGGCATTTGAGCTACGACAACAGATCCACAATGGTGCATTTCCGACCTAGGGTTATTTGGAAAATTTTACTTGATTCGACGTTTCCAATCCTGCTCTGTCCTTATTATCGAGTCACAATGTATGGCACCCATTTTTTTGTCAGTGGGGGAAAAAAATATGGTTCAAATGGCTCTGAGCACTGTGGGACTTAACTTCTAAGATCATCAGTCCCCTAGAACTTAGAACTACTTAACCCTAACTAACCTAAGGACATCACACACAGCCATGCCCGAGGCAGGATTCAAACCTACGACCGTAGCGGTCGCGCGGTTTCAGACTGAAGCGCCTAGAACCGCTCGGCCACCAGCGGCCGGCGTCAGTGGGGGAAGTTATTATTCATATGCCAGAAGAAAGCGCAACACATTGTAGGCATGTCAGCTGGTACCGACGCTACTGCATGAAATGCCAAGACTAGCTCACTTACCAAAATGAGAGGGCTAATATTTGCCGTTAGGGGTTGGCTACTCTTGTTTCGCTTGCGCATAGGGCGGACTGCACTGCGACAGAGCGGCAAGGCACGCCACGACCCAAATATTGTTTATATGAAATCGTATGAGGTAGGACGCACACGCGGCAAAGGTGACCGACTGGCCAACCATGAATCGCCATGCGGCGTCCGTAGCTCAGATGTCGCTAGTGCGGTATAGCAAATGTCGCGATAATGCACATCACTCATATCGTAGCTCTTTAGACTTGTGAAACGGAAATTTGTTTTCCAAAATGGCACTAGACGAGGAAAAGTTAATTGCATGCCTAAGTGGCTGTCCACATTTCACAATGAACATTACATGCATAGTACCAGAAAAAGCAACATGTGGAAAGAAATTGCCTAGGAAATGCAGGCCATCTTCTAGCGGGGAACTGAAATAATCTTTGAATCTATCTTGTATCTGGGTAGTGTTGTTTACGAAATTGCCTCATATATGAAGAAGGTTTGGTAACTGTATCTATTCAGTCTCTTCATTGTCAAACAACACTGAATCGTGTATGAGAATATCGTCTACACACTCTCACATTCTGTAAAAGTTCCGGTCTGAGACAGTTCATGCGATAGCAAATCCTAAATTCCTGGCACAACATTCCAAAAGCATTGTTGAGACAATTCGGCCTCTGTTATGTCTGTAACAGTATAGACAGTTGACGCAGTTCTGAGGACCCTTGAGACATAAAAGAAACGTTTGAACAGGATCTATCACATTTTGCGGAAATGTCGCGGCGCGACCACATTTAAACAACACTGTACTATCGAAGTGCACGTCACAGCAACATTACGCAGCGCTGAAGTACTTATTTTCACAGCGCCACGTCACTGTGAACAGTGACGACTTTATAAGGACACGGTGGAAGCTTCCTTCGGAGGACGATAAACCACATACCGTGGCGGCCATTACGCGGTAAACGGCGGCGACGGGCGCCGTTCCTTTCCGGCCAGCGCCGAAATTGGCAGCGACGTGCGAGCAACAGGTTGCTGGCCAGGCCAGTCGGGAAACACAAGACGCCAGCCAGCCGCGCTGCGCTCCGTCGGCCAAGCGCAGTGTTGCCACCCGAGCAACTCCGGCGCTGCCCTCTGCACACTCTCCAGTCCTCGCTAAGTACTCTGACAAACTCCACGCACAGCTCCCCGCAGTTTTGCGTGAAAGAGAAAATGTCAAGTCTGTATACTCGGTGATTATTCAATCGTGACAACGTAAGCACCCCATTGGGTTTGAAAGGCAATGCCTAAGTGGAGCCATATCCTGCTTCTGCCTGAAAGCGACGGCTACAGGTGTTGTCCACCAATTTAAGTGTGATGCTGTTCAGTTACGCGAACACTTCGTCCGGAACACAAATTTCTCTCTTCGTCCGTGAAATACAGAGTGCCGTGGACGACGGCGCCCAAGATAATGGTCTTCCTTAACTTCCGGAAGGCATTCGATACACTACCGCACAGCCGTTAAGTGGGAAAAAAAAAATCTTACTGAGTATTGGACAGACTTGTGACTACATTCAGGCATTTTAAGTGACAGAACTCAATCCATTATTCTTCACGGGATGAAATCGACGGACGTAAAGGTAATTCCTGAAGTACCCCAAAGAGTGTTACAGGGTCATTACTGTTTACAATGTACAGGTTGTAACTAAATTTCCATTACAGACTCTGAGGGCAGGTTCCTTACACCAAAACAAGAAAAGAAGTCCAGTGAACACTAAAATGCACACCTTAAGAGCTACGAGCGCTTGTTCATCTTCGATACTGTGAGACAAATCTACTGCAAGCTCTTTGCTTTCCACATATGGGGAGGAGATAGCATGGACCAAAAGAAGAAGAAAATATTCAGTAAACGTGAGCTCTAAAATGCATACACTAAACGTTATGTGCACTTGGTCAACAGAAGTGAGTGTCAGTAGTGTCGAAGAGCAAGGGCTCAGAGCTCTCTAAGTACGCATTTTGGAGCCCATTTTTACTGGACATTTTTTCGTCTTGTGGTCCATATTACTTCCTCCCACAATATGAAAGCAAGAGCAGCAGCAGAAGAGATGTGTATCACAGTACAGAAGATGAACAAGTTCTCATAATTTTAAAGGTAAGCATTTTTGAAACCATGTTTATCGGACTTTCTTTATAGTAAGGAACCCGTCTTCATAGTCTGTAAAGGGAATTTAGTTATACTCTGTATACAAATAATCAACGTAGGAACCTATATGAGGCTTCTTTCAGACGATTTTATCGTCGGTAGGATGGTTCAAAGCCAAAAGGCAGTAGCAGAATGACCTGCGCAGGATCCACGATAGGTGCAGGGACTGTAAGTTGACCTCGAACATACGTAAGTACAACATACTGCGCGTAAATTGGCGAAGTGACACATTACTATTCGATTACGCTATTGGTGACATGAAAAATCATTGGAAACAGTAAAAACCGTAAGATATCCTGGAAAAACAGTCCAGAGCGACCTAAAACAGAATAACCTCATAAAGCAAATTGCAGGGGATTACCTAATTACAAATTCCGAATGTTATCGAAAACGTATTTTTTTAATTACAATATTTTATGAAATGAATCAGAACGTCTCACTCAATTACATCAACAGAAGAAAAACTTCGTAAATACACGTTGTTGTTGTTGTTGTTGTTGTGGTCTTCAGACCTGAGACTGGTTTGATGCAGCTCTCCATGCTACTCTATCCTGTGCAAGCTTCTTCATCTCCCAGTACCTACTGCAACCTACATCCTTCTGAATCTGCTTAGTGTATTCATCTCTTGGTCTCCCTCTACGATTTTTACCCTCCACGCTGCCCTCCAGTACTAAATTGGTGATCCCTTGATGCCTCAGAACATGTCCTACCAACCGATCCCTTCTTCTGGTCAAGTTGTGCCACAAACTTCTCTTTTCCCCAATTCTATTCAATACCTCCTCATTAGTTATGTGATCTACCCATCTAATCTTCAGCATTCTTCTGTAGCACCACATTTCGAAAGCTTCAAATACACAGCCCGACAAAAATGAGAAGCACCCAGGAGAGGAGTACACAAAATGCATGGCTTGAGAAAGTATGTGATTTTACTGCAAATATTTAAACTCGAGTCGAATTTACAAAGAACTTTGGAGCATGAGCCTACTTATCAGTATGACGTTGTACCCACTCTGGCCTGGATACAGGCACTGATTGGGTTGGGGACGGCGTCATAAAGGCGTTTTATCCTCTCATGAGGCTAACTGACCCACAACTGTTGTAGCTGGTCCCTGATATATTGGATACTGGCACTGTGCAACCATCTATTGGGGACAGGTCTGTTGTTCTTTCTTGTCACAGGAGTACAAGCGACACGAATCGTATGTGGACGAGCATCGTTCTGCCGAAAAGTGACGACACGATATTGTAGCCTGAGGATGCAGAATGTCCGTGACCTATCGTTGTGTCATCGGCGTTCTTTCCGCTGCGACCTGAGGTCATACCCAATGGCGCCCCACACTAGGATCCCAGGAGTAACAACACTGTGCTTTCACAAGAATGGGATCTCTCCTCAGATCGCACCCATACTCGCACACGATGACCATCCGAGGTAGTGCAGAGCCGCGAGTGGTCGCTGAACGCATTAAGACCCACTCAAATTCCCGATCGCGGCACTACTCCAAACGCAGCTGTTTTTGTTGTGCTAACGGCAGGCTACAAATGGGACGTTATTTCCCAAGTCGGGTTGCTGCCAGTCTCTGACTAATGTTGCGCGGTGACACAGGATGTTGCAGGGAGTCAGGACTTGTTCTCGGATGACAGGCGCTGATGTAAAACGGGCGCTCCCCTGTAGTAATCAGACGTGGTCGACCCGAACCCAGACGACGAGTATACCTGCACACATTTTCCCATGCAATGCATCATTGGCCCACCGGATGCCACACAGATCTGGATAATACATGATTCCACCAGATGGCCAATAAGACACCTCTTTCCAAACGCTGGCAGTTGCTGATAACGGCGTCTGCCATGAGTGCACGGAATTTCCGCGTACTTCACAGTGATCACTTAAAATCTGACGTTATTCACGTGATCACTTAAAAGCTGACGTTATTCACGTCCCTCATAAACCCTATGGTGGCCGTTCTACCTGTCACAAAGAATTGCTGCTCTAATCATATACAACAGCCGACGGTGTGTACCTGTACAAACTTACACTGACATCCGACCATGTCTTCTTAGTGCCTCACCTTTTTTGGTCTGGCAGTAAGTTGTGAACATTGAAACACATTCACGTTTCAGTCATCGGTAATGAAACTGTGGGAGGAGGCCTTCTACTTGTTACGCAGCTTGTTTGTTTCCTTTGGTGTCGGAGACTACGACACGATTACGTTGTAACATGTGTATGTTTGTATCGTCTCCTTATCGGCTGTGGCTGTACTATTTGTTTTTGGGATACATTTGATTACAATTTAAGTTTTGCATGGAGTAATTACTATCAACAATCTGTCGAGGTTCGTTTTGTACTCCTGACGTTTTTGGACTTCATTTGTGTTTATTGCATGCTAGCGTTATTTCCCTTGATGTTTGTAAATTAGAATTATTATTCCTGCTCGAACTTTTAATTGTTCTTTAAGAAAACAGTAGAGGCAGGAGATGTCAACTACGAAGGAACAGTATCCTTTTCGGTAGGTTTTAAAAATTCAACGACGGAACGACATCACTTTTAGAGACTACTCTCACAATACCTAAACCTGCGACCACACAATTTGTAAAACATAACATGAAAAAATACTTCAAATATTTTACGCTTTCTGAACTTACATATATCTACAATGTTGCCATTTACGGTACTATCGATCGGCGTAACACACTCAGCTGAATAAGCGAAACGAGAATGTGAAAAATTATACGAGAGAGGCAAAGGCCAATCGAACGACGTAACTAGAATACTGATAGACTATCAGCGAATGGAGAGCTATGTTTAGGAAAACAACGCTATAACCCAGAAAGTTCATCAAAATTTTATCAGTAGTAGAAACAGAAACAAATAATTAAATACTTCAGTCGTATGACTGAATTATCAATGCTAACTTAAGGGAAAATTACAGAAAGGAAAGACTTTTTTTACCTCCGCTATATGTAAACAAATATTTCTGTACTTCCTACTAGTTCAGATGCACTGGTCACACTTTGTCGATGCGCTGGTCACACTTTGTCTCTTGGCTTTTCTCTGGTAGAGAACAAATAGTGCCGGGATGAAAAACGGAATATTCAGCATCACTCTGCCACAAGGTATATATTGCCAAGCACGATACTGTGACGTGATCACTTTGTTTAATGTTCAGAATCAAAGCATGGAAAGATATGGAGTGTCAGTTCACGAACTTAACGTAAGCCATTGTTTAGGTGTCTAGGCATTCTAACTATGGTATCCCTGTAGATACGAGCGATCTGGCAACGGTTTGTTCTTCTGCTTGTGTAGACCGATGTGTTCATCCCTTATAGATGCACAATCCGAGTTTCAGTTCAGTACAACCATCATGTGATTTCTTATAGTGCCATCAGTGAAGTTGTGTTTCTGTTGGGTGTTAAAAATGGAACAGAGAAATTTAGTGCAACGTTTTGCCATCAAGTTCTATGTTACACGGAGAATTCACGATTATGGCTCTTGAAATGTTGAAACAGGCCTACGGGGAACATGTTTTATCAAGAGCACAAGTTTTTTGCTGGCACAGATCATTTTTGGAAGGCCGAGAACACGTTGAAGATGAACCTCACTCAGGAAAACTTTCAACTTTAAAAACCGACAAAAATGTCGAACGTGTGCGTGCTCTCGTTACATCAGACCGGCGTTCAACAATATGGACGATGGGCATCCTGTTCAAAACACTTCCACCGTACACCAAATTCTGACCAGATTTGAACAGGTTTTTCCAAAAAGGTGCCGAAAAACCCACACAACTGAGCAGAAGGACAATCGAAGAAATGTATGCTTTGATCTTCTTGACAGGATTGCCAATGACCATGAATGTGATCACAAGTGATAAATCCTAGAGTCTTAGTACGATCTTGAGACAGAGCGACAAAGTGGTGTGTGGCACACTGAGATATCTTCTCAACAGAAAAAAAGTTCGAATGAACACATCAAAGATCACAATAACGCTGATTTCATTTCTGACAGTAGGGGGTATCGTGCATAAAGAATTTGTTCCTCCAGCACGAACTCCCAACCACATGTTTTTACAAAGATGTCCTTTAAAGGCTCACGAATAGGGTGAATAGAGTGAGACCAGACATTACTGACAAGTGGATACTGCATCATGACAACGCCTCATGGCCACTTCCATCACGGAATTTTTTTTTTTCCCAAAAGCCATTCCTGTTATTCAGCAGCCCCCCTGTTCACATGATCTGAATCTTTGTGTGTGTTCTTTTCTCGAAATTGAAAAAGTCTTATAAAGATCTTATTTTGGGAATCGGGGAGCACATTCAAAAGAAAGTGCAGACTTGTTAAACGCCCTGTCAATTGAAGCCTTTCAGCGTAGTTACCAAGACTGGGAACAACCACTCCGTCCGTGTATAGCTGCCAAATGGAACTACTTAGAAGGGTATAATATTGTTGTTTGCAAATGTTGTTGTTGTTGTGTTCTTCAGTCCTGAGACTGGTATGATGCAGCTCTCCATGCTAATCTATCCTGTGCAGCCGGCCGAAGTGGCCGTGCGGTTAAAGGCGCTACAGCCTGGAACCGCCAGACCGCTACGGTCGCAGGTTCGAATCCTGCCTCGGGCATGGATGTTTGTGCTGTCCTTAGGTTAGTTAGGTTTAACTAGTTCTGAGTTCTAGGGGACTAATGACCTCAGCAGTTGAGTCCCATAGTGCTCAGAGCCATCCATTTTATCCTGTGCAAGCTCCTTCATCTCCCAGTACCTACTGCAACCTACATCCTTCTGAATCTCCTGATAACGGCGTCCTCTTGAGTAGTCCCCGCCCGGAGATCCGAATGGGGGACTGTTTTACCTCCGGAATATTTTACCCAAGAGGACGCCATCATCATTTAACCATACAGTAAAGTTGCAAGCCCTCGGGAAAAATTACGGCTGTAGTTTCCCCTTGCTTTCAGCCGTTCGCAGTACCACAACAGCAAGGCCGTTTTGGTTAGTGTTACAAAGCCAGATCAGTCAATCATCCAGACTGTTGCAAAGAACAAAAAAAATTCGCAGTTAAAGAAATTGGTCTCGTTCTTTTCCCTCACACGTCGTATGGGATTTATTGTTGGCAATACTGATTCATTTACAAAAAAAACTGCAACATTCATTCAGTGAACACTAGACGCAAAAATGATTTGCACTTGGATTACACATCCGTAAGCCTTGTACAGGAAAGTCTGGACTGTTCAGCAGGTTTCATAATTCTTTAGTTTCTTTTGTTTATAAATTGTGAAATGAACATTCTTTAACTATGAACAGAGACCTGAGAAATAAACAGAAAAGCTTAACGAGGCAAAAGGATTTCTTTTATTCTCAGCATAGGCAGTGGTGTACGCCGGTGCTTACCAATGTGGAGAAAGATAAGCGACGGAGCTGTTAGGATTCATTCTGAGCAAAATACAATTCTGTGCTATAAGGCGGCCTATGATCTAGCTCCTCCCTCCTGTTTGCTGCGTTATTAATAACTGTTAGTATGAATTCTATACCGATTCTTGATTGAGGGACATGCCATGTAAAATACATAAATGGCGAAAGGTCAATCGCTATAAGGTCGTGTGAACAACGAACGGCTTACTTGTAGAGGCATCTGGAAGTGGAGCTTCATGTGAGACAGTGTTTGTCTTTGGAGGGGCATACTAGCTGTGCATGATTCGAAGAAGAACGGCGCGCATAGTTCAAGTCACTGTTTTGGCGCAGTGGACAAACGGAAAACGAGTTGACAGTCCACAACGCGGAACCGTGTTCCGCAAAGTGCCATGGAATGGGGACCATTATGCCCAGAAATCTATATATTCCTATAGCTGCTTACTGATAAACTAAAATTGCTCATATAGCAAAGGGGATTGTACCTGACGAGATACCTATACGATTCTACACAGAGTACGCGTAAGAACATGCTCATTTTCTGGTAGCGGTCTATCCTAGGTCATTGGTGGGACAAAGCTTCCAAATTGATCATAAAATTCACATTTTATTCGCGTTTCCAAGAAACATCGAACAGACACATACAACCATCGGCCAGAATCGCTCATATCAATCTGTTTTACAATTTTGGAAAACGTATCGTGACCTCATGGTAGACACAAAATCTTCTCTTCTGCGTCTTCCTGCATTTTGCGGTAACATCCTGGTGTTTCGACTTCCCTATACACGACAGTACCAACTGCGAACTGCTTCATGAGCCCTCCAATGTCAGACCACGTGTGATTTATACATCTCGCACAGCAACGGCCTTAGTAACACTTCCCCGGTATACATCCACAATAACTGTTGATTCGCACGGTTAAGAGGGACACTGGACTGGCATTCGGGAGGACGACGGTTCAATCCCGCGTCCGGCCATCCTGATTTAGGTTTTCCGTGATTTCCCTAAATCGCTCCAGGCAAATGCCGGGATTGTTCCTTTCAAAAGGGCACGACCGACTTCCTTCCCCGTCCTTCCCTAATCCGATGAGACCGATGACCTCGCTGTCTGGTCTAAAAAAAAAGGGGGGGTTAAGAGGGACGTGTTGAAGCCTGTCCGCCAGAAAGGCCTCTGTTGTTGTACGGACGGACACACATACAACTACAGACTTCAGGATGCGTCCTATTAACCGATCTCTTCTTTAAGTCAAGCTGTGCCACAGATTTCTTTTTTCCCGGTTCGAGTCAGTACCTCTTCAACAGTTATTCGAATCTACCTATCTATCTTCAGCATTTCTCTGCACCACCACATTTCAAAAGCCTCTCTCCTCTTCTTGTCTTACACTGGTCTGATGCAGCTCTTCAAACTATTCTATCCCGTGCAAGGCTCTCTATCTCTGGACAACTACTGCAACCTACACCCATTTGGACCTGCTTACTATATTCAACTCTTGGTCACTGTCTACAATATTTATCCACCACACTTCCTCTCATTATCAAACTGACAATTCACTCATGCTTCAGGATGTGTCCTTTGTCTGCCTCTCCTTCCGATGTGGTTGTTCCTGTATCACAAAGGCAAGGTCCATGGTTCGTGCAAGGGGAGGGGGGGACGGAGTCTATTCTACTCATTCAAAAGCATGGTTCGATATTCCGTAAGCTTGTCTTTGTTCATTTGATGACAGTGTGGAATTGAATCGCACGCGTTCCGGACGCCAACGAATATGAAATACCTCTTGCCGTCGGTATCTACAGGTCCCTACACGTCGTGGACGAACCGCGCGAGCGACATCCACAGAGAAAGAAATACTGCTCCAGTATGAACCAGAACTATTTTTTCTATTATCGGGAGAAAATTTGAGCTCTGCCAAGATATATTCAACCTTGCGAAGATATATTCAACGTATATTTACAAGGTAAGTCAATGGCTTAAAAAGACTATTACAAGTTGGAGCGCAGTGTATGATCATTTTTCTGCTCTGCTAGCGGCATATTGTCGGGTGGTTTGATAAAGTGGGCCAAAGTAAGTATCTACATTAATGCCGACAGGCCGGTGCTGAAGGCTGTTGCTGTATATTACAACGTCGCCATGTGGTGTGCGGGCTGACTGGGGAAACCACACGCAGCCGTCACCCGCCACCAAATGCCAGGCCACACGCGCACCTGCAGCGCAGCACCCCACACTCTTCCAGCCATTTCGCCAAATTGAAACCCTGCGGCAATGCATCTCCATCCTGCCACACGACCGGTAGAAAGCGTATGCTGCAAGCTAGCTGGGACATACGCCACACTACATCATGATCAGAATGAATAAGTGACTGACAGCTAGTTATCCACATGACAGCGACCATAGAAAGCTACTGCTAACTTATCTGAAGTGATTTGTTTGCGTAGCATGGTTTGGTGTCATGTTTTTTATTTAACAAAACGGCGTGCCTGAGCTAGCAGAAAAAGTGCACACAAAAGTGACAAAGCTGTTAGATGAACTCGTTATCATGCGGTAACGAGACACTTAAGAGCAGATTCAGTGGCCTACTGAATGGCACAGCTGTAGCTGCCGCAGTCATCTTGCCAGGGTTGGTAACGCAGGAGACTTCGCCTGCTTCCAAGCTTAACTGTGAATCATTTTGTTATTCTGATTCACGTATAAATAGTGTTACAGTTTCAGACCCACACCCTTTTGCATTTGCCTTCACTTGACAAACGAAGCAGCAAGTTTCTCGACACGTAATAAAGAAAGCCGTTGTCACAACATCGTTCTTGTTATAACTAGGGGACCCTCACACAATCGTAGTGGAATGATCTACCGTAAGAATACCAAAAGCAAGAACCAACGTATGAAAAGTATCCCTCATGCATTTAGAAGGCGGATACGGAAACTTCATCACAGAATAATGGTATGTAGGGTAAACCAGACTCTAGCGACAAATTTTCGGATGCTGTTCAGGGATATTTTCAATATTTTTGTATTATGGACCCTTGGTCTTCTCTGACTGATTATTAGTAGTTGCATTTGGTTTGCTTTCTTACCCACGTCTGTGTTGCAGTGAAAATACCTGCACAACGCTGCAAATATTGACGGAATGCCTTGTGAGTCTTGTTTGGAAACAAACTTGTTCCATTCACTAACGGTACTTGCTGCTGACAAACAGTAACGCCCACTTAACTCTTCGCTCTCAACCTCCCAGTGAGTACTGCACGATTCTGTGTTTTCGCAGTGATAGTCAGCAGTATGCATAGATTTACTGATCAAGAGTTACCCGGCAGGCACCTCGTCTGTGGGTTCTCTGAATGCAAAGGAAGAGCTGCACAGCAGCCCAATACTGAACAGTTTCAGTAGCGACGGCAACCGCATCACCGCACTTTTCCATCTGATCATTGTTGCAATACTCTGGTTTTGTGTTTTATATATTACAGACTTTTGCACAGTTGTCAAGGTATATTCACAGAAATGGGATAACAAAGCAAATAAATAATAATTACGTTATTACTCTGTAAAGATCCAGCGGAGATCATGGGTCCCTTATAACAAAATATGCCTGAGCAATGTCCGAAATTTTGCATGTGGAGCTCGCGATCGCCAATATTTACTTCAATTCACTTTCTCCAAACGAAAAATAAAGGATTTACATCCTAACTTGCCAATGCTGGTTGGGGCTTAAGAAAAGTGTTCCATGCATTTTATACTTCCAATAACCTGCTACAATAGGCAATCGCTGAATCACAATGATGGAGGCGAACCTGAAAAAACTTATTTCAAGCATGACAGGTACGAAACAGAAAACACTGTTGAAATGCCCTTCCAACTAGTGTAACCGCAAAACCTGAGCCACCTCTTAGCACCGGAGCTCTACAATGGATAGGAACACACACACACACACAACACACACACACACACACACACACAACAATCGACCAAAGTTAATTCAGTTTTTAAGACAAGGGATTAGCATTCTACAAGAGCAGCGTCAAATCCCCGTCCTGATTTCGATTTTCCGTGATTTAGTCAAATAGTTTATTTCAAATGCCGGGACAGGTACTTTGAGAAGGGCACCAGGAATTTCCTCCGCCATTCTTGTATTCGAAACGAGTCCAGTGCTCCGTCATCAATGACATCATGGTCGACGGGATGTCAGACCTTAATATTTCTTCCTCTTGTTAACAGCTTGCTTAAAATCTGGTGACCACAAAGTAAATACACGTGATCAGTTCAATGCCTGGATTTTAATCTTTTTCTCGCTTGTGTAAAACAACAGAGTCCTGAAAGAAGGAACGGGATCACTGTAGTCTAATCATATTTGGCAAATGAAAATTGCTATTATGGTTGTTTGATGAAAATGAGCAGCAAAACTAAAATAGCGCCTTGCTTATAACAGTATTTCCGCTCGCAATACATTAAAATAGATGTAAACATTGAAGTTACGGAATGCATGATGAACAGGTACGCAAAATACACCGTGCGCACTTTTCTTCGTACCCTAACGACAATTAGTAGAACTCAGAAGAGTTCCGAGTAATTCTGGTGACGCAGTGGTTGGCATACTGGATTCGCATTCGGGAGGCGACGGTTCAAATCGCTGCCCGGACATCAAGGTTCACGTTTCCCATGATTTCCCTAAAGCGCTCCAGGCAAATGCTGGGTAATTCCTTTCAAAAAGCACGGCCGATTTCCTTTCTCATCCTTTATTAATCCGAGAATGCGTCCATCTCTAACGATCTCGTTGTCGATGATCCGTTACACATTGATCTTCCTTCCTTCCCTCCCACTAATTCTCTTTCTCAGTCGGCATTAAATTTTATCATACAATGCTTCAGGGCTATAATTCGACAGTAAAAATGAATATGTCGTGGTATAAGGCGATAAAAATTCCGATTAAAGGAAACATTCGGCATCAGATACTGCTTGTATATCACTGCTGTTTATCTTGAAGCTAAAAATAACAGTTACTCATCTTTTACAATGGAATATAATTTTCATTAGTAGATTTGGCCGATCTACATGTTAATCAAACAGTACGGTCAAACGCAATGAACAGTATTGTTGTGATATGCAGTTCAAACACGTTGAATCTAGAAGTGCGTACAGAAGAGCCAAGGGATAAATATAAAAGGCACAGGAGGCATAAAAATCACTAACGATGCCTCAATTACGTTATACACTCCTGGAAATTGAAATAAGAACACCGTGAATTCATTGTCCCAGGAAGGGGAAACTTTATTGACACATTCCTGGGGTCAGATACATCACATGATCACACTGACAGAACCACAGGCACATAGACACAAGCAACAGAGCATGCACAATGTCGGCACTAGTACAGTGTATATCCACCTTTCGCAGCAATGCAGGCTGCTATTCTCCCATGGAGACGATCGTAGAGATGCTGGATGTAGTCCTGTGGAACGGCTTGCCATGCCATTTCCACCTGGCGCCTCAGTTGGACCAGCGTTCGTGCTGGACGTGCAGACCGCGTGAGACGACGCTTCATCCAGTCCCAAACATGCTCAATGGGGGACAGATCCGGAGATCTTGCTGGCCAGGGTAGTTGACGTACACCTTCTAGAGCACGTTGGGTGGCACGGGATACATGCGGACGTTCATTGTCCTGTTGGAACAGCAAGTTCCCTTGCCGGTCTAGGAATGGTAGAACGATGGGTTCGATGACGGTTTGGATGTACCGTGCACTATTCAGTGTCCCCTCGACGATCACCAGTGGTGTACGGCCAGTGTAGGAGATCGCTCCCCACACCATGATGCCGGGTGTTGGCCCTGTGTGCCTCGGTCGTATGCAGTCCTGATTGTGGCGCTCACCTGCACGGCGCCAAACACGCATACGACCATCATTGGCACCAAGGCAGAAGCGACTCTCATCGCTGAAGACGACACGTCTCCATTCGTCCCTCCATTCACGCCTGTCGCGACACCACTGGAGGCGGGCTGCACGATGTTGGGGCGTGAGCGGAAGACGCCTAACGGTGTGCGGGACCGTAGCCCAGCTTCATGGAGACGGTTGCGAGTGGTCCTCGCCGATACCCCAGGAGCAACAGTGTCCCTAATTTGCTGGGAAGTGGCGGTGCGGTCCCCTACGGCACTGCGTAGGATCCTACGGTCTTGGCGTGCATCCGTGCATCGCTGCGGTCCGGTCCCAGGTCGACGGGCACGTGCACCTTCCGCCGACCACTGGCGACAACATCGATGTACTGTGGAGACCTCACGCCCCACGTGTTGAGCAATTCGGCGGTACGTCCACCCGGCCTCCCGCATGCCCACTATACGCCCTCGCTCAAAGTCCGTCAACTGCACATAAGGTTCACGTCCACGCTGTCGCGGCATGCTACCAGTGTTAAAGACTGCGATGGAGCTCCGTATGCCACGGCAAACTGGCTGACACTGACGGCGGCGGTGCACAAATGCTGCGCAGCTAGCGCCATTCGACGGCCAACACCGCGGTTCCTGGTGTGTCCGCTGTGCCGTGCGTGTGATCATTGCTTGTACAGCCCTCTCGCAGTGTCCGGAGCAAGTATGGTGGGTCTGACACACCGGTGTCAATGTGTTCTTTTTTCCATTTCCAGGAGTGTATATGGTTGCTTAAGAATTAAATTAAAATAAAATTTTTAAAAGATCAGTTGCAAAAGACGAACAGCCATCATTCTTACGCAAAATATACAACATTGAACTGGTGATGATGAAGAATGGCTGCAAATATTAATAATATACATTCTGTGGAAAACCAACTATCACAACGAAGGAAACAAGATGATGAGTAATACTGGGCAAAGCAGTATAGATACTGTCTGCAGTGCCCGTGCAGAGACGTGGAGACTGACGCAGAACAGAAGCGCTTCTTTGTATGAATATTGCTACAAAGTCGACTCCGCGAGGGGCATATACGTCACGGGGAAACCCAGGCGCAACTACGAGTCCCGGGATCGATCCCGCATCCTCCAAATGAGGAAGCTCCTTCCCCCTCGTATAGCTAGCAACTGCTTGCACGGCACCGTCTCTCGTCTAAATCCACGTTGCAGTGAAGTCACATACAGTGGCGCAAATATGACTGTCGATTGACATGCAAGAACCAGCCAGCCAGCAAAAACATTCGGGGTACGCATATCAAACTAAAAGTAGACGAAAATTGAAATATTTGTTCATAAATGAGCATATCCATCAGAGAACTGTTCATAAAGCTACAAAACCCTATTCTGCTGCTTCACCTCCACGCATTCAGAATCTTAATGCTACCAGAATACATGAAGGTGACAAAAGTCATGGGACACCTCCTAATATCGTGTCGGACCTTATTTTGCCCGGGGTAGTGCAGCAACGCGATGTGGCATGGACTCAAACCGTTGGCAGTGCTCCACAGAAATACTGAGCCATGCTGCCTCCATAGCCGACCATGATTGCGAAAGTGTTGCCGGTGCAACTGAGCACTCGATTATGCCTCATAAATGTTCCAAGAGATTCATGTCGGACGACCAAGGTCGCCAAATCATTCGCTTAAATTGTGGCTCGGCGATATGACATCGTTGTCTGCGAACATGAAGTCCAAGAATGGCTGCAAATGGTCTCCAAGGTGCCGAAAATACACATCTGCAGTGAATCATTGGTTTAGTTGGACCAGAAAACCCAGTCCATTCCATGTAAACACAGCCCAGGCCGTTTTTCAAAAACCACCGAACAATGCATGGATAATCCGCAAACCGGATAATCGGAAGCTTCCGGGCGCATGGTTAGGGGAAAGTTTTTCCTTCTAACACCACCAGGCAAAACAGTTTAGAGGCTGCTTTAACAAAAATGTAGAGAAAGGTTAAGGTAGTAGTTTGAAAGCTTCAAGTATGCTACACATCTCTCTCTCCCCCTCTCCCCCCCCCCCCCCTTCCTAACCCATCACTTGATTACAGCGCACTATACATTCATACAACCATGTGACACTCAAGAAAGTCCTTCTTTGGGATGTTATTCAACTCATGTGTCACGCTGGCTTGAATGTCGGTTACGTCGTCAAAGGGTTGATCCTTCATGTGAATTTCTGCACTTTGTTGTTATGTACAGGGCTATTACAAATGATTGAAGCGATTTCATAAATTCACTGTAGCTCCATTCATTGACATATGGTCACGACACACTACAGATACGTAGAAAAACTCATAAAGTTTTGTTCGGCTGAAGCCGCACTTCAGGTTTCTGCCGCCAGAGCGCTCGAGAGCGCAGTGAGACAAAATGGCGACAGGAGCCGAGAAAGAATATGTTGTGCTTGAAATGCACTCACATCAGTCAGTCATAACAGTGCAACTACACTTCAGAGCGAAGTTCAACAAAGATCCACCAACTGCTAACTCCATTTGGCGATGGTATGCGCAGTTTAAAGCTTCTGGATGCCTCTGTAAGGGGAAATCAACGGGTCGGCCTGCAGTGAGCGAAGAAACGGTTGAACGCGTGCGGGCAAGTTTCACGCGTAGCCCGCGGATTTCTTTCTGTGGGGTTATGTGAAAGATTCAGTGTTTAAACCTCCTCTACCAAGAAACGTGCCAGAACTGCAAGCTCGCATCAACGATGCTTTCGAACTCACTGATGGGGACATGCTGCGCCGAATGTGGGAGGAACTTGATTATCGCCTTAATGTCTGCCGAATCACTAAAGGTGCACATATCGAACATTTGTGAATGCCTAAAAAAAAAACTTTTTGAGTTTTTGTATGTGTGTGCAAAGCATTGTGAAAATATCTCAAATAATAAAGTTATTGTAGAGCTGTGAAATCGCTTCAATCATTTGTAATAACCCTGTAGTACGTTCGTCATCCGTCCCGATTGTTTTCCAGAAAAGAACTGTCCGCGTTCTGAATTTCAGTCAAGTCGCAGCAGGAGTCAACGTGACGTTGTTTTTGAGCGAGAGTCAAGGAGTGCACGACAAACTGTGCATACATGCTTCTCTTCTGCAAAACATTCTGGAGAATATCTTCATCGCTTGATCTAGTGATGTTGCTCCACTGCGATTTGTGAGACAACAAAGGCCACACGTCCATTACTTAACACTGTCTCGGAATTTGATGGATTAACTATATCCATGTTAGTTTTCCCTATCAACTATGGTACACCCCGTTCAATGCAACATGTCAATCAAAGCCGACTAATAATATATACCGTGTCCCCATAAAGTTAGTAACAAAGACTATGCACTTGCAGTTCATGAAGATAGAGTGGAAAGATATATATGGCAACAGGAGCTAAAGATGTATTCGACAGATGCGTAACGGCGATTCGGCTGCTAAGCATATCAACCTCAGCTGCAAAGAATCTCCACACATACTGCCTCCGCTGCGCCAGCAAAATTACTTACATCACGATAAAAGGTCATGTATATCATCGCTGCAGAATTCTGCTTACGTTCGTTCTCATTATACCACTCATTTTCAAGCTATATCTGCGAATGACTTCGCATTTCACCGTCCTCGTTTTAATATCGTTGTCTCTCTGAGCCTCCATTGTTCACTCCTTCGCGCAGGTTGACGCCATCTCGACTTAATTGGGTATCGATCTCCCTCGCCACACATTTCTTATGCTGTCGCTGCATATCCATCTCTGAATGAGCGAGTCCGCATTCTATACGACCATATGTAACACGTAAGCGAAACGCTCGGATACCGAGGAGCGGTGTCTGCGTAATTGCATCTCTGGCGCTCCACAGCTTGTCTGTTTGAACAGTGGAGTTCATTGGCTACGTGCGGCAATTCCTGCAAAGAAAGACCAAGTGAAAATATCCTGTGTGGAAAACAAGTTGGTGTCTCAGAAACGAATGTAATATGCGGGCTAGTTTAAATTTCTACTCTGGACCGTAGTATCATTCCCAGACAATGCATTAATTTGTTGATAACGGCAAGCTCTGGACGGTAGAGTCCTTGATAAAGACGGTATGGGTCTGCAAAATCGCCTTCTATAACAAACCTCTTCTACGAAATAATAGGTATAACGCCGCCGATAGTAGTTCTGTATTTTGCATGTCTTCTTTTTTTCCCTAAAACTTTACATTTTGTCACTAAGGTCTAAAGCAGTTCTAGTGTTCAAATGGTTCAAATGGCTCTGGGCACTATGGGTCTTAACTTCTGAGTCCCCTAGAACTTAGAACTACTTAAACCTAACTAACCTGAGGACATCACACACATGCATGCCCAAGGCAGGATTCGAACCTGCGACCGTAGCGGTCGCGCAGTTCCAGACTGTAGCGCCTAGAACCGCGCAGCCACCCCGGCCGGCCGGTTCTAGTGTCTATGAGTCATTATTAGTTTCAGGCTTCTTTCTACTAAATGCTTCGACATGAACTTGAGCAAAGACGGAGCAGGCAACCGCCGTTTGACATTTGTCCAACTGTGCCGTTCGACACTTTCAAATTGCTCACCTTTGATTTAACCGTGCTTTTGTTAGGTTTCTTAGTTCAGATTGGCATTTCGTTGGCAGAGCACCATCCGAAGGAAGAAGGAAAGTAAACCATCTGGTCATCATAGACGATGTCCAAACTCATAATAGACTGGGACGAGGAGGGCAATCATCGCCGTCCTTTCAAAAGACTTTCAGCGATTTAGGAAACAACGAAAAAACTACATCTGGATGGCTACACGAAGATCAGAATCCGGCTCCACAGTACGGTATTATGAGACATGTATTACCAGTGTGCAGTATCTAAGGAACAGGGACAAAATGGTTCAAATGGCTCTGAGCACTATGGGACTTAACGTCGAACAGGGACAGATAATGCTTCTGACAGTGGGCGTAGACGATAGCACTGAACACGTAATCCGGAAGAGTTAAGCTCAAATTCTAATTCTATTACCCTTAACAGGGTACGGCTCGGTCGCTGCCAGGCTACGAATCGAAAAACGGACGTTTTCGATTCTCAGCTGGACCTATGGTATTTTTGTTACTTTTCTTTTATTTGGAAATTATCTGTAGGTGTCAAAAAAGCCGAGTTGTATCGTGGTTTAGGATCTACGTTACTTGATTTTTTCGAGGCTATAAATAAAACTAAATAACTTCGTCCTTTCTAAGGGGCGAAATATGCGATGGGAATTGAACAAGTTTTGCCCATGCACCTTCTTGCTATTTGAAACCAGACTTGTCTGGGGTATCATGGAGTTTTAGCTTTCTATGGTGCGTCGTAGTGCTGAAAGACTAGGAAAAACGGAAGCATCTTCCGAGAAGGTGGGCACCAAACTGATGCCAGCCTAGAAGCTAAAATTTCGGCAGCGGTGCTAAAAATAGAGATTCGGTGCGAACCGCAAGCTTCCGAAATGGGTGTGAGACGGCCAGCTGCAAGACGGGTTTAAGGACGGCAGTGATTATCCCCGCACGGCGGCAGCGCGGTTACGCAAGAGTGCGTACGCCAGGCCACGCCAGCCAGTCGGCCTGAGCCGCGCGCTTTCCTCGCGGCTGTTTGTTTTGCTCCGCAGCTGCGAGCACGGCCGTAGCGTTTCGTAACGCCCGCTCGCTCGCTCACTCTCGCGGCCCGAGTTGACTGACCTCCAGCTACTGGGTCAGCACACCGGCCCACCCCGGCCGTTCCAGCCACACTCCTGGTTTCGTACCTCGTTACTGGATCGACGTCCACAATCTTCTCAATTCGTCAGGTACTGCAGAAGAAGTCCGGCCGTGAAATGGTACAGCAGAATTAAAGGTAAAATTTTCCTTTGCTCTGAAGTTTAAGCAGCCGTAACGAACGCTACCATGTGACCCTTTCTCCTGCAAGACACTCAGAATGTAATGAGGAAGTCGTAAATCTGGTAATGGGGGGAAGTGTGTACAGAGAGACCTCGGCCGGAATACTGCAAGCAGGTTAAAATAGATGTGTCTTGCGTAGTAATGCAGAGATGAAGAGGCTTGCACGGCATACACTAGCGAGCTTTAGCTATGTACATATTCAAGTCGGAAGAAATGATTGATTTAAGAATGTTGTAGTGTTGAGACAGGAAAATGTGGTATTACCATTATTTTTTACATGGTCCAGCCACTTTAATGATGACTAACGCTGATGTTCTAAGCAAAGAAGAGAAAGCAGAAAGGTGGAAGGAGTATTTAGAGGGTCTATACAAGGGCGATGTACTTGAGGACAACATTATGGAAATGGAAGAGAATGTAGATGAAGATAAAATGGGAGATCCGATACTGCGTGAAGAGTTTGACAGAGCACTGAAAGACCTGAGTCGAAACAAGGCCCCGGGAGTAGACAACATCCTATTAGAACTACTGACAACCTTGGGAGAGCCAGTCCTGACAAAACTCTACCATCTGGTGAGCAAGATGTATGAGACTGGCGAAATACCCTCAGACTTCAAGAAGAATATAATAATTCCAATCCCAAAGAAAGCAGGTGTTGACAGATGTGAAAATTATCGAACCATCAGTTTAATAAGTCACAGCTGCAAAATACTAACGCGAATTCTTTACAGACGAATGGAAAAACTGGTAGAAGCCAACCTCGGGGAAGATCAGTTTGGATTCCGTAGAAATATCTGAACACGAGAGGCAATACTGAGCCTACGACTTATCTTAGAAGCTAGATTACGGAAAGGCAAACCAACGTTTCTAGCATTTGTAGACTTAGAGAAAGCTTTTCACAATGTTGACTGGAATACTCTCTTTCAAATTCTGAAGGTGGCAGGGGTAAAATACAGGGAGCGAAAGGCTATTTACAATTTGTACACAAACCAGATGGCAGTTATAAGAGTCGAGGGGCATGAAAGGGAAGCAGTGGTTGGGAAGGGATAAAGACAGGGTTGTAGCCTCTCCCCGATGTTATTCAATCTCTATATTGAGCAAGCAGTGAAGGAAACAAAAGAAAAATTCGGAGTAGGTATTAAATTCCATGGAGAAAAAATAAAAACTTTGAGGTTCGCCGATGACATTGTAATTCTGTCAGAGACAGCAAAGGACTTGGAAGAGCAGTTGAACGGAATGGATAGTGTCTTGAAAGTAGGATATAAGATGAACATCAACAAAAGCAAAACGAGGATAATGGAATTTAGTCGAATTAAGTCGGGTGATGCTGAGGGAATTAGATTAGGAAATGAGACACTTAAAGCAGTAAAGGAGTTTTGCTATTTGGGGAGCAAAATAACTGATGATGGTCGAAGCAGAGGATATAAAATGTAGACTGGCTATGGCAAGGAAAGCGTTTCTGAAGAAGAGAAATTTGTTAACATCGAGTATAGATTTAAGTGTCAGGAATTCGTTTCTGAAAGTATTTGTATGCAGCGTAGCCATGTATGGAAGTGAAACATGGACGATAAATAGTTTGGACAAGAAGAGAATAGAAGTTTTCGAAATGTGGTGCTACAGAAGAATGCTGAGGATTAGATGGGTAGATCACATAAGTAATAGGAAGTATTGAATAGGATTGGGGAGAAGAGAAGCTTGTGGCACAACTTGACTAGAAGAAGGGCTCGGTTGGTAGGACATGTTCTGAGGCATCAAGGGATCACCAATTTAGTATTGGAGGGCAGCGTGAAGGGTAAAAATCGTAGACCAAGAGATGAATACACCAAGCAGATTCAGAAGGATGTAGGTTGCGGTACGTACTGGGATATGAAGAAGCTTGCACAGGATAGAGTAGCATGGAGAGCTGCATCAAACCAGTCTCAGGACTGAAGACCACAACAACAAACAAAGGCTGATGTTCGACGTCAACGGAACGGGCAATAACCACTCACAGACTGCAGGTGGCAGTCCTACCAGTGAAGGTTACATAAAGCATGTGGAGGGACGCGGAAAACAGTTCAGTCGTTGTAGTAATGCGGAAACGGAGCGATTTATCTTATGTCCACTGGCTTTCGGGCCGAGTGGGGAGGCATTTCCGAAATGGCATAGTTTGTAAATTGTTTGCGTGCCGCCGTGATTAGAGTATACCATGCATGGCACAATGGTGCTACACACAAAATAGTGCCGAGACAATTGTTGCCATAGATGACAGGGCTGAACGACGGCTGAGGAGACATGTTTGGGCGACTGTTGATCAACTCATGGCTCAGATAAACCAAGGGGCTACCAAGAGCGTCTCGTCAACTGCCGTTCAGCGAACGCTGCTTACTAGAAAGGATTAATGGAGTACATCGAGAACGTTCAAAGAAGAGCAGAACGTTTTGTACTAACGATATGTAGGGGAGGCACTGTCACGATAATGATACAGGGTTTGGGGTGGACATTAAGGCCCACCGTACATTATATCATACGTTGCACACGTCTTTTTATTTTGTATCGTGATCATTATATGGAATGCTGTAGGCAGCTTAAAACTGTTTTTGTGTACAGTTGGTGGATACCGCTTCACAAGAGTGGTAATTTTCAGTTGAAAAAAATGCCATTATTGCACGGTTAGCATTTCTCTTAGAGCTACTCTGGAACGGCAGAATAATGTGCGGCAGGTAAAAATTTTATCCTATACTGAAACTGCTTGTATTGATATAAATGTTTGCCTTATGGTTTTAATATTAGACCACAATAATAATTACGCATGGTGTTGTTTCTGGTTGTAAAATCTTTATCTAGGATTACGTAATAGAGTAGTACTTTGTCGTACGATATATCGTGCATTGGGAGACAATCACTACTTTTAAACGTAATTCAGGAAACGTTTCTTTCTTTTTTTTTACTTTTAGCGTAAAATAATATTTGCATTGTTTCTTGAGGTCATTGTGCTAGATTCTTATGCAGGTCTTATTATCATGTCAAAAATGTTGTTATAATCGTTAGAAGCCCCGTGATGCAGAAGACACTCTAAAACTAGTTGAGAATCTCAGCGATATAGATAGTATCTGCAGTGGAGTAGAACGAGCTGATTAACTGGATTTAGTCCTTCTTCCACCAAGCGATGGAAATGACCCCGATTGTGATCATGCTCCCACTGACGATGAAAAACTCGTTAGTGGCACCGGTAAAGCAGTTCTTTCGCGGGCAATAGAAGTACGAGCCACTTCAGAAGAAAACAGCCTCTGAGAGAACGCAACAATGGATAAGAACACACCAGAACTATGAATGAAATATAAAACAATATCACGGGAATGGGTATCAAACGGACTGAAAACCGTGAATATTGGCAGTCAAGTATATTTCGCTGGCAATACACTGAAGGGCCAAAGAAACTGGTACGGGAATGCGTATTCAAATATGTAAACAGGCAGAATATGGCGCTGCGGTCGGCAATGCCTATATAAGATAACAAGTTTGTGGCGCATTTGTTAGATTGGTTACTGCTGCTACAATGGCAGGTTATCAAGATTTAAGTGGGTTTGAACGTGGTGTTATAGTCGGCGCACGAGCGATGGCAAACAGCATCTCCGAGGTAACGATGAAGTGGGGACTTTCCCGCACGACCATTTCACGAGTGTAGCGTGAATATTAGGAATCCGGTTAAACATCAAATCCCCGACACCTCTGAGGCCGGTAAAAGATCCTCCAAGAACGGGACCAACGACGACTAAAGACAATCGTTCAACGAGACAGAATTACAATCCTTCCGCAAATTGGTGCAGATTTCAGTGCTGGGTCATCAACAAGTATCAGCGTGCGAACAATTCAACTAGACATCATTTTGGGCTTTCGGAGCCGAAGACCCACTCATGTACCCTTGATGATTGCACGAGATATACTTTACGCCTCGCCTGGGCCCGTCAACACCGACACTGGACTGTTGTTGACTGGAAACATGTTGCCTGGTAGGACGAGTCTCGCTTCAAATTGTATCGAGCGGATGAGCATGTACGGGTATGGTAGAGACAACCTCATAAATCCATGGACGCCGGTAACTGATTTTTCCGTTGTCAGTGAGCACCTTACCCCAGCGAGTTCACCCATCAGACGCTGTTAGACAATGTGGTGGGTGCACAAGGTGTTGGCTCTGAACTCCGTCTCACACACAATAATTCCAGGAAGTATGTAGTAGGCGTCACCAGACATGTGTTGCTAAGGCTGGACATTTAACTGAACAACAACGAATCCTGATCTCAGTCCAATCGAATACACGTGGCAGTTGCTTGACAGACTTGTTCTAAGTCGACGCAGTACACTCCAGAGCTTCCAAAAACTGACAGCAGCTACCACTACAGAATTAGAATGGATAGTACAGCGTATGGGCTAACAGAAACATTTGTATAAATTTTGAGAGCGGATATCTCACAACAAAAGAAGGGAAAAAAGTCCACAAACAAGTATTCGTATTGGTACTATTAATGAAAGAGTATCTTGCAAATGCCAAGCCAGAAATTGAGAACAAATGTTCAAAATGTCCTCCCCTTTCTTTTACACACGTGTATACTCGTATCATGGACTGTCGAACGTCCATTAAGTATCTTCAATGATCATCATCATCATCATCATCATCATCATCATCATCATCATCATCATTTAAGACTGATTATGCCTTTCAGCGTTCAGTCTGGAGCATAGCCCCTCTTGTAAAATTCCTCCATGATCCCCTATTCAGTGCTAGCATTGGAGCCTCTTCTGATGTTAAACCTATTACTTCAAAATCATTCTTAACCGAATCCAGGTACCTTCTCCTTGGCCTGCCCCGACTCCTCCTACGCTCTACTGCTGAACCCATGAGTCTCTTGGGTAACTTTGCTTCTCCCATGCGTGTAACATGACCCCACCATCTAAGCCTGTTCGCCCTGACTGCTACACCTATAGAATTCATTCCCTGTTTTTCTTTGATTTCCTCATTGTGGACACCCTCCTGCCATTGTTCCCATCTACTAGTACCTGCAATCATCCTAGCTACTTTCATATCCGTAACCTCAACCTTGTTGATCAGGTAACCTGAATCCACCCAGCTTTCGCTCCCATACAACAAAGTTGGTCGAAAGATTGAACGGTGCACAGATAATGATGATTAAATAAATTCAAAACTTAAAAGAAATTATCTGAAAGGTGCAAATCTAAATCTTCCAAATATTAAGATCATGCAAGTCATAAACTAATATGCCGTCTGGTGTGCCGAACGGTTCTAGGCGCTTCAGTCTGGAACCGTGCTGCTGCTACGGTCGCAGGTTCGAATCCTGCCTCGAGCATGGCTGTGTGTGATGTCCTTAGGTTAGTTAGGTTTAAGTCTAGGGGACTGATGACCTCAAATGCTAAGTCCCATAGTGCTTAGAGCCATTTTAACCATAAACTGATATAACAATGGTTCAAATGGCTCTGAGAACTATGGGACTTAACTTCTGAGGTCATCAGTCCCCCAGAGCATAGAACCACTTAAACCTAACTAACCTAAGGACATCACACACATCCATGCCCGAGGCAGGATTCGAACCTGCGACCGTAGCAGCAGCACGGTTCCAGACTGAAGCGCCTAGAACCGCTCGGCCACACCAGCCGGCTAATATAACAATATTTTCGTTATAACGACGTTGTAGAAAATGGTTTTCAACTCATTTCAGTCTGCCTGACTACATCAGATAGACTATGCTGACGAATTTTGTATTTTGGAAACAATTTCCATCGCTCAGTAGCTTGCTGTTTCAGGCGCCCGTGAACTTTCTTGTTCCTTGGAGAAAAAAACTTTTGACTGCCCTCACATTACTTCTGATTAGAAACACAGCAGAGCGCTCTGGTTCTCCACTGATTCTCACTTAAAAGCTGAAAGGGAAGGGCGCGGGTGAGTGCAGTGGAGGGGGGGGGGGGGGGAGAAAGAAAGAAAGGAAGAGCGTGCTGTGAATATGTCAAAAAGAGAGAGGTACGAGAAAGGAAGCGGGGCGAATGTGAGCGTGAGAGACCGGCCGTGTCACTTTCCAAGAGCAATGAACGTCACGTTGGACGCAGAAGGCAGAAGCAGAAGCACTGCACCGCGTTTACTGTGACGGACAACGCCAGGCGTGCCAGCCGTGACGAGCCGCGCAAAGCCGGCTGGCTTGCTACCTGCTAATTTACGCTCACGGCCATCCCCGCTTTAATCCGATTAACTACGCAAATAGCTCCCAAATCCCTCAAACCCTACACAGGACGTTTTAGCCCTGCGAAATTTGACACAGAGGACGACATTTTATACAGCAGCGTTCGGAGTCTTTCTCTATCTCTTTTTTTTTTTTAAAGCACTTTGTGGACGAGTGTAAAACCGAGAGATGGAGCGGCGAGGAACAGCGACGGAACAGGATAAGCGACCCAGAGCATGAAATATGAAAGCTCAACGACTATAAAGACTGAGTTGTACATACTTCTCCTACGTCTTGTACAGCAACACCAAAGTAAAGAGAGGTAAAATATCAAATACTTTGCTATTGCTACAACTACGACTGCATGTCTTCCGAGATACGGTGGGAATACAATGTCGAGTCATAAACACCTCCAACTATGCGGAATACAGACTACGTAAAACACAAGGAGCATAACTGCAAATAGCCATCCAGAACGGTGTAGTCTACAGTGCTACCCGTAGTTTTTGAATGGAGCAATGCAAACGATTCATGTCGCGAATGCTTCCTCACGGACGTTCCGCCAATATATGAAATGTTTTTATAGAGCCCCGCTACACATTTATTATCGCTTCTGGCCTGATACAAGGCGCATTGTCTTGTTGATAGATTCTACCTTCCCCTGGAGTGAGAGATCATGATGGGTGAGTGACGTCGCCTCCTAGAACGCTATTATGTTCCTAGAGGATACAATTATTTTGCTTGAGGATGCTATAATGAACAAAGACAATTTTACAAAAACATTGCCCAGGCCTTAACGTTTGACTGCCTGTTCCCTAGTTTTGTTTTGTTACTGAACTATCGCAGTCCATGGCACCTGCTACACGACTTAACACCTCAAAAGCAAAGTATATTAAAATCACCTTGCGCAGGAGTTCCTTTTTCGCAAACGTTCATCTTCGACGAATATCTCTGACCACACCACCTCGTCCTCCAACTCTCTTGGGGAGAGGCGAACGAGGTAACGAACACGATTTTAGGTTTCTTTCGCATTTATCCCAGCATTATGGCTTGATTAAAATTGCTTGCTTTGGACCCGTTTTCTTGCAATAAGAGCGTTCATCCCAAATCTCGTGTCTGGTCCTTTTACCTCGCATTTCATCAAACAGGGTAACAATACCAAACACACACGCATTGCATATTTCATACGCAGCACTAGCCCATCACTACTGGATCCTTTCGCGTCTTTTACCTCGCATTTCATCAGACATAACAATATCAAATAAACACGCATTGCATATTTCATACGCAGCACTAGCCCATCACTACTGGATCCTTTCGCACAAAACGAGATCGGCGTCACAAATTCAATTACCATTATCACAGGGATAAAAAAAATGCTGTCACGATACAAGTAAGTTACAGTCTCGACATATGTAGGTAGTTGTAATTTCGAATCTTGATAGGTGATAATTATTTATTTTTAAAACATTATAAAAATTACTTTGGTTATTGATATTCAATTAACTGGTTAACATGTTAGTATTTAAAATTTTTAATCCTTTGTCGCGTCGTTTTCATCATCATTCCATTCCATTAGAACTACTGACGGCCTTGGGAGAGCCAGTCCTGACAAAACTCTACCATCTGGTGAGCAAGATGCATGAGACAAACGAAAACCCTAAGACTTCAAGAAGAATATAGTAATTCCAATCCCAAAGAAAGCAGGTGTTGACAGATGTGAAAATTACCGAACTATCAGTTTAATAAGTCACAGCTGCAAAATACTAACGCGAATTCTTTACAGACGAATGGAAAAACTGGTAGAAGCCGACCTCGGGGAAGATCAGTTTGGATTCCGTAGAAATATTGGAATACGTGAGGCAATAATGACTCTATGACTTATCTTAGAAGAAAGATTAAGGAAAGGCAAACCTGCGTTTCCAGCATTTGTAGACTTAGAGAAAGTTTTTCTCAATGTTGACTGGAATACTCTCTTTCAAATTCTACAGGCGGGCCGGCCGCGGTGGTCTAGTGGTTCTAGGCGCGCAGTCCGGAACCGCGGGACTGCTACGGTCGCAGGTTCGAATCCTGCCCCGGGCATGGATGTGTGTGATGTCCTTAGGTTAGTTAGGTTTAAGTAGTTCTAAGTTCTAGGGGACTGATGACCACAGAAGTTAAGTCCCATAGTGCTCAGAGCCATTTTTTTTCTACAGGCGGCAGGGGTAAAATACAGGGAGCGAAAGACCATTTACAATTTGCACAGAAACCAGATGGCAGTTATAAGAGTCAAGGGACATGAAAGGGAAGCAGTGGTTGGGAAGGGAGTGAGGCAGGGTTGTAGCCTCTCTCCGATGTTATTCAATCTGTATATTGAGCAAGCAGTAAAACAAACTAAAGAAAAATTCGGAGTAGGTATTAAAATCCATGGAGAAGAAATAAAAACTTTGAGGTTCGCCGATGACATTGTAATTCTGTCAGAGGCAGCAAAGGACTTGGAAGAGCAGTTGAACGGAATGGACAGTGTCTTGAAAGGAGGATATAAGATGAACATCAACAAAAGCAAAACGAGGATAATAGAATGTAGTCGAATTAAGTCGGGTGATGCTGGGGGAATTAGATTAGGAGATGAGACACTTAAAGTAGTAAAGTAGTTTTGCTATTTGGGGAGCAAAATAACTGATGATGGTCGAAAAAGAGGATATAAAATGTAGACTGGCAATAGCAAGGAAAGCGTTTCTGAAGAAGAGAAATTTGTTAACATTGAGTATAGATTTAAGTGTCAGGAACTCGTTTCTGGAAGTATTTGTATGGAGTGTAGCCATGTATGGAAGTGAAACATGGGCGATAAACAGTTTGGACAAGAAGAGAATAGAAGCTTTCGAAATGTGGTGCTACAGAAGAATGCTGAAGATTAGATGGGTAGATTACATAAGTAATGAGGAGGTATTGAATAGAATTGGGAAGAAGTTTGTGGCACAACTTGACAAGAAGGGACCCGTTGGTAGGACATGTTCTGAGGCATCAAGGGATCACAAATTTAGCATTGGAGGGCAGCGTGAGGCATCAAGGGATCACAAATTTAGCATTGGAGGGGAGAGTGGAGGGTAAAAATCGTAGAGGGAGACCAAGAGATGAATACACTAAGCAGATTCAGAAGGATGTAGGTTGCAGTAAGTACTGGGAGATGAAGAAGCTTGCACAGGCTAGAGTAGCACGGAGAGCTGCATCAAACCAGTCTCAGGACTGAAGACAACAACAACACTGACTTTTTATTTGCTCTTATTTGTTCTTGCTCTTATTTCTTCTTCCCCTCACTCTTTCCCCATTTCCTGTCGTGCCTATAACCTATAACCGAGTGCCAAACAGGACTGTTCATCAGCTTCTATCGTATAAGCTCGTGTAGCCAGTGTGATGATAGTTTCAGGTAAAAGTAAGAAATTACGGTTCACTTGTAGTTTTGAAACTGAAAGTTTTCTGTCTTGAGTTTGCTCATAGAGATCAGCTTTAAACGCCGTTAACAATGTGAGCGTAATTTATAGTTCTGCCCCAGATTGTTACCTGCCGTTTTCTTGGATAAAATTTCTACTGTTTTTTTTTGTGTTTGCCAAACCCTACTTTGGCCAGCAAGGTCGCCGGATCTCTCCTCAACTGAGAACGTCTGGCGCACTATGGGCCCTCCAACCGTCCCCGGATTTTGACGATCTAACGCGACAGAATTTGGCACGATACCCCCATGGGAGCATCCGACAACTAGAGGTGGGCCAACGCATTACCGACTTGCTCAATTTGTGAAGCTCTGTTTCTCGAATAAAGCATCCAGTTTTTCTGAAATTGTAAGCATTTGTTTGTCTGCATATCACGTCTACCGATTTCCGTCCCATTAAGTGACTATCAGAGAGTAGAAAAGGAGAGCCTAAGGCTCGGTATCGTCGTTCCAATCAGCAATTTTCGACACATTATGCTAGGCTCCGACGATTCAATAAAAGTTATCAGGGAACCATTTACTTCAATCAGTAACCCATTTTGAGTGTGTAACCTGTTAATACCGACAAAGGTGTCGAACTGGACAGAACCTTGTAAGTTAATCTCCGACCGATCACTGTGTCAACATCTTCCACTGGCGGCATTGGCTGCGGTACGAAGGGGCATGTGCTCGGCGCACCGCACTCCCGGGCGTTGCCAGTTTTCTTGACCCTGGAACCGCTGCTATTCGGTCAGGTAGCTCTTCAGTTGACCTCACAGGGCTGAGTGCACCCACTTCCAGTCCTCCCATCAAGGAAAAATCCCTGACAGTACAGGGAATCGAACCACGGAACTGCATGGCAGTCAGCCGCGCTGACCACTCTGCTACGGAGGTGGTCAAATTTGTAAGTGACAGAATAGTAAATTTGAGACGTACATGGTAAGATTCAAAGAAAAAAGTGAAAGATGTGCCACCTCCTGCTAAGGCCGGTAGACACACAAACAAAACTGATGGAAAAGTTTCGGTTCACAAGATGCGGACGGACACAGGTTCGGAGAAGTTTCAACCATCCCAGCGGAAATTCATGTCTCGCACGAAAAGAACGAGTAGTTGTACAGCTGCGTTTGTGTATAATCCTGACAGTGACGCATTTGTACCACTTTGGGGCGTCGACAGCAATAGTCTGATGGCGGGACTTCCGATAAACAAAGCAAAATTAATGCAATTGGCTTAAACTCCAGACATGCTTCTTTTAAAGCAAAGACTCAACAGTGAAAAACGACCTTCTTTGGCCAAGTATGTTGCCTGACAACACACCAGGAAGCGTTGGCCCACAGTCCAGTGATGCCAGCTCGCATTACATCTACTGGTCTGCCCAGGCCTACAAATCAAGGTGCGACGGAGCTTACAACGTGGCGCTAAGCAGGCGGTGTTATCGAGCAGCGACCGCCTGCCGCCTCCAAGGGATCGTTTGGCGCGGTCGAGGGCCGCGTCGACGGCGTCATTAGCGACTGCGCTGCGGCTTCGGAAGGCGAGCGAAGATTGGCCGAACGGCGCGTGTTTGCTGTAATGTAATGTGTGCTTCGCTGCCTACTCTGCTAATGCCCGTCCGCTGGAAATGAGGCGCCTGTAGAGCTTCCTACCGACCAATAAAAGTAGTTTCAAACAAGCTACCAGTCCGATAAACTGCACTTTCCAATGTGTATCTTCTCTGTTAAGTAACTGTACTAGCTCAAGACACATCTGCATCTATAATCTGCTAATAGTTGTGAAGTGAATGGGAGAAGATACTAATTTACATGTACCACATATTAAGAGTTTCTTCCCGTTCCATTCATGTATGGAGCGCAGGACGAATGACTGTTTAAATTGCTCCACATGCTTGAGCAACATTCTACGATAAGTCTCACGAGTATATCTAAATTCTTGAAATTTGGTAAGTAAATTGAAATCTGTATTAAGGCATCTCCGAGTTCACCCTCTCCCATGTGTCACATATGTGTGTGACGATTCATGGTGTCCTTCCTTGTAGACGTGCAATATTCCCTATTTGTTCTGTTTGGTACGGGTCCCACACAACTGAGAAATATTCTAGTGTGGGTCGCACGAAAGCTTTCAGATCAGTGATCTCCACTGTAGGCTGATCGCATTTTTCCAGCGTGCCTTCAATGAACCGAACTGAACAATCGGCTGTACCTTTCAGATCAGTGATCTCCACTGTAGGCTGATCGCATTATTCCAGCGTGCCATCAATGAACCGAACTGAACAATCGGCTGTACCTATAAATGGAAGATCATATCCCTGCAAGTTGTTACAATGAGGTATTTGTATATCTCTACAAGTTGTTAAGCGGACATATTTGTACGAATCGTTGTTTCCAACTGTGATTCACTGATATTATAGTCAAAGGAAACTACTTTCTTATACAACCATACAACCAAGTGCACAATTTTTTTATTTCTGAACATTTACAGCAAGTTGCATTTCTTTATACCATTTACTAATCCTATCACAGTCCGACGGGATATTAGTCCAGGTTTCTTCAAACATTGCTTCGATATAGATAACTGCATCATCTGCAAAAAGTCTGGCATTCTCTGCCATGTCATTAACATACAACATGAACAGAAAGGGTCCAAACACATCTGCCACGAGTATGCCTGAAGTTAATTCTAGATATGTCGATGACTCTCCATCCAATACCAAAAAATAGTCAATCCAACCACAAACTGCGTATGTACCCAGTATGATCAAACTCTCATCAATAAACCTTGCTGTGGTACTAAGTTAAATGTTTTTACGCGTGGCTTTCAGGAGATTATGTAAGAAAAGCGTTGGTTGGGTTTCGCATGAGCTAATTTAGTGTACATAACTTTTGGTGGTGATCACGAGTTATGTAACTCCACGAGAATTTGTTGCAAAAAGTAATAAAGCTCGCTCTTCGACCAAACTCTCCGAAGTTCAAAAAAATTCAAATGGCTCTGAGCAATATGGGACTTAACTTCTAAGGTCATCAGTCCCCTAGAACTGAGAAGTACTTAAACCTAACTAACCTAAGGACATCACACACATCCATGCCCGAGGCAGGATTCGAACCTGCGACCGTAGCGGTCGCGCGGTTCCAGAATAGCGCCTAGGACCGTTCGGCCACCCCAGCCGGCTCCGAAGTTCACTTTCGGCAAAATCTGACTGCTGGTTACGGGGAATGCGCATATGGAACCCACGTCTGATGATGTCCGTTCCACGTTACATGATGAATTTGAATATTTTTAAATACAATGGTTTTTATATATCAATGAAAAGTCTCAAAAGACAGTAATAGATGAGGAAATCTGGGTATATACAAAAACTCAGTACACTGACAACATTGCGTTCTGTGCGTAACTACTACAATCAAACCAGCTCTATGAAATACGCTTAAATCTGTAAATAGTTCTCAGCATACGTATGAGAGTATGACGGAATATGATAGATAACTTTTTTCGATAGCGGCGGAGCACTCTTTACTGAATTGCGAAGGAGAATCGTTGGCATATTGGAGGCACAAACTCTGATAGAGGTGGCTGGATTGTTAACTATAGCGCCAGTTAAAAATAACAGTTAGCTTTGAAATTGATGCATGTGTCCTGACAGCTTTTTAAAGACTTGTGGATTAAACGTGAACACGACTCAGTTATTTTGCATTCTTAAAACCCACTTTCGGGGAGTCGTGGCGAGAATAATCCCTCGTCTAACCTTGAATTTGCATCGCCCAAAGTTTCTCTGAACTGACTGCTGAAGAAGCATGGCACCAATCCAAACAAAAGTTGAGCTGGAACCTAAACACGGGCTTCTATATCGTCTGGAATCTTATTCTGTGCAAAATCATCAATGCCGTGCCATCACATGAAACAAAGCATCTGATACGAAGTATTTTGTCACAATTACACAATACATGATGTATGGGTGGCTACAGAAAGTGCTCGAGTTACGTTCACAGCCCCCTTTACTTATGGTCCCACCGGAGGCGGTAGGCAAAGCATGTAAGCCGTGGAGCATCGATATGATAATTTCAAAAGCAGTATCACAGTTCTGACGTGACTCTTTGCATTAGAGGGTCTACGTTGTTATGGTATTCGTCTTTCGCTTATATTTTACCTCATATTGCGGTTGTTTAATTTTGGTTCAATTCACACATCTGATGATGACCAAAGGTCGAAAGTTAGTCATTTATGGAATAAAATTGCGCGATCGACATTGAATACTGTAATAAAAAGCCGTATCATATCCTAGACAAACGGGCGCTGTCGACCTAGCTGTTAAACGCTAAAAATAAAAAAAAATCCCACCTACAGGAATTTCTATTTAATTATCGTTGTTGTAAACGTAGGAGGTACAAGCAATGTTACAAGAAAAGGATACTAGACGAGTTGGCGAACAGCGTATCGTCGAAACAGACAAGTATTCAAGTGTTTCATTCATATTCAAGGCCTAGTTCCACATGAAATATGTGTAACCAGTAGCAGCAGGACTAAAACCGTTATGGATGATAATGATTTCCTTCTTATACGAATGTCTTCTCTCTGCATACACAAACCAATATCAAATGTTTTCAGTCCTGTACCAGTTATCCAAATTCGTCTGTGGTTGTTGTGGCCTTCAGTCCGAAGGTGGGTGGGATGCAGTTCTCCATATTAATCTATTCCGTGCAAGTCTCTTCTTCTCTGCATAACTGCTGCAAACCACATCCATTTGAGCCTGTTTACCGTGTGCAAGCGTTGGTCCCTCTATACAATTTTTACCTCCCACACTTTCTTCCATTACCAAACAGACGATTCTTTGATGCCTCAGGATATATCATATCTAACGACCTCATCTTTTAGTGAAGTTATATCATTAAAATTAGCAAAGATATTCTAAACAGTAAACACTACTTATTTATACACATTTCAACACAGACTTAAATGTTAACGAAGTTCGGCTACTTTCTTCAACACAAATACACACCTGTGCTCAGTGTATCCCTATCTCATGTATCACAGTGGCTCCAAGTACTTGTGGAGGGTGTGAGACCTGGGGTAATGCAGAGTGAGGAAACATGAGTTTACAAACATGTACTGCGTTACCGTTTACAGAAACATTTTGATATCAACTTGGAGGCTAGTCTACGAGTTTTCCATCCATCCTGCACTAGGTCCCTAGCGAGTTACAGACCTGAAGCAGGGAGGAACTACTCATTTCTCGTCCTGCACTAGGTTCGTACAGATGCCGACCAATTCCGTAAGCTGTTTTCACTAATACAGCCACAAACGATTCCTTACAATCCTCTTTCAAGATGAAACTCAAGAATGTGCGTTGTTCGGAACAATGGTTATGTATTCCGATGGAAAGGAATCCATTTCAGGTCCACGTTTCTATGTTCCACTCCTTCAACGCCACGCGGTGTACCCTCTCTCTCTCTCTCTCTCTCTCCCCCTGTATGTGTGTGTGTGTGTGTGTGTGTGTGTGTGTGTGTGTGTGTGTGTGTGTGTGTGTTTGTTTGTGTGTGTGAGTGAGCGTGTCTATTTTGCATATGGTTTGATTTCTTATCCCCACTTGCTTCTGTAATGCAAGTACCTGCTGCCAACACAGCAAATGTCGTCGGCATGCGCTGTGTGTCTTGTTTGGAAACAAAATTGTTCCATTCACTCATGATACTTGCTGCTGACAACAGTCATGCCTACTTCTTTCCTCCAGCTTGCATTCTGTATTGCTCGGTTCTGTTTTGGCTTTTTGCTGACAGTGTTAAGTGTACGATATACGTAGCAGTATGAAGGGGTTTACTAATGAAGAGCTGACAGATACACATCTAGTGTATAGGTGCTTTGAATTCAGTGGAGGAGAAGAAACATAACTGGAGTAAGAAACCGAAGAAATCGTACGTTACTTCTCTGCATCTAGTCACGGGAGACCACGCGATCCCTTATAACATAACACCCAGAAAATATCCTTTAACTTTCTTTCTTCATTCTTTCCATTCCTAAGTGTTGATCATGTGTAGTACGAGACCGCTTTTTAAGGATACGACAAATTTTATTTTGTTATTTAACTTAGTGGCCGGATGGCCTTCCCGCCATCATAGTGGTCAAGTTACCCTAGTGGAGGGAAGTCGCGTGCGCCATTTGTCTATAAAACGTGTTCTGTGTGTTGTTTGTGTGTTATATTATCAGCGGCCGAATTTGGGGACCAGCCCAGCATTTGCTTAAACGAGTGTGGGTAACCGCCTAAAAGCCACACTCTGGTTGGTACGTGTACCAGCCGACGCGCGGGTTTCACCCGGGTCTGGTTCACGTTTCTGATTCGCAAGCTAACGCGCTGCGCTTTTCGGTATACGAGCAGGTGAGAAAATACCGTTGCATCTCCGACCTGCGACTATGTGGAAAATCTTGCTCGATTCCGCCTCCTTAGATTGCTCTGGCCTCATTATCAGATTGTTTTTCTCCATCTTCTATAATTCCACTACGGTTCTGCCTGTACGTAGTCAATGGAGTTAACTGTGAGTGACGTCCGCGTGTTCAAGATGCGCACTTTCTGTCACGCTTGAGGTTCAACGGACTTGGTGGCGAAAGCGTCCTTTATCTACGTAGGCTAGTTTTACAAGGACACCGTATCAAGACAATGGCCGTAAGTAAAGGCAGTCACGTAGCGCAGGGAGCGCCGAGGCAGGAATGCGCGGCCAGGCAGGAAGGAAACCCGATACCAAGCTGACAAACTCGGTTCTATCACCCGTCCGCCTCGGACCATGTGGACTTGTGGAGAGTTCGTTGGCTGCGGCTGAGAGACACGCTGGTCAGCACTTGTAGCACTTGCGCGCGCGCGCGTGTGTGTGTGTGGGGGGGGGGGAGGGGAGAGAGAGAGGGGGGAGAGAGAGGGAGGGGGAGAGGGAGGGGGAGAGGGAGGGAGGGGGGAGGGAGGGGGAGGGAGGGAGAGGGAGGGGGGAGAGAGGGGGGAGGGGGAGGGAGGGGGGGGAGAGAGAGAGAGAGAGAGAGAGAGAGAGAGAGCGTACGCAATTGTGTCGAGGCCCCACAAAGGGCTCGCTAAACTCACGTATCCTCTGCCATTGCATTACACTCTGTAAAAGTACGCACTGCGCTCTCTACGAGTGTTTGTCGCAGTTCTCCCGCGGTACCCTGACGACAGCCACGATGTAATCCTCTCCTTAGACTTTAGGGCATTGCAGCAGAAACCCACGTTATTTCACAAGTTCGTCCCTAGTCACCTTGCTGGCGGCCGTGCACAAAACACAGCAAATACGCTGTGTAAGAATAATGTAAGAATGGAAAAGAAAGCTGAGGATGTGCTGCAGTTTGGCTTAAAGACACAAAAGCACCAGATAGGCAGTTCCTATGTCGTGCTTAATAATGCAATCAACACTTTAGAAAAATTAAGACACATTTACACGGTCTGTCGACCTAGAGAAAGTGTTCGACTAGATAAAGTGGTGCAAGATGTTCGAAATTCTTTGAAAAATAGGCGTAAGCTACAAGGAAAGGTGAATATTGTACAATGTGTGTAAGTACCAAGAGGGGAAATGTAAGATTGGAAGACCAAGAACGAAAGTTTTAGAAGCTGCAACGTAGTCGCGAATAAAAACAGTGATTCATGAAGCACAGAATCAACTTCTTTCATTCCAGTCTACGATCACAAAAACTGTCGTCGATCTATCCATTTGGGCTGTACTGACCGTCTTCAGATCTCTTTGAAACATTTCCTAATACAGTAACGCCAGGCTGGCATCGTTATGAGATATAAAACAAAATTAGAATAGGTAGCATCGAACAGAACTAAATAATATGGTGCGAAGTAGGCCACAATGCCGGCAGTCATAATGTCCAGTTTGCTGCGAACAGTAGTGACTTTCGCATTGTGATCCTCCCGACACTGTGGCCTATTTGCACCATAGTATAAGTTCTGTTTGATGACGCTTATGCTAATTTTATTTTATATCTCTTGACGATGCCACCTTGGCTTTATTATTTTCGATTAATCGATAGTCGGACGACAGTTTTTGAGATAACGGACTGGATTTAAAGAAACAAGAACGGTGCTCGGATTGGGATCGGTGTCACACACGACGCCGTCTTCACCTCCTACTGTACAGTCTGTACAACGAGGAAGCAATAACGGAAACAGAAGTTCGGGAGTGGGATTAAAATGTAAGGTGAAATGATATCACAGATAAGATTTACTGATGGCGTTGTTACACTCAGGAACGCGAGGAATAAATGCAGGACCTGTTGCACCGAATAAACAGTCTAATGAGTACACAGACGGGATTAGCTAGAAATTAACCATCATCAAAACAGTCAGCCACGAAGTATACAAAGTTCAGGAATTCTACTGATCTGGAAGCAAAATGACACATGACGGACGACGCAGGGAGAATATAAAAAGCAGAATAGCACAAAGAGGGCATTCCTAACCAAAAGAAGTCTACAAATATGAAATTCGGCATTCATTTGAGAAAGAAACTACTGGTAATGTACGTTTGGAGCATATTAATGTAGGGAAGTGAATAATGGACTGTGAGAGAATAGGAAACGAAGAGAATCGAAAGGTTAGAAGAATACTGTAGACAATTACGTGGAAGATAATATATGAGGACGGTCTCCGCAGAATCGGTGAGGAGAGGAACATGTGCAAAATATTACAACTGAAACGATGACAGGACATGTGTTAATACATCAAGAAATAACTCCCATGGTACTAGAGGTAGGTGAGAAAAGTAAAAACGGTAGGCAAAAACAAAGAAAGTCAGAGCATTGATTTTTTGAGACAAGTGGAAGCCTGTACTCGTATATATCTCGAAAGTGAAGATATCCGTTACGGTCTTGATGAAGGGACTACTCCGGGCCGGCCGGAGTGGCCGTGCGGTTCTGGGCGCTACAGTCTGGAGCCGAGCGACCGCTACGGTCGCCGGTTCGTATCCTGCCTCGGGCATGGATGTGTGTGATGTCCTTAGGTTAGTTAGGTTTAATTAGTTCTAAGTTCTAGGCGACTGATGACCTCAGCAGTTAAGTCGCATTGTGCTCAGAGCCATTTGAACCATTTGGACTATTCCGGAATCTATGTCAGGTAATTTCCTGAAACCATGGAAAATTAAAGGCAGAGCATTGGAATGGGATTTGAGCTCCGTTTCTCTGGAATATGTATGCAATGCCTTAACTGTTTAACTTATGTGTCTGTATCGGTTCTTTACTGTTGGATGGGTCCAACACGATCTTAAGTCAACAAACCATGGGAAATGAGTTGTATTTTTGTCTGTTGCTCATAGGTGTTACGGAGTACCACTGATTTATACAGATATTGTCAATGACCGACCTTAAGCTCAGTTGCCATGGATCGCATAACAACACGGATAGTGTAGTGTCTACTCAAGAGTGTCGGTATCTGCTGTAAGCACCATTCGTTACATATTTTCCAGAAACTGTCAATTTAATGCGCGGTTGATGGAAATATAGGATAAAAGTCTTGCATTGTGCATCCTGTTTTAGATACATAAGCTGTGCGAAACACATGATAAAGGAAAACAATGGAAAAGTTATGTCCTGGACGATATCACTCCAAGAGGAAATATGACCTACGGTAACTGCTTTCCGTGCTGGATGTCATGAGTCACCACCATATTCAAATCATAACACCAAACAGCTTCGAGCACTTTTGATAATCAGAATACAGCGGAAGACACTTACACGAAAGCATTTTTGTTTGCAGATTATTATAATGAAACTAAATATCTTCCCCGAGGAATGTTACGCAAGAGGTTTGCATAATTCATAACGCAGCGTGAAGAGGGATAAAATGCGTGAGGGAGTCAAACAAGTATTGATTTCCACGGTGCGAGGGCGAAGCGTCCCTCGCAGAGGGTAGGTCGGGGAGAGAGGAATCCCAGCGAAAGGAGAGCGCCCCTGCGTCAGCTAGAAAATAAACAAGCTCACTAATAGAACAGCTCGCTGCTTAAGGGTTAGGGACGCCATCGACACAGCAATGGGGATGAAGCTACACGAGGGGCCTGTGACTCGACCATACGAAATAAGACATCAGTCAATTCATCAGCACTAATCACCAACACTACCTTGTTTATATCAGTTTAATTCACAATAGTATCTTCAGATAAAATTCTCTAACGTTTCGAAACTTACTGGCTGACTAAAATTTTTTGCAGAGCCGGCAATCTAACCATAAACCTTGCCTTTAGCAGGCAATGCTAGTAACGGCTGAGCTATCCAGGTAGAACTCACAACCTGTTCTCAGAGCTTTACTTCCGCCAGCACATCCTTTTATCTTCAAAATTTCACAGAAGCCCTTCTGCGTAGCTTGCTAGACTAGCACTACTGAAGCAAAGGATGTTGCGGGGAAGTGGCTCAGCCGCATCCTCGCGTATGGATTGTTTCCAAAATGAATTTTCACTATGTAGCGGAGTGTGCGCTGATATAAAATTCTCTGGCGAATAAAATACTTGTCTCGATAGGTTCATTGGTAGAGCACTTGACCGTGAAAGGCCGGGAAGTTTCAAAACATCACATATTTCGCTGTAGAGTGAGAGCTTAGTTCTGGAAACTATCCCCTAGGCTGTGGAGAAGCCATTGCTCCGCGGTCCCCTACTATGAAAATAAAAGAGAGGTACTGATGTAAATGAGCGATTTTCCCAACACACACACGCACCCATGTTGAGAATTAACAGTGACCATTTCTTTCAGCCTTACAAAGGAAGGGGTATGAAATACTTAAGCAATTTAAAATCCAAGTACCGATTCGGACTGTACGAGCGAAGACGAATCAGATGACTGATCACCTGTGGACTGTCTCCATAATTACTGATTTGATGGAAGAACCGCAATGGAGGAATGGGAATCTTTGTTAACGATGTATAGTTGTTTTCGTTAAGCTTTGCTGATGATCATGTCATTCTAGCACAAGACGAACACGATATTGAGTTTTTGACACGGCGTTTATATCAGAAGAATGACAGGTGACGAGTACAGATGAGTCTAACAAAAACCGAACAAGTGGTAGTGAACAGTGACATTAGATATGACGGTGAAGTTTTGAGAGATATTTTTCTACATCTTGGGATTTATTTTAACAAATGTGGATTAGGTAATACAGAAGCAAAATACATAATGCAACAGAGCAAAAAAATAATAGGACGCATGAATTTTTTTTCGTGGGCAAGACACAAAAATATGAAAACAGTGGTTAGGCTAATGGCTGAAACCTATACTATGGATTAGAAATATGAACTTAAAGTGCTGACCTTAAAAAACGACTCCTAGTTGTTGAAATTAATTATTATTTATGAAGGAGCGCCAGGATCAAGAATTGAGGAAAAAACTAATGACGAAAAAACTAATGGAGGCAAATGAAACAGGGACAGAACTGAAAGAAAATAATTAAAATGGTACGGGCATTTCTTGAAAATATCAGGTCATTGGTGGTCAAAGATAATTTTTAAATGGGAACAACCTAACACACGTAAACACGGCAGATCACGACGCTCTTGGAAAGACCAAATTAATAGAGCATCGAGGAGTAAGTAAGGTGTTTGCCCAGAGAAACGAGGCTTGGCAGGAAGTTGTCAGGAATAAAGCAAAATGTAATTATTAATTGACCTCTGTATTAATTAATCCTGCAATAATGATAATAATAACAAATCTGATACGCGAATTCACCCTGAAAAGCAATTTTACAACAATTCCACAGAGATGAACAGGGGACTACTGTATGAGGTGTACTTGCATAAATTTGCAGTTTACTAGAACACAAATAAGTAAAATAGCCCCAAGACGGTGGGTCTCTTGAAAAGATAAGAGTTTAGCCGGCACTTTCAAACTTGGTTCGTGTGGTATCATAGTTTGACACCACCCTCACCGGCGTCTCACAGTTGGCAACGGGAACGCACGTTTCTGACAGACGCCGAGAGCGGCCGATGCGCGGCCGCTGACCACGCCTTCAACAGCTCCAACTCCCGAGAGCCCTCTGCCGCGGCAATACAGGATCGCCGCCTGATTAAATACTTTCGAGACTGCGTTCGAGTCGAACTAGGGCACTGGTTATGCAAGTGAAAGAGTGAGATCCGTGGGGCCACCCAGACAGTATTTATTACTTATATCAGTCATGTATTCTTTTTCTATGGTTAGCTTGATTGTGCCAATTGTATTCCTGAGTTGAGGTTTCATGGTTATTACCGTGTTGTAGAGACTGTCTCGCTTTTTTCCTTATTATTACGAGCAAAAGAGAGTGTCTAATTCAAAAGCGTGTTCCCGTTTGCGAGATCTGGTGCTGGCTGTCACGAGACGCAGTTTTGCATGTAAGCTCTACATATCTGTAAAATTGCAGGAAGGAGTGACTCACCTGCAGGTAATATTTTGATATATCATACTCCACCTCTTCATTAAATTAGTCTCGTCATGGAGAGCTGGGAATCAATGCTTCAAGTGAATCCTAGACTCACAATCCTGTACCTTCGTAAACATTTATCGCTTCAAGGCGCTACACTGACACGAAGTGAAGCTGTGGAGGCGAGTCTTGAGTCGTGGGGGATAGCTTAGTCGGTAAAATTACTACCCGTAAAACAAAAGATTCGAATCCCAGTCCGACATACAATACTAATTAAGTTGCGATAACAGCGTACAGACCTCTGCAGAGTGAAAGATCCATTCATTTTACTTACCGTCGATCCTAAAAGGGACACCTGAAGCCCATGTTGTTCAGATTTTACTATAAACCAAGATGAAACACGATATACGGTCGATTATTTTTTGATCATATCCGAGGCGCTTTGGTGGTATTCCCAAAGATATATACTGTCATATGCGGAATGTTATCGCAGTATTAATAACCGAAAGGAGAAGGACGACAGTCGGGTTTGGTTGGAGAGCAGTTCCTGAGCAGCGACGTCAAGTACCGCTGCACGTGCAATGATTGGGCCTTCAGGCGAAGGACACAAGAAAATCTGAACTCCGTGCGGGTGTCGAGAGCGTCCGTGACATGTCGACCTTCGAAATTTGAGGTCTTGTAATCGTTCGAAAGTCCCACTAAAGGAAGTGGTCATGTTGAAGAGAACAGACCTGTGTTATAAACGTGTTTCTGTTAGAAGTGTGACGCAAAGATGAGAATGCCGTTGACCGAATGATCTTTGGAAAAAGATATTTCAACGGCCTAGTGTGTTCCTTTAGTCACTTTTCAATCTAGTGCCACTCTGAGGTACGGCGCGCTGACTTGTACATTACCGCGTGTTGCTAAAGGCGCCTTGTTGAAATGGTGAAGACGCAGGTGGCATAAATGATTTGGGAAGCCGGCAGGTCAAAGGGGTGGGTAAACGTTTAGTAATTATTTGCTTGTCCCGTGTATAACACGATAAAAGTTTTGGCACACGCAAAAGGAGAATGTAAAGAGCTATGTACATAACTGGAAATTTGTTCACTGCATATGAGGCTTACGACAGGAACGTTTTCTCAAGTTACTCGATGCTTCTTGCTAAGATTGGTTGTAGTCACAGAATAGGTCGAGCTCGTGTTGTATGTAGGAAGAAAATCGTAAGAACTTTCAAGGAGAGACTTTATGTATGTTTTTAATAAAAACCATCTTATTAATTTTCCTAAAATATGATCTGTACGTTTAAATTTTTTTTAACTGTCAAAGGTTGGAAATGTTGAGCAGCTAAGGTGGTAATGGGCATTATGAGTATGTTTTTTTTTATATTAACGCCTTTTAATTGATAGTGGAACGTTTCATATTTGAATCTGTTGTAGACTTTGAAGAGCCTGAGCAACAAAATTAGTGTTTGATGGTCAAAGAAGCCAAATACTGAATATATAATTCGACATTGGACACGCTATTAACTCGTTGCACAGTGCGTTTTTATTTAATTTTCGGAAATTTTCTGAAATTATGTCTATGAATTTTTAAAAATTATGATTATCAATTACCTTGGTAGAACACGGTGTGACTGTTCAGCCAGTGCTGTTTTGTACGTTGGGATACTGAGTGTCAGTTAAATGATAAAGTTTCTTTTTGACTTTCAGAATACCACTAGTTGCTCCACTCCCCCAAGTCCGTGTCTCTACCTTATCACAAAGATTAAAAAGAAAGGAAAATGGCTGGATGAGTCATTTGAATGCTAGACCCAGCCTACTGATGTTGTACGGTATGACACCTCTGTGTTAGAACCAACCTAAGATTGAAGTCAATTTTACTTTTTACTTAAACGTAAACACTTTGTGTAAATTTGGTTCCCTATGTCTATTCTACTTTCATTTTATTCTGAAGTGCTTCATTGCTATCGTATTTATCGTGTCAAATAAGAAAACCGATCGAGGAAACTAGAATTTCGGAAAGGGCACGACAATTTTCATGACATAGTTGAGGTTTCACTCTCAACGGTATCAAACTGGAACCAAATGCGATGTTATACAATATTCGCTGGACATTACCTGTATTTCGGAGTCATTCCCTGTTATGAAATATATAACACGTAGTACATCATGAACTCTCGTAAATATGTCATACCATTTTTCTTGGAAGTCACATAGAAAAGGTCAACTGTAGTCCATTAGTAAGCGTTTTGCTTAGAAGCAAATATACCATGTACCTACGTCGATTTCTTCGCATCAGCAAGCGGAAGGAGAAATGATGTTTTAAAAGACTTACGAGAGGTGACAGCCGGTACTCAAAGCAACACCTCCAAACCGTTTTGCAGAGAACGCAGCAGTAATTTAAAAGTTTTGCATGAAGTACGGAACCGGCGAAACCGATCTCTACACGAGGTGGAGATAACAGTGAGGAGATAACAGTGAATTGATGTTCACCCAAACCCACGAAATGCCGGTGAGATGGCATCAGATTGTTAATAAGGACTATGGATTACCTCTAGAGACAAACAATTTACGTTGCACCAGTTTCACCCAATAAAGAAGCTGCAACAGTCAGAAACGATTACTGCCGTTAAATATGGAAGAATCAAAAGTAGGGGAACTTCTAGGAAGCCTCACAACAAAACGTGGACAATTTCAGAGGAAGATAATGAGCGAGACGAGAACTATGGAATGGTCAGAACGTTACGCGTGGACCAACAGTACGTCTAGGATTGGAACAATGAAATCATTCATCCATAACTGAATATGAGAGTCGTATCATTTAGCTGGAGCTGGAGTCTTTTGGTATTCCCATTGACGTGACATAAACAGGTACACATTAGTGAAAACTAATTTTTTTAGCAAATACGTTTTTCAGCCACTGCGTTTCCTATGAGAAACAATTCGTTTCAAGCATTTTGTTCGTCACGTCAGCTACAATATATCTATTGCTTTTCTTTAAAACTTGCTCTGCTTGATATTTGCCAATGTCCGCTCTTCTTATAAGACGTACCTCCAGAAATTCATTCCTACATAAACCCAATGATCACCAAATGCGTAATGGAGAGATGCGGAAGAGCGCTGAACAAAGGGGATGTACATTTCAAACAACGGCATTTCGCCAGGTAAAGTGCGAATAAATCCCGCTTATGCAAATTAACAATGAGGTTCAAATCAGTAATTCGATTTCCTGTAAATGGATCGGCTCCAGCTACTCTTTTGACCGCAAAGGGCAAGTTAATTAGCAACAAATTGGCTACTCGCCCGGCTCACTGAAAAATAATGGAACTAATGGACACTCACACCCTCGTTTTAAATCGACGGCATCCATAATAAAAAGGAGAGGGACGCATAGAGGCACCCTGCCGGATGCGGATGTTCCATTTTGGGCCTCTCGGGCGCGCAAGCGTATGGGAACAACGTATCCAGAAACAGCTAGGACGATGGTGAGTGGAGATCACACTTCAAAATGTCCGCAGTTAACTTCAAATAAAAGACTAAAGACTCAACCCCCATATCAGACAGCCTTTATTTTTTCACCTGTTGTAGAAGCGCCGAAACATATTTGTTTATTAGGCATATACGAGGACCTCTCTCTTTCAACTTCGAAAGAAAACATCCGCTTAACGTTGGCAGACTGACGCTTTGAAGCGGTGTGGCGAGCTAGGATGGGAGAGCGATGCTTACGAATAGATTGAAGTTGCGTTCGAGCATAGATCAACAATGCTCGGCTAAGAATGTCAAGACATATTTAGGATAAATACTTGAAACATAAATGTGTCAACGCCCAGTACTGTGAAATCGTACTCTACACCACAAAAGAGCAATAACTTTTAGGCAGTAATTTTTTGGTACGAGCTATTCCAACACGACTCGTCACACAGGGGTCGCGGAATTAATGAAGAAAATGAGCGGAGCATCACATCAGATCAAGTGTTTGTAATCCAATTGCGTATTTCTTGTAGAAAATGTAGAAACAGAAAATGGCCTGCAGTGCGAAGGAGGAAATGATCTGTAATGGTAGTAAAAGTGTGGTACTGCCCACAAATACAAAAACAGTGATACACTTATCAATTAATTGTCTTCATCAGAGATAAAAATATCGTTTGGATGAAAGTTAATGTAATGTATTTGCATTTTTGCACATTTGTGGTGTTAGTTTACAACACAATATTCTGGAGAGAAGGGTGGCGTAATAAACCGAGAAAGTGGCGGAAAGAACTAATACATTTTATTTCTAAGATAAGTAATCGGGAATACAATAAACATTTCAATTGTAGGGTAACAGTTATAAAAAGGAGAAATTGTTGATGGAGGATTGTTTGGCGTCTGAAAACTTGCTCCATTTATTCTCTCTCACAAACACACGCATAACTATTCAGCACTAGCTGCAGCACAAATCTTTCAAAATGCAGGGAACTGTATACTGATGTGAACCTCATAAAATAAAACTTTGTACCGGACTGGGACTCGAGCGTTGCCTTTCGCTCGAAATGCTCATACTGGGAGAATGCCGAGTCCGAGTAGAGATCCAATACACATATTATGTGCAGAACTGTCAGAAAACTATGCTATTTGTTATACATGCACTGCTACTAAAAAATACAGCTACAATACCTGATAAAAAGAGTGAAGCACCCAGATGTGAAGGAAGAAAGGAAATAAAACTTCACGTGTTGAAACGGTATTTGATGTTATCTCGGTGATTACAAAATCGAGTCAGATTTAGAAAGAACTTGGCAGTATGAGCCCACTTATCGGCGGCCGAAATCCCCCGCATGGAGCCTCCCGGCCAACAGTACCATACGATCACTTCATTTCAGTATAACCTTGTATTCCCTCTGGCCCGGATGCGCACACACAGATTCGGCTGCAAAGTGTGTCACATGAGCGTTATGTCCCTCCTGATGCAAGATGGTCCACGACCGTCGTAACTGGTCCTCGATATTCTGAATACTGGCATTGGGACCGAGTGGACGCCTGCGTTGGTCCTGTACAGGTTCTACCGAAGACGGCATGGGGATCGTTTAGGCCTCAGGAGTACATCAGAATCACGCCGCCACGTCATACAATCCAGAATGTCCGTGCCGTACCGTTGCGCCACCAGATTTTCAGTAGGCGTAATCGAAGTCATATTCAACAACTCCCAACAACATGACGCCAGGAGCAGCACCGCTATTACTCTCCAAAACAATGGAAGAACGGGATCTGTCCCCAGGTCACCGCTGTACTCGCCGATCATGATCTTCCATGATATGCAGCGACGTGGACCGGGCATATGCCCAGTGATAAATGGGCTTTTGCCCGGGAATTTGCACAAAGCAGATTTAAATGCCCAAAATCTGGGCACTCATAAAAAAGTAGTTTTCAAAGTTTTTCCTGCTGGAATGTATAATTTATCAATTAAAATAGGGGATTGGACGATGCTCCCGACATTAGAAGAATTACTAAATTTTAAACATACGTATGTGTCTTTCGTTGCCTTTACAACTAAGAAAGTAATGAAAGAAGAGAAAAGCACTGACAGCTGCTTGTCGTTTACAACGTCCTTTTTATTTTTACCAGTTCTTCTCCCTCTCCCTCATACACACACACACACACACACACAAAAAAAAAACCACGCAGACGCACTGCGCTTAATAGCTGTGTAATGATAAGCTGGTAAAAAAAGACACTGTCCTTAGGTCATCGCTTTGTAAAGTAACACACTAATCCGTATCAAATCTCTGAACATAACCTAAGTACGATTATTGATAACAAAATTATTACTGAATTTATGGCCAGCCGGGGTGGCCGAGCGGTTCTAGGCGCTACAGTCTGGAACCCCGCGACCGATACGGTCGCAGGTTCGAATCCTGCCTCGGGCATGGATGTGTGTGCTGTCCCTAGGTTAGTTGGGTTTAAGTAGGTCTAATTTCTAGGGGACTGATGACCTTAGAATTTAAGTCCCATAGTGCTCAGAGCCATTTTTGAACTGAATTTATGAAACAGCTGGCATCTGTTTCTTGATAGTAAATGTTTTCGTAAATGATAGGCTGTTTTCAGTAGGGGAAAAATGCTTTGTCAGATGCAGCGACAGTTGAGAAAGACTAGTTTTCTATTCTGCTCCTTTCTTGAGCTACTTTCGAATGAGTGCACTGCTATGAAAATAAAACGGGAGCACTAAAATAAAAACATTTAATAGCAAAGAATCGATGTCGAAGACATTAGAATTGTTCGATTCCGATACTTATAAATTCCTAGAGAATCGGTGGTTCTTGGACTCGTGGAATCGGAATCGGCACATGACTCACTCCTAATTAAAATCATTATGGATACATTTTCCTTACTCTGGTATTTTTGCAGTAGTATAGTATTTGTAACAATAGTACCTACAGGATACCAGTTAATATACACTATACTTTATTTCAAGACATACTTTTAAACTTGAATTTTGTTTTCGGTTCTTTTTTTTTTGTTTTTTTTATATACTATCCCAAGAACTGACCTCTTTAAAAATGTGTTGTTATGCTTACAGTCCAATTTATTTCCCTCCTAATAAGTCTTCCTTAACTCTCGAGAAGCTTTTTCAACTCGGTTGCCCAATCACTATAGAAGTAGTGTTGCAAAATACCTTTTCCAACACAAAATATCAGTTCAATTTTTTATAATTATCAATCTTTAAACTGAATAAATGCCCGAGTATTTATGAATTTTAGGCATTTGCCCAGGTATTTATCCTGAACATTTGTCACAACTTATAAATGCCCACGCCTATTACCAGGTGCTTAAGTACGAAATGCGAGTTTCAGACAACAGATGTCGCATCAATGCAGTTTGTGCTATAAAGATTTCACGCTCCGCCACTTTGTTGCGTCATCAACAAGTGTCAGACGGGCAGTGATAAAATGGAAAAGTGTGTGCATAGTGTTGTGTTGCTGTGACCAATATGTCGAAATTTGTACAGAACAAACAGCGTTCGCCGACAACATTCTTTTTTTTATTTTTCATTTGAAGAAAACTACAGCTGAATCATACTGACTGCGTCGAGAAGCTTATGGTGAACATGCTCCTTCGCTAGGTACGTGTGATCGATGGTTTTGGTTCAAAATGGTTCAAATGTCTCTGAGCACTATGCGACTTAACTTCTGAGGTCATCAGTCGCCTAGAACTTAGAACTAATTAAACCTAACTAAACTAAGGACAACACACACAGCCGGCCGAAGTCGCCGTGCGGTTAAAGGCGCTGCAGTCTGGAACCGCAAGACCGCTACGGTCGCAGGTTCGAATCCTGCCTCGGGCATGGATGTTTGTGATGTCCTTAGGTTAGTTAGGTTTAACTAGTTCTAAGTTCTAGGGGACTAATGACCTTAGCAGTTGAGTCCCATAGTGCTCAGAGCCATTTGAACCAACACACACATCCATGCCCGAGGCAGGATTTGAACCTGCGACCGGAGCGGTCGCTCGGGTCCAGACTGCAGCGCCGAGAACCGCACGGCCACTCCGGCCGGCTGATGGTTTCGGCGTTTCAGAAATGGCGGCTTCGATGTCGTAGACAAGGAACGCGAAAAACCGTCGAAAAATACGAATATGAGGAATTGGAAGAATTTTTGAACACAAAGTCTTTTCCTTCATGACAACGCTCCTTCACACACAGTAAAACCTGTTCGCGACACGCTAGAAGCCCTCGGATGATAAGCTCTACCCCATGTGGCTTACTCACCAGACTTGGCTCCTTCCGATTACCATTTGTTTGCATCGATGGGTGCAGTTGCTGAGCAGCGCTTTGGTTTGTACTAAGATGTGAAAAAATGGCACGAAGAATGGTTCGCTGCAAAAGGAGAAAGTTTTTACTGGCGTGGGATTCACAAATTGCCGGAAAGATGTTGCCACTTGAACGTACTCCAGCAGATACTGCAGGAGGTTCGGATTTAATACATGAGACCAGCACACAAGTCATGCGATTAGGAACTGTAAACTATTTTATCTCTCTTCCCCTTTCCAGTACTGAAGATGAAAATTTCGTTTCCATTCATTTGTTGCCGCAACAACCGGATCATGCACCATCACATTAGAGTTTTTGTGACGTCGGCTTGGAGGCGGGACATTATCGTAGCTAAACTGCAAAACGGATGTACATCGATCTAACAGGTCGAAAACTCCTCGCATTATGACCCATAGGCTTGTAATTCTTAAAACAGAGACAAAAGCACGGAAACATATCTTCAAGAAAATTTTTATCTCCGTATAGTACCAACGGATGGTAGAGAGCAAGTTAATCCTGTATAACGAGATGCATAACTCTTTTACAGAAGTTTTTCAATTTTCTACTTAACTGTATTCAGGAAAGCAAGCAACCCATCATACTAAAATAAGTTTCCATGAGAGACAATTTAAGTTTCCTGTGGCTGATGTGAACAGAGAAACCGTTTCTGTAATCAAGCTAGTATGAATGGTAAATACAAGATGCGCGTCGTCGTCAATGTTTTGTTTTACACTTTCTATTAAAATAAACGAATATATCAACAAAAATCGGTCCTAGTCACATTAACATCCTTCCGTTATGTTCTCTGTGGCCCCAGGCATCGTAGTTGCCTCATAAAATGAAGTTAGCGGGTTCGAGTCCTTAACGGGACATCTGCAAGAGAGTTAGAAGTGCCGCTTCTGTGTGTATCCTACATAGATACGTTGTATGAAATTACAATATGGATGATCAAACTGTTTCTACACCGCAAGGTTAACGGCTGGTACAAGCCATTCATTGGGAAGATTGCACGAAGAGGCATGCAACATGCAACGATTGTGATCAGCGTAAACAACGTCAGATGACCCTGACTGTGAAAGGAATAAAAGCTGGCGGACGCGGAGGGACTAGCGGGAGCCACAAAAGAGTGGCCTTGTAGTCACATTCCAGCAGCAGCCTTCGTGACTCCCGGTGGCCTTGCAGGCCTGTCCTATTGTATCCCACGTGTTGGCTCTGCTTCCGCTCAAGCCCATGAATCGATCGACACAACAATTACCACGGTAATCACGGAAGCGCGACTACGTGCAACGGTTTTCTACTGTGCAAAATGAGACAAAAGACTCGAGAAACGGTAGTTTGCTCATATATGTCAAAGAGTCTTTATTGCATTCTGTCTCTTTCTCGTAAGACTTCGATTACGTAACTCTGTGTGGTGTTCGGATGGGACATTCGATTGGCATCAACTGTGGTATGTCTCCTCTTGTACCAAGGTCTTTCTCAAGCAATCTCCACGGGCCAATCCACTATGCATTTCCGCACACTGCCACTAACTAGGACGCGACTCAGAAACAATACTCCGCGTCAGATCCTTCGAGAAGAGGCATCTTTACCCACACGGCAGCACGTTTTGCAACAAACCGGCCAGAGACCCAGGATGTTCCCTACATTAAAGAAGGTAACAGCAACTTCCGAGCAATGCGTTCAATCTGCATCGTGTAGCGTATGATAAGCAGGCCGCGTGGCCATTTTCCAAACTTATCCGCTACTGTAGAGCCCAGGAACCCCCCCCCCCCCCCCCCCCCAGGGCCAAAAGAGTCCCAAAATCTAAGAGACAAGGGTTTCTGGAGTTTTTAGTTTGGCAGGAGCCACCCATAAAAGCCAGCCACCGATATTTCTCAGAATCGAGAATAAGCAGAAATTTCCCATCACTCACCTCCCCACCCCCCACCCCCACTCCTAACTCTCAAAGTTACACCAGTGTCCATCACTGCTGACCCACTATACCGAGGGCATCATCCCGGAATGGCGATAAAAAATGTTTCAAATGGCGCTGAGCACTATGGGACTTAACATCTGAGGTCAATAGTCCCCTAGACTTAGAACTACTTAAACCTAACTAACCTAAGGACATCACACACATCCATGCCCGAGGCAGGATTCGAACCTGCGACCGTAGCAGCAGCGCGGTTCCGGGCTGAAGCAACTAGAGCCGCTCGGCCACAGCGGCGGTAAAAGTTTGGAACTCAAAAGACTACAGAAAATGAGGCACATGGGGGGCTAAAACTTAATTCAGAAAGTTGACTAATAAACAGATGGGAGAAATTTCATTTTATGTGTGAGGCGAGGGACGCGAGAAGTTATAAATTTAATATGGTGCATAGGTATGTAGGTGTTTTTCCCTGTTTTTTTCGATTCGACACTGAATAGTATTAAAAATTTACTAATCATTGCCAAAATGGCGATTTCCGTTAAAATCAAGTCTTCGTTGGAATTTGACGCTTCCATACGCATAGGTACTGGTAAAATGAAGTTGGCCGTCTACTTTCTTGCAAAGTCCTAGACTGGTCCTTCCAAGAACTGCTGCAAATGATACAATTAAGCTGGCCATAAAAAACAGTGTCTTATTTGTCTGCTGACTGTCTTTTTAGGAGCCAAGATATTAAACACAACCCAATGGGAAGAAAATGGTTCAAATGGCTCTGAGCACTATGCGACTTAACTGCTGAGGTCATCAGTCGCCTAGAACTTAGAACTAATTAAACCTAACTAACCTAAGGACATCACACACATCCATGCACGAGGCAGGATTCGAACCTGCGACTGTAGCAGTCGCGCGGTTCCGGACTGCGCGCCTAGAACCGCTAGACCACCGCGGCCGGCCAACCCAATGGGAGCAAAGGCCCTCACTCACTTTTTGGACCGCCGTGAAGAAATCAACATGCAATACCACGATAAGCAAAGTCTTCCTCCAAGCCACAACGACCAACAGTTTACGCGGCGTGTTGCGGTAGCAAACCTGAGTGCCGAAACCTTGTAAGTTTAAGGAAGGCTGCCAGGTTGCTAACGAGCAAACAGTTTAAGCACCTTGTTGCTCATTCGTCACGACAATTTGGTTAATGAAAATTACGATGGTAGCTCAATGTACGTCGGAGTCTTTCATGATGCCATTGGCACAACGCTAAAAGTTGTACTGTCAATCCAGTATCATTTGACAGAATCGCTCATTTGCTCGCCTTTCATTTCTCATATATTTCCGCATTTATTGAGTGTGATTTTATCCTGTTGACCGAGCAGTAACTGCTGGTCCATTAAGCTGTAATAGTTGACAGTTTAGGGACGGTTTGGCAATCATTTCAGTTCTACCATATTAATTTATTAAGTGAACTTCTTGTATCGGTATCTGAGTGAATGTGGCTACATCTCTTAATGTACCCACCAGTCCATCTTTCCCTAATTTGTATTACCAGCATGATCACAACTGCGGAGATTAAGCTACAGGCCAAGGTTAATTATGCCTACAAGTACGAAAGGAAGCTGATGCTTCGGTCAGCGTCAGGACAGGAAGCTGTAGGGTAGGCGCCCATTTTAGCCGAGAGCAGACGGCCCCGAGGGAGGGATTCATACTGTCTGTCCTATTCTGGTTCAGCACAGAGGGGGCGTCAACTCCCTGCATCTAAGAGGTTTGGAGCTAGTGATAGGGCAATTTCCCTGCGGCCATTTCGTGTGGGACACAAAACATTGTAAGCACTACTTCTTGAACAAGTACACGCTGTCGAGTCACAATAGCATTACGTCCTCACAATCAGTCAAATGCTGATGCGTCCTACATGTATCTGGAACCGTGCTCTCTGCAGACGAGCATGATGGTCCCGCAGGCGCTCACTGGAATAACACCCGAGAAATTTGGAAGCCACTGAAAAATGTATAAGTTTTGACTGTGCTCTCCTAACAATCTGAGAACACTTACAAACCATGTGACAAGGCTTCATGAGAGATGCCACTCTCCCCAGAGAAGCCAATCTATCGTGTATGCGTGATGTGACCTTCACGTTTAATTAGTAACCTAATCAATATGTTAGTTCCTTCTAGATGAATTCACGGTGTGACGGAATTACATGAAAGCATTCCGTAGGACATAGAGCCTTTGTTCAGCATCCATTTAGCAAATGGTTTGTTCTTCAAACAGGACGACGTCCACTCAACTATGAAGCAGAATCCATCAGAATGGCTACCTGTCGAGCAGATTGATTTTGTTCAATGACGCACCACTGTTGGCATTGACAGACGCACAGTTAGCCTCAGAACTTCATACACAGAAACACTCGCTGAACTATTATAAACATGAATCTGGTAGCTCTCTATTATATCAGGATCGAAAGCTGTTCTAATGTAAGGGTCGGATGGCCTGCTTTCTGTTATGGTTACTGACTACGGTGTCACTGGTTCACGAACGATACACTTTTACAAGAGATCCACGTAAACAGTTAACAAAATTCCGTTTCAGAAGTAATGCCTTTGGAGTGAAAGGTGGTGGATGTCACATTTTGCCCTTGCATAAACTGCTTCAATTATTGGTGACAGTTTTTGTCAAACGTACAGAAAGGCACTCAGTCCTCTCGTGTACCCACATCTGCGGTACAAATCACGTCACATACCTCATAAGCAACGCACTGTGCACATCACGATTAAGTAGGGTTCATAATAATGTCAATCGACGGTGTCAGCGCGCGTAAAACAACTGGAAACTGCTAGTGTCTGATCTACTAAGTTAGTAACTCTATAATTTGTTTTTCGCACTTATGTTCCCCACCATATTCTAAAGGGTCCTTTCAAAAGCGCCCCGTTTTGAATGAGTAGTGTATTTTGGTTCGTCGGTTCACCATATTGTTGCGTATTGATTTACCAGGAACATCACCTTTTTTGGACGAGGCACGCTTAAACTTAAGTGGATTTGTGACTTAACAAACACAACTGCCGTAGCTGGCAGTCAGAAAATCCAAGAGACAGAAAGTCAGCTACTGCAACTGACAGTCTGGTGTGGCTTTTGGGTGGGCGACATTATCGGCCCTTACTTTTTTGATGCTGAGCCAGGATAAGCTGTGAGTGTTAATGGAAAATGCTACCGTGCAACGGTAAAGATCTGTTCTCCTTTCAGCAGGATGGTTCCATCTGTCATACTTTCCGTGCAATAATGGAGTTGCTCCATGAGTGGTTTGCGCATCGCCTCATCTCGCGTAATGGTGACCAAACTTCTTGAGATTTTTTTTTTACTTAGAGCCTGTGTTAAATAAAATCATTGTTGTATGTCAATAACCCCCGGAACATCTGCGAGTTAAGGAAAGCAATTGGGACGTGTTGATGGCGAAGTGAAAGTTGGGGAGTCCTCTCCTGCAGTCACAGAGAATTCAACGGACAAACTTCTTGTATGCCAGCTCAACAGAGGGTGTCATATACCAGCCAAAATTTTCCATATCTGATATTCGAAGGTGTAATCATAATGTTTCTGTATTTTGTTAATGCGTTTTGAGAAAATAAAATTTATAATTTGATACTACAAAACAAGCGCGCTTTCTGAAGGATCTTGCATTTTACTGTTTTTAGAGACAGCAAGTATGCGCCAATTAGTCCATTGTATAGAAATAAGATAAAAGACAGGAGAACGTTAGAAAAAATTCAAGTAAAATAACTTAGCGAGTATTATGCACCATAAAGACTCCGATGACGATATGCATATTAAGAAAATCTGTTAATGAAACAAAATACCGTACACACAGGAAATATCTCGCTGACGATACGGATAGCCGGCCGAAGTGGCCGAGCGGTTCTAGGCGCTACAGTCTGGCACCGCGCGACCGCTACGGTCGCAGGTCCGAATCCTGCCTCGGGCGTGGATGTGTGTGATGTCCTTAGGTTATTAGTTAGGTTTAAGTAGTTCTACGTTCTAGGTGACTGATGACCTCAGAAGTTAAGTCCTATAGTGCTCTGAGCCATTTGAACCATTTGATACGGATAAATATGTTATTAGACTTATTAGACAGCGATTTCTGCGACATTGTGAACAAAGCAAAGACACCCAAACTTTTCTAAAACTTCAGATGTTTCGTCGCACAGACTGGACGACGTGGCTATCAAGGAAATTCTAAGAAAAATTGTTCTGTCTAAGGCATCTGATTTTAAAATGTGCAGGAGTAAACATGCCATCATGTGCGATCGACACGAGTAGTTTCAAAAATGGCATACAGTATTATAAGGAAGTCGTCAAATGAAAACCTAACACCCACCACAACGGGACCATGGAATGCTTACATTTAAAAGTAGTCACCACACGCGTTAAGACATTTATTCCACTAGAAGACGAGACGATCAGTTCATGTTCCATAGAACGCGGTAGGCCACTGATGGATCCACTTCCTCGTCCGACTGGAACCGACGTCCACACATGTGTATCTTCATGACGCCAAGTATATCAGAATCACACGGTGAAAGACCCTGGCTATACGAAGGATGTCCCAGTGATTCCCAACAAATAGCCGAAGCGTAGCCTTCGTCGGGTTGGTAGTGTGGGGGGTGGGCGTAATCGTGCGACAGGATGTAGCTTATGCTCGTGAATCCCTCGAGCGTGGAACTACAATCAATGCGCAGCGCTATGAAGACGCTTTGCAGTAACTACGACGCTCCGTAAAGTCAAAACGCCTAGGAATGCTGACAGACAGAACCATTCTGCTGCACGATAATGCTCAGTCCTACACTGTCAATCCGACGAAGGCAACGCTTCAGCGATTAGGTTGGGAAATATGGCAACATCGCCCGTCTAGCCAGGATCTTTCACAGTGTGATTTTCACATATTTGGCAACCTAAAGAAAGACATACGTGAACTTCGTTTTCAGTCGGACGAGGAAGTGTAGGAGTTGGTGGATTCATCAGTGGCCGACCGCGTTCTACGAAATATGAACTGATCGTCTGGTTTCCCAATTGGATAAATGTTGGTTGGATAGCTGGATTAAAAGAGGGGGGAAGGGACCGAACTATGAGGTCATCAGTCCCTTGTTCCGAATAAAGCAATGCCACAAGTGTGAGAATAAAACAAACGAGACTGATAACACAAAACGGAATGAAAGAGAAAATCACAAAAACGATGAAGGGCAACAGACGTGTAAATGAACAAAAGGGGGGGGGGGGGCAAGAAAACCACAGAAACGCAAGAAACGGGATGAAGAGAGTAAAATAACAAAGCAGGTAACCAAGGCTGGCTGACCATGAGAATAAAAGGGAGAAGCCAGCCACTCTCCAACACATTAAAAGCTCCATCCTAAAAGCACTAGGGTGGAGGACACAGAGGGACAAAGGATATGTGCTAAAACTTAGATCAAATGATAAAACCTAACCTCAGGAATAACATGTGAAACTAAATCAGCCAATGAGGCGTTGTCAGATAGCGGCAACGAGTCCGGTAATCCAAGATTCCGTCGCTGGGCAGTCCAAGTGGGACAGTGCACCAGAAGAGGGGCCACTGTCGAACGGGCGCCGCACCGACACTGAGGTGGGTCTTCACGGTGCAAGAGGTAACCGTGGGTTGCCCAAGCGTGGCCAATGCGAAGCCGGCAGAGGACAACTGATTCCCTGCGAGAGGCCCGCATGGAAGACTTCCACACATTCGTAGTTTCCTTAATGACACGCAGTTTGTTGTGCGTACTGTTATGCCAATCCGTCTCCCAAAGCCGAAAAACCCTGCGGCATAAATCAGAACGCAGGTGAGGTTCAGAGATGCCCATATCCAGAAGCCGTTTCCGCGTAGATTGTTTGGGCAGCCTGTCGGAAAGTTTGTTGCCTTCGATTCCGACGTGACCTGGGGTCCAGATAAACACCACTGAACGACTGGACCGTTCCAGGGCATAGATGGATGGTCGCTACCAAAGGATGACGAGGTAGCACTGGTCGACAGCTTGTAGGCTGCTCAAGGAGTCAGTACGCAGGACAAATGACTCCCCAGGGCATGAACAGATGCGCTCAAGAGCACGAGATGTAGCCACCAGCTCTGCAGTGAAAACACTGAAGCCATCTGGCAAGGAATGCTGTTTAATATGTCCTCCATGGACATACGCAAAGCTGACGTGACCATCAGCCATCGAGCCATCAGTGTAAACCACTTATGGCCCCAGTAAATGTTGAGAATCGAGAGGAAGTGACAGCGGAGAGTCGCAGGTTAACTGTTCCTTAGGGCCATGTGAAAGGACCAGGCGTAGCTGCAGCCTAGGTGTACACCATGGAGGTGTGAGTGAATGGACCTCAAGTATAGGTGGTTAAGGGAAGGACTCCAGTTGAGTTAGAAGGGATCGCACGTGAACCGCAATCGTTAGCCCTGACTTGGGCCGCCGATGCGGGAGACTGAATGCCGCGAGTTTGAAAAGGAGACGGTAATTCGGATGCGCAGGAAGCTACGAACGTGTGCAACGTAACTGGTGAGCAGTTGTACAAGCCTAACCTTCAATGGAGGGACTCCGGCCTCCACCAGGACACTGGTCACTGGACTCGTTCTAAAAGGAACTGTCGCTAGCGAACGCCACAGTGGTGCACGGGGTCGAGTAGACGCAACGCCGAGGGCGCAGCCGAACCATAAACCACACTCTCATAGTCAAAACGGGATTGAACAAGGGCTCTGTAGAGCTGCAGCAGCGTAGAGCGATCTGCACCCCAGTTGGTGTTGCTCAGCCAGCGGAGGGCATTGAGCGCTTAAGCTGACGAAGGTGAGATAGAAGGGTCAATGGGGCATCGAAAACCAGTCCTAAGAATCGCTATGCCTCCACTACAGTAAGTGGATCGTCAGTAAGATTAAGTTATGGTTCCCGATGAACGGTACGACGCCAACAGAGGTGCATGACGCACGACTTCGCGGCTGAAAAGTGGGAGCCGTAGGCTAGAGCCCGTGACTCCGCCTTGTAAATGGCTACCTGTAGGCGCCGCTCAGCAAAACCAGTACTGGAAGAGCAGTAAGAAACGCAGAAGTCATCCGCATATAGAGAAGGCGAGACGGATGGCTCTACAGCTGCCGCTAGACCGTTAATGGCCACTAAAAATAGACACTCAATAAGAGCCCTGCGGGACTCCATTCTCCTGGATTTGGATGGAACTATGGGAGGCAACCAATTTGGACACGGAAAATACGAAGCGAAAGGAAAGTTTGGATAAAAATCGGGAGAGGGCCTCAGAGACCCCACTCGTATAATGTGTCACCAACGTACACAAAAACGGACGGCAACCAGGTGTTGGCGTCTGGAAAAGGCTGTGCGGATGGCAGACTCGAGGGACACAAGATTATCAGTGGTAGAGCGACCCTGGCGAAAGCCGCTCTGACATGGAGCCAGTAGGCCACGTGACTCCAGGACCCAACCCAACTGCCGACACACCATACGTTCCAGCAGCTTACAAAGAACGTTGGTGACGCTGACGGGCCGGTAGCTATTCACATCAAGGGGGTTTTTACCGGGTTTGAGCACCGAAATGTTGGTGCTCTCCCGCCATTGCGATGGAAAGAAGCCATCGCACCAGATCCGGTTGAAGATGACGAGGAGATGCCGCTTGTAGTCAGATGAGAGATGTTTAATCATCTGACTGTGGATCCGATCTGGCCCAGAAGCTGTGTCGAGGCAATGTGCCAGGGCACTGAGGAGCTCCCACTCTGTAAAGGGGGCCTTATAGGATTCCCTGTGGCGTGTAGTGAACGAAATCACTTTCCCTTCCAGACGCCGTTTGAGAGTGCGAAAGGCTGGGGGGTAATTCTCCGAAGCAGAGGCTCGAGCATGGTGCTCAGCAAAGTGCTCGGCAATCGCGTTTTCGTTGGTAGGTAACACGCCATTTATGTTAACACCGGGAACACATGTTGGGGTCTGGTAGCCGAATACTCGTTTGATCTTTGCCCAGACTTGGGAAGGTGACGTACGGCATCCAATGGTCGAGACGTATCTCTCCAAACACTCCTGCTTCCGTCGTTTGATAAAATGGATAATGGGGGCACCGAGCCTTTTAAAGGCTATGAGGTGCTCCAGGGAAGGGTGCCGTTTATGCCGCTGTAGAGCTCGCCGACGCACCTTCATTACTTCAGCGACTTCCGGCGACCACCAAGGGACTGCCTTTCGCCGCGGGCACCCTAAAGAGTAAGGGATCGCGTTTTCTGCCGCAGAAACGATAGCTGTAGTCACCTGCTAAACCATCACATCGATGTTACCCTGTGGGGGAGATTTAACGGTGACAGCAGAGGTGAAAGTTTCCCAGTCTGCCTTGTTTAAAGCCCATCTGGCCAGACGTCCGTGGGCCATACGCCGAGGCAGTGACAGGACGATGGGGAAGTGGTCACTACCACACAGGTCGTCATGTGCTCTTCAGTGGATAGATGGGAGAAGGCTAGGACTGCAAACCGAGAGATCAGTGGCCGTATATGTGCCATGTGCCACAATGAAACGTGTGGGGGCACCTAAATTTAAGATGCAGAAGTCGAGTTGTGACAGTAAGCACAGTGCCACCCCACATGGGGTTATGAGTGTTAAAATCTCCCAAAAGTAGGAAAAGTTTAGGAAGTTAGTCAATCAGTGCAGGCAATGCGTTCAGGGGTACTGCACTATCTGGAGGAAGATATACATTGCAGACAGATATTTCCTGTCTCGCCCTTATCCTGACAGCCACAGATTCAATAGGGCTTTCAAGAGGCACGGGTTCACTGCATACTGAGTTCAGGACATAAACGAAAACTCCACCTGACATTCGATTATAAAATGGTTCAAATGGCTCTGAGCACTATTGGACTTAACATCTGTGGTCATCAGTCCCCTAGAACTTAGAACTACTTAAACCTAACTAACCTAAGGACATCACACACATCCATGCCCGAGGCAGGATTCGAACCTGCGACCATAGCGGTCACGCGGTTCGAGACTGAAGCGCCTAGAACCGCACGGCCACACCGGCCGGAATTCGATTATAGTCGCTACGGTTCCTGTAATATCCTTTATAGCCGCAGAGGGTTGGGTTCCACATTGCCGGAAACCAGGTTTCCTGGAGGGCAATGCAGAAAGCCGGTGTAAAGCTTAACAGTTGCCATAGCCCAGCCACGCGGTGGAAAAAACCGCCGCAATTCCACTGGAGGATGACGTGATCGTGAGGCTGGGAAGGCATGGAACATTCAATGAGGCAGTTTACGCCTCAGGGTCGCCTGCTGTCACCGATGTATTTCCTGAGCAGTCTGTATCCATGGTGTCTGAGGGTCCGGCGAGATTTAGGTCCTCAGCAGACGCCAGAATCTTCATGTCATCCTCAGAAGCAAATCTTGTACGTAGCGGTGGTGTGGGTGCCACCGCAAGTCCCTTAGTTTTGGGAGGGTCTTCTTTTTGGATTTTTCTCGCGGCTCCTTGGGTTTCTCTGGTTGGGAGGGCTCGACTGATTCAGTCTCTGGGACTGAGGGTGATCGTGAAGCCCTACGACCAGCTACTTTTGGGCACTTCCGCCACTGGTGGGAGTAAGGTACCCCATCCTAGCGAGATTAGCCGAAGAAGACTTAGGCTTCTCTGGCTGAGAAGTGGGGACTGGTGTCCCCGATGGTTGGGGGAATAGTGCTCCCGAGGTAGGTGGTGTGAGAGCAACAGTGAGGGAAGTGCCCCCAACCGTCAAGGGGGCAGGTGTAGTCTTCTAGCTCAGACAGCCGACCAGAATTCGCGAAACGGATGGGGCTACAACTGTTCTCGTAGCGGCGGCGTAAGTGGAGGTCAAAGCCACAGGATGTAAACGCTCAAATTTCCTCTTAGCCTCAGTGTAGTCGGTCCAGGGTCTTGTATTCCATGATTTTCCTTTCGCACTGTAAAATCCTGCAGTGTGGTGAGCAAGGGGAATGATGCTCTGCGCAGTAGACATAGACGGGAGGCGGGGAACATGGAGTATTGGGATGTGATGGACGTCCACAATCTCGACTTGTGACGCTGAAAGTAAGGCGGGAAGAGATATGGCTGAACTTACAGCTCTTAAAGCACCGCAAAGGGGGAGGGGTATATGGCTTTACGTCACAGCGGTAGACCATCAACTTTAACTTCTCGGGCAATGTGTCACCCTCGAAGGCCAAGATGAAGGCACCGGTGGACGCGCCGCACAAAATGAACGCCTCGCGGATCTAAATTGGCGCGCAGCTCGTCGTCAGACTGCAAAAGAAGGTCCCTATGGAATATAATACTCTGGACCATATTTAAGCTCTTATGGGGCGTGATGGTAACGGAAACATCTCCCAGCTTGTCAGAAGCGAGTAATGCCCGTGACTGGGCAGAGGATGCGTTTTTATCAAGGCTGACCTTGACCGCATTTTGGACAAGCCTTCCACCTCTCGAAACTTGTCCTCTAAATGGTCTACAAAAAACTGTGGCTTCATCGAAACAATTGAGTCCGCATCAGTTCTCATATATACGAGGTACCGGGATGAATAAGGTTTGCTGCCATCCTTAGCCTCACGTTCCTCCCATGGTGTAGCCAGGGAGGGGAATGTTTTAGGGTCGTAATTTCTTGCATTGTACTGAGACTTAGAACGCTTAGAGACTGCTGATGTTTAATCACCAGCAATTGATGACGTGGTACACTTCATTGCGCGTCATCCGCGCTGATGCCATCCACTCCGACCAGGGGCCCTCCCCATGGGCGCCACCCAGCCACAGCAAAGGCCACCTGGCAGGATGGCCATTGCCAGGAGTGCCGATGCCCATGGTGACTACTACTACTCGTTGGCATACGTGGGGAGTTAACGGCGCAGGCATCAGCAGAGCGATCCCTGTGTTGTCAGGGGGCTACAACTAACAGGGTACATGGCCGCCCCGGCACAATGGACTGGCTACCGTGCTGGATATCAGGTCCAAACAAGTCCATGGTCATCGTCGGCGCAGAAACCGATACTGCATAGTACATGGTGGAAAACGCACCCAGACAGGTGCCTCGCCCTAGAGATGGAGAATGAGCGGGATTGCAATAAGACGACGAGGAAGCGGATAAAAATCTCAAGGCACGATGGATACGATGCACCATATAAGGCGCCCTTCCCCAATTGGCTAGCTCTTCGGAAAAATTTTGACTCCTTTTAGTCGCCTCTTACGACAGGCAGGAATACCTCGGGCCTATTCTTACCCCCGGACGCACAAGGGGGTGGGATAAATGACTTAACGCGTGTAGTGATTACTTTTGAATGAGCCACTCGATGGTCCTGCTGTGACTGACTCACAGATTACGAAAATGAAGCAGCAGAATTAAAGCGGCCAGCAGTTTATTCAGATAGATTACACTGTGACTAACAGTCGTCACAATGATATTGTGCGAGGAGTACTAACAATTCAAAGTGCCGATCAATGCTAAATTGTTGTGTTATGCAGGGCATTGGCGTACAAACGTGTAGTGCGAGGCAGCCTTCTACTAGTAAGAAAATTGGAGAGTGCGCTACTACTACCATACATCCCCTGCTTCTCGGGAGTAAACACGGCGCTGCAGACATCTTGGTCAGGTTTTCAGTTCTCTTTGACGGGTAGTGCGTGGTTACTGTGAACAGCTGTTTACGTCTAACCTGAAATACTTTTATTTAAAATCGAGTAGTCCTCGTACGAGCGAATGGTGCACAGCAGTGGGAACATCAATCAAACATTTTCAATGAAGTTATGGATATCCTTGAAGAGGCATCAGCATTTTCTTGTTTCTGTTAGTATCGAATTTGTCACGGCAACACATCGAACGACAGTCTGATCTCCCGACAACAATTCCAGTGTGATAGAAGTATCCAACGAAAACAGCGCCCTTCTTGGGGGCGAGAGTGCGTTCCGGCACCCCCAAGGGCGAATGCATACAGTTGGAAGTTATTCTTGGCTGCGAGGAAGTCAGGGGAAAACTGGCACGAGCCACACAATTCTGACAGCGGCGACGGAGCGGTTATAATTAGTGACGGGAGAGCGACGAAAACACACGCGGCGTTTGGGCACCTTAAAACAGAACCACTAAAGATAGCGAGGGCGTCGGAAGGTCTGCGTCAAGCCGGAAGCCATGCATAAGTTCGCTGCGTATTCCACCACACACGGTACGCTGCTCTGTACTTAACGTGGCTGCTCGTACCTTCAAGAGAGAAGCTTTCTAATAGTTAGCTTCCCTGTTTCCGCAAAATATTGTACACATTAAGTTAAAATAAAAAGCGAGAATTTACTTGAGAAGCAACTGCGTGATGCTTTATGCAGAGTGCTTACTATTTTTTACTGCCAGAACTGCACTACCACTTCCCTGTAGAACACTTAGCTACGTGGAACTGCCGAAGTGCTACGACCGACACATCTCCATACACAGGGGGTGGGCAAAAACATGGAAACACCGAAATCACAATAATTTGCCGTGCCTAATACGGTGTAGGAAAAGCATTGGTATTCAAAACAGCTTCCAGTCGTCTCGGAATGTATAAATACAGTTACTCTATGGGTTTCAAGGGAATCTTATCCCATTATTACAGCAAAATACTGACAAGTTCCGGTAACGATGACGGAGGAGCATAGGGATCACGCTCTCTTCTCTCCAAAGCACACAAAGGCTCAATAACACTGAGATCTAGTGACTGGTGGATAGCGGTGGTGCAACAACCCATCCTCGTGCTTTTCTTACAAAACCAGTGCTAGACGACGCAAGCTGTGGGAAAAGGGGTCCTGTTGTCTTGGAACACAGCATCACTATTGGGGAACTAACAATGTATCATGGGATGGACCTGATCAGCCAACATGGTCACATAATCCTTGACAGTAATGTGGCCTTGTGGAGCACCGATGCGGCCAATGGAATACCAAGACATTGCTGCCTAAATTAGCACCGAACCCCCGCCATATAAACTCGGACAGAAGTTGAAAACAGTGTACAAGACTTATCCAGATAAATAACTTTCTTCCATTGATACGCACACAGAGGTGACAAAAGTCACGGGATACCTCCGAATAATGTGTGGGACCTCCTTTTGCCCGGCGTAGTGCAGCAACTCGACGTGATATTAACTAAACAAGCCGCTGGATCCCGTGCAGAAATCTTCTGCCATACTGCCTCTACAGCTGTACGTAATTCCGAATATGTTGGTGGTGCAGGATTTTATGCACGAACTGACCTCTCGATTACGTCCCGTAAATGTTCGATGCGATTCATGTCGGGCGATCTGGGTGGGCAAACCATTTGCTCGAAATGTCCAAAATGTTCTCCAAAGAAACCGCGATTAACAGCGGCCCGGTGATGTGTTTGGGAAGATGAAGTCCATGAATGGCTGCAAACGTTCTCCAAGTAGCCAAACATAATCATTTCCAGTCAACGATCGGTTCAGTCGGACCAGAGGACCAAGTCTATTCCAAGTAAACACTGCCCACACCCATCAGCTTGCACAGTGCCTTGTTGACAACTTGGGTCCATGGCTTAGTGGGGTCTGCGCCACACTCGAACCCTACCATCAGCACTTCCCCCACCTGGAATCGGAAGATACCAGATCAGGCCACGGGTTTTTAGTCGTCTGCGGTCCAACCGATATGGTCACGAATCTAGGAGAGGCGCTGCAGGCGAAGTCGTGCTGTTAGCAAAGGTACTCGCGTCGGGTAATCCGTATGTCCCAATAAATTTCGGCGGTTCTTTCAAAAAGTGTTGCTTGTCTGTTAGCACTGACAACTCTGCGCAGACGCCACTGTTCTCAGTCGTGAAGTGAAGGCTGTCGGACATGCGGCATCCGTGGTGAGAGGTGACGCCTGAAATTTAGTAATCTAGGCACACTCTTGAAACTGTGGATCGCGGAATACTGAATTCCCTAATGATTTCAGAAATGGAATTTCCCATGTCAAACTACCATTGCGCGTTCGAAGTCTGTTAATTCCCGCTGTGCGGCCAAAATCACGTCGGAAACTTATTCACAAGAGTAGGAATGACAGTACCGCCAATGCAATGCCCTTTTATACCTTGTGTATGTGATGCTATCGCCGTCTGTATACCTGCATATCGCTATCCCAAGCTTTATGGCTTACTTAACATGTTTTTCTGTTACGGGCATTTGCAGCAATGATTTGTGGTTTTGAAACTCCAGCTCGACCTGCAATTTTCTGTTTATAAAGCTACTAGCTCCGTCTTGTTTTGATGCTGACAGTTTTCGCCAGTGCGTTGTTCACTTCTTCGGTGGCTTTTACAACTGTCCAACTGTCGTCCTCTTATTTTTCGTTACAGTCTTCTTCAATGACCGTCTGTCATGATTACTCGAAACACTTTCCATCCGCGCTGTGACTTAGTAGATGACGTTTTTCCGCTTTCCTTTTATGCGGTACAAATCTTCGATACGGTGCCTTTTGAAAGACTTAAAACACTTCGGTTACCTTGTTTACAGAAGTACACACCACACGAGCACCAACAATTTGTCCACGTTTGAAGTCACTTAGCTCCGAAATAACGCACTCACAAGTACACGGAACACTGTTCTGACTACGAAAAATACCTGCGACCTATCGAGGCCATTACGCAGGTGCCGTTCTTGACGAAATAAAGCAGGGAACCTGCAGGCTTGGCTAGCATCTAAATTTATGTTGACGCATATACTTCTATCGGTGTTAAAAAAACATATTTACGTTCAGCACCCGTACAGCCATATTCTACAAACCATGTGGGATGCAATGAAGATGCTACTTCCCATTATACCACAGATTAGCGTTTCTTCCCATTCATTCGAGCGTGGGAAAAGTCCAATCTGGTCGATAATCCTTAAGGGTGCGATACTGAGACCTGTATATATTCCTTCCTTAATAATGATTCTCGAAGACTGGTAATCAGGCTTTCACAGAATAGTTTATGTATATTTTCAAGCATCTGCCACTTGCAGTTTATAAATTTCCGTGACGATCCCCCGTGTGTCAAAACCTGTCCCATAGAGGTGCGTAAGAGAGTTTTACAAGCAATCTCGTTCCTACACGGACTGCGTTTTCCCGGCAAAACAAAGTCTTCTATCTTTTTTACCTAAGACTGAGCTTCTGTGGCCACTACATTTCGCAGCCCCAAAAGTAATTACATCCAGGTATTTGTAGGAGTAGACCGATTCCAACTGTCGTCACGTATCCATGTAACGCACCAAGATGACCGTGTTAAGCAATGGGCTCCCCATGTGAGAGAACAAGCAAGGAACTGTTCAACTTCCGTCAGTCCGATCACACTACCCCGGTGAGCTGACTGATAAATTTCTCATTTTTTTCTAACGACTTTCCTCGTAATTCATCGAAATGTTCACTATTTCTGACTTAGACCTATGTGTCCTGTCCCGTAACAGTTTTTTTGCTTTCATTTTGCCCAGCGTTGTTCTATTACCAGTGGAATCCCAGACACAGCTCTTTTAATGGGAACAGAAATTAGTCCCACAGTTATCCATGCAGTCATCGAGAGCTTACTGATGGCTGAACTGCAAATGGGACCAAGCTGCTTTGGCGTCTAGCTAACTAACTTTGATGTAATTAATCCTGATTATTTCCATATAGTCTCAGTTCCGCACTGATTGTGATTTCCCTTTCTCAATGAATTACGACTGAAAATAAAAAGAAGGAAAGAACTTTGTCACACAGTCGTATTTGTTGCGGTAACGAAACGCACGAACACGGGAAGAAAACTTACGGACGAAGACTTTTCAAGACAACCCGCACAAACACGAACACGGTTCAAGCTAAGAGATACACATTTTCTGAGCGACAAACGCTTGGAACGAAATCCTAGATATTTGCAATACTACAAAATTGTTAAGGCTTTGCAATGCACGTAATAAATGCTGAGGAGTTCAGCTGACTAACGACGTGATGCACATTTCACACAACCAGCTTTTAAAGACATTAGAAGGGCCGAAAAGTGTTTTACGGTGAGCTGCGTCCATATATCGAGATAAATAGATGCTTTTGTTTCGCTTGGTATTCCCAGTTTCTTCCTTTCTGTTCTAGCGATAACTGATGCCCTATATTATTTTTATTTAATCAACAGGCTGCCAGTAAAATCTTACACACTAGAGATAAAACATAATGTGATAGCCTCGTAGGAATGAAACTGAAAAAGAACGCTTCTAGCCTTGTACTTGCCACAAAAAAGTATAAGCGATGAGGATCGTTTTGAAACTGGGAGGTCTTATTTTGCTCTAACATTTATCACTTCTTCCAGTGAAGAAGTTCCAAGATTCAATATGATTAGCTAACAAGTAAGTACAGCATGCAGGACACATTCATTCGGAAGAAAATCACTAATTACACAGCCTTCTTGCCTCGTCTAATTACATGCTAATAATTCTGGACACTGTGAAGAACATTCAACTTACCTGAAGGTTGTGAAATGTGCTGCTAACGAAGCCCGTGCTCTTCACGGTGCGTAAGAATTTCGACGCTAATAACTCGAGAAGGAACTCCGGGCGGCGGCTCGGGATTCAGCTTTTCGGATACTACCGGCTACAATGAAGTATTTTGGACGCAGCAGGTTATTACATGGGGATTACACGGCCTGAGTAGGAAGTATGGTACGCACAATATTACGAACTTGTTCGCAAAGAACGCGCGCAAGAATGGACAAACTTTGTTTCTCTAAGTTTCGTCTCCAAGTTTCCGATTCGAAGGACGACGATTCATGAGTAACCAACGTGGTTAAAATAGAAGATTATCTATGACTGAAAAGGAAAGGTAACTTTAGATTCTTCTTAAAAATATATAGTTTATAGCCTGCGAAACACAGACAGTGTTTGGCCGCTGTGGCCGAGCGGTTCTAGGCGCTTCAGTCCGGAACCACGCTGCTGCTACGGACGCAGGTTCGAATCCTGCCTCGGGCATGGACGTGTGTGATGTCCTTAGGTTAGTTAGGTTTAAGTAGTTCTAAGTTCTAGGGGACTGATGACCTCAGATGTTAAGTGCCATGGTGCTCAGAGCCATTTGAACCTTAAGGAACCGCCCCATGCACTCAAAACCAAAAGACGTGGCATGCTGAATAATGGGATCGTTTTACTTCATGACAACGCTCGTCCACACGCAGCCAATAGAACTCAAGTGGCGATCAGATCATTTGGCTGGGAACAACTCGATCATCCTCTATACAGTCCAATGACTACCACGTGTTCCCTGGATTTGAAGAAGCATCTGGTTGGTCAGATGAGGATTTCAAAATACCCGTGTTGCAATAGTCGTCAAATCAGGAGTCAGATTTCCACGGGGATGATATAGCTGTCCTGGCTGAAAGTGTAGAAGATCTTGTAGTCCTACTGAATAGAATGGATAAAGTTATGGGTGAAGAATATAATATGAGAATTAATAAAGCAAAAACAAAAGTAATGGCATGCGACAAAGAAGATCAAGTGAAAGTCCAAGTTCATGTAGGCAATGAACTGCTTGAACAAGTTGATAAATTTACTTATCTGGGCAGTAATATTACCAGGGATGGAAGGAGCAAGGCAGAAGTGAGAAGTAGAATAGCTCAAGCAAAGGCTGCTTTTAACAAGAAGAAAAACATATTAACATCTAAGAGCATCAGCCTTGAAACCAGGAAAAGATTTTTGAAATCATATGTGTGGAGTGTGGCATGCTATGGGTGTGAAACATGGACTCTCGGGACAGAGGAACAGCAGAAACTAAATTCTTTTGAAATGTGGTGCTATAGACGCATGCTCAAAATAAAATGGATCGACAAGGTCACAAACGAAGTGGTTCTGGAAAGATCAGGTGAGAAGAGAAGCTTCTGGAGTTTCATTGTTAAAAGAAGAGTGCAATTTACAGACCATCTATAAAGACATAAAGGACTCCTGAACACAATCATAGAGGGATATGTCGAGGGAAAAAGACTAAGAAGAAGACCACGACTGAGGTACATGGATCAAATCGTGAAAGATGTGGGATGTGACACCTATAGAGAAATGAAGAGAAAAGCTGAAAGACGCACAGAATGGAGACAAGCTGCCATTGTAGCTGTTGCAAACCAATCCTTGGATTGACCACTACAGAAGAAGAAGGTATTTCAAAGTAGGTTGTACGTTACTGTAAGTGCCTTAATACTGGTGAGAACTATACAGAAAAGTAGATTACAGAACAGGCTTTCGTGTGAAAATAAATCTGCTGAGAAACGTGTATTTGTTTAACGTATCTAAAGGCTGAGGAAACAATATCGTCTAACAGACTCAATAATAAATGAGGTATTATTTGGCAAAAAAGTTAAACATTTATTTGAAAGAATCTGCATTATCACAGGCAGTATTTACAGAACTGTATTTCCAAAACTGTGTACGTTCTTCCCGTATTCGCCATCGAAGAGCAAATGCGGAGTTTCAGCGAAATGATTAACACACATTGGAATCGAACAGCTCGTGGCAAAGCCACTGTAATTACATTATTCGTAATGTAATCACCGTAGCTTTTGATACTGGACTACCGAAAATGATGTAGCATATCCACCGAAAATGATGTAGCATATCCACATGTGGCTCTTTTCAAGCGACTGTTCTGTTCCATTCGGCTGTGATTTAACCGCTTCATTGAAACTCCACATTGACACTTCGATGACGTATGGGCGATGGAAGTTTTACATAGTAACTTCCATTTTGATAAATACGACTATGTAAGTATTGTGTGCGTCAACACTTGGCTGTTTCACGCAGATGTTCACCTTTCTGCCAAATAATACCTCATTTATAGCTCTTATGAATCTGCTGCTTATAACTGTCTATTACACGGCAATGTTTCTTCAGTGCCTCGTGCTTCTGTAGATTTGTTAATCTTCAAACACAGATAGTACAGAAATGCAATGTTTTACAGATGACCTTGATGGGAGGTAGAAGCGACACATTCCCGCATTTTTACATCATTTTATTCGGATTTAGCCATTCGAGTTGGGGTATGTCCCTTGTTAGTGCATTTTCATTCAGAGCTGTAGAATTTTGCAGACCGTATATGGGTCTCCAGTTATTACTTTGGCGACGACTTGCGTGTGATGGACGAAATAGTGTACTTTAATTGACACCGCCTCGGCATGAACCTGTAGTAGCAGTCTCTGAAGAGAATCATTATTTCAAGACAATAAATGGCGCCAGGTTGCTGTTTCTGCTCTAACTATCGTAAAAAAATACCTCATTCTTACGATTCCTCCTCCATTACAATCGTCGTACCTGCACACAGCCATTCGTAGAGAATCGATACTTCAAGACAATAAATCTCGATGGCTCCTGTTTCTGTGCGAGTCATAATCAAGAGAACTGCTCATTCTCGCGATTCTTCGTGCATTATATCTTCAGTACCCGCTCATATTCTAAATAACAATAGCATTTTCTTTTCTAAATACGAAAAAATGCGCGCTTCGGTAGCGTGCGTTTGAGCGCGCGAGAAGGTATTCCAGTGGTTCCGATTCGCGGAAGGTATTGGCGGACAAGGGCTCAGCGAAGCGATGTAGGGAGGCCGCCGTATTTTAAGGCGGCACCACGCACCCCTTTCCCTTCCCTTCTCTTCTTCCGGGCGCATAATGGAGGCAGCAGCTTACACGCGCCCTCGCGTCGGTGCTTGCAGAAACAAGGACACTGCGAAATACGAGCGGCGGCGCTGCACGGCATTGTTTGAGCAAGTGTGCCGGGAAACAGATGGTCCGCCAAGTTTGCGAGCTAGCGCACTCGTGGGAGCGATCCGCAGTCCGCACTCAGCGCCCAGATAATGTTGCACGCTCTCCGGCCGCCAGAGGCGTCGATACCTGCAAAAGGGTCCCGGTTATGAGCTTTCCCCTCCTGTGGATCAACTTTTTCCAGCCTCCCGAAGTTAACATGGAGGCTTATTTTCTGTATTATTTCTAATGTATCGCTTCCGGAAACGTGCAGCCAAGTCCTAATTAAACATGGTACATTTTTCATCATAATGAAAAATACAGGAAGGGAGGCTCTTGTCCACGTACAATGAATGTTTCAAAATGAAAACTAGTCACTCACTAAGAATTAGCTCTACCCAACCATAAGACGTACGGGTGGGTGCTGAAACATTGTAGCTCTGATACGCTGGTAGCATTGTTAGCTACATTTTTCATGGGTCACCTTCCACATACCTTTCAATCAACTGTCCCTTGTCCCTCCTTGTAACAATGTGAAAGTGGCCCAGTTTCACGTATTGTCTTTTTCAGCAGAGGTGTGTCTTTTACTTCTTGGTAAAAAATACTCCGCGCATGTGGTAACATAGCCACTGAACCTTGGGAATAGATTGCATATTTGGATCTGATAAAGACACGGCATCTTCTATGCCGGACATTGTGCAAACGAGTATGAGATAAATATTATGTCTTAGAGACAAAGTGATCACATTTCGCAGAGCGATAGTAATACAGATACTGAGCAAGAGGTAGAAAGCGATAATTCAAAAGATGTGGCTGCAGTATCTTAAGCTAGCTAGGAAGAAAAGGATGGCAATCTGTGGAAAAAATCTGCGACCGTAGCGGCAGCGCGGTTCCAGACTATAGCGCCTAGAACCGCTCGGCCACTCCGGCCGGCTCGTCTTCTGGGATGTGAGGTGTATCCCCGAAGAAAGAACCAGAAAACCGAAACTACGTGCAAAACTTTCTGTAGGTTAATATGCAAGGAACATTAATTTGCAGTTTGCAAAGAATGTACCGGTTATGACAGTCAAACTCTCCAGAATGCACCGTCTTCGTGAGACAGTTTTTGTGATTATGACAAGTTCAAATGGTTCAAATGGCTCTGAGCACTATGGGACTTAACATCTGAGGTCACCAGTCCCCTAGAACTTAGAACTACTTAAACCTAACTAACCTAAAGACATCACACACATCCATGCCCGAGGCAGGATTCGAACCTGCGACCGTAGCAGTCCCGCGGTTCCGGACTGAGCGTCTAGAACCGCTAGACCACCGCGGCCGGCTTATGACAAGTGAATGTTTACATCTTAAAAGTAGTTAAATACATCTTTAAAGCACTCTACTGCTGTGATGGATGCACGTACATTCCAATTTCTTGAGAAGTTTCATAAAAATATTATTTCTAACAGAGGTAAAAAAAATACCCCAAACGTGTAGTAACGTCACAAAAATTACGCGCGTGTTCTTACAGGCTAAGTGGCAGACCACAAAGCCGAAATCTTGGGGTTCAAACCTCAGTAGCTCCTCGAGGAAATTGGGGATCTGTTATGTGACAATCAGTTTGTAAATACAGTCAAATACATTAGAGTGACCGTTCTGATGCTGCGCTCGATAATGGGAACAGGATTTAAGGAAAATCACGACACCTCCATAGTTGATTACCTCCAGTTCTGGTATGATATCTGCCTTTGTTATTTGGCTTCTTTACACCATTACTGTACAGTGACTAAGATCCACATGACCACAGCAATACGCTGTATGCATCTTCCTGTTGACACTCGCAGATAATGCTATAGTTATAAGCTTCTGAAGAACGGCACTATGCCTGAAATCAGTTAAGAAATTAAATTTCTTTCATGAAAATGTTTGCTGATTATTTCTATACAGTTTCATAGGGCTTGCCAATCTAACAAAAAGCGTTTAACAATGTAAAATGCTGCAAGATGTTCGAAATTCTTGTGAAAATGGGTGTAAGCTACGGGTAAAAACGCAAATATATGACATGTACAAGAGCCAAGAGGAAAAACTAAGAATGGAGACCAACAACTAAGTGCTCAGGTTAGAATGGATATACGCCACAGACGTAGCCTGTCGCCCTTATTGTTCAATCTATGCAACGAAGAAGCAATAACGGAAATAAAAGAAAGGTTCAGGAATGGGATTAAAATCGATGGTGACAAGATATCAACGATAAGATTCGTTGATGAAACTGCTATTATCAGTGAAAGTGAGGAAAAATTGCAAGATCCGTTGAATGGAATGAGTCTAATGAGTAAAGAATGTGGATTGATAGTTAACCGGAGAAAGATGAAAACAGTGGAGTATGAGAAATGAGATTAGCGGTAAACTTAAAACCAAAACTGGGGACCACGAAGTAAGCGGTTTGTAGGGTCGGAAGAAAAAAAATAATGAATGACGGACGCAGAAAGGAGGACATAGGAAACAGATTACCACAGGGAAGTGTGCGTCGGGCAATTCCATAGTTACGGGTGTTACATGTACACACCTTAAAATCAGGAAAAATAATGTAAGGAAAAATATTTATTGAATTTAATATTGAAAACTTTTAAGGCTTACATTATATTTCATGTTAGAAATGTTGATACTGGAATTGTTTTATTGCTCTCCTGGTTATTAATCAAAAAAGTAGTGTTATGGGTGTTACCAAAAGTAGACCTAGTCCCTGTTATGAGTTAGGGAATTCTCTAATTTCTGCAAACTTGATGAAGCTTTTATTCTTGTAAAACAACTGTCAAGAGGTATTGCCCCAAATTTTATTTTGAAATATAAATTTTTGTTATTTGGACATCATAACTCAGTATATATATTTTTTTTGCTGTTACGGGCGTTACATTAAATGTTACGGATGTTACATAGATGCATCAGATTTGATTCTTGAAGGAATAAATCTACCTCTTACAATTGCATAAAAAGAAAAGAAGTATTGTAGTTTATTTGGAATAAAAGTATGTATTTAAGAGAATATATTTGAAGGATAAAGCTATTTATTACACAAAAAATTTTGTTACAATTTTATAGTACAACTAGGCCAAGATATCGTTACTTACTTAACATTTACCTCATTTTGTAGGCCTAATAAATTTATGACAAAAATGTTTTCTTATTATTGATAGGTTTAAAAACTTCATTTAATAAACTTTTCCAGCAACATCCAATTCAAAATTGAACTCATAGTACAAACGGTTACCTTGTTTGATTTCTGGTGCTGTTGCCTTAGATAGTACTTGACTGAATTTCACAAAACAAACATCAGTTTCATCTAGTTTAAAAAGTGTTTTACTTTTTCCTACTGACTTCAGAAACATTATTTTCACATCCTCCTCTTCATCAACCTCACTCTGGCAGATTCCCAAGTAACGGTGTTGAATTTTGGATAGGGTTGGCTTCTTTTTGTCACTTGGAATGTCAACCAAGACAAATAACCCAAATTTTAAATCAGACTTTTCAATTTTATTAGTTAGGCTTAACTCACAAGCACTTCCAATATTGTCTTGCGATTCAGATGGTGAAACAGTCTCCTGATTAGAATCATTAGAACTGCACATTTCATAGAAGTTTATGCATCTTTTTGCATGTAATGTTTTAACTTTGGCATCCTCAGTAATAAATACTGACATCCTTGTCATTAATGACTCTGCTGTTTTTGAAACCAGCAAATCAGTTGTGTTATAAGCCCGAAAGTGATGGCAGCCCTGGATTTGAGGAATTGCTTGTAAATTTTTCCACCTTTCATCCAAAATAGGAATGTTATGCTCCACTGTTATCTTATCAACCCATAGTACCTTAATTTTAGAAAAATTCTTCAGAGTGTAGTCATAAAAGTCAATTGCGTTGTTAATAATAACTTTCCTAGATCTAACAGCTGTCCACACACTCCTCTTCAGTGCACCTCCTATGCCATCCATGGCTCCTTTACCATGTGAACTGGCAAAAAAATTCCATTCAACTGTCAATCCAAAGTTTCAGAGCCAATTATATCGGAAACTATCTTTTTAATAACACCAGATTTTTTACTGGGGCTTTTTGGAAGTACCTTCAACACTTTCTTCACAGCTTTACCAAATGTCTGTTTACACTTGTAAGTCCCAATAGGAGAAGATTCATTTGGAACTTTTGATCTTGCGAGTTCTAGTTTTTTCTTTTCTCTGATTGCTCGCTCTCTCTCTCTCTCTCTCTCTCTCTCTCTCTTATTTTTCTTCGATTCTTATCTCTAAGACGTTGATTATTTTTCAATTTTTTTTTAACCTGCAATCTTCTTAATTCGTCTTGTTCTTTCTTCAAGTAAGCTTCTCTGTTTTCATGGTTATCTTTAATCTTTTCTTGGCACTTCTTCACTCTTTCCCTTGCTGGTACTGGTGCCACGGTCTCCGAAGACAGAAATCATGATACTGTAGGCATATATATGTATAAACATAACGCTGTCCAGAGAGATAAAAGTAAAAGACATTGTTATGCATAGGCTCTTATGAATGACTAGAATCTGCCTCAATGAGCTGTTTACTGGGCCTATATAAAATTTAAAACTGAGGTTAGCAATATTGTTGTTCTTGGAAAAGTTAGAATGGAAAACATAAACTATATGTAATCTAATTTTGGGCTTAATTAACGTTTTAGGAGAATGTCAGTTGAGTCAGGTTAATGCCCTAATTAACTTTTATAATGTAGGTGTACTGCTTAAACAAATGTATGCAGTGGAATAAAAATTTTAGTTTTCATGCTTAAAACTGTTTTCAAAAATGACTCTGAGCACCATGGGACTTAACATCTGTGGTCATCAGTCCCCTAGAACTTAGAACTACTTAAACCTAACTAACCTAAGGACATCACACACATCCATGCCAGAGGCAGGATTCGAACCTGCGACCGTAGCGGTCACGCGGTTCCAGACTGAAGCGCCTAGAACCGCACAGCCACACCGGCTGGCAAAACTGTTTTCATATGTCATAAACATAGTTAAGAAACTTTATTCATTAATAATAATACCATTTGGTTATAATTTAAATGTAGGGCCTAGGCCTACTAAAGATTGAGGTGGCATTAAACCTTCCAATTCAAGTTACGGGTGTTACGCATGTGTTAAGTAACACCCGAAACAAAAATTAGTAACACCCGTAACAGCTCTAAGAGTGTTAAATAAGATTTCAAAATGCCATGTAATGGTATGATATTGTAAAACATGGGTATAACCTCACTTTTACAGAAAGGTATTGTACAGAACAAATTTACTAGATTACAAATTAAACTTTTGTATCTTTTTTGTTACGGGTGTTACAAGCTGCATATATATTATAAAACTACCAAAATAAAGAAATGCAATTAGCTTACCTCAGCAAAATGAATTATTATGAGCTATAACAATGTTGACTTCAATATTCTTTGCAACAATAGAACAATCAGCTACGGATAACACAACTAATATTCATCTGGAAATAGCATAAAACATACCTCTCTTTGGTGCCATAGAATAGTGCACTTTAAACACTTAGTGAAGGTAGAAATTTATTTTTTTCATATTCATGATTATTTTGCAATGAACAAATGTACTTTTAACTTGGCATTTTTAAGGTTATATTTGTAATATTGTCATTTTAATTTTTTTGTCACAAAGTCTCTTTAACATGGAATGACCCCGTCTACTAGTATCAAAGTAGACCGTAGCTGAACAAATTTCTGAAGGACGGCCCTGTATCGAAGTGGATCGTCATGGACTTGGAGAGTACCGGAAAGGAAGAAAAATAGGTGGGTTTGAAATGTGGTGCTGTGGTGTGGTGCTGTAGAAGTATGTTGAAAATTCAGTGGACAATTCTGACTAGAAGAAGGGACAGAATTACAGGACATGTGTTAAAACAAAAGATAATAGCTCCCATGGTACAATAATAGCAACAGGAGATAAAAACTGTAGAGTCAGAAATTGGAATATACGCAACCACGCAACCAACATATAACTGATGAAGCTAGGTGCAAGTGTTGCTTGGAGGAAAAATAAAGAGACAGAGACAGAGAGAGAGAGAGAGAGAGAGAGAGAGAGAGAGAGAGAGAGAGAGAGAGAGAGGCACTTTTGCACCTCTGGCAATGATTTATATAGGGTGTTCAAAATAAAAGTGTCGAACACTTTGAGAGACGGTAGTACTCATCGTAACAAGAAAAGTTAACTCCAATAAAAATGGGAGCAGAAACACAATGCTTTCCATTCCGCGATAAACACATTTTTAAAGGAAGGCGTGCGCGACTCTTGGTTGCGGATATTAACATAGTAGCTGCACTGCCGCTACGTCAAATGTGTCGGCAGGGTATTATGGTCATAATTAATAAAACATTCCGGGCTATTATGCCGTGGTCGAAGCGATTCACTTTAAAAACCGACGTTTCGTCTCCATCAGCCAGTAACGAGCCGGAGGTGAATCGGACATTCAACAAAGCTACGATCCCTCTTGAAAATGTCCGCCGCAGTTGGGGACGAAACGTCGGGTTTTAAAGTGAAATCCCTTCCAAAACGGCATAATAGCCTTAACATTTTATTAATTTTAACAATTCCGGCTGTGAATGTTTACATTTTACAATCTGAGTATTGTGATGTCTTACTCATAGTACTCTACCTACCATTAGGTGGTCTGCTGTAAGTTGTGTGGTTCGAGTCTGTTGCGGGCTACGTTAGTTTTCGTCGTGTTTGTGTGCCTTATTGTACTGTGCTGCCAACCCTGAGTAGTATCACTATGTTTTATCTTCTTCCAAAGGCGTTTTCGGCATATTGCGAGAAGGTTATGAGAAGTGTAGCGGGAGCTCTGACAACTTCTGTTCCTTATATGTCTCTGTGTTTTTCCTGTTCTGTATCCTATGTCAGTTCTCTTGGAGAGTGTTTCTGCACAGTGTGTTATTTTCGTTTATTACATTTTTGCCTTCTAATATTGCCTTTTGTATGTAACAATTTTCTTCCATTGTTAGTTTTCGGTATAAACTGTTGCTGTGTTTCAGTATGTGTAATTTACATTCGATCTTACTGGGGTGGTTGTTTTTGTCCATTTCGTGTTCTGCGAAAGTGAAATGTGTGCTGTCACTCTTTAGAGGTCTCATGTGCTCTGTGTACTTTATTCGAAAATTTCTGCTTGTCCATCCTGTTTCTGGCCTGACAGGAATTGCATGTGAGTTGGTATATCCAGCATTGCTGAATTTGTCTGAGGTTCTTTTGTCTGCTCTTAGCCTTTGTTGAACTGTGTTGTATGTTTTGAATCTTATTGGGATCCCTTGCTGTTCCAATGTGCTTCCAGTTCTGTTTTCTATTTTATTATTGTATGTTAGTGTGTACCACCTGTTTCTTTTACTGATGTAATGTGCTCTGCTGTGTTGTCTATAAGTTCTGCCTCTAGGTTTTCAGATCCTTTGGTTGTCCTATTGAGTGAATGATCACTATTGTTGTTTCATTTTTACCTAGTTGTTGAGCATGTTTATGGTGTTTGTTTTGTAGTCGTTTTCAGTAGCAATTTGTTTGATTATATTTAATGCCTGAGTGTAGTTTTCTGGTTTAAGAGGTGTTCTGTTTATCCTGTGGAACATATGTGTGAGACTGGAGTATTTATGCAGTATCCAGTGGCTGGACGAATTATGGATAACAGTGCTTGTGGATGTTGTTTTCTGTAGACGAAAAATTCATGTTGGTCGTTGTTTCTTGTAATTTTAAGATCCAGAAAATTTATCTATTTCTGTTTGAAGTGGACTTGTGGATGTACTGAGTTGATACTACTGTATACCATAAGGTATACAGTAGTATAATTCTTGTATGATGTTTTGCGTTTCATCTATGAGACAGATTACGTCATCCACATATTGGTACCAATAAATTATTTTGTACCCTTCTTGTTTTCCAATGCTGAACACTGTATTCGCTATATCATCCAAGATTATGTTCGCTAAAATTCCACTGATGGGAGACCCCCAGGGATTGCAAAAAAAAGTTGTTGTTGAAAGTGAAATAATAGTGTTTTGTGATTAGCCTAAGAATGGATGAGATTTCATTTATTTGCTTGGGAATTTCTTGCTTTTTAGCTGTTGTTCTGTAATATGTGGGTCACGTAATCGCTCTCATAGCCCAACTGTACAACGCTGATATACGTAAGTGCAAGTTTTTGAATATATATATTTTTTTACTAAGAGCCAGTTCTACAGTAGTAAATGACTTGATGTATGACGAGATAAACGGAAAAAAACCACCACCACAGAAACTATGTGGAAACAGCGGCAACAATCTCAAAACCATGCTGCTGCTTCTGCATGTTTTAGAATCAAAGAACCCACCGATGGCGATAACTGTCGCTGAAACTTGTTTGGGAATACATAAATAAATAACAACAGTGTTTTGCACCAAGGCGGTTGGCGTATTATGCCGTGATGATTAAACATCTAAATTATTACGCTGAGCAGACGATTTCCGATAAAACTTTAAATTACGGCATCTCTTTCTCCGTGTCCCCATTTTGACGAAAAAAAATCCTATACACTGTCCGAAAGCTACGGTCAAGTTAGCTGTGAAGACCGCATGAAAATTCGCCTAGTACTTTTAGAGATTGGCGTGTTCGAACAACCAGACACGACGGTTTTAGTTTTATTATTAGTGCAGATACAGATAGTCTTAATCGGCTTGTATCGACTTTACAACAATTTACCGTTTTCGTCTCTTAAGAGTCATCGTCGGAATCTGTTACTTAGAAAAATAACACGTCGAACAGTCACCCAGCTCTCATCTTTGTCACGTGACGTCATCTGGTTTTAGTTTATGTCAACTGACCAAGATAAAAATTAGGTGACTGTTCAACATGTTGCTTTTGTAACAAGATGCTGATCCTGACGATGACTGATGAAGAGTCGAACATGGTAACCTGCTTTAAGCCCATAGCGACCAAGACATTTGTGAATAAAAAAGTAATTTCCAAAACAGATCGCGTTGCTTCAATCGGGCAATCTCAAATTTCAATGGACATATTTTTTGCTTATATTAGCTGACAGACCAGTTCCTTGCTTTAGCACGCGCACTCAACGACAAACAAAAAACTGCAGGGCGTCGACGACATGGGGCTCTAACTCGTCACCGGAGCACGAAAGCAAACATGCAGAGCACTTAACGAAACCTTAACACTTGCAAGGAAGAACTTTATAATCAACATAAACGTGTTACCTCTCCGAGTAAACGCAATGAAGTACTGTGTACAAACTGAGGGTGTTGTAAACACTAAGTGCAGTTAACAGCTAAAGTACATTCAATGTCGTACAGTAATGCATGGAGGCATTAACGATGAGGCTAAGAGTAAGTATTACCAGCGATAAAATATAAAAAAGATTTAAGGACAGACATCTGCGCACGTCTGGGTTAGAAAGCAAAAAGTGTTGAGTGTAGGATACCTGAGTGGCCACGTACGTTTTCGGAGTTGCGCTAACGAACAAGTCACCTTATGGTCGCGGGAGAGTGTAAACAAGTGCAAACAACACCCCGCGTTCTTTGCTTGTTCTTCTTTAAATTGCTCCACTAGCCTCTGCACGGGGTTGGTTTACAACATGGTCACAGCGAAACTTGAGTAAACTGCAGTCGAGACATAAAAATACACTGCGCGCGGGTACTTCAAAAGCCCGAGCGTAACAAATGCACAAAGAGAGCCGGCAGCTGAGACGGGAGAGGGCAGTGCCACCAACTCGCACGGCAGCAGAAAAAAAGGGCGGATGAGGAGAGGGAGAAAGGAAAGGAGCGGGAATTAACCACGGCTGCCTGCCCAAATTAACGGGAAAGCTATCCCATTCTGTTTTTAGTCCACAAATCCTTTACTCCACGTAAGCGCCGCATGTGAAATGCCGTACTCTCTCGTTTGTTCTGCGTACGAGACTTAAGAGTTTCTGCGGCTGTTAATGCACTTCAATTAAGTGAGATGTGACGCTGAAGGGCCTAACTAAGCGAAACGTACAGTGTACCCCTACAAATAAAACCCTCGCGGTGCTTCCTTTTCCAAAAGGAGGGGAAATAGGAGCGGGTGGACTATTTGCCATCAAAAATGCTAGCCGCTACTCCGCTGTAGCTTACACTTCAGCGTCCATCGCTTTTAATAAGATTGCCTTTGAGACAGGACCTGTAACTGAATTAAACTGAAGGCACAGCATTTGCCATATGGACGTAAAACAGGGTAGCGTACTTCCATTGCAAGGTAGCATTTTCGCATCGTAACGGAAAAAAATCGACAGATATAAAGGTAATTTCAGGAGGATCCCTTGGGAACGTAACAGGGCCATTACTATTCACAATACACTGCGTTATTCTAAATTAGTTACCTAAAAATAAAGTTAATAATTTCGAAATAACTGACTGATTTTTCCGCAGGAGCTCTCCAAATCTCGCGCCACCAAGTTTCAATTCTACGCCTCCAGATGTAGCTCCATTCGCTCGTTATGAGGAAACAGATCGTGATCACATTAACAATGGAAAAGTAAAGCGCTGCGGAATGTGCTAAGAGTTGCTTTTGGTAGCGCAAACTCCATTTGTTGTAAGAAGACGCTTCAGAACGGAGTGTCACAAAGCTCCGCTTCGGGCAAAGACTATTAGCGTCGTATGATATGTTAGTGGAACTACGTTATGTGGCACATCTAGAGAAAGGTCAAGGTCACCCACGGGTAGCCACACTACGGAATATGTGAGGAAGACATGTGAATAGCTTGGCCACCCCAAAGGAAACAGTGATGAGGACAGGTGTAGATCTGAGGACCGAATTCCTCCCCCGTCCAGCCTCGTCACTTCAGAGTAGCGCTTGCAACCTACGTCCTCAATTATTTGTGGGTTGTATTCCAGTCTCTGTCTTGCTCTGCAGTTTTTTATCCTCTACAGCTTCCTCTAGTACCACGGAAGTATGGAAGTTATTCCCTGACGTCTTAACGGCTGTCCTTTATCTTGGTCACCACTGACTGCTGATTTGGCACCCTTAGACTTTCACCTGTGGGGATGTTAAAGACAAGGTGTACATCCTTCACCTGCCTGCACCTACCAACAGCCGCAGAAACTCTTAAGTCTCGTACGCAGCTGGCTTGCTGATACGGATGTGGAAAGCAATTTTTTACAGATGGGATATCTACCGTGTGACAAGAGGAACCACATGAAACATTTTAAAAAGAAACTTGATGTTCTGTCAGTTTAAGAAAGGAGAATAAATTAAATGAAGTACGTAAATCTTCTGCCTTAATTAATGTCACTATTAGGTAACCAATTTAGAATAACCTGTATATTAATGATCTAGTAGTTAACGCCAAGTGATGACTGGGTGTTGTGTGATGTCCTTAGGTTAGTTAGGTTTATGTAGTTCTAAGTTCTAGGGGACTGATGACCATAGCTGTTAAGTCCCATAGTGCTCAGAGCCATTTGAAGTTAACGCCAAAAGCACCGTGAGGCTATTCGTGGACAACCTGCAGTCAAGCCTAAAAGTAAATAAATGTAGTACACTATGCATAAATAGGCGAAGAAATCCACTACTGTTTGATCACATTATTGGTGACAAATCTATGGAAATAGTAACTATGGTAAAATACCTAGGAGTAACCTAACCATTTGGACAGACCTAAAGTGGGATTATCACATAAAAAGCTTGTAGGAAATAAGATGCCAGATTAAGAATCATTGGGAAAATCTTATGGAAATGTAATTCAGCCACCAAGGAAGTGGATTACAAAAAATTCTTGATACTGCTCATCAGTCTGGTAGCCTTATCGGACAGGATTGGTAGAACATGCAGCGAAGATACAACCGAGAGCGTTGCGGAGACGCTCAACAAACACCAGTGGCAGATGCTATGAGAGAGGCATTGTCCATCATGGAGAGCTTTGTTGTTAAAATTCGATAACGTACGTTTTGGGGAAGTCGGGCGACATACTGCTTCCATCTGCATACGTCTCGAGAAATGACGATGACGAGACAATCAGAAAAATTTGAGCTACCATGGAGTTTCACCAACAATCATGCTTCCGATGTGCCATTCCTGAACAGAGCAGATAAGAGATGAAAATATAGTAGTATCAGAAGTACCATCCGCAAAACATCGTTGAAGTTGTTGCGGTGTGGAGATGTGGATGTAAATACTGTTTGACTATTAATAAAATATTCTCGGGATTCAAGCCGTGTCTAGTGGTTATGCCTAGGAGCTTTCGGCAGAGATCCCCTCTGCCACTGTTAAGTGTTTGAGTGTTGCCTAAATGCCCCTGTCATGCTTTTCTAGTCGCGCCGCCATCAGTGATGTCGCTGGTGTCGAGTCCCGCGCCATATATGGCAATGTTTTGGTTGCACGACCGCCGCGCCTGCTTCAGCTCCCCGATCACGGGATCCTAGAACGTACTCAGCTGCAATCCCCCGACTTTATTGAGTTTGTTGTCCGATACTTTGACCTCTATTGCTTAATGTATTACTGGGCGGAAACACCTTTCATGTTCTGTGCGACACTGTTCAATAGTACGGACAGTCTGATCAATACAAAACTGCCCACACCCACACGGTATTTTGTATATTTCCGGTGTTCTGAGGCCAACATCTTCTTTCATAGGCTTTATTAATTGACGGATCGTTGCTGGGGGCCTGAAGACTTACCGACTTCATGTTTCTGAAGGCGTCGTTTGATCTTCTCTGTCACTGAGCCACAAAACGGTAACAACACAATCTTCTTCGTGTGGTCTTCGGAGACCTGCTTTCACGGCTTAGCAGGAACTGCTTGCTGTTGTTGAAAACTTTACGAAGTGGCTGGATTGTCTCGGCAGGTTTTTGGCGTCTGAAACGGTTTCAGCTCGATTTACGAATGTCCTCAGAACACAATGTTTTTGTGCTGGATGGTGGTAGCTGGTGGCGTGCAGAAATCGATCATTGTGGGTGGGCTTGCAGTAAACGTCAGGTGTCTATCAGATTAACCGCAACGACTGCTAATGCCTGTATGTTGAACAAACAGGGCGTACTTTGGCAATTCGGTTCAAAGAACACCAAGATTTAAGCAATTCGAGATCTGCCTTAATTAATCACCAAAACAAGCACACAAACACTCTATCCCTTATATAGATAGTAACTTCAGTATCCTCCATATACAGCCGAAAAGTCGAGTCTTTAACTTACTGGAAGAAACTGAAATTTTACGCAGTCTGGACCAGATTCCACTACATACATTAAATGAGCAAACCACGTCGAAACATGCGGTTCTACTGAATAACTACATGTTTCTAAAATAACGTGTCACTAGGTCAGGCCTGATTCTCTGAACTCCCATTCGTTTAGTAATTGTTTCGCGTGAATCATCTTTCCATATTAACATTATTTCGTCTAATAAAGCATGCTCGGCCTGATCATGTTGATTTCTCGTTATGCTTCTAGTCTCACTACACTTATATTGCAGAATTTTTATGATCGTTTTTATATTTATACGTTTTTATATCATCACTTCAGACCATACATATAATCCTACATATATGATGACTAACTGGGTACAGTTTATCTTACCATTACTTTTATCGCAGCTTTTATTGTATACTCCTGTCTTCATTCATTTGGCCTGTCTACTACTGCTTTGTTGCCTACTAAGACACTTATTTTCATTAGTCTTACATTTTCCCATTCGTTTAGTTGTCTACCCTCTTAGCCATCTTTCCCTATGATTACTCCTCTGTAGGATGTATGGCGTCCAGCCTAATCTCTTGGTGTGTTATTTCGATGCTCACATTTCTACACCCACCTTTTAGATCTGTGATGGGTTTTTTATATATTTTATTTTTGTCACTCGAGCCCATAATGTATCACACGTGACGATTTACTTAGTCTGGTTAAATATTAACATTAACATTTATCACTGTTGTACCTATTTGTTCATTTTACCTATGTACATTGCCTTGTTGCCTGAAAACGGCACATGCTAGAGAGCTACTTAGCCTATCAGCGTATCACAGCTTGTTCATATTCTAATACATCCTTAAATGAAGTACTGTAAGCGCTCGGACTAGTCACTCTAGATTTTCTACATCATCGCTGATAACATCAGTTTACTTAGTTGGACACCGTTGGCGCCCGAGCCGCATCGCGCTTCCAGAACTCTGGCATGGCCCTCTACATAGTAGTGGTTAGCGTTCACGGTTCACACTGTGAGTACTGTGTTTGTTCTCCTCTTCTGTTTACTTCGTTCCACCCGCCCGGATGTTACATTTTAGGTCAGTTTCATTACTGGGTGCCCCTTTTCTCTTTTCTCTAGTCCCGCCGAAACGCAGTAACTGAAACCCTTGTACTGACTAGCCCAACCGCACGTTATGTATTACCAAATACTATATGTAGGTCTCCTTGTTTGGGGAGTCTGCTCGTTTGGTTTTTACACATATTTCGCATTAAATTTCTTCCTTCCTCTCCTTTGTATATTACAGTTTCATAGACCTGAAGACGAAATTATTGAGAGACCCGCTTTAGTGGTACTAACATTTATTTAAACGACGACCGGTTTCGAGATCCTAAAATAAATATTAGTACAAGTGAAACGGATCTCTCTAAATTACCTACGATTTATATGGGCACATGGCCATCGGCACAAGACGTTGGCACAGTGGCATCGAGCTGAATGGTCTGATGAATTCCGTTATCTTCTTCATAATGCCGATGGGATGGCGCGGAACCGTCGTCTTGTAGGGGAACAGCTTCTTGACACCTGTACTTCGTGACGGAGACAAGCTGGCGGCGGTTCCATTATGCTCTCGGGCACATTCATTTGGATATCCAGGGGTCCAATGAAGCTCGTGCAAGGCACCATGACGGCCAAGGAGCATCATACACCCCTTCACGACGATCATGTTTCCCAACGGCAGGGACATTTTTCAAGAAGATAATGCGCCTTGTCACAAGGGCTGTGATGGAGTGGTTCGAGGAATACTGGCGGGTTCCAATCGATGTGCTGGTCTCCTAAATCGCCAGATCTGAACCCGATCTAACAAATCTGGGATGCCATTGAACAAGGCGTCGGAGATAATCTCCCCCTCTCCGGAGTTTACGGAAACTAGGTGACTTATGTGTGCAGATGTGGAGCCAACTCCCTCCAGCGACCTACTGCTTCCATGCCACGCCGCGCCGCCGCTGTTATCCATGCCAGAATGGATATAACGGCTACAAGGTAGGTGGTCATAACGTTCGGCTGATCAGAAGTGTAGAGTACAGCGTTGCTTCTAGACGACACTATTAATCGCTGATAACACAAGGCCGAGAAAACTTACATTCTCTTACAGTCTTTTCCTTTCGACGCGGTGGATTTATCACATTCTATCATTTAAGGAGACAAGTAGCCTAGATTAGCATTCCTCATGTACACAAAAAATGGCGAGACAGCAGATATCCAATGAATTTAAAGATGCGTTCCAAAGAACGTAACACGTATGTACAGCACAAATGAAAGTGTAACTGAGAAGCAGTTGTGTTGTTAGTGCAAAAGCAGTAACAGCAAAATAGATCGGCCAGGAGAGCTCAGTAACTTCAGGAGAGCTCAGTAACTTCAAACGTACGTCACTGAAAGTAACTTGAGAACAAATCTATAAGCGACATTTCATCCATCCCAAAGCTGCCCAAATCAGCTGTTGGTGACGTGACTGTGGAGAGGGAACGCGAAGAACGACCATAACTACAGCAAGAACAGGCCGACCTCATCTACGTAAGGACAGGGATCGCCGGGCATTCCGGAGAGCGGTTCTAAATAATAGTATGAAATCCGAGGAAGGAATTACTCGTGGATTCCAAAATATTACCAGCAGTCCAGCTAGCACAATGACTGTGCGTAGGGAGTTAAAAAGATCTCTATAGAATGCTGGAGCAGCTTCTCATACACCACACATTTCTGTCGTCAATGCTACCTAACGCTTGTGATGGTGTAAAGGGAGGCGCCGTTGCACAGTACACGATTAGAAACAATTACACTCCTGGAAATTGAAATAAGAACACCGTGAATTCATTGTCCCAGGAAGGGGAAACTTTATTGTCACATTCCTGGGGTCAGATACATCACATGATCACACTGACAGAACCACAGGCACATAGACACAGGCAACAGAGCATGCACAATGTCGGCACTAGTACAGTGTACATCCACCTTTCGCAGCAATGCAGGCTGCTATTCTCCCATGGAGACGATCGTGGAGATGCTGGATGTAGTCCTGTGGAACGGCTTGCCATGCCATTTCCACCTGGCGCCTCAGTTGGACCAGCGTTCGTGCTGGACGTGCAGACCGCGTGACACGACGCTTCATCCAGTCCCAAACATGCTCAATGGGGGACAGATCCGGAGATCTTGCTGGCCAGGGTAGTTGACTTACACCTTCTAGAGCACGTTGGGTGGCACGGGATACATGCGGACGTGCATTGTCCTGTTGGAACAGCAAGTTCCCTTGCCGGTCTAGGAATGGTAGAACGATGGGTTCGATGACGGTTTGGATGTACCGTGCACTATTCAGTGTCCCCTCGACGATCACCAGTGGTGTACGGCCAGTGTAGGAGATCGCTCCCCACACCATGATGCCGGGTGTTGGCCCTGTGTGCCTCGGTCGTATGCAGTCCTGATTGTGGCGCTCACCTGCACGGCGCCAAACACGCATACGACCATCATTGGCACCAAGGCAGAACCGACTCTCATCGCTGAAGACGACACGTCTCCATTCGTCCCTCCATTCACGCCTGTCGCGACACCACTGGAGGCGGGCTGCACGATGTTGGGGCGTGAGCGGAAGACGGCCTAACGGTGTGCGGGACCGTAGCCCAGCTTCATGGAGACGGTTGCGAATGGTCCTCGCCGATACCCCAGGAGCAACAGTGTCCCTAATTTGCTCGCAGTGGCAAGCACACTGGACTCGCATTCGGGAGGACGACGGTTCAATCCCGCGTCCAGCCATCCTGATTTAGGTTTTCCGTGATTTCCCTAAATCACTCCAGGCAAATGCCGGGATGGTTCCTTTGAAAGGGCACGGCCGACTTCCTTCTCCGTCCTTCCCTAACCCGATGAGACTGATGACCTCGCTGTTTGGTCTCTTCCCCCAAACCAACCAACCAACCTAATTTGCTGGGAAGTGGCGGTGCGGTCCCCTACGGCACTGCGTAGGATCCTACGGTCTTGGCGTGCATCCGTGCGTCGCTGCTGTCCGGTCCCAGGTCGACGGGCACGTGCACCTTCCGCCGACCACTGGCGACAACATCGATGTACTGTGGAGACCTCACGCCCCACGTGTTGAGCAATTCGGCGGTACGTTCACCCGGCCTCCCGCATGCCCACTATACGCCCTCGCTCAAAGTCCGTCAACTGCACATACGGTTCACGTCCACGCTGTCGCGGCATGCTACCAGTGTTAAAGACTGCGATGGAGCTCCGTATGCCACGGCAAACTGGCTGACACTGACGGCGGCGGTGCACAAATGCTGCGCAGCTAGCGCCATTCGACGGCCAACACCGCGGTTCCTGGTGTGTCCGCTGTGCCGTGCGTGTGATCATTGCTTGTACAGCCCTCTCGCAGTGTCCGGAGCAAGTATGGTGGGTCTGACACACCGGTGTCAATGTGTTCTTTTTTCCATTTCCAGGAGTGTATTTGGAAGTGATGAATCACGCTAAGCCTTAAGGCAATCCGACGGAAGGGCTTGGGTTTGGCGAACGCCTGGAGAACGTTACTTGCCGTCTTGTGTAGTGTCAACAGTGAAGAATGTAGGTAGAGTTACGGTTTGGGTGTGTTTCTTGTGTGTAGGGTGTGGTCTCCTTATTGCGCTTATCCGGAAGAATATGGTCACATTTTATAGCATTGTGTACTGCGTGCAGTAGAGGAACAGTTCGGAGACGATGACTGTATCAGCGTCTGTACCCTGTCACAAAGTCGCAACTTGGATGTAATGGTTTGTGGACAAAACATTCCTGAAATGGATTGGCCTGCCCAGAGTCGTGACCTGGAACCATTGATCACCTTTGGGATGCCAGAATGAGAGGAGGCGAGGTACTGACAGAAGTAAAGCTGTGAGGATGGGGCGTGAGTCGTGCTTGGGTAGCTCAGTTGGTAGAGCACTTGCCCACGAAAGGCAAAGGACCCGAGTTCGAGTCTCGGTCCGGCATACAGTTTTAATCTGCCAGGAAGTTTCACCTTTGACATGAATCAGATCATCGACTACGCTTCAGACCCAGCGTCCAATATCACTACCACCTCAGGAACACTGGGATGCCATTTCTACACAAACATTCAGGCACCCGATTGAAAATATCTCCAGCAGAGATCAAGCCGTCATAAAATCGGAAGTCTGGACACGCCCCAAATTAATGTCCACTAGTAGGTGTCCGCATACTTTTGATCAGATAGCGTAGGAGCGCGTACCAAGCTGTAATGAAAGCCGTTTTCCCCATTCCATACGGGAATGGAATGTGACACAAATTTAACAATACTGTAACAAAGTGTCCTCCGCCAAGCACTGCATCGTGACATGCGGAGAGCTCCGTTGTCTTACATTTCATCTCCTTCTTCGATTGCTTCTTTGTCTTTTGATTGCCTTTCTGATGCTGTTATTGTGTTAAATTCGGCAACGCAACTGCGGCTCTTTATTGCGAGCAGGAAACGCCGTGAGCCGCGCGGGGTAGCCGTGCGGTCTTAGGTGTCTTGTCACAGTTCGGTCGGCTCCCCCCGTCGGCGGTTCGAGTCCTCCCTCGGACGTGAGTGTATGTGTTGTCCTTAGCGTAAGTCAGTTTAAGTTTGTTTAATTAGTGTGTCAGCCTAGGGACCGATGACCTCAGCAGTTTGGTCCCACAGAACCTTACCACAAATTTAAAAAAACGACAAGTATATCATTTCGTGCTCAATTCGTGGTAAAGGAACGATGAGTTGAACAGAAAAGATCATCATACAAGGGAAAAAAACAGGAGGTAAATGACCAAGTAGAGCAAGCGAGGCACATCACGAATAAGCAGTTTGAATAATGTCTCACGAACAACTACGGAGTAAGAACAACTAAACATCGAGCGGAATAGTGCAGTTTGTGGAAGTCAGATGAATGGTGGTCGTGACACTCAGAAACGAGTAACGTGACTGACAATAATGGTCATATTTAAATCGAACCACGAGCATAAGTTGTCCAGAAAGTTCGAAGAGCGTAAATCTACCATTACTTTGTCAAAGAAGTCAACCGGGAATCAATGACCACGGTTTGAGGGGCATACTAAAAGGTATACATCTGGTTAACTGGAAAATTGCGTCGCCTCTCTTGGCAGCAGATAAATTACAAGTGTTACAGAACTAAAAATACTAACCCAGCTACGCCGGCCGCGGTGGTCTAGCGGTTCTAGGCGCGCAGTCCGGAACCGCGCGGCTGCTACGGTCGCAGGTTCGAATCCTGCCTCGGGCATGGATGTGTGTGATGTCCTTAGGTTAGTTAGGTTTAAGTAGTTCTAAGTTCTAGGGGACTGATGACCACAGATGTTAAGTCCCATAGTGCTCAGAGTCATTTGAACCATTTTTTAACCCAGCTACGGAGAAAACGGCGTGTTTTGCATCAGATGCCCTACAAGGCTGACCCCCAGATCAGCTGCTGCGATCAATCGTTACTCCAACAAATTTTTGTCCGCAATCCATATAGAACAGGTAGCAACTCAGTGTATCAAACCGAGGTACAAAGAAAAATAATAAAAAGCACGTCGCAGAAGAAAGAATAACTGCCAACTGAATTTAGTTTCGACATAAAGAATGTCTTCACAGCGACCATAAAACATACAGGCACACATAAAAGCCACTTCTGAACGCTTCGGCAGCTTTCTCCTAACTGCTGACACAGATTTCCACTGTGTGACGGGACAAAGGACACACACAGCACCAGCCACACGACACTCTGGCGTAACACATTGGTGAGGGCTGTTTCAAGTTCTGCCGACGAGGAATCGATCGTCCCAAATTTGCGACACCCTGAATAAAAGAGTAATAAAAAAGCGGCAGAGAAGCCGAAGCTTGGTTCGAACTTCGCAGTATTTCCAGCACCCGCGATCTTGCTGGAAGGAGAAAAGGTTAGTTTTATAAGGTCTCGTCTGCCTCGAGGTTATTAAATACGGACAAGGGTCTGGAAACTAATGTGCAATTATTCCGAAGCGATTTAGGGAAACCAGCGAATATCTTAATGTACAGGGTTATTACAAATGATTGAAGCGATTTCACAGCTCTACAATAACTTTATTATTTGAGATATTTTCACAATGCTTTGCACACACATACAAAAACTCAAAAAGTTTTTTTAGGCATTCACAAATGTTCGATATGTGCCCCTTTAGTGATTCGGCAGACATCAAGCCGATAATCAAGTTCCTCCCACACTCGGCGCAGCATGTCCACATCAATGAGTTCGAAAGCATTGTTGATGCGAGCTCGCCGTTCTGGCACGTTTCTTGGTAGAGGAGGTTTAAACACTGAATCTTTCACATAACCCCACAGAAAGAAATCGCATGGCGTTAAGTCGGGAGAGCGTGGAGGCCATGACATGAATTGCTGATCATGATCTCCACCACGACCGATCCATCGGTTTTCCAATCTCCTGCTTAAGAAATGCCGAACATCATGATGGAAGTGCGGTGGAGCACCATCCTGTTGAAAGATGAGGTCGGCGCTGTCGGTCTCCACTTGTGGCATGAGCCAGTTTTCCAGCATGTCCAGATACACGTGTCCTGTAACGTTTTTTTCGCAGAAGAAAATGGGCCGTAAACTTTAAACCGTGAGATTGCACAAAACACGTTAACTTTTGGTGAATTGCGAATTTGCTGCACGAATGCGTGAGGATTCTCTACCGCCCAGATTCGCACATTGTGTCTGTTCACTTCACCATTAAGAAAAACTGTTGCTTCATCACTGAAAACAAGTTTCACACTGAACGCATCCTCTTCCATGAGCTGTTGCAACCGCGTCGAAAATTCAAAGCGTTTGACTTTGTCATCGGGTGTCAGGGCTTGTAGCAATTGTAAACGGTAAGGCTTCTGCTTTAGCCTTTTCCGTAAGATTTTCCAAACCGTCGGCTGTGGTACGTTTAGCTCCCTGCTTGCTTTATTCGTCGACTTCCGCGGGCTACGCGTGAAACTTACCCGCACGCGTTCAACCGTTTCTTCGCTCACTGCAGGCCGACCCGTTGATTTCCCCTTACAGAGGCATCCAGAAGCTTTAAACTGCGCATGCCATCGCCGAATGGAGTTAGCAGTTGGTGGATCTTTGTTGAACTTCGTCCTGAAGTGTCATTGCACTGTTATGACTGACTGATGTGAGTGCATTTCAAGCACGACATACGCTTTCTCGGCTCCTGTCACCATTTTTTCTCACTGCGCTCTCGAGCGCTCTGGCGGCAGAAACCTGAAGTGCGGCTTCAGCCGAACAAAACTTTATGAGTTTTTCTACGTATCTGTAGTGTGTCGTGACCATATGTCAATGAATGGAGCTACAGTGAATTTATGAAATCGCTTCAATCATTTGTAATAGCCCAGTAGATTGTCGTGTGGGGATTTGAGCTCCACTCCCACCTGAACGAGAGTCTTCTGTCTCAGTCTCGTTGGCATTACTTGCTGCAATTTTGCTGAAGTGTTATGCCCATGTCTTCCTGCGAATTGAGCTTATCGACTACAGTGTTATTAATGAATAACCCTAACCATGAAGAGATTTGCAATTTTTCACGAACTCATTGCCACAGACGGTAGTTAACTAACAGTGAGAATTCTAATCTTAGTATGCCATGAGCATCCTGATAGAGTGATTGACTGGTAACGGTATAATCTCAAACATGCAAGAATTGTAAACATGCTGCAATATCAAGGCCCGTGCACAAATCAAGCTGAGTTGTTATATGTACACCGGCCGATGTGACCGTGCGGTTCTAGGTACTTCAGTCTGGAACGGCGCGACGGTACGGTCGCAGGTTCGAATCCTGCCTCGGGCATGGATGTGTGTGATGTCCTTAGTCAGGTTTAAGTAGTTCTACGTTCTAGGGGACTGATGACCTCAGATGTTAAGTCCCATAGTGCTCAGAGCCATTTGAACAATTTTGTTATATACACGCTTACAGTCTCCTTAGTGATTTTCGCCCACATATCTCTCAATCGTTATCCGTTGAATCCGAATTATTTAATAACTATCAAATGGAGACCTTTAGAACCAGGAAGGGAGTATTCTAAGTACGAACAATCTTTCTTATTTATAGGTCGTACCGCTGAACACTGCCTTAAAAGCGAGTTCATATGTAACATCGAGAATACGAGTGACTTTATTACCGTATTATTTCTTTCATAAAGAGCGTTGTTAGTAATTAAGAGTGGCTTTATAACTGTATTATTTTTTTCATTAAAACGTAGTTAGTAATTTCAAGGCAATTTACAGGAACGAACGCTTCTTTGCAACAATATGAAGATCTTAACATACAATTAAAACTTAGGCAGGTCTTCTCCACTCGAAGGACGTTTCTTTATAGCCCTACTTCGTTAGCGGGCTTTGGTCAGATGTCTATGCCGTTTATCACGTCTAAGGTCTCGACGGAAACAAATTACTATTTAGCTTTTCTTCAATACAGTGACATTCAGCAGACGGTGTAGTGTAAACTTTTCGGCCTGACATTACTTCGCTAACTGGCTGGTCCTCAATAACGACATGTTGCTCAAAATAAAAGATTATACGTCCAGCCCAAAAAGGGCATACGTCAACCAAAAGCACCAGTATCCTCCTAGTATGTCAGTAATAAATCAGTCTAGTTACTGAAATCTAATACATCCCAATATCTTAGGTAAGAGACGTACGATGGAATGAAAACGGCAATTTTACAGTGAGGAAGAATAATCAGCCGCGTGGTTTGAGGCGCCATGTCACGGATTGTGCGGCCCCTCCCGCCGGAGGTTCGGGTCCTCCCTCGAGCATGGGTGTGTGTGTTGTCCTTAGCATAAGTTAGTTTAAGTAGTAAGACTAGGGACCGATGACCTCAGCAGCTTGGTCCTTTAGGAATTCTCTCTCTCTCTCTCTCTCTCTCTCTCTCTCTCTCTCACACACACACACACACACACACACACACACAAACAAACACACACACACACACAAGAATAGTCAGTTTCCACATTATCAGAAGGGTTCCTCAGACGTAGACTACGGACCGACGGAAAATACCGATTACACATTACACGATACTAATACATTCTATCTTAGTTTTAACATGTATGTTCGGGAATCTTTGTAAACAAAAATGATTTAACAGAAAAAATATACAACTGCGCATCAGTGCCCAATTTGATTCGTCAGCAAATGACCAAAACAAAAATGTCGAAGATCATTATCTTGAAAAAAAGATTTTCGAATAGCTTTCTAAAAGTACAAAAATGTAGATTAATAAAGATCTGTCCTCACGATGTGTCTTCAGTCTAACAGAACTCAGTACGTTACGCAGGCTAGTTAATGTTCAACAGAGTGACAAAACTCCGCATCCTGTCAACTTTTTTAAATACATAAGAGGGCAGTAAGAAGTGGAATGAATACATGAAACAAAGAAATAGACGGCGAACGGACAACCTGAACTGTTGCGTAGCTTCTGTGGTACACCTGTAAAACAAACTCAATGCAACCAATTTTACAGTACTGTCTAGAGTTTGCAGACTTTATCGAGCAAACAAGATAACAGATGCCGAACGAAGAAACACAGGCGTTGGTAAGATTGTAATACAAGAAACAGTGCCCCCAAGTTCGCCTCCTTCGCAATTTGACACCTGTTCAATTACCGAGTGGTCCCTTACAACGAGACACCGCTACTTTAAATATTCTGTGCACAACAGCTGGAAGCAAGTTGCCATATGAAACTTCCCGGCAGATTAAAACTTTGGGTCGGACCGAGACTCGAACTCGGGACCTTTGCCTTTCGCGGGCACACTCCGCTATAGCGTGAAAATTTCATTCTAGAAACAACCCCTAGGCTGTGGCTAAGCTATGTCTCCGCAATATCCTTTCTTCCAGGAGTGCTAGTTCTGCAATGTTCGCAGGAGAGCTTCTGTGAAGTTTGGAAGGTAGGAGACAAGGTACTGGCGGAATTAAAAGCTGTGAGGACGGGGCGTGATTCGTGCTTGGGTAGCTCAGTTGGTAGAGCACTTGCCCGCGAAAGGCAAAGGTCCCGTGTTCGAGTCTCGGTCCGGCCCACAATTTTAATGTGCCAGGAAGTTTCATATCAGCGCACACTCCGCTACAGAGTGAAAATTTCATTCTATGATGCCATATGATTACTCTGAATGTATAACTGACCTTCGTCATCTGTTTACAGAATGTGTATAAGCTTTTCCTTCACCATACACTAATAATTGCATGTTTCCAATGCAAGAATGGCGATGTGCTCAGCAAGCAAGAACCGAAAAAAGGAACGACTAGTTGTATGTAGAAAGGAGATAAAAAATCTACTAGATTATTGCAAAAATAGAGTACGTTTTCCAAAACGGAGATTAGTGTACTACCGCCCAGTACGCCTCTTATCATATATAATGATCTTGGAGAACATCAGAAGCAGCTCATACGTGACACCACTGATGTTATCCTATGCATCTCGCTTACTTATTGAGAAACACTGTGAGAAGTCTAAGCATCTTCCCTTTCCTGGACCTGGAAAAGGCTTTTTTGATCGAGTACCGCGGCGTCTCATATTGTTTGTCCTGCGGAGTATAATCGAATGGGTACCACAATCCTAAAAGTTAAGTACATTCTGATCCTGAGGTATCAGATGAGTTTCCTGTTTCTGGTGGTGTCCATCAGGAATCTGCTGTTTCACACCTTCTGTTTTCCATAATCATGGGACCCTGCTGTATTCTGGTGATGTTTTACGGGCTAATGAAGACAAGAACGACCTTTGACGGTGAGTCCAAGCATGGAAGAAGCGCCTTGAATATTTCAGACTACACCTTAATATAAACTGAATATCTGTTAATAGATGCAAACATACAGACACAATTACGCTACTAATCTGCAAAACGCAAACATCTTCAAGTACTTTGGCTCAAACATCACAGTCGGCGGCTCACTCATTCCTAAAAAATCACAAACCGCGTTAACAATGTATGGTTTAAACAGCGGACAATGTCTGGTGTGCTTCACGTAAAAAGATCCCGGGGCCGATTCAAGTAAAAAATTTCACCCTGCAATCCGCGCAGTTGTCTCGTACGTCACAGAATGTCAACCCACAGCAAAGGAAGCTGAGTAACGATTTCCTGTAATTGAAACGAAAATGGCTAAATGGCTCTGAGCACTATGGGACTTAACTGCTGAGGTCATCAGTCCCCTAGAACTTACTTAAATCTAACTAACCTAAGGACATCACACACATCCATGCCCGAGGCAGGATTGGAACCTGCGACCTTAGCGGTCGCGCGGTTCCAGACTGTAGCGCCTAGAACCTCTTGGCCACCCCGGCCGGCGAAACGAAAATGCTTCGGTGGACATCTAGCCAAACACGTCATCATTATGTGACCAATGTAGAAATGCACTGGCGGGACGGAGTAGAGAACGAGGGAAAGCCGTCTACGGTGGTACGGGAATGAACTTCGAAAACACCAAGATACAATAGCAAAACGTGAGTTTTAGAGAAACGACGATGGAAACGACCTATTGGGACTAGTTTTTTGTGGTGGTCATTTCGTAGCAACTGTATGTAACTTCCAGTAGTTTACAAGAAAAAGGCCTTATGAGAGACCGAGGCAACATAGATACCCTCCATATAGACCTCAAGGTTGCGGGCCTTCAAACTGACCAAGCACAGATCGCCTGGAGGTAAAGAGCCGAAAGAGCTGACCCCGCTGTATTGCACGACAATCAGTCAGGAAGAAGACGTAGTTACCAAAACGAAGCTGTCTCAAGTATTAACCCATTGTCAAAATGATCCGTTAATGTTCACAGAATGAACTTGTCGACAGCACAGTGGAGAAAGGCGCCCGTTTGGCAGCTCAAGACGGATGAATGTTGGCAACACGTGATGCAGGTGGCGGCCTTGTGGAAGGGGGGCAGGACGCGGAGAGGACGCCTGTTTTGCATTGGTCACTATGTCGGACGCCGCGCTCGTTACGTAACGCCGGCCTTATAAATGCGGCCATCCTACGCGATGGGCGCACCAGCTAATAGTGCGTTATGTCAACAGCGGCATCGGCTGTTGAGCAGCTGGCTACTGATCAAGTCAACACTGGCGCCAGTATATCTGCGCAAGCAGACGGCTTCAATGGCGCCGTCGCAGCCATTATACTTGCAAAATGTCTTCCATCCCAGGCTTGGGTGTTTGCACTCTCGTGCAGCAATGCGATAGTCGCCCGGAGGGATTACGCAGATGTCCTCCAATCCGAAAGGGAGCACGACTTCGCTCGTAACTGCACTGCCGGTGAAAGCGGCACAACATCCACGGCAGCATTTTTTTTTTATTTACTGAGGTAACTATCATGAAATGGGTTAAAATTGTACAAATACACAGGGTGGAGAAAAACTTACCTCATAATAAGGTCAGCGAATGTAAAATCCAGCAATATTTTACGCATAACCATACATCGGAAACGCACTACAGCCATCAAAGGCAGCCAATCATTGACGAGGGGAAGCCAGTTCGTCCCAGGAATTTTCGAGAGGGTGTGCCCGTCATTTTTGCTGTTCATCAACCTTGTAGCGATGTTCGAATCTGTAGCGATGTTCCAATCACAAACTTCAAGCATCTGCTGCAAAAATCGTGATTTGAAAAAAAAAAAAAAAAAAAAAAAAAAAAAAAAAAAAAAAAAAAAGTGCACAAACTTTAATTTCTGTTTTTCTTTCCACTATTGTCTTAGTTCACACCAGTAAACTATTCTAGATCTACATCTACATGGATACCCTGCAAATCACAGTTAAGCGCCTGGCAGAGGGTTCATCGAACCACCTTCACAATTCTCTGTTATTGCAATCTCGTATAGCGCGCAGAAAGAATGAACAGCTATATCTTACCGTACGAGCGCTGATTTCCCTTATTCTATCGTGGTGATCGTTCCGCCCAATGTAGGTCGGTGTCAAGAAAATATTTTCGCATTCGGAGGAGAAAGTTGGTGATTGGAATTTCGTGAGAAGATAACTATTCACCTCCAGTTCGTTAAAAAATGGAACTCCTATGTATAAAACAGCTTCAAACGTCTGGTTCTCTTACATATGAGTTGACGTGTTGAAGATCTGACGTTAAAGCGTGTAAGTGAGAAAAAGTTACTATATGCTCTCATTCTGAAACACCAGATGAATTCCGTCTGGATAATTTGATCTTCGTTTTAAGCAAAAGCTAGTTTGTCACGCAACTAAATGATCAAGACGTCATATCTTCTTGAACTGTGCGTCGTACAATAACATAATTAAATAAATTAAAACGCGATGCCTAGTGCTGATGTTCTACTGCATGAACAGCGAAAATGTAGGAAGTGAGAAACATTCTTCCTTTCATCATTTTATGGGACAGGACGGGGCGGGGGAGGGCGTCAGCGAGAATAGGTTTTTTGATGGTTTGAAATCATATAATCATATATACAGTTTGCTGCTGGAAGTAGGTAAGAGCTATCATTCTCAAATACTGGATGAAGATAGTCTGGGTAATTTGCGGGCCATGAGTTACGCTGCTTCGAAGCTTATACAGTTTTTAACTATAGTACTTGCATTACTCTACAAAAAAAAAAGTTTAATAACTTTGCCTTGGGCGGAGCTTGTGTAAGTACGCATTTCTTCCGGTAGGCGTGTAGTACATGACGCAACTCATTGCCTGTTCAGTGTCGCCTATGTTGTCGACCTGGCTTGTTCTATCAATCTGCAGTGGTTGCTTTTGCTAGCCCTCTTCTTGTTTCGTTTTTTTATGATGGCAACTTAAAGTGAACAACCTGCAGCTGTGAAATATTGTTTTCTACTCGGTAAAAATGCTGCTGAAACTCTTCTAATATTGCAAACAGGTTACCAAGATGACGCTAAGGGGAAAACTCAAGTGTCCGAATGGTTTGCTCGATTTATAAGTGGCGACATGTAGATTGATGACGAAGCTCGTTCTGGACATCCATCAACTGCCTGAACTGACGAAAATTCATTCAGGATAGGTTCCCCCCAAGTCAGACCGTCAATCAAACTTGTTATTTGGAAATTACAAGAAGACTACGCAAACAGTGTTCGACAAAAAAGACCCTATTTGTGGCAGACAGGAGATTTCTTCCACCACGACAATGCACCTGCACACACAGCCATCTCTATTATTTTTGGCCAAAAATAGGATGGTTCCGCTGCCCCACGCAGCTTACTCGCCTGACCTGGCTCCGGGCGACTTTTCCTTATTTCCACGCATGAAAAGGGCCACAAAAGGCTACCGATTTCACAACACTGAAGAAGTCAAGAAAAAAACGAGGGAGGAGATGAAAGTAATTTCTAATGATGACTACAAAACACGTTTCGAATAGTGGAAGCATCCGTGGGACAAATGTGTTAGTTGTAATGGAAATGCCGGATGGCTAGGGCCTGCCGTCGGGTAGACCGTTCTCCTGATGCAAGTTTTTCGATTTGACGCCACTTCGGCGACTTGCGTGTCGATGGGGATGAAATGCTGATGATAAGAACAACACAACACACAGTCCCTGAGCGGAGAAAATCTCCGACCCACCCGGGAATCGAACCCGGGTCGTTAGGTATGACAGTCCGTCGCGCTGACCACTCAGCTACCAGGGGCGGACATTAGTTGTACCGGAGAGAGTATTTTGAAGAGGATAAAGTTGTTTTGTACACAGTCTGAAAATATATAGCTTTTGAAAAATAATTCAGTTTTTTTAGGGTATCTCCTCGTACGATTGTACTCTTACTGAGTTACGTTATGACAGTATTTTAAATTCGGTTAGTAATTATACGAAATACTGTAAATAAAAGTTAAAGTTTTGCCCTTAGAAGCCGTTAGATATATAACCTGCATCTGGGATCGTGGCTTGGGTTAGTCGTCCGCAGTAATATAGATTTACTGACCTACTGTACTTGTTAAAACGAAAATTCTTTCATGCTCCCTTGCTGTTGTTCATTGATGACAACGTTACAGCTTACACAACCACCTGATGCCTACCTTACTACCGTGCTGTTGGTGCAGTACGGCATATTATCATCACTAATTAATGGCGTTATGGTACTTCCACCGTAGTTGATCCTACCCTGCTCTGATCTTATCGTCAGATTTTCATCCCTGTACACTCTGATAGCTATAAAATTGGGAAAGTAACAAAAACGAATGAGGGAATATGTTTTCAGAAAATGATGAACCTTCAATTCATTTTTCTTAACTAAACTATGCAGTAAAATAATTGCGGTGAGCTGTCTATAGAATGCTTATGAATGGCAGATGGTGGAGACTTTTAAGTTCTGAAAGAACTTGGTTTGGAAAATAAATCAAGAACAATAATTCAACAGACTGATTTGAGCAAAGTCTTCACAGTGTCATTTCGGTGACGGATTACGGACAGTTGTGAAAGTAAGACTGGAGTGAGAGAGGCACCTACATCCTCTCTTAAACGACGTTCAACAGAAAAATTATTAGCGAGTGACGCAATGGACCTAGTGGAGAATGTGTAGATGAGGCCAACTTAGGATGTCCAACTTTCGCAGCTCACCCTGCACTGTTTCCAGATTCTCTTGACACACAAGCTAAACAGATTAATCAATTTCATATGGAAGCAGAATCGTCAGGTATGTAGATATTGTTCGCGTACCACAGTTCATAACATCAGGCCGACACACAGATAATTTCTGGTAAATCATGGGAAAATAATACAGGTACAAAAAATTAAATTCTTGGGTAATGAATAGCCCATCACAATGAGAAAGGAGCCTCCAAGTCAACGATGACCAAGGCGATAATGATCTACGTTTTTACCAAAGATGTTTATAACAAACGATTAGTGTCTGTCGTAACATTAAACACTACTTATTGTGCCGTCATTCATCCGGAAGTCCCATATGCAGCAGCATACCTGTAAGTGAATCAGAAATAATGGTAACAACAACTAGAAGCACAAGAAAGCAAGAATCTCCGAAACATAATCGACACAAACATGAAAAATAATCATACGTTGAAATTATTAGACACCAATGAGAAATGGAGGATTTGTAGGTGCCCAGACAGGATTGGTGTCACAAAGGCTGTCCCGTCGAAACAAATTCTGTTTTTTTTTTCTTCCTAATAAAGAACCACAAAAAATGGCTCTATGCACTATTTGTGGGTTCCCTGACAAGAATGGTATCACAAAGGCTGTCCCGTCGAAACAATTTCTGTATTTTTCCTTTCTAATAAAGAACCACAAAAAAATGGCTCTATGCACTATGGGACTTAACATCTGAGGTCATCAGTCCTCTAGACTTCGAACCATAGCTTGAGCTCTGTAGATTCCAGAGAGGGGGACAAATAAGTGAAAACGTATTTCAATTCAGCCTCAAATAATTTGACAGCGAAACTGGTATATATATATATTTCGTATGCCGAAGACTTCCGGCATTAGAAGTCAGCCTCATTCTGCCAACGGCCTTGTCAAAGAGGGCGGAGGAGCGGATATAGGTTCAGGGCACTCTCTTGTCCTAGGGGTGGGAAATTGTCCCTAAAGGCGGAAGAATCAGCAATGATCAACGACATGAGGATGCAGAAGGCAATGGAAACCACTGCATTAAAGACACGCAACGTGTATCCACAGGACATGTGGCCTGTAATTGAAGAAATGTCATGCTGATCTCTCCATTGGCAAAAGATTCCGGAATAGTCCCCCATTCGGATCTCCGGGAGGGGACTGCCAAGGGGGAGGTTACCATGAGAAAAAGATTGAATAATCAACGAAAGGATAACGTTCTACGAGTCGGGGCGTGGAATGTCAGAAGCTTGAACGTGGTAGGGAAACTAGAAAATCTGAAAAGGGAAATGCAAAAGCTCAATCTAGATATAGTAGGGGTCAGTGAAGTGAAGTGGAAGGAAGACTAGGATTTCTGGTCAGATGAGTATCGGGTAATATCAACAGCAGCAGAAAATGGTGTAACAGGTGTAGGATTCGTTATGAATAGGAAGGTAGGGCAGAGGGTGTGTTACTGTGAACAGTTCAGTGACCGGGTTGTTCTAATCAGAATCGACAGCAAACCAACACCGACAACGATAGTTCAGGTATACACGCCGACGTCGCAAGCTGAAGATGAACAGATAGAGAAAGTGTATGAGGATATTGAAAGGGTAATGCAGTATGTAAAGGGGGACGAAAATCTAATAGTCATGGGCGACTGGAATGCAGTTGTACGGGAAGGAGTAGAAGAAAAGGTTACAGGAGAATATGGGCTTGGGACAAGGAATGAAAGAGGAGAAAGACTAATTGAGTTCTGTAACAAGTTTCATCTAGTAAAAGCGAATACCCTGTTCAAGAATCACAAGAGGAGGAGATTTACTTGGAAAAGGCCGGGAGATACGGGAAGATTTCAATTAGATACATCATGGTCAGACAGAGATTCCGAAATCAGATACTGGATTGTAAGGCGTACCCACGAGCAAATATAGACTCAGATCACAATATAGTTGTGATGAAGAGTAGGCTGAAGTTCAAGACATTAGTCAGGAAGAATCAATACGCAAAGAAGTGGGATACGGAAGTATTAAGGAATGACGAGATACGTTTGAAGTTCTCTAACGCTATAGATACAGCAATAAGGAATAGCGCAGTAGGCAGTACAGTTGAAGAGGAATGGACATTTCTAAAAAGGGCCATCACAAAAGTTGGGAAGGAAAACATAGGTACAAAGAGGGTAGCTGCGAAGAAACCATGGGTAACAGAAGAAATACTTCAGTTGATTGATGAAAGGAGGAAGTACAAACATGTTCCGGGAAAATCAGGAATACAGAAATACAAGTCGCTGAGGAATGAAATAAATAGGAAGTGCAGGGAAGCTAAGACGAAATGGCTGCAGGAAAAATGTGAAGACATCGAAAAAGATATGATTGTCGGAAGGACAGACTCAGCATACGGGAAAGTTAAAACAACCTTTAGTGACATTAAAAGCAACGGTGGTAACATTAAGAGTGCAACGGGAATTCCACTGTTAAATGCAGAGGAGAGAGAAGATAGGTGGAAAGAATACATTGAAAGCCTCTGTGAGGGTGAAGATTTGTCTGATGTGATAGAAGAAGAAACAGGAGTCGATTTACAAAAGATAGGGGATCCAGTATTAGAATCGGAATTTAAAAGAGCTTTGGAGGACTTACGGTCAAATAAGGCAGAAGGGATAGATAACATTCCATCAGAATTTCTAAAATCACTGGGGGAAGTGGCAACAAAACGACTATTCACGTTGGTGTATAGAATATATGAGTCTGGCGATATACCACCTGACTTTCGGAAAAGCATCATCCACACAATTCCGAAGACGGCAAGAGCTGACAAGTGCGAGAATTATCGCACAATCAGCTTGACAGCTCATGCATCGAAGCTGCTTACAAGAATAATATACAGAAGAATGGAAAAGAAAATTGTGAATGCGCTAGGTGAAGATCAGTTTGGCTTTAGGAAAAGTAAAGGGACGAGAGAGGCAATTCTGACGTTACGGCTAATAATGGAAGCAAGGCTAAAGAAAAATCAAGACACTTTCATAGGATTTGTCGACCTGGAAAAAGCGTTCGACAATATCAAATGGTGCAAGCTGTTAGAGATTCTGAAAAAAGTAGGGGTAAGCTATAGGGAGAGACGGGTCATATACAATATGTACAACAACCAAGAGGGAATAATAAGAGTGGACGATCAAGAACGAAGTGCTCGTATTAAGAAGGGTGTAAGACAAGGCTGTAGCCTTTCGCCCCTTCTCTTCAATCTGTACATCGAGGAAGCAATGATGGAAATAAAAGAAAGGTTCAGGAGTGGAATTAAAATACAACGTGAAAGGATAACAATGATACGATTCGCTGATGACATTGCTATCCTGAGTGAAAGTGAAGAAGAATTAAATGATCTGCTGAACGGAATGAACAGTCTAATGAGTACACAGTATGGTTTGAGAGTAAATCGGAGAAAGACGAAGGTAATGAGAAGTAGTAGAAATAAGAACAGCGAGAAACTTAACATCAGGATTGATGGTCACGAAGTCAATGAAGTTAAGGAATTCTGCTACCTAGGCAGTAAAATAACCAATGACGGACGGAGCAAGGAGGACATCAAAAGCAGACTCGCTATGGCAAAAAAGGCATTTCTGGCCAAGAGAAGTCTACTAATATCAAATACAGGCCTTAATTTGAGGAAGAAATTTCTGAGGATGTACGTCTGCAGTACAGCATTGTATGGTAGTGAAACATGGCCTGTGGGAAAACCGGAACAGAAGAGAATCGAAGCATTTGAGATGTGGTGCTATAGACGAATGTTGAAAATTAGGTGGACTGATAAGGTAAGGAATGAGGAGGTTCTACGCAGAATCAGAGAGGAAAGGAATATGTGGAAAACACTGATAAGGAGAAGGGACAGGATGATAGGACATCTGCTAAGACATGAGGGAATGACTTCCATGGTACTAGAGGGAGCTGTAGAGGGCAAAAACTGTAGAGGAAGACAGAGATTGGGATACGTCAAGCAAATAATTGAGGACGTAGGTTGCAAGTGCTACTCTGAGATGAAGAGGTTAGCACAAGAAAGGAAATGGTGGCGGGCCGCATCAAACCAGTCAGTAGTCTGATGGAAAAAAAGAGAGAGAGAGTCTAAGAATGATCTAATTTGGAAAGGCGAAAAAGTATTGCTATTGCGGAAGTATCTGTACGAAGGCAACTAATGCGCTCTGGAAAGTAATACTCTGGTACCCTAAACCCTGTTTTTGAGCAAGGGTATTCTCTTAACAAGCAAACGCAAGAACATCAAGAGAGCAAAGGGTTTTGCTAAATATTTTGCACGGATTAAGCTGCTCTACGAAACTGAAAAATGTGCAACATGGGACTTGAAATAAATACTTAAAACAACTAAATGTAAAAGACGAAGATAATACCCACATGAAATAAACTTAGCATGAAAAATCTATAACGAACATTTGTCAAGGATTAATACTGGATGTAAGGAAAGGGGCAGACACAAGGGACAGACTAAAAGATAAAGCTTGACCTGCAGAATATGATGAGCAAGAAATCTCTGTCGTGTATTATTTACATTAACAACACATACCGATCTGTTAATTTTCTGCATATCTATATCTACAGAGACACTCCACAAACCACCGTAAGGTGCTTGGCGGAGGGCACCCTGTACCACTATCTGTCATTTCCTTTCCTGTTCCGCTCTCAAATAGAGCAAGGGAAAAACGACTCTCTGTATACCTCCGTACGAGCCCTAATTTCCCGTATCTTATCTTCGGGGTCCTTAGGTGCAATGTATGTTGGCGGCAGAAGAATCGTTTGGCAGTTTCAAATGCTGTTTCTCTAAATTCTCTCAACAGTGTTTCTCGAAAAGAACGTTGCCTTTGCTCCAGGGATTCCCATTTGAATTCCCGAAGCACCTCCGTAACACTTACGTGTTGTTCGAACATACCGGTAACAATTCTATAATCCGTTCATCATACGAATAAACCTGATGTAAACGAGCACAGACGCGACGATTGGTCAGAAGCCGTAGCATACGTACACTGATGTTGTTACGCTCACGGCAGTGCTTAAGTATTAGATATCTTATTACTAAGTTACGTTAAATGAAACTTTAGGATGTTCAAATGTATTGACAGCCATCAACATTCTTCTTAATCACGCTTTAGCTACGTAGTTTTTATTTCAAAAATCGTGTGGTCACAGCCTCTGCAGCGTTGTACTGATTGTCGCGCTGTTAATGCCCAGTATGAAAATGGTTGAGGCTGCTTTCTGTTCCGCAGTGACCCACGCGCGTGGAACACGGTTAAAAAGCGCCGAGAAATAGGCTGTTCTTAAAGTTTTTCATAAATTTTCGGAGATGCTCGGCTTTGAAGTTTTCCCAGAGTTGTATACACTGCAGTTGGTAAACAAACCCACATTGAACGTAGAGTGCAGTCGGTAGCGTAATGGAATGTGGAGCGGTTATTCGTGCGTTGGTTCAAATCTCCCCAGTATCGTTTTTTCCTCGTTCAATCTGAAATACCTACATCTCGTAATTTTAAAATTCATCATTATTTTTTATGAATAATGCACGTCTTCTTGATCCTAATTACATACTGGACGCGAAATTCCTGTTTCCATTTCAAATACAAATTCTTAATCATCGATGTGTTTATGAAAGACTGTTCATAAAAGTTGTTTAAATTAAGAAAACAAAACAATTTAAGGCAAAAAATGAAAAATCAAATCCTCTTTATTTGGACTATGTCCATTGTTTTGTACCACGTATCGCAGAAACATGATAAACAATCATTCTCACAGCATCGAGCACATCATACAAATGCTGCAGTTTTACATTTGCTCGTTATCAACGTAGCAGATGACACTTCCAGAACTGAAATGTATTTCTTGCATTCGGATAAGGAAGGAACTATGATATTACCGGACGACTGACTACGTAATACCTTCGGTGGCTTCAAAATTTAACTGTACGGTGAAATACTTCAACACTCTCTTACGTTAAACACAGTTTATGCAGAAAAATTACCCTGTGGTTAAGTAAAGGAATTTTCATCATTGTTGTTTTCAATTACAATAGTACATTAGCTAAAAACGATGAAGTGTTGCGGTTTTCGTCTAGTCGTCTAAGGAGCGTATTGCGGAAAATTTGCAGTGTATTATTTCATTCTGCTTAAAAATTAAATTAAATGGCAATCGAAGCTGTATTGCTCCTCTGCTCGACTCTTTTTAGGTGTGAACTGCCGGCTAGCTGTACCAACTGACCGGTCAGAGCTGTCCAAGTTAAAATGCGCCGGTAAAGCTGTTCTTCCGTATTATCGCTAAGTCGATGATCGCGGAATGCACAGCACAAAACGTACCCTTATTATCATCGTACTTGACAGTACTAGAGACAGCTTGGCGGCAATCCCGCGTGGCCGGCCGGAGTGGCCGTGCGATTCCTGATGACCACAGCAGTTAACCATTTTTGAATCCCGCGTGGAATGGAAATCCAGTGCGGTTCCAGCAAACTCGGAAGAATACTTAGTGCAATGTTTACATCCGGTTTATTCTTATGATGAACGGATTATAGTAGCTCGCCTCTGAAATGCATCCATGTCTTCCTTCAAATGGCTCTGAGCACTATGGGACTTAACAGCTGAGGTCATCAGTCCCCTAGGACTTAGAAGTACTTAAACCTAATTAACCTGAGGACATCACACACATCCATGCCCGAGGCAGATTTAGAACCTGCGACCGTAGCGCCTACAACCGCTCGGCCACACCGGCCGGCGATGTCTTCCTTCAATCCGGCCTGGTCCTAATCCCAAACACGCCAGCAGTACTCACGAACAGGTCGCACCAGCGTCGTATATGCGGTCTCCTTTACAGGTGATCCATTCCTTCCTAAATTTCTTCCAATAAACCGAAGTCGACAATTCGCCTTCCCTACCGCAGGTCCCACATGCTCGTTCCACCACGTATCGTTTTGCAACGTTACGGCCAGGTACTTGAATGACAAGACACACTAAAGCAGGACTCTAGTAATACTGTATCCGAACATTACAGTTTTGATCTCCCTACTCATCCGCGTACAAGTTACATACAACAAATTTCTTACACTTTGTTTTCTCTTTTAGGACTTACCATAAAAATCAAGGGCCTTGTCATGTATCATCTGCTCTACTTTCCCCGCTGACCACTAACAAAATTCTGAGAGTCATCAGCCTTTTCCACATAATTTATATATTGTAACTCAAGCATAATTACTCACCTACGTATTTTACCTTATGTACGTGTACATTTACCACTATCTAATACAAGCATAAACGATAGAAACATTCACAAGATTGACAAGAACTCACCTTTATTGTTAGAAGGATGTCAGTAGTACCGCATCATTACTCAGTACTTACCTTTAATAGAGGATCATACGTACATTTACTCAGGATTTAAAATCAGTTCCATACAGCAGTAGGGCTAATAACTAGAGTACATTCTAACTGTCGTACTTCCTCTCTTGACTTCATCTATGTTCGTTCTCCTGAATTATATTGGTTCAAATGGCTCTGAGCACTATGGGACTTAACATCTATGGTCATCAGTCCCCTAGAACTTAGAACTACTTAAACCTAACTAACCTAAGGACAGCACACAACACCCAGCCATCACGAGGCAGAGAAAATCCCTGACCCCGCCGGGAATCGAACCCGGGAACCCGGGCGTGGGAAGCGAGAACGCTACCGCACGACCACGAGATGCGGGCCTGAATTATATTCTCGAAGACATTACATCCTTGAAATTTTATTGACACCAATGTCAAATACTTAATATTATTATATGAAATGAAGAAGATGAAAGTGAATTTCATCCTGTGGCACAGAAGTGAAGCCAAGAATGGCTCATACCAATTAATGTCCTTGCACAACATAGAAGAACACCACGACACGTTAAGCGAGGGTAAGAATGCTCAAGTGAAGACACCACAAGAAGATTAATTAACATGGAATAGGATCTCAGTTTTGTTGGTGATATAATGTCTACGAAATATTCTTGGGGAAGAAAATGGAAAGATGCAACACGAGGTAATTACGGTGGGTCACTGTGTACTCAGTGGACTACGCAACAGACTATGATATTAAATTTTGGTAAAGACAAGTCTAAGAATGGACTGTACGATGGCAGCTGCAATGAATATTAACTTCATTCGTATCATCCACATAAGTTATACAACGACACATACACAAACGACGATGAACTAGCCCTAAGTTTTTGGCTTTACGTATAGCTGCAGAAAAACAGCGAAACATTTAAAAAGCTGTGCAACGTTGATTTCGATTTATATTTCAAATTGCCTGGGTAACTATAAATAACACACATCATAAGACCTGTGGTTTGAGCAATATGGTCAAAAGGCACATAAAATTAGAATACCTAGTTTCGAAAAACAGTAGATGGAACATTATGCATAACACATAAAAGCAAAATATTATTTTCTAGAAAAAGAATAACACGTAATCTCATATCAATCAGTGCCCATTGTAGCTTTTAAATCTACTGCGTGAGTTAATTATAAAACTCAACGTATTCAGTAAATTTGAAGCCTTGACTACGTTATTAAAGTTCACACCCCTCACTACGTAAAGATTTTATCTCTTTGACCTTATCAACTACAAGGGAGCTGCGATAAGAAACTACAAAAACACAATTTGAAGTAACAAAAAGTATTTTTGTACCAGCTGCAATGACTGCAAACATGGTATAACCAGACCAATTACTTCCGGTACCACAATTCTACTAGCTGCTTAAAATAAACAATAATGAAAATGAATTGATGTTGCTGGGCGATAAACGCAAATATCTCGAACAAATTGTGAATCTTTAAACGCTCATATGAAACTGACACGCTGACAGGAAACGCCAACTTATTATAAAGTAGGAATAAAACATTCACGAACAGAAAAGAAATGAGCATAGGCAGCTTGAGAAAATAAAGATACAGTGAAGCAAGACAATGGACATTATATGACATTTATTTTTACATCTGCAATTCAATAACAAGCTAACAGCAAACTACATTTCGAAATTATAACTTTACGAGACAGGTACATAACTGCACATACAGCACCGTTCCTTTCAGTGATTTACTGCAGCAATTTCGCAAAATCTGAATGTTTAATTATACTATGTACTCACATCATAATCGGAGTGAAGAACTCACAGCGTCTGATGTCGAACGTAGTACGTTTCGTGCAGCCCATTTTAAAGGCGATCGGCCCAACAGTCACAGCATGCGAGACCGTTACAGCTAATTGTTGTACACACATTTTGCGTTCATTACACGAACAAATCTACTGGTAATATTAGAGTATTCGTCTGAGAACAATCACTTTAGTGAATGCGTATGCTAATTTGACTTCTAATTCAGCTTTGAATTGTGGGAAGTTCGACTGGCAAAGAATAATTACCAAGCACCAATATGTTTGCTTTATTCTTTGACTCGAACAATTCCAAGCAGCCTTAGAAGACCATTATTACATTCTGTTACCGTAAACAGACTCTTACAAAGGCTTTGTATAAAACAAATAAATTACTATGTTGGAAACAGAAATACATCCCCTAATTACGTTGCAGCACATATTACCGGCGTAACATTTCACACCAAAGACAGTAATCAACTTTGCAAGCAGATAACAAAAATTTGAGTTTAGTTGCTTTCTGCCAACGTTGAAAGGGGGAAATAACAGTGGCATATGGTTTTTATGGAAAAGTGATGAAAAGACCGAGGGTACAAAAAAATTACAAGAAATTTTTTTACAGTAAATACCATGTGGAATAAGAACATAAGGAAAATGTGGGCTTTCCGGCAATTATATGCTACGAACTCTGACCATTATACCCAGAGAAAGAAAGAGTAATATGATTCGTAAATATCCTACTTTGTAGTTTTAACATTTATCTTACTTTGTATAGCTCTTAAGAATTCTTTCACGTTGTGGCATATGCATGCTTTACGTTGTCAATGGATATTTTCGTCTTTCTCTGGGAGTACTGTGAATTTATAACGTGGACCAGTGCAGTCATCTCAACAAAACGTCATTTCTTAACGACAGAAACACAGTCTCCAGTAATTTCCTTTACATCATCCAGAGTAAGAACACTATTTTCAAGAACTATAACGCTACTTTGGTTTCATTAACATCAGTTTCTGGTTCTCAACTTCAATTTGTCGTTTCACAAACTGACAGGTGATGAATTGCATGTCTTTCTTTTAAAGGATGGGTTTGCAGTAATGGAAATTATGTTCCGGAAATGCGACCGATGTAAAGGAATTAAGCTGGAAACGATGTTGCTGAATATTAATGGAATTAAGATTGCCACGTACCTTACCGCCGTTTGACGTCACGATGTTTTAGAAATGACAAACAACTACTCATGCGCTGAAGCAAACTCCATTCAGGAAGGGTGCAATAATCGAGAGCAGATTTTCCTGAGGTAACCCAAAGAAACGTGCGCAGGGCGCCGGTTGGGGTGGCGCAGAGGCGCCAAGGTCAAGGTGGGAAGCAGAGAGCCGCTCAGCTGGTGCGGGATGGCCGCCCAAGGTCACGCGGGGGATGTGGGTCACCCCACTCGGCGACTCGTTACTACACACACCACGCCCCCTGCTCACAGTGCATCTCATCGGATAAGGGTAGCAAAGTTCTAATACAGTCTCCTATCCGGTCTCCCGCCCTTATTTACGGAGGATGCTCATTAATGGCGCTCCGAGTACAAAAGCGCAGACTGTCAAACGTGAAAGTACCGATACAAGCTTCGATATGAAAATGGAGCTATACTCAGACCGCAGTCAACAAGGTAAAAGGATAAGAAATACCAATATTTCTCGAGTGTTTAAATAATTCTAAAGATTTTGAAGAGTAGCATAATATTACAGTTGACTGTAAGAATCGACCGATACTAATAAATTACGATGAATATGGTAAAAATTACGTGGTTTCGCCTTTCAATTTTTGTGCTTTATCTACAATATATGCATATGAAACACGCTAAAATGTTCCTCGAAGACTTGTACTACCTAATTTCACAACGATGTTGTCACGTCCCGGCCTAACCTAGACCTCGAGGTCAGTCTGTCACACCACACTAAGATTTCAAGGCAGGGGAGGTTGGGGGCTCTACCACATTCTAGCCAAGTTCTAGCCTTAGTTCTGAGGTTGGATCAGTGCTGCAAGTCTGTTCAACCCCTAAACCAAAACTATACCAGAGTAATTTGGTTGTTTACATGTATGTACAGATATCGAAAACTCAGAACCCATGAGAATTTTAAAGAGCAACCGCAACCTAATAAATTGCTAGGAGTAATTATGGAAATAGGGTAAGCATACGGCGGTCACAAAGTGTGAAAAGCACTTGAAATTACTGAGCAATGATCTTCGAGCATGCTATCTGCGTAAAAATTATAAAACTCCATTACTCGAGTACAGGCTAAATTATACAGAAGCGAAAAAGAGCCAACAGCATAAAAGCATCAAGGGTAGCATATTCTATGTGTGCTACTGACCTGGTCCTGTCAGAGAAGAACTCGAACTTCGACTTCTTCTTGCCACCGCCATGTCCGGAACTGCTGTGCCCGATGTGGGCGGGTGAGACGGACGTCTCGCTGGAGGTCGGTGGCGACGAGGAGCCAGTGCTGGAAGAAAGCGACCCAGTCCTGCCCCGAAGTTCACCGTGGTGAACGGTGCCGATGTTCTGGGCGTCGCTGCCGGCGCCTCCTCTTACATTATTGTTGTTGTTACTATTGTTATTGTTGTTGAGATTTATGTTGCCGTGTAGATGGTGTCCATTGGCAGAGGACGCCAGCGAGGGGCGGGTGTTCTGGCGGTTGCGTCGCTTTTTCTTCTTCTCGAAGTCGTCTTGGCAGCCGGCGTTGTTTGGCATGGGCGGGGACCAGTCGAGGTCCTTCTTCAGATGGCCGCGGCCGCAGAGGCAGCCGCACGCCTTGAAGGCCAGATCGTACCCCTTCTTGGTCCACAGGTTCTGGTGGCGCTGTCTTTCCGACCAGGAACGCGCTCGGCCGCACGTCTTCAGATAAGTCAGCACCGTCTGCTCCCAAGCGTCAAAGCATTCGCGGTGCATGTACTGGCCCACTGTGCAGTGATCATTGTTACAAGTGACCTTTACGCAGTCCCGCAAGTCCTCCAAATTGATGGAACTGTCGTTGTTGTTGGTGGCGGTGGCCCTTAGACACTCGCCGGTGGGGACACAGCAGCGCGTCACATTGGCGTCGTGGTTTTCGATGGTCTCTGGGTCGATGCCGTTCAGCCCCTGCAAGTCGCCGGCGCCGCCTCCGGTCCCGCCGTGGTTATTGTTCTTACGAGGGGCCATGCTCCAGCTATCACCTTCTGCTTCTCCTCTCCTTATGGCTCTCAATTCTACTGAGCGTTCCTTCCACCTCCTCGTCAGCTCTCCCACGGTGTCAGAACGACAATCAATCGTCAGCTTAGAATCTCGTGAGATCAGCTGCCTCTGCCCATTCACACTGTCGCAGCGAGGGTTCCAGTTTCACCTTCCTTGCCGACAGCGAAATGAAAACAGTCAGCATCCAGCGTGGAACATCACAGTCGCTTCCTCTCGCTTTCGCTTCTACAAGCCGACTGTGCGTGAGTACAGCGACGCGAGCGCCGTTTCGCCGGCTGGCCGCTAGAGGCGCGGAGGGGGCCTGCGCGGCGACGCGCGCTGCCATTGGCTGGCGCGGAAGGTGGGGAGGTGCATCATAACAACCGGTCACGTGCTTAGCCTAGAGAGAAAATAGCCGCCCGTTTTCCCTTTCTACTCGCCAGAGAGCGAAGCGGACGCCGTAGTACTATTACGTTCGCTCTCTGCGCAAGCCGTTTAGCCTTTGCGTAACTTGGCGACGCAAGCCGGTGACCGCGCCACGCTACGTTGCATTTCCGACGCAATGCGAGACGACAGCGACTGCCACGGTGAGACGAAATGCGGTACTTTATTTGTGCCCGCTGTTTACGCCCTCCTTTGTCCCACGTGTGACACGAATCTAAGTTGAACTGCACATGACAGAAATGGCAACTTTGCAGACGTATCTAACTCCATTCATAAAGTTGGTACAGTCATCAACACGCTGCCGAAGAAGAAGCTCCAGAAAAACGAAGGTCACACTTGAAATGTAGAATGTGGAGACGGGGATTGTAATCATATCACGAACTCGTGTAGTCCGAAAAATTCCTGATCATAATGATTCAAAATACGCATGGGTTTCTCAAATCAACGTATTCCAAGACAGAAAGTCTGACGACTTCGGATTCAGTTTCCTCAGAACTTCGAGCTCCTGACCATAAAATGCTTCTAATTAATGGCAATCGGGAGGGTTGCCTCAAACACTAACATATACCAGGCGGTTATAATTTAAGTGCAGCTACTCACGGAGGTGCAGTGTGGGCTGTAATTATCGTATGGCAGCGAAACTTGGTAGGTATGCTCCTGCATTAATGCGGAACCGCTTTACGCTGGAAAAAATTAGTTCCAATTTTGGTCACCAGGTGCAAATCCGGTGCTGTACAGTTTCATCGACGACTGAGTTGCTCATATTACACAAATTGTGTAAGCGGCGGGTAATAATAAAATCAGCATTATGTCTCTCTCACTTTTTCGACCTTTTCTGTCCTCGTCCCGTTCCTGATCCACTACACATGCAAATATTTCTATACGTCTTTCTTCTATTCACAATGCCAGATTTGGAATTAATTTTTTTTTCAAGAGTAAATTGGTTCTGCACTGACGCATTAGAGTATCTACCAAATTTCGCCGCCATACCATAGTTACAGCGCACACTGGACATTGGTGAACAGCTGCACTTTAATTATAGCCAGGAGGTACATACGGTTTCGACCGGCCAGTGGTCATCCTCAAGCTAAAAACACAAGCTTAACGAGCTTGAAGACGATACTTCGCGTTAGTCTTTAATTAAAACACAGTTTTCCTGAAATACAAGGTGCGTCTGAAAAGTTCTGCGAATGGTCTCAAACAAATTAAGGAAATACCTTTACTGGCCTTCTAAGTAATCACCTGTAGCTACAACACACATCTGATATCGATTGCAACGCTGTTGGAAGCTACCAGTAAACGCTTCTTGTGAAATCGCTCGAAGCATCGTGGTCACATCTTACTGGATATCCACATCATTACAGGAGACTTGGTAGCTCTGGGGAACAAACGAGTCAGTTGCATGGTCTATACCGCCTTCCTTGCCGAACTGCCGAAAAAGGTGATCAACATCGTTCTAATGTTGGATTTTGTCAGCTGACTTGTTATGGGAGGTGAGGAAGCCGATGAACACCATGCCACTGACAGCCGCTCGGTCTCTGAATCGTATTGGCAGACCTAGGTGTCGTCTTCTGTAATTACGCGGATAACCGAAAACGCGTGACCACTGTGGTTCGAGCGATTCCACAAGAAGCATTTGCTGACAGTTTCCAAAAGCTTTGCAACCAATTTCAAAAGTGTGTTATACTTAATGGTGATTACTTTAAAGGCCAGTAAAGATATTTTGTTTGTAACTCTTGTTCCTTCATTTTCCGAGACGATTCACCGAAATTTTCGTGTGCATCTCTTAGTTTAGTTTGGAAAGTTTCTTATAACCTAGACGTCGATTGGACTTCGAACTCCGACGTCAATTCCTTATTGAGATTAGTCACACATAAACTGTTCAAATTAAAGCTGTTCGTTACAGGGAAGTAAATTTCAAATCCTTGAAAATTCCTAACAGATTTGTGTTGTGTGCCGTGCAGATACTCGATCCCAGGCCCTTGCCTAGTTTCATTTTATGTTATTAGTTTCGCTGTGTTCGGTTTGGGCATTACATCAGCGACAGTTGTATGCATGATTTTCACTGTCAAAAATTTAAGATGTGTCAGTGTCGAAAATCTACGAAATTGCCTTGGCTTCGCCTCTATGTGATCAACAAGGTGCCTTTCCGACGAACCGACCTGTATATTGTAAGAGTGTACTGTCCTGTGTAGGTTTTCTCGCTCTGCATTGCGATGTACCAAATCTACATCGGTTAACTGTGCAATTCATTAACAGGTTAGATCGTCAAATCAGCACGACTTCCGTGAAAACCATGACTATCTTCTACTATATAGCCTCGTTGTCTTGTCTAGAACTGCACGTCCTTGGATTATCTGCTGGATTTGCGTTCTGTTTCGTTGTATTACCAACGAGCAAAATAAATGATTTTGCGTAAGACTGTATATTTATTTACCATTTCTAAATAAAGAAACGTTAGCAGTGACACAGTATGATCAGTATTGCCAGGTCAAGATCGCTTTTGCACGTTCACAATGACACTACATGAGTAACACGCCTCGCTCACATCGTTTTTCAAACTTCAACTAGCCAGGTACTTCAGCCGAAGCTAATCCTTTTAAAACTGCCTCCCTTGACTTCACCGTTCAAGCGTCAACCGAGCTATACGTCATACTGAACACATGGTTTTTAAATAATTAATGTTTAATGAATTGTTAACTAAATCTGAGCACCAATTTTAAATTTCCGTGATTAATATTACGGAAGCGGATCCCTTACAATAATGAATCTTAATTCAGAAAAATCATGACTGTAAGATGATGATTGACGCAGGGGACTTGAGGAGTAAGTGCTGGAAATATATGTTAAAATAAAGATCATTATATTGTTGTTGGGATGATCTTCATTCCGAAGACTGGTTTGATAAAGCTCTCCACGCTACTCTGTTGTATACCAACCTGCTCATATCTGAATAACTGCCACAATGGCAATTCCTTGATGCACCAAGATGTATCCTGCCAACGGACCCCTTCTTTTAGTTGGGGTCTGCCACGAACTTCTTTTATCCCCTATTCGGTTCAGTACCTCATCATTAATTAGTCGATCTACTGATCAAATCTGTGGCGTTACCGTAATATTGGAAAAACAAAGGTAACTGGTATCTCGTTGTCATGTGTATCAAACATTAGCATTGTGTACGAGTCTTATATATGTCGCATCATAATTTGCCAAGATAGTTCGTATGAAAAGTAATCAAAGTCCGCATCGCGTCGATATTTTACTTAACTTACATCAATTAAAATATCGTCTTTTGTGCTAATCTAGGTATTTGAATTCGACACCGGCCGCGAAAACTGACAACGGCCGGGAGAGCGTGCTGACCACATGCTCCTCTGTATTCGCATGCAGTGACGCGTAAGGGCTGAGGGTAACATGGCGGCCGTTAGGCAGCGTTGGGCCTCCAAGGCCTGTTCGGACGGTGTGTGTTCGTTTTTAGATACTGATCTGAGGTATTTTGACCTCCTACTTCAATTAAGATAGCTAAGGTACACCAAAAGGGTCTTTATAAAATCTGAAGCCAAGACATGCAGTGCTCTCATATCAGGTTTTGTGGCATTAAATTATAACCGCCTCACACAACCGGCATGACTATCATAAATAATAATGTTAATGTAATTGTAGTGAATCGCCGTTAATTTTGCACTGTTAGTAAATCAGAGTAAGAGAATGATTATATGAAACATTGATGATTACTTATCTTCGGTAACGTCGTCCAGGGGACATTTCTTCTGTTGACGTTATGATTGTGATGTAAAGATTAAAACACGCGTTTCTTCTTGGTTGTTTATTCTGTTCTTAAATAACTCGTGCACGTCCGACACTGACCACAGATTCTGTGTCCACTCCTGTCTACAACGCAACGGCTTAAAACAGATTGTTTGCAAAACTGCTCGTAACGTGACTATCTCACAACCACGATTTATTACAACTTTTCTCTTGATATATGGCGCTAACATACGCATAAAGCTACACATATACCAAAGATAAATTTCAAAGGAACTGCAGTGATTTAAAAATATAAACTCTGACGCGAGTCGTGAGTACTAAAATACAGAAATTAATGTGTTACTGTGAAATAGCCACGGCTGCAAAATACTAACACGAATTCTTTACATACGAATGGAAAATCTGGTAGAAGCCGACCTCGGGGAAGATCAGTTTGGATTCCGTAGAAGTGTTGGAACACGTGAGGCAATACTGACCCTACGACTTATCTTAGAAGATAGATTAAGGAAAGGCAAACCTACGTTTCTAGCATTTGTAGACTTAGAGAAAGCTTTTCACAATGTTGACTGGAATACTCTCTTTCAAATTCTGAAGGTGGCAGGGGTAAATTACAGGGAGCGAAAGGCTATTTACAATTTGTACAGAAACCAGTTGGCAGTTTTAAGAGTCGAGGGACACGAAAGGGAAGCAGTGGTTGGGAAGGGAGTGAGACAGGGTTGTAGCCTGACCCCGATGTTATTCAATCTGTATATTGAGCAAGCAGTAAAGGAAACAAAAGAAAAATTCGGAGTAGGAATTAAAATCCATGGAGAAGAAATAAAAACGTTGAGGTTCGCCGATGACATTGTAATTCTGTCAGAGACAGCAAAGGACCGGGAAGGGCAGCTGAACGGAATGAACAGTGTCTTGAAAGGAGGGTATAAGATGAACATCAACAAAAGCAAAACGAGGATAATGGAATATAGTCGAATTAAATCTGGTAATGCTGCGGGAATTAGTTTAGGAAATGAGACGTTTAAAGTAGTAAATGAGTTTTGCTATTTGGGGGACAAAATAACTGATGATGGTCGAAGTAGAGAGGATATAAAATGTAGACTAGCAATGGCAAGAAAAGCGTTTGTGAAGAAGAGAAATTTGTTAACAATTGTCAAGAAGTCGTTTCTGAAAGTATTTGTATGGAGTGTAGCCATGTATGGAAGTGAAACGTGGACGGTAAATAGTTTAGACAAGAAGAGAATAGAAGCTTTCGAAATGTGGTGCTACAGAAGAATGCTGAAGATTAGACGGGTAGATCACATAACTAATGAGGAGGTACTGAATAGAATTGGAGAAACGAGAAATTTGTGGCACAACTTGACTAGAAGAAGGGATCGCTTGGTAGGACATATTCAGAGGCATCAAGGGATCACCAATTTAGTACTGGAGGGCAGCGTGGAGGATAAAAATCGTAGAGGGAGACCAATAGATGAATATACTAAACAGATTCAGAAGGATGTATGTTACAGTAAGTACTGGGAGATGAAGAAGCTTGCACAGGATAGAGTAGCATGGAGAGCTGCATGAAACCAGTCTCTGGACTGAAGACCACAACAACAACTGTGAAATAGAATTTGTTGATATTTTTAAAATCCAATTTGACTTCATCTGCTTAAGTTAACTACCCATGTACCAGAATGACTAACTTTTCAGAGTTTTCGTAGATTTGCGTTCAAAACATACCGAACGCGCTCACAGTCATCGAAAAGAATAAATAAATAGTAATAACGGGATGAATGCAGTGAAAAACGAAGCTCCCCTGCAAAATTCGTGAACTGCGCAAATACGACAAGAAACGGTATCGGACTACTCATAAATAGAGAAAAAAGGAACCGATAAGTTCAATATGGAGCAGGGAATATCAGACTCGGATCGTTACTAGCTCACGGAGTGTCAATAAAAAGTGAGGAGACAGTTAGTAAATGTTAGCAACGTTTGGCGTTATCTGGCAAAAGGGAAACCAAAGGTGAAAACGTGAGTCACATCTGGTATATGTTTGAGTAAATAAATGTAAACTGATTAATATTAAAAGAAACAAGAAAATGTATATTTTCAGTCGGTAGAGCACGTGCCCGAGAAAGACTAAAGACCGAGATGCGCACCCTGGTCCGACATAGAGTTTTGATCTGCCGGGAAGTTTCAAACTAGTGCACATTCTGCTGTAGTCTGAAAACTTCAGTATGGAATCAGTTATTTCTTCACTACCTAGATGTTGAACTTTGGTCTCTGAGTTCGAAACTCCAACGTAGTAGCAAGTTCCTGTCTTCCGCATAGTCCGCCCAACTGAAGTTAGTTTAAAGTTTCTTCTGGTCGGTCTGCATGTGATTAAATATTATATAGTGATTTGTTGTTATGAATCTATTGTCATTTATGACAGCGGCGTTTGAAGCAGGAAACTATCAGATCAAGACTATATTGTCAGATGAAACTATTCGTTCACAGAAACTACGAATTTTGCAGTCTGTTGAGATTTTATTCTTTCAAATGGCAACAGGAATATTTCGGTGGTCTGTGTATTTAGTCTGTATTACCTTGCAAGGAGTTTACAAGCATCTGCAATAATATTCCCTAAATCCGTTGTCTGACATCTTGTAGAGGTATTGCTGTTGTCCAAACAGACCGCATGCAGGACTCATAAGTATAGATAATCTTCCTGCAAAGTCAACATTTAATGTCCCACTCAGAGAAATGAATTGTCGCATTTCCTGGATAACTTCATATACCAAGTATGTAAATATAGATTTTGCTTTATAGTGATAAGTGTGTGCCCTTGCAGATTTTAATACTAATATGAGTTCTTGCTGGCATGTCTGTGAGAACAATGATATCTTTGTTCATTGTTTAGAATACTTCATTTTACAAAAAACACGGATTTGGGGAAAATAGTGCATAATTCATCGGACGGCGTTGATTTGCCCGACAACAGGTTGTATGAGTAAAGTATAAGTGAAATAAAGTGCAAACAGTTTTCTGGTCAGCCTGTCAGTGTCAGATTGCACTAGAGTTTTGTAATGATATCACAGAGCTGTTGCAGGTTTCTTTCTTTTTTTGCGCTAATTGTGAAACAGTTCAATTTGGTCTTCTCCGTAAATCTTTAACATCTGACGCAATGGGCTCGTTTGTGTGCAGTACTCTTAAGTACTCTCTTTTGCATTTTATGACACTTCGAGGCCGCCATCTTTTAATTACGCAAAAAACGAAATACGAGGATCTTACATTGGCACGAATAGACAGAAACAGTTCGCTTTCTAGTGAGGCAGATTTCTCTGGAAGCAACGGATCGGTTGCCGATCGATTGCTAGATTCGCTCTTTGAATGCGAAAGCGATGAATTAGTGGGTATTACACTACAACATGTATAAGGGTTGTTTCTCACTGGAGATCGTGCGTCTGGATGTAGACAGCCGCTTTGTACAGCCGGCTCTCCGCGTACAGAGAAGAAGATCCACTGTTGGTAGATGAAGTGCCGACGGTCGGCGTGTTATTGAAATACATCAGTTACAAAATGTTTCCCGTAGAATAAATACCTGTGGTTGTTGCGTTCTCATTCTGGACGAAATTCTGTCTTCTATCTTCATGAAGACTTTCAAGAGTTTCGGAGGAGAAAATAAATCTAAGCAAAGTATTTGATGTACATTGTCCAAGCCCATTGCCATCGACAACAAAGATAGACAGCCAGTTTGACTTTCTCGAAGGTAAGCTTGTCCGCAAATATGATGCATCCGTTTCCTGGAAGTGCTTTTCTTTTGGAACGGAGAGCGCTTAATTATCGACGGTCTAGAGCAAGACTTCTTGTTGATTCTATTATGACGCTCGAAATTATCCGAACGACCTGAATTACATTCTGCCCGACTTGCATGCAACCTGCATAACGTGAGATTCTTGCAAGTCCTCTATTCTCGTTTAGGTGCAGCAGTTTAACTATAGAAAATGGCTGATACAACAGACAGCTAGAGAACATTGCTCTTTATGGCAGTCAGTCCAGATGCGAAGTAACAACACGATGATATAAATGTCAATAGACACTTTGGCAGAGATGACACTTTCTTTAACGCCTGTAAACTAAAATTTAGTTCAATAAATGATATCTCGAAAAGCAAGTTTCAACTTTAAATCACATGACGAAAATTTTGTACTGGGTTGGAAACCGAAACTTCGATCCAGTAACTGTTGCTCGTATTAACTGATCACGAAATATCTTAAATACGGTTTGAAACGCAAGTAACAAAGTGAAAGCATGTTTAAACTTGAAATGACATGGCATGAAGTTCTATACTGGACGAGGATCCAGCAAGTAATGAGATGTTAACTAAGCACAATTAAATGTTAAATGTCGATATTTTTCACCAGTAGCGAGATAATGGAAAATGAAATGACGAGATAGAAAATGCTGGTTATCACATTCGGACCCGGCACCTATCGCTGTTGTTTGCTAGCCACCATTAGTTGTCAAATATCCGTTTATTTCAGTAGTAGATGTGCATGTGTGTGAACTGGAAATAACGTGGCAAAAAGTTCTGTGTTGACTGGGAATCGAAATCGTACATATTGTTGACCACACACAAAGAGACATTACCTATCGATTTATTTATTTATTTATTTATTTATTTATTTTTTTTTTTTGCCAGTCCCTGGGAACGGCACATTTGAATTTGAAATGGTGTGATGAAAAGTTGTGTCTGACAGAGAGTCGAAACCGTCACCATTCTTCAATGACACATATTTGGCGTTTGTTCGCTATGTAGGGGCCATTTCAAAATGGGAATGCTTGCGGAAGCAATGAAACATGTTTGATCTCTAAATGCTTAATTTATTTCATCAACTTCATACAGGGTGTTACAAAAAGGTACGGCCAAACTTTCAGGAAACATTCCTCACACACAAATAAAGAAAAGATGTTATGTGGACATGTGTCCGGAAACGCTTACTTTCCATGTTAGAGCTCATTTTAGTTTCGTCAGTATGTACTGCTCAATGGAGCACGTTATATGATAACGTGCTCCATGGATTTCATACGGGATACTCTACCTGTGCTGCTAGAACATGTGCCTTTACAAGTACGACACAACATGTGGTTCGTGCACGATGGAGCTCCTGCACATTTCAGTCGAAGTGTTCGTACGCTTCTCAACAACAGATTCGGTGGCCGATGGATTGGTAGAGGCGGAACAATTCCATGGCCTCCACGCTCTCTTGACCTCAACCCTCCTGACTTTCATTTATGGGGGCATTTGAAAGCTCTTGTCTACGCAACCCCGGTGCCAAATGTAGAGACTCTTCGTACTCCTATTGTGGACGGCTGTTATACAATACGCCATTCTCCAGGGCTGCATGAGCGCATCATGGATTCCATGCGACGGAGGGTGGATGCATGTATCCTCGCTAACGGAGGACATTTTGAACATTTCCTGTAACAAAGTGTTTGAAGTCACGCTGGTACGTTCTGTTGCTGTGTGTTTCCATTCCATGATTAATGTGATTTGAAGAGAAGTAACAAAATGAGCTCTAACATGGAAAGTAAGCGTTTCCGGACACACGTCCACAAAACATATTTTATTTCTTTATGTGTGAGGAATGTTTCCTGAAAGTTTGGCCGTACCTTTTTGTAACACCCTGTATAATCTTTCGACTTACCAATTTTCGACTTTTTCAAGTTCTTCCACAGTGATGCCAAGGTGAAATCTCTATTCTCCGTGTCTGTTTGTCGTTCTGGGTTTGCTCTACATATTCCAGCCAATTTCAAAACATAATTAAGAAGCAATCTTGGCGGCATAAAATTATTTATTCTTATTTTAAAAGGTGACCGGTTCCGATCTGTATGAGCTCCTCTTCAGGTCAGTTGCTCACTGTCGTTGGATTTAGTCACACATGTTTCGTGCATGTTCTTCTAGAGGTCACCCTAAATCCAACGTCAGTGAGTAACTAGTCTGACTATGATCTCACACCGATCGAAACCGGTCACCTTTTAAAATGATAAATTATTTTATGTGGCCGAGACTGTTTTTTTTTTCAATAGTCCTTTTTTGACCGCTTTTACTTCCACGAACAATGTTTCAAAGAATTTCCAACTTTTTTAGCTAAGCAAGAGCAAATGAACAGTAGTATTATTAAACGTTTCCAATAGCCCCATGAGGAAATGAAATTACAATTAGCATTGCTCACTGAGGCATATTCAGCTGCAAGTATCGTAGTATTTTACAAGTACACTTCATTCATTCTCATACGAATGTTCTGACAGCCTAGCGGCGTCGTTAGTGTGAAACAACCAGAAAACTATGTTCGGAGAGTAAATATGAGGAGCCACATGGAAGTTCTGTCCCACACTCACCAACCGTTCCTGTTACTTTGGTTTCTCTCTGTCTCAAGCTGTTTTCAAATTGAAAATCTCACTTATCAGGCGCTTTTGGCTTTTGTTGATAAAGTATCACCAGCAGTTATATTGTTATCATTACAAGTAGATGATACTTTTCATTCCTTTTGGTATCATCGGTTGAATGCCAGTTTTGCATAGGGGTGACACATTCGAGACATTACTGTCACGTTTACTTGTAATAAATTCAAACTTTAATTGTGCTAGATATTTCACAAGAAGGAGCATCATTTAAGTTGAGTATTTCTTCATATTTAATGAATATCATTTTAATACTAATTAATTTTATATTACATTGTTGGAGAACATCGATATTTATTGTCACAAAATTATTTAAAAACAGACTTGATCGCTGCCGTTGTCAACTTCTGGCGGGTTTCGGCCTTTTAATTACGGGCCATCGCCAGAGTCTGCACTGTAATAACAAAAGGAAAAGTTCTATATTACATAAGGAAGTCAATGATGGAAAAGTATACTCTAAAACGATGCATCATTACATATCTGGATGACGGCGATGGCTCCTGACCATTTGTGGAGGTCTCAGTCACTGTAATAGATGCTGACGGCTAAGCAGCCACGAGTTATATACGGTAGAGAGAGGGTGCTCCAGAGCCTAAGGTATCGCCGTCAGCCACTGGGAAACGACTTACGTGTCGTTTTGAATCTTCATTCTTCAATATTTATCTTTTACGTTTAACTAATCAAGAAACGAGTTCATTTGTGGTGAACAATCTATCTTACAGCCAGCCTCACAAACTGCATTAAAATTTAGTGTAATTCTTTAACTGAGGTCCAGAGCGTCGTCTGGAGGAAATAATTAGCACTGTAAGATCACTAATTCTATAGCTCCTGCTATTTATTCGTAATATAACCAAATGTGTGGCATATTAATGCAAAACTTATACATGTAGACTTATATGTATTATTAGTCAGTCTTAAAAAATAGTAGAAAAAACTAAATGCATCGTTGTGTAAGTGCGCCATCTCTTGGTGCCTCTAATAAGGTACTAGGACGCCGTATGGGGACAGCCAGACTCATACGTCTGTCAGTTGCCAAAGATGTACTTGACGCTTGCATAACAGTGGAGATCGATATCACTCACTAAAGATAAAAGGGGCGTTGTTCACGTAAGTGGCACCAGTTTAGCCACAATAATCTGCAATACATCACTGTTCACAAGAGGAAATGATTTGTTACAAAAATTTAGAAATATTTGGAGCTTAGAGTATAGATATATCTTAAGAATAGCAGTAAAAATGTAAAAATTATGTTAAAATCGTATACATGTCATTTGTAAAATCGTTGGTGCTACTGGTATTATAAATTAATATTACTTTATGCGCTTTATTACTTTACGTAATGTACCACTTTTACTTTTGTTATTACAGTGGCGGCCCGTAATTAAAAGGCCGAACAGCTCAGAAGTTAACTTCGGCTGCGATCAAGTCTATTTTTCAATAATTTTAATACTAATTGTTGGGAATCTTTCCGACTAAAGGTAACGTAGGCCATCCTCCCGCATTCCCAGCAGTAAATTACATAAATGATTCTTACTTAAGGTGTAACACTGGCGTATCAAACTTTTCATTTGATTCCATGAAGATCGTTCCACACACGTTCTGCAACTAATCTTATAGTTTACATTGCGAGTTACCTGTGTTTTCAATCATTGTGGCAATGAGAGCGTACTGCAGGCAGTACCAGCTCACTAAGTGATAACATTGCTGCTTTGTGAAAGGGAAGATGCATTAGCTCCTGATCCCAATCTCGCTAGAGATCTAGACAATTTGACAGGTTTTTTAATTATTCTCTTACCAAACCACAACCTTCCAAATCGGAAGTCAGTAAGGAGATATTAATTTCTTCACCTTAAGTCTTGATTTAGTACATCCTAAATCTAAAGGCCAAAATTTTAAGTAAATGTGACTTTGCACACACGTTAAAACAAGTATTTTTCTGCTTATATCGACGGATTTTAATTTTTTTGTAAAAATATTTTAACTGGTTTATGTGTGGCTTGTTAAGTTATTACCTGGGATTTTTTGATGTACTCATATTCCCAGATTTACATACTTTTCTGGTAGTCCTAAAATGCTTTTTGGCTAAGACACAGGACTTCACGTAGACACTAACCATAGTGACGGCGATAGTCCGCAGTATCTTACTAACTGCGTCTAGTTTTATGTAGCCTTGTATTATGGATACTACTTGTTTTTGTAAATAAGCCATTTCTCGTAAGGGTAGCATTGTAAGTTGCGATTCGTTTGAACAGCACATAATTGTATAGCGCTTCTTGTTGTTTTTCTGACAGAAAAAACATAAAAGAGGAATTAACTATCAACGATATACTCTCTGGCAGCAGCTAAAATAATCTGAAGATGCTCAGGCGTTTATTGGATTCCACGCTTGTAAAATGCTATTGATTCGTAGATAATGATGTCGTCAATCCAAGTTTAAAGGACATTTTTGTCCACAAAGAAACTTTTTTGTCGATTATTCCATAAGGATCCAGAAAGGTAAACATTTGAGGGCACAAGATCAGATGAATAAGTATAGTAGGAATGGATTTCGAGGCAAGCTTCCGGATAGCCTCTTTAGTGAAATCTGCGGAGTTCAGCAGGTGTTGCCGAACAGTAGCAACACTTGATGCAGTTTCCTTGGTCTTTTTGTTACATGGTAGTTGTAAGGCGTCTCAGGTGTTAGCAACAGATGCCAGCTGCGATGGAAAAATCGCTGGAATGTAGTTGTTAACGGAAAACGCCGTCCTAGTGCCACCAGATGCATAACATTCCATTGTATGGACTCACACTGGCCTTTACTTCAGGTAGCGTTTGCTAGGGACCGCCATTAATTTTTTTTTTATGATGCTAACATACGGTTGCTGAAATCAATGTCTGACCATTCTGATTTGTTTTCCATTACTTCCTTAAATCGATTAAGGCAAATGCAGCAGTGTTTCTCTTGAAAGGGAACCGTCGATTTCCTTCCCCATCCTTCACAATCTTAGGTTTTGCTTCGCCTCTGACGGCTTCGTCGTTGATGAGCTGTTTAACCCTTATCATCTCTGCTTTCCTTTTCCCCCGACATTGCCCACTGAATGCAAGTCTCAAGCAGGTTAAATGGTCGCACTTCATCACATTTGCCGATAATCAAGTGGACAATAGTGGTAAACCATACAAGTGTCATTCATAAAAGCCCACTTGAATTTAGTGAATGATTTACGTCGAAACTATCGTACTTGAAACGAGAAAACTTTTTTCTGACGTTATTTCTGTGACGCAATTTCCCCATTGACGGCACAGATATTTCCAGCTGCCTTCAACTCTCTTTAAATCCAAAGAGAATAAAGTAATGCAAATGTTAGACTTTTTCCATGTCGTGCTCCATTTTCAATGATTAAACAACGCTCATCATAAGTCACCGATAGAACTTCAGATAAAAGAAGACAGTTGATAAATTTACTGATGGCAACCTGCCAAATAAAACATATGCACCAATCTACTTACGTGGTTCGAAGAGCTTCAGGCTGAGTTTACCCTATTCTCGTCGCCGCCAAACTCACCGTACTTAAACTCAATCGAGAATCTGTGGGACCACCTCGATCGGGCTTTTCGCACCATGGTTCAAATGGCTCTGAGCACTATGGGACTCAACTGCTGAGGTCATTAGTCCCCTAGAACTTAGAACTAGTTAAACCTAACTAACCTAAGGACATCACAAACATCCATGCCCGAGGCAGGATTCGAACCTGCGACCGTAGCGGTCTTGCGGTTCCAGACTGCAGCGCCTTTAACCGCACGGCCACTTCGGCCGGCCTTCGCACCATGAATCCTCTCCTTGTGTGCGATGATATACGCGGGGTTCGACTCTCAATCAACATCGAATTTCCTCATGTTATTTCCAGTTCAAACATCCTCAAATCTGGCTACTTGTGAAAATATTCTATGTCTAGCATTTAACTGTGCTTATTTAACAATCATTTAGGTGCTAGGGTCAAATCCATGTTCAATACAGAAGTTTACGCCACGTTACTTCAAATTTAAACGTGCGCACACTTTGTTATTTATGAAGGGAAACTAGATTTAAGATGTAACTCTTCAGGATTTCCCGGCGAGATCTTGACATGTGGAATAATTGGGTCTACTGCCGGATGTTTGTGTCGCTCTGACACAATATTTCGGTCACGAAACTCGTTTCCTTCTTCAGGTGCTACCTAAGCCGATTATTCCACATGTCTAGATTTAAGATCTTTGGATTGGATTGTTTTGGGGAAGGAGACCAGACAGCGAGGTCATCGGTCTCATCGGATTAGGGAAGGACGGGGAAGGAAGTCGGCCTTGCCCTTTGAAAGGAACCATCCCGGCATTTGCCTGGAGCGATTTAGGGAAATCACGGAAAACCTAAATCTGGATGGCCGGACGCGGGATTGAACCGTCGTCCTCCCGAATGCGAGTCCAGTGTTTAACCACTGCGCCACCTCGCTCGGTAAGATCTTTCCTGGTTAGTTAACATGAGCAGTAGTTGCAGGATAAGAGTACTGGCTCCTGATCCAGTACAAAAATTTTCGTCATGTGATTTCAAGTTGTAACTTGTTCTTTAAAATGGCATTTGTTGTATTGCATTTACAAGCATTAAGCAAAGTGTCATCTCTGATGGTATTTCCTGATATTTGCATTATCGTGTATTGATTTGCGTCTGGACTGATTACCATGCATAGCAATCTTGTCTAGTGGTCTGTTGTAGTAACAATTTGGTACAGTAAAGAAAAGAGATCACAGGACCTGCAAGAAACTTAGGTTATGTGGGTTGCCTACAATTAATGCGGAACGCAATTTAGAGCGTTCGGATAAATTGGACTTACGAGCATGACAGTACACCCAATAAGAAGTGAATTTTTCAAAGACCTTTCAGTGACTGTCAAGTTTGCGGAAGACATTCATTATAAAATTTTCCCGCACGAGAGAAAGAGTAAAACTTCAAGAGGCATTGCAGTGCAATTACTTTAATGAAACAGAATCTGGCTCGGCTACAGTTTGCTGATTGAGTGCAGGAAAGATTGTTCCCAATAATTATTACAAGGATACCTCGTCAACACTTCAGGTGAATGCGAAAGGCAGTATTGTCGAATTTAAGTACGAAAAGCTGTACAGATCAAGTAAGAAAATTTGTATCTAGATGATGTTAGTCCTATTTAGCGAGGAAAGACCTACAGCAGGATATTTCATCTACACGTGTTTCTGCAATAAATATCTTGCAAAATATCAATAAAATATTTTTCAAGTAATTACCTATCATTTTCTTTCCCTGTAGTGCCAACGTGTCGAAATGCTTGTTATCTTTGTAGTTAGTGCTAAGCTTCAGCCTTTTGTTTTTGTATGGTCAGGAGTCTTGCCGTATCAGATTTATTTGTAACCTCAAGCTTTCAGCGACTTCCTCTGCTGTCATCGCCAGGTGCTGTCATACGAATTGGCTGTATGGTACATTCGTATGTATACTACGCAGACAGATGGAAAAAGAAAACAAAGAGTCTATTTGTAATCGTCGTAACTGTTAATACATTTTCCACTGTGACACATGACGATCAATTCCTTTACGGAAAAATGTTTGCGGTTGCCTACAGAATCATGATTAATGGCACAGCACATGGAAAATGCACTTGAATTGCGAATCATTTCGCGGAACGTGTAGTGCCAAATATAAAAAAATCGTGACTGGCATCCGAAGAAGTTATTTAATAAATAGGTTGAGGTTCAAAGTAAAACTAATCGCTTCATCTGTACGCACTGCCTCCCGCGTGGAACGGTGCTACGTTTTTCGTGGCGTGCTGACCAGTGCGGCGGCGTTGGGTCACCTAGCGCTTAGGTAGCCCTTGTTATAGGCCGGTATTACGTTACCAGATTTCTTTAAAAAGTTAATTTGTCCAATATATTTGACCCAATATAATGGGAACTTTGACAATTGTCGCTTTTCGTATAATTTTTGTGATTAAATCTAGCGCCTTGTCTTAGATTTGATCAAAGAAAGCGGTCGTCTTTTGTTCACTGCAGAGACAATTGTAACCACTTTGAGCGTTTGCAACGCTGCAGCAATTTGACGTTTAATGTAGTACGTATAAACATGACCGCTAAATATACGTGGTGAGTTCCATCAACTACAAAGCTGAGAGAAACGTACGAGACAACTGAAGCGCTGCACAACTGTGTAACTTGCGACATGCCGAATACAAATAGGGAATAAGAAGAAGCGTGAGCTATAAAAAAAATCCGGAGACCTCCCCCCTCTCCCGAGGAGATAAAGAAGGAAATCTATAACTTTTGTAGAGATAAAAATACTTCTTAATGACTATATTGTGTACTAAACAGTTAATTGCTTTCAGATATTCCTCATTCAGTGCTTTATAAACAGCTTCACACGTTTCTGGTAGTATTTTTCGGCAATGCGCATTGCGGTATTGGAGCTTTGTGCTGTAATCTAGAGTTGCTTTCTCCTGTTGCAAGAAATCAGAGCGTTACGATAAGTCTGCCTTTTGCGGATACAGCATTTCTGAGGTGACTGTTCTGCTTCTTAACATGAGGAGCCACTTCCCCGAGTACATACTGACACGTACTCTCGCCCATTCGAAAGTAATTTCGACTTGATGCTCTGCAGCTCCCGTAACAAATATTGTTGTGTGGCATCTCGCCAAGAAAACCTGTATTTCAGCCAAGTACGTTTCCTTTTTTTCCCCACCCGTATTCCAAATGTAAACACAATGCACTCGTAATACACCTAACTGCCGAACATAGTAACACGTCTTCGCCGACCATTGTGAAGGACTTATGATTACAAATATTTGACGACAATGTAATACCCATAGAGTATATACTGTATGTCTGTGGATTGAGCATAGCCTATGCTATATTGCACATGTTCTCAATATCAAATCGGGCTAGTCACATGATTTTGAGACGACGCTGCTTGTCTACATTTTGCTGTAATAGCAAAACTTGAATGTTACACGTATTCGCCTTGTTTTACAAACAGTGTTGCATGTTTGATTATTGATAACAGTTATGGTGCAGTATTGTTGCTACGGATGTAAAGAGAAGTATGACCAGTTACTTTTCATAGGTATGTACAACAAATGTATAACTGTAAATGTCACATTGATATGAGGCAATTTATGTGTTAGAAAACATCTACACACGGTGTTATAATGCCTTGTACTGTAGAGTTAACTTTGCAATTTTTTGGCCGTGTGCTTTAAAAGAAAAGTTTTAGATAAGTTTGCAGGTGTATCTGAGTAAACTGCCAGCCAGCGTATATATAAATTCGTGCCATGTTCATAAGAAGGTAAAATTTATACGGGTCAGTATAAATCTCCAATTTATGCAAATTCTCAAGCAGCTTTTTGTTTCTAAGAACTTCTGCAAGAGGTAGTTTCCTCCGTTATGTGATTTTTGTATTCTAGATACCAGAAAGATGAACAAAGAGCCCAAAATCGAAAATAATAATAGACAAACAGGTAGTGTGATTAGCATATTTGTTGTAAAGTATCGTAGTTTAAAATGCATTTTTGTGACATTTCGGCGCCGTTACAGTGTCATTGCAACGTAATTCATTAAAACAGAATCGTCTATATAAGTATGTGCCATACAAAACGTAAAAAAATACAGGGTGTATCAAAAAGAGTCATTTTACTTAAAAAATCGTAACTGTTACGTTATTTGAGATACGTGCGTGAACAACGCACTGTTGGAAACCGCAAACTCTCGTGTTTTACATTGTTCCCGCTAGGTAGCAGCGGTATGCGCCCACTTCAGTTCCAGTAAAAATGGTGTAGGGACAACAGAAAGCGTTTTGTGTCCAACGTTTTGCGCAGTGCGGGTCAGTAATAACACTTCAGCGTGACTTCCGTATTAGGTATGGTGTGGATCCTCCTACAGCACAGAGCATTAGACGATGTCATGAACAATTCCGAGAAACAAATCACCCGGTCGTCCCCAAGTGTCTGACTCAGACGAACGGATCTGCCATAGTTTCACGAGTCCGCAGTGCAGCTCGACAGCCCCCGATGTCCGTCTGGCGTGTGTTGCGTCAAGGGACACGGTATCGAATGAAAAGTATCGATACTGTACTCATGAATAGTATCGGTCAAAAATTATCGTACTCATAAAAGTATCGACAATCGATACTTTTGGTGTCGATCGATTTTTCGAACATAGTACGAACATTTACAAAATATCAACGTAGAAAAATTGGAAGTATCAATACTTTGGGGTATGTTTCCAATTTTTTGTGTGTAATTTGTACTTCATCTCATACAAATTCAACATCTATCCGCATTTTGAGGTTTGAGAAATTAAAATGAACTTTAAAACTTCCAGTCTAGTCGTAAGATACAATTGGTAAGCAATAATCTAATGCACAAGACACAGTACAGTCTGCTCCGTACAGCATAATACATACCTACGTAGAAGATACATTGCAAGCCCTATGAATGTTTTAACATTGAAAATAATAAACAATATTTCAAGTAATCAAACACTTTATTTAGTATAAATATTTCACAATATGAAATCCAAATTATGGTTATATGTTTCAAACCTCCCATTCTTCTTCTGTACAGTCACTTAAAAATAGAAGTTTGTCCAACCGTTTTGGTGGTAGCCTATTTCGCGTTTTAGACATAGTACTGTCCGCCTTCGAACATAGTCTTTCTGAAAGCATGGACGTAGCTGGGATTGCCAGGTATTCTTTAGCCAGCTTATACAATTGTGGAAATACACTTAAATACACTTTTCATACCTTCCCGTTGTTCAAATGAAGTTCGTAGATAGTGGCGACACGGATGTTGCTTAATATAACGCCAGTTCATGAAAGTGGCTTCGTTTTTTTTTGTTTTTTTTTGTGTCAGCCGACGAATCACTATCTGTCTCGCTACTAGTGTTGGTGGTGACAGGATTTGTTGCTATCAATCGCCTTATCTTAGATATTGTTCGGGCACAAGCTCTGGCGTCTTTAAAATGGGTGATTTTGAATCTGGGATCGAGTCAGCAAGACATGGCTACTAAATGACTATCTTCCACTTGTCCAAACCTGCACTGAATCTGTTTCATGACTTCCCTTCTAAGGGCTCCTGCCACACTGTCGCTATACAGACTCAAAGCATCTATTTGTGCTTTTACACAGTTGATCATCGGTATAATTTCACTGATGGTCACATACTGCTCTCCAGATATTTCTTTAGAAACGTATTCCAATGTCTTCAAAACGTGAAGCAAATCTTTAATATTCTGCATTTCTCTGGCCGATGGAGTAGGCGATGCTTTCGCATTAAGCATCAAAATTTGATGCACGAAAGGAGCCAGTTCGATATACCTCTCAAGCATATAATATAGAGAATTCCAAAGAGTCTTTACATCTAAGATCAACTTTCCAGTTTGTTTTTGCCTTAATAAATCACTTTGAATCACGCTTGGCTTGAAATATTGAACAACATCTCTTACTTTATTACACAGTAGATTAAAATCATTGATCGACATAGTCGATCTAGCAGTTTCCCTCTACCTATGAATTTCGTAATACCCGCTACCATATTTGCACCATTATCAGTAATAATAGCGGTGATTTTCTCACATTCATTCCTCGACAAATTTCTTGCATCTGTTCAGAAATGTAGTCACCGGTATGCCGTTGATCCAGCGCAACAGTAACAGTGCAGCGTGAAGTAAGTTTATTGGTATCGGAATAGTGGGCAGTGACACCTAAATAACTAGTGGTAGTTATTATCTCGGTCCATACATCACAGGTTAGCGAGGTATGATTGAAAGTTTCGAATTTCAGTTGAATTTTCAATCGCATTACGCTGAAGAAACTTTCTAGATATTCTTTAAGAGTGTCTACGCTCGGAATTTTAAAAGATGAACAAACCTGACGCATCAATTTCCGAAATCCACTACCTTTAACAATGTTGAGTAGTCGTTTGTCCACACAAATAAAATAAAACAACAATTTGCATAACAGAGAGTTCGCTCTCCCTCCCTCTGCATACGCTAGCTTTCTCGGTAGTGTTTCTCCGATGGAAAGTTGCTTCTTTTTGTTAGACGGTCTGCTTTCTGCGTTCGTTGAATTCTCTGATGATTGCACAGGGTTGAAGGCCTTATCCCCAGAAGTGACGTCGATGTCGATAGGATCAAATGGTTCAAATGGCTCTGAGCACAATGGGACTTAAGTCCCCTAGACTTACAAGTACTTAAACCTAACTAGCCTAAGGACATCACACTGATCCATGCCCGAGGCAGGATTCGAACCTGCGACTGTAGCAGCAGCGCGGTTCCGGACTGAAGCGCCTAGAACCGCTCGGCCACGACGACCGGCTCGATAGGCTCACTGGGAGATGGCGATGGTGGTTGTTGCTCTTTTATCTTCGACCATTTTGGTGGTACCTCGATTGTCATTTGTCCCTGTGCCAGATTTCCTGTTTCACTGAAAAATACAGAATGAGTGATTTTTTTATGAAACAAAAAATAAAAACTTCCAGTGTAGAACACTTCAGACATGTTCTTTTTCCTGTATTCTCAGATAGACAACGATTTAGTTTTTTTTTCTAAATAAAAATGAACCGGTTTCAGAAAAAGTAAAAATCTAAAAAGTATATTATTCTAAGAATATTAGTAAATTTACCTTGATATTGTGCTTGTGGGGTGCTTTGCAAATGTTTCTTCGTATTCGAAGTATTCCTCAATGATTTTTGGGTTTTGAAGCAAATTTTGCATTTCACTTAATTGATGTTTAATCGAGTGTAATACTTCCACAGCTCACTTTTAACATGCGCCACCGTAGGCGTACATACAAACCACTTACTGACAACTGACAAACCAATTTTTATTTTCAAGAAAGCCAAATTGTTCGTTTAACGTTTCTAATACAGTGCACCGCGTGCGGAAATACAGTATTTCGTTTGCGTTTCGAATAGCCGGTAGCCAGTAGCGTCCCGACAATGTTGCCAACCTAATCTTTGTGGCGCCGCAGTCCCATCGCGTCAGTGTTAACAATCTGAGCTCTAAAAAGTACTCGATACCTACCATGAAGTACTCATTGAGTAAAAGAATCGATTGCAAAGTATTGAGTAGAAAAGTATCGATATCGATATAGATGTACTCGATACCCTAAAGTATCGAAGCATCGATGTTCACACATGAAACCATAAAAAATTCAGCTACTGCAAGCTCTTTGTGAAGGTGACAAATAACAACGTGTGGAGTTCTGTAATTTGGTTCGTAGCAAGATGGAAGATGACATATTTCTTCCATGCTTAGTGTTTAGTGACGAGGCAACATTTCATTTAAATGGAAAGATGAATCGTCGGAATGTAAGAATACGGGATACGGAAAAACACCATGAAATTGTACAACATGAGAGGGACTCTCCAAAATTTAATGCTTTGCGCAGTTTCACGGGAAAAGGTGTATGGTCCATTTTTCTTTGCCGGGAACACTGTTACAGGGAGCTCATGTCTCGAGATGCTTGATAATTTTCTGTTCCCACAGCTGAAGACTGATTCGAACGAGTTCATTTACCAACAGCATTTGGCATCGCCACATTGGCATCTGGAAGTTGGGCAATTTTTAAATTGAAGGATTACTGAACGATGGATGCGGTCGCACTAGACCAAATGATTTAGCCTTACATTACTAGCCTCCAAGATCACCGGATCTGACTGTATGTGATTAGTTCTTGTGGGGGTTTATAAAATTATCTATGTCTCCGTTAGCAACAACAATGAATGAACTGAAACATCGCATAACAGCAGCTGTGAAAGCTGTAACTCAAGACATGCTCGCAGCACTGCGAGAACAATTTGAATACCGCATTAACATATGCGGTGCATCGCAAGTGGGCATATAGAATAGCTGTGAAAAGGTAAGAAAAAAATATTTTGAGTTTCCCATTAATTAAAAAACAAAATTCATGGCGTATGTTTATTAGTTTCAGAAATATAGTGGTGCCAAATCGGATAATTCTTTTTGATACACCTGCATTGTTGACAATCACTTATTTTACTGTTTCAGAATTCAAGCTTTGGCCTTGTATTTTTTATTTTATGGTTCTTAGCGTATGCTTTTAGTTTTCTAATGAGTCAGCAAAGTTTTTTAGATGTTTGCTTCAGTTTAAAAAGCAGAAGAATGAATAAAGAAAATAATCCTATAAATAGAAGTGTAAACCGCTTATTTACTGTAACAATTTCGTAGTACCAAATCCGTTGTTTTTTCGAGACAATTCGGCGTTCCATGCAGTGTGATCGTAACGTAATTAATCAGAACGGGGATTCAACAATACGAGTAGGTGCAACAGAAAACGTAAAAAAGTATTGTTGGACGTCACATCTTCCCATAACCGAAAGAAATGTAAATAAAGAGGAATCTGAGACTTGACACTGTGGCGAAAAAAACAATACTCTTGCTCGTCACACCTTTGAGCTAAAGTCAGTTAGATATGTCTTTGACTCACGTATACAGAGCTTCACGATATTTCTGAAGGTGATCTACTGTACATATGTGTACTAGCGAAGGAATGACATTCAAAATACACTAAGCGGGATACGGGCTAAAACGCGCCTTCTCAAAGTCACGTGACTTGAACTGCAGGAGACGTTGCGGTCAGTAATTTCGATCCGTGCATCCGAGTGCTCACTCTTGTAACCTCCCCACAAAAATTTTAAAAAAATGACAATATTATTTATGAATGCTAATGGACATTGCGCTAAGTGTAACCTCTCCACTGAAATTTTAAAGACAGAAATAATAAATGAATAGGAGCCAAACGTAACTTCCCTAGCAATTAAATTTAATGACAATAAAAATGAGAATCGCAATCTGACTCTGGTGTAAGCTCCCACAAAAATAATGAAAAACAATTCAGTGCTAATGAAATCTCAGTGATAATGATAATTCAATTAAACCGAAATATCGGTCTTTGGCCCTGTGCAAAAATCAAAATTAAATTCTTACCTCATTGTAACAGCTAGTCAAATTTCTGCTCTTATTCTTGCGCACGGCTTGGAGGAACTGCATTGCAAATAATAATATTCTTTTTTTTTGTAATTTAACTGAAACTTTTGTTTAAGGGAAATGGAACGAAATCGTTAGTTCAATTAAATAAAAAAAATTTTTTTTGTAAAATGCTTTTGAAATCAAAATTATTATTGGGGCACTTGTTGGAGATTAATTACAATAAATAAACTTTACATTATCTGATGATTACCTTAATTAACAGTATACCTCATTCAGCATCTTGACCAGTGTTGCCGACAGACTACATCACTCAACCGCACTGGGCTGCTACTACTGACCGACTGCTCTGCATGACGACTACTAGCGTACCGCTCGCAACTGAACTGAGCTACTGCTCGCAACGACTACTGACAGAGTACTGCACGACGACTACTAGCGTACTCCACGACGACTACTACTGTACTACTGGACGCAACTGAACTAAGCTACTGCTCGAAACGACTACTGACAGAGTACTACTGCACGCAACACTCGCGCGGTCAAGCGCAGACTAACTATGATTATAGGCTCTCTGGTCAAAGATTTTAACATGCCTCACCATCGCTGCTACGTTACATACGTGTTTCATAACCCTCCACTGGGGGGGCAAAAATTTGGCAGCGATGGTGAGTCATTTGGACTTGCCATCGCAAGAAATTTTTACAATTTACAGAATATTCAAATTTAGTACATAAATTAAATGTGGTGCACATGCACCGAGTACAAAATATATCAGACAAAGACAAAATATGAGTACAAAACATAGTTGTAAATCGGAAAACTGTATATACAACTTATTTGACAGATAACAGAGTGCACACGCACTGAAAAAAAAATCATACACACTGAAGTATTGAACATACAGAATGAGTACAAATCATATTGAAAAATGAGAAAAATGCACAGGCACTGAAGTTCAGTAGAAAACATATGAACACCTAACATAAGTGCACATGCACTGTAGTTCAGAACATATCATTAAAATAAAAAATGTATGTACAATATAAAAGACAAGAGTGTACATATACTGTACTTCAGAACAAATCGAAAAATGTCTTTAGCATTTTCACAACAAATAAACATAATGGCAAAAAAAATCATATCGATAAGTGACACAAATGTACTCGCACTGGAGTTCAGCGAATCGAAAAAAATGTATAACCCATGATCATAAATAATGTTAGCAAAAAATGATTTTCACTATGTGACAAGAATTAGGATAGGAAAGGGAAGGATTGCATCATGGTTGTAGCACTTTAGATTGCACACAGCTGTTCTGAAAGTCCATATCTTCCCACAGAAGTACAACACCAAGTGACACAATTTGAAGTTCTTTTCCCATCAGAATTTATCAGTGTAGCCAAGACACTGAACTGTCGTAGTAATGTTCCATGTTCTCATTTTGGCAGTACACTAGGTACACCAAACAGTGGGACCATAATAACATCTTCATCGCTCACGGTGGTGGACAGCATGTCGTGTCAACACCACGCTCTTACAAGGCACACCAACGTAGAATTAGTGCAAAACCAAATATAGTGCTCCATGATCACTAGGATAAACAGGACAAATGGACATTGCAGTAATTCAGGGTAGTTAGTTCATAAGGTAAAGGACATTAAGTCACATAATATTGACAATTAAAGTCTTCATTAGTAGTTTGCGGCATTCATAGCCCAGTTATTGAACATTTCTGTACCAAGTATGTAGTATTACAGAAAAATGTTCATTAATTGTTTTACATAGAATAAGTAGCCTTCTTTTCCTAGTTACAAAGCATTATTAAATAATCGCATTCTTTTCCAGTTACAAAGTATAGCATAGTTAATTAATCATTTGTCATTTCAATATAGTAATAATCATTAGCCTTCTCCTAATTACAAAGCATTATTAAACAGTCGCATTCTTTTCCAGTTACAAAGCATAATTAAGAATCATTAGCCTTCTTCTAATTACAAAGCATAGCATCATTTGTCATTTCAATATAGTAATAATCATTAGCCTTCTCCTAATTACAAAGTATAATTAAACAGTCGCATTCTTTTCCAGTTACAAAGCATAATTAAGAATAGCATAATTAATTAATCATTCCAATACAGTAAGAATCATTAGCCTTCTCCTAATTACAAAGCATTATTAAACAGTCGCATTCTTTTCCAGTTACAAAGCATAATTAAGAATCATTAGCCTTCTCCTAATTACAAAGCATTATTAAACAATCACATTCTTTTCCAGTTACAAAGCATAATTAAGAATCATTAGCCTTCTTCTAATTACAGTTAATTAATCATTTGTCATTCCAATATAGTAAGAATCATTAGCCTTCTCCTAATTACAAAGCATTTTCATTTCCAATTACAAAGCATAGCATAATTAATTAATCATTTTCCAAGTGACATATTATTCATTGCCGTTCAGCATAACTCAGAACTTTCTCAAACTGGTATCACTATTTGGGACTGGTAATACATTTTTTTTTTGTTAGCAATGCATTGCGTTGGGATCGATAATTAAATTGCTGAGGCATAACACTACTTGCTTTTGACCTATTGCTGCAAATGAGGATAGTTAACGTCATTCGTCATGAGTCAGCTGTAGCAAGGTTATGTAACAAGGCAGTATATGTGATCACATTTATAAATGATAAACAAAAATGGGTAAAAAATAGAAATGCAAGTACTAGAACACGTATAATAAGTAACAGGTTTAGTAAGTATCATGAAAAGCTTCTCCTGAAAAAAATACAAAATGGATTATTGACCTGAAAGAAGAAACGCACACTATGCTGAAAAGTAGTGAACTTCAAATTAACAAGTAGTGAAATGTGTATAAAATGTGTTCCATAGCTGTCCTTTCCAAAATTTTCCGTCATCCTACTATGCAATACAACACCTGCTGTCAAAACAAACTGCAACAAATACTTAAATAACTACATAGCATAAATACATAACTTCAACATTATCCTCATCTGTAAAGAAAAAACTTCATTATCAATCACTTCATTATCCATATTATCATAACTTCATTATTATCATCACCTGTAAAGAAAAACTTCATTATTCATAATACCATATCCTTCATCATTATTCGTCAGCATTCATTATCATCTGCAAAAAATCACTTCATTACTCATTACACAGCTATTCCTTATCTCTAGCATATTTCATCACTAAAACTAAGATGTGTAGTTCTGTCTGACAGCCTGCATCAATCACCTTGTATTCTGAAAGAAAAAATTAGTTAAGACTGCTATTCTACGATGAGTATAGTATATTCTTGTTAATGCTTGTTAATCCTGATCCATTTACTCTTCCTCATAAAGTTATTGCATCCTCTTTCGTTTATTCCGTAGGTGAAATTCCCATTTCTGTTGAATTTATTTCTTACACGCATCATTTCTTTCTGAAATTGATGAACAAAGATTAATGTCTTGCATTTAAATCATATACCCACTAAATAATGACTGGTTTATGGTAACATAATTAACCATACAGCATAACATGACAGAAAACGTAATATGTCAAAGACATTGACAGTGTTCAGATGCAAAAATGTACACAGAATAATACAATGCAGCAGCAAAAAATGTAAAACAGTCACGATGTTGAGATGTCATAAGGCAAAATATGTCAAAGTCGACTGGTGTGTGTTATATCTTAACTATTTCACAGTGCATACAAACAAAACTGGAATACAATCATACACACAAAAAAAATGGAAAATGTGCACGGTCTGATGTGTAACGACAAGAAAAGCGACCTGCTAACCTTACCTTGCCGGGCACTTGCCAAGAAAAAATACGATAATCATCAGTAATTAGTCATGTGAATATAATTGCATAAGTAAATGGCATCATAGTGTGTTGAATCATAAAGTGTCTTCATTCAATAAACGGTTTAATGTTTGAGATATGGTGGTTGCCTTTCGATTTTCTGGTTCTCAAAGTTTCGACGTGTACAACATTGGAGTGAGGGATGCTGCGAATCCGATATGGACCTGCGTATAAAAGTTCAAATTTACTGCACTTACCTTTTAATTTACTGGATAAATAGTGTGTACGTACTAATATTTTATGTCCAACGTGAAAGTCTCGGCGTCTACAAACCTATTTTTGCTGTCTTCTCCGGCGCTCTGCGGCACGTTTGATGTTGTTCAGCGCAATGTCAATTATTTCGTGGTGTCTTAGTCGACGACATTTAGGGAAGTTTACTAATTCTTTAATTTTGTTTGGTGGTTCAACGTTTTTCAGTATAACAGACGGAGATAGCATAGTGGATTCATTTGGAATGGAATTAATTACGTCTTGGAATGAGAGTATGTGTGTATCCCAATCAATATGTCTTTTGTGGCAGTATATTCGGCACAGCTTACCAATTTCTTTCATTAATCTTTCACAGAGGTTCGAAGAAGCATGGTACTTGGATATATAGATCGGAGAAATGTTTCTGGCTCGTAACATGCGTGTCCATACGCTATTACGAAATTGAGATCCATTGTCAGAAATTACTTTCATCACATGCCCTACATGAAATAGAAAATGTTTTACAAATGCTTTCGAAACAGTTTTAGCAGTAGCTTTGCGTAACGGAGTGAAAGTAACAAATTTTGAAGTGAGCTCAACAGCGACAAAGATGTAGCAAAAACCTCTGTTAGCTCTGGGAATCGGACCAAAAATATCTACAGCGGCCATATGTCTTAATTTAACAGGTACAATGGGATATAAAGGAGGAATATGTGAAGTGGTGTCTGATTTAGCTTTCTGGCAAATTTTACAAGACGCTAAAACTCGTCGTATACGTTTCTCCATGTTGGTAAAATAACAGTTCTGTCTCAGTATAAGAAAACATTTTCGTGCTCCGTAATGTGCGTAACTTAAATGAGTGTACCAAATTAATTTGTTAACCAGTTCGTCAGGAATGCATAATAACCAATTGTTACTGTCAGGATGAGAGCGGCGAAACAGAATGTCATTGCGCACAGTGTAATGGTTTCTAATCGTAACATTATTCTTATCTTGCCAAAGGTGTTTAATTTCTTTCCACACGTTGTCTTTATTTTGTTCTTGTGCTATGTCCTGTAATGACGATGAAATAAAGTTTTCAAATGCAACTTGCTGAATGTACATGACACTGAAATTTGTTTTGCAGAAGTTGGTTGCTACGTTTTGCTGATTGTTGCTCAGAGAACGCGATAGTGCGTCTGCTATAACATTTTGTGTGCCGGGAATGTGAACTATTGTAAAATTAAATTCCTGTAAATAAAGTTTCCATCTGCTTAATCTATCGTGCGTGAATTTAGCCGAAAGTAAAAATTGTATCGCTCTGTGGTCTGTGTAGACGGTGGTATGTCTGCCGTAAAGAAAGTGCCGAAATCTCGTAAAAGCCCATACAACACATAATGTTTCAAGTTCTGTAACAGAATAATTTCGTTCAGCAGGTGACAAAATGCGGCTTGCAAATGCGATGTTTTTGATTACTGTAGAACCATCTTCTTCTATTTCCTGAAAAATGTGTACGCCTAAAGCGGTATTAGAACTGTCGGTGGCAATGGAAAAATTTCTAGTAAGATCGGGGTGCGATAACAGTGGAGCATTCAACAGAGCATGTTTCAGGTTCATGAATTCAGAATGTGCTTGCTTATCCCAAGACCAAATACTGTTTTTACCTGTTAATTGGCATAATCTGGGTGTGTCTAAAGCAGAGTGATGAATAAATTTACGAAAAAAGTTAATTAAGCCCAAAAAACTGCGTAATTGTTTTTTCGTTGTAGGAATACTAATGTCACGTAGAGCTTGAAGTTTTTCCGGATCAGGTGCAATACCTTCTGCTGAAATTACGTGTCCAAGAAATTTTATAGAAGTTTTGCCAAAATGCGATTTACTAAGGTTAACTGTAAGTCCTTGTGCATGAAAAGTTTGTAACAGTTGTTCAAGAATCAGATTGTGTTCAGACCAGTTAGCTTCTGCGATAAGAATGTCGTCTACATACGTCGTAATTCTGTCCTTAAGTTCTGTCGGAAGTATTGTGTTCAAACCGCGAATAAAAGCTGCAGAAGAAATAGTTAAGCCGAACGGTAATTTGCAAAATTGATAACAGTCGCCGAAACAGAGAAAAGCTGTGTATTTTCTGCAGTTCGGATGAAGTTGAATTTGCCAAAATCCCGATTTCAAATCTAATGTAGAATAAATAGCAGTACCGTGAAATTTTTGTAGAAGTTCCTCTAGTGTCTGTGGTCGATCTGTTTCATTAATAATAATGTCATTAATGTGACGTGAATCAAGTACAAGGCGAAGTGAGCCATCTTTTTTCTTAACAATATGCAGCGGGTTTATGTATGGACTAACTGCCGGTTCTATAATTCCTTGGTCAAGCATATCCTGCAATTCCTTTTTAACCTGTTCTCTATGAATATACGGAATGGGATAATGCTTTGCTTTAAATGTGTCGTGCTGTTTGACTTGAAATTCATACATAAATCCGGACATAGTACCAGGAATGTTGTCAAAAACTGGAGCTTGCTGTAAAAGAATTTTGTGTAAGTGCGTTCGTTCGTCGTCTGTAGTTGCACTGCTTTGTCTAACTTTATCGGAAATCATTTGCATTACGTCGTAGTCAACTTCGTCTGGAGTATTATAGTTGTGTACGTACGTATCCGTGAACAATGTGGGATTACAGTCTATGTTACGTGTTGCGGAAATGACCTCTGTGCGGTTAATTGTTTGTTCTTCCGCACATAGTGAGTGCTGAAATTCTATAGCAAATTGTATATTTTCATCCTTTAACATTAAATAAGAATTCTGAAAATCAATAACTGCGTCGTGTTGTACCAGAAAATTCGTACCTAAAATAACGTCTGTTGTCAATAAAGGAACAATCCAAAACTTTGAGTGGAAAGTATGACCTCCAATACAAAATGATAAATGCGTCTGTAATTTAACGTCTACTCCTTTACTCGGTACTGCTCCCTTCACTTTTGTTTTGCCTAAAGGTAATGTCGTATAAGTATTCTCTTTGTTGCACTCGTTGAAAGTCTCCTCATTTATTACTGATATAGGTGATCCGGAATCGATTACTGCTGAGAATTTCGATGAACCAATTTTAATTTCGATAACAGGATGTGAAATAGTTTTCTGAACAACTGGTCTTTCCTGTAAAAGAGTGTCTCGTATGTCGTCAAAAGTAATTACATTTTCACGAACAACATTTTGCGTGTCTAAAGTAGTGCTTGTGTTATTAGAAGATGCGTCCTGTGCAGTATTTAGTCAGATTCTATCTGACGTGTTATTATTATTAGGAGGATTCTGTGGCATTTCTACTATTTGAACTGTTCTATTACTTCTTCCAGACGTGTTACGCTCTGGATGGTACCTACTGTCGGGTTCATTCATGAGAATAGGTTCTCGTGCATAATTTTGCTGTTGGTATGACCGACTGTTGTCAGATGTACGCTGAAAATTGTCCTCATTATTTTTACGTCTGTCGTAATAGTCATTCCTATACGGTGCATTACGATAGGAATTGAAATACCGCCTTCTTTGTACGTAGTTGTTTCCTTGCTGCCGTACGTTACTATTTCTTGCATCAGGGACTATACGTGCACGCGGCGGAACATTAAAGCCTGGTTGACCTTGTGCATTCCATTGTTGGTTAGGTATGCTAACCGGCTGGTTTTGATGTTGTTGTTGTGAAATACCTCTATTGTTACTAAAGTGTGGTTCCTGTTGCTGAAAATTTTGACGATATTGATAATTAAAATTTTGGCTGTTATTAGAATTTTGGTAGTTGCCGTTCCTAAAGCGTCTGTTATCTTTCCTACTGAAATTACGTGTCTGATCATAATTGCTGTACTTTTGTTGACCTTGGTTATTATAAGAAAAGTTTTTATTTACAAAAGAATAATCAGATTGCTGTACTTCCAAGAGCTGTAAAAGATCTCTGAACGCTGAAATATTTTCTTTTTGCTGACCTGTTACAAGTGACACTCGTAATGACCGTGGTAATTTGGAAATGCATAATTGTATAAGTGCGGATTCACTGTACGGTTCACTCAGGTATTGGTTTTGTTGTACCATGTGCTCAAAAAATTGCGTCACACTGGGAAAATTTGAGTTCTCGTAATTCGGCAAACTAATTAACTGATCTTTAATTCCGCGCTGTGTCGTCTTCGACCAGTACGCTGATAGAAAAGCATTCTGAAACTCTTCTACCGAATAGCACTGTCTCGCGATCGGTCTCATACGAGTTTCCGGTTCGCCTTCCAAAAAACTGCAAATAAATTCAAGTTTATGCGTTACAGGCCAAGTCGGTGGAAGAGCAAAGCTAAATTGTTGAATCCAATCCAGTGGGTGAATCTGCGTTCTATCGTTTTTAAAAACCTTAAACTTTCTCACTGACAGAAAATGTTTGTAGTCGAAATTATCATCTCTGTGTCATGGAACATGTTCAGGATCGTAAGAGAATCTATTGAACTGTGGTTGATCGGAATCTAAGTCCCGTACTCTCTGTAGATTACCCAAATTATACGCGCTGCGTGAGTCCGACAAATGTTCATAAAGTGGCGTCTGTTGTATGTTATTATTAACTGAAATATTTTTTATCTGTGTTACCTCATGCTGTAAATCTGACAAATTTCTCCGCAATGAGTTATTAGCTGAACCGATCTCATTGACTGTCTGTTGTAAATTTTGAAATTCAGGTGTTTGGTTAAATGAAACCGGTGCAGTATCGTCTGATTTATTATCATTATTACTTTCAATAGCATCAATACGACTGGCTAATTCATCATATTTTTCAGTCAGTATTTTTGCCTGATCATCGGTTTTGGAATCGGACGCATTAATCTGTTTTTGCAACTTACGTGTAGTTTCGCTCAGTTTTTTAACATCAGCTTTGATGACATCGCAATCCTGTGTTAGTTCCAATTGTTCGAATCTGTCTGTCACTGTTTGAATATTTACTGTGTGTGTATCTGTTTTTGATTTAAGATCAGAAATTTCATCCCGTAATTCCGCGTTCAACTGTTCTATGGTATTAATTTTGTCGGACGCTGTAGTAATATTATTGTCTACATACGTCTTCGCTTTCGCGAACATTTTACGTTTGTCTTCTTGTCTTTGTGCAGTGATTGTTTCCATGACCTGACGTTTGACTTTATTTTGATCCTGAATAAATTTGCGGAAACGCGTATCACTGTTTTGTATGTGGTGACTAAATCGCTCGTCAATTTGAGTGTTCTGCTGCTCGAATTTCGCGTCTATCTTTGCGTCCATTGTGCGCGAAAGTTCTACCGTCATTGCTTTAAACTCGTCCCGTAATTGTGTAGCTTTTTCAGAGCATTGTTTAGCGACTCCGCTAATTTCGTCTCTGAGTGTTTCTGTTGCGGCTGTTTGCATTTCCCTTAATTCTTGCGCAACAGACTTAATTTCTTCGCTATTTTTTCGTGAACAAGCCTCAGTTTCCACGCGCAACTGTTCCTTAGTGTCATGACACTGCGCGGCAACAGCTCTAATTTGTTCACTAAGCTGTCTGGAATTGATGTCTAATTTTTCATTCTGTTGTCTGACCTGTTCACTAAGTTGTTTGAGATTTTCGTCATTATTGTCAAGTTTTTCATTTGTTTGTTCTCTTCCCTAAGTTGTCTAAAATCTTCACTTTGTTTTTCATTCTGTTGTTTGAAATTGTTGTCTATTTTCTCACTTTGCTGTTGTAGCAAACTTCTCATAATTCGTACCAAGTCAAAACTAGCGTTTATATTCTCTGTGCTGTTTAGTGGTGGATCTGGAATTGTCTCGTTTTCTGTAACCATTTGGTTATACTGAGATTTACAAAAAGGTTTGCCAGTCGAATTTACACTGTCAGTCACTATTTCGAGATTAAATGAATCCGTCGTACTTTGAATATCCTGGTTATTTTCATTGCAAAAATCTGTCTGTACGTCACTTGAATTTTCCGAATCGGGTGTGTTAAGCTGGGCAGCGCTCATTACAATAGAGCGTTCCGCGTCATCAATTGTCGTCAAGTTAACAGACGAGACAATTGAGTTCGTTTGTTCGTCATTAAGGTAAAAGTCATCACTAGTGGTTGGAACGCATTGATTGTCAGTGAAGGCAGGATTGTCATCACTACACTGCGTGTCACAATTACTATCGGCCACGCTGTTTAAGTCGGTAATTCCATTCAAAATACCTCGCGATACACTATTCACAGTCTTTCGCGGCATTTTTACAATAGTCACAAATATTCACAAAACAAATAAGCACAAATGCAAAAAGGCAACAAACAAATGCAACAGAGCAACGAATTGCCGTTGACCTGTAGAAAGAAAGTCACAAGATTAGTAAAAGCGTTGCGCCAAATCCTAATTATATCTAAGCAAATAAGAGCAGATATCTGACTGTTCCTCAAAAGACTCTCAACGAAATACGATCCTGGACTGGGTGTCGCCAAGTGTAACCTCCCCACAAAAATTTTAAAAAAATGACAATATTATTTATGAATGCTAATGGACATTGCGCTAAGTGTAACCTCTCCACTGAAATTTTAAAGACAGAAATAATAAATGAATAGGAGCCAAACGTAACTTCCCTAGCAATTAAATTTAATGACAATAAAAATGAGAATCGCAATCTGACTCTGGTGTAAGCTCCCACAAAAATAATGAAAAACAATTCAGTGCTAATGAAATCTCAGTGATAATGATAATTCAATTAAACCGAAATATCGGTCTTTGGCCCTGTGCAAAAATCAAAATTAAATTCTTACCTCATTGTAACAGCTAGTCAAATTTCTGCTCTTATTCTTGCGCACGGCTTGGAGGAACTGCATTGCAAATAATAATATTCTTTTTTTTTGTAATTTAACTGAAACTTTTGTTTAAGGGAAATGGAACGAAATCGTTAGTTCAATTAAATAAAAAAAATTTTTTTTGTAAAATGCTTTTGAAATCAAAATTATTATTGGGGCACTTGTTGGAGATTAATTACAATAAATAAACTTTACATTATCTGATGATTACCTTAATTAACAGTATACCTCATTCAGCATCTTGACCAGTGTTGCCGACAGACTACATCACTCAACCGCACTGGGCTGCTACTACTGACCGACTGCTCTGCATGACGACTACTAGCATACCGCTCGCAACTGAACTGAGCTACTGCTCGCAACGACTACTGACAGAGTACTGCACGACGACTACTAGCGTACTCCACGACGACTACTACTGTACTGCTGGACGCAACTGAACTGAGCTACTGCTCGAAACGACTACTGACAGAGTACTACTGCACGCAACACTCGCGCGGTCAAGCGCAGACTAACTATGATTATAGGCTCTCTGGTCAAAGATTTTAACATGCCTCACCATCGCTGCTACGTTACATACGTGTTTCATAACCCTCCACTGGGGGGGGGCAAAAATTTGGCAGCGATGGTGAGTCATTTGGACTTGTCATCGCAAGAAATTTTTACAATTTACAGAATATTCAAATTTAGTACATAAATTAAATGTGGTGCACATGCACCGAGTACAAAATATATCAGACAAAGACAAAATATGAGTACAAAACATAGTTGTAAATCGGAAAACTGTATATACAACTTATTTGACAGATAACAGAGTGCACACGCACTGAAAAAAAAATCATACACACTGAAGTATTGAACATACAGAATGAGTACAAATCATATTGAAAAATGAGAAAAATGCACAGGCACTGAAGTTCAGTAGAAAACATATTAACACCTAACATAAGTGCACATGCACTGTAGTTCAGAACATATCATCAAAATAAAAAATGTATATACAATATAAAAGACAAGAGTGTACATATACTGTACTTCAGAACAAATCGAAAAATGTCTTTAGCATTTTCACAACAAATAAACATAATGGCAAAAAAAATCATATCGATAAGTGACACAAATGTACTCGCACTGGAGTTCAGCGAATCGAAAAAAATGTATAACCCATGAACATAAATAATGTTAGCAAAAAATGATTTTCACTATGTGACAAGAATTAGGATAGGAAAGGGAAGGATTGCATCATGGTTGTAGCACTTTAGATTGCACACAGCTGTTCTGAAAGTCCATATCTTCCCACAGAAGTACAACACCAAGTGACACAATTTGAAGTTCTTTTCCCATCAGAATTTATCAGTGTAGCCAAGACACTGAACTGTCGTAGTAATGTTCCATGTTCTCATTTTGGTAGTACACTAGGTACACCAAACAGTGGGACCATAATAACATCTTCATCGCTCACGGTGGTGGACAGCATGTCGTGTCAACACCACGCTCTTACAAGGCACACCAACGTAGAATTAGTGCAAAACCAAATATAGTGCTCCATGATCACTAGGATAAACAGGACAAATGGACATTGCAGTAATTCAGGGTAGTTAGTTCATAAGGTAAAGGACATTAAGTCACATAATATTGACAATTACAGTCTTCATTAGTAGTCTGCGGCATTCATAGCCCAGTTATTGAACATTTCTGTACCAAGTATGTAGTATTACAGAAAAATGTTCATTAATTGTTTTACATAGAATCAGTAGCCTTCTTTTCCTAGTTACAAAGCATTATTAAATAATCGCATTCTTTTCCAGTTACAAAGTATAGCATAGTTAATTAATCATTTGTCATTTCAATATAGTAATAATCATTAGCCTTCTCCTAATTACAAAGCATTATTAAACAGTCGCATTCTTTTCCAGTTACAAAGCATAATTAAGAATAGCATAATTAATTAATCATTCCAATACAGTAAGAATCATTAGCCTTCTCCTAATTATAAAGCATTATTAAACAGTCGCATTCTTTTCCAGTTACAAAGCATAATTAAGAATCATTAGCCTTCTCCTAATTACAAAGCATTATTAAACAATCACATTCTTTTCCAGTTACAAAGCATAATTAAGAATCATTAGCCTTTTTCTAATTACAGTTAATTAATCATTTGTCATTCCAATATAGTAAGAATCATTAGCCTTCTCCTAATTACAAAGCATTTTCGTTTCCAATTACAAAGCATAGCATAATTAATTAATCATTTTCCAAGTGACATATTATTCATTGCCGTTCAGCATTACTCAGAACTTTCTCAAACTGGTATCACTATTTGGGACTGGTAATACATTTTTTTTTTTGTTAGCAATGCATTGCGTTGGGATCGATAATTAAATTGCTGAGGCATAACACTACTTGCTTTTGACCTATTGCTGCAAATGAGGATAGTTAACGTCATTCGTCATGAGTCAGCTGTAGCAAGGTTATGTAACAAGGCAGTATATGTGATCACATTTATAAATGATAAACAAAAATGGGTAAAAAATAGAAATGCAAGTACTAGAACACGTATAATAAGTAACAGGTTTAGTAAGTATCATGAAAAGCTTCTCCTGAAAAAAATACAAAATGGATTATTGACCTGAAAGAAGAAACGCACACTATGCTGAAAAGTAGTGAACTTCAAATTAACAAGTAGTGAAATGTGTATAAAATGTGTTCCATAGCTGTCCTTTCCAAAACTTTCCGTCATCCTACTATGCAATATAACACCTGCTGTCAAAACAAACTGCAACAAATACTTAAATAACTACATAGCATAAATACATAACTTCAACATTATCCTCATCTGTAAAGAAAAAACTTCATTATCAATCACTTCATTATCCATATTATCATAACTTCATTATTATCATCACCTGTAAAGAAAAACTTCATTATTCATAATACCATATCCTTCATCATTATTCGTCAGCATTCATTATCATCTGCAAAAAATCACTTCATTACTCATTACACAGCTATTCCTTATCTCTAGCATATTTCATCACTAAAACTAAGATGTGTAGTTCTGTCTGACAGCCTGCATCAATCACCTTGTATTCTGAAAGAAAAAATTAGTTAAGACTGCTATTCTACGATGAGTATAGTATATTCTTGTTAATGCTTGTTAATCCTGATCCATTTACTCTTCCTCATAAAGTTATTGCATCCTCTATCGTTTATTCCGTAGGTGAAATTCCCATTTCTGTTGAATTTATTTCTTACACGCATCATTTCTTTCTGAAATTGATGAAGAAAGATTAATGTCTTGCATTTAAATCATATACCCACTAAATAATGACTGGTTTATGGTAACATAATTAACCATACAGCATAACATGACAGAAAACGTAATATGTCAAAGACATTGACAGTGTTCAGATGCAAAAATGTACACAGAATAATACAATGCAGCAGCAAAAAATGTAAAACAGTCACGATGTTGAGATGTCATAAGGCAAAATATGTCAAAGTCGACTGGTGTGTGTTATATCTTAACTATTTCACAGTGCATACAAACAAAACTGGAATACAATCATACACACAAAAAAAATGGAAAATGTGCACGGTCTGATGTGTAACGACAAGAAAAGCGACCTGCTAACCTTACCTTGCCGGGCACTTGCCAAGAAAAAATACGATAATCATCAGTAATTAGTCATGTGAATATAATTGCATAAGTAAATGGCATCATAGTGTGTTGAATCATAAAGTGTCTTCATTCAATAAACGGTTTAATGTTTGAGATATGGTGGTTGCCTTTCGATTTTCTGGTTCTCAAAGTTTCGACGTGTACAACATTGGAGTGAGGGATGCTGCGAATCCGATATGGACCTGCGTATAAAAGTTCAAATTTACTGCACTTACCTTTTAATTTACTGGATAAATAGTGTGTACGTACTAATATTTTATGTCCAACGTGAAAGTCTCGGCGTCTACAAACCTGTTTTTGCTGTCTTCTCCGGCGCTCTGCGGCACGTTTGATGTTGTTCAGCGCAATGTCAATTATTTCGTGGTGTCTTAGTCGACGACATTTAGGGAAGTTTACTAATTCTTTAATTTTGTTTGGTGGTTCAACGTTTTTCAGTATAACAGACGGAGATAGCATAGTGGATTCATTTGGAATGGAATTAATTACGTCTTGGAATGAGAGTATGTGTGTATCCCAATCAATATGTCTTTTGTGGCAGTATATTCGGCACAGCTTACCAATTTCTTTCATTAATCTTTCACAGAGGTTCGAAGAAGCATGGTACTTGGATATATAGATCGGAGAAATGTTTCTGGCTCGTAACATGCGTGTCCATACGCTATTACGAAATTGAGATCCATTGTCAGAAATTACTTTCATCACATGCCCTACATGAAATAGAAAATGTTTTACAAATGCTTTCGAAACAGTTTTAGCAGTAGCTTTGCGTAACGGAGTGAAAGTAACAAATTTTGAAGTGAGCTCAACAGCGACAAAGATGTAGCAAAAACCTCTGTTAGCTCTGGGAATCGGACCAAAAATATCTACAGCGGCCATATGTCTTAATTTAACAGGTACAATGGGATATAAAGGAGGAATATGTGAAGTGGTGTCTGATTTAGCTTTCTGGCAAATTTTACAAGACGCTAAAACTCGTCGTATACGTTTCTCCATGTTGGTAAAATAACAGTTCTGTCTCAGTATAAGAAAACATTTTCGTGCTCCGTAATGTGCGTAACTTAAATGAGTGTACCAAATTAATTTGTTAACCAGTTCGTCAGGAATGCATAATAACCAATTGTTACTGTCAGGATGAGAGCGGCGAAACAGAATGTCATTGCGCACAGTGTAATGGTTTCTAATCGTAACATTATTCTTATCTTGCCAAAGGTGTTTAATTTCTTTCCACACGTTGTCTTTATTTTGTTCTTGTGCTATGTCCTGTAATGACGATGAAATAAAGTTTTCAAATGCAACTTGCTGAATACATGACACTGAAATTTGTTTTGCAGAAGTTGGTTGCTACGTCTTGCTGATTGTTGCTCAGAGAACGCGATAGTGCGTCTGCTATAACATTTTGTGTGCCGGGAATGTGAACTATTGTAAAATTAAATTCCTGTAAATAAAGTTTCCATCTGCTTAATCTATCGTGCGTGAACTTAGCCGAAAGTAAAAATTGTATCGCTCTGTGGTCTGTGTAGACGGTGGTATGTCTGCCGTAAAGAAAGTGCCGAAATCTCGTAAAAGCCCATACAACACATAATGTTTCAAGTTCTGTAACAGAATAATTTCGTTCAGCAGGTGACAAAATGCGGCTTGCAAATGCGATGTTTTTGATTACTGTAGAACCATCTTCTTCTATTTCCTGAAAAATGTGTACGCCTAAAGCGGTATTAGAACTGTCGGTGGCAATGGAAAAATTTCTAGTAAGATCGGGGTGCGATAACAGTGGAGCATTCAACAGACCATGTTTCAGGTTCATGAATTCAGAATGTGCTTGCTTATCCCAAGACCAAATACTGTTTTTACCTGTTAATTGGCATAATCTGGGTGTGTCTAAAGCAGTGTGATGAATAAATTTACGAAAAAAGTTAATTAAGCCCAAAAAACTGCGTAATTGTTTTTTCGTTGTAGGAATACTAATGTCACGTAGAGCTTGAAGTTTTTCCGGATCAGGTGCAATACCTTCTGCTGAAATTACGTGTCCAAGAAATTTTATAGAAGTTTTGCCAAAATGCGATTTACTAAGGTTAACTGTAAGTCCTTGTGCATGAAAAGTTTGTAACAGTTGTTCAAGAATCAGATTGTGTTCGGACCAGTTAGCTTCTGCGATAAGAATGTCGTCTACATACGTCGTAATTCTGTCCTTAAGTTCTGTCGGAAGTATTGTGTTCAAACCGCGAATAAAAGCTGCAGAAGAAATAGTTAAGCCGAACGGTAATTTGCAAAATTGATAACAGTCGCCGAAACAGAGAAAAGCTGTGTATTTTCTGCAGTTCGGATGAAGTTGAATTTGCCAAAATCCCGATTTCAAATCTAATGTAGAATAAATAGCAGTACCGTGAAATTTTTGTAGAAGTTCCTCTAGTGTCTGTGGTCGATCTGTTTCATTAATAATAATGTCATTAATGTGACGTGAATCAAGTACAAGGCGAAGTGAGCCATCTTTTTTCTTAACAATATGCAGCGGGTTTATGTATGGACTAACTGCCGGTTCTATAATTCCTTGGTCAAGCATATCCTGCAATTCCTTTTTTTTCTATGAATATACGGAATGGGATAATGCTTTGCTTTAAATGTGTCGTGCTGTTTGACTTGAAATTCATACATAAATCCGGACATAGTACCAGGAATGTTGTCAAAAACTGGAGCTTGCTGTAAAAGAATTTTGTGTAAGTGCGTTCGTTCGTCGTCTGTAGTTGCACTGCTTTGTCTAACTTTATCGGAAATCATTTGCATTACGTCGTAGTCAACTTCGTCTGAAGTATTATAGTTGTGTACGTACGTATCCGTGAACAATGTGGGATTACAGTCTATGTTACGTGTTGCGGAAATGACCTCTGTGCGGTTAATTGTTTGTTCTTCCGCACATAGTGAGTGCTGAAATTCTATAGCAAATTGTATATTTTCATCCTTTAACATTAAATAAGAATTCTGAAAATCAATAACTGCGTCGTGTTGTACCAGAAAATTCGTACCTAAAATAACGTCTGTTGTCAATAAAGGAACAATCCAAAAATTTGAGTGGAAAGTATGACCTCCAATACAAAATGATAAATGCGTCTGTAATTTAACGTCTACTCCTTTACTCGGTACTGCTCCCTTCACTTTTGTTTTGCCTAAAGGTAATGTCGGATAAGTATTCTCTTTGTTGCACTCGTTGAAAGTCTCCTCATTTATTACTGATATAGGTGATCCGGAATCGATTACTGCTGAGAATTTCGATGAACCAATTTTAATTTCGATAACAGGATGTGAAATAGTTTTCTGAACAACTGGTCTTTCCTGTAAAAGAGTGTCTCGTATGTCGTCAAAAGTAATTACATTTTCACGAACAACATTTTGCGTGTCTAAAGTAGTGCTTGTGTTATTAGAAGATGCGTCCTGTGCAGTATTTAGTCAGATTCTATCTGACGTGTTATTATTATTAGGAGGATTCTGTGGCATTTCTACTATTTGAACTGTTCTATTACTTCTTCCAGACGTGTTACGCTCTGGATGGTACGTACTGTCGGGTTCATTCAGGAGAATAGGTTCTCGTGCATAATTTTGCTGTTGGTATGACCGACTGTTGTCAGATGTTCGCTGAAAATTGTCCTCATTATTTTTACATCTGTCGTAATAGTCATTCCTATACGGTGCATTACGATAGGAATTGAAATACTGCCTTCTTTGTACGTAGTTGTTTCCTTGCTGCCGTACGTTACTATTTCTTGCATCAGGGACTATACGTGCACGCGGCGGAACATTAAAGCCTGGTTGACCTTGTGCATTCCATTGTTGGTTAGGTATGCTAACCGGCTGGTTTTGATGTTGTTGTTGTGAAATACCTCTATTGTTACTAAAGTGTGGTTCCTGTTGCTGAAAATTTTGACGATATTGATAATTAAAATTTTGGCTGTTATTAGAATTTTGGTAGTTGCCGTTCCTAAAGCGTCTGTTATCTTTCCTACTGAAATTACGTGTCTGATCATAATTGCTGTACTTTTGTTGACCTTGGTTATTATAAGAAAAGTTTTTGTTTACAAAAGAATAATCAGATTGCTGTACTTCCAAGAGCTGTAAAAGATCTCTGAACGCTGAAATATTTTCTTTTTGCTGACCTGTTACAAGTGACACTCGTAATGACCGTGGTAATTTGGAAATGCATAATTGTATAAGTGCGGATTCACTGTACGGTTCACTCAGGTATTGGTTTTGTTGTACCATGTGCTCAAAAAATTGCGTCACACTGGGAAAATTTGAGTTCTCGTAATTCGGCAAACTAATTAACTGATCTTTAATTCCGCGCTGTGTCGTCTTCGACCAGTACGCTGATAGAAAAGCATTCTGAAACTCTTCTACCGAATAGCACTGTCTCGCGATCGGTCTCATACGAGTTGCCGGTTCGCCTTCCAAAAAACTGCAAATAAATTCAAGTTTATGCGTTACAGGCCAAGTCGGTGGAAGAGCAAAGCTAAATTGTTGAATCCAATCCAGTGGGTGAATCTGCGTTCTATCGTTTTTAAAAACCTTAAACTTTCTCACTGACAGAAAATGTTTGTAGTCGAAATTATCATCTCTGTGTCATGGAACATGTTCAGGATCGTAAGAGAATCTATTGAACTGTGGTTGATCGGAATCTAAGTCCCGTACTCTCTGTAGATTACCCAAATTATACGCGCTGCGTGAGTCCGACAAATGTTCATAAAGTGGCGTCTGTTGTATGTTATTATTAACTGAAATATTTTTTATCTGTGTTACCTCATGCTGTAAATCTGACAAATTTCTCCGCAATGAGTTATTAGCTGAACCGATCTCATTGACTGTCTGTTGTAAATTTTGAAATTCAGGTGTTTGGTTAAATGAAACCGGTGCAGTATCGTCTGATTTATTATCATTATTACTTTCAATAGCATCAATACGACTGGCTAATTCATCATATTTTTCAGTCAGTATTTTTGCCTGATCATCGGTTTTGGAATCGGACACATTAATCTGTTTTTGCAACTTACGTGTAGTTTCGCTCAGTTTTTTAACATCAGCTTTGATGACATCGCAATCCTGTGTTAGTTCCAATTGTTCGAATCTGTCTGTCACTGTTTGAATATTTACTGTGTGTGTATCTGTTTTTGATTTAAGATCAGAAATTTCATCCCGTAATTCCGCGTTCAACTGTTCTATGGTATTAATTTTGTCGGACACTGTAGTAATATTATTGTCTACATACGTCTTCGCTTTCGCGAACATTTTACGTTTGTCTTCTTGTCTTTGTGCAGTGATTGTTTCCATGACCTGACGTTTGACTTTATTTTGATCCTGAATAAATTTGCGGAAACGCGTATCACTGTTTTGTATGTGGTGACTAAATCGCTCGTCAATTTGAGTGTTCTGCTGCTCGAATTTCGCGTCTATCTTTGCGTCCATTGTGCGCGAAAGTTCTACCGTCATTGCTTTAAACTCGTCCCGTAATTGTGTAGCTTTTTCAGAGCATTGTTTAGCGACTCCGCTAATTTCGTCTCTGAGTGTTTCTGTTGCGGCTGTTTGCATTTCCCTTAATTCTTGCGCAACAGACTTAATTTCTTCGCTATTTTTTCGTGAACAAGCCTCAGTTTCCGCGCGCAACTGTTCCTTAGTGTCATGACACTGCGCGGCAACAGCTCTAATTTGTTCACTAAGCTGTCTGGAATTGATGTCTAATTTTTCATTCTGTTGTCTGACCTGTTCACTAAGTTTTTTGAGATTTTCGTCATTATTGTCAAGTTTTTCATTTAAGTGTTTGTTATCTTCCCTAAGTTGTCTAAAATCTTCACTTTGTTTTTCATTCTGTTGTTTGAAATTGTTGTCTATTTTCTCACTTTTCTGTTGTAGCAAACTTCTCATAATTCGTACCAAGTCAAAACTAGCGTTTATATTCTCTGTGCTGTTTAGTGGTGGATCTGGAATTGTCTCGTTTTCTGTAACCATTTGGTTATACTGAGATTTACAAAAAGGTTTGCCAGTCGAATTTACACTGTCAGTCACTATTTCGAGATTAAATGAATCCGTCGTACTTTGAATATCCTGGTTATTTTCATTGCAAAAATCTGTCTGTACGTCACTTGAATTTTCCGAATCGGGTGTGTTAAGCTGGGCAGCGCTCATTACAATAGAGCGTTCCGCGTCATCAATTGTCGTCAAGTTAACAGACGAGACAATTGAGTTCGTTTGTTCGTCATTAAGGTAAAAGTCATCACTAGTGGTTGGAACGCATTGATTGTCAGTGAAGGCAGGATTGTCATCACTACACTGCGTGTCACAATTACTATCGGCCACGCTGTTTAAGTCGGTAATTCCATTCAAAATACCTCGCGATACACTATTCACAGTCTTTCGCGGCATTTTTACAATAGTCACAAATATTCACAAAACAAATAAGCACAAATGCAAAAAGGCAACAAACAAATACAACAGGGCAACGAATTGCCGTTGACCTGTAGAAAGAAAGTCACAAGATTAGTAAAAGCGTTGCACCAAATCCTAATTATATCTAAGCAAATAAGAGCAGATATCTGTCTGTTCCTCAAAAGACTCTCAACGAAATACGATCCTGGACTGGGTGTCGCCAAGTGTAACCTCCCCACAAAAATTTTAAAAAAATGACAATATTATTTATGAATGCTAATGGACATTGCGCTAAGTGTAACCTCTCCACTGAAATTTTAAAGACAGAAATAATAAATGAATAGGAGCCAAACGTAACTTCCCTAGCAATTAAATTTAATGACAATAAAAATGAGAATCGCAATCTGACTCTGGTGTAAGCTCCCACAAAAATAATGAAAAACAATTCAGTGCTAATGAAATCTCAGTGATAATGATAATTCAATTAAACCGAAATATCGGTCTTTGGCCCTGTGCAAAAATCAAAATTAAATTCTTACCTCATTGTAACAGCTAGTCAAATTTCTGCTCTTATTCTTGCGCACGGCTTGGAGGAACTGCATTGCAAATAATAATATTCTTTTTTTTTGTAATTTAACTGAAACTTTTGTTTAAGGGAAATGGAACGAAATCGTTAGTTCAATTAAAAAAAAAAATTTTTTTTTGTAAAATGCTTTTGAAATCAAAATTATTATTGGGGCACTTGTTGGAGATTAATTACAATAAATAAACTTTACATTATCTGATGATTACCTTAATTAACAGTATACCTCATTCAGCATCTTGACCAGTGTTGCCGACAGACTACATCACTCAACCGTACTGGGCTGCTACTACTGACCGACTGCTCTGCATGACGACTACTAGCATACCGCTCGCAACTGAACTGAGCTACTGCTCGCAACGACTACTGACAGAGTACTGCACGACGACTACTAGCGTACTCCACGACGACTACTACTTTACTGCTGGACGCAACTGAACTGAGCTACTGCTCGAAACGACTACTGACAGAGTACTGCACGACGACTACTAGCGTACTCCACGACGACTACTACTGTACTGCTGGACGCAACTGAACTGAGCTACTGCTCGAAACGACTACTGACAGAGTACTACTGCACGCAACACTCGCGCGGTCAAGCGCAGACTAACTATGATTATAGGCTCTCTGGTCAAAGATTTTAACATGCCTCACCATCGCTGCTACGTTACATACGTGTTTCATAACCCTCCACTGGGGGGGCAAAAATTTGGCAGCGATGGTGAGTCATTTGGACTTGCCATCGCAAGAAATTTTTACAATTTACAGAATATTCAAATTTAGTACATAAATTAAATGTGGTGCACATGCACCGAGTACAAAATATATCAGACAAAGACAAAATATGAGTACAAAACATAGTTGTAAATCGGAAAACTGTATATACAACTTATTTGACAGATAACAGAGTGCACACGCACTGAAAAAAAAATCATACACACTGAAGTATTGAACATACAGAATGAGTACAAATCATATTGAAAAATGAGAAAAATGCACAGGCACTGAAGTTCAGTAGAAAACATATTAACACCTAACATAAGTGCACATGCACTGTAGTTCAGAACATATCATCAAAATAAAAAATGTATATACAATATAAAAGACAAGAGTGTACATATACTGTACTTCAGAACAAATCGAAAAATGTCTTTAGCATTTTCACAACAAATAAACATAATGGCAAAAAAAATCATATCGATAAGTGACACAAATGTACTCGCACTGGAGTTCAGCGAATCGAAAAAAATGTATAACCCATGAACATAAATAATGTTAGCAAAAAATGATTTTCACTATGTGACAAGAATTAGGATAGGAAAGGGAAGGATTGCATCATGGTTGTAGCACTTTAGATTGCACACAGCTGTTCTGAAAGTCCATATCTTCCCACAGAAGTACAACACCAAGTGACACAATTTGAAGTTCTTTTCCCATCAGAATTTATCAGTGTAGCCAAGACACTGAACTGTCGTAGTAATGTTCCATGTTCTCATTTTGGCAGTACACTAGGTACACCAAACAGTGGGACCATAATAACATCTTCATCGCTCACGGTGGTGGACAGCATGTCGTGTCAACACCACGCTCTTACAAGGCACACCAACGTAGAATTAGTGCAAAACCAAATATAGTGCTCCATGATCACTAGGATAAACAGGACAAATGGACATTGCAGTAATTCAGGGTAGTTAGTTCATAAGGTAAAGGACATTAAGTCACATAATATTGACAATTACAGTCTTCATTAGTAGTCTGCGGCATTCATAGCCCAGTTATTGAACATTTCTGTACCAAGTATGTAGTATTACAGAAAAATGTTCATTAATTGTTTTACATAGAATCAGTAGCCTTCTTTTCCTAGTTACAAAGCATTATTAAATAATCGCATTCTTTTCCAGTTACAAAGTATAGCATAGTTAATTAATCATTTGTCATTTCAATATAGTAATAATCATTAGCCTTCTCCTAATTACAAAGCATTATTAAACAGTCGCATTCTTTTCCAGTTACAAAGCATAATTAAGAATCATTAGCCTTCTTCTAATTACAAAGCATAGCATCATTTGTCATTTCAATATAGTAATAATCATTAGCCTTCTCCTAATTACAAAGTATAATTAAACAGTTGCATTCTTTTCCAGTTACAAAGCATAATTAAGAATAGCATAATTAATTAATCATTCCAATACAGTAAGAATCATTAGCCTTCTCCTAATTACAAAGCATTATTAAACAGTCGCATTCTTTTCCAGTTACAAAGCATAATTAAGAATCATTAGCCTTCTCCTAATTACAAAGCATTATTAAACAATCACATTCTTTTCCAGTTACAAAGCATAATTAAGAATCATTAGCCTTTTTCTAATTACAGTTAATTAATCATTTGTCATTCCAATATAGTAAGAATCATTAGCCTTCTCCTAATTACAAAGCATTTTCATTTCCAATTACAAAGCATAGCAGAATTAATTAATCATTTTCCAAGTGACATATTATTCATTGCCGTTCAGCATTACTCAGAACTTTCTCAAACTGGTATCACTATTTGGGACTGGTAATACATTTTTTTTTTGTTAGCAATGCATTGCGTTGGGATCGGTAATTAAATTGCTGAGGCATAACACTACTTGCTTTTGACCTATTGCTGCAAATGAGGATAGTTAACGTCATTCGTCATGAGTCAGCTGTAGCAAGGTTATGTAACAAGGCAGTATATGTGATCACATTTATAAATGATAAACAAAAATGGGTAAAAAATAGAAATGCAAGTACTAGAACACGTATAATAAGTAACAGGTTTAGTAAGTATCATGAAAAGCTTCTCCTGAAAAAAATACAAAATGGATTATTGACCTGAAAGAAGAAACGCACACTATGCTGAAAAGTAGTGAACTTCAAATTAACAAGTAGTGAAATGTGTATAAAATGTGTTCCATAGCTGTCCTTTCCAAAACTTTCCGTCATCCTACTATGCAATATAACACCTGCTGTCAAAACAAACTGCAACAAATACTTAAATAACTACATAGCATAAATACATAACTTCAACATTATCCTCATCTGTAAAGAAAAAACTTCATTATCAATCACTTCATTATCCATATTATCATAACTTCATTATTATCATCACCTGTAAAGAAAAACTTCATTATTCATAATACCATATCCTTCATCATTATTCGTCAGCATTCATTATCATCTGCAAAAAATCACTTCATTACTCATTACACAGCTATTCCTTATCTCTAGCATATTTCATCACTAAAACTAAGATGTGTAGTTCTGTCTGACAGCCTGCATCAATCACCTTGTATTCTGAAAGAAAAAATTAGTTAAGACTGCTATTCTACGATGAGTATAGTATATTCTTGTTAATGCTTGTTAATCCTGATCCATTTACTCTTCCTCATAAAGTTATTGCATCCTCTTTCGTTTATTCCGTAGGTGAAATTCCCATTTCTGTTGAATTTATTTCTTACACGCATCATTTCTTTCTGAAATTGATGAACAAAGATTAATGTCTTGCATTTAAATCATATACCCACTAAATAATGACTGGTTTATGGTAACATAATTAACCATACAGCATAACATGACAGAAAACGTAATATGTCAAAGACATTGACAGTGTTCAGATGCAAAAATGTACACAGAATAATACAATGCAGCAGCAAAAAATGTAAAACAGTCACGATGTTGAGATGTCATAAGGCAAAATATGTCAAAGTCGACTGGTGTGTGTTATATCTTAACTATTTCACAGTGCATACAAACAAAACTGGAATACAATCATACACACAAAAAAAATGGAAAATGTGCACGGTCTGATGTGTAACGACAAGAAAAGCGACCTGCTAACCTTACCTTGCCGGGCACTTGCCAAGAAAAAATACGATAATCATCAGTAATTAGTCATGTGAATATAATTGCATAAGTAAATGGCATCATAGTGTGTTGAATCATAAAGTGTCTTCATTCAATAAACGGTTTAATGTTTGAGATATGGTGGTTGCCTTTCGATTTTCTGGTTCTCAAAGTTTCGACGTGTACAACATTGGAGTGAGGGATGCTGCGAATCCGATATGGACCTGCGTATAAAAGTTCAAATTTACTGCACTTACCTTTTAATTTACTGGATAAATAGTGTGTACGTACTAATATTTTATGTCCAACGTGAAAGTCTCGGCGTCTACAAACCTGTTTTTGCTGTCTTCTCCGGCGCTCTGCGGCACGTTTGATGTTGTTCAGCGCAATGTCAATTATTTCGTGGTGTCTTAGTCGACGACATTTAGGGAAGTTTACTAATTCTTTAATTTTGTTTGGTGGTTCAACGTTTTTCAGTATAACAGACGGAGATAGCATAGTGGATTCATTTGGAATGGAATTAATTACGTCTTGGAATGAGAGTATGTGTGTATCCCAATCAATATGTCTTTTGTGGCAGTATATTCGGCACAGCTTACCAATTTCTTTCATTAATCTTTCACAGAGGTTCGAAGAAGCATGGTACTTGGATATATAGATCGGAGAAATGTTTCTGGCTCGTAACATGCGTGTCCATACGCTATTACGAAATTGAGATCCATTGTCAGAAATTACTTTCATCACATGCCCTACATGAAATAGAAAATGTTTTACAAATGCTTTCGAAACAGTTTTAGCAGTAGCTTTGCGTAACGGAGTGAAAGTAACAAATTTTGAAGTGAGCTCAACAGCGACAAAGATGTAGCAAAAACCTCTGTTAGCTCTGGGAATCGGACCAAAAATATCTACAGCGGCCATATGTCTTAATTTAACAGGTACAATGGGATATAAAGGAGGAATATGTGAAGTGGTGTCTGATTTAGCTTTCTGGCAAATTTTACAAGACGCTAAAACTCGTCGTATACGTTTCTCCATGTTGGTAAAATAACAGTTCTGTCTCAGTATAAGAAAACATTTTCGTGCTCCGTAATGTGCGTAACTTAAATGAGTGTACCAAATTAATTTGTTAACCAGTTCGTCAGGAATGCATAATAACCAATTGTTACTGTCAGGATGAGAGCGGCGAAACAGAATGTCATTGCGCACAGTGTAATGGTTTCTAATCGTAACATTATTCTTATCTTGCCAAAGGTGTTTAATTTCTTTCCACACGTTGTCTTTATTTTGTTCTTCTGCTATGTCCTGTAATGACGATGAAATAAAGTTTTCAAATGCAACTTGCTGAATGTACATGACACTGAAATTTGTTTTGCAGAAGTTGGTTGCTACGTTTTGCTGATTGTTGCTCAGAGAACGCGATAGTGCGTCTGCTATAACATTTTGTGTGCCGGGAATGTGAACTATTGTAAAATTAAATTCCTGTAAATAAAGTTTCCATCTGCTTAATCTATCGTGCGTGAATTTAGCCGAAAGTAAAAATTGTATCGCTCTGTGGTCTGTGTAGACGGTGGTATGTCTGCCGTAAAGAAAGTGCCGAAATCTCGTAAAAGCCCATACAACACATAATGTTTCAAGTTCTGTAACAGAATAATTTCGTTCAGCAGGTGACAAAATGCGGCTTGCAAATGCGATGTTTTTGATTACTGTAGAACCATCTTCTTCTATTTCCTGAAAAATGTGTACGCCTAAAGCGGTATTAGAACTGTCGGTGGCAATGGAAAAATTTCTAGTAAGATCGGGGTGCGATAACAGTGGAGCATTCAACAGAGCATGTTTCAGGTTCATGAATTCAGAATGTGCTTGCTTATCCCAAGACCAAATACTGTTTTTACCTGTTAATTGGCATAATCTGGGTGTGTCTAAAGCAGAGTGATGAATAAATTTACGAAAAAAGTTAATTAAGCCCAAAAAACTGCGTAATTGTTTTTTCGTTGTAGGAATACTAATGTCACGTAGAGCTTGAAGTTTTTCCGGATCAGGTGCAATACCTTCTGCTGAAATTACGTGTCCAAGAAATTTTATAGAAGTTTTGCCAAAATGCGATTTACTAAGGTTAACTGTAAGTCCTTGTGCATGAAAAGTTTGTAACAGTTGTTCAAGAATCAGATTGTGTTCAGACCAGTTAGCTTCTGCGATAAGAATGTCGTCTACATACGTCGTAATTCTGTCCTTAAGTTCTGTCGGAAGTATTGTGTTCATACCGCGAATAAAAGCTGCAGAAGAAATAGTTAAGCCGAACGGTAATTTGCAAAATTGATAACAGTCGCCGAAACAGAGAAAAGCTGTGTATTTTCTGCAGTTCGGATGAAGTTGAATTTGCCAAAATCCCGATTTCAAATCTAATGTAGAATAAATAGCAGTACCGTGAAATTTTTGTAGAAGTTCCTCTAGTGTCTGTGGTCGATCTGTTTCATTAATAATAATGTCATTAATGTGACGTGAATCAAGTACAAGGCGAAGTGAGCCATCTTTTTTCTTAACAATATGCAGCGGGTTTATGTATGGACTAACTGCCGGTTCTATAATTCCTTGGTCAAGCATATCCTGCAATTCCTTTTTAACCTGTTCTCTATGAATATACGGAATGGGATAATGCTTTGCTTTAAATGTGTCGTGCTGTTTGACTTGAAATTCATACATAAATCCGGACATAGTACCAGGAATGTTGTCAAAAACTGGAGCTTGCTGTAAAAGAATTTTGTGTAAGTGCGTTCGTTCGTCGTCTGTAGTTGCACTGCTTTGTCTAACTTTATCGGAAATCATTTGCATTACGTCGTAGTCAACTTCGTCTGGAGTATTATAGTTGTGTACGTACGTATCCGTGAACAATGTGGGATTACAGTCTATGTTACGTGTTGCGGAAATGACCTCTGTGCGGTTAATTGTTTGTTCTTCCGCACATAGTGAGTGCTGAAATTCTATAGCAAATTGTATATTTTCATCCTTTAACATTAAATAAGAATTCTGAAAATCAATAACTGCGTCGTGTTGTACCAGAAAATTCGTACCTAAAATAACGTCTGTTGTCAATAAAGGAACAATCCAAAACTTTGAGTGGAAAGTATGACCTCCAATACAAAATGATAAATGCGTCTGTAATTTAACGTCTACTCCTTTACTCGGTACTGCTCCCTTCACTTTTGTTTTGCCTAAAGGTAATGTCGGATAAGTATTCTCTTTGTTGCACTCATTGAAAGTCTCCTCATTTATTACTGATATAGGTGATCCGGAATCGATTACTGCTGAGAATTTCGATGAACCAATTTTAATTTCGATAACAGGATGTGAAATAGTTTTCTGAACAACTGGTCTTTCCTGTAAAAGAGTGTCTCGTATGTCGTCAAAAGTAATTACATTTTCACGAACAACATTTTGCGTGTCTAAAGTAGTGCTTGTGTTATTAGAAGATGCGTCCTGTGCAGTATTTAGTCAGATTCTATCTGACGTGTTATTATTATTAGGAGGATTCTGTGGCATTTCTACTATTTGAACTGTTCTATTACTTCTTCCAGACGTGTTACGCTCTGGATGGTACGTACTGTCGGGTTCATTCAGGAGAATAGGTTCTCGTGCATAATTTTGCTGTTGGTATGACCGACTGTTGTCAGATGTTCGCTGAAAATTGTCCTCATTATTTTTACATCTGTCGTAATAGTCATTCCTATACGGTGCATTACGATAGGAATTGAAATACTGCCTTCTTTGTACGTAGTTGTTTCCTTGCTGCCGTACGTTACTATTTCTTGCATCAGGGACTATACGTGCACGCGGCGGAACATTAAAGCCTGGTTGACCTTGTGCATTCCATTGTTGGTTAGGTATGCTAACCGGCTGGTTTTGATGTTGTTGTTGTGAAATACCTCTATTGTTACTAAAGTGTGGTTCCTGTTGCTGAAAATTTTGACGATATTGATAATTAAAATTTTGGCTGTTATTAGAATTTTGGTAGTTGCCGTTCCTAAAGCGTCTGTTATCTTTCCTACTGAAATTACGTGTCTGATCATAATTGCTGTACTTTTGTTGACCTTGGTTATTATAAGAAAAGTTTTTGTTTACAAAAGAATAATCAGATTGCTGTACTTCCAAGAGCTGTAAAAGATCTCTGAACGCTGAAATATTTTCTTTTTGCTGACCTGTTACAAGTGACACTCGTAATGACCGTGGTAATTTGGAAATGCATAATTGTATAAGTGCGGATTCACTGTACGGTTCACTCAGGTATTGGTTTTGTTGTACCATGTGCTCAAAAAATTGCGTCACACTGGGAAAATTTGAGTTCTCGTAATTCGGCAAACTAATTAACTGATCTTTAATTCCGCGCTGTGTCGTCTTCGACCAGTACGCTGATAGAAAAGCATTCTGAAACTCTTCTACCGAATAGCACTGTCTCGCGATCGGTCTCATACGAGTTGCCGGTTCGCCTTCCAAAAAACTGCAAATAAATTCAAGTTTATGCGTTACAGGCCAAGTCGGTGGAAGAGCAAAGCTAAATTGTTGAATCCAATCCAGTGGGTGAATCTGCGTTCTATCGTTTTTAAAAACCTTAAACTTTCTCACTGACAGAAAATGTTTGTAGTCGAAATTATCATCTCTGTGTCATGGAACATGTTCAGGATCGTAAGAGAATCTATTGAACTGTGGTTGATCGGAATCTAAGTCCCGTACTCTCTGTAGATTACCCAAATTATACGCGCTGCGTGAGTCCGACAAATGTTCATAAAGTGGCGTCTGTTGTATGTTATTATTAACTGAAATATTTTTTATCTGTGTTACCTCATGCTGTAAATCTGACAAATTTCTCCGCAATGAGTTATTAGCTGAACCGATCTCATTGACTGTCTGTTGTAAATTTTGAAATTCAGGTGTTTGGTTAAATGAAACCGGTGCAGTATCGTCTGATTTATTATCATTATTACTTTCAATAGCATCAATACGACTGGCTAATTCATCATATTTTTCAGTCAGTATTTTTGCCTGATCATCGGTTTTGGAATCGGACGCATTAATCTGTTTTTGCAACTTACGTGTAGTTTCGCTCAGTTTTTTAACATCAGCTTTGATGACATCGCAATCCTGTGTTAGTTCCAATTGTTCGAATCTGTCTGTCACTGTTTGAATATTTACTGTGTGTGTATCTGTTTTTGATTTAAGATCAGAAATTTCATCCCGTAATTCCGCGTTCAACTGTTCTATGGTATTAATTTTGTCGGACACTGTAGTAATATTATTGTCTACATACGTCTTCGCTTTCGCGAACATTTTACGTTTGTCTTCTTGTCTTTGTGCAGTGATTGTTTCCATGACCTGACGTTTGACTTTATTTTGATCCTGAATAAATTTGCGGAAACGCGTATCACTGTTTTGTATGTGGTGACTAAATCGCTCGTCAATTTGAGTGTTCTGCTGCTCGAATTTCGCGTCTATCTTTGCGTCCATTGTGCGCGAAAGTTCTACCGTCATTGCTTTAAACTCGTCCCGTAATTGTGTAGCTTTTTCAGAGCATTGTTTAGCGACTCCGCTAATTTCGTCTCTGAGTGTTTCTGTTGCGGCTGTTTGCATTTCCCTTAATTCTTGCGCAACAGACTTAATTTCTTCGCTATTTTTTCGTGAACAAGCCTCAGTTTCCGCGCGCAACTGTTCCTTAGTGTCATGACACTGCGCGGCAACAGCTCTAATTTGTTCACTAAGCTGTCTGGAATTGATGTCTAATTTTTCATTCTGTTGTCTGACCTGTTCACTAAGTTTTTTGAGATTTTCGTCATTATTGTCAAGTTTTTCATTTAAGTGTTTGTTATCTTCCCTAAGTTGTCTAAAATCTTCACTTTGTTTTTCATTCTGTTGTTTGAAATTGTTGTCTATTTTCTCACTTTGCTGTTGTAGCAAACTTCTCATAATTCGTACCAAGTCAAAACTAGCGTTTATATTCTCTGTGCTGTTTAGTGGTGGATCTGGAATTGTCTCGTTTTCTGTAACCATTTGGTTATACTGAGATTTACAAAAAGGTTTGCCAGTCGAATTTACACTGTCAGTCACTATTTCGAGATTAAATGAATCCGTCGTACTTTGAATATCCTGGTTATTTTCATTGCAAAAATCTGTCTGTACGTCACTTGAATTTTCCGAATCGGGTGTGTTAAGCTGGGCAGCGCTCATTACAATAGAGCGTTCCGCGTCATCAATTGTCGTCAAGTTAACAGACGAGACAATTGAGTTCGTTTGTTCGTCATTAAGGTAAAAGTCATCACTAGTGGTTGGAACGCATTGATTGTCAGTGAAGGCAGGATTGTCATCACTACACTGCGTGTCACAATTACTATCGGCCACGCTGTTTAAGTCGGTAATTCCATTCAAAATACCTCGCGATACACTATTCACAGTCTTTCGCGGCATTTTTACAATAGTCACAAATATTCACAAAACAAATAAGCACAAATGCAAAAAGGCAACAAACAAATACAACAGAGCAACGAATTGCCGTTGACCTGTAGAAAGAAAGTCACAAGATTAGTAAAAGCGTTGCACCAAATCCTAATTATATCTAAGCAAATAAGAGCAGATATCTGTCTGTTCCTCAAAAGACTCTCAACGAAATACGATCCTGGACTGGGTGTCGCCAAGTGTAACCTCCCCACAAAAATTTTAAAAAAATGACAATATTATTTATGAATGCTAATGGACATTGCGCTAAGTGTAACCTCTCCACTGAAATTTTAAAGACAGAAATAATAAATGAATAGGAGCCAAACGTAACTTCCCTAGCAATTAAATTTAATGACAATAAAAATGAGAATCGCAATCTGACTCTGGTGTAAGCTCCCACAAAAATAATGAAAAACAATTCAGTGCTAATGAAATCTCAGTGATAATGATAATTCAATTAAACCGAAATATCGGTCTTTGGCCCTGTGCAAAAATCAAAATTAAATTCTTACCTCATTGTAACAGCTAGTCAAATTTCTGCTCTTATTCTTGCGCACGGCTTGGAGGAACTGCATTGCAAATAATAATATTCTTTTTTTTTGTAATTTAACTGAAACTTTTGTTTAAGGGAAATGGAACGAAATCGTTAGTTCAATTAAAAAAAAAAAATTTTTTTTGTAAAATGCTTTTGAAATCAAAATTATTATTGGGGCACTTGTTGGAGATTAATTACAATAAATAAACTTTACATTATCTGATGATTACCTTAATTAACAGTATACCTCATTCAGCATCTTGACCAGTGTTGCCGACAGACTACATCACTCAACCGCACTGGGCTGCTACTACTGACCGACTGCTCTGCATGACGACTACTAGCATACCGCTCGCAACTGAACTGAGCTACTGCTCGCAACGACTACTGACAGAGTACTGCACGACGACTACTAGCGTACTCCACGACGACTACTACTGTACTGCTGGACGCAACTGAACTGAGCTACTGCTCGAAACGACTACTGACAGAGTACTGCACGACGACTACTAGCGTACTCCACGACGACTACTACTGTACTGCTGGACGCAACTGAACTGAGCTACTGCTCGAAACGACTACTGACAGAGTACTACTGCACGCAACACTCGCGCGGTCAAGCGCAGACTAACTATGATTATAGGCTCTCTGGTCAAAGATTTTAACATGCCTCACCATCGCTGCTACGTTACATACGTGTTTCATAACCCTCCACTGGGGGGGCAAAAATTTGGCAGCGATGGTGAGTCATTTGGACTTGTCATCGCAAGAAATTTTTACAATTTACAGAATATTCAAATTTAGTACATAAATTAAATGTGGTGCACATGCACCGAGTACAAAATATATCAGACAAAGACAAAATATGAGTACAAAACATAGTTGTAAATCGGAAAACTGTATATACAACTTATTTGACAGATAACAGAGTGCACACGCACTGAAAAAAAAATCATACACACTGAAGTATTGAACATACAGAATGAGTACAAATCATATTGAAAAATGAGAAAAATGCACAGGCACTGAAGTTCAGTAGAAAACATATTAACACCTAACATAAGTGCACATGCACTGTAGTTCAGAACATATCATCAAAATAAAAAATGTATATACAATATAAAAGACAAGAGTGTACATATACTGTACTTCAGAACAAATCGAAAAATGTCTTTAGCATTTTCACAACAAATAAACATAATGGCAAAAAAAATCATATCGATAAGTGACACAAATGTACTCGCACTGGAGTTCAGCGAATCGAAAAAAATGTATAACCCATGAACATAAATAATGTTAGCAAAAAATGATTTTCACTATGTGACAAGAATTAGGATAGGAAAGGGAAGGATTGCATCATGGTTGTAGCACTTTAGATTGCACACAGCTGTTCTGAAAGTCCATATCTTCCCACAGAAGTACAACACCAAGTGACACAATTTGAAGTTCTTTTCCCATCAGAATTTATCAGTGTAGCCAAGACACTGAACTGTCGTAGTAATGTTCCATGTTCTCATTTTGGCAGTACACTAGGTACACCAAACAGTGGGACCATAATAACATCTTCATCGCTCACGGTGGTGGACAGCATGTCGTGTCAACACCACGCTCTTACAAGGCACACCAACGTAGAATTAGTGCAAAACCAAATATAGTGCTCCATGATCACTAGGATAAACAGGACAAATGGACATTGCAGTAATTCAGGGTAGTTAGTTCATAAGGTAAAGGACATTAAGTCACATAATATTGACAATTACAGTCTTCATTAGTAGTCTGCGGCATTCATAGCCCAGTTATTGAACATTTCTGTACCAAGTATGTAGTATTACAGAAAAATGTTCATTAATTGTTTTACATAGAATCAGTAGCCTTCTTTTCCTAGTTACAAAGCATTATTAAATAATCGCATTCTTTTCCAGTTACAAAGTATAGCATAGTTAATTAATCATTTGTCATTTCAATATAGTAATAATCATTAGCCTTCTCCTAATTACAAAGCATTATTAAACAGTCGCATTCTTTTCCAGTTACAAAGCATAATTAAGAATCATTAGCCTTCTTCTAATTACAAAGCATAGCATCATTTGTCATTTCAATATAGTAATAATCATTAGCCTTCTCCTAATTACAAAGTATAATTAAACAGTTGCATTCTTTTCCAGTTACAAAGCATAATTAAGAATAGCATAATTAATTAATCATTCCAATACAGTAAGAATCATTAGCCTTCTCCTAATTACAAAGCATTATTAAACAGTCGCATTCTTTTCCAGTTACAAAGCATAATTAAGAATCATTAGCCTTCTCCTAATTACAAAGCATTATTAAACAATCACATTCTTTTCCAGTTACAAAGCATAATTAAGAATCATTAGCCTTTTTCTAATTACAGTTAATTAATCATTTGTCATTCCAATATAGTAAGAATCATTAGCCTTCTCCTAATTACAAAGCATTTTCATTTCCAATTACAAAGCATAGCATAATTAATCATTTTCCAAGTGACATATTATTCATTGCCGTTCAGCATTACTCAGAACTTTCTCAAACTGGTATCACTATTTGGGACTGGTAATACATTTTTTTTTTGTTAGCAATGCATTGTGTTGGGATCGATAATTAAATTGCTGAGGCATAACACTACTTGCTTTTGACCTATTGCTGCAAATGAGGATAGTTAACGTCATTCGTCATGAGTCAGCTGTAGCAAGGTTATGTAACAAGGCAGTATATGTGATCACATTTATAAATGATAAACAAAAATGGGTAAAAAATAGAAATGCAAGTACTAGAACACGTATAATAAGTAACAGGTTTAGTAAGTATCATGAAAAGCTTCTCCTGAAAAAAATACAAAATGGATTATTGACCTGAAAGAAGAAACGCACACTATGCTGAAAAGTAGTGAACTTCAAATTAACAAGTAGTGAAATGTGTATAAAATGTGTTCCATAGCTGTCCTTTCCAAAACTTTCCGTCATCCTACTATGCAATATAACACCTGCTGTCAAAACAAACTGCAACAAATACTTAAATAACTACATAGCATAAATACATAACTTCAACATTATCCTCATCTGTAAAGAAAAAACTTCATTATCAATCACTTCATTATCCATATTATCATAACTTCATTATTATCATCACCTGTAAAGAAAAACTTCATTATTCATAATACCATATCCTTCATCATTATTCGTCAGCATTCATTATCATTTGCAAAAAATCACTTCATTACTAATTACACAGCTATTCCTTATCTCTAGCATATTTCATCACTAAAACTAAGATGTGTAGTTCTGTCTGACAGCCTGCATCAATCACCTTGTATTCTGAAAGAAAAAATTAGTTAAGACTGCTATTCTACGATGAGTATAGTATATTCTTGTTAATGCTTGTTAATCCTGATCCATTTACTCTTCCTCATAAAGTTATTGCATCCTCTTTCGTTTATTCCGTAGGTGAAATTCCCATTTCTGTTGAATTTATTTCTTACACGCATCATTTCTTTCTGAAATTGATGAACAAAGATTAATGTCTTGCATTTAAATCATATACCCACTAAATAATGACTGGTTTATGGTAACATAATTAACCATACAGCATAACATGACAGAAAACGTAATATGTCAAAGACATTGACAGTGTTCAGATGCAAAAATGTACACAGAATAATACAATGCAGCAGCAAAAAATGTAAAACAGTCACGATGTTGAGATGTCATAAGGCAAAATATGTCAAAGTCGACTGGTGTGTGTTATATCTTAACTATTTCACAGTGCATACAAACAAAACTGGAATACAATCATACACACAAAAAAAATGGAAAATGTGCACGGTCTGATGTGTAACGACAAGAAAAGCGACTTGCTAACCTTACCTTGCCGGGCACTTGCCAAGAAAAAATACGATAATCATCAGTAATTAGTCATGTGAATATAATTGCATAAGTAAATGGCATCATAGTGTGTTGAATCATAAAGTGTCTTCATTCAATAAACGGTTTAATGTTTGAGATATGGTGGTTGCCTTTCGATTTTCTGGTTCTCAAAGTTTCGACGTGTACAACATTGGAGTGAGGGATGCTGCGAATCCGATATGGACCTGCGTATAAAAGTTCAAATTTACTGCACTTACCTTTTAATTTACTGGATAAATAGTGTGTACGTACTAATATTTTATGTCCAACGTGAAAGTCTCGGCGTCTACAAACCTGTTTTTGCTGTCTTCTCCGGCGCTCTGCGGCACGTTTGATGTTGTTCAGCGCAATGTCAATTATTTCGTGGTGTCTTAGTCGACGACATTTAGGGAAGTTTACTAATTCTTTAATTTTGTTTGGTGGTTCAACGTTTTTCAGTATAACAGACAGAGATAGCATAGTGGATTCATTTGGAATGGAATTAATTACGTCTTGGAATGAGAGTATGTGTGTATCCCAATCAATATGTCTTTTGTGGCAGTATATTCGGCACAGCTTACCAATTTCTTTCATTAATCTTTCACAGAGGTTCGAAGAAGCATGGTACTTGGATATATAGATCGGAGAAATGTTTCTGGCTCGTAACATGCGTGTCCATACGCTATTACGAAATTGAGATCCATTGTCAGAAATTACTTTCATCACATGCCCTACATGAAATAGAAAATGTTTTACAAATGCTTTCGAAACAGTTTTAGCAGTAGCTTTGCGTAACGGAGTGAAAGTAACAAATTTTGAAGTGAGCTCAACAGCGACAAAGATGTAGCAAAAACCTCTGTTAGCTCTGGGAATCGGACCAAAAATATCTACAGCGGCCATATGTCTTAATTTAACAGGTACAATGGGATATAAAGGAGGAATATGTGAAGTGGTGTCTGATTTAGCTTTCTGGCAAATTTTACAAGACGCTAAAACTCGTCGTATACGTTTCTCCATGTTGGTAAAATAACAGTTCTGTCTCAGTATAAGAAAACATTTTCGTGCTCCGTAATGTGCGTAACTTAAATGAGTGTACCAAATTAATTTGTTAACCAGTTCGTCAGGAATGCATAATAACCAATTGTTACTGTCAGGATGAGAGCGGCGAAACAGAATGTCATTGCGCACAGTGTAATGGTTTCTAATCGTAACATTATTCTTATCTTGCCAAAGGTGTTTAATTTCTTTCCACACGTTGTCTTTATTTTGTTCTTGTGCTATGTCCTGTAATGACGATGAAATAAAGTTTTCAAATGCAACTTGCTGAATGTACATGACACTGAAATTTGTTTTGCAGAAGTTGGTTGCTACGTCTTGCTGATTGTTGCTCAGAGAACGCGATAGTGCGTCTGCTATAACATTTTGTGTGCCGGGAATGTGAACTATTGTAAAATTAAATTCCTGTAAATAAAGTTTCCATCTGCTTAATCTATCGTGCGTGAATTTAGCCGAAAGTAAAAATTGTATCGCTCTGTGGTCTGTGTAGACGGTGGTATGTCTGCCGTAAAGAAAGTGCCGAAATCTCGTAAAAGCCCATACAACACATAATGTTTCAAGTTCTGTAACAGAATAATTTCGTTCAGCAGGTGACAAAATGCGGCTTGCAAATGCGATGTTTTTGATTACTGTAGAACCATCTTCTTCTATTTCCTGAAAAATGTGTACGCCTAAAGCGGTATTAGAACTGTCGGTGGCAATGGAAAAATTTCTAGTAAGATCGGGGTGCGATAACAGTGGAGCATTCAACAGAGCATGTTTCAGGTTCATGAATTCAGAATGTGCTTGCTTATCCCAAGACCAAATACTGTTTTTACCTGTTAATTGGCATAATCTGGGTGTGTCTAAAGCAGAGTGATGAATAAATTTACGAAAAAAGTTAATTAAGCCCAAAAAACTGCGTAATTGTTTTTTCGTTGTAGGAATACTAATGTCACGTAGAGCTTGAAGTTTTTCCGGATCAGGTGCAATACCTTCTGCTGAAATTACGTGTCCAAGAAATTTTATAGAAGTTTTGCCAAAATGCGATTTACTAAGGTTAACTGTAAGTCCTTGTGCATGAAAAGTTTGTAACAGTTGTTCAAGAATCAGATTGTGTTCAGACCAGTTAGCTTCTGCGATAAGAATGTCGTCTACATACGTCGTAATTCTGTCCTTAAGTTCTGTCGGAAGTATTGTGTTCAAACCGCGAATAAAAGCTGCAGAAGAAATAGTTAAGCCGAACGGTAATTTGCAAAATTGATAACAGTCGCCGAAACAGAGAAAAGCTGTGTATTTTCTGCAGTTCGGATGAAGTTGAATTTGCCAAAATCCCGATTTCAAATCTAATGTAGAATAAATAGCAGTACCGTGAAATTTTTGTAGAAGTTCCTCTAGTGTCTGTGGTCGATCTGTTTCATTAATAATAATGTCATTAATGTGACGTGAATCAAGTACAAGGCGAAGTGAGCCATCTTTTTTCTTAACAATATGCAGCGGGTTTATGTATGGACTAACTGCCGGTTCTATAATTCCTTGGTCAAGCATATCCTGCAATTCCTTTTTAACCTGTTCTCTATGAATATACGGAATGGGATAATGCTTTGCTTTAAATGTGTCGTGCTGTTTGACTTGAAATTCATACATAAATCCGGACATAGTACCAGGAATGTTGTCAAAAACTGGAGCTTGCTGTAAAAGAATTTTGTGTAAGTGCGTTCGTTCGTCGTCTGTAGTTGCACTGCTTTGTCTAACTTTATCGGAAATCATTTGCATTACGTCGTAGTCAACTTCGTCTGGAGTATTATAGTTGTGTACGTACGTATCCGTGAACAATGTGGGATTACAGTCTATGTTACGTGTTGCGGAAATGACCTCTGTGCGGTTAATTGTTTGTTCTTCCGCACATAGTGAGTGCTGAAATTCTATAGCAAATTGTATATTTTCATCCTTTAACATTAAATAAGAATTCTGAAAATCAATAACTGCGTCGTGTTGTACCAGAAAATTCGTACCTAAAATAACGTCTGTTGTCAATAAAGGAACAATCCAAAACTTTGAGTGGAAAGTATGACCTCCAATACAAAATGATAAATGCGTCTGTAATTTAACGTCTACTCCTTTACTCGGTACTGCTCCCTTCACTTTTGTTTTGCCTAAAGGTAATGTCGGATAAGTATTCTCTTTGTTGCACTCGTTGAAAGTCTCCTCATTTATTACTGATATAGGTGATCCGGAATCGATTACTGCTGAGAATTTCGATGAACCAATTTTAATTTCGATAACAGGATGTGAAATAGTTTTCTGAACAACTGGTCTTTCCTGTAAAAGAGTGTCTCGTATGTCGTCAAAAGTAATTACATTTTCACGAACAACATTTTGCGTGTCTAAAGTAGTGCTTGTGTTATTAGAAGATGCGTCCTGTGCAGTATTTAGTCAGATTCTATCTGACGTGTTATTATTATTAGGAGGATTCTGTGGCATTTCTACTATTTGAACTGTTCTATTACTTCTTCCAGACGTGTTACGCTCTGGATGGTACCTACTGTCGGGTTCATTCATGAGAATAGGTTCTCGTGCATAATTTTGCTGTTGGTATGACCGACTGTTGTCAGATGTACGCTGAAAATTGTCCTCATTATTTTTACGTCTGTCGTAATAGTCATTCCTATACGGTGCATTACGATAGGAATTGAAATACCGCCTTCTTTGTACGTAGTTGTTTCCTTGCTGCCGTACGTTACTATTTCTTGCATCAGGGACTATACGTGCACGCGGCGGAACATTAAAGCCTGGTTGACCTTGTGCATTCCATTGTTGGTTAGGTATGCTAACCGGCTGGTTTTGATGTTGTTGTTGTGAAATACCTCTATTGTTACTAAAGTGTGGTTCCTGTTGCTGAAAATTTTGACGATATTGATAATTAAAATTTTGGCTGTTATTAGAATTTTGGTAGTTGCCGTTCCTAAAGCGTCTGTTATCTTTCCTACTGAAATTACGTGTCTGATCATAATTGCTGTACTTTTGTTGACCTTGGTTATTATAAGAAAAGTTTTTGTTTACAAAAGAATAATCAGATTGCTGTACTTCCAAGAGCTGTAAAAGATCTCTGAACGCTGAAATATTTTCTTTTTGCTGACCTGTTAGAAGTGACACTCGTAATGACCATGGTAATTTGGAAATGCATAATTGTATAAGTGCGGATTCACTGTACGGTTCACTCAGGTATTGGTTTTGTTGTACCATGTGCTCAAAAAATTGCGTCACACTGGGAAAATTTGAGTTCTCGTAATTCGGCAAACTAATTAACTGATCTTTAATTCCGCGCTGTGTCGTCTTCGACCAGTACGCTGATAGAAAAGCATTCTGAAACTCTTCTACCGAATAGCACTGTCTCGCGATCGGTCTCATACGAGTTGCCGGTTCGCCTTCCAAAAAACTGCAAATAAATTCAAGTTTATGCGTTACAGGCCAAGTCGGTGGAAGAGCAAAGCTAAATTGTTGAATCCAATCCAGTGGGTGAATCTGCGTTCTATCGTTTTTAAAAACCTTAAACTTTCTCACTGACAGAAAATGTTTGTAGTCGAAATTATCATCTCTGTGTCATGGAACATGTTCAGGATCGTAAGAGAATCTATTGAACTGTGGTTGATCGGAATCTAAGTCCCGTACTCTCTGTAGATTACCCAAATTATACGCGCTGCGTGAGTCCGACAAATGTTCATAAAGTGGCGTCTGTTGTATGTTATTATTAACTGAAATATTTTTTATCTGTGTTACCTCATGCTGTAAATCTGACAAATTTCTCCGCAATGAGTTATTAGCTGAACCGATCTCATTGACTGTCTGTTGTAAATTTTGAAATTCAGGTGTTTGGTTAAATGAAACCGGTGCAGTATCGTCTGATTTATTATCATTATTACTTTCAATAGCATCAATACGACTGGCTAATTCATCATATTTTTCAGTCAGTATTTTTGCCTGATCATCGGTTTTGGAATCGGACGCATTAATCTGTTTTTGCAACTTACGTGTAGTTTCGCTCAGTTTTTTAACATCAGCTTTGATGACATCGCAATCCTGTGTTAGTTCCAATTGTTCGAATCTGTCTGTCACTGTTTGAATATTTACTGTGTGTGTATCTGTTTTTGATTTAAGATCAGAAATTTCATCCCGTAATTCCACGTTCAACTGTTCTATGGTATTAATTTTGTCGGACGCTGTAGTAATATTATTGTCTACATACGTCTTCGCTTTCGCGAACATTTTACGTTTGTCTTCTTGTCTTTGTGCAGTGATTGTTTCCATGACCTGACGTTTGACTTTATTTTGATCCTGAATAAATTTGCGGAAACGCGTATCACTGTTTTGTATGTGGTGACTAAATCGCTCGTCAATTTGAGTGTTCTGCTGCTCGAATTTCGCGTCTATCTTTGCGTCCATTGTGCGCGAAAGTTCTACCGTCATTGCTTTAAACTCGTCCCGTAATTGTGTAGCTTTTTCAGAGCATTGTTTAGCGACTCCGCTAATTTCGTCTCTGAGTGTTTCTGTTGCGGCTGTTTGCATTTCCCTTAATTCTTGCGCAACAGACTTAATTTCTTCGCTATTTTTTCGTGAACAAGCCTCAGTTTCCACGCGCAACTGTTCCTTAGTGTCATGACACTGCGCGGCAACAGCTCTAATTTGTTCACTAAGCTGTCTGGAATTGATGTCTAATTTTTCATTCTGTTGTCTGACCTGTTCACTAAGTTTTTTGAGATTTTCGTCATTATTGTCAAGTTTTTCATTTGTTTGTTCTCTTCCCTAAGTTGTCTAAAATCTTCACTTTGTTTTTCATTCTGTTGTTTGAAATTGTTGTCTATTTTCTCACTTTGCTGTTGTAGCAAACTTCTCATAATTCGTACCAAGTCAAAACTAGCGTTTATATTCTCTGTGCTGTTTAGTGGTGGATCTGGAATTGTCTCGTTTTCTGTAACCATTTGGTTATACTGAGATTTACAAAAAGGTTTGCCAGTCGAATTTACACTGTCAGTCACTATTTCGAGATTAAATGAATCTGTCGTACTTTGAATATCCTGGTTATTTTCATTGCAAAAATCTGTCTGTACGTCACTTGAATTTTCCGAATCGGGTGTGTTAAGCTGGGCAGCGCTCATTACAATAGAGCGTTCCGCGTCATCAATTGTCGTCAAGTTAACAGACGAGACAATTGAGTTCGTTTGTTCGTCATTAAGGTAAAAGTCATCACTAGTGGTTGGAACGCATTGATTGTCAGTGAAGGCAGGATTGTCATCACTACACTGCGTGTCACAATTACTATCGGCCACGCTGTTTAAGTCGGTAATTCCATTCAAAATACCTCGCGATACACTATTCACAGTCTTTCGCGGCATTTTTACAATAGTCACAAATATTCACAAAACAAATAAGCACAAATGCAAAAAGGCAACAAACAAATACAACAGAGCAACGAATTGCCGTTGACCTGTAGAAAGAAAGTCACAAGATTAGTAAAAGCGTTGCGCCAAATCCTAATTATATCTAAGCAAATAAGAGCAGATATCTGACTGTTCCTCAAAAGACTCTCAACGAAATACGATCCTGGACTGGGTGTCGCCAAGTGTAACCTCCCCACAAAAATTTTAAAAAAATGACAATATTATTTATGAATGCTAATGGACATTGCGCTAAGTGTAACCTCTCCACTGAAATTTTAAAGACAGAAATAATAAATGAATAGGAGCCAAACGTAACTTCCCTAGCAATTAAATTTAATGACAATAAAAATGAGAATCGCAATCTGACTCTGGTGTAAGCTCCCACAAAAATAATGAAAAACAATTCAGTGCTAATGAAATCTCAGTGATAATGATAATTCAATTAAACCGAAATATCGGTCTTTGGCCCTGTGCAAAAATCAAAATTAAATTCTTACCTCATTGTAACAGCTAGTCAAATTTCTGCTCTTATTCTTGCGCACGGCTTGGAGGAACTGCATTGCAAATAATAATATTCTTTTTTTTTGTAATTTAACTGAAACTTTTGTTTAAGGGAAATGGAACGAAATCGTTAGTTCAATTAAATAAAAAAAATTTTTTTTGTAAAATGCTTTTGAAATCAAAATTATTATTGGGGCACTTGTTGGAGATTAATTACAATAAATAAACTTTACATTATCTGATGATTACCTTAATTAACAGTATACCTCATTCAGCATCTTGACCAGTGTTGCCGACAGACTACATCACTCAACCGCACTGGGCTGCTACTACTGACCGACTGCTCTGCATGACGACTACTAGCATACCGCTCGCAACTGAACTGAGCTACTGCTCGCAACGACTACTGACAGAGTACTGCACGACGACTACTAGCGTACTCCACGACGACTACTACTGTACTGCTGGACGCAACTGAACTGAGCTACTGTTCGAAATGACTACTGACAGAGTACTGCACGACGACTACTAGCGTACTCCACGACGACTACTACTGTACTGCTGGACGCAACTGAACTGAGCTACTGCTCGAAACGACTACTGACAGAGTACTACTGCACGCAACACTCGCGCGGTCAAGCGCAGACTAACTATGATTATAGGCTCTCTGGTCAAAGATTTTAACATGCCTCACCATCGCTGCTACGTTACATACGTGTTTCATAACCCTCCACTGGGGGGGGGCAAAAATTTGGCAGCGATGGTGAGTCATTTGGACTTGTCATCGCAAGAAATTTTTACAATTTACAGAATATTCAAATTTAGTACATAAATTAAATGTGGTGCACATGCACCGAGTACAAAATATATCAGACAAAGACAAAATATGAGTACAAAACATAGTTGTAAATCGGAAAACTGTATATACAACTTATTTGACAGATAACAGAGTGCACACGCACTGAAAAAAAAATCATACACACTGAAGTATTGAACATACAGAATGAGTACAAATCATATTGAAAAATGAGAAAAATGCACAGGCACTGAAGTTCAGTAGAAAACATATTAACACCTAACATAAGTGCACATGCACTGTAGTTCAGAACATATCATCAAAATAAAAAATGTATATACAATATAAAAGACAAGAGTGTACATATACTGTACTTCAGAACAAATCGAAAAATGTCTTTAGCATTTTCACAACAAATAAACATAATGGCAAAAAAAATCATATCGATAAGTGACACAAATGTACTCGCACTGGAGTTCAGCGAATCGAAAAAAATGTATAACCCATGAACATAAATAATGTTAGCAAAAAATGATTTTCACTATGTGACAAGAATTAGGATAGGAAAGGGAAGGATTGCATCATGGTTGTAGCACTTTAGATTGCACACAGCTGTTCTGAAAGTCCATATCTTCCCACAGAAGTACAACACCAAGTGACACAATTTGAAGTTCTTTTCCCATCAGAATTTATCAGTGTAGCCAAGACACTGAACTGTCGTAGTAATGTTCCATGTTCTCATTTTGGTAGTACACTAGGTACACCAAACAGTGGGACCATAATAACATCTTCATCGCTCACGGTGGTGGACAGCATGTCGTGTCAACACCACGCTCTTACAAGGCACACCAACGTAGAATTAGTGCAAAACCAAATATAGTGCTCCATGATCACTAGGATAAACAGGACAAATGGACATTGCAGTAATTCAGGGTAGTTAGTTCATAAGGTAAAGGACATTAAGTCACATAATATTGACAATTACAGTCTTCATTTGTAGTCTGCGGCATTCATAGCCCAGTTATTGAACATTTCTGTACCAAGTATGTAGTATTACAGAAAAATGTTCATTAATTGTTTTACATAGAATCAGTAGCCTTCTTTTCCTAGTTACAAAGCATTATTAAATAATCGCATTCTTTTCCAGTTACAAAGTATAGCATAGTTAATTAATCATTTGTCATTTCAATATAGTAATAATCATTAGCCTTCTCCTAATTACAAAGCATTATTAAACAGTCGCATTCTTTTCCAGTTACAAAGCATAATTAAGAATCATTAGCCTTCTTCTAATTACAAAGCATAGCATCATTTGTCATTTCAATATAGTAATAATCATTAGCCTTCTCCTAATTACAAAGTATAATTAAACAGTCGCATTCTTTTCCAGTTACAAAGCATAATTAAGAATAGCATAATTAATTAATCATTCCAATACAGTAAGAATCATTAGCCTTCTCCTAATTACAAAGCATTATTAAACAGTCGCATTCTTTTCCAGTTACAAAGCATAATTAAGAATCATTAGCCTTCTCCTAATTACAAAGCATTATTAAACAATCACATTCTTTTCCAGTTACAAAGCATAATTAAGAATCATTAGCCTTTTTCTAATTACAGTTAATTAATCATTTGTCATTCCAATATAGTAAGAATCATTAGCCTTCTCCTAATTACAAAGCATTTTCATTTCCAATTACAAAGCATAGCAGAATTAATTAATCATTTTCCAAGTGACATATTATTCATTGCCGTTCAGCATTACTCAGAACTTTCTCAAACTGGTATCACTATTTGGGACTGGTAATACATTTTTTTTTGTTAGCAATGCATTGCGTTGGGATCGATAATTAAATTGCTGAGGCATAACACTACTTGCTTTTGACCTATTGCTGCAAATGAGGATAGTTAACGTCATTCGTCATGAGTCAGCTGTAGCAAGGTTATGTAACAAGGCAGTATATGTGATCACATTTATAAATGATAAACAAAAATGGGTAAAAAATAGAAATGCAAGTACTAGAACACGTATAATAAGTAACAGGTTTAGTAAGTATCATGAAAAGCTTCTCCTGAAAAAAATACAAAATGGATTATTGACCTGAAAGAAGAAACGCACACTATGCTGAAAAGTAGTGAACTTCAAATTAACAAGTAGTGAAATGTGTATAAAATGTGTTCCATAGCTGTCCTTTCCAAAACTTTCCGTCATCCTACTATGCAATATAACACCTGCTGTCAAAACAAACTGCAACAAATACTTAAATAACTACATAGCATAAATACATAACTTCAACATTATCCTCATCTGTAAAGAAAAAACTTCATTATCAATCACTTCATTATCCATATTATCATAACTTCATTATTATCATCACCTGTAAAGAAAAACTTCATTATTCATAATACCATATCCTTCATCATTATTCGTCAGCATTCATTATCATCTGCAAAAAATCACTTCATTACTCATTACACAGCTATTCCTTATCTCTAGCATATTTCATCACTAAAACTAAGATGTGTAGTTCTGTCTGACAGCCTGCATCAATCACCTTGTATTCTGAAAGAAAAAATTAGTTAAGACTGCTATTCTACGATGAGTATAGTATATTCTTGTTAATGCTTGTTAATCCTGATCCATTTACTCTTCCTCATAAAGTTATTGCATCCTCTTTCGTTTATTCCGTAGGTGAAATTCCCATTTCTGTTGAATTTATTTCTTACACGCATCATTTCTTTCTGAAATTGATGAACAAAGATTAATGTCTTGCATTTAAATCATATACCCACTAAATAATGACTGGTTTATGGTAACATAATTAACCATACAGCATAACATGACAGAATTCGTAATATGTCAAAGACATTGACAGTGTTCAGATGCAAAAATGTACACAGAATAATACAATGCAGCAGCAAAAAATGTAAAACAGTCACGATGTTGAGATGTCATAAGGCAAAATATGTCAAAGTCGACTGGTGTGTGTTATATCTTAACTATTTCACAGTGCATACAAACAAAACTGGAATACAATCATACACACAAAAAAAATGGAAAATGTGCACGGTCTGATGTGTAACGACAAGAAAAGCGACCTGCTAACCTTACCTTGCCGGGCACTTGCCAAGAAAAAATACGATAATCATCAGTAATTAGTCATGTGAATATAATTGCATAAGTAAATGGCATCATAGTGTGTTGAATCATAAAGTGTCTTCATTCAATAAACGGTTTAATGTTTGAGATATGGTGGTTGCCTTTCGATTTTCTGGTTCTCAAAGTTTCGACGTGTACAACATTGGAGTGAGGGATGCTGCGAATCCGATATGGACCTGCGTATAAAAGTTCAAATTTACTGCACTTACCTTTTAATTTACTGGATAAATAGTGTGTACGTACTAATATTTTATGTCCAACGTGAAAGTCTCGGCGTCTACAAACCTGTTTTTGCTGTCTTCTCCGGCGCTCTGCGGCACGTTTGATGTTGTTCAGCGCAATGTCAATTATTTCGTGGTGTCTTAGTCGACGACATTTAGGGAAGTTTACTAATTCTTTAATTTTGTTTGGTGGTTCAACGTTTTTCAGTATAACAGACGGAGATAGCATAGTGGATTCATTTGGAATGGAATTAATTACGTCTTGGAATGAGAGTATGTGTGTATCCCAATCAATATGTCTTTTGTGGCAGTATATTCGGCACAGCTTACCAATTTCTTTCATTAATCTTTCACAGAGGTTCGAAGAAGCATGGTACTTGGATATATAGATCGGAGAAATGTTTCTGGCTCGTAACATGCGTGTCCATACGCTATTACGAAATTGAGATCCATTGTCAGAAATTACTTTCATCACATGCCCCACATGAAATAGAAAATGTTTTACAAATGCTTTCGAAACAGTTTTAGCAGTAGCTTTGCGTAACGGAGTGAAAGTAACAAATTTTGAAGTGAGCTCAACAGCGACAAAGATGTAGCAAAAACCTCTGTTAGCTCTGGGAATCGGACCAAAAATATCTACAGCGGCCATATGTCTTAATTTAACAGGTACAATGGGATATAAAGGAGGAATATGTGAAGTGGTGTCTGATTTAGCTTTCTGGCAAATTTTACAAGACGCTAAAACTCGTCGTATACGTTTCTCCATGTTGGTAAAATAACAGTTCTGTCTCAGTATAAGAAAACATTTTCGTGCTCCGTAATGTGCGTAACTTAAATGAGTGTACCAAATTAATTTGTTAACCAGTTCGTCAGGAATGCATAATAACCAATTGTTACTGTCAGGATGAGAGCGGCGAAACAGAATGTCATTGCGCACAGTGTAATGGTTTCTAATCGTAACATTATTCTTATCTTGCCAAAGGTGTTTAATTTCTTTCCACACGTTGTCTTTATTTTGTTCTTGTGCTATGTCCTGTAATGACGATGAAATAAAGTTTTCAAATGCAACTTGCTGAATGTACATGACACTGAAATTTGTTTTGCAGAAGTTGGTTGCTACGTCTTGCTGATTGTTGCTCAGAGAACGCGATAGTGCGTCTGCTATAACATTTTGTGTGCCGGGAATGTGAACTATTGTAAAATTAAATTCCTGTAAATAAAGTTTCCATCTGCTTAATCTATCGTGCGTGAATTTAGCCGAAAGTAAAAATTGTATCGCTCTGTGGTCTGTGTAGACGGTGGTATGTCTGCCGTAAAGAAAGTGCCGAAATCTCGTAAAAGCCCATACAACACATAATGTTTCAAGTTCTGTAACAGAATAATTTCGTTCAGCAGGTGACAAAATGCGGCTTGCAAATGCGATGTTTTTGATTACTGTAGAACCATCTTCTTCTATTTCCTGAAAAATGTGTACGCCTAAAGCGGTATTAGAACTGTCGGTGGCAATGGAAAAATTTCTAGTAAGATCGGGGTGCGATAACAGTGGAGCATTCAACAGAGCATGTTTCAGGTTCATGAATTCAGAATGTGCTTGCTTATCCCAAGACCAAATACTGTTTTTACCTGTTAATTGGCATAATCTGGGTGTGTCTAAAGCAGAGTGATGAATAAATTTACGAAAAAAGTTAATTAAGCCCAAAAAACTGCGTAATTGTTTTTTCGTTGTAGGAATACTAATGTCACGTAGAGCTTGAAGTTTTTCCGGATCAGGTGCAATACCTTCTGCTGAAATTACGTGTCCAAGAAATTTTATAGAAGTTTTGCCAAAATGCGATTTACTAAGGTTAACTGTAAGTCCTTGTGCATGAAAAGTTTGTAACAGTTGTTCAAGAATCAGATTGTGTTCAGACCAGTTAGCTTCTGCGATAAGAATGTCGTCTACATACGTCGTAATTCTGTCCTTAAGTTCTGTCGGAAGTATTGTGTTCAAACCGCGAATAAAAGCTGCAGAAGAAATAGTTAAGCCGAACGGTAATTTGCAAAATTGATAACAGTCGCCGAAACAGAGAAAAGCTGTGTATTTTCTGCAGTTCGGATGAAGTTGAATTTGCCAAAATCCCGATTTCAAATCTAATGTAGAATAAATAGCAGTACCGTGAAATTTTTGTAGAAGTTCCTCTAGTGTCTGTGGTCGATCTGTTTCATTAATAATAATGTCATTAATGTGACGTGAATCAAGTACAAGGCGAAGTGAGCCATCTTTTTTCTTAACAATATGCAGCGGTTTTATGTATGGACTAACTGCCGGTTCTATAATTCCTTGGTCAAGCATATCCTGCAATTCCTTTTTAACCTGTTCTCTATGAATATACGGAATGGGATAATGCTTTGCTTTAAATGTGTCGTGCTGTTTGACTTGAAATTCATACATAAATCCGGACATAGTACCAGGAATGTTGTCAAAAACTGGAGCTTGCTGTAAAAGAATTTTGTGTAAGTGCGTTCGTTCGTCGTCTGTAGTTGCACTGCTTTGTCTAACTTTATCGGAAATCATTTGCATTACGTCGTAGTCAACTTCGTCTGGAGTATTATAGTTGTGTACGTACGTATCCGTGAACAATGTGGGATTACAGTCTATGTTACGTGTTGCGGAAATGACCTCTGTGCGGTTAATTGTTTGTTCTTCCGCACATAGTGAGTGCTGAAATTCTATAGCAAATTGTATATTTTCATCCTTTAACATTAAATAAGAATTCTGAAAATCAATAACTGCGTCGTGTTGTACCAGAAAATTCGTACCTAAAATAACGTCTGTTGTCAATAAAGGAACAATCCAAAACTTTGAGTGGAAAGTATGACCTCCAATACAAAATGATAAATGCGTCTGTAATTTAACGTCTACTCCTTTACTCGGTACTGCTCCCTTCACTTTTGTTTTGCCTAAAGGTAATGTCGGATAAGTATTCTCTTTGTTGCACTCGTTGAAAGTCTCCTCATTTATTACTGATATAGGTGATCCGGAATCGATTACTGCTGAGAATTTCGATGAACCAATTTTAATTTCGATAACAGGATGTGAAATAGTTTTCTGAACAACTGGTCTTTCCTGTAAAAGAGTGTCTCGTATGTCGTCAAAAGTAATTACATTTTCACGAACAACATTTTGCGTGTCTAAAGTAGTGCTTGTGTTATTAGAAGATGCGTCCTGTGCAGTATTTAGTCAGATTCTATCTGACGTGTTATTATTATTAGGAGGATTCTGTGGCATTTCTACTATTTGAACTGTTCTATTACTTCTTCCAGACGTGTTACGCTCTGGATGGTACCTACTGTCGGGTTCATTCATGAGAATAGGTTCTCGTGCATAATTTTGCTGTTGGTATGACCGACTGTTGTCAGATGTACGCTGAAAATTGTCCTCATTATTTTTACGTCTGTCGTAATAGTCATTCCTATACGGTGCATTATGATAGGAATTGAAATACCGCCTTCTTTGTACGTAGTTGTTTCCTTGCTGCCGTACGTTACTATTTCTTGCATCAGGGACTATACGTGCACGCGGCGGAACATTAAAGCCTGGTTGACCTTGTGCATTCCATTGTTGGTTAGGTATGCTAACCGGCTGGTTTTGATGTTGTTGTTGTGAAATACCTCTATTGTTACTAAAGTGTGGTTCCTGTTGCTGAAAATTTTGACGATATTGATAATTAAAATTTTGGCTGTTATTAGAATTTTGGTAGTTGCCGTTCCTAAAGCGTCTGTTATCTTTCCTACTGAAATTACGTGTCTGATCATAATTGCTGTACTTTTGTTGACCTTGGTTATTATAAGAAAAGTTTTTGTTTACAAAAGAATAATCAGATTGCTGTACTTCCAAGAGCTGTAAAAGATCTCTGAACGCTGAAATATTTTCTTTTTGCTGACCTGTTAGAAGTGACACTCGTAATGACCATGGTAATTTGGAAATGCATAATTGTATAAGTGCGGATTCACTGTACGGTTCACTCAGGTATTGGTTTTGTTGTACCATGTGCTCAAAAAATTGCGTCACACTGGGAAAATTTGAGTTCTCGTAATTCGGCAAACTAATTAACTGATCTTTAATTCCGCGCTGTGTCGTCTTCGACCAGTACGCTGATAGAAAAGCATTCTGAAACTCTTCTACCGAATAGCACTGTCTCGCGATCGGTCTCATACGAGTTGCCGGTTCGCCTTCCAAAAAACTGCAAATAAATTCAAGTTTATGCGTTACAGGCCAAGTCGGTGGAAGAGCAAAGCTAAATTGTTGAATCCAATCCAGTGGGTGAATCTGCGTTCTATCGTTTTTAAAAACCTTAAACTTTCTCACTGACAGAAAATGTTTGTAGTCGAAATTATCATCTCTGTGTCATGGAACATGTTCAGGATCGTAAGAGAATCTATTGAACTGTGGTTGATCGGAATCTAAGTCCCGTACTCTCTGTAGATTACCCAAATTATACGCGCTGCGTGAGTCCGACAAATGTTCATAAAGTGGCGTCTGTTGTATGTTATTATTAACTGAAATATTTTTTATCTGTGTTACCTCATGCTGTAAATCTGACAAATTTCTCCGCAATGAGTTATTAGCTGAACCGATCTCATTGACTGTCTGTTGTAAATTTTGAAATTCAGGTGTTTGGTTAAATGAAACCGGTGCAGTATCGTCTGATTTATTATCATTATTACTTTCAATAGCATCAATACGACTGGCTAATTCATCATATTTTTCAGTCAGTATTTTTGCCTGATCATTGGTTTTGGAATCGGACGCATTAATCTGTTTTTGCAACTTATGTGTAGTTTCGCTCAGTTTTTTAACATCAGCTTTGATGACATCGCAATCCTGTGTTAGTTCCAATTGTTCGAATCTGTCTGTCACTGTTTGAATATTTACTGTGTGTGTATCTGTTTTTGATTTAAGATCAGAAATTTCATCCCGTAATTCCGCGTTCAACTGTTCTATGGTATTAATTTTGTCGGACGCTGTAGTAATATTATTGTCTACATACGTCTTCGCTTTCGCGAACATTTTACGTTTGTCTTCTTGTCTTTGTGCAGTGATTGTTTCCATGACCTGACGTTTGACTTTATTTTGATCCTGAATAAATTTGCGGAAACGCGTATCACTGTTTTGTATGTGGTGACTAAATCGCTCGTCAATTTGAGTGTTCTGCTGCTCGAATTTCGCGTCTATCTTTGCGTCCATTGTGCGCGAAAGTTCTACCGTCATTGCTTTAAACTCGTCCCGTAATTGTGTAGCTTTTTCAGAGCATTGTTTAGCGACTCCGCTAATTTCGTCTCTGAGTGTTTCTGTTGCGGCTGTTTGCATTTCCCTTAATTCTTGCGCAACAGACTTAATTTCTTCGCTATTTTTTCGTGAACAAGCCTCAGTTTCCGCGCGCAACTGTTCCTTAGTGTCATGACACTGCGCGGCAACAGCTCTAATTTGTTCACTAAGCTGTCTGGAATTGATGTCTAATTTTTCATTCTGTTGTCTGACCTGTTCACTAAGTTGTTTGAGATTTTCGTCATTATTGTCAAGTTTTTCATTTGTTTGTTCTCTTCCCTAAGTTGTCTAAAATCTTCACTTTGTTTTTTATTCTGTTGTTTGAAATTGTTGTCTATTTTCTCACTTTGCTGTTGTAGCAAACTTCTCATAATTCGTACCAAGTCAAAACTAGCGTTTATATTCTCTGTGCTGTTTAGTGGTGGATCTGGAATTGTCTCGTTTTCTGTAACCATTTGGTTATACTGAGATTTACAAAAAGGTTTGCCAGTCGAATTTACACTGTCAGTCACTATTTCGAGATTAAATGAATCCGTCGTACTTTGAATATCCTGGTTATTTTCATTGCAAAAATCTGTCTGTACGTCACTTGAATTTTCCGAATCGGGTGTGTTAAGCTGGGCAGCGCTCATTACAATAGAGCGTTCCGCGTCATCAATTGTCGTCAAGTTAACAGACGAGACAATTGAGTTCGTTTGTTCGTCATTAAGGTAAAAGTCATCACTAGTGGTTGGAACGCATTGATTGTCAGTGAAGGCAGGATTGTCATCACTACACTGCGTGTCACAATTACTATCGGCCACGCTGTTTAAGTCGGTAATTCCATTCAAAATACCTCGCGATACACTATTCACAGTCTTTCGCGGCATTTTTACAATAGTCACAAATATTCACAAAACAAATAAGCACAAATGCAAAAAGGCAACAAACAAATACAACAGAGCAACGAATTGCCGTTGACCTGTAGAAAGAAAGTCACAAGATTAGTAAAAGCGTTGCGCCAAATCCTAATTATATCTAAGCAAATAAGAGCAGATATCTGACTGTTCCTCAAAAGACTCTCAACGAAATACGATCCTGGACTGGGTGTCGCCAAGTGTAACCTCCCCACAAAAATTTTAAAAAAATGACAATATTATTTATGAATGCTAATGGACATTGCGCTAAGTGTAACCTCTCCACTGAAATTTTAAAGACAGAAATAATAAATGAATAGGAGCCAAACGTAACTTCCCTAGCAATTAAATTTAATGACAATAAAAATGAGAATCGCAATCTGACTCTGGTGTAAGCTCCCACAAAAATAATGAAAAACAATTCAGTGCTAATGAAATCTCAGTGATAATGATAATTCAATTAAACCGAAATATCGGTCTTTGGCCCTGTGCAAAAATCAAAATTAAATTCTTACCTCATTGTAACAGCTAGTCAAATTTCTGCTCTTATTCTTGCGCACGGCTTGGAGGAACTGCATTGCAAATAATAATATTCTTTTTTTTTGTAATTTAACTGAAACTTTTGTTTAAGGGAAATGGAACGAAATCGTTAGTTCAATTAAATAAAAAAAATTTTTTTTGTAAAATGCTTTTGAAATCAAAATTATTATTGGGGCACTTGTTGGAGATTAATTACAATAAATAAACTTTACATTATCTGATGATTACCTTAATTAACAGTATACCTCATTCAGCATCTTGACCAGTGTTGCCGACAGACTACATCACTCAACCGCACTGGGCTGCTACTACTGACCGACTGCTCTGCATGACGACTACTAGCATACCGCTCGCAACTGAACTGAGCTACTGCTCGCAACGACTACTGACAGAGTACTGCACGACGACTACTAGCGTACTCCACGACGACTACTACTGTACTGCTGGACGCAACTGAACTGAGCTACTGTTCGAAATGACTACTGACAGAGTACTGCACGACGACTACTAGCGTACTCCACGACGACTACTACTGTACTGCTGGACGCAACTGAACTGAGCTACTGCTCGAAACGACTACTGACAGAGTACTACTGCACGCAACACTCGCGCGGTCAAGCGCAGACTAACTATGATTATAGGCTCTCTGGTCAAAGATTTTAACATGCCTCACCATCGCTGCTACGTTACATACGTGTTTCATAACCCTCCACTGGGGGGGGGCAAAAATTTGGCAGCGATGGTGAGTCATTTGGACTTGTCATCGCAAGAAATTTTTACAATTTACAGAATATTCAAATTTAGTACATAAATTAAATGTGGTGCACATGCACCGAGTACAAAATATATCAGACAAAGACAAAATATGAGTACAAAACATAGTTGTAAATCGGAAAACTGTATATACAACTTATTTGACAGATAACAGAGTGCACACGCACTGAAAAAAAAATCATACACACTGAAGTATTGAACATACAGAATGAGTACAAATCATATTGAAAAATGAGAAAAATGCACAGGCACTGAAGTTCAGTAGAAAACATATTAACACCTAACATAAGTGCACATGCACTGTAGTTCAGAACATATCATCAAAATAAAAAATGTATATACAATATAAAAGACAAGAGTGTACATATACTGTACTTCAGAACAAATCGAAAAATGTCTTTAGCATTTTCACAACAAATAAACATAATGGCAAAAAAAATCATATCGATAAGTGACACAAATGTACTCGCACTGGAGTTCAGCGAATCGAAAAAAATGTATAACCCATGAACATAAATAATGTTAGCAAAAAATGATTTTCACTATGTGACAAGAATTAGGATAGGAAAGGGAAGGATTGCATCATGGTTGTAGCACTTTAGATTGCACACAGCTGTTCTGAAAGTCCATATCTTCCCACAGAAGTACAACACCAAGTGACACAATTTGAAGTTCTTTTCCCATCAGAATTTATCAGTGTAGCCAAGACACTGAACTGTCGTAGTAATGTTCCATGTTCTCATTTTGGTAGTACACTAGGTACACCAAACAGTGGGACCATAATAACATCTTCATCACTCACGGTGGTGGACAGCATGTCGTGTCAACACCACGCTCTTACAAGGCACACCAACGTAGAATTAGTGCAAAACCAAATATAGTGCTCCATGATCACTAGGATAAACAGGACAAATGGACATTGCAGTAATTCAGGGTAGTTAGTTCATAAGGTAAAGGACATTAAGTCACATAATATTGACAATTACAGTCTTCATTAGTAGTCTGCGGCATTCATAGCCCAGTTATTGAACATTTCTGTACCAAGTATGTAGTATTACAGAAAAATGTTCATTAATTGTTTTACATAGAATCAGTAGCCTTCTTTTCCTAGTTACAAAGCATTATTAAATAATCGCATTCTTTTCCAGTTACAAAGTATAGCATAGTTAATTAATCATTTGTCATTTCAATATAGTAATAATCATTAGCCTTCTCCTAATTACAAAGCATTATTAAACAGTCGCATTCTTTTCCAGTTACAAAGCATAATTAAGAATAGCATAAGTAATTAATCATTCCAATACAGTAAGAATCATTAGCCTTCTCCTAATTACAAAGCATTATTAAACAGTCGCATTCTTTTCCAGTTACAAAGCATAATTAAGAATCATTAGCCTTCTCCTAATTACAAAGCATTATTAAACAATCACATTCTTTTCCAGTTACAAAGCATAATTAAGAATCATTAGCCTTTTTCTAATTACAGTTAATTAATCATTTGTCATTCCAATATAGTAAGAATCATTAGCCTTCTCCTAATTACAAAGCATTTTCGTTTCCAATTACAAAGCATAGCATAATTAATTAATCATTTTCCAAGTGACATATTATTCATTGCCGTTCAGCATTACTCAGAACTTTCTCAAACTGGTATCACTATTTGGGACTGGTAATACATTTTTTTTTTGTTAGCAATGCATTGCGTTGGGATCGATAATTAAATTGCTGAGGCATAACACTACTTGCTTTTGACCTATTGCTGCAAATGAGGATAGTTAACGTCATTCGTCATGAGTCAGCTGTAGCAAGGTTATGTAACAAGGCAGTATATGTGATCACATTTATAAATGATAAACAAAAATGGGTAAAAAATAGAAATGCAAGTACTAGAACACGTATAATAAGTAACAGGTTTAGTAAGTATCATGAAAAGCTTCTCCTGAAAAAAATACAAAATGGATTATTGACCTGAAAGAAGAAACGCACACTATGCTGAAAAGTAGTGAACTTCAAATTAACAAGTAGTGAAATGTGTATAAAATGTGTTCCATAGCTGTCCTTTCCAAAACTTTCCGTCATCCTACTATGCAATATAACACCTGCTGTCAAAACAAACTGCAACAAATACTTAAATAACTACATAGCATAAATACATAACTTCAACATTATCCTCATCTGTAAAGAAAAAACTTCATTATCAATCACTTCATTATCCATATTATCATAACTTCATTATTATCATCACCTGTAAAGAAAAACTTCATTATTCATAATACCATATCCTTCATCATTATTCGTCAGCATTCATTATCATCTGCAAAAAATCACTTCATTACTCATTACACAGCTATTCCTTATCTCTAGCATATTTCATCACTAAAACTAAGATGTGTAGTTCTGTCTGACAGCCTGCATCAATCACCTTGTATTCTGAAAGAAAAAATTAGTTAAGACTGCTATTCTACGATGAGTATAGTATATTCTTGTTAATGCTTGTTAATCCTGATCCATTTACTCTTCCTCATAAAGTTATTGCATCCTCTATCGTTTATTCCGTAGGTGAAATTCCCATTTCTGTTGAATTTATTTCTTACACGCATCATTTCTTTCTGAAATTGATGAACAAAGATTAATGTCTTGCATTTAAATCATATACCCACTAAATAATGACTGGTTTATGGTAACATAATTAACCATACAGCATAACATGACAGAAAACGTAATATGTCAAAGACATTGACAGTGTTCAGATGCAAAAATGTACACAGAATAATACAATGCAGCAGCAAAAAATGTAAAACAGTCACGATGTTGAGATGTCATAAGGCAAAATATGTCAAAGTCGACTGGTGTGTGTTATATCTTAACTATTTCACAGTGCATACAAACAAAACTGGAATACAATCATACACACAAAAAAAATGGAAAATGTGCACGGTCTGATGTGTAACGACAAGAAAAGCGACCTGCTAACCTTACCTTGCCGGGCACTTGCCAAGAAAAAATACGATAATCATCAGTAATTAGTCATGTGAATATAATTGCATAAGTAAATGGCATCATAGTGTGTTGAATCATAAAGTGTCTTCATTCAATAAACGGTTTAATGTTTGAGATATGGTGGTTGCCTTTCGATTTTCTGGTTCTCAAAGTTTCGACGTGTACAACATTGGAGTGAGGGATGCTGCGAATCCGATATGGACCTGCGTATAAAAGTTCAAATTTACTGCACTTACCTTTTAATTTACTGGATAAATAGTGTGTACGTACTAATATTTTATGTCCAACGTGAAAGTCTCGGCGTCTACAAACCTGTTTTTGCTGTCTTCTCCGGCGCTCTGCGGCACGTTTGATGTTGTTCAGCGCAATGTCAATTATTTCGTGGTGTCTTAGTCGACGACATTTAGGGAAGTTTACTAATTCTTTAATTTTGTTTGGTGGTTCAACGTTTTTCAGTATAACAGACGGAGATAGCATAGTGGATTCATTTGGAATGGAATTAATTACGTCTTGGAATGAGAGTATGTGTGTATCCCAATCAATATGTCTTTTGTGGCAGTATATTCGGCACAGCTTACCAATTTCTTTCATTAATCTTTCACAGAGGTTCGAAGAAGCATGGTACTTGGATATATAGATCGGAGAAATGTTTCTGGCTCGTAACATGCGTGTCCATACGCTATTACGAAATTGAGATCCATTGTCAGAAATTACTTTCATCACATGCCCTACATGAAATAGAAAATGTTTTACAAATGCTTTCGAAACAGTTTTAGCAGTAGCTTTGCGTAACGGAGTGAAAGTAACAAATTTTGAAGTGAGCTCAACAGCGACAAAGATGTAGCAAAAACCTCTGTTAGCTCTGGGAATCGGACCAAAAATATCTACAGCGGCCATATGTCTTAATTTAACAGGTACAATGGGATATAAAGGAGGAATATGTGAAGTGGTGTCTGATTTAGCTTTCTGGCAAATTTTACAAGACGCTAAAACTCGTCGTATACGTTTCTCCATGTTGGTAAAATAACAGTTCTGTCTCAGTATAAGAAAACATTTTCGTGCTCCGTAATGTGCGTAACTTAAATGAGTGTACCAAATTAATTTGTTAACCAGTTCGTCAGGAATGCGTAATAACCAATTGTTACTGTCAGGATGAGAGCGACGAAACAGAATGTCATTGCGCACAGTGTAATGGTTTCTAATCGTAACATTATTCTTATCTTGCCAAAGGTGTTTAATTTCTTTCCACACGTTGTCTTTATTTTGTTCTTGTGCTATGTCCTGTAATGACGATGAAATAAAGTTTTCAAATGCAACTTGCTGAATGTACATGACACTGAAATTTGTTTTGCAGAAGTTGGTTGCTACGTCTTGCTGATTGTTGCTCAGAGAACGCGATAGTGCGTCTGCTATAACATTTTGTGTGCCGGGAATGTGAACTATTGTAAAATTAAATTCCTGTAAATAAAGTTTCCATCTGCTTAATCTATCGTGCGTGAACTTAGCCGAAAGTAAAAATTGTATCGCTCTGTGGTCTGTGTAGACGGTGGTATGTCTGCCGTAAAGAAAGTGCCGAAATCTCGTAAAAGCCCATACAACACATAATGTTTCAAGTTCTGTAACAGAATAATTTCGTTCAGCAGGTGACAAAATGCGGCTTGCAAATGCGATGTTTTTGATTACTGTAGAACCATCTTCTTCTATTTCCTGAAAAATGTGTACGCCTAAAGCGGTATTAGAACTGTCGGTGGCAATGGAAAAATTTCTAGTAAGATCGGGGTGCGATAACAGTGGAGCATTCAACAGAGCATGTTTCAGGTTCATGAATTCAGAATGTGCTTGCTTATCCCAAGACCAAATACTGTTTTTACCTGTTAATTGGCATAATCTGGGTGTGTCTAAAGCAGTGTGATGAATAAATTTACGAAAAAAGTTAATTAAGCCCAAAAAACTGCGTAATTGTTTTTTCGTTGTAGGAATACTAATGTCACGTAGAGCTTGAAGTTTTTCCGGATCAGGTGCAATACCTTCTGCTGAAATTACGTGTCCAAGAAATTTTATAGAAGTTTTGCCAAAATGCGATTTACTAAGGTTAACTGTAAGTCCTTGTGCATGAAAAGTTTGTAACAGTTGTTCAAGAATCAGATTGTGTTCAGACCAGTTAGCTTCTGCGATAAGAATGTCGTCTACATACGTCGTAATTCTGTCCTTAAGTTCTGTCGGAAGTATTGTGTTCAAACCGCGAATAAAAGCTGCAGAAGAAATAGTTAAGCCGAACGGTAATTTGCAAAATTGATAACAGTCGCCGAAACAGAGAAAAGCTGTGTATTTTCTGCAGTTCGGATGAAGTTGAATTTGCCAAAATCCCGATTTCAAATCTAATGTAGAATAAATAGCAGTACCGTGAAATTTTTGTAGAAGTTCCTCTAGTGTCTGTGGTCGATCTGTTTCATTAATAATAATGTCATTAATGTGACGTGAATCAAGTACAAGGCGAAGTGAGCCATCTTTTTTCTTAACAATATGCAGCGGGTTTATGTATGGACTAACTGCCGGTTCTATAATTCCTTGGTCAAGCATATCCTGCAATTCCTTTTTTTTCTATGAATATACGGAATGGGATAATGCTTTGCTTTAAATGTGTCGTGCTGTTTGACTTGAAATTCATACATAAATCCGGACATAGTACCAGGAATGTTGTCAAAAACTGGAGCTTGCTGTAAAAGAATTTTGTGTAAGTGCGTTCGTTCGTCGTCTGTAGTTGCACTGCTTTGTCTAACTTTATCGGAAATCATTTGCATTACGTCGTAGTCAACTTCGTCTGAAGTATTATAGTTGTGTACGTACGTATCCGTGAACAATGTGGGATTACAGTCTATGTTACGTGTTGCGGAAATGACCTCTGTGCGGTTAATTGTTTGTTCTTCCGCACATAGTGAGTGCTGAAATTCTATAGCAAATTGTATATTTTCATCCTTTAACATTAAATAAGAATTCTGAAAATCAATAACTGCGTCGTGTTGTACCAGAAAATTCGTACCTAAAATAACGTCTGTTGTCAATAAAGGAACAATCCAAAAATTTGAGTGGAAAGTATGACCTCCAATACAAAATGATAAATGCGTCTGTAATTTAACGTCTACTCCTTTACTCGGTACTGCTCCCTTCACTTTTGTTTTGCCTAAAGGTAATGTCGGATAAGTATTCTCTTTGTTGCACTCGTGGAAAGTCTCCTCATTTATTACTGATATAGGTGATCCGGAATCGATTACTGCTGAGAATTTCGATGAACCAATTTTAATTTCGATAACAGGATGTGAAATAGTTTTCTGAACAACTGGTCTTTCCTGTAAAAGAGTGTCTCGTATGTCGTCAAAAGTAATTACATTTTCACGAACAACATTTTGCGTGTCTAAAGTAGTGCTTGTGTTATTAGAAGATGCGTCCTGTGCAGTATTTAGTCAGATTCTATCTGACGTGTTATTATTATTAGGAGGATTCTGTGGCATTTCTACTATTTGAACTGTTCTATTACTTCTTCCAGACGTGTTACGCTCTGGATGGTACGTACTGTCGGGTTCATTCAGGAGAATAGGTTCTCGTGCATAATTTTGCTGTTGGTATGACCGACTGTTGTCAGATGTTCGCTGAAAATTGTCCTCATTATTTTTACATCTGTCGTAATAGTCATTCCTATACGGTGCATTACGATAGGAATTGAAATACCGCCTTCTTTGTACGTAGTTGTTTCCTTGCTGCCGTACGTTACTATTTCTTGCATCAGGGACTATACGTGCACGCGGCGGAACATTAAAGCCTGGTTGACCTTGTGCATTCCATTGTTGGTTAGGTATGCTAACCGGCTGGTTTTGATGTTGTTGTTGTGAAATACCTCTATTGTTACTAAAGTGTGGTTCCTGTTGCTGAAAATTTTGACGATATTGATAATTAAAATTTTGGCTGTTATTAGAATTTTGGTAGTTGCCGTTCCTAAAGCGTCTGTTATCTTTCCTACTGAAATTACGTGTCTGATCATAATTGCTGTACTTTTGTTGACCTTGGTTATTATAAAAAAAGTTTTTGTTTACAAAAGAATAATCAGATTGCTGTACTTCCAAGAGCTGTAAAAGATCTCTGAACGCTGAAATATTTTCTTTTTGCTGACCTGTTAGAAGTGACACTCGTAATGACCGTGGTAATTTGGAAATGCATAATTGTATAAGTGCGGATTCACTGTACGGTTCACTCAGGTATTGGTTTTGTTGTACCATGTGCTCAAAAAATTGCGTCACACTGGGAAAATTTGAGTTCTCGTAATTCGGCAAACTAATTAACTGATCTTTAATTCCGCGCTGTGTCGTCTTCGACCAGTACGCTGATAGAAAAGCATTCTGAAACTCTTCTACCGAATAGCACTGTCTCGCGATCGGTCTCATACGAGTTGCCGGTTCGCCTTCCAAAAAACTGCAAATAAATTCAAGTTTATGCGTTACAGGCCAAGTCGGTGGAAGAGCAAAGCTAAATTGTTGAATCCAATCCAGTGGGTGAATCTGCGTTCTATCGTTTTTAAAAACCTTAAACTTTCTCACTGACAGAAAATGTTTGTAGTCGAAATTATCATCTCTGTGTCATGGAACATGTTCAGGATCGTAAGAGAATCTATTGAACTGTGGTTGATCGGAATCTAAGTCCCGTACTCTCTGTAGATTACCCAAATTATACGCGCTGCGTGAGTCCGACAAATGTTCATAAAGTGGCGTCTGTTGTATGTTATTATTAACTGAAATATTTTTTATCTGTGTTACCTCATGCTGTAAATCTGACAAATTTCTCCGCAATGAGTTATTAGCTGAACCGATCTCATTGACTGTCTGTTGTAAATTTTGAAATTCAGGTGTTTGGTTAAATGAAACCGGTGCAGTATCGTCTGATTTATTATCATTATTACTTTCAATAGCATCAATACGACTGGCTAATTCATCATATTTTTCAGTCAGTATTTTTGCCTGATCATCGGTTTTGGAATCGGACACATTAATCTGTTTTTGCAACTTACGTGTAGTTTCGCTCAGTTTTTTAACATCAGCTTTGATGACATCGCAATCCTGTGTTAGTTCCAATTGTTCGAATCTGTCTGTCACTGTTTGAATATTTACTGTGTGTGTATCTGTTTTTGATTTAAGATCAGAAATTTCATCCCGTAATTCCGCGTTCAACTGTTCTATGGTATTAATTTTGTCGGACACTGTAGTAATATTATTGTCTACATACGTCTTCGCTTTCGCGAACATTTTACGTTTGTCTTCTTGTCTTTGTGCAGTGATTGTTTCCATGACCTGACGTTTGACTTTATTTTGATCCTGAATAAATTTGCGGAAACGCGTATCACTGTTTTGTATGTGGTGACTAAATCGCTCGTCAATTTGAGTGTTCTGCTGCTCGAATTTCGCGTCTATCTTTGCGTCCATTGTGCGCGAAAGTTCTACCGTCATTGCTTTAAACTCGTCCCGTAATTGTGTAGCTTTTTCAGAGCATTGTTTAGCGACTCCGCTAATTTCGTCTCTGAGTGTTTCTGTTGCGGCTGTTTGCATTTCCCTTAATTCTTGCGCAACAGACTTAATTTCTTCGCTATTTTTTCGTGAACAAGCCTCAGTTTCCGCGCGCAACTGTTCCTTAGTGTCATGACACTGCGCGGCAACAGCTCTAATTTGTTCACTAAGCTGTCTGGAATTGATGTCTAATTTTTCATTCTGTTGTCTGACCTGTTCACTAAGTTTTTTGAGATTTTCGTCATTATTGTCAAGTTTTTCATTTAAGTGTTTGTTATCTTCCCTAAGTTGTCTAAAATCTTCACTTTGTTTTTCATTCTGTTGTTTGAAATTGTTGTCTATTTTCTCACTTTTCTGTTGTAGCAAACTTCTCATAATTCGTACCAAGTCAAAACTAGCGTTTATATTCTCTGTGCTGTTTAGTGGTGGATCTGGAATTGTCTCGTTTTCTGTAACCATTTGGTTATACTGAGATTTACAAAAAGGTTTGCCAGTCGAATTTACACTGTCAGTCACTATTTCGAGATTAAATGAATCCGTCGTACTTTGAATATCCTGGTTATTTTCATTGCAAAAATCTGTCTGTACGTCACTTGAATTTTCCGAATCGGGTGTGTTAAGCTGGGCAGCGCTCATTACAATAGAGCGTTCCGCGTCATCAATTGTCGTCAAGTTAACAGACGAGACAATTGAGTTCGTTTGTTCGTCATTAAGGTAAAAGTCATCACTAGTGGTTGGAACGCATTGATTGTCAGTGAAGGCAGGATTGTCATCACTACACTGCGTGTCACAATTACTATCGGCCACGCTGTTTAAGTCGGTAATTCCATTCAAAATACCTCGCGATACACTATTCACAGTCTTTCGCGGCATTTTTACAATAGTCACAAATATTCACAAAACAAATAAGCACAAATGCAAAAAGGCAACAAACAAATACAACAGGGCAACGAATTGCCGTTGACCTGTAGAAAGAAAGTCACAAGATTAGTAAAAGCGTTGCACCAAATCCTAATTATATCTAAGCAAATAAGAGCAGATATCTGTCTGTTCCTCAAAAGACTCTCAACGAAATACGATCCTGGACTGGGTGTCGCCAAGTGTAACCTCCCCACAAAAATTTTAAAAAAATGACAATATTATTTATGAATGCTAATGGACATTGCGCTAAGTGTAACCTCTCCACTGAAATTTTAAAGACAGAAATAATAAATGAATAGGAGCCAAACGTAACTTCCCTAGCAATTAAATTTAATGACAATAAAAATGAGAATCGCAATCTGACTCTGGTGTAAGCTCCCACAAAAATAATGAAAAACAATTCAGTGCTAATGAAATCTCAGTGATAATGATAATTCAATTAAACCGAAATATCGGTCTTTGGCCCTGTGCAAAAATCAAAATTAAATTCTTACCTCATTGTAACAGCTAGTCAAATTTCTGCTCTTATTCTTGCGCACGGCTTGGAGGAACTGCATTGCAAATAATAATATTCTTTTTTTTTGTAATTTAACTGAAACTTTTGTTTAAGGGAAATGGAACGAAATCGTTAGTTCAATTAAAAAAAAAAATTTTTTTTTGTAAAATGCTTTTGAAATCAAAATTATTATTGGGGCACTTGTTGGAGATTAATTACAATAAATAAACTTTACATTATCTGATGATTACCTTAATTAACAGTATACCTCATTCAGCATCTTGACCAGTGTTGCCGACAGACTACATCACTCAACCGTACTGGGCTGCTACTACTGACCGACTGCTCTGCATGACGACTACTAGCATACCGCTCGCAACTGAACTGAGCTACTGCTCGCAACGACTACTGACAGAGTACTGCACGACGACTACTAGCGTACTCCACGACGACTACTACTTTACTGCTGGACGCAACTGAACTGAGCTACTGCTCGAAACGACTACTGACAGAGTACTGCACGACGACTACTAGCGTACTCCACGACGACTACTACTGTACTGCTGGACGCAACTGAACTGAGCTACTGCTCGAAACGACTACTGACAGAGTACTACTGCACGCAACACTCGCGCGGTCAAGCGCAGACTAACTATGATTATAGGCTCTCTGGTCAAAGATTTTAACATGCCTCACCATCGCTGCTACGTTACATACGTGTTTCATAACCCTCCACTGGGGGGGCAAAAATTTGGCAGCGATGGTGAGTCATTTGGACTTGCCATCGCAAGAAATTTTTACAATTTACAGAATATTCAAATTTAGTACATAAATTAAATGTGGTGCACATGCACCGAGTACAAAATATATCAGACAAAGACAAAATATGAGTACAAAACATAGTTGTAAATCGGAAAACTGTATATACAACTTATTTGACAGATAACAGAGTGCACACGCACTGAAAAAAAAATCATACACACTGAAGTATTGAACATACAGAATGAGTACAAATCATATTGAAAAATGAGAAAAATGCACAGGCACTGAAGTTCAGTAGAAAACATATTAACACCTAACATAAGTGCACATGCACTGTAGTTCAGAACATATCATCAAAATAAAAAATGTATATACAATATAAAAGACAAGAGTGTACATATACTGTACTTCAGAACAAATCGAAAAATGTCTTTAGCATTTTCACAACAAATAAACATAATGGCAAAAAAAATCATATCGATAAGTGACACAAATGTACTCGCACTGGAGTTCAGCGAATCGAAAAAAATGTATAACCCATGAACATAAATAATGTTAGCAAAAAATGATTTTCACTATGTGACAAGAATTAGGATAGGAAAGGGAAGGATTGCATCATGGTTGTAGCACTTTAGATTGCACACAGCTGTTCTGAAAGTCCATATCTTCCCACAGAAGTACAACACCAAGTGACACAATTTGAAGTTCTTTTCCCATCAGAATTTATCAGTGTAGCCAAGACACTGAACTGTCGTAGTAATGTTCCATGTTCTCATTTTGGCAGTACACTAGGTACACCAAACAGTGGGACCATAATAACATCTTCATCGCTCACGGTGGTGGACAGCATGTCGTGTCAACACCACGCTCTTACAAGGCACACCAACGTAGAATTAGTGCAAAACCAAATATAGTGCTCCATGATCACTAGGATAAACAGGACAAATGGACATTGCAGTAATTCAGGGTAGTTAGTTCATAAGGTAAAGGACATTAAGTCACATAATATTGACAATTACAGTCTTCATTAGTAGTCTGCGGCATTCATAGCCCAGTTATTGAACATTTCTGTACCAAGTATGTAGTATTACAGAAAAATGTTCATTAATTGTTTTACATAGAATCAGTAGCCTTCTTTTCCTAGTTACAAAGCATTATTAAATAATCGCATTCTTTTCCAGTTACAAAGTATAGCATAGTTAATTAATCATTTGTCATTTCAATATAGTAATAATCATTAGCCTTCTCCTAATTACAAAGCATTATTAAACAGTCGCATTCTTTTCCAGTTACAAAGCATAATTAAGAATCATTAGCCTTCTTCTAATTACAAAGCATAGCATCATTTGTCATTTCAATATAGTAATAATCATTAGCCTTCTCCTAATTACAAAGTATAATTAAACAGTTGCATTCTTTTCCAGTTACAAAGCATAATTAAGAATAGCATAATTAATTAATCATTCCAATACAGTAAGAATCATTAGCCTTCTCCTAATTACAAAGCATTATTAAACAGTCGCATTCTTTTCCAGTTACAAAGCATAATTAAGAATCATTAGCCTTCTCCTAATTACAAAGCATTATTAAACAATCACATTCTTTTCCAGTTACAAAGCATAATTAAGAATCATTAGCCTTTTTCTAATTACAGTTAATTAATCATTTGTCATTCCAATATAGTAAGAATCATTAGCCTTCTCCTAATTACAAAGCATTTTCATTTCCAATTACAAAGCATAGCAGAATTAATTAATCATTTTCCAAGTGACATATTATTCATTGCCGTTCAGCATTACTCAGAACTTTCTCAAACTGGTATCACTATTTGGGACTGGTAATACATTTTTTTTTTGTTAGCAATGCATTGCGTTGGGATCGGTAATTAAATTGCTGAGGCATAACACTACTTGCTTTTGACCTATTGCTGCAAATGAGGATAGTTAACGTCATTCGTCATGAGTCAGCTGTAGCAAGGTTATGTAACAAGGCAGTATATGTGATCACATTTATAAATGATAAACAAAAATGGGTAAAAAATAGAAATGCAAGTACTAGAACACGTATAATAAGTAACAGGTTTAGTAAGTATCATGAAAAGCTTCTCCTGAAAAAAATACAAAATGGATTATTGACCTGAAAGAAGAAACGCACACTATGCTGAAAAGTAGTGAACTTCAAATTAACAAGTAGTGAAATGTGTATAAAATGTGTTCCATAGCTGTCCTTTCCAAAACTTTCCGTCATCCTACTATGCAATATAACACCTGCTGTCAAAACAAACTGCAACAAATACTTAAATAACTACATAGCATAAATACATAACTTCAACATTATCCTCATCTGTAAAGAAAAAACTTCATTATCAATCACTTCATTATCCATATTATCATAACTTCATTATTATCATCACCTGTAAAGAAAAACTTCATTATTCATAATACCATATCCTTCATCATTATTCGTCAGCATTCATTATCATCTGCAAAAAATCACTTCATTACTCATTACACAGCTATTCCTTATCTCTAGCATATTTCATCACTAAAACTAAGATGTGTAGTTCTGTCTGACAGCCTGCATCAATCACCTTGTATTCTGAAAGAAAAAATTAGTTAAGACTGCTATTCTACGATGAGTATAGTATATTCTTGTTAATGCTTGTTAATCCTGATCCATTTACTCTTCCTCATAAAGTTATTGCATCCTCTTTCGTTTATTCCGTAGGTGAAATTCCCATTTCTGTTGAATTTATTTCTTACACGCATCATTTCTTTCTGAAATTGATGAACAAAGATTAATGTCTTGCATTTAAATCATATACCCACTAAATAATGACTGGTTTATGGTAACATAATTAACCATACAGCATAACATGACAGAAAACGTAATATGTCAAAGACATTGACAGTGTTCAGATGCAAAAATGTACACAGAATAATACAATGCAGCAGCAAAAAATGTAAAACAGTCACGATGTTGAGATGTCATAAGGCAAAATATGTCAAAGTCGACTGGTGTGTGTTATATCTTAACTATTTCACAGTGCATACAAACAAAACTGGAATACAATCATACACACAAAAAAAATGGAAAATGTGCACGGTCTGATGTGTAACGACAAGAAAAGCGACCTGCTAACCTTACCTTGCCGGGCACTTGCCAAGAAAAAATACGATAATCATCAGTAATTAGTCATGTGAATATAATTGCATAAGTAAATGGCATCATAGTGTGTTGAATCATAAAGTGTCTTCATTCAATAAACGGTTTAATGTTTGAGATATGGTGGTTGCCTTTCGATTTTCTGGTTCTCAAAGTTTCGACGTGTACAACATTGGAGTGAGGGATGCTGCGAATCCGATATGGACCTGCGTATAAAAGTTCAAATTTACTGCACTTACCTTTTAATTTACTGGATAAATAGTGTGTACGTACTAATATTTTATGTCCAACGTGAAAGTCTCGGCGTCTACAAACCTGTTTTTGCTGTCTTCTCCGGCGCTCTGCGGCACGTTTGATGTTGTTCAGCGCAATGTCAATTATTTCGTGGTGTCTTAGTCGACGACATTTAGGGAAGTTTACTAATTCTTTAATTTTGTTTGGTGGTTCAACGTTTTTCAGTATAACAGACGGAGATAGCATAGTGGATTCATTTGGAATGGAATTAATTACGTCTTGGAATGAGAGTATGTGTGTATCCCAATCAATATGTCTTTTGTGGCAGTATATTCGGCACAGCTTACCAATTTCTTTCATTAATCTTTCACAGAGGTTCGAAGAAGCATGGTACTTGGATATATAGATCGGAGAAATGTTTCTGGCTCGTAACATGCGTGTCCATACGCTATTACGAAATTGAGATCCATTGTCAGAAATTACTTTCATCACATGCCCTACATGAAATAGAAAATGTTTTACAAATGCTTTCGAAACAGTTTTAGCAGTAGCTTTGCGTAACGGAGTGAAAGTAACAAATTTTGAAGTGAGCTCAACAGCGACAAAGATGTAGCAAAAACCTCTGTTAGCTCTGGGAATCGGACCAAAAATATCTACAGCGGCCATATGTCTTAATTTAACAGGTACAATGGGATATAAAGGAGGAATATGTGAAGTGGTGTCTGATTTAGCTTTCTGGCAAATTTTACAAGACGCTAAAACTCGTCGTATACGTTTCTCCATGTTGGTAAAATAACAGTTCTGTCTCAGTATAAGAAAACATTTTCGTGCTCCGTAATGTGCGTAACTTAAATGAGTGTACCAAATTAATTTGTTAACCAGTTCGTCAGGAATGCATAATAACCAATTGTTACTGTCAGGATGAGAGCGGCGAAACAGAATGTCATTGCGCACAGTGTAATGGTTTCTAATCGTAACATTATTCTTATCTTGCCAAAGGTGTTTAATTTCTTTCCACACGTTGTCTTTATTTTGTTCTTGTGCTATGTCCTGTAATGACGATGAAATAAAGTTTTCAAATGCAACTTGCTGAATGTACATGACACTGAAATTTGTTTTGCAGAAGTTGGTTGCTACGTCTTGCTGATTGTTCCTCAGAGAACGCGATAGTGCGTCTGCTATAACATTTTGTGTGCCGGGAATGTGAACTATTGTAAAATTAAATTCCTGTAAATAAAGTTTCCATCTGCTTAATCTATCGTGCGTGAATTTAGCCGAAAGTAAAAATTGTATCGCTCTGTGGTCTGTGTAGACGGTGGTATGTCTGCCGTAAAGAAAGTGCCGAAATCTCGTAAAAGCCCATACAACACATAATGTTTCAAGTTCTGTAACAGAATAATTTCGTTCAGCAGGTGACAAAATGCGGCTTGCAAATGCGATGTTTTTGATTACTGTAGAACCATCTTCTTCTATTTCCTGAAAAATGTGTACGCCTAAAGCGGTATTAGAACTGTCGGTGGCAATGGAAAAATTTCTAGTAAGATCGGGGTGCGATAACAGTGGAGCATTCAACAGAGCATGTTTCAGGTTCATGAATTCAGAATGTGCTTGCTTATCCCAAGACCAAATACTGTTTTTACCTGTTAATTGGCATAATCTGGGTGTGTCTAAAGCAGAGTGATGAATAAATTTACGAAAAAAGTTAATTAAGCCCAAAAAACTGCGTAATTGTTTTTTCGTTGTAGGAATACTAATGTCACGTAGAGCTTGAAGTTTTTCCGGATCAGGTGCAATACCTTCTGCTGAAATTACGTGTCCAAGAAATTTTATAGAAGTTTTGCCAAAATGCGATTTACTAAGGTTAACTGTAAGTCCTTGTGCATGAAAAGTTTGTAACAGTTGTTCAAGAATCAGATTGTGTTCAGACCAGTTAGCTTCTGCGATAAGAATGTCGTCTACATACGTCGTAATTCTGTCCTTAAGTTCTGTCGGAAGTATTGTGTTCAAACCGCGAATAAAAGCTGCAGAAGAAATAGTTAAGCCGAACGGTAATTTGCAAAATTGATAACAGTCGCCGAAACAGAGAAAAGCTGTGTATTTTCTGCAGTTCGGATGAAGTTGAATTTGCCAAAATCCCGATTTCAAATCTAATGTAGAATAAATAGCAGTACCGTGAAATTTTTGTAGAAGTTCCTCTAGTGTCTGTGGTCGATCTGTTTCATTAATAATAATGTCATTAATGTGACGTGAATCAAGTACAAGGCGAAGTGAGCCATCTTTTTTCTTAACAATATGCAGCGGGTTTATGTATGGACTAACTGCCGGTTCTATAATTCCTTGGTCAAGCATATCCTGCAATTCCTTTTTAACCTGTTCTCTATGAATATACGGAATGGGATAATGCTTTGCTTTAAATGTGTCGTGCTGTTTGACTTGAAATTCATACATAAATCCGGACATAGTACCAGGAATGTTGTCAAAAACTGGAGCTTGCTGTAAAAGAATTTTGTGTAAGTGCGTTCGTTCGTCGTCTGTAGTTGCACTGCTTTGTCTAACTTTATCGGAAATCATTTGCATTACGTCGTAGTCAACTTCGTCTGGAGTATTATAGTTGTGTACGTACGTATCTGTGAACAATGTGGGATTACAGTCTATGTTACGTGTTGCGGAAATGACCTCTGTGCGGTTAATTGTTTGTTCTTCCGCACATAGTGAGTGCTGAAATTCTATAGCAAATTGTATATTTTCATCCTTTAACATTAAATAAGAATTCTGAAAATCAATAACTGCGTCGTGTTGTACCAGAAAATTCGTACCTAAAATAACGTCTGTTGTCAATAAAGGAACAATCCAAAACTTTGAGTGGAAAGTATGACCTCCAATACAAAATGATAAATGCGTCTGTAATTTAACGTCTACTCCTTTACTCGGTACTGCTCCCTTCACTTTTGTTTTGCCTAAAGGTAATGTCGGATAAGTATTCTCTTTGTTGCACTCGTTGAAAGTCTCCTCATTTATTACTGATATAGGTGATCCGGAATCGATTACTGCTGAGAATTTCGATGAACCAATTTTAATTTCGATAACAGGATGTGAAATAGTTTTCTGAACAACTGGTCTTTCCTGTAAAAGAGTGTCTCGTATGTCGTCAAAAGTAATTACATTTTCACGAACAACATTTTGCGTGTCTAAAGTAGTGCTTGTGTTATTAGAAGATGCATCCTGTGCAGTATTTAGTCAGATTCTATCTGACGTGTTATTATTATTAGGAGGATTCTGTGGCATTTCTACTATTTGAACTGTTCTATTACTTCTTCCAGACGTGTTACGCTCTGGATGGTACCTACTGTCGGGTTCATTCATGAGAATAGGTTCTCGTGCATAATTTTGCTGTTGGTATGACCGACTGTTGTCAGATGTACGCTGAAAATTGTCCTCATTATTTTTACGTCTGTCGTAATAGTCATTCCTATACGGTGCATTACGATAGGAATTGAAATACCGCCTTCTTTGTACGTAGTTGTTTCCTTGCTGCCGTACGTTACTATTTCTTGCATCAGGGACTATACGTGCACGCGGCGGAACATTAAAGCCTGGTTGACCTTGTGCATTCCATTGTTGGTTAGGGATGCTAACCGGCTGGTTTTGATGTTGTTGTTGTGAAATACCTCTATTGTTACTAAAGTGTGGTTCCTGTTGCTGAAAATTTTGACGATATTGATAATTAAAATTTTGGCTGTTATTAGAATTTTGGTAGTTGCCGTTCCTAAAGCGTCTGTTATCTTTCCTACTGAAATTGCGTGTCTGATGATAATTGCTGTACTTTTGTTGACCTTGGTTATTATAAGAAAAGTTTTTGTTTACAAAAGAATAATCAGATTGCTGTACTTCCAAGAGCTGTAAAAGATCTCTGAACGCTGAAATATTTTCTTTTTGCTGACCTGTTAGAAGTGACACTCGTAATGACCGTGGTAATTTGGAAATGCATAATTGTATAAGTGCGGATTCACTGTACGGTTCACTCAGGTATTGGTTTTGTTGTACCATGTGCTCAAAAAATTGCGTCACACTGGGAAAATTTGAGTTCTCGTAATTCGGCAAACTAATTAACTGATCTTTAATTCCGCGCTGTGTCGTCTTCGACCAGTACGCTGATAGAAAAGCATTCTGAAACTCTTCTACCGAATAGCACTGTCTCGCGATCGGTCTCATACGAGTTGCCGGTTCGCCTTCCAAAAAACTGCAAATAAATTCAAGTTTATGCGTTACAGGCCAAGTCGGTGGAAGAGCAAAGCTAAATTGTTGAATCCAATCCAGTGGGTGAATCTGCGTTCTATCGTTTTTAAAAACCTTAAACTTTCTCACTGACAGAAAATGTTTGTAGTCGAAATTATCGTCTCTGTGTCATGGAACATGTTCAGGATCGTAAGAGAATCTATTGAACTGTGGTTGATCGGAATCTAAGTCCCGTACTCTCTGTAGATTACCCAAATTATACGCGTTGCGTGAGTCCGACAAATGTTCATAAAGTGGCGTCTGTTGTATGTTATTATTAACTGAAATATTTTTTATCTGTGTTACCTCATGCTGTAAATCTGACAAATTTCTCCGCAATGAGTTATTAGCTGAACCGATCTCATTGACTGTCTGTTGTAAATTTTGAAATTCAGGTGTTTGGTTAAATGAAACCGGTGCAGTATCGTCTGATTTATTATCATTATTACTTTCAATAGCATCAATACGACTGGCTAATTCATCATATTTTTCAGTCAGTATTTTTGCCTGATCATCGGTTTTGGAATCGGACGCATTAATCTGTTTTTGCAACTTACGTGTAGTTTCGCTCAGTTTTTTAACATCAGCTTTGATGACATCGCAATCCTGTGTTAGTTCCAATTGTTCGAATCTGTCTGTCACTGTTTGAATATTTACTGTGTGTGTATCTGTTTTTGATTTAAGATCAGAAATTTCATCCCGTAATTCCGCGTTCAACTGTTCTATGGTATTAATTTTGTCGGACACTGTAGTAATATTATTGTCTACATACGTCTTCGCTTTCGCGAACATTTTACGTTTGTCTTCTTGTCTTTGTGCAGTGATTGTTTCCATGACCTGACGTTTGACTTTATTTTGATCCTGAATAAATTTGCGGAAACGCGTATCACTGTTTTGTATGTGGTGACTAAATCGCTCGTCAATTTGAGTGTTCTGCTGCTCGAATTTCGCGTCTATCTTTGCGTCCATTGTGCGCGAAAGTTCTACCGTCATTGCTTTAAACTCGTCCCGTAATTGTGTAGCTTTTTCAGAGCATTGTTTAGCGACTCCGCTAATTTCGTCTCTGAGTGTTTCTGTTGCGGCTGTTTGCATTTCCCTTAATTCTTGCGCAACAGACTTAATTTCTTCGCTATTTTTTCGTGAACAAGCCTCAGTTTCCGCGCGCAACTGTTCCTTAGTGTCATGACACTGCGCGGCAACAGCTCTAATTTGTTCACTAAGCTGTCTGGAATTGATGTCTAATTTTTCATTCTGTTGTCTGACCTGTTCACTAAGTTGTTTGAGATTTTCGTCATTATTGTCAAGTTTTTCATTTAAGTGTTTGTTATCTTCCCTAAGTTGTCTAAAATCTTCACTTTGTTTTTCATTCTGTTGTTTGAAATTGTTGTCTATTTTCTCACTTTGCTGTTGTAGCAAACTTCTCATAATTCGTACCAAGTCAAAACTAGCGTTTATATTCTCTGTGCTGTTTAGTGGTGGATCTGGAATTGTCTCGTTTTCTGTAACCATTTGGTTATACTGAGATTTACAAAAAGGTTTGCCAGTCGAATTTACACTGTCAGTCACTATTTCGAGATTAAATGAATCCGTCGTACTTTGAATATCCTGGTTATTTTCATTGCAAAAATCTGTCTGTACGTCACTTGAATTTTCCGAATCGGGTGTGTTAAGCTGGGCAGCGCTCATTACAATAGAGCGTTCCGCGTCATCAATTGTCGTCAAGTTAACAGACGAGACAATTGAGTTCGTTTGTTCGTCATTAAGGTAAAAGTCATCACTAGTGGTTGGAACGCATTGATTGTCAGTGAAGGCAGGATTGTCATCACTACACTGCGTGTCAGAATTACTATCGGTCACGCTGTTTAAGTCGGTAATTCCATTCAAAATACCTCGCGATACACTATTCACAGTCTTTCGCGGTATTTTTACAATAGTCACAAATATTCACAAAACAAATAAGCACAAATGCAAAAAGGCAACAAACAAATACAACAGAGCAACGAATTGCCGTTGACCTGTAGAAAGAAAGTCACAAGATTAGTAAAAGTGTTGCGCCAAATCCTAATTATATCTAAGCAAATAAGAGCAGATATCTGACTGTTCCTCAAAAGACTCTCAACGAAATACGATCCTGGACTGGGTGTCGCCAAGTGTAACCTCCCCACAAAAATTTAAAAAAATGACAATATTATTTATGAATGCTAATGGACATTGCGCTAAGTGTAACCTCTCCACTGAAATTTTAAAGACAGAAATAATAAATGAATAGGAGCCAAACGTAACTTCCCTAGCAATTAAATTTAATGACAATAAAAATGAGAATCGCAATCTGACTCTGGTGTAAGCTCCCACAAAAATAATGAAAAACAATTCAGTGCTAATGAAATCTCAGTGATAATGATAATTCAATTAAACCGAAATATCGGTCTTTGGCCCTGTGCAAAAATCAAAATTAAATTCTTACCTCATTGTAACAGCTAGTCAAATTTCTGCTCTTATTCTTGCGCACGGCTTGGAGGAACTGCATTGCAAATAATAATATTCTTTTTTTTTGTAATTTAACTGAAACTTTTGTTTAAGGGAAATGGAACGAAATCGTTAGTTCAATTAAATAAAAAAAATTTTTTTTTGTAAAATGCTTTTGAAATCAAAATTATTATTGGGGCACTTGTTGGAGATTAATTACAATAAATAAACTTTACATTATCTGATGATTACCTTAATTAACAGTATACCTCATTCAGCATCTTGACCAGTGTTGCCGACAGACTACATCACTCAACCGCACTGGGCTGCTACTACTGACCGACTGCTCTGCATGACGACTACTAGCGTACCGCTCGCAACTGAACTGAGCTACTGCTCGCAACGACTACTGACAGAGTACTGCACGACGACTACTAGCGTACTCCACGACGACTACTACTGTACTGCTGGACGCAACTGAACTGAGCTACTGCTCGAAACGACTACTGACAGAGTACTGCACGACGACTACTAGCGTACTCCACGACGACTACTACTGTACTGCTGGACGCAACTGAACTGAGCTACTCCTCGAAACGACTACTGACAGAGTACTACTGCACGCAACACTCGCGCGGTCAAGCGCAGACTAACTATGATTATAGGCTCTCTGGTCAAAGATTTTAACATGCCTCACCATCGCTGCTACGTTACATACGTGTTTCACTCTTGATTTTTATATTCCACTAGTAGTACTACCCTTTTTTGTGCTACATCAAAGATCTTAGTGCAAGAAATATGACGAAATATTTGATTAAATTTCTTCGTCAAAGAAATTCAATAGTGTAATACCGGCCACAGGCAGCGTCTGCTGCGATTGAGCACATCGCAAGCCCCGCCTGCAGCCGGGCCACCTGGCGTCCCGTGTCCTTATGACCTTGAGCTCGCTGCTGCGGCACAGTGCCAGCTGCCGCGCTGCCCCATTTGCGTGACTGCGCTCCTGCGCTCCTTGCAGCAGATTGCTGGCCGCGCTGCAATACTAACTACTGCGGCAGATTTTCCAAGGCTCTCCGCGAGCGACACATCAACAATCACTTCTAGCTCTGTGGCCAGCCTCTTTTCTCCCATATTCTTTGACACTTATTCCGTATTCTCCTGTTTGTTCTCATGTACTTCCATAAGCAAAGCACTGTGAACTCCCGCCGGGGGTTCGAGTCCTGCCTCGGGCATGGCTGTGTGTGTTGTTGTTAGCGTAAGTTAGTTTAAGTAGTGTGTAAGTCTAGGGACCTTGTGCTGCGTCAAAACGCACGGGGTACGTTCGCCCTTACTGGTGCTGAGCGTCCTGCGTGATAAATCAATGATAACACCTGGTGGTCACGATAATACACGTGTATGATGTGGTAAAACCAAAATCAAATTGTGTTCTAGATGATATGAGAGCGTCTACGGAATAGCAGGTGGCGAGCATGCGCGACTGCAGCGATATACCATAACGCCCTCGCTGCGTCCTGTGATGCCGCCTGAGCGACGCGCAGCAGCCGGCCGCTATTGCGAAGAATCGACAGCATCGATGATTATTACACTAATTGTTAAAAGTTGGCGTGGCGTTGCGTGTTTGTTCGTTTTAAATGGTTCCTATTGTACAACGAAAAGGGTTAGTTAGTTCCCAGATAGACCTCTCACCGACCAAGTGGTGGTAGTGGTGTATATCAGGTCTGATCTTACAGCGTTTAACTGCGTGGTGTAGTGAGGCTACTCAGTTGCCACCTAAGTCTTGGGAGAGGGCACGGAATTTTCTCGATTATAGTTGTGGGAACAGTTTCGTTCGTAAAATTTGCTGGGGTTAGTCCCGCGTGAGCCTGATTTAATTGAGAGATTGATTTGTTGGGTGCTGAGTTTTGCGGAATCGTTGTGACCGATACCCCGTCTGCATTGTATATTGAGTGGTCGCGACGCGCCCAGAGGTAATTAGGTTGCTTGTCGTTTTTATTGAGGTGGTTTGAGTATTGTGCTTGTGTGTATCGAGAAGGGAAGACTCGAACACGTGTTGGTAGTTGTATTTTCAAGACCGCTAGCTTGCAGCAGACAGCGAATTGACTCATAGAACGACGAACTGTTTCACTATACGGTGATGGTGTGCACGTATCACTGAGTAGACAAGCGATAGTAAATTGAAGGAACCATTTAACGAGCTACACGTAGCTAAACCAAAACTTGATTCATCTAGGTGAGAAGTGGCCGATTTAAATCTTAGGCTAGGCGCAAATTGAGAAGCGTATAGCACGTGTGACGTGTGACTGGACTACAGCGCGACACGCACGTGCCGCACGGGTCGCGCGGGTCCAGCGCATATTGCGACGCATACACCAAGCTTCGCACGCGCCGACTGGCGACGCTCTGCGCTGACTGAACCGAAGCGCGCGACTTGCTGCCCCTCTTCTTAGGCGGAGATGCGTTGGTCAATGATCGCCAGTTTCTCCCCAACCCCCTGTACTATTTCACTAGTCAATCTTATCTTTCTCAAACGACTTTACAGAAACTATTCTCTGAAAATATTTGATTTTTGCCTTACTTGTAGCGTTATATGTCAGCTTCGTGATGAAGTGCCCATCACCTCGCTAATGACCATTCTTATTGTGATGTACACATTTTAGTGAGACACTACGCAAAACTCAAAAAGTTTGCAACGAAAATTAGGGGTCGCTATGATTTTGCGTTTGGTGCGTGTTACACCATATGTTGCTGCGTATGAAATTCAGCTAACATGCTGAATTTTTGTTTAGACTTGGGAGGAGATCTCTATCTGCCTCTGATCTCGAGTAAATGGATCCCATGTAGCGCGCTCACTTCCGATCTCACGCCCGCGAGAATGAAATACTCGCAACATCTCTCGTATCTCCTAAACCGCTCGAGACATCGAAACGAAAGTTTGGCGAATGATAGCACACAAGGAGGAGAGTTTTTTTGCCAATTATTAAACACACGGAACTTTCTTATCTATGGCGATATATCACTACTTATACTTCTTTTTTTATTTATTTCACTCCAGTGACTGTAATTTTTTTAAGAGTTGTCGACAGCTAGCGAAACAAGAGCTTCCTAGTATGAAAATAAACACGAAATTTCTTCTTTTATGTTACTGCAAACCGATACTACGAGGTTTTTTCGTAAGCTATTGAGCTCTGTGATTGCCAATTACTTGTTTAATGAGGCCCTCCGTTTCGGAATTCTGTCTCAATAGCTGATGTGAGATGAGTTTGGCAAATTACATTGTGACAAAGGAAGTACAATTAAACCAGTCACCAAGAGAAATGTGGCCTTTACTCATAAATCGTGATGCTTCTTCGAATGAGAAAAGATTAACAACTCACACAAAAACAGATTGGCAATTCTGTTGGAATTTTGATGGAATCCCCGTAACCCATCGTATTTTTAACATTGAGCGACTGGAATGGAAACTTGCCAAAGGATTTTATTCCTTCTCTTGATCTGAGCAGTATTAAAATAATGTCCGCACCTAGTGGTCGTGCGGTAGCGTTCTCGCTTCCCACGCCCGGGTTCCCGGGTTCGATTCCCGGCGGGGTCAGGGATTTTCTCTGCCTCGTGATGACTGGGTGTTGTGTGCTGTCCTTAGGTTAGTTAGGTTTAACTGAGAAGTCTGCTTTCCGCAGCGCTGCGGCGAGGACGTCTTGTTTACGTCCCGTCCGCGCGGTCGCGAGTGCCCGTAGTTGTTTACTACTTCGTCGCCGCTAGTTTAGAGTCCATCACTACGGACGCAACATGGCACATTCATACAGAGAAACCACCATCTAGATCAGTTTTCAACCCGATCATGCACGACCGCGAGCTTTTGAAGTGGACGACGTTAAAATTGACCCGCGAGACATAATTGGTATCCATCTCTCTATCACGAGCAGTGTTGTCTACGTCAAGCTAGTAAGTGACGAGGTGTGCAACAGAATCGTGAGCGCACATGCGAACGATCTTAAATTCAAACATTCTGATGGCCATATTGGGGCGGTCTCTATCGATCACGCGGGGCTTGGCCTCCGTACGATACGCGTCTTCGAACTCCCTTTCGAAGTACCACCGGACGTAGTCACCGCGGCTTTCCAGCCCTACGGCAGAGTGATCAGCCATATGGCCGAAAAATGGCCCACCTTTACAACGTACCCCGTTCTTAACGGGGTACGACAGATTAAAATTGAACTGACCAAACATGTTTCGTCATATCTTGTCATCGGCGGATGTAGGGCGATCATTATGTATGACGGTCAGCCACGCACTTGCTCTGGTTGTGGCCAAGTAGGGCACGTCCGGTCGGATTGTCTCTGACGACGGCTTACTCAAATCCCGACAGGTGAATCTATGACTCCTCCTACGGTGACGACCCTTCCTCTCAATTACGCCGAAGTTACACGGGCAGCAACTCTTTCCGATGCTGATGACAGTAGTCCGATAGTCGCCCCCGATGGAGAGACCAAAATGGCTTCTGCAGTACAGGATCCGGCCTCTACAACGGCGCCCCCACCTGAAGATAATCACCGATCGACCTTGCAAGAAGGCGTGGATGCCAGAATGGACATTGACCCACGGGTTGTGCCGACAGCGGCTTTTCTTCCAGACACCGGAGCAGCTGACGAAATCCACCCACATTCAGATACTGAAACACACGTCCGTAAACAGCGTTCCCCGCGGAAACACAAGAGACGGCGGCGTGCTCCATCGGACGAGTGTTTGCAGCGATCGTCTGACATGGACTATGGAAATTCCGACGACGGTACCGGCGGTACAGAGGCCGCTGTAACTTCAAACTCAACAGATCGCCGTGGTGACGGCTTCAGCCCCTCAGACCCCACAGCACAGCAGGATCACAAGCAGACATCCGCTGCCGATTCCCAGCCAGCAGAGCCGATGGAGTCAGCGCCGAGTGCCGCAGCAGCCACTAACAGCCACCAACAGCCGATGGTGTTTCACGGCGACTGGGCGGACGACTGTGAGGAACACTCCTTGCCCATCGTGTCGGACGACGCGGGGGGAAATTTACCCCACCAGTGTTGATCCTTTCCCGCCGTCAGTTACAGTGACGAGACAGCCTTACCAGGGTATTGATGGCCAACACGGATGCTGTGGATAGACCTCAAACTTATCGCGTTGCAACTATAAACATTAACACTATACGGACGCGCGCTAAGTTATCCTTGCTTCAGGATATGTTGAACTCTGCTTCCATCGACATAGCCCTTCTCCAGGAAGTGTACGTCGACGACTTCCCAGGCATGTACGGTTACGATGCTTGCGTCTCTCCAGCTTCCCCAACAGGCAGCGGTGTCGCTGTACTTCTTCGGGAAGGGATAGTGGCGGACGATATCCTGTTTCTGCCTGGGGCAAGAGGAATGGCACTCACAGTACTGGGGGTCCGCCTTATCAATATCTACGCACCTTCCGGGACGGACAAACGTCGCGAACGTTCACGATTCTTTGCGGAAGACGTCGCCCCGCTCTTCCAAGGCCGCCACGACCACCTGGTGTTTGGAGGTGACTACAATTGCGCACTGGCGCCCAGAGATCAACTCCCACGACATAATCCGTGCCCGGAACTCGGGACGCTAATTCGAGACCTGCAGATGGTGGACACTTGGGAACATCTTCACGGCCACCGACCGGGATTCACGCACTTCACAAGTCACTCTTCCAGTCGTATCGATCGGATTTATGTCTCACGCTCTCTCGCCGCTGGAACACAGGATGCGGAACTGTGGCCTGCAGCATTCTCGGACCACTCAGCTTACATTTGTGCCGTCACCCTGCGGCGGCAACAAGTGTGGAGAAGCCGCAGCCCGTGGAAATTAAACATCGCTCACCTGTCGTACCCGGATTGCCGCCAAGCCGTTGAGGATACGTGGCATTCGTGTGAAAATCGCCTCCGTGCATATCCCACAACGATCCGCTGGTGGTTGGACTGCGCCAAACCGGCACTGAGGCGAACGTTGATAACCTACGGTCGTGACCACGCTACCTGGCGAAGACATACACTCGACTTTTACTTCCGGGTCCTGCGCGACTGCGATGCTATGGCGCCGTCTCCGGAACGACAAACGGCGGTCCACCGTGCTAAGGCTCAGATCCTCGCTCATATGCGACGCCACCTAGAGGGGGTAGTCATCCGCTCGAGGACGCAGGATCGGATACCGAGCGAACGCCCGTCAATGTTCCACGTCCTTCGTGAACGTAAACGACGCCAACGAGCGCTGATACGCTTCATCGACACGGGGGACGGTCATCGCCTCACCACGCAACAAGACATAAACACAGCGTTCTACAATCATTATTCCCAACTCTATTCCGCTCAGACCCCTGATCCGACAGCACTGGAGGACGTCTCTCAGACGATTTACGGCACCGTCACCCCGGCAATGGAAGCGGCCTTGATGGAAGAAATTACAGAAGAAGAAGTGATCGACGCCTTTCGAAAAGGTGCTGTCAACAAGTCTCCGGGTCCTGATGGCCTCCCCTTGGAATTTTACCGGACTTTTCAATATTTATTAGCCTCCCGATGGACGGACATCTGTCGCGAACTCCTATCCCCGGACGTGCCGCTCCCTGCGGCCCTTGTGGAAGGAATGATTATTCCTATTCACAAACCGTCCGGTGGCTCACGACTGCAGGACTACCGCCCGTTGACGCTATTGAACTGCGACTTTAAGATCTTTTCTCGACTGTTGGCGGCGCGGATACGCCAGACCCTACGAAATGTTATCTCACCCGATCAAACGTCATTAGGAGGCGACAATAATATTCAAACAGCACTCAGTGAATATCGTGACTTGATCTCACTGGCGAGGGCAGTCGTCTGAAGGGTGCACTGGCGGCAATCGATTTTAGTCAAGCTTTCGACCGAGTGGACCACAACTATTTGGAAGCGGTCATCCAACATATGCGGTACCCACAGCCATTCGTCACTGTCGTCATGCGACTCCTCCGTGGCGCGACGTCCAAGGTGATCGTCAACGGCCGACCTTCGCAGCCCCTCACCATTTCTCGATCGATACGCCAAGGGTGCCCTCTGTCCACTTTACTTTACGCTGTGGCCATGGAACCTCTCCTCTGCGGCCTGCGCCAACGACTAACGGGTATGACGTTACGAGGCCACACTTTCCGGTGTAAAGCGTACGCTGACGACCTGGTGATTGTCATCCGCCACGGTGACGACACCGCTAGCGCACTAAATTGGATAACGAAATATGGCATGGCCGCTGGTAGTCGTATCAACGTCGCAAAATCGGTGGCGATGAACATCGGGGTCGGATTGTCTGAGAACAGTGTCACCCCCTTACAGCTCAGAGATAGTTTGAAATGTCTCGGCATTGACTTTACAGACGATATACGACGGACCGCTGCTCACAACTTTCGACGGCTTTTACGGAATGTTCGGACTGGAATTGCCAACAACTGCCTACGAGCCCTGGATATCGTCCAACGGACCCAGTATGTTAACTCACATTTAGCGTCACGCATTCCGCACATCGCCCAGATATTACCTATACCGGTGATGTTAGCACGCCGTATACATGCGGCTTTTGGGTCCTTCGTGAGTTCAGGAATGCTTTTCAAGATCAAATATGAGACTCTCACCCTTCCTCCGGATCGGGGAGGGCTTGGCCTTTATCACGTTTATGACAGAGCGGTCGCCCTATTTGTGAGCACATTAGTCAAACTACGGCACCGCCGTCCGGACAGTCTGACCAGTTTGTTAATAGAAGAACTAGCACCGCCCTCCCTGTTGCCGCCTGTGCCGATACACCACGTCCCCTCCTCGCTCTTCTACATCGGTGTCTTTTACCTCGAACTCAGTTACGTTCGACTTGCCTTACCAGCGACTCAACTGGCGACGGCAAAGACGGTTTATAGGGTCCTACAACGTGGACGACCCGATAACGTCGTGGAGAGTAAGCACCCGAACGTCAACTGGCGAGTAGTGTGGAGGACAATTCACCACGTAACACTGGACACTGACGTCACGGTGATGTGGTATATCACTGTCAACGGTAAGCAGGTGACCAGATCAAGGCTACATGCGATCCACATGGTGGACTCACCCACGTGCACGTACTGTGGCGTTCAAGACGACGATGAACACCGTCTTAGCTGTGGCGAGTCTACGGCAGTGTGGCACTTAGTGAGGCAAATGTCAGCATACTTCCTTCGGGTAACGCCGAATCATATCGACCCCAAGACTATCTTATTCCCGGATGAAACGTATTACCCACGCACTAAAGCTAATGCAATGACGTGGCTTCGTGGACATGCAGTGCATTATTTGTTTCAAGACGGCACTAAGGACACTTTAGACTTTTGGAACTATTTGCAGGAACAACATTGCAAGATCCTCCGTAACCCTAAGTATCGACAATATTTTTCCAATTTTTTGTGGAGTGCGTTCCACGACCCTCCACGTAGCTGGAACATCACGGGTAAGAGAAGCTAAAATTACCATACGATGATAGAACACTACACGGTACGACGTGGGATCTACTTTCATCATTACGAGAAGTCATACCTGGATGATACAGCAGATGGAGAGTTTCGTTGTGAACCCTCACACTCTGTAGCAGTATTTGCCCCATTTCCTCTTTTTGTCCCCGGTGCGAAAAGGTCTTCGCAGTTTTAGTTTCCCCATCCGGTGCAAGATGTAGCACTGGTTAATGGTGGTATGGATTCCACCCTTCAGTTTTGTTTCATGGTTTCCTTCGCCCCGCACTTTGTTCTCTTTCTTTATGCCTTTTTCTACAACTATTAGCATGGTTTTAGTTATGTGCGTCCCCAACTCGACGCAAAGAGTGCACTTACTAGTTTTCAGTTCCTTACTGTTAAAAAAAAAATGAAAAAAAAATAAATAAATTAAAAAAAAAAAATTCAAAATAAATAAATGAATAAATAAAATTAAAAAATAAAACACAATAATACACCAACTGCATCCTTTGTACCACTTCACATCCCCAGGATGGGAGGGGGGAGACATCGTGGACAGGCCTCGGGTCGCGACCCCTGCCCACCTTGCCTCCTCCAGCCCACTACCTGATAAAAAAAAAAAAAAAAAAAAAAAAAGTAGTTCTAAGTTCTAGGGGACTGATGACCATAGATGTTAAGTCCCATAGTGCTCAGAGGCATTTGAACCATTTTTAAAATAATGACGAGCGTTCCTTCAGGCGGAATGATAGGCACATGCCTGTTTACTCACCTAGGGCTTGCCAAACTGACAATGCGTGATCGCAAATAAAATAGTTGTTATTGAGAAAAATAAACAATTGATCTGTCGCACAACACAATGGTGAGTGTATTGTCACCAGCGAAGGATAATGCGCGCGACAGGAATGCACAAGCTAGCCATGTGTGCCTTGTGAGAAAGAGTTCGAAAAACATTGTCATGAAAGTAGATCTGCCTTTGTCAGCAGCACATTTCAACAAATTAAATATATCTAATCATAACACTCTTTTAGGATATTCCTACTTTCGTAATAATACCGACCATTTTCTTCATTTGTGTAGCCTGTTGTTGTATAATTAATTTATTAATGCTGATAATGTCCATGCAACAATTGAAATGCTTTTTCTCATCACGGCGAACCAATCAAAACATTATTATTTGTGACTGCTTTTCGACTGTTTCTAGCTTGCAGTGGAAATATGTTGCTCACATGCATGTAGTACAGTGTGTCGTATTACATTATTACATCCATATCAGAGTAATCACAGTGAAACTTCTATACTTCAGATCTTGGACGCTTTTTACCAGATGCACAAAGGGATCACACCTGTGGAGATTATCCCTTTCTAAATTTTTGTAACAGATCGTAAAAATACGCTAGCTTACTAGGCAGTGAGAAGATAACCTTGCTTTACTTTCCTGCCTTGATTGTTAATCACATGATTTTATAATATTCCTTGCTTCCTTATTCACTACCCTCTGTCCCTTCCTGCGATCTGAAAACATCGCGGAGGCATATGGTGCAATTCCAGTGGCCAATGGCTCATCAGTTACTGAAGTATACATTTTTCTTGACAGAAGATAAACAAAACAAAACTATGCACATATAAGTAACAGAAAAGTATAACGTGCTAACGAAGAAAGCTGGAGCGTTTAAATGGCGAAAAACGAAATACTACCCAAAGGCAATAAAATTCAGTACACAGTACGGCAAAATTTATCGTATGGGCAATATTACCACTGCCCATATGCGCCGTTCCGATGTGAGCATATGGCCGTGCTACTTTTCCGCTCCCCGCCTCAAATTTCCCACGGTGCTAGCGAGGCAAGCGCGACGCGCGGCTCGAGAAACTGTGCCTCAACCACAACGCCGCGCGACCTGGCGCAGGCGCGTGTCGCGTCCTAGTCGCGTCGCGTCGCAATTTGCGCGGTCCCATTTGAACCTGTGATGTTACAAAAACACGCGCTGCGCTGCGTCGCGCCACACGCGCTATACGCGTCTCAATTTGCGCCTAGCCTAGGGAACTTAGCGGGTCGCGTGTGGTCAACGCCTGAAGAGGTCAAGATTTGCTTTTAAATTGTAACTTCAGGTTAGTTGAAAAGTGGCGGTGACATTGAGGATTTTTGTTTGATTTCTTTTATGACTTGTTTCCGTATTGTGGGGACTGATAATACATTTGCTGGCTCTCGTTCACTGGTGATAACCAACGTGTATTGAGATACCTAGAAGGAAAATAAATCCAATTTTATTGGGGTTAACGGAAACTTCCCAGTCTATTTAATTGGTATCTAGTGTGAATATATCTATATAATTTTCGGAAGTATAAAAGAGTGTAATTCAGAGATATTGATACAGTGGAGTCGATATCACGTATAATGTGGTGTTTTTAAATGTGTTTGGTAAAAAGTTCTTGAACGAATGAAATTATAAATATGCTACTGAAAGTAGATCTTCTCAATATTAAAGAAAAGATTTCAATTAAGGGAAAAGTTTTCTAAATGATGTAGAAGTTTAATTGAAGTAATTGAATTATTTACGGAAAGGCCAAAGATTTTGCTACTAACAAAGATTCGTTATTCTGTGACGCATGCGAAGTCTCATCACTTACATGTTATCGCTGTGTCGAGTTGGAAAAATATTTAAGGGAGAATTAAAAATGTTTTAATTCCTAACAGTAGTGAGGGAAGTGTCCATAAACAGAATAATCATTTCAAGACGGTAGACAGATTGGTATTTTAGTACAAGTAATAATATAGTTCCTAGTTTATGTCAGAGAGTAAGTACTGCGTTGTGAGCTCGTTGCGAAAGATAACAATTGCTAGTTGGATGTCGCATTTATCATGACGCAAGATAATCAGGTACTGAAATTAAAGTAATTTGTTGCTCTGACGAGATCAGTATCGTAGACAATGAGAGTGATTCATTAAATAGGCCCATTTATTCACTATTGCTTAACTTCAGTAATCATTGGTGTGTGAATATTGTTGTGATTATTCGTAGTTCTATCGTGGCTTGGTACGATTTCGGCGTCGTGTCTAGGCAGGGTGTTGTTCCCCTTATTTGGCAGACAGGCTGTTTGCATGGTCAGCGGTTGAGATGGTTGCAATATTAATTGTACTAAAGCTGATTTCGTGTCCGATTGGTTCATTGCCAGTGCGACTGCGGCGCGGGCTACACTCTTGTCGTCATCAAAGGCTCCTCTCCAACTGGAATCTCCTGCAATTAGATAGCGTTCTGCAGCCTTAACCTCTAGTTAAAAATAAGAAATTGTACCTAATTAAGGGGAGCCGGAGGTGCCTATGCTGTCCATGTTAAAATCACTAAGTTTGAGGAACATTTATGAATAAACTACCAAATAGAAAAATTTTAATTTTTTTTTACATATAGAGTGGTTTAGTATTGCAGTTATGACAGAGGGATTTTGGAGTATCTTTTCTAGTTTCCTTCCAATTATTTTTTTTTATTAATGACCCAAATTTTCTTACAAATAACTGCTTTATAATCAAACTGAAATGAAACTACTGAACATATTGCCAAATGGCTGTGTTACAATGTAAGTTTGACCACTAGGAGTGCTGTATAAAAATTTCATCTCTCTAGCTTGAGTGGATTTTGAGAAAATGTTCCTTATATTCGAAAAATTCTAATTTATGGGAAATGGCTATCAAAGTTTCTCAATACAATCCTGCACTATAGGATGGATTATCAGGGTCTTCTTCTTCATTCTCCAAAAGCTTCCTCTTCTGTCTTCTTTTCTGGCCTGTTGTTCCATCATACTTCATATGCCTTTCTCTTCTTTCTGCTCCTCTTATCCTTTCTCTGTCAATATTTCTTAGTGCTCGTACAGTGTTCACCCCAGCTGTAAATCCTAATGCCTTCAGAACTTCACACTTCACACTGTTCCCTTGGTTGTAGGTTGCTATTGCATCATAAATGCCAAAGTGCAGTGTTTTTATGCTTACAAACACTCTTTTAGGAATCACTTTCCGAATCAAATTGTTTACGCTCTCATTAGGATTCTGCGTCTTTCCGTGTAGACATTTGTGTAACAATTCTGGCTGTGCTAAGTCATGAAAAATTGGTTTTATTGCATTTATCACAGCTGCTGGCAAACCATGTTTGTGATCATAGTCCTTTTTTGCATTATATTTGCACCAGGAATCTTCTGGGTACAGGCTGTGTTGAGGATATTCATTGGAAGAGGCAGTATGAAGGAACAATGCCCACACTGCTTTTTGCATGTCACTAACATTACTAGTATTTTGCCTTATAGCATACCCATAGTATCTCTGTAGACGTTCAATCACCTTATCAGTAAGCCTGCCTCTCCCTCCTATTGTCTTTCCATCACTGAGCTTACTTGAACCCAAAGTTTGTTTGAGCCTTCGAAGCCGTACACCCATACACTTTTGCACATGCCCAATGCATTCCAACTTTTCAACTACAAATTCATTTCCATATGGTTTCAGTTCCTCTATAGTCTTGAAACCTTTGGAGTCACCATCCCCAAGGTAGTATTTGTACCTAACGTTGTACCTGGGAACTGAACATTCAAAAATTTGTTTCACTCCATCCACTTCCATTGCTCCACTTGATCCACTAAAATTTGCCTCAGAGGTTCCACTGTGCTCTCCTTTGATTTTATTTTTGCACCTACAATGTTTTGATAATATTGCAAAATCTATCACTTTTGCACTATCACGACAAGTAGCAGTTACAACCCCATTCAGGGATTTATGACCCCTCTTTTGCCAGGAACCATCTAATGCCACTACCAAATCCCTAGAACCACCGTTCATTTCTACAGATTCCTCCACTGCTTCCTTCATGGTTTTCAAAGCCACATCTTCAACAGAGGATCCTACCAGTTCACAGTAGTACCCAAATTTGCTTGGAGGCGATGGCAAGTTCATAATACCACAAAACAGTTTACCAGCAGCAGACCCTTTTCCAATGGATCGAAGACCATACACAAGTCGAACATTCACATCAAACACTCTAGATCGTCCATTTTCACCAAAGAGACTGGCATGTGAATTGTAGAAAGTCACTTGATACTTGCAACATGCACATTATCTTCATCTCACAAGTTAAACCAAAGTGCTTTGTTATCTCTAGTCCCACTCCTACACTTGAACACATTTTGCACAGAACACTTTCTTTCAGCACAGAAGATAATAATCCAATATTCAGTACTTTGTTAATATCATCACTGTCACTAACATATTCATGAAACCTGTCACTTCCACCAGTCAGCTTCTTGCTAGAAGATGTCACAGGGCCATGGCCGGCCATGTGTTGCTTAGCAGAAGAACGCACTGTTTCAGTAATTGTAGTATCGCAACTTGGCATTAGTGTTAATTTTCTTTTCCCTGCGTTCTTCCTCTTCTTATATACACGGTTACTAAAACGTGGCATCGTAACCAGAACAACGCTTTACACAAGAAGTATAATACTACCAACAACAGGCGCAACACTGAACTAATTCGAAACGGTAAACAGCAAAGAGACGATGTTCCGCGCTCTTAGCGCTTCATTTGTCACAGAAAACAATGTAGCCAACCCTTGCACACTCGCTGTATGCGTAACATAAGGCGCTGTATGAGTGACAGGCCGAGAAAATCCCAAGCAGTTCGCCAGGAAGTCACGAGAGGATGTTAGATGCATTCAGCGGCCGCTCATTTCCTCTGCAGGCGTGGGGGAAAATGGTAATAACTCCACTTCTAGGGCGAGTAGAACAATAATTCAAAGTTTACATTAAAGAGGAATGTTCCAATTAATTTTCGGTAGCAAAAAAAAAAAAAAAAAAAAATCGTAATTTTTTGGATTTGACCACCTCCGGCTCCCCTTAAATGTGTGGTGGTCGACTGGTGGCCTAAGGATACTCCGCAGTAACGGCATAGAGACGTTGGTACAGTACGATCCCTTGTTGTTGTCAGTCGATCTTGGGTACTGCCAGTCACGGACCAGTACAACCTATGACCTAAGCAGTTTGGTCCCTTAGGAATTCACACACATCTGAACATTTCTGAACCACTGTGACGTGCTTGGCAGGGCATGTTTCCCATAGCACCTCGTATTAAAATGTGTTTGCACGGGCCATATTTTAAGAAACAGTGTGCCCACCATAGCCTTGCCGTCAATATTGCGCTATGGAGAGGCAATATTGCAGATGGAGCAGGCTGTTAGTGGTAGCTGCCGATGTACGAGGCGCGTTCAGTAAGTAATGCAACACATTTCTTTTCTGATAGCATGTTGGTTTTATGCAGGATTTCAATACAACGTGCTATCCCCACACTTTCGGCTACACCTAGGGCGGGCCTTGTACTGCTCTACTGGTTGATGTCGGAGCCAACCTGCTTCATCAGTAACATCCCCATCATCCATGTACTGCTTCCCGCGGAGTGCATCCTTCATTGGGCCAAACAGATGGAAGTCGGAGGGTGCGAGATCCGGGCTGTAGAGTGGGTGAGGAAGATCACTCCAATGAAGTTTTGTGAGTCCTCTCGGGTGCGCATACTTGTGTGAGGCGTTGCGTTTTCACGGAGAAGTCTGCATTTTTGTGGTGAGGAACGCATTTCAGCTGTCACAGCTGTGTGCAACAGGCCGGCAGGCGGAAGGACGGACAGGTTTGCGCGACCTTGTTGCGATAATGACAGACGCCCCACCCAACGACTCACCGTGCTTTTATTCACTGCCCGGTCTCCATAGACATTGTGCAAACGCCTTTGAATATCTGCGATGCTCTGATTTTCCGCGAAAAGAAATTAAATGACAGCTCTCTGCTTGGAAAGCACCTCCGTTACAGACACCATTTTGAAGGCTACGTACAGCGTCGATACTTATCGGAACTTCATGAAACTATAGAGGCTGAAATGGGAATATCTCGCTATATGCAGAAATAACTCGAATTTTTTATTTCAACTTAAACTGGCCGAGGAAAAAAATTTGTTGCTTTACTTACCGAATGCCCCTCGTATACCGGCAGTGTTGCCATACTTGTCCACCAAGGATGGCGAATATTTCGTATGGCCGGGCCGTGTCTGTCTCTGTCCTTGTCTATAAACGCCACCTTCTCTCAGCTTTTGCTCCTTTTTCTCTCTCAGCACCAGTGCAGAGCCACGTGCGGTGAAACAATACTATTTTGCTTCCGTTTGAAAGTAGGCGCGGATAAATAGGGCACTCGATTTGTTTGTTGTCCACAGGAAGGGGGAAGTGGGCAACCGAGAGGATTATAAATTTCATAAATAAAATGTGTACGTCCTCGATCGGAGCTATGGGGCACGGAAAAGTAATATACACAAACACAGTAAACTGAAAAAGGGACATTCTCGCTTCTACAGTCGTATTAGAAGTATATCTGCATCAGTGACCTAAAATTACATTTCAGATTAGTTCGTGAGATTAGTACATATTTTAAGGTTCTTCACGTGTGATTTCGTGTTCATGAGCGGCAACGTGCCAAACGTCCTTTTTTGGATTACGACCTTTGCATACTTTATCTTACATGTCCCATAACTCTGGTCACAGATGTACCGTATTTATGAAATTCATAATTCTCCCACTAAATTGGTGACGCAATAAAATATTAACATAAACATTTCAATATTATTTCAGAGTACCTTAACGAACTCCGTGAGTCCTACAACTAATTTAATTGTCCTTGTAGCTCATTGTTATTACCTTGTTTTATTGCTCAAAACAAATTCTGATAGTAATGAGGATATAAGATGATTTGAACATAATTTCTAGTTGGTGTGACGAATGGCAGCTTGCAGAAAAATGTAAGTTAATGCAGTAGACTAGGAAAAATAATCCTGTAACGTTCGAATAACGTAACAGAGTAATCAAGAAAATCTTAAAAAAATGGTTCAAATGGCTCTGAGCACTATGGGACTTAACATCTGTGGTCATCAGTCCCCTAGAACTTAGAACTACTTAAACCTAACTAAACTAAGGACATCACACACATCCATGCCTGAGGCAGGATTCGAACCTGCGACCGTACTGAAGCGCCTAGAACCGCATGGCCACACCGGCCGGCAGAAAATCTTCACTTGCTAAACAGCCACAAATACAATCCTACATGATTCATCGAATTTGACAAAAATATGAAAAACGTAAGAATTGGAATGGACATAATAGATAACGGAATACTTTCTCAAGAAGTAACTGAAAAGCAAGATTTCGGAAAAGAAAGAAGTCTGCAAAAAGAAGAAAGTTGACCCATGAAGAAAGGGAACGACGTTCTCGAAAGATGAAGGAAATCTGGGAGCAAAGAAAATAAAACACAAATAAACAATACCAAGGGATTAGCCGAGCGGTCTAAGGCGCTGCAGTCATGGACTATGCGGCTGGTCCCGGCGGAGGTTCGAATCCTCCCTCGGGCATGGGTGTGGGTGTGTGTTTGTCCTTAGGATAATTTAGGTTAAGTAGTGTGTAAGCTTAGGGACTGATGACCTTAGCAGTTAAGTCCTATAAGATTTCACACACAACTGAACATTTTTTTGAAACAATACCAAAGTCGATATATCGTAATGCTGTAACGGGACATCCTCCTCCAGCATTACCATTCCTCAACAGTAGTTGTCGATACCAGTATTATTTTTCGAATTTTGGAAAGGTCAGTATTATCTCACTTGCTTTTCTGAAAACTTTCATATAATTTTGTACACAGTATGTTATATTTCGAGCTAAATCGATCTTATAATCGATAAATACTAGTTCTGAATGTACAGTTAAAATTATTTTTTTAGAAACGTTTGAAATTGCGAATTATTTGCACACTTAAAATTTCTATTATTAAATAGGTAATCCTGTACTGTTTATTATGTTTGTTTCTGGATTCATTTATAAAACAATAATTGAAATTAATAATGTAACGAAAACTAGTGGAAATTCATTTGTTAAGAAACTGTCATTTCCGCCGAGTGTGAGAGTCGTAAACTTTCCTCTGATGCTATCGGGCGTATTTATGTACAAAAGGTACGACCAATGTAACTTCGGTTTTGTCAATATGAAAATTCAAAATACTGTAAGATATTCTAAAACCTGAGAAAGTCAGTGGAAAATAAATTTACGTAAAAAATTCTGCAACAACAGTCTTACAATTTATTTAGCTCAAACCAACCGTGAGGACCTGATGTTAGATTTTCAGCTTCAAGAATCAGACCCCTAGACAAGAAGAACTGGAACCATCTCATCATGATAAACTAAGTAAACTTGAAAGTTTCGCTCCTCTCAAATCTTCATAAAGGACTGCTTGTTAATTACTTGGACTGGGCATTGTTTAATGGGGACAATAGATGGAAGAAGAAAGTAGGGGGGAGATTACAGCGTCCATTCGATAAATAAATAAATGATTAAACCACAAGTGCTTTTCACCAAGGTGGACCCACAATCGCAAACTGTTTTTGTTCTAACACGGACCAACAGAGAGATTCGAGATAAAATGATGGTAACGAGTGTCGCTAGCACGACCGCGCCTCTTGCTGATTTCCACATGCTAACGCTCCGCAGCAGAGACGCCAGCTTCACTTTCTTCTCGGTGTGAAGTGTGAGTAGTGTTACGTTCGTAAGATTTCACAAGTTTGCATCGGACGAGACGCCGGCTGAGTTGTGCCTGCAACATGAAGCCCCAGTGTGCAGCGGAAGTGGGTTGGGGCTCCCCCTGCTGCAGGCCGTATCGACTGGCCGCTCTCCCCCCTTGCACGACGCGTCATGACCTGCCCCACTAGTGGCGTCATAGCGCTGCCGTAACATCCACGCTAATACGTTCTGTACGAAAATATGCACTGCTAGGAACTGCGGCTGCGGAAGCGTCATTTCACTGTCTGAACAGTCCATTGTACAGGCACAACAGCGTCGCTTGCGTTCTGACTTGAACACATTCATCGTTCCTTTCTTCCACGATCTACATTCGCGGCGTTTTCGAATAGAGCTCTCTGATCTTAATCTGTGTTCAACATTAATATAACTGCTGCGTCCCAGTATTTTCCTTAGCATTTTTCTTTCAGCCTTTTCCAGGTTTTCAAGATGCCCAAATCTTGGTTTTATTGTTTCTGCTGCACACAATTTTTCAGACCTTACCACTTTTTGATAGTGTCTTAGTTTTTTTTTGTTATAAATGTTTTTTGTCGTTTGTAACGTCCTTTCTCATTTACGTACTCTGTTTTCTATGGTTATTTTTTCTTTTGTGTTGCTTGTTATCCGTTCTCATATGTATTTAAAACAGTTTGTTGTAAATATTGTGTTGTTATAAATTTTAAGATTTGTCACCGAAATACGTTTTTTTCAAATGATATTTTTAGTCGTGCTTTGTCTGATTGTTCCTGTAGTTCTGTGATTTGCTCTTTGGCACCATCCAGTCAGGCAGTAATTAAAGCCATACCATCTGCAAAAGCTAGACAATCTGTCGTGATTTTATTGAAGTTTTTTCCTAGTTGAATGCGCTATCTACTGATAGACTTTCTCCAGTCCCTCCCTACCTTTTCTAACGTGCTGTGAAAAAGTAGGAGTGATAAACCATCTCCCTGTCTTACCCCTGACATTTTCCCCATAAATTGTACGTTTGCTGTTGTGTTTGTTAAATTTTCTGTAATTATTTCTGCTGTTTTATTGTTGAGTCCGAATTCTTTTAAAATGTTGATAAGTGCGTTTCTCTCAATTGAGTCATAGGCCTTTTTAAAGCCTACGAAAGTTACCACGTATTTCAAGCTTCTGATTTTCCTCGTTTATTTTATTTTCTTTCCCAAACTAGTTACAGCGACAAAATCGCCATCATCAGTGGGTTTTTCCTTTGTTCCAAAAGTGATTGTTTTTGTTGTGATACTTGGCCTATGAATCTGCAGCTTCTGGCTTTGCTTGTCTTGATGGGAAACTATATGAAATTTACGAGAAACCTTTTGGACAGTGATTTCGTTGTTAGCAGTGTATGCTGCTGTAGCGTTGCTCTTGGGGGGCGAAAAGAAAAAGAATTGTTATTTTATATTTTTTGAAAAAATTTCGTCATATTTTTAAAGGTAAAAACGAAAGGGGCAAGGAGAGGACAATCAGACAAGCAACTAATCTTAATAAACTGCAATGCAATGCAAATGCAAATATGGATGATGGTGGGCCACTTGGCAACAGAATCAGGGTTGGCTCTGAGCACTATGGGACTTAACATCTGTGGTCATCAGTCCCCAGAATCAGGGATTGATTACACTATTATAATAACATACCTTGAGCATTAAATACCGGGTTGCATTATTTTGAACAAGAGCAGCCGACTGATTTATTTGGTATCGTACGGAAGAAACATTATCATTTCTGTGCATTTTTATAGTCGCAATGTAGTCACACCCGGAACAATACTAAGGCACCAGAAAATTTTCTAGACTTTAAAAGAAATGCAGCACTACACAGTTAAATAAAGAGCTGATTCAGAAATAACAGGAAAACGATAAAGTTCCTTCTGCCTCATACTGCCTTCGGCTCATTAGCGTGATCGTAATTTCTGGTAAAGAACTAATACAAAATAATCAACATTCAAGTAAATCAACAGATGGAAATCATCAAGGTTAAATTACTAAAATAAGCACACTTATCTTTAAAACACGTTTTTTAATGCTACATATCTTTTCATATTAAATGCAATAGATGACCATTGTGGTTAAATACTTTATACATAACAGTCAAAATGTCCTCTTCATGCTGTCTGTTCGTAATCGATTACAAGAAACTACATGTTTTCTCATTGGAAAAATAACGATTAGCATATTTACTGAATATTTTCAGATAAAATATAAAATACCGATGCGGAACGCAACAAGTCCGCGTCCGCCTTTCATGGAATACAAACACCAAAAGGTGAGCGCCCAATGCCTTATTTGTCTTGAAACAACAGAATTCTTTTTATATCATTAATGGATACATGTACATAGAGATTTACAGGCACCGCGCAAGAACGACAAAGATAAAGAATAATAGATTCTATCGGTGCTATTCGATGGTTCATTTCTTTTACTTTACAATTGTTCGATAACTTTAGGCTATCAGGCGTTTACTATTGAGCGTATATTAATATTTGTGAAGCGAAAATTACTAATATTACACCGCTCAGTATAGTGTTGAAGTAGTGACCCTATCTTACGGGTTCAAGCGGAGTTGGCGATCGTTATTAGGACATTTATGTGAGTGTAGCATTGTCGATAGCTGATCCGAGTTTACTTCTAAACATTTCATTGTTAATCAGGGCTGTAACACGGGGCGTAATTTTCTCTCGTGCGCTGAAGGTTGCTTGGACAACGTCAGTAAGACATCATGCACTATCTCGTGTTCTCCTAGGAAGAGATGTTATTTGAACATAGATCGACGGATGTTTGAAGATGGAAATTCTTTGATGAAAGACGCATTCCTGAACGTATTGACTTCCGACAGTAAGCCGCACATGTCGCTCCACTGTAAGACCATCGCGCAACGGGAGTGCGGCATTGTTAGGAGAGGAACGTATTCTGCGTTTCCCGCAGACACAGGTGAGAGCCGCGTTGCAGTGTGCGAGTAGAGCTTGAAAGGGTACAGTACCGCCCGACATTCAAAAAGGTACAACATTCTTCGTTATTCTTGTCAGAACAACATATTTTTTGTAATAATAACTCAATTTCACTTAATACACCGAAGCCGGATACCAGTGTAGGAAAGAAGGACAATTTATTTACTTAATTGATTACATGTGCACTCCCTCAAAATAAATCCCTACATTCAATTTGGTGAGATCTGCGAAATGAATGAATGTATGGTCGTCTGCTAACTGCAGATAGTGAATGGGCAATATATGATCATCTTTGAGACGGTCCTTTGGTCACCTTTGGTGGAACCAAAGAGATGAAATTTACCTGAGCTATGAGCGCCTGAAATGTGGCGGACCAATACGGTAGCAAGATGCTCCCCCACCTTGACGGAGGTGCGAGCTGACCTGAAGAACAGCCATGTTTCAGCACTCTGCCGCTGGATCTTGTATTGGTAAGACCTGTCTTAAGTGTGCTCCGTAAAGACAAAAGAGTGGAGAGAATGGTATGCATGTGGAATATTTAAGAGTAGTTTGGAATAATTATTTCTCTATTTCAGGAACTTTTGTTGGGAGAATTAAATGTCAGGCAGGTAATATTAAGGGGATCGTAGTAATCTTCGGAAGTGACCAACGGTCACAATGAAGCCACGTGTAGCAATAAGTTGAAATACTTCCGAGTGCTAAAGTTAAGCTGAATTACTGGCGTGTGTACTATAAGTTGGAAATATTTAAGAAATGGCGTGTGCAGGACTTGAAATTGGAGACGAGTACTTCCACGTGGTGAGTACTGTGTGAGTCTCAATCTGTGTATGAAACAAAGGATAAAAAGAAGTACTCGTCCATGGTGTCAGTTGAGGACTCGAGTGCCGGCCGCGGTGGTCTAGCGGTTGTAGGCGCTCAGTCCGGAACCGCGCGACTGCTACGGTCGCAGGTTCGAATCCTGCCTCGGGCATGGATGTGTGTGATGTCCTTAGGTTAGTTAGGTTTAAGTAGTTCTAAGTTCTAGGGGACTGATGACCACAGATGTTAAGTCCCATAGTGCTCAGAGCCATTTGAATCATTTTTGAGGATTCGCGTGTGTGACGAATATGTTCTTAATATTACTTTGCGTGTTATGTTTCCGTGTGACGCTTGATTCAAACTATAATACTCTGAGAGTGAAGCAAGGTGAGTGAGCCGTCTATCCAGCAACGCCACTTGGCTTGCATTGCACAGGAAGACGTGCATATATCCTCCAGAGTTCATAGTAGGAAAGAAAAGTTACGAAGTGGGGCAGTGTCGTGTGAAACTGGGATGAATACTAATTGAAGAGGGAAAACTGAAAGTGAAGTGATTCTAACGTTGTGCCTATTCTTTGTGATGTATGTTGCCAGTGTGATGTATTTCATGTTATTTAAGTATGTGTGGTTTGCATGGCAGAGTAGCAAGGTAGGTTCAGAGGCAGTGGGTTATGCATGTTCATTTTGTACCGCTCGGTCTGGAGGAAATTTTCGTGATAATGGGCGTGCGAGTCGAAGTGTGAGATATAGCAAAAGATCCACCATCCTATCCAGAAAGTGCACTGTAGTGTTAGATAATTACGAGACTATAAGATAGAGAATCACCAATTTAAATCCATGCCCACTGGGCGGAGTTTCTCATGTGTAACTGTTGTAGAAAATGTAATGGTGTGTGTAGGTTATAGAATTTATCGGAATAAAAAAGATAGTGAAAAGAAAAAGATTGGTGGCCTATTTCTTCGAATAGTGTGTAGTCATGATATCTAGAATTTATAACGTGCGCGCCATTCACATTCAGTGCGATGGCCACGTGTTGATCAAAGCCGTTGAGTAAGAAAGAAAATGTGGTATTGCCAGTGCGTAGTGAACAATCAGAGTTGTGTAAATTACTAATAGTCAGATGTGCGTTATCCGTTTCTGTTGCGTAATATTCAAACAGGGGAATAATTTGTGACTTAATTGTGAGTACTAGAGCTCATGTTACTTTATAAATAAGAATGAATCCACTCGCTTGGCAGACCACTCATCATGCAGGCCTGACTGCTTGATGCCACAGTATGAGCAAGGCATGTGGGTGCCTCTCAAGCTGTGCGGCCTCTGTAAGCCTATTCCAAAACAGAATTTCGTCGGTCAGTACGATTCTTGTGGGCAAGAGGTCTGAAATGGACACAGATTAACCGTCAAATTCTGGTGATGTATGGACCGAATGCAGCGTCGCGTCCAGTCACAATGAAATTGTGCCAACAGTTTGGTCAAGGCTGCACAGACCTGTGTGATACTGATCGAGAAGGAGGGCTGTCGACGTCGTCTGCCGACGACAATGTCCAGGCTTTCCTTTCGGCAAGTGGAAAGAAACTCTGGGGCAAAGAGATATTCCAACGATGAGGACGTTCACACAGTAACGCTCAAATGGCTCTGTGATCAAAGAGCACATTACTATCATCGAAGAACTGGATGATTTGTACATTGTTTCGACCATTGTTACCAGAGATTTGGGACTATGTTGAAAAATAACGTTAGGTGTCTGTTTCACTTTAATGTGTAGTGAAACATTCAATAAAAGTTACTTGGCCTGCCGTAGTGATGTGTAATATACATTTTCTGTAATACAGACAGATAACAGATACTACAATGAAAGAGGCCTTGATGCGGCTACGAGTGCCAGATGACAAAATTGTTGGAAGGCGTTACAACTCATTCATGCGGTAGATATCTGACTCCACACTGACTTGTAACGCATTTTCTGTTGACTATTTTAATGAAAAAGACATTGTCAGAACATTCCGTTCAGCTGCAAGAAGATGACAGATAAAGTGTAATCAGAGCCCGACAATGAAATCGTTAGCTTCATATAGGATATAATTCCCATTCTGAGAGTTGAAGAGTTCGTATACAGTGTGAAATTCAACAGGTGTAGCTTTACAGTGGTCTGTCTTGATGGGAATTTGAAAGTATGTAAGGTTTTCATTTGATATTTTTCAGTACTTGCATTCTGACAACATTATGTGGCTGGTACGAAACTTCAACATATACAGATTGTCTTCATATTTTTAAAGGTAAAAACGAAAGGGGCAAGTAGAGGACAATCAAACAAGCAACTAATCCTAATAAACTGCAATGCAATGCAAATGCAAATACGCACGATGGTGGTTGGTGAATGAGGAGAAGATCCTGCTGGACGACTACCACTGGTCATGGATTAGCAGCTGCCATGTGTGAGATGGCCTCTCTTGCACCCAAAAACACTAATGAAACGTGAATAGCAAAGTAAACATTTATTGTTCAGAGATACACATTTGGGTTTTCTCTGACTAATAAACGTTTAAAGTGCAGCTCCTGGTGTTTAGAATATGTTCTTTAACAATTGTCTTGATTGATGGGCTGCTTGCAGTTGTGGCAAGGAGGAGTCAGTACACGCCATACTGGAATGTGCCGACCCTGGGTGCTGTGGCCATATTTTGCAATACTGAATACTTGTAGTTGTTCTTATATGTGAGTTATGTCTTCTTAGTCCACTCCGCACGGTAAACACAATGACTGCATTCTTCTGTCTCAATGATGTCATGCTGCTGCATTGGCACCAAGACCCCTGCTTTTATTGTGTGTGGCACTAGCTCTTGTTTTGTGGTAGTGTTGCATGCAACATCAGTGGTCCTTCCTTGCTGGCATTCCGTCTGGCTGTTGCGTTCTGACCTGCTTTGGTCACCTATTGTGTTGCCTAGAAAAGACTTCAAAATTTTTACGCAGCTACTTAAAGCCTATTATTCTGCGGTACTTCACTGATAAGACTTTTAGGGGTATCATGTTACATCTTAGGCAGTTGTGCTTGTTATCTTGAAGGTCACCTCATCCACTCCCCTCATACCCATTTTATTAAAAAAATAAACTCTGCCCAAACAGGCCATGAAATCCCAACGGGACCGACAGACCGGCGTGTCATCCTCAGCCCACAGGCGTCACTGGATGCGGATATGGAGGGACATGTGGTCAGCACACCGCTCTCCCTGCCATTTGTCAGTTTACGATACCGGAGCCGCTACTTCTCAATCAAGTAGATTCTCAGTTTGTCTCACAAGGGTTGAGTGCACCCCGCTTGCCAACAGCACTCAGCAGATCGAATGACACCCATCCAAGCGCTAGCCCAGTCTGACAATGCTTAACTTCGGTGATCTGACGGGAACCGGTGTTACCACTGTGGCAAGGCCGTTTGCTATCCCCTTTTATTACTGCTAGAAAATAGGTGGGCCATGTCTTCCGAGTTCCATTCTTTGTAGTGAGAGGATCAACAGTGGCAGCAGAGTCATACTTAAAAACAGTGGCAACATCATAATTTACGAGGTAAGAAACTTTGACATTACAGTTTGTTGCTGAATTAATATAAATTAATGACATGGTGGCTTATTCTCCAAAATGGCGGTTGATAGTAACATAATTTATGACGTGAGGTACTCTGACATTACAGTACGTAGCTGAATTACTATAATTTTTTATGACATGGAATATTCTACAGAAATGTAGAAAACTGAAGAATTTGCCCAGTAAGGCGCAGATCTTCAACATAATTATTGTAGAGCTTGACATTGCTTCCAGATCTGATTCTTGCGAGTTATTGGATGCTTTGCATTTCACATTCTGCAAAGTGGCGGAAAACGTTAGCTCATCCACGCTTTCTGGAGGATTTTGTGTGACAGATTCTTATCAAATGGTTCAAATGGCTCTGAGCACTATGGGACTTAACATCTGTGGTCATCAGTCCCCTAGAACTTAGAACTACTTAAACCTAACTAACCTAAGGAATCACACACATCCATGCCCGAGGCAGGATCCGAACCTGCGACCGTAGCGGTCACGCGGTTCCAGACTGAAGCGCCTAGAACCGCACGGCCACAATGGCCGGCGACAGATTGTTATCCTTCTTAAAAATGGTATCCAGTGTCACCATAATTAATGGTCTAAAATGGCTTCCTTCAAATTTTCTGTCTTTAGCGACAAGCAAGGTATTGGGCATTTCCTGTTGTTATTTACAACTTCAGCTAATTTTCAAAAAAATACTTGCTCGAAGTACGAGGCTGAGCAAATAGCACACGGCAACAAAGAAACCATTGTTATGAGGAAACATCCCTGAGTTCTTTAGGACTGTTTTGCTTTGCCTCCACTTATTCTTCTGTGTTCTTTGTGAGGTTAGCATGGAGAATACACCCACCCAGCAGTTGCCGTCAAAGATGGGCAATAGTGGTGTAATCCGTGAAATGGATTTTACACGAGTTTTCCACAGAGTGATCCACGAGCAGCTGCGGTTCACTCTGTGCATTCAAATCTGTGTTCACCCACAAATCCGGCCGAGCGGTTCTAGGCGCTCCAGTCCGGAATCGCGCGACCGCTACAGTCGCAGGTTCGAATCCTACCTCGGGCATGGATGTGTGTGATGTCCTTAGGTTAGTTAGGTTTTAGTAGTTCTAAGTTCTAGGGGACTGATGAACTCAGATGTTAAGTTGTTAGAATTATTTCCACCAAATACCACCCTTTCTATTCTAAGATCTGTAAGTAAATACGATGTCATGGCACGAATCGAAAAGTGGTAAAAAAATTTTAATCCATCCATTCCTCTAGACGAAATGAATGTGATAGAAAGTTACCCTGATTAAAACGGCAGCCAATATTACCATAATTAATGGTTCAAAATGGCCGCCTTCAAGTTTTTATCTTAAATAGCACAATTAGCAGCGAAGTATTGGATATTTTCTGTGAGTAAACTACGGTACGGCCGGGGTGCGGCACCCATCACATCACATGCGGCAGCAGAACTCACAGAGATGCCCAGAGGTGCCTTACGCAGAGAGCATCCTAGGGTGCCCCTGAGAGCTACAACACCAAGAAGAATCGCTTTTCGACTTTCGGCAAGATCAATGTGTAGTTTTTTTATTCTTTAAAAAAATCACAAGGGAGATAAGGAAAGGATAGGTACTTTAATTCAAGACCTTACAATGCTCCACGTTAGTATGTGTCTACATACTAACGTGGAGCATTGTAAGGTCTTGAATTAAAGTACCTTTTATGATAAAACTGATGATGAGCATATGGAAAAATCTAGTGATAACCAAACTCTCCATAATAGTAAATCACAGAACTCGAAGTACAGCTGTAAATCTCTGCTAACGAAGGAGACACCTAACTGTCTTGCTGGCGAGAGAACCTCTGATGCACACACTCAAAATGATGGTAAATAATATCACGTAAGTGCTGTTACAAGTCTGCCGCTACTTACAAATGTGTGTATGCACTTTTTCGTTTCGAACTGGGTAGCAGCTACGTCCTCCGTCAACTGTTTGTAATGAAGGAGTTTCACATTGATTCATTCACTTCATGTCTGTAGAACATGAGAGATAGCTACAAAATACTCCACTCAGGAAGTCACAGAACCATTAGAAACATGTACAGGAGATCATTGCTTGTATACAGAATGTTAGAAACATTTCATTTCTGAAATTACTCTCATGAATGAAATACATAATAAAAAAATATATTATTAGATCAGTTGAAGACTATATGTTTTCTGTGTCCTCTGCTGGCTGCTTCCTGCCAGCTACTATCTATTATGTATGGGAGTCTAAGACATATAGCCAGCGGAGGGGAAAATTCGCTTGTTAGCCAGGGCGACGCACTGCGGTGATTCCCCATATCTCAGGTGTGTAAGATGTTTAGGCGACTCATATGAGACCATCGACGACGACTTGTGATCGCTGTTGGCCGGGTCCTGTCGGCTTATCGAGACGCTGCACGTGAATACGGGAGGTTTCTACAGCACGGTGCTGTCTTGCAGATGTAGGTTTGGAAGAGGCACATGCGACTCGGAACGTATTTCTTACAGCATCATATTTACACTCGTCTTTGGGATACTGTGGGAAAAATAGGCCAAAAGATATATGAAAAGCAAAGGAGATATTTGTATTCTAGACTGTTTATGCAGTTATTACTTTAACACTGTGACGTCACTCACTAGTAATGCATGGATAAGTTGCTTGTGTCCGTCGCAGTGTGGTTTAAAGGCCAAGGAAATTCTTCAAAAATTAAAATGACTAGTGATCTTACCTGTTATTATAAAAAATTGAATTAAAGTACCTATCCTTTATGTAGACACATACTAATACACATTGATATGTTACGTGTCCTCCATCGAAACACACACTGTATTTTTTTTAAAGTGTGGCTTGCAGTAGAATTAAGTTATTTTATAAACATACCAAATGCTTACATGTTCAGGAGTAGCAATCAGTCACCAGTTTCACAGTTCAGTTTGATAGTTGTTTGGACAACTGTACATGCAATCCATGGGCGTCTTTCTCATCTCCACAGTAAAATAGGGTTACGTTGGAGATTCACAACATAGTTCTGCGTGACTCTGTTGGATAATTTTTTAAGGAACGTATTTTTCAGGTAAATTACATGATAATTATAACCAGTACCACTGTATATTTTGCATTTGTTAATCCAGCCTGGTAAGGTTGGCAGACTCATGAGCAATTACTGTAACCTGATTTATTTTTACAATGAAAAACATACTTGAAAATATGAATAACTTCCCAAAACATGTTATGCATGTGATAAATAATTATGGATTAGATCGATCATGACTGATAATCTCTAGGTCTTTTTTATGATGGCATATTGACATTACCTGTCTTTAGTGTTAGAGCAGTAGGCTAGCAACATCTAACACACACACACATCGAAAACATCTTGAACCAACCAATCACGTTACACGATTTTTATCACTTGTGTCAATATGTCTTCTAATTTAGCACTCATATTTGGAAGTGACGTCATGATCACATGATCAATTAAGAAGATCCTATTACTTCCCTATAGACAAACTGCAGAACAATAATAATGCTACATTTATGTGATTTATATTTGACATGCTGGTTTGTTTAGGTGTTAACTGTCTTGATATAGAATTTTTTAGCGTATAGTGTTTCACTTTAACATGTGTGTTTTTGTTAACACTTATGGCATAACAAGACGAATATTTAGATACAATATAACTATCCTCTTTAAGCAGTTCCAAGTAAATGTTTCATAATGTTATTGACAGAAAAATCTTTACTGTATCCTCTGCCCTGTTAGACGATTGCCAAAGTGTAAGGTAACAACTATAAAAATAGAACTGCTGACTGCAATTCAGAATAAAGAAGATTAAATTTATTCTATACCTTTTCCTGCACAGCAGTCAGTCCTTTCCTTTGTTAGCAGAGACGTACAGCTGTTTTTGCATTCTCAGATTTATTGTCATGGAGACAATGACTTTCACTAGGTTTTTTCCATATTTTTAACATTGCTTTTATCATAAAACTTTTCCCTGGTTCAGGGTGAGTGTGTGTTTTTGTAGTTGTGTAGCTCTGTCTCTGTCCTGTCCTTAAACCTCTGAAACTTTGCCTCCATATGGATTTTCTGTCGTACAGTGACGCTCACGAAATCCTTCGCATCTCCTCTTGAGCATATTTACGCTTTTGATTGGTAAATTGTTATATGTTGCATCTTGTCAATCTTTCTCTTGTTTATGACCTTCTGTGCTATGGATCAGAGGGTGCTGGTTTCTATCCTGCGTTAGTCAGTCTTAGTATTCATATCTACCACTTCTCTCTACTCTATTGATATTTTGTTTGTGTAAGGGCTTAAACATTGTAGTTATAAACCGAGGCTTAATAGTATCTTCTCTCCACCAGTCTTCCATTCATCTTCCCACGTTTAGAATGCATTTTTCGTATAAATATGACCAGAATGTCTACCACCTGTAAATGCTTTTTGTTGATGAAGACTGTTCAAGCCAGTAACAAAAACATCTTGAAGGTGGATCTGTTCCTAGCAGATCACAGCAAATAAAAAAACATGTTACACACTGTCTTGGTCTTAGCATGTATCCTACCCCAGTAAGTTGGCTGATGAATCGAAGCCCATATGCGATATTGCATTGCCTGTATTGTTAATAAGAAGGATGCAGTGTGCCGTCGGACCCGCTTTGGCTATCCGTTCACGACTCTGAAGAAACATTGTGTCATTCTTCTTAACAACACAGGCGCTGCGATGTCCTTTTTATCCGCCGATACCAGCCAGCGACTTTAATTGACAAGGCATCCCCTTTACTGGAATTACAAAATGTGTGTACGAGTACAGACTGTGATGAAGTAACGACGACATATGGATGCTTGGGTCGCCCCATGAGTCGTGCACGGATAGCCGAACTGGCTAAGGCGACCACTCGCGTAAAGTAGGAAATCGGGGCTCGAATCCCAGTACAACACAGATTCTCGTTGTCATTATTCTCTTATACGGCTTATGGTTGTTTGTATTCAGAACTGCAAATACACTTCATGTATTTCATAACGGCTGTAGTCGCTGCAGTGCCTTCATGTCCGAATGAACATTTCATCATTCTCCTTAACAACTTAGGCACTGCAATATCGTATTTATCAGCAGATATCAATTAAAATGTCCTCCCCTGCACGGAGATTACATAATGTGTGTACATATACAGGTCGTGAGGCAGGAATGATGAAATTTGGAAGTCTGGATCTGGCTGTGAGTCGCGCACGGATAGCCAAAGCAATTACGGCGACTGCTTGCGTAAAGTGAGAAATCCGGATTTGAGTCTCGGTCTGGCACAAATTTTCTATGTCATCATCCCCTGCTGATCGTTGTTCGAATACGCAACTGTGAATACGTTTTATGGATTTCCATGTAGTTTACCATTCTACTAAAAAAAATCTCATTAAATGTAATTATTACACAGAATTTAAAAAAAAAGAGTGAATCTAAAGAACGAATGTTGGTAAGCCTACATATTACCTCTAATTTCCCGCATTTTTTTCCATTGCGAGACGTGTACAGTTGCTTTGCTCCTAGCTACAATCCATAGTTCGGCTCTCTAGCACGGCTACAGTAGCAACTAACAAACTCTTACTCCATATACATCGAAATTACCCACACTAACAGGAACCACTCTTTATTCTCTACATCCTGTACTCCTAGTTATACAACATCATGATGCATAGTTCTACAGCAGTGATTCTACTTTATAATGTGAATTGCACCTCAGTGATTTAGCCCATAGCTTAACTGGATTTTTGTCCACGACGAACAAACTTTGGATACATATTTTACAGTATTATGAAGAAGAATGTCCTGGACTGAGTATAGTATGTTTCTCCAGCTGAACTGATATTGTTGTTTGTAGCACTGCCTATTGCCATTAACAATGTTCCATTAAAACAAAACTAGTCTTATACGGTATATGTCCACAGCTTGTGGCCTCGTGGTAGCGTTCTCGATTCGCGAGCACGAGGTCCTGGGTTCGATTCCCAGCGGGGTCAGGGATTTTCATCTGCCTCGAGATGACTGGGTATTGTTGTGTCGTCCTCATCATCATCATACATCCCCATTACAGTTGGAGGAAGGCAATGGCAAACTGCCTCCACTAGGATCTTGCCCAGTACGGCGGTACAGATGTCCCGCATCGTCCTCTACACTCTATCAAGGAGTATGGGACTTCAGCGTCATCTACAGTATATATACACTCATCCCGATTTTGAAAAGCACTTAGCTTCAGAAAAATAGCCAGTCATCCAGCAGAGCAATGTATTGAGATGTGTGTGTAATACATATTTTCTGCATACTTAACAGTACATCTGTCAGTCCTATTTTTTCAAGCACTTTGTCGCTGTTTGGTACTATCTCATGCCATTACAAACGATCTATTATAATTAAAGTCTCATATGGTATATATACACTTCTTGTAACGTTATTTTAAAATAAAGTATTAATGTTTGTTAATCGATATGCGATGTGCAATGTTTGTCATATGGAAAGTTACTGTGTAATGTGTTGTTAAGCAAATGGTGTGCTCAATCAGTTTGAAACGTCCCCTTAGAACAATTATACATGACTGTGCTGAAACTGACACACAATATTTTTTTTAGCGCAACGCAATCTGACTTTCAATAATCCCTACAAAAGAATGGCCCTGACTAACATTAACCTATACCTTTCACAAATCACTTACCTCACAAAAATCTTCGTTACTCGAACTACTGCAATACAGCGAGCGCCACTACTGCCAGCTAAATAAAAGATTCAAACTACGGAAGGCACTAACTACTGATAGGCATAGATAGCAAATGCAAGATTTTAATAGAGAACAAACAATGTATTTACCTTAATAGTCATAATATATATAGCAGTTCATGACATCCAGTCTTACAAATTTCAAAACTCCGCCATCTCTCTCCCCACATCCACCACTGCTGGCGGCTCACCTCCAACTGCGCAACGCTACGCGCTGTTAACATCCAGCTGCCCAATGCTACAATGGCGAGTATTACAACAATGCAAAGCAGTCACAGACTGCACACAGCACAGCCAGTGATTTTCATACAGAGCGCTACGTGGCGTTACCAATAAAAAAACCTAAACAGCCTACTTACAAGTTTTACTGTAATCCAAAGAAAAATTAAACATCTTAATCTGGAGGACCAGTATGTAATGCCTGTAATGAATCAATCCCTCTGAAATTTACTCAGTCTCGTGTGCACCGAGTTCTATGGCCCTGTGCGATAAAGTGATAAAATTCCCTATACAAATAAAATATGAAACACGTTTTTTTTAGCTCTTGAGTTGCAACGGATGTAATCTTGGTATTCTGTTCTCTCCACTGCAGGCGTACAAAATATTCATTCTTGGCTCAGTGAAGTGCAATGCCGGCCGTAAAATAGCTTCATACAAATATTGTTAGTAGATTAGTTGACAATCCGCAGTGCAGTGATGCCCGCATTCAAACTGTTACAAACATTAATTCTCTTCTGATTGTGGCACATTAATATTTTACTGACTCTGATTGAAAAATCATTTCTGTTAAAAAGTACTCATTGGATTTAAACAAACACGACATGCAAGAGTATGAAGTACTGATAGCGGGAAATGCAAAGGCCATATTCATTACTTCAAAAATTGTTTTCAAAATAAAGTTTCTTCTTCCCATAAACTGATATGAAACACATTACATTAACTTCAAAATCAGTGAACTTCTAAACTGTTATACAATTCTCGCTTACTGATATAGTTACCAATACTTGGATAGTTGTATGACAAAAAGTCTAATATCGTTTAACAAAATAGATTCAAAAATTTAACTTGTCTGTATCAGGATTACAAAACACCCAAAATTACAAATCAGGTATACCTAATCAACCTATACATTAAATCTGAAGGTAGATATTTGATTTCGACATTCAAGGGAGGGTACTGTTATAATTAGCGAAATCCACTTTGTGCTGCTGCATACTTAAAACCAAATACACAAAATTTCATTACATTACAGAACTGTATTATGCTGCGTCCATAGGCCAACAGCTAAATTCTCACAGCTAGTCACTAGCTTTAAGTCTTACATCTTACCTTTAACAGAGTGCAATGGTAAAAGCTACTACACTCCGTGTGCCCCTGCTTACAACGATCCTGCCACTCAGGCAACACCTTTGGTTCACTGGTGTCAAAGATACAATCTATTCTACACGTGGTAACCATTTCATGTCATTTTTCATAAAATTCGTTAGAAATCAGGCTTTCCGTACAATTGGATCCCTCACAAAACCCTCCAGCAGGGTTTGTTAAATTTGCCATATGGTTTGGATGTGCAATGGACACCAAATGTAGGGCAAATTTTTACATCAGTGTTTACAATCTGAATAATAGATATTAGGTAATCATCACAATATTACATAATCATCACAATATAATCCTAAAGACAGTAGAAACCATTGAGCTGTTGAGCAAACTCGTGCTGTGGAGCATAAGTAGTTAATTTGAATTCTGGTCATGTATATACAAAATGTTCTACATTCATGTTGCTAGAAGATGCATAACATTAACGATACTAAGAGTAAAGTATATCCCTAGTTGTCAAGAAAATAATGGAAAAATGGTTAAGGAAAGGTTGGTATATGGCTGAAGCTTATAACCATGTGGAAGTGGTTGCATTATAAAGTCCAATTCTTTGCAGTCTCACATCTGAGCAGTAGCTGTAATAGGTTGGTCCAGCATCCAAAAACAACTAAACAACTCACCATAGTCTCACTCCAGTACATAGATACCGGTACAGTTGGTAGCTGGAATCATATTCACCAACATCCAAAGTTGGTTGCTCTAAGTGAAACAGTATTGTGATGATGATCATCATCACTACATTTGAAATTGAAGCTTCTTCATCGATCCATATCGTGCAGAGTCACATTGATGTATTAATGCTGATATCCAATAGCTCCAATGCCATGTGCAGAGGGATGAAATTGGATGGTGGAAGGTAAGAAGCAGTAAGACAGGTAAGGTAGTGAAGGTAGTGGAACTTATCCTAATAAATGTAAAAAAATGTCTATTTAAGTTCTAAATCAGCCTATACTTCTAATAAATTTGGGAACAGTGAACAGTAAAGATGCAATATCCTAAGAAAACCCTGAACTGGACTAAGCCATAGTGCTGTACAATATGACATGTCGATTCTATACAATATAATGAGAAGTGTGGCAACAACCTGCCTTTAAGTATAACAATTCTCAAGAAATGTGGTATCAGTCTATCTGTGAGTATATCAATACTAACACACATGCTAAATAAACAAGACATAAAGATTTAAGCAAACAAGGCAAGACAATATTATTGGTAATAGATAATCCTTCATAATGACCCACAGTGGCCTATATACCTATCATAATGCATATAGCAGTGGTCAGGTATATTAGAAAAATAGTGAGATGGCTACAAGCTCATTTTACATAGTAAACATACTGACAAAGTATTTAAGAAGGTAATACAAGATACTCATGGTATAGCTGCATGTGGCCAATATATAAAGTATATATATTAATGGAAGGTCATAGGTTGGCTAAGTGGCCATTATAGAGTATGCATGACTACATAGCCACCTAACATTATAGTGTAATTTAAAGTCCTAGCTCTCAATGGCCATTTGACATAAATGCTTACATAAATTCCTCATATAATGTCATGAAAATTAGAATGCTGGCTCTCAGTGTCCTTGTTTATGCAATATTGTGACATAATTACTTAAGAGAACATAACAGTAAAATCAAGAGTTGAATGGTTCCAGGTGGCCTTTTACTTGGAATACATGCACATTTTAATAACTAAAACAACCGTAGGGAAAATATCAATCAGAAGCTCCAAGTAGCCTTCCTACACACGTAAATGCCGGTCTTGACAGCTATAAAATGTTACAGAGATCATATTTGTGGCTCAAAGTGGCCAGGTTTTACAAAGAAATAATTGTTGACGTTAATAACTAAAAAGTGACAAACGTTCTTTCAGGTTCACAGTAGCCCTGCTCTTACATGAAATAAATGCTGATCATAATTGCTAATGTGACAGAAAACATCTTTCTGGCTCAAGGTGGCCTAGTTTTACATAGCATAAAACTCAAAGCTAACTTGACATAGCTTTTTACAAGAACAAAGTGCATAAACAGCAATATTATTTAAAACTATGGCTCTGTATAGCCTGTGAGAGTACATATTACACAGATAGAATCATAGAGTAAGGACATAATAGGTTGTGTAGCACCCTGAAGCTTCATAAAACTATCTATGAAATGTCCTATATCTCCAACAATGTGCACATATACAGGGAATGATATTGGAATGACTGATAAGGACAGTGCACTTTATCTGTAAAGAAAATGATTAACAGTCAGTCATCATTCATCTTGAATCAAGAAGTGATACAGTCAAAGCAAAGAAAAAACGTGATTATAGTATATGAAAGCATAAAGACAAGAGTACTAAGTGTAATATAGCTTTGTGTCTAGATAAATATAACACATTACAAGAAATCAAGAGATAAAAAATGCAAATATGGGGGTGAACTGCAGAAATAGTGGAACCTGTAAATGTTGTTATTAACCTGGAAACAAAAAAAAGACAATTATGCATGCTAACATAAGAAGGCAGTATCATAAGCAATCTTAAAGGAATGGTGGAAAAAATATTTTTAGGTGTAAAGTTTCTGTGACAGTCTCCCACAAACACCTCCAATTATGTGGAATGAGGCAAGACAGCTTTTTCTAGAAAGGACACAACTGAAACAAAAAGTATATTAACATAATAGAATATCATTAAGAAAAATCAGCAGTATATCAATATAATTCTCATTATGGAAGTGAAGCTCAGGGTATGAACACTCGTTAAACATCAACATTCTATCATTATTCCATAATATAGGCGCAGCTCAGGGTATAAAAGCTCATCTCACAATAACCTTGTACCTAATACAAAATGCAGAAAAATATATCCTTAATCGTAAATCTTTACAGGCAATCTGTCTAAGTTACCCAGTACACCAATAGGAAAATCATTATAAAAGGTGTGTCAGGAAACAGTGTGAGAAGTGTCAACAGTGTTTAATTCCATATAAGTTGCTTATGTTGTGCTTTCTTATGTAATTCGTTTCCTGCACTTTCATGTGCTTCTATTTATGAGCATAATGTGTTGTTTGAATAGAATGAGACTTTGGTACATTGGTTCTGAAAAATATACAAAATGGATGAGAACATGTAATGGACATGAGTTACAGGGTACATTGATTTCTTAAATCTACATAGGTGAAAGTAATAGTGACATCATCCAGTAGAAAAGATACAGCAAATTAGAGCACAAAACTGGGCATAAATGAAACATGGCAACATTATAAAATATGAAGAGTGACTAACCTAACAAGAAATGTAATGATAATTCAGTAGACAATAGCATAAATTTCAGCATAGTATCATAAAAATATATCTTACGGTATCAGTAAAGACAAAATAGCATCAGAAATAAATGAGCATGCTATATATAGAGGCTGTATACAAAAAGCACATAAATTCTTATTGTATAAAACAATGTTTTAGTTAAAGTTTGCAGTGGTCAGACCATCCAAGGGATGTTATCTGCTGGACACATGTCAAAATAAATGTTGTCTCTCTCAGTCATTGTTTTCATGAACATCCATCTGAAAACAGAAAATGTGCAAGGCCTAAACTTACAGTATGAGATACTGGGGAAATATAAGTCAAAAGAATGTAAAATATGGCAGGAAGTGTTAGTATATTTGATTGTTTATGCCACTATTTTTATGGCTTCACTCATTAGTAATGCATGGATAAGTTACTCTTAGCAGTAATTTTACATACCGCAGTGTGCTACTTGTGTAGGATAACTTTTACGTGAGTCTTTCGAATATCATGAAGAAAAAATATTGTCCAAAATAATGTAAATAGCTATGAGTGCACAAACTCGGACTTTGCATTGTTTATTTCTGAGTGTACTAGTAGTCGTCTTATAGTGATGTCAAGCAAGTAATATAAGGCTATGTAGACTTAGTACATAATCGTTGCAGCATGGTATTTATTTAATGCAGGACAGGAGTGTATGCGTTATTAATGAAATATCATGCTGTGCTAGTTGTTTAACATGGGTTACCCACATAACTGATCTGAATATTGCACTATGGTAATTGTTCAGTCTCGTATGTAGAGTGTATATTTGTGAAAAAGTCGACTAATATTATAAATGGTAGTGGAGGTGGAATTCATACAGAAAATGCTCAGTGCTTTACTGCTAATTGTGTTAATTAATACGCAAAACTTGAAGGTGTCTGTTTTGGAACATTAATTGTGGAGATGTTGGGTACCATTTTGATGAGGGTAAGGACCTGTCACACACATTCGCCTAGAGGAGTGGATGGATTAACTTTTTTCGCCATTTTGCAGAATTTGAAATGCAAAACATCTAATAATTCACAAGAACCAAATTTAGAAGCAATGTTATAATTCGTAATGAATATGTTAGAGTCTTCCATCTTAGTTGACAATTTTTTCAGAATTTTCCAGCAGTTTGCAAAATATTCTGTGGTGTCATAGAATTATAGTAATTCAGCCACACACTGTAATGTCAAAGCACCTTATTTCATAAATTACATTAATATTAACAGCCATTATGCAGAATATGCCGAATAAGCCCAATATTTTGCTGCTAATTGTGTTAATTAATGTACAAAACTTGAAGGTGTCCATTTTGGAGCATTAATGGAAGTATAGTCTACCATTTTTAAGCAAGGTAACACACTGTCTCGCACAATTCGCATAGAGGAGTGGCTAGACTAACATTTTTCACCGTTTTGCTGAATATTCCAGGAAATCATCAAATTATAAGAATTCTGCCACACACTGTAATGTCAAAGTGTTTTACCTTGTAAACTATAATATTTAGCGCTATTTTTTGAAGAAGGATGACTCTCTGCTGCTAATGGTCCTCCCACTGTAGTGAACCGATATAGAATGATGTCTACCACACATTTGCTAGTAATAATAAAATTTGGAAGGGAGGAAGGGGTGGGACTTGATTCTTATTGGTCCAGACAGAAAGGAGGAAGTGGATGGGAGAGTGACATGAAGTCCCTGAGTGAGAAGGGAGTGGGTGGACAAGCATAGCCTCGGGTGTAACAAAATACCCCAGGACTCCTATCATTCACCTTGAGATAAGAAAACGATTATAACCTGTCTGCGCTTGTATGCCTGTTGAAAACCTACTGACACCACTCAGAGGATTTGTGAGAGGGAGCAGGAGCAGGAACTCTGTTGTTGGTGACAATGAGAGCAACATATTTGTATAGTGTGAGACTAGCCAATGTGTTTAGTAAAGGTATTTTGTACAAATCGAACTTTTGTTGAACCTATCACGATATATGTTCAATTATTTAACAATTCTTATAATTTTTAAAACTGTATGAGAACTTCTTAGTGGTCACTGTTGATCTGAAGGCAGAGTTCACTTGTCTCCTTATTTGTGCCTATACACGTTCAAAAATCGAAGGCATGTTCCAAATGCACTGAATACCATCCACAATGTATTCCTGGAATTCAGCGACTGAAATACCCCAAAGCTTTTTAATACTCCCACACAAAAAAAAAGCCAACGAGTTCACGTCGGGGGACCTGAGAGGCCATAGTACTGGCGAACCCCGACTGAAACGCTGTCTGCCAGCGCTTAGGTATCTGGAATGATGATAAAACAAAACGAGGGTAGTTTATCACTTTGTAATACACGCATCACTTGCGGTGTTTCGAAATAAATGTAGCCTTAGACATTAAAAATCATGTAGCATTAGCGCGATTGCACTTGTGCCTATGTCTTATCAGTAAAACCATTGTTTCCGGACATATGTTTATTGAGATAATTTACTTGTTTCATTGCCCTCCATCCACCCCTTCCAGCTGTAGCTCTAATAGTCAAACATTCTGTGGAGTTTGGAAGAGAAAAGTGGATGATAGTGTGGATCGTGTAAGTTTGTGGTAGGCAGGGCAGTATAAAAGTAATCCTAAAAACTAGATATCTGGGCATATTTCTTATAAAGGGACAAGTTTAAGATGATCATGCACTTAGTGGCCGATACGTGTTGTTTCTAAAAAGATTTCAGCAAACTGCGACAACTGTGAGATGTAATTTTCGTTCCAGTACGCCAGTAGGCCCATTTATGTGTGGCATTAGTATTCCGTTCAAACTAGATCCCTGGAAAGTCGTGTGAAATCCTTAGGTCAACCATGTGTGTCTGTCGACATCCAAGAGCAAGTGAGGAAAAGCTTCATCAACAGTTCACGAAAATCGAGTGGCATTCTTCTCGCTAGCTGAGCATCCCATATGTGACTGTTTCGCGTGTGTTAAAAAGATATTTGCTTCTAATAATGCAAGAACTAAATACACTAATACCATTACTTGAAAGCACGTTTGTGGGACAGTTTTACATCGACTTGAAACGTACGAAGTTTTAATTGAAAACTTTGTCTTTAGTGATGAGTGAACTTTTCACTTAAGTTGTAAAGTTAACAAACGCAACTGTAGAATTTCGGGGCACTGAAGGTATACGAAAAACGTTCGTTATACCCCAAAAGTTATCGTCTTTTGAGCAGTGAGCAAGAGCACAATTTAGGACCCTTTCTTTTCAAGAAGAAACAATCAACGAAATAGTGTACTTAGACATAATGCAAAACTTTTTAATCCCACTGGCTGACGAGAGTGATGAATAACGCAGCAAAATGACACAACGGCGGACTACGTCACCGACTTTCGGAATATCCTCAACAAACGCTTTACTGGTTTAGTCGAGGTGCACTTAGAATTCTTGTGGGGATTCATCGACAACACTGAATTTGCACTACCCTTACTGACTTCCCTAGCACAACTCAGAGTAGTAGCACAAGTTGCACCTGATGTGCTGCAGCAGTTCCGGCAAGAAACTGACTTCAGATAGAATGTGACACATAACCAATGGAAGCCACATTCAAGCTGTTTAGCTGTATGGTAAAAAACTTGATGTACTTTGATAAAAAATGACCCCAAGTCATGTGTCTAATTTCTATGAAGTTGTAAGTCCTTTTAGAAATATCATACATTTTCTCCAATTCTCATTCACAAGTCTTGAACAGTTTATGAAATATCAAGGAATGCCTAATTATCTGTTATAGCCATAAAATTTGTAATGAGTAAGAAAACTGCAAACACAATACACGCTATTAAAATGTAAGTAAATATCACGTGTGATTCTTGAGTTTCTCCCGGCGTATTTGATAGTCAAAATATCCACGGGTGTGCTGCCGGTCTACAGTGTCCAACGGGCACAATATTTCGGCGATCGTACATGTCGCCATCATCAGGTGAACTGACGGACTGAGCTCCTGTGAACGTGCCGGCACGGAGATCCGTACGCTATGGCTGCTCAGAGGGAACTGGGTTCGGTCGCGGCGGCGGCCGATTTAAATACCCTCTGCCCGCGGCGCGCTCCCTCCGCCGTCCGCGCCCCGCGCCACGGTCGCGCGGTGGAACAGATTGCGACGGCGTCTGAGATGACGTCGGAGTGATGGCTCTGTCCGCCGTGATCGTCACAACTATACGTTTGCTTGATTTACTCTTGATTAACCCGATCGCTGGTTCCCAAGCCTTGCTAAGATTATAGCCACAGTCACGGTTTATGAGGTCGTCATTGGTGCGAATTTCGATGGCCTCTCTAACAACGCTGTCCCAGTATCTCGACGTCTGTACCAGAATCCTCGTGCGGTCATATTCCATGGCGTGATTTTCCGACAAACAATGTTCAGCGACCGCCGACTTGCTCGGATACATCAGACGAGTGTGCCTCTGGTGTTCACGGCATCGATCCTCGACGGTACGCATCGTCTGACCAATATACGACTTGCCACATTGACACGGAATCTGGTACACGCCGGCCTTCCTCAAACCGAGGTCATCTTTGGCGCTCCCCACCAGTGCACGAGTTTTATTTGGAGGACAAAACACAGTTCCAACCCGATGTTTCTTCAGAATGCGAGTGATTTTCCCCGAGAGTGCGCCTGTGTATGGAATAAATGCAGTGCCTACCTCCTCCCTCGTGACTTCATCCATCTCAAGAGGTTGTGCTGCAGTGGTTGGGCGGAGAGCACGTTGAATCTGCCACCTGATGATGGCGACATGTATGATCGCCGAAATATTGTGCCCGTTGGACACTATAGACCGGCAGCACACCCGTGGATATTTTGACTAAATATCACGTGTTTTGTGGCTGCATTTTTATCTGCTTCCTAGTGATAAAATACGAATTTGCTTGTTTCCCAAGTAACTGATAGAAATCAGGCATAATGTGCTGAAGCGTTCCCTGACCCCGTCTCGGAGATACTGTGGCATCACCTTTAGTCTTACTGGCGGCCACGGCCGGATTCGCTTTCTAACGCGTGATTCAAATTGCGCTAAGTATTACTACCAAAAAAGCATCAAGTAATATATGTAATTTACTACATCAGCATAATGGTGTATACAACTGAAACATGGCTAACGAAGAAAAGCGATTTGGCAGATTACAGGGATGTGAAATGAAGTTCGTCAGAAGCATGATAGGAGAGAGACAGGGTGAGGAATGAAAGGGTACGGGAAATAGTGAAATAAGAACCCTTACAGAGCAGGATAAAAACACCGAGGTTAGGATGGTATGGGCACTCAGAGAATGGAGAACAAGAGGATTCACAAGGAGATACATTAAATGTAGATGTGAAGGAAACGACCAACAGGAAGACCAAGAGGTAGACGGCTGAAAAAAGAGACGAGGATTGGATCAGAATGAACACAGAAATATGGTGGGAAAGCTATATTATGTTCCCGAACAGACCTCGTCAGAGACTGGAAACTGTTCAAGATGATGATTGCTTCCAAAATTAACTAGGGAAAGTCTGTTGACGGACTGGTATCAATTAAGATCTCTATTACTCCTTTATGTAACTCAAGGAAATCTCTGTTTAGTTGTTTTGGAGTTGGTTGTCTAATAAAACATCCACTAACGTTAAATATATGTTATACGAAGTTCCGTCGTTACGTCAGAAAACCAGAATAAAAATAGAAATACAGATTCCAGTCTTTTTTTTTTTTTTTTTGCTATTGTACACCACATAATTAATTCCGATATTATTTCGCGTCAGCGCTGCACTCGATCTACATCTGTCTACAGTAGACAACAGTTCCTGGTTCATCCGTGTTCCGAGTTTAGAAAAACTTCTCGATGAGAGATTAACGCTGTAGTACTTGCGTGTCAGTTATCTCAATAAACAGGTTTAAACGAAACTGTCAGAGAATAGTTCCGATATGTCTCCGTCATTAATAAATGATTATCAAACATAGGCCTTAATTTGAGGAAGAAATTTCTTTGTATGTGCTTTTGGAGCACAGCATTGTGAGTCATGGACTTTGGGAAAACTGGAAGAAGAGAATTGAAGCGACTGAGATGTGGTTCTGCAAGACGACGTTGGAAATTAGGTGTACTGTTAAGGAATGAAGTGCTTCTCCGCGGAATCTGCGAGTAAATAAATGTGTGGAAAACAATGACAAGAAGACGGGAAAGATGATAGGACATGCATTAAGACGTAAGAGGGTAGCATCCGTTGTACTACAAGACGCTGCAGAGGGTGAAGAGTTTGGGGGACGCTGGTTGTCCTAAGTTCTTTCACAGTAATAACGTGTAACTCTAGAACTCTGAAATGAAGAGGTTGCCACGGGGGAGAACGTCTTAGCAGTAGGCCGCATCAAACCAGTCAGAACGCTGATGGCAAACAAAAGAGACTCCAGGTGAAAGCATTTTTTTATTTAGATATGTAAGAATAAATTAATCTTGAAATCGTCATTTCTTTCGCTGTAATAACGTGTAACTGTGGAACACAGTGTAAAATGTCGAAAGGACATTCTGCTAAGGGTTCCTTTGTAGCGAATCCAGTACTACGCCGCACCTTAATGTTTTCTGGCCGAGAAGGCTGTGACGTTTATGCCACGTTGCGGGTCATAATTTAATGTCAGAACTGAGTTACATTCACTGCCTTGGCCATTTGTGTAAGAAGGGGCAGGTTACCCACTCCAGTATGACAAATGGTCAAGACACCTGGACTTGGAATGTGGAAAAGTTTAAATCAGTAGAGGCTTTCTCGATGAGCTAGGGCAGAAACTGGTGCATAATTTCAAGTGATAATAATAAATTATTTATGAAAAACCACTCTGACCATATTGTTACCCTTACTCACACTGACGTTTCATTTTTGCAGTATTATTTATTAAAAAAATTCGGATGACAGGCAAATGAATTAAGTTAACGTGACGAGTGTCAGCGGAGATGGTCGATCCCTGACGAAAATGCGCCCTGCGTCGCCACGTGAGAAATTTTAGATGCATTTATTAAGCAGTCTAGCTCGGTGCCGCATAACATTAACACGTAACTGTTTTTGAACTTCGAAGTGCCTCGGGTAACGTCTGATGCGATATTAAATAATTCTCGAGAAAATACAAAAATGGTCAAATGGCTCTGAGCACTATGGGACTTAACATCTGAGGTCAGCAGTCCCCTAGAACTTAGAACTACTTAAACCTAACTAACCTACGGACATCACACATATCCATGCCCGAGGCAGGATTCGAACCTGCGACCTTAGCGGTCGCGCGGTTCCAGACTGAAGCGTCTAGAACCGTTTGGCCACATCGGCCGGCCGAAAAAATATAATGATATTACTTATTTCGGTCCTTGATATAGATCCCAACTGTAACATAGTCTAATGGGCTTTTACTGGCTCTCACGTGGCATTGATTTTAACACATCGCCAGATGTACGTGTCTTCTTATTTCACGGAATTGGACAAATAAATGAAGTGGCATGCGTTTACCTTAAATCAAAATCTTTGAATGTTACTGTAGTGACAATAGTAGTGATACCGCTGACCACACTATCACTGTGGATAATAGCTAAGTTAAAAACCGCGACCTACAGTGAGGAATTATAATGGGGAGAACGAGCATATTTAGGAGACATGAGGTAAGCGGGCCTTTCCTGAAACAGTGAACGAATGGGTGCAGACTCTTGGGATTTTACTCTATCAATTTATCCAGCCTAGCCCTCCATGTGGAACTTAAAGTAAGAGACAGCTTACGGAGTTGGCATATTCAGATGCAGTAATATATAGTGGCAGTAGGATTCCATTCTTTTTACAAGTTCAGGAATCGACTCATGAGGGATCCACAATATATGGCACGCAGAACATTGTTTCAATACGGATTAAAGAGAGCTTTATTAAGTTAGATGATAATGACCAGTAAATATAGGAAGCCATGAATAGAAGGAGACTTTTACATACCACGTACCGTTTGCTCTTTTTGCCCCTTTCACTCTCTCTCTCTCTCTCTCTCTCTCTCTCTCTCTCTCTCTCTCTCTCTCTTCCTCTTTCGCGTGTCCCCGTTGAATCACTCAGTATAAGGATGGAGTTGTATAACAGCACCGAAGCTCAAGGTTTCCGCGCAGAGGCAATTAACTAATCCACAAATGACAGAGAAGCGTTACTTGCTTAGCGCTGACAGAATTGCAGCATGAAAATCTCACTCTTCAGCCGAGCATGCACTCTAATGAACGTCCCTGATAGCTCCGACTGCCGAAACAGACTCAGAATCCATGCAATCACGAACAACCATCAGTTGTATGAGGGAATAACGACAGTGAAAGTTTGTACCGGGCCGGGACTCGAACCCGAATTTTCCACTTTACGCGAGCGGTCACCTTAACCGCTTTGGCTAGCCGCGCACCACTCACGGTCAGACCAAAATTTCCACATGTTGTCGTTCCAACGTCACAACCTGTACTGCATGCATGCAAATCCGAAGGGACATTGCATCATTCTTTTTAACAACACAGGCACTGCAATATCGTAGAGTCAAAATCGCCTCAGCGTTTCGAAGAAAAAGCTCAGCCATCAAAGGTCCCCGACTCGCCAGCAGCTCTCTCCCGCTTTTGCGGACTACGCGGCACCGCTCCTGCATACCTCTGGACTGACTGTCGCTTCCGGGTGAAAGGATACAGGCGTCGACAACAAAGGCAAAGCCTATGCTCGTTCGCTGGATTGCTTCCTATTCCACCACACCTCCACAACTCACGGGTACTATAGTCGAATATCATTTATCACCGAGAATTAATTCTTTTCCTGTAACTAATTTCTTACGATGATTAGATGTGCGTGAATTGGGAGTCGGAAACCGGATACTTCCATTCCGAGAGCAGTGTAGTCACATTATTTTTTCTTTATTTTCTGTTGTGTTGATCAACTGGGGTCGCATGATAACTTCAATTGCTCTTCTGTCTTTGTTCTTTCCTGTTTCTTTCAGTACTGCATCATCTTCTATCTATCCTCTCTTCTCCTTTTTTCTGTCTATGACGTTTTTGATTTTTATCTGTTATTTCCCAGAAAGCCTTCTGAATTTGGTTGTTTAATCTTAGAGTAATTTGTCTCTATTACATTCGCTTCTTTGATATTGTTTCTTTCCAATTATTTTCCTTTTTCTGTATTCCACGTTATTGTTGACTTCTCTTTCTGGGAAATTCATAAATACATGTTTTGTTAGTCAGTTCTGATTCATTCGGTTGACGTGTCCAAAGAACATATTTTTCGCTTTACCGTGGCATATGTTATTTCCTGTACATCTGAGTAGATCTATTTTTACTTCTCATTTTCCAGTCCTCTGTCTTTTGTATTGTACCGATTATTTTTTCTAGTAATTGCTCTTTCAAGTATATCTATTGTGTCCAACTTACAGTTGACTGTTAAACATTCGCATGCATATAAACATTCCGGTTTTACCTACGTGATGTAGTGTTTTGTTTTGTGTTTCTAGATATACATTTTTTGTTGTTTTACTATGCGCTACGCATTTTCATTTATTTTATATTATTTTCATTATTTTGGGAGACTCTTTCATCCTCTTCTGGTCTTCTTTACTCCCGCCATAATCATATTTTTCGGCTTTAGCATTTGGCTGCGTCTCAAGAAGATGTGCTTTATTGTTCTTAGCAATTGTACAGCTTCGAAATGCAGTCATTTTAAGGAAATAAAATTATTCTCCGAAAATAAAATTTTTGAGTAAGAAAAATTTACTTTATTTATAAAAAGTTTGCCTGCGACTTATCTCACTTCTTAGAACTAAAATCTTCTTGGTGTTGGGTATTTTAATTCTTCTCTACCATTTCGCATAACTGACGCCATATCATAGGAACTGTTATCTCCGTTGTTATCGTAAATGAAGAAACACCGTCTGGACCACGGTTTCTTTTATTAACGACTACCGGTTTCGATCTGCCCTGACAGGTCATCTTCAGGACTAAACTGGAAAATGAGAAAGAACCGACAAAATAAAAATTAAAAAGTGTAACATTACAAACAGTACCACCTAAGGTAGCACAAATAACATCAAAACATCATAAAACCCGTATCTATCTGGCACCGCAAGGAGCAGTTTATCAACACTGGTATGAATGACATAAAAAAACGCAAAGGATGTAATGGGCAAAAATCTTGTAGTCAGTCAAGTGAGACTGCGTATATCACTGGCTCGTACAATGATACAGCTCAAAGGAAATTTTTCCGTCATAAAATTAAAAAAATTAATAAAGCCAAAAAAAAAATATTGAAAAGCACGTTAACCAAACACATTTCAGTATGTGTAATGTGTTACAAAGTAACAGATAAAATACAGACGTAGTAAACAGTCTCACAGTAAACTGTACATCGTACAATTTACTTTAGGTATAGGGAAATATAGCATCCTCAGTTATCAAGACTTAACCGTTTCGAAAGCTGATGGTAAACACAAATTCAGCATCGTTAGAAAATCAGGATGTACGATACTATAATCCTTTCCATATCTTGCCGTTCCAAGCGGTTCAAGGAAGCTTATTTTCATTAAATGTTGCTTAGGATGTGGTGTGTAATATTGAGAATGCCTTTAGCATAGGACGATATCAATAAGAAAATTGAGATCATGAAGGAGAGTTATGGTCGTGTGGCATATTTAGCACCGCACTTCCTGCGAACACAGTTTTAACCTAGTGAATTCCAAGTAAGTAATAACTGTTCAATGATCCATCACAACAACACTGAGTAGGAATAATGGCGGGCGTGTAAGGAATATAGATGCAGTGCTAAAGATTGCTTAGGGAAGAAAACGGGCAATGCAGATTCCACACATACTGTTGGGAATGATTGTGTTACAGTAAACGAAAAATGCCTGTTAGAGAGGATAGAGGAACCCAATATTGTCTGACTACAAGGGTAATGCTGAACAACTTGAGTACTTCACATCGTACAAATATTTAGCGACAGTACTAAGAAGCGACACGAACTGGGATGATCACATGAGATCAGTATCAGTGGTAGGGAAAATCTGAAAAGGGAAATGCTAAGGCTCAATGTAGATATAGTGGTGATCAGAGAAGTGAAATGAAAAGAAGACAAGAGTTTCTCATCAGACGAGTAGAGGGTAATATCAACAGCAACAGAAAATGACATGATGGGTATAGGATTCGTTGTGTATAGGAAGGTAGGACAGAGAGTGGCCGGCCGAAGTGGCCGTGCGGTTAAAGGCGCTGCAGTCTGGAACCGCAAGACCGCTACGGTCGCAGGTTCGAATCCTGCCTCGGGCATGGACGTTTGTGATGTCCTTAGGTTAGTTAGGTTTAACTAGTTCTAAGTTCTAGGGGACTAATGACCTCAGCAGTTGAGTCCCATAGTGCTCAGAGCCATTTGAACCATTTGACAGAGAGTGAGTTATTATGAACAGGTCAATGACAGCAACCCAGGACCAACAACAACAGTTCATGTATGCATGTCGACGTCGCAAACAGAAGATGAAAAGACAGAGAAAGTGTACGAGGATTTTGAATGGGTAATTCAGTATGCAAAGCGAGATGAAAACCTAATAGTCGTAGGGGACTGGAGGGTAAGGAGTAAAAGAAAGGGTTACAGGAGAGTATTGGCTTGGCAGTTGGAACGGTAGAGGAGGGAGACTGATACAGTTCTTCGGTAAATTTCAATTAGTAATAGCAAATACTTTATTCGAGAATCACAAGAGGAGAAGGAACACTTAAAAAAGGCCAGAAGACATGGGAAGGTTCCAGTTAGATTACATCATGATCAGGCAGAGATTTTGCAGTCAGCTATTGGATTGTAAGACGTACACAGGAGGAGATATAGACTCAGACCACAATTTAGTAATGATGAAGTGTAGGGTGAAGTTTAAGGGACTAGTCAGGAACAATAAATGCGCAAAGAAGTGGGATACAGAAGCACTAAGGAACGAAGAGATACGCTTGAAGTTCTCTGAGGTTATAGGTAATGTGATAATCCATAGCTCAGTAGGCAGTTCAGATGGATACCTTTAAACAGGCAATCATATAAGTACAAGGAAGGTAACTGCGAATAATTTAGCTGAGAGACGAAGAAGGAAATGCAGAAATTTTCAGGAACATCCTGAAAAATACAGAAGTCCCTTACGAACTAAAGAAATAGGAAGTGCAGGGAAGCTAAGTCGAAATGGCTGCATCAAAAATGTGAAGAAATCGAAAAAGAAGTTGTGCTGGCGCACGCTGGCGCCAGCACACTATGCGCCATAGAGGTTACGAGAGTATCGATAGAGGCCAACGACAAGACTCGCTGGAAACGCGCCGCCAGCGCCCTCTGAGCCGCCAGTATTTTGGATCGCCGCCGCATACGGGAGGGCCAGTTTAGCCGGTAAGTTTACGCGGTTAGTTCGAGCCTGTTACTCCAGTTAGTACGAGCTGTACGCCGTGGAGTTCCAGCGTGTCACCGCGATGGAGCCGCACACTTAGCCTCTAGCACAGAGACAGGCAGCACGTAGCAACATTATAGTGCACATAGCGGACTCCTACATCAGCAGCATTGAGGCTATGTGGACTATACAGAAGAGAGCTTGTACCACAGCACATGGAAACTTAAAGTTAAATAGCTCTTCGTTTATGAATAAAGAATCCAGTTATTAACTGCGTGCAGTTTGTGTTATAGAACGAGGATACCGGCCACCAACCAACATCATCTCCTTGCTTCCCATGGTACAACTCTACAGAGACAACGAGACGGCAAAAAAGCGGCTAAAGAGAATACAACAGAAATGATTGTCGGAAGGACTGGTCCAGCATACTGAAAAGTCAAGACAACCTTCGGTGAAATTAAAAGCAAGGACGGTAAAGGAAAAGAAAATTGAGGATCCGTTAAATGACGATTAGTTTCGCTTTAAGAAAAGTAAAGGCAACAGAGAGGCAGTTCTGACGTTGCGGTTGGTAATAGACGCAAGACTGAAGAAAAATCAAGGAACGTTCATAGCATTTTTCGACCTTGAAAAAGTGTTCGACGATGACAAATAGTGCGAGATGTTCGAAATGCTGGGAAAAGCAGGGGTAAACTATAGGGAGGGACGGGTAAATACAGTATGTACAAGAACCAATAGCGAACAATAAGACTGGAAGACCAAGAACGAAGTACTCGGATTAAAAGGGGTGTAAGACAGGGATGTAGTCTTTCGCCCCTACTGTTCAATCTATACATTGAAGAAGCAATGACAGAAATAACGTAAAGGTTAAAAAAATGCCTTAATTTGAAAAGGAAGTTTCTAAGAATGTACTTTTGGAGCACAGCATTGCATGTTAGTGAAAACGAGCTTTGAGAAAAACGGATCGCAGGAGTCTGGAAGAATTTGAAATGTGGTGCTACAGATCAATGTTGGCAATTAGCTCACTGAGAAGATAAGGAATGAGGAGGTTCTCCGCAGAATCGACGAGCAATGGAATATATAATAAACATTAAGAAGAATGAGCAACATGATTATAGGACATCTGTTAAGACATCAGGGAATATCTTTCATGTACTTGAGGGAGCTGCAGAGAGTAAAAATTGTAGAGGAAGAAAGATATTGGAATACCCCCAGCAAGTAATTGAAGACGTAGGTTGCAGTTGCTACTCTGAAATGAAAAAGTTGGCAGAGTGGAGAAATTCGTGGCAGGACGCATCAAACCAGTCTAAAGGCTGACGACTCAGAAAAAAGCCAAAAATAGAGGAGTTTACAGTGTGTCTCAAAATGAATGATCAGTATTCAGTGATATGACAGGAACCATCATTTGAAGCAAAAATGTCTAGTAAACGTAGGGTCTCAGATGCATACCTTAGAGCTACGAACACTTCTTCATCGTCGATGCTGTGAAACAAATCTCTTCTACTGCAAGCTCTTTGCTGTCCATATTTTCGGAAGAGATAGTATGGAGCAAAACTAGCAAAAATTGAAAAGTGAACAAGGGCTCTGAAATGCGTACCTTAAGAGCGAGGAGCACTTGTTCATTAGAAGACATGTGTTTTAACATAGCGATGGTGAGCAACTTACCATAGCTCTTTTGACATGTACTTTAGAGCCCATTTTTATTGAACATTTTTTCTTGTTCGGTTCACACTACCACCTCTCAAAATAAGGAGAGCAAAGAGCTTGCAGTAGAAGAGATCTGTGATTTGTTCCCCAGTATCGACGATGAAGAAGTGCTCATAGTTCTTAAGGTATGAATTTTAGAGCCCATGATTAGACTTTTTTGCGTCGAATGATCGTTCCTGTCTTATCTCTAAATACTGAACTTACCTCTTGGAACACCCTGTATAGCCATTCCTCTCTCCCTCGTTTAATACGTGATGGAACACTACAGAAAATCGGTAATAAATGGTTCAAATGGCTCTGAGCACTATGGGACTTAACTGCTGAGGTCATCAGTCCCCTAGAACCTAGAACTACTTAAACCTAACTAACCTAAGGACATCACACACATCCATGCCCGAGGCAGGATTAGAACCTGCGACCGTAGCGGTCGCGCGGTTCCAGACTGTAGCTCCTAGAACCGCTCGGCCACTCCGGCCGGCGAAAAATCGGTAATACTAATGGGAGATTCCCTCGACCATACACTTCACAGTGGCAGGCGTAGTAAGTTTGTAAATACAAGTTCTACGATTATTTCACACTAAGTTCATCTACGTGTTTCCATCAAATGGTGTCACCTTTCAACACAACAAATGCAATGCTGCTAATGCTGCTTTTCCTTCTAAATACACTTGGTTATGTAGAAATAATCTGCAATAGCTGATCTTTGAGCGGACGCCTCGAATATGAATCTGTTATATTTTTTTATATATATAAGAGGGCCTATGGAGTGGACTGCATTTCATTTATCGCATCAGAAACACTATATTACTTAAAACTATCGCACTACGTTCAACGCTAATGACATTATCAATATCTATGAGACACAGCTGTTTGTCCAGAAAACAGCAAACTGTAATGCTTCTGTCAGTACCTCTATCAGGTCGGTATCAGTGCATATGGCTCGGCAAAGACAGCAATGGAATCGATGAGATGTTTTTGGTGACACTGATTCACACCTAACTGAATCCATCAAGAAGCCTCACTTCTGGCGGTTCCTTCAGCACTCCGGAACCTCAGATAACAAGAATAAATATCACACAGATCGTCTTTGAGTCTCGATTAGATTGTTTACTTATTCAGATTAACGTTTCTTTTTTCGACAACAACATGTGTGCTGATTTTTCTGTTGCTGAATGGTTGTTCGGCCAATCGTATCTTTGTAACTAGTTCCAGGGCTCTGAAAAGTGTTTGCTGTGTGCTGGGGGCCAGGAAGAATGAAGTACGTTTACCCACGAACGAGTTCTCTTAGCCGCCTGCTAATCTCGCTTACACAGCGCAGACTTCGGGAGGCGCCTAGCCTACCCGCGCTGACGTGTATCAAGGTTGTGTAGTGCAGCCGATTTCTATGGATAACCAACAGAGTAAATCTGTCTGCTCCGTATCGTTCTCCGCACGAGAGGAATACTCGCAAAAAAGAGCTAGATGACGCACCACAGGAGTGCCCGCAGAAAGCGATGAGGCTGATGACCTCATTCCTCGAGAACATAATAAATACGTGACGAAGCCACACGACTCTTTACAACTAGCATTACCGTTGACCTCACCAGCGTCACACCTACGGCACTGAAAATGGATCAAACAAAAGTATTATGACAGACAGCGAAACTTAATAGGAAAATTTCTCAATTTGAAGGCCTAAAAATCTGGATACATCGGAATAGCCCGTTGCACATGTTTACTAATCATTTAGCGCATGTGAGTGACTGAGTGACTACGTTGTCGTTATTATTTTGTAGGCTGCCGTGGCCACACTTAGTTAAAATCAGTGTTCTCTAGATACAGCGCCGCTTCGTATTGTAAAATAACTATCTCTGGCTAAAGCCGACGTTTCGGCCATTGAATGTTTGTGTGTCAATGGACGTGAATGATTGCATTTGTGGTTATGTGTTTTTCTGTAAATTACAAATTATGTTTAATGTTGATTCTGTATATGGTGTACGTGGCCCCGGAAATTAAGTTAGACGGCTGTTAATGTTTCTATTTACGCTCTAAGACAAAAAAGAACGATGGACCAACAAGGCGGTATACAATTTGGTCACAAACTGTCATTCACACAGAAATCGACGGAAAATGCAAAAACGTAGCCTTTGGGGGCCAATAGATGAATGTGTGACGCTGCAATGCAGTTTCACCCCACAGCTGACAACTCTGTACTCTGTAGGAATCAACATGGGTTTCGAAAAAGACGGTCATGTGAAACCCAGCTCGCGCTATTCGTCCACGAGACTCAGAGGGCCATAGACACGGGTTCACAGGTAGATGCCTTGTTTCTTGACTTCCGCAAGGCGTTCGATACAGTTCCCCACAGTCGTTTAAGGAACAAAGTAAGAGCATATGGACTATCAGACTAATTGTGTGATTGGATTGAGGAGTTCCTAGATAACAGGACGCAGCATGTCATTCTCAATGGAGAGAAGTCTTCCGAAGTAAGAGTGATTTCAGGTGTGCCGCAGGGGAGTGTCATAGGACCGTTGCTATTCACAGTATACATAAATGACCTTGTGGATGACATCGGAAGTTCACTGAGGCTTTTTGCAGATGATGCTGTGGTGTATCGAGAGGTTGTAACAATGGAAAATTGTACTGAAATGCAGGAGGACCTGCAGCGAATTGACGCATGGTGCAGGGAATGGCAATTGAATCTCAATGTAGACAAGTGTAATGTGCTGCGAATACACAGAAAGATAGATCCTTTATCATGTAGCTACAAAATAGCAGGTCAGCAACTGGAAGCAGTTAATACCATAAATTATCTGGGAGTACGCATTAGGAGTGATTTAAAATGGAATGATCATATAATGTTGATCGTCGGTAAAGCATATGCCAGACTGAGATTCATTGGAAGAATCCTAAGGAAATGCAAAAAAAAACCGAAAACAAAGGAAGTAGGTTACAGTACGCTTGTTCGCCCACTGCTTGAATACTGCTCAGCAGTGTGGGATCCGTACCAGATAGGGTTGATAGAAGATATAGACAAGATCCAACGGAGAGCAGCGCGCTTCGTTACAGGATCATTTAGTAATCGCGAAAGCGTTACGGAGATTGTTGTGTCGGTAGCTGGGCCGACACCGTGAAGTTGAGATGGCTGAAAAGGCAAGCTAGACTAACGCAGACGGGCGTGAAGTACTGGAACAGGATACGTAATTAATGTTAGGAAGAAAAGTACGGAGCAGGTTTAATACTTAACTTTACTCAGTTATGGTGGTACATCGATCTTGACGATACACAGGAGACTTTAAGTACAATCACTGTATGGCTAATGGCGCCTTGCTAGTTCGTAGCCATTAACTTAGCTGATGGCTATTCTGTCTCTCGGCTAATGAGAGAGAAAGGCTTCGTACATCTGGTCGGTAGCTAGGTTCTCGTACAACTGGGGCGAGTGCTCTCTCGTATCACGAGACCTGCCTTGGTGGTGGCGCTAGGTCTGCGATTACACAGTGGCGACACGCGGGTCCGACATGTACTAAATGGACCGCGGCCGATTTAAGCTACCACCTAGCAAGTGTGGTGTCTGGCGGTGACACCACAGAGATGATAGATAAACTCCAGTGGAAGACTCTGCAGGAGAGACGCTCAGTAGCTCGGTACGGGCTTTTGTCAAAGTTTCGAGAACATACCTTCACCGATGAGTCAAGCAGTATATTGCTCCCTCCTACTGATATCTCGCGAAGAGACCATGAGGATAAAATCAGAGAGATTAGAGCCCACACAGAGGCATACCGACAATCCTTCTTTCCACGAACAATACGAGACTGGAATAGAAGGGAGAACCGATAGAGGTACTCAAGGTACCCTCCGCCACACACCGTCAGGTGGCTTGCGGAGTATGGATGTAGATGTAGATGTAGATATTAGGCAGGTGACATGTCCACAACAGGCATCCGTGTACTCGGTTCGACAGTAACTATGCCTCGCAAACAGGTGCACGAACAATATACGCAGATGTCAGCATTTGACCGAGGACGTGTAGTTGGGCAAAAAGAAGCAGGCTGGAGTTACCGGCGAATAGTTCGACATTTGAACAAAAGCAATGCCACTATCGATGATGATGGCAGGAATGAGTGAACTACGGCCAAAAACATCGTCAAGAAGGAAGCGGTCGACGTAGAAGACGACAGAACGCGAGGACCAAGCAGTCATCAGAGAGGAACTCAGAACCACGGATTCATCATTATCATCGATCCGTCCACTGGTGCTTCAGTTATCACAAGCATCTTTAATAGACGGCTCACAAATGGGGGCTGAGCTCACAGAGACCCTAGCGCAGACTATAATTGACCTCTGTTGCCCGTTTGCAGTGGTGTCGTGTACATTCGGCCTACAATCTCATTGACTAGAGATGAATTGCCTTCATTGATGAGTCCTGCTTCGAACTGACCCCCGATGACAGGCGAAGGCGTATCTGGAGATTCCCTGGTCAGCGATGGGATATTGATCTGACTTTCGACGGCCATCCAGCCCGACGACTAGGTCATTTTTCCTGGCTTCTATTATGGTTTCCAATGTCCAAAATATGTTAGTCTGCTTGTCAAATTTTGAATTTTGTAATATCTGTATAACGCTTTGGGAGTCCGTTAGTACTAATACGAACTTTGAGTGTCTGTGCGCCATAATAAACAGCCTCCCTTACGGCCATAAACTCCGCTATATACAGGGTGATCCATTGATCGTGACCGGGCCAAATATCTCACGAAATAAGCGTCAAACGAAAAAACTACGAAGAACGAAACTTGTCTAGCTTTAAGGGGGAATCAGATGTCGCTATGGTTCGCCCGCTAGATGGCACTGTCTTAAGTCAAACGGATATCAACTGCCTTTTTTTGAAGTAGGAACCCCCATTTTTTATTACATATTCGTGTAGTACGTAAAGAAATATGAATGTTTTAGTTGGACCACTTTTTTCGCTTTGTTGGCGCTGTATAGTCACAAACGTATGGCTCACAATTTTAGACGAACAGTTGGTAACAGGTAGGTTTTTTAAATTAAAATACAGAACGTAGATACGTTGGAACATTTTATTTCGGTTGTTCCAATGTGATACATGTACCTTAGTGAACTTATCACTACTGAGAAAGCATGCTGTTACAGCGTGATTACCTGTAAATACCACATTAATGCAATAAATGCTCAAAATGATGTCCGTCAACCTCAATGCATTTGGCAATACGTGTAACGACATTTCTCTCAACAGCGAGTAGTTCGCCTTTCGTAACGTTCGCACATGCATTGACAATGCGCTGACGCATGTTGTCAGGCGTTGTCGGTGGATCAAGATAGCAAATATCCTTCAACTTTACCCACAGAAAGAAATCCGGGGACGTCAGATCCGGTGAACGTGCGGGCCATGGTGTGGTGCTTCGACGACCAATCCACCTGTCATCAAATATGCTATTCAATACCGCTTCAACCGCACGCTAGCTATGTGCCGGACATCCATCATGTTGGAAGTACATCGCCATTCTGTCATGCAGTGAAACATCTTGTAGTAGCATCGGTAGAACATTACGTAGGAAATCAGCATACATTGCACCATTCAGATTGTCATCGATAAAATGGGGGCCAATTATCCTTCCTCCCATAATGCCGCACCATACATTAACCCGCCAAAGTCACTGATGTTCCACTTGTCACAGCCATCGTGGATTTTCCGTTGCCCAATAGTGGATATTATGCCGATTTACGTTACCGCTGTTGTTGAATGACGCTTCGTCGCTAAAGAGAACGCGTGCAAAAAATCTGTCATCGTCCCGTAATTTCTCTTGTGCCCTGTGGCAGAACTGTACACGACGTTCAAAGTCGTAGCCATGCAATTCCTGGTGCATAGAAATATGGTACTGGTGCAATCGATGTTGATGTAGCATTCTCAACATCGACGTTTTTGAGATTCCCGATTCTCGCGCAATTTGTCTGCTACCGATGTGCGGATTAGCCGCGACAGCAGCTAAAACAGCTACTTGGGTATCATCATTTGTTCAAGGTCGTGGTTGACGTTTCACATGTGGCTGAACACTTCTTGTTTCCTTAAATAACCTTAACTATCCGGCGAACGGTCCATACACTTGGATGATGCCCTCTAGGATACCGAGCAGCATACATAGCACACGCCCGGTGGACGTTTTGATCACAACAGCCATACATTAACACGATATCGACCTTTTCCGCAATTGGTAAACAGTCCATTTTAACACGGGTAATTTATCACGAGGCAAATACCGTCCGCATTGACGGAATGTTACGTGATACCACGTACTTATACGTTTGTGACTATTACAGCGCCATCTATCACAAAGAGAAAAAAGTGGTCCAACTAAAACATTCATATTTCTTTACGTACTACACGAATATGTAATAAAAAAATGTGGGTTCCTATTTAGGAAAAACCCAGTTGATATCCGTTTGACCTATGGCAGCGCCATCTAGCGGGCCAACCATAGCGCTATCTGGTGTCCCCCTTCAAGCTAGACGAGTTTCGTTCTTTGTAGTTTTTTCGTTTCATGCTTATTTTGTGAGATATTTGGCCTGGTCACTAACAATGGACCACCTGTATACAGAAGATTCAGGTGGAAGTGTGACAGAACTCCCCCACTTGGGTAAACCTCATGTCTGGATACCCCTCTGGCACTCACTTTCCGTGATGTAATAACTTCAGGCGCTGAGGAATGGAATGAAGTGTGTTTCTAACTGCTGTTTTGGGTCGACCGTACTTGTGTCCATCGTCCAGGCGTCGCCACGGAGGTCAAAAACGCCCAGGTGCCTAATTACAGATTGCAATACTAAATACCACTGATCATGGACCAGATGTTGGCTTCCCTTGATCTCGCGGCCCTGAACAAAGCATCAGGTAGTAGCATTTTGTTCATCAGTATATTCCAGACTCACTCACTGTCTCTGTCTCTCTCAACTGGGTATTTCCTGTTTGTGTGAACAAATGCATGAAACAATGCTACCAAGCACACAGATGGTAGATTCCATCCCTCCTCAGAATACTGTGTTGCTATTACTGGGGACAGTGAGAGATATGGCGCAATTTTGATATCAAAAATAGCGAGAAATGGTCCGTTTGCACTACCCTGCCAAATTAATTGTTTAACAATTTACAGGAGTCAAATGGATTACTTAAAACACTCACCACCACCTTACAATAATTCTTTTTCATTATAAAACATATTTTAAGTGTTCGAAAATCACACACAAACATTTTGCAAATCAAGGAACGAAGTTTCCACTACAAATAGTTCATAGCACTAAATGTATCCAAGGTCTCGTATGCATCATTTGAGACAACAAGCACCTTCCTCCACCACAACATTTCCACTTTACACTAAATATATCCGGCAGAAAAACTTTCCAATCACACTCACTCGTAGTCGCGACTTGCACACCATCTGTGGACTGTCAGGGAGCCGTGACGACATCGCCTGCCAGGAGAGGACTAGAGACATGCACACGTGCTGGCTGTGATTGTAAGTGGGTTCATATCTACAGCTGTAACAGATGCTCAGAGGCAGGAGAGACTGTCAACATTACCACCAGCACAAACATTCGTCAGATTGAATCTTCGAAAATTTTCACATAAAAATCAGAGAATACTCACAACACATGTGATTGTGAAGGCTATCCAACATGTATTAAGTATTAGGTCACTATTCACCCGACCAGAGGGCATCACAGTTAGGTCAACTGCACCCTCTTACTCCGCCTCACTGGTTTGGGAGACTGTGCAGCGGCTCACGCCTTAAGCTGGAAATGTCCATTTGGTCTGCCCACCGGCCACCTCTGCTATACCCCTGGACACTGGGCAGAGTCATCTTCTGGTGACATTTGGCAATGAGTGAAGTATCGAAAATACCTCCTCATTACGACCATGGCTGGGGAAATATCAGTTTCCCCTGTAAATGTATTTTCCCCTATAAATCTATATCCTCCTTATGACTGGAAATAATTTCCCACATAAAGTTTTTCATATCCGCATGGCTGGACGTGTGTTGAAATCGCAATTTTATATGTAAAAATCGGAGAATCTATACCACCCTTATGACTGAACATAGTCTGTTCATTTCCCACTCACATCACTTTCTTTACACATGTCAGAAAACTGACCACAGTAACTTTACATTCCAACGCATACACATTTCAGGCAAGCAGTGCAATTACCTTTTATATGTGTATATTGCCCGAAGAATTTATGGTACGTCTACACTCAAACCTGTGAGATGTCTCGATTCTCCTCAGTTCTAGAAAATTATTTGACATTTAGGTCTTCCAGCCAATCAGGTTCAAGAACAGACTAAAGGCATTTTCAATCAGTGCTTCTGGGAGCTGCTGCTTCCCACCAAGACCCTCTCAAAGGAATGTTGTAAGGCACAGGTATCTGGCATTATTTAATAATCAAAAGCACTCCCATGGACGAAAGGTTTGGAAAGACATCACTGATATGGATTGGTGTACTGTAATAAACATCGCAGTCCATAGCGCAACAAAGAAATGTAAGTACCTGCTTCGGGAGCCAATGAGAGGACGTTCTGGAAATGCATAATGTTACAGCCTTATTGCCTGCCCTGTTTGTACACTATAATAGATCCAGTTGTACCCTTGTATTGCTATATTGTACACCTGTTTATGAAATGAATCTGTCACCCCTTACAGTCGAATATGCTTGTCAGTGCGTTGAAATCATACTGGTATGAAACAAGGGTTACTATACTTTCAGCTGCCTAGTTTCTGCTTCTTTTCAAGCTCATCCAACTACCCACTATCCGCGTCCAAGAAACGTGAATGTAGATCACAGTAAATAGGAAAATTCATGGGATTTTTATTAGGTTAGCAGATAACACAAAGCAATATTCTCATAAGGAACTTTATTAATTTCTATGTAAGCATTTATGCACAGAATACAACCCTTTCTTTATGTTTGTCTGTGTAGTTTTAATGACATCCAACTTATTTTTAATTACAATTTCTCTATTGGACTCTACTAATTGTTTCTGCAGCCAGTAATTTGACAGGTACAAATAAGTATGCTCTCAAAATCCAATAGGTATATAGTTCCTTCCCTGTTAAGTATATGTTTTATGACCTTAACAATTGACTCTTCTCTCTCCAGCATTCTTCTGGTCGAGAGGATTTGGTGATTTTTAATCTTGCATGTTATTTCTTGCCTGATGCTATGGTTATAACATTCCAAGTTTTCCTGGGTGCATACTGTCATCTCCTCTGGAATTTTCTGTTTAGAATTAGAAGTGGTGCCCACAAACAAGTTATTCCATAAGTACTAAGGAAAAGAGTAAATTTATCACACAGACTTAAGCCATTCGCCGTTAAATAAATCACAGCTTTAGGTGTAGTTAATGTGGTGTATTTACGGAATAGAAACCTGGAAAAGGAAGAGGCTGAAGCTAAATAACGAAAACTGGGAAACTGGAGTATATGGCGAGACAGTTGCTACAAAAGACAAATATGAACTGCCACTGGAAAAAGAAAAAAACCATTGCAGAGGTGCAAGCAAGGTATACATATTGGTTTAAACACAGTGTGCAGTGAAACCTGGAAACAGCTGTGGAATATAAAATATCTGCATTTACTGTTAATAGCAATGATAAGTGGCCATATGTTGGAACACTGGTCAAAACTGATGAATTGGAGCACGTTTATTACATTAAAGGGCACGCAGAAAATCTCTTTATAAAGCTCCATTCTCACCTGGATCTGTTTACGAGGTATGGTTACATTGTTTCTAAGTGGATTGGATTGGGTGTTTCGCACCTAGCAAAAAAAAAAAAAAAACAACCGTCTGGAGAGCTTAAGACTGATGGAATAACAACATTTAATAGTAATTCATTTGTAAAAGCTGTAAACTTAAAATTCCATATGGAAATTCCACAAGAAAGTGCAGCAGAAGACATTGGTACATCCAGGAATGTTATAACCATAGTGTTGTGCAACAAACAAGATGCAAGATTAAAATCACCAAATCCTCTCACCTACTCAGCTAGATGAACTGCTGGAAGGAACAGAGCTAATTGTTAAATCCATAAAATAGGTACTTTACAGGGAAAAAGTTATTTACCTATTGAAATTTCGAGAACATACTTATTTGTACCTGTCACGTTACTGGCTGGAGAAAGAATTAGAAGAGTCCAATGTAGAGTTAAATTATAAGTTAAAAGTAAGCTGGATATTATTAAAACTACACCAAACAAACATAATCAAAGGTTTGTATTCTGTGTGTAAATATATGTGTAGAAATTAATAAAGTTTTGTATGAGATATTTGTTTGTCTTATTCTCCAACCTAATAAAAATGATGTTTCCAGAATGAGATTTTCACTCTGCAGCGGAGTGTGCGCTGATATGAAACTTCCTGGCAGATTAAAACTGTGTGCCCGACCGAGACTCGAACTCGGGACCTTTGCCTTTCGCGGGCAAGTGCTCTACCAACTGATATGGAAGCATCCCCCAGGCTGTGGCTAAGCCATGTCTCCGCAATATCCTTTCTTTCAGGAGTGCTAGTTCTGCAAGGTTCGCAGGAGAGCTTCTGTAAAGTTTGGAAGGTAGGAGACGAGGTACTGGCAGAAGTAAAGCTGTGAGCACCGGGCGTGAGTCGTGCTTCGGTAGCTCAGTTGGTAGAGCACTTGCCCGCGAAAGGCATAGGTCCCGAGTTCGAGTCTCGGTCGGGCACACAGTTTTAATCTGCCAGGAAGTTTCACATCAGCGCACACTCCGCTGCAGAGTGAAAATCTCATTCTGGAAATATCCCCCAGGTTGTGGCTAAGCCATGTCTCCGCAATATCCTTTCCTTCAAGAGTGCTAGTTCTGCAAGGTTCGCAGGAGAGCTTCTGTAAAGTTTGGAAGGTAGGAGACGAGGTACTGGCAGAAGTAAAGCTGTGAGCACCGGGCGTGAGTCGTGCTTCGGTAGCTCAGTTGGTAGAGCACTTGCCCACGAAAGGCAAAGGTCCCGAGTTCGAGTCTCGGTCGGGCACAGTTTTAATCTGCAAGGAAGTTTCATATCAGCGCACACTCCGCTGCAGAGTGAAAATCTCATTCAGGATACCACTGCTTCCTGTAATGTGTCTCCTATTGCACAAGTTATGCTACTGTGCTGATTGTGCTCTGTGCACCCCATTATATAGCAGGTAGTCAGTGTAAGTCCAGGTGTTTTGTGTTGCAGGAAAATTAAGCCATTTAACTAGTGCTCTATTCCCTTGACACTTAATGATGTGCTCTATGGGAAACACAAGTGGTTCTGATCTCTTCTGATTTCCTCAGTGTCTGCTGATGCTTCTACACCAATATTTAAGAGCTGACAACTGTTAGCTGTTAAATTATTAGTTGAAATGAAAAGGAGTAGAGCACGGGAGGAATCGGCAGCTTCTCGTCCATCACATCAATGCACTGTCCTTGCAGTAACACCAGATTTTTCTGGGGTGGTGTGTGAGGCCAGTACTGACCTCTGCTGTGTGGTGTACAGGCCGCAGCACAGTTCTTCTGAGAGTTGGGGACTGACTGGGTGCCTTCATTACACAAATCGGCGAGCAGGATGGATAATAACAGTTCGTTGTCCTGCTCCAACATGGTGTCTGGTGCGCTACAGGATCCCATGGTGCTCCTGCCACTGTTGGCCCTGACATGTCAGAGGTCACTGCAGGCCCCAATGAGCCAGCAGTGGCTGTGCTGGCCCAGACATGCTGGAGGTCGTTGCCGGTCTGAGGCCACTGAACAAAGAAGAAGATACAAAATGATCCATAGACAAAGACATGGAACAGTAAAATGGAACTTGATAAAGAAGAGGAAGAACCACTACACGCAGTAATAGTAACAAAGTCATGGGATTAGTGCTTAATCTTCTATTTCCTTCTATTGTACTGGGAGACACTGGACAATCTCAGTTGCTGTTGATGCTTCAGGGTTCTTCCACTGACTGACTGTGACTGAGACTTTGTTTCTATTGGCTCCTACCAAATTTCAAGTGTGTGTGGGGGGTGGGGGTGGGGGAGGGGGTGTGAATGCTGTATTTCTATTGGTTCGCAAGGGAAGTTGTGAGGGAGAAAAAACCGTTTCACACGCCTTCTGTGGCAGTTTTGTGAAATAGCTCACATGGGGCCCATAAACCAAGTTGGACACATATGGTTCATTCTGTCTGGGGTAGTGGAACAGGACAAAGTTCTCTCATGCACTGTGGACTGGCAAACAGTTTAAAAAAACATGAACAACTCCAGCACATGCAGTAGTCTCTATGACAGCAAAATGCATCTTCAGCCCATCCCACTCCATCGCCATTATTTGCTGAAAAGTATTCACCCCATGCTCATCCATTATCACCTCCTTTAATTCTTCATGATGGAAGCTATGGATGAAGTCCACAGCTATATGCTTACAGGTAATACACGTATTTAACTCGTCTCTATCCAACACCAAGATCTCAACTGAACAATTTACGACAGTACTTCACCAGGAGGACACTACTTGCTAAAATGATGCAATAACATTGTTCCAAACAGAGTCAAAATATCCAGCAAAATGCATACTATACCGCAATATCTCTCTTTTTTTTACCATGACACCAGGGCTCCATAGTGAGTCTTTTCCATCCAACAGCTGAACACAGACTGATAAATGTAGGGGTAGGAGGCAATGGGACTGCTAATGCCACCTGGTTGTGGTGTGTGGAACTGGAGCCTCAGTAGGGATCTTACCTCCATGGCATGCAGATGTATGGCCTGGTACTTGGATGAGAGGCACATGTGTGGGTGACCCAAAATGGCAGCTAATATACAGCATTTCATTCCATTACTCAGTATGTACAGTTATTAAGACATGGAAGATGGATGCAAACTTGAGCACTACCCAAGTGCAGGAGCCCTGTCTCCCAAAAACTGATTAAATAAAAAAGTGCATCAGTATATTACTGTTATTATTGACAGTGGTTTGAATTTCATGTTGTGATATCCTTCCTCTCCAGCACAGACTGAGTATTTTTCCCACCAATTTCAAGATGGAAGAGGGAAGAGGGAAATAGGAGAATGGAGGGGAGGGCTAGGGGATTTACTGGAGGGGGAGAGATTAATTAACTGATCAATTTAACTAAGTAGTAAATTAATTTGATATCAAAAGTGTGCTTGTATAGATGAAAGGGAGGGTAAGTTGGGGATTTCCCAGAGGGGCAGTGGAGGACGAGAGGGAGGGGAGGGGTGGGGTATTCTCAGAAGGATGGATTATCCCCAGGGGGTCATAAATCAACCCCCAGGAGATAATAAATTAGTTAACAGAACAATAGGTTTGCCTCTGAATATATGCTTGTCCCTGCATGTATGCAACCTGCATAAACAAGACGTGCCAGAACGAACTTTTTACCCTACTACTAGAGTTTATTAGATTTAAATAACCTGTTTTGGCAAGACTATGTTGCCATCTTCAGATCTTTTTCCTCAGTACTGTAAGTGCTGTATCACCACATATATGTATGTAAGATCGTGAAATTCACTGGAAATTGGCATGCCAAACATAAAAGAAACAGTATGTACAAACTCGATACTAATGTGCTGACTGAGTGTTCACACACATCAACAGCTGACAGCTGACTCCAGAGACTGTTGTCAGTAGTATTACGTTTGTACATAGTATTTCGTTTATGTTTGACTTGCCGATTACCAATGAATTTAACGTCACTGGCATATACATATGTGGTGTAACACCATTTACAGTATGGAGGAAAAAGATTATGTAATGTTATAAAGCATAAGACCCAAGATGGCAACATAGTGAATAGTCTTGATAAAACTGGGTATCTAAATATAATAAATGCTTTACTAGCAATCTTGGTGTTAGAAAGTTAGTTCAGAGTCGACACTATTGCAGATCGTCCTCGCACTGATACAGTGTCAGGAATATGTAACGACTGAACAATAATGACAACATCTGACGACATCTGTCTTCGTATCTTTAGTGGCATTTCGGAAGCTTCCACTAATTGTGCATTGGTGGGAGTCAGTATCATGGCTTCAAGAGTTTGGCAGATCACCCTATAATTGAGTACGTCCAGTAGGCTATCTGCCAAATAGATTTCGGTGCGTTGCCATATACGATGCTTGCATAGTTGAAGATAACGATCTAATATCGTCGGTTCTGCTCCCTACCAGACCCTACCGACTGTTATTTAGATAGTTGTAGCTTTTCCATCTCATTTATGAGGTACTCAATATGACGAGTCCAATCGAGGGAGGTGACGCAATGGTTAGCACACTGGACTCACATTCGGGAGGACGATGGTTCAAATCCCCCTCCCCATCCAGATTTATGTTTTCCATGATCTCCCTAAATTGCTCCAGGCAAATGCGGGAACGGTTACTTTGAAAGCTCTCTGCCGATTTTCTTCCCCATCCGTCTGTAATCCGAGCTTGTGCTCCGTCTCTAATGACTCGCCCTCGACGGGACGTTAAACCTAATCTTCCTTCCTTCCAATGACGATTCCACGTTAGTTTGCTGACAACGTAGACACCCAGTAGTTTAGCGTGTAACAGTATGGGAAATTTGTACGGGCCAAGCCGAATGCCTGTCGAGAAGTGATTACGTCTTTTTCTTATGGATACCACCACTTATCTGGCGAAGGAGTAAGTCCATCGCTTAACTCCTATTTGATGAGCACTTCGCGGACATCGTTTAGCCATAACTTTGTCACCTAAAAACGTGGTGAATGGATTTGTATAAAAACGTCGCCCGCATATTGAAGGACTTTGGTGTTGGGACCACATGTACTCTCTATGTCTGCGACATACAGAACGCATAATAATGGACTCAACATCGCGCTGTGTGGAAGACCTTGTGTCACTACGCATGTTATCCCCATCTCCGATGTATATTGGACGGCAGTTGAGCAAACTACATATAATTCGTAAAAGTTCTTCTGGGATGTGTATCACTTTCAATTTTTTAAATAGTTCAGGTACCACAACATTACCACAAGCTCTAGAAAAATGTATAAATTCAATCGTCAGGTGCTCATTAGAAACGTTTTTCTGATATCTAATGCTAGGGATGAGATATTGTCTAAAATACTCGTACTTCTAACCTTACAAAAGCCGTGTTGTGTTCGCGGTAGCAATTCCTAGCCACCATTCTAAGAGGAGATTGATGAGACGTTCAAAGGTCTTACGCACACGACGACTGCGCAATCTGTCTATACGATCGATACTAATGTGTTAGCGGTCCAGTCTTCTGGAATGGTACCTTCCTTCCAAATATTGTTGACAATGCTCTCGAGAACACCTTTACTATTGTCGGACAAATTTCTGATCATAGAATAATGGATTTGGTCGTATCCAGGTGATGTGTCCGCTGAGTCTTTCAAAGTTTTGTGTAATTCGAAAGAAAACGTTTTGGTTAAACTACCACGATGGTTGTCCGTGGTACCGGACGACGTCAATTCAGTTGGCTCATACGTTATTGAGGGAGCAGCTACATTGTCTGAAAACTCCTCTGTCCAAGTCTGCAGCTCCGAAGGCTAGTCTTGGTGCAGCAGCTCTCCACAGTAGTCTATCCTGCGCAAGCCTCCTCATCTCTGCATATCTACTGCAAACTACTTTCGTTTGCACCTGGGTACTGTGGTCAAGCCTTGGTCATCCTCTCAATTTTTAACGTAACTCAGATCCGTCGGTCCTCCAAACTACACTACTGGCCATTAAAATTGCTACACCTAGAAGAAATGCAGATGATAAACGGGTATTCATTGGACAAATATATTATACTAGAACTGACATGTGATTACATTTTCACGCAATTTGGGTGCAGAGATCCGGAGAAATCACTGACCAGAACAACCACCTCTGGCCGTAATAACGGTCTTGATACGCCTGGGCATTGAGTCAAACAGAGCTTGGATGGCGTACAGGTACAGCTGCCCATGCAGCTTCCACGCGATACCACAATTCATCAAGAGTAGTGACTGGCGTTTTGTAACGAGCCAGTTGCTCGGCCACCATTAACCAGACTTTTCAATTGGTGAGAGATCTGGAGAATGTGCTGGCCAGGGCAGCAGTCGAACATTTTCTGTATCCAGAAAGGCCCGTACAGGACCTGCAACATGCAGTCGTGCATTATCCTGCTGAAAAGTAGGGTTTCACAGGGATCGAATGAAGGGTAGAGCCACGGGTCGTAACACATCTGAAATGTAGCGTCCACTGTTCAAAGTGCCGTCAATGCGAACAAGAGGTGACCGAGACTTGTAACCAATGGCACCCCATACCATCACGTCGGGTGATACGCCAGTATGACGATGGCTAATACACGCTTCCAACGTGCGTTCACGGCGATGTCGTCAAACACGGATGCGACCATCATTATTCTGGATTTATAAACTAATATGGTATCTATTCTTTCGGACAAGTCCGAAAGAACAGATACCATGGGTGACCTTGCAGGTCGTTAGAATGAAATTACAATGAAATGAACACCCTTAGCTGCTTACAGGCGTTGACATACGTCAACGGGGACAGATGAAAATGTGTGACCCGACCGGGACTCGAACCCGGGATCTACTGCTTACATGGCAAACGCCGTATCCAGCTGAGCCACCTTTTTTTTTTTTTTTTTTTTTTTTTAGGGCCTCCCTTCTCCCTTTCTAGCCCTTCCATTCGCTCTCCTTCAAGCGCCTTCTTCGGCGAGTTATGAAAGTGAATTGCATCTTGAAGACAATGTTAGAAAATTGTAATCCGAATAGATTACCGTGAAAGTAACTCTCACTATTGTACTGTTGACTGCATTAACAGAAAGCAAAATATTCTTCCATTAGAATTTAAACAAAAATGAGAGAGAAGCAAAAGTAAAATTAAGAGAGGAAATTAAACTTCTTCAGTGATGCACGTCTTATGCATTAGAATAGTTTTTCCCTACTATTCTTGTGCTGTGGCATGACTCCTGTTACTTTTTGGGAAACATGCTTTTTCGGGGTTCTGTTGAGGCCTTCACGGCTACCGTATCGGTCCCAGGGCACACGAAGTCCCCACCGTACTTCACCCTCAACAGCAATCCCCTACTTTGGCAGTCTGTCTTGTTCCGTCGATTTCATATTATTTAGGTATTAACCGATGCCTTGTTTCTGAAACAAAATTTGCATCATATTCCCGAACTTCTTTTTATGGTCTTTGTTCCGGTATATTTTGAAGTATTCATCTTTCATATATTCTCGATATTCTTGAAGATTGTCATTACCTTTGTTGTTGACAACATAATTGACAAAATTTCCGAATAGACACAAGATGACATTGTTTTTTTTGTGGTGGAAAGGAAACTTGTTCTGGGAAGAGTATATCATGTAGTGTGATCTCTCTTCCATCGGTCCGTTTGAGAAAAGCGACTTGCAATACAATGTCATTCCAAATATTCTTGTATCCATTAAAGATGAAGCGATGCGTTAAGGAGTCCAAATTGTGACATTTTTGGCATACATTGGTTGCATGTAGTCCTATTGAATACAATTTTTCATTGGTACTAATGATGTTGTTGACAACTCTTTACCATGACGCTTGCACTTCCTTAGTCAGTGTTTTGTTATTTATATTAGTCCATATTTTTCCCAGTTTTTGTTGGGATACTTCAGCTCCATTTTATTTTGGTTTTCGCGTGATTGTAACTGTTCTACTATATATTTACTTGTCCTCTTAATTTTGTCTGTTAAAATGCATGTCAAGTAGCTTAATTCTACATAAAAATCCTTAATATGCTTTAGGTTGTAATTTATGTTGTGAACATCTACTGGCGGCTGCATGCTTTCGGGTTTAAGAAGGTCAAATAGAGCGGCAGTTATGCTGTTCGGCTACGTCTGTATAAGTTTTAGCGTTCTTTTAATGAAGAGGGCAGTGTTTTTCCTCCGAAGGTCTGTCAGCCCTAGGCCTCCGTTTTCGGGTCTCGATGTAGTCGTTCCTACTGCTACTCTAAAAAAATGGCCTTTCCATACGTATCGACAGATTGTGCTCATTATAGATTTCGCTATGTCTGGAGGTGTTGGTAAAATCTGAGCGACATATGCAGCTTTCGAAAGAACTGCACAGTTTATTAGTTTAATTCGTTGCTTGATATTTAAGTCTCTCGTTTCACGCAGTATTAAGCTGCCTCTGTTTTTTCCTAACACCTGTTTCCAATTAGCAGCCGTTGTTCTTAATGGGCAACTGTAAAAAGTTATGCCCAAAGCAGTGTGACGGTCCACCGTGTTTGCCCACGGTAGCTGCAAATTGTCAAGACCCTGTAAATTTAAAAAGGGGCCACCGAGGACACAGAGGATAGCGCGACTGCAGGGATTTATCTCTAGCACGCCTCCCGCGAAACCCACATTCTCAACGTATTGTCCCGCACTACATTCGTAGTGCCCCCGCCTATTCTACTCATTACTCGGACATGTCAGAAATAACAGATACCATCTTAGTATATATATAGTTAAGGCTCACCGGCCACTTGACCATCTTCTTGTTCTGTGCGAATGTACAAACAGTGCCCGAACTCTTACGGTAATCGGCAACGCGCCGCTTGTAATGAGTATAATGGGCGGGGCACTACGAATGTAGTGCGGGACAATACGTTGGGAATGTGGGTTTCGCGGGAGGCGTGCTAGAGATAAATCCCTGCAGTTGCGCTATCCTCTGTGTCCTCGGTGGCTCAGGTGGATAGAGCGTCTGCCATGTAAGCAGGAGATCCAGGGTTCGAGTCCTGGTCGGAGCACACATTTTCATCTGTCCCCGTTGACGTATGTCAGCGCCTGTAAGCAGCTAAGGGTGTTCATTTCATTGTAATTTAGAACCTGGATCCATCCGAAAAAATGGCGTTTTGCATTCGTGCACCCAGGTTCGTCGTTCAGTACACCATCGCAGGCGCTCCTGCCTGTGATGCAGCGTCAAGGGTAACCGCAGCCATGGTCTCCGAGCTGATAGACCATGCTCCTGCAAACGCCGTCGGACTGTTCGTGCAGATGGTTGTTGTCTTGCAAACGTCCCCATCTATTGGCTCTGGGATCGAGTCGAGGCTGCACGATCCGTTACAGCCATGCGGATAAGTTGCCTGTCATCTCGACTGCTAGTGATACGAGGTCGTTGGGATCCAGCACGGCGTTCCGTATTACCCGCCTGAACCCACCGATTCCATATTCTGCTAACAGTCTTTGGATTTCGACCAACGCGAGCAGCAATGTCGCGATACGATAAACCGCAATCGCGATAGGCTACAATCCGTTTCACCAGGCAACGCCGGTCAACTGCTGTTTGTGTAAGAGAAATCGGATGGAAACTTTCATCGTGTCAGCACGTTGTAGGTGTCGCCACCGGCGCCAACCTTGTGTGAATGATCTGAAAAGCTAATCATTTGCGTATCACAACATCTTTTTCCTGTCGGTTAAATTTCGCGTCTGTAGCACGTCATCTTCGTGGTGTAGCAGTTTTAATGGCCAGTAGTGCATACGCGCAGTGACGCAGTCGCTAATACATCTATCTGTGTCATAAAGGCAGACCACGTGGAACTCAGAAGCCAGTCTCAAGAGACGTCTCCACTCTTCATTGCCTACAGTTACTTGAGAGACAGATGACCAGTATTTACCAGCGTCAGTCAGGTTTCAAACAGGCAGAACTGTAGCTAGGCACCGTTTGTTTTCCTGACAATGAGGTGATCAGCGCCTCAGGGATGGCGCATTGTACGGAGCAGCTGCCTCCTCGCGCGTAGTGAACGGCAGGTAGCACCTCGGCGGCAGGCCTTCGCTACCGGTCAACGGCCTCAGCATACAAAGGCCGCCGCCGTGCTGTGGCTGCGTAACCCACTTTCAGGCACGAGGACGCCATGGCCGGCGCCGGCCGCGCACGTAGGCCAGCCCCGGTCACGTGACGCAGCGGAGCTTCCCCACAGCCGCAGGTGTTGACAAACAAAGCGCTGCTCTTCCGCTGGGCAGGGCCGATAAACACGCTGATAACAGCCCCCTGGACCTTCGGCATAACGCGGGAGACGCTGAGGCGTCGTGACAGCCAGGGCGGACGAGCCGGCGAGAAACGCAAGCAGCCAACAGGTCGGCAGCGGAATGTGCCTTCTATAAAACTGAGGATCTGCTGAAACGTTTGAGTTCAGCTACTTATGCTATTGGGGTCATTGCAAATTTTGGCGATGTACATCTCAGTAAATTAGCTTACCAACGCCTATTTTCATTTTCTGCTTTCGTATGGCATTATTTTCTGGGGTAACTCATTGAGTAAAAGGGTGTTCATTGCACAAAAGCGTGTAATCAGAATAATTGCTCGAGCTCATCCAAGATCATCCTGCAGACACTTATTTAAAGAGCTAGAGATCTTCACTGTAGCCTCACAATATATATATTCACTTACGAAATTTGATATTAACAATCCGAACAAATTCAAAAGTAATACCAGTGTACATGGCTACAACACTAGGAGAAAGGATGATCTTCACTACTCAAGGTTAAATCTAACTTTGGCTCAGAAGGGGGTAAATTATGGTGCCACAAAAGTCTTTGGTCACTTACCTAATAGCATCAAAAGTCTGACAGACAGCCGTATAGCATTTAAAAGGAAATTAAAAGAATTTCTTCATGGCAACTCTTTCTACTCATTAGATGAATTTTTGGATATAGTAAATGGGTAATTTCCTCAACCCCCACAAAAAAATTAAAAATATTAAGTGTCATGTAATATTTTGTGTAATGTAATATCTTGTATAGCCACCTTCTATTAACCTGACACGTTCCACATAATTACGGAGTGTCGTATTCGTGATCTATGGCACAAGTACTAATTTAATCTAATCTAATCTAAACTAAACAACACTATTTGCTTCTTCAGTCACGTTTAATCGCAATATTTGGTTTAGCACGACACGTTTTGGCTTCCTGTTGTCATCTTCACGTACACATCTACCGATTAAGGGCGTCCGGGTAGGTTGGTAATCCCTAGCTTAAATAATGTAAAATTTATTCTTATAAAAGATACCTTTTATCCGGAACTATTTGGAAAAATATTGTAAAAAATATGGCTTTTAGGTCACACATTTCATACCACTGTAACAGGAGGGTTTCTAGAAATATTTATTTGTCTTATGGTAACGATTATTTTTGTAAAAGAGGACATCAAAATAAGAAACCGTCTACATTTTTCTATGTACGTACGGATATAATTTCTTTGAAATTTAAAAAACACGAAAACCCCTGTTCTGAAATATGCACAGCACTCAAATTTGTGTATCCTGTAATCCTGAACAAATTCTGGCAAATATAAGCTGAGAAAAAGTACACTTCATTCTTAAAAATGCAACGTACGGGGAAGCCATTAAAGTTTTCAGCGCATTACAGCTCTGTAAGATGGGTTGTCTCCATCCTCTTCAGTCTCATCTTGCAGTGTCCTTTTTTCATCCTCGTCTGTGTTGTCTTGCCCTTGTTTCTGTCTCTGATAACCTAATTCTTTCTCTATCTAAATTTAACGTTTGTTTCAAAGTTAAACGTCCAGTAGTTTGTAGCAGTCTTTTCACACCTGGCACCTTAAAACATTTTCTTCATTGAAGCAGTCTTTTCAGACCTCGCTCCTTAAAACATTTTCTTCATTGAATTTAAAACAGCAAAGACACCAAAGTGCAGTGTACTAATTGAGACAAACACTGTCTTGCGAATTCTGGCACGGATTGTGGTGTTGATGGGTGCGGCCAAGAAGACATTTCTTCAATAGTCTTTCATCTGACAGTTCTCTGAAAATTTCTTTCAAGAGTTCCACTGTGGCAAAAATATAGTCGGTTTGTTAATAAAATTTCTCACCATTTTTCTGTGCTCTGTTGTAACTGCACCGTGAAATACTTTCTGGAGGGCGCATTCGATGAACGGGTTTACCGTCTGTTGAAGAGAGATGAAACAGAAATACCCATACAGCTTTTGTCATGTTTTTTACGCCACTAACATTTTGCCTGATGGCCATTTTTTTGAACTTTGGATTTTATCTGTGACAGATTCTGTGAGTCTACTCTTACCATCTAATCCTCTGCCATTTTCCGGTTTCTTTCCCTTGTATGCAATTTTCAGTCATTGCAACCCCGCATGCAAAAAAAAAAAAAAAGTTGAAATGGCTCTGAGCACTATGGGACTTAACATCTGAGGTCATCAGTCACCTAGAACTTAGAACTACTTAAACCTAAGGACAGCACACACATCCATGCCCGAGGTAGGATTCGAACCGGCGACCGTAGCGGTAGCGCGGTTCCAGGCTGAAGCGCCTAGAACCGCTCGGCCACACCGGCCGGCCCTCGTATGCATTTGCAGTTGTACATCAACTACGCATTCTCGTTTAGTGATACTTGCATTTTCTCCATACGGCTCCTCTTCCTCAACTGCTTTCAAAGCTTTTGAATCCCCATCTCCTAAACAGCTGACGACTCTTACCTTCTTCAGCTGTTCATATCGTGGAAAATGATCACGTCCACACAATATTTTGTTTAAATGAATAAAATGTTCAAATTTGTGTGAAATCTTATGGGACTTAACTGCTAAGGTCATCAGTCCCTAAGCTTACACACTACTTAACTTAAATTATCCTAAGGACAAACACACACACCCATGCCCGAGGGAGGACTCGAACCTCCGCCGGGACTAGCCGTTAAATGATTAAATAAACTGGAAATAACGCAATAATTTAAACCTATTATATATCATTTGGAAGGCGAAGTCCGTAGATTAAGATCGATGAAAAAAAAAATCAAGGTTTCAGCTGGTACAGAGCTCCTTAAACCTATTTTGATGACTACATACACCACAGGTACGCTGTTTCTGTTGTTAAGTGTGCCGGTGATGTTAAGAGTCCATTATACAGTTTCTGATTTATAGATCACTAAACAAAACAATAACATCGCTTACAGTTCCACATGACTATGTTTGTAATGCGGTTCAATTAAACACAGCCATGGGGGAGTGATTAGCAGATGTTCGTTACCAAGTGTGCAGCGCACCAGTAGCCGGTGTTGACTGAACTGTCTGCATTGTCGCTGCTTTGTGGCTTGTTGCGTTTTTGTTCTGGTATTTTGGAAACTGGTTGGTGAGGCGGTTGCTGGCCCATCGCGGGAGCTTCCTTCCAGTCCTGTTCAGAAAAGGATGCGAGTTATGAGGAACGAGTGCCGGAACATGATGTTAAATGTGGTGAAGTGCTAAGAAAACTCACAAAAAACCATAACATCCGGTAACACAGTCTTCCCTTAGTGCTGCGACATACTCCGACAAGAGTCTTCGATGCATTAGTAGAATCAAGAGAGTTTGTCAGGAATGACCCAGACGTGTTCCCCGGTCATAGGCATCCACCGGAAGTTCGTTGGGGTTGGCAAGGGGGGGGGGGGGCAGTTACTCTCTCACCTGCCCCAGAAATCTGGAGTACAAAGCTGTTATTCATTACAGAATCGTCATATACTGTATTTCTGGAAGTGAATTCCCGTGATTCCGCTGAACATCTTCTTTACCGAACTGTAACATTATGTGACTTGTGGCTTGTTGCAAATCGGAACTAACCAAATTTATATAAAAACTCTAGCCTCCCCCCCCCCCCCCCCCTGCTTTGGGAAGTTCGAATTTTTGCGGATGCTCATGCTTCAGGTACTCCCGCCAACAAGAGGTTAATCTCGATCGTGTCTCTGTTAGAAAGCAGCTCCCATTTGAAACAGCTCCCATTTGATCCTAATTACTTCAAAATGTTACTCACACTGGCATATTGCTTTGTGCAGAAATACAGATACATGTATGATAATGACAAACAATAGACTTAACACGTTTCGGAAAGAAATTCATTGTTTTAACCTCGCACCACACCTCTCCCCGCGACAGTCCATGTGCGCTGCCACCCCTTCCCCATTCTCCTTGTCAGGCACACTGTTACACTTCGTCACTTTGGTAAACGATGAAATTTTTTTCTTTAGAAATCTATGAGCCAGAAATTAAAATTTATGTTCATAAACTTCGCCATTTAATCTCACTTGCACACACAGCAGAAAAATCATACCTGTGGTTTATGCAGTAGCAAAAAGTAGTGCTAAATTAATAGATGCGCACCTGAAAACGGCAGCAGAATGTCGAAACGCGTCGTGCTAAAGTGCATATTGCTATTAAACGTTACTGCCGCAACAAACTGCGTGTTTTGTAAAAATTGTAAGACAGCCGCAGATTTGACCCAGGTCCACGTAAACAAGACGAGGTTAATCTCGATTGTACCTCTGTTACAAAATGATCTGAAACAGCTCCCATTTGGTCCTAATTACTTTAAAATGTGTACTCCATCACTTGAAGATTATTTTGTATAGAAATACAGATACATATATAGTAATAACAAACAGTAGTCTTTAACACATTTCAGAAAGAAATTCAGTGTTTTGCCCTTGCATCGCACGTCTCCCCGCGGCAGTTCATGTGCGCTGCCGCTCTGTTCCTCCTTAGCTCCTGTTCTGGCATGATGTCTGCGCTTGTTGTTTCGCTTCTGTATGCTAATTTTGTACATACACTATGAACCACGTGACTATGGCATTTTACTTCATGCACCTTATTGTTGACACCTAAAAAAATGCGAAAAGTGAAAACTTCTGAAGAGGACACAAAGCGCCCGAAACCGGTAAAGAAATTAAATTTTTTTGATGCAGCTGGTTGCTTATTATTTCATTGTAAACAAGGATAAATTAAAGAAATGTGTCAATATTTATTAAACCAAATACGTTTTCCTCTTGCCAGAGTTTTAGAGGCAGTTAAGAAAGCAAAGGGCCATATCGCTTTGAGAGTTGTAATTAATGCTAGCCGATGGCTACAATATGCGCTAAAAAAAAAAAAAAAAGAGAAAACCTACACCAAGCTGATGGTGTTCGCGGCAGTTACTTGCAAATGAATGAAGAGACTCTTCAAGAGAGCCACACATTTTGATATCTTGGAAGTAGAACAGGTAAAGATGGAAGACCCATGATAGACGGTCTGGTACTGTTTGTCCACGATAAACCGACGGTTGGCTCGGTGGCTGTCGGGAACTGCCATGCCCCTGCGATACGTCTGGTGAGGCGAGAGAAGAGGTGAGCGGAAGGCAGCGTCTCCTGCTTGCAGCGGTGTTGCTCTTATTACGAAATCGAAGCCAACACTCGCTGAAATGCTGCCCGCTGAAGTGACACTTCCGTCTGATCGGAAATCACCTAATTTGTCGCCATATTCGTGCTCGAAAGCTTTACCAACCCAACTTATGGATATTTATATAACTACGACAATGAAAAATGATTGTAGATGAATGTACAACCATAGACAACATTTTTCTTCATTCCTCATTACTAGAAGGGCATTCTGTTAGCAAAAAGGTGAATGGACTTTCAGATCATGATGCACAAATTTTAACTTTAAAAGATTTTTGTGCTGCAACACGTGTTAAATATAGTCATCAGCTGTTCAGGAAAGCCGATCCAGTTGCTGTAGAGACCTTTGTAAACCTTATAAAGGAACAAGAGTGGCAAGATGTTTATAGCGCTGATACAGTAGACGATAAATATAATGCTTTTCTCAAGACTTTTCTCATGCTCTTTGAAAGTTGCTTTCCGTTAGAACGTTTAAAACAGGGTACTAGCACAAACAGGCAGCCTGGGTGGCTGACTAGAGGGATAAGAATATCTTGTAGAACAAAGTGGCAATTATATCAAAACGTTAGAAACAGTCAAAATCTAAATGCAGCAGCCCATTACAAACAGTATTGTAAGGTGCTTAAAAATGTTATTAGGAAGGCAAAAAGTATGTGGTATGCAGATAGAATAGCTAAGTCTCAGGATAAAATTAAACCATATGGTCAGTCGTAAAGGAAGTTGCTGGTCTGCAGAGACAGGTCGAGGATATAGAATCAGTGCGTAGTGGGAATGTCCGTGTTACTGATAAGTCGCATATATGTACAGTATTTAATAATCACTTTCTGAATATAGCAGGTGAACTAAATAGAAACCTAGTCCCAACAGGGAATCATATAGCGCTCTTAGAAAAAAGTGTTCTGAGACTGTTACCTGAAATGCTCCTCCATGATACTGACAAGAGGGAGATTGAGTTAATAATTAAATCACTCAAGACCAAGAACTCTCATGGATATGACGGGGTATCTAGCAGAATACTGAAGTATTGTTCTATGTATGTTAGCCCAGTTCTCAGCCATATCTGTAACTTTTCCTTTAGGAGTGGTCGGTTTCCTGACCGATTAAAGTACTCGGTAGTGAAGCCACTTTATAAAAAGGGAGACATTGATAATGTTGACAATTTTACCTATTTCTATGCCATCGGTGTTTGCTAAAGTTATCGTGAAGGTTGTATATACAAGGTGTAAGTAGGCTGTTTATGTTTTCTCTATGTAAGTAGGCTGTTTAGGTTTTTTTATTGGTAACGCCACCTCTGTATGACAATCACTGGCTGTGCTGTGGGCAGTCTGTGTCTGCTTTGCATTGTTGTAATACTCGCCATTGTAGTGTTAGGCAGCTGGCTGTGAACAGCGCGTAGCATTGCGCAGTTGGAGGTGAGCCGCCAGCAGTGGTGGATGTGGGGAGAGAGATGGCGGAGTTTTGTAATTTTTCATGAACTGATATATTTATATATGATGATATCAAGGTAAATACATTGTTTGTTCTCTATTAATATCTTTCATTTGCTAACTATCCCTATCAGTAGTGAGTGCCTTCAGTAGTTTGAATCTTTTATTTAGCTGGCAGTAGTGGCGCTCGCTGTATTGCAGTAGCTTGAGCAACGAAGATTTTTGTGAGGTAAGTGATTTGTGAAAGGTATAGTTTAATGTTAGTCAGGGCCATTCTTTTGTAGAGAATTCTGAAAGTCAGATTGCGTTGCGCTAAAAATATTGTATGTCAGTTTAAGGACAGTCGTGTATAACTGTTCAAAGGGGACGTTTCATATGTCGACCCTTAGCCTAGGATACCTCACTGGAATCTTCTGATTTTTTCTTGTAGTTTGTGTATTTAGTGTAGCTTTTGTCTATTGCTAGCGCGTAATTGTAGAGAGAATCTCCTTTGTAGTTTTAGTTTTCATTGTTGTAGAGTAAAACAGTTGTGGCATGCATGTAGATTTGCAGCAAGTTTTTCGCAGCTGCACTTGCAATTAACTAAATATTATTTTCAGTGCTATGTTAATGTGTTCTCTTATTTTTGCTCTTGAAATTGTGCTTTTCTGCGTTGTCGTGTGAAATACTGTGACAATAATGGCGTGTGAAAAACGTAATACTAGGCTCCAAAGTAAACTGAGAAATGACAGTGAAGACGAAGGCAGTGTGTTAGCGCCGCAGAGTAATGAATTAACTGATGTTCAAAGTAGTAATTTGGTAATCGTGCATAGGGAAATGGAGCGGGCGGCAAACAATGGCACGGACAGTGAAACAATTAGTGAAGAGGGAAGCATTATCGATCGATCGGTCGGCAACAGCTCGCCTCAGGAATCCGAAATGACAGGACACAATTTCGCAAATACTGTAGATTCAGGTTTTGGGTCATCACCGTTTTCTCAAATAAGTCAAGACACATTTTCTGCTTGTCAAAACGTGAATGTTGTCGGTGCAAATGCACTGCCGAAAAGCGTAGAGAAACAGATTCCAGACACTAATACATTATTATTGCAATTAATGCAACAAATGGAACAAAATCAGAGACAAACACAGCAAAAGCTTGAAAAGTTAGACACAATGGAACAAAATCAGAGACAAACACAGCAAAAGCTTCAAAAGTTAGACACAATGGAACAAAATCTTCAAAAGTTAGACACCACACTTGAACAAACACGTGAAGATTTAACTACTGAGTTGCATAAAATCGAATCGAAATGTCAAAAAGTCTGTAACGACGTAAAAACACAAATTTGTGAGCATTTTCAACCTATTTTTTCGCGGCATGAAAATGCATTACAGAATCACGAAGCAGCCATAAAAGAACTGCAAATTATTGTTCATGAAAATCATGAGACCTTGCAAGCTAAATTTGACTCAGTTGCATCTACCGATTCGGTTACGCAACTTGCAAAAACTCAGGATAACTTAAAGGACACAGTAGATTCGATTTCAACACAAATGGACACTCTGAAACTTGGTTCAGAAAAACACACTGAGGAAATGTGTTCATTATCAGAGAAAGTAGTTGAACTTTCGGATCAGCTAAATAATTTATCTACGAAGGTAGATGATAATCTGAATGACGCAAAACCGGTAGCCTTTAATGACACAGAACAGAGCAAACAAATTAGGAAACTGAAACAAAATCTGAATCAAATTGATACGCAACACCAAAGAGAAATCCGGGAAGTACAAGATCAGCTGACACAGGTAATACAAGAATTACGTATTTCAGAAGACACTCGCGCTCCAACACGGGAAGAGGGACTTAGAAATACGGAAATGCCGCAAAATAATAACACAGGGCATTTCGGAAGTTATGAAAGAAATTGGCAATGTGCACCGAATTTTGAGATGGAACGGCCGACACGACCTAACAATGACCGATATGCGACTCGCCGACATGATGATTTTGACTATAAGCTGTTCATTACTACACGTAAATTCAAAACATTTAAGAATTCTGGCAACGACATTCATCCACAAGCATGGCTCCATCAATTCTCTCATTGTTTTCCTCCCAACTGGTCATTGGAGCACAGATTAGAATTTATGTGTGGCTACTTGGAGAATGAACCAGCTGTAAGAATGCGATCGGTAATTCACGATTGCCACAGTGAAGGAGAATTTTACCATGCCTTCCTCTCAGCATACTGGTCTCAAGCCACACAAGACCGCGTAAAACATGGCATCATAATGATGAAACATTTCGAACAATCTGAATTCTCCAGTCTTGTGAAATATTTTGAAGACATGTTGCATAAGAATCAGTATCTTTCAAACCCATACAGCCCCTCAGAACTCATCCGCATTTGCTTACTCAAATTGCCTGAACATTTACGACATATTATTTTGGCAGGACGTTGCAAAGACGACATTGAAGCTTTTCAGGGACTCCTACAAGAATTAGAAATTGACACAGACAGTCGCCGGATGCGAAAACAGGAAAACAATCACTACAGGTCACATACGTCACAATTCCGTGACGACAGAAACAATAATTGGCCACGACAAGCCTATTCTTACAACGCAAATCGTGACCAAAACAGACACCACCCATATGACAACCATTGGCAGAGTAATAGTTACAGAGAAAGATCGCATTTCCGTAGTAATGAATATGACAGAGATAACCATAGAAACAGACAATATGGGAACCAAAATAAATACTATCAAGGGAGACAGAATAATTTCAGACGCAACAGTTCAGCGCGCAGTTACGATTCAGGGAGAAATTCTCCACCACGTGACCGACACGAAAGAAACTGTGTAAACTACCGACAAAACGACAGACCTGAATTCCATCAGAACTGGCGAGCTTTAAACAGAGCTGGGCCCTCTCGGCAAGGCGAATTTGTGGAAGTTAGACCTCCTAATCCCAGTAACGACGCGCGCCAACAAAGAAACAGACAATGACTCACACCGCAGGCAGCCGCTTGCGCCGGCTGGCTCAGAGAAAAATAACATTGACGCTAACCCTGTGAAAAATTCCAGTATTCTTTACCGACGTATACCACATGATAATTGCGTTGAAGTTGAAACTCTGCGTTCTAGGAAGAGTAAAGGTTTACACCACATTTCTCATGTAAAACCATTTATTGACAGATAATCTGCCTTTTAACTTTGTCTTTACCATAAAACGTTTCACTTCACGTTACTAGTATGCTTTAGAAACTGTTACCATGCAACAATGTTTGAAGTTAAATATCCAATCAAGAACCAAGAGAACTTATTTAAACAGAAATGACGAATGCATTGTTACTGGTACTGCTAATGAGATTTTAATGCAACATTTTGGTTTACTTGAAAATACATTCTGGGTTTAAAGTGCTTTCTGAGAGATACCAGGTGACACAGTGGTTAGTGTATTTGACAGCTACACGACTATATCACGACGCTACTAATGAGTGACAATTTACAATGTTGCTTTTGCGGTGTATCTGTTTTATATCTGCACAGTTTTCTGAATTCTTCTGGAAAGAAAAACATGTTTTAGTAGTAACTTTTGTGGTATAGCTACAAGGAGACAGCCTTTTCCATAGCACAACAATACGTTACAGCACAGTACTTTCATCATCACAACAATAAGCGTAATAACTAAGATATCTCTACGCAAAGCATTTCACTTTTGTTTATCATGAGGTAAGTACATTGGCTTCTGCAGAACTTAGCTTTTGGAGGAAAATAACTACGACACTTTCACAGAGATTATGCACATTTAGCGCTACAGGACACGCATTTCAGTGATTAATTTTGTACTTAAAACATTTATTTTTAAAGATTTTTGAATTACAAAGAAAGTTTTCAGTGATACATTTCATTTCATTGCTGTAATCTGTAACACCTGAGGGTATAATTACATTAATCCTCAGGGGGGTACACGCTTACTTTGTGTACCATGTGTGTGGCAACCACAAGGAACCCTAGCTAATATGGTATTTGCTTATACAACTTTACACGTCGGTACCATATTTTTCTAACACTCAAATTACACAGCTATCTGATCATTTAACAGAGAAAGAAACTTTTTTTTACTACATCTGTGACACATGTTTACGCAATTACACAGTTGGATAACTTCACACTTATGAAACTGTATTTTGTCTGTACTTTGTAAACTGTTCATATTTTTTCGGAATCATTGTGATACTATGAGAGCTTTGAATGATGTATTTGGTAAAGGGATCATGATTTTTAAAGTACGTTTGAGGCAGATGACACTTTTGACATGAGCAGAGAATTTTTTTAATTATTGGAGGAAGCTACGACGATTTTGAGATTTGACTGAGGTGTAATGATGTTATTTTTACGACGACGATGTGCACTATGCTGTTGAGGTATGTTTATGGTCACTAAGCTGATGTTATATGAGGAATCCGATTATGCTATGTAGTTATTATGTGTTGATGAATACGAATATGTATATGTGTAATAAGGTAAGGAATAATGAGTAGTGATTAGGGACTCTGATTTGTGGAAAAGGTTGTTGGAAACCAAGAATCGTACTTTAAGAGTTATGAAATGTGTGACTGTATCACAATGCTGACGAATATTTTTTTTGGACACTTATATTTATAGGATTTTGTTTCTACAGATTTGCAACGCTAATTCTTGACCTGTGAATTATGTGAGACTGTTACCGTAGCGGAAGCTGGTGTCGTAAATATTTCCGTAAGAAAGTTAAGTGACCACCTGCACATAATGCGTCGCGGGCACCCACCTGGGCGACAGCCGCCCGAAAAAAAAAAAAGCCATTAGCCTTTCCGGAAGCACAGGTAGAAAAAAAAAAAGGGAAGGCCATTATCCTCGGTATTGACATTTCCTTGTTGAAAGTATAATGTGGAGCTCGTAATTTATGATATTTACTGAAATGCCTAATGAAATGACGAGAAATATTCGTACATCTGCACACCTGATTACGACAAGCGTCTTTCTACGAGAGTTGAGAGAATTTCTACTAACTTATGAAATGTCACATGACTATTGAATGATATTTTTATGCTTTGGTTTGCGTAATTGCTTATTTCATTTGATACCTGTTTTTCAGCTGTGTTGCAGCATTGCTTTTATAAAATGAAATGCATTTGCTAATGTGAACACTTTCTGTCAACAGATCTATTAAATAATTATTTTATGATCCACATTCTTTAAAAAAGGAGCACTTGGAAAGGAAAGAACAATAAGAAGGGACTAATACCAGTAACTGCATTCATAATTTTCTTTTCAAGTAATTGGTAACTTTTTGGTAGAATAACTTCTTGTGGTGCACCACTTTAATTACATAGACATTAAGATGTGATTATACATTTCCCTTATCTGCATTGTTGTTTTTACTGTAATATTTTTTCTGCTTGCGCTATGTCATGTTTAGGTATAAGTTGCTGCTGTTTGCCAGGCATAGTGTTATTGAATTTGGCTTTTGCTCATTTATGCTGCTAGCTTTGCCAATTTGCATTTTTTGCATTGCTGTTTATATTAATTGTTTTATGTGCTGCTGCATTGCCTCGTTCCTTAGTTTAGCATCTGAGCTCAGTAGATTTAAGTTAGCTTAAGAGGGGGTAGACTATATGAGAAACTGACTGTGGAGAATAGGTAAAGAATGCATTGCGAAGTTATATAAAAAGGATTTGGGCCCAAATGAGTATTGTACAATCAGAAATAATTATTTTGAAAGAAATATGAACAGAATACAGAAAGCATGCTTGGATAGGATTTTTTTGGTGGAAACAAAGGATGAAATAAGAGGAAAGATATATGAAGTTTTGGGTTGGACTGCAGTACCACATGTTACACTGAAAACGAACCCTGTCCTTTCCTATTGGTGTTATCCCACTATATGTTTGTGTACCCTTGTATATTTGTTTTCTCCCTGTCTCTGTGTACTGTTTCATAGAAATTTTTTCTCTTCTAATACTAAGCTATATTCACTATGAGGAGGAATACTGTTATCCTCAAATATAAGTTGCATTAATAATATGTTATTTTCTTTGTAAAGTTGTTTACAATTCTGTTCTGTTTCAATGTTCATGTGTGAAATTAATGTTTCGAAAACTATTCTCATTATTTTATGTATGTACTCATGTCATAATTCCTGTAACACTGACGTATATGTCTATTTCTATTCTTTGTAAAGCCTGTACTACAAATGTTATCTGTATTATTATGTTCTTTAATGATGTATTTTGTACCTTTGTAATTGTATTTTCATGTTGTAAATTTATAAAATTGTAATTGTCACCAGTTCATGATATTATTAACATGTAAGTTACATTTCACTGCACACGTTTCTGTTGGTCATAGTACATGGACAATATGTGAGAAGTAGGGACTGTTAGTGTTTGCACATTTGTTAATAATTCTGCAAGGGACTGGATAACAGCATTGCTGGTTCTAAGGACAATTCCAAAAACTTTGTGAGTGCACAAGTGATGGTTTATGGACTTGCTATATTATCCGCAAGACTCTTCAATGGTGATTGTGCACCTGCACAGTCACAACAGATGGCTGCTGGCTATTTCTACAAGGACTGCAGTGGGTCTGCACCTCTGGTGGCCCACCAATACCACAGTCTCTACCAGGACTCCAGTGGGTCTGCTCTGTGATGACCTACCTACCAATACTCTTCAAAACTTCGAATGACTCTGCTGTGGGTTTGCTCCATTGTGGCCCATTACCTGTCTGCATGTCGAGTCAGCACTGTCTTTCCATTGGAAGGACAACACTACTTCTTCAAGACTGCATGGAAATCCACTACTTCCGTGTGCATTTTCTTTTACTAATGAGACTTTGTAAAAAAAAAAAAAAAAAAAAAAAAAAAAAACCTGTGATTACCGTAATGAACAATGTGGACTGTCTTTATGGACTGTGAGAAAATTTTAGCTTTTGACCAACATAATATTAATAAGTGTGTGCATTTTATATCTTTGTTACTGTAATTGTGAAAAATTTTTGTCAAATCTGTATTGGCCACCGCCCCATCCAATTTGTAAAAATTTTTGTGGGGAGCATGGGGGCTATGTAAGTAGGCTGTTTATGTTTTCTCTATGTAAGTAGGCTGTTTAGGTTTTTTTATTGGTAACGCCACCTCTGTATGACAATCACTGGCTGTGCTGTGGGCAGTCTGTGTCTGCTTTGCATTGTTGTAATACTCGCCATTGTAGTGTTAGGCAGCTGGCTGTGAACAGCGCGTAGCATTGCGCAGTTGGAGGTGAGCCGCCAGCAGTGGTGGATGTGGGGAGAGAGATGGCGGAGTTTTGTAATTTTTCATGAACTGATATATTTATATATGATGATATCAAGGTAAATACATTGTTTGTTCTCTATTAATATCTTTCATTTGCTAACTATCCCTATCAGTAGTGAGTGCCTTCAGTAGTTTGAATCTTTTATTTAGCTGGCAGTAGTGGCGCTCGCTGTATTGCAGTAGCTTGAGCAACGAAGATTTTTGTGAGGTAAGTGATTTGTGAAAGGTATAGTTTAATGTTAGTCAGGGCCATTCTTTTGTAGAGAATTCTGAAAGTCAGATTGCGTTGCGCTAAAAATATTGTATGTCAGTTTAAGGACAGTCGTGTATAATTGTTCAAAGGGGACGTTTCAAAGGTTACTGGAGTATTTAAATTCACATAATTTGCTGTCAAATGTTCAGTTTGGTTTTAAAAATGGTTTAACAACTGAAAATGTTGTATTCTCTTTTCTCTGTGAGGTTTTGGACAGATTAAATAAAAAGTTGCGAACGCTAGGTGTTTTCTTTGATTTAACGAAGGCTTTTGACTGTGTTGACCACAAAATATTACTGCAGAAGTTGGACGATTATGGAGTAAGGGGAGTAGCTTACGATTGGTTCGCCTCTTACTTTAAGAACAGAAAGCAGAGGGTAATTCTCCGCAATATTGAGAGTGGTAGTGATGTTCAGTCCCAATGGGGCACTGTTCAGTGGGGCGTTCCCCAAGGGTCGGTGCTGGGGCCACTGCTGTTTCTTATTTATATAAATGATATGCCTTCTAGTATTACAGGTGATTCAAAAATATTTCTGTTTGCTGATGACACCAGCTTGATAGTGAAGGATCTTGTGTGTAATATTGAAACAATAACAAATAATGTAGTTCATGAAATAAGTTCGTGGCTTGTGGGAAGTAATTTGATGCTAAATCACAGTAAGACTCAGTTTTTACAGTTTCTAACTCACAATTCAACAAGAACCGATATTTTGTTCAGACAGAATAGGCATATTATAAGCGAGACAGAACAGTTCAAGTTCCTAGGCGTTCGGATAGATAGTAAGCTGTTGTGGAAAGCCGATGTCCAGGATCTTGTTCAGAAGCTAAATGCTGCTTTATTTATCATTAGAACAGTATCTGAAATAAGTGACACTTCAACACGAAAAGTAGTCTACTTCGCATATTTTCATACGCTTATGTCGTATGGTATTATTTTTTGGGGTAATTCTTCTGATTCAAAAAGGGTATTTTTGGCTCAAAAACGGGCTGTTCGAGCTATATGTGGTGTAAGTTCGAGAACCTCTTGTCGACCCCTATTCAAAAATCTGGGAATTCTGACATTGCCCTCACAGTATATATTTTCTTTAATGTCGTTTGTTGTTAGCAATATTAGCCTATTCCCAAGAGTTAGCAGCTTTCACTCAGTTAATACTAGGCAGAAATCAAATCTGCATGTAGAATGTAGCCGGCCGGAGTGGCCGTGCGGTTCTAGGCGCTGCAGTCTGGAACCGAGCGACCGCTACGGTCGCAGGTTCGAATCCTGCCTCGGGCATGGATGTGTGTGATGTCGTTAGGTTAATTAGGTTCAATTGGTTCTAAGTTCTAGGCGACTGATGACCTCAGAAGTTAAGTCGCATAGTGCTCAGAGCCATTTGACCCATTTTTTTTTTTTTGTAGAATGCACTTCTTTGACTCTTGTGCAGAAAGGAGTGCTGTATTCTGCTGCATCCATTTTCAATAAGCTACCACAAGAACTCAAAAATCTTAGCAGTAGCCCAAACACTTTTAAGTCCAAACTGAAGAGTTTCCTCATGGCTCACTCCTTCTATTCTGTCGAGGAGCTCCTGGAAAAGCTAAAAAATTAAGCAAATTCCAGTGTTACATTGTTGATTTTCTTCATTTAAACTTACGACTTGTCACCTGAAAATGTTTTTTTATATTTCATTTTATCTGCTTCTAATATCGTGTTATAATTTCATGTATTGACTCGTTCCATGACCATGGAGACTTCTCCTTAATTTGGTCCCACGGAACAATAAATAAATAAATAAATAAATACAACTTACGACCGAAAGTCAAAAACTGACTTTTGGAGTCTGTTTCAACATTGCATTTATTAAACGCTTCACAGCAGTATAATTAATTGTGCCTGGAAGGACGGTCGAAATGATGTTCACTAAAGATCAGTGTCATTTATGTTTGATTTAAGAGCATCATCATGACATGAGGGCGTAATATTGAGAATAACTTCATCGATGGTCATTTCCATTATTACGTCTCGTGTCCAATACTCTTGCTCCAGCTGCTGCACGTTCCTCGGTAAGGTCCTGTGCAGTAACTGAAAGAAAAGCAGCATTAACAAAATTCTGCAATCTTTCCTTCGACATGTCAACAATGATATTGTTATCACTGAAATTGTGTTTTATTTTGGACTAAGCTAATTCTATAGAATTTAGATCCCAGTTGCATGGCGGTAACTTCGTGGCCTCTGCTCTCAGTGACTTTATCCACGACGCACACTTTCACGGCTGGTTTGTTTTCCTTTATTGTAGACAACAGTTCAGCCTTCCTCATTGACTCATTGCAGTTTCGTTGACCGTATTCGTAATCCTGAAATCATATAATATATTAGGCATTCTTTCGAATTTCTCGCTGAGGCATGGCTCATTATCCATACAGTCACAGAATTGAGTTGAGTATTACGAACTACCAAATTTGCAACCTCCTCCCCCCCCCCCCCCCTCCCCCACTCGTCGACGTCCGCTAGTTTCGGCGATTCCAACTTCAAGAAATTCGAAAGTTAATGGAAACACTTTCTTCCATCAGACTTCCTGACAAATTAAAACTGTCTGCCAGATCTAGTTCCCAGGTTCGAATCTCCGAGCGACACACAGCCAGCCGCGGTGGCCGAGCGGCTCTAGGCGTTTCAGTCCGGAACCGCGTGACTGCTACGGTCGCAGGTTCGAATCCTGCCTCGGGCATGGATGTGTGTGATGTCCTTAGGTTAGTTAGGTTCAAGTAGTTCTAAGTTCTAGGCGACTGATGACCTCAGATGTTAAGTCCCATAGTGCTCATAACCATTTGAACCATTTTGATCCGACACACAGTTTTAATTTGTCAGAATGTTTGAAATCAGCACACACTCCGCTACAGTTTCTTGCAACTTGCTGCAATTACTCGTCGAATTTATCTTTTCGTGAAAGTTCTTCTCAAACTTACCGAAGTTGTGTGTGTCCAGTATTGGTTCGAAAATAACATGGTCGAGAACGAGAGTGGAACAAAGACTGTTTGGCCGAAACAGATATACTGTAGGAACCCTCAATCACACACAATTGGCACCACCAGACAAGGAATTGCGAAATGAGTTTACCAGTCAATTTGTTCCACCAGAGGGGAAAGTAGAAAGAAAGGCAATACAGACATCTTTAAGCTTTAACTAATTTAGTAACGTAACCGTTAACATAAATGCATTACATTTGTGATAAAAGTAGTTAAATACTGCTTGCAAAAATCCTTGGTGTGCACAGGTAGTATCTTTAGTTAATGTATTTTCGCGCCAACTGATTTAGCTCCACATGTTGTCAGTGCACCTGAACTTGTATGTGTGATAGATTATTAGAACGATGGTAACATCGACAGTTCGGTATATATTTAACAAAATATTACGATGTAATAAGTGTCGTTCTCATCAGGTCTTGTGGGACTCTCACGGTCAAAAGGCTGCATTTTGACGCTTAATTATGTGTATACACCCTGTGCTTCACTTTTGTATTTTTGTGTTTAGGTAACTTTGCAGTGTTACTTGATAATGGCCATAAGGCGGAAATTGCAATAGTAGCAATAAATATTTTTTATAGTCAACAGCGACTATGATGTCTTTTAAGAAATATTACATGACTGTGAATCCCAACCATGAGAAGTTAATCAAATAATTAAATTGGTGAGATACTGCGCTGCATTTTTGTTTCCTGTTATCAGATACTGGATTATACAATAGACAAGAGATGTTCGGAAAGTGCACACGATATCGGTAAAGTTTTTAATTTAAGTGAAGTCATCTGGTTTTAGTAGACTAAATAATGTTTCTTGGTAACATCAATATGTACACTCTAATTTTCTGTGTGTTTCGTCACGATTTTTGTTCATTAATTATAATGCACCATAGTGCGTATTTTTTCGATATTTTCATTTGTAGTTGCAGTTTTGGGAGGCTGCTCACGTGGGTCAGCTTCTAGTCCGGTATATATAAATTCAGCCATTCATGTCCATAGAGTTCAAAATAAAGCAGAAGATCCCTTATAAACGTTGAATATTTTTACATGAATTTCAAATTTTGATAAACCATTTTAACAAAGAATTTTATGACGGTACATTATTCCAGCCGTTCACCGTCAATGGTCCTCTGTAAATACTTCTATACTTCAGTGCGGGAATTATAAACACATGAAGCAAAAACTTAAAAACGTTGATGTTTTGCTAGTGTAACGGCGTGAGCCAAATGCAAGAAGACACTTGCCGTAAAACAACCACTTGCCGTATTACACTAGCGCAGCCTTCCAACAACTTTTGGTGAACAGCAAAGCCCCCAGCGAACGCTGTAACTCCGGACACGCAAAATTATACGAGGGTCACTCCAAAAGAAATGCACACTATTTTTTTAAAATCCATCTTTTATTCTACATGTTTGAAAGTTTTACAGTGTGTAGATACATCCTTTAGGAACAACATTTCTCCACATAATTTCCATCCCTCTCAACTGCCTTACGCCACCTTGGAACCAGCGCCTGTGTACCAGCACGGTAAAATTCTGGACCAACCTGTTGGAGCCACTGTTTGTCAGCGTGCACAAGGGATTAATCATCTTCAAACCTTGTTCCACGAAGAGAGTCTTTCAGTTTCCCAAAGAGATGATAGTCACATGGAGCCAAGTCAGGACTGTAAGGCATGTGTTTCAGTGTTGTCCACCCGAGTTTTGCGATCGCTTCCATGGTTTTTTGACTGACATGTGGGCGTGCATTGTCGTGCAACAGCAAAACATCCTGCTTTTGCCGATGTGGTCAAACACGACTCAGTCGAGCTTTAAGTTTCTTCAGTGTCGTCACATACGCATCAGAATTTATGTTGGTTCCACGTGGCATGATGTCCACAAGCAAGAGTCCATCAGAATCGAAAAACGCCGTAGCCATAACGTTTCCAGCAGAAGGTGTGGTTTTGAATTTTTTTTTTCTTGGGTGAATTTGCATGATGCCACTCCACTGATTGCCTTTTCGTCTCTGGTAAAAATGATGGAGTCATGTTTCGTCACCTGTCACATTTCTTCCAAGAAATTCATCTCCACCATTCTCGTACTGTTCCAAAAGTTCGCTGCATACCGTTTTCCTTGTTTCTTTGTGAGCCACTGTGAACATCCTGGGAACTCACCTGACACAAATCTTTTCTAACGCCAACACTTTCAGTATTCTGCAAACACTATCCCAACGTAGCTTGACAGTTCGTTCACTGTGATGCGTCTGTCAGCAGTCACCAAGTCGTTAACTGTCTGCACATTGTCTGGAGTGTGTGCAGTACGAGGCCTGCCGCTGCGAGGACAATCCTCAATATTGCCGTGCCCGCTTTCATCACGTAACCTGCTTGCCCGCCGACTAACTGTGGCCGGCCGCGGTGGTCTCGCGGTTAAGGCGCTCAGTCCGGAACCGTGCGACTGCTACGGTCGCAGGTTCGAATCCTGCCTCAGGCATGGATGTGTGTGATGTCCTTAGGTTAGTTAGGTTTAAGTAGTTCTAAGCTCTAGGGGACTGATGACCACAGAAGTAAAGTCCCATAGTGCTCAGAGCCATTTTGACTAACTGTGCCGCGATCGACAGCAGCGTCTCCATACACCTTTCAGAACCTGTTGCGGATATTTCCCACTGTCTCGTTTTCACAGGACAGGAATTCTATGACAGCACGTTGCTTCTGACGAATGTCAAGTGTAGCAACCATCTTGAAGACATGCTGTGACGGCGCCACTCACGAGGAACAGGTTGAACTGATTTTGAAAACAAGCGGAAAGGATGTATCTACACACTGTAAAACTTTCACACATGCAGAATGAAAACTGTATTTTTACAAAAATAATGTGCATTTCTTTTGAAGTGACCCTCGTAGGACGAGTTTGACAACAGTCCGGATGTTTGTAGTGTGTCCGGTGGATGACAGACTGAACATTGTTGAAGGTAAAGGAAAACTTTTATCCTTAATGTATATGTAAGTAGAACCCCGAGGTGGTATCGGCCTGCCTGTAAAAGATAAACTACTGTAAAATCGGATGATCCTTTGAAAATAATTACTTTGTGGTCGCATAGATTGAGAAAAGGGCCCTTTTTCCACTGATGTGGTTTAAAACGCTCATCCTAACATCTCAAGTCGCTATACATTGCGTGAAGTGTTGGATTCTTCTCCTACTGCAAGCTTAATCCGTCTTGGACCTAGGCTTCATCGCAGTAGCGGTGATGAAGCATGAGGCCACGGCAAAATAAGCCTGCAGCACAAAAAAGAATACATTGTGTTGGGCTACAGTCAACTAACTGGGATGGTGGGGTGCCCCTTTAAAGCGCCGCAACTGGACACAGGTCCCGTTTTCACATTATGCGTGACTGAAAACTTACTCCTAGTTTCCATCTTTTTTTACGAAGAAGATATAGTATTATGAAATCGGATTAATTTTCCTGAAATACTATTTATTTGTTGTAAAAATATCATACAGTTACATGCACACTTTGGGTAATAAATATACGCACTCCATTACCCAGGTTTTCTCGAAGAAAGAAACTCTTGAAATATGATATATTACCTTTCGACTCCTATAGACGTTAGGTCAACATATAATTCCGTCTGATTCTTACGCAATATATAAATAGATAATATCTCTGACTAGATAATATCTCTAGTCAGAAGTATGTTATAGAATTTTGGCAGTTATATGCTGTCTCGCCGTGGTACGCTAGGTACAGAAATTACAGCAAGTGCACTCTGGGTTTTAGGAAGAAGATCGTCATATTGCTACAGATTAAAAGTATCTGGTAGAACTCTTTGTTGCCTTTCATCTGCGGTAAAGTGGAATATCAATACCTTAAGTAATGGTTATTGTCCGTAACTGGCGAGAGAGAGAATTGAGCGAAACATGCGACCAGACAAATTAACCATTTCAAACCCTCCTTTACACGTCTACGATCTGCACTATTTCTAGAAAAACACGATGAATTTAACACACCAGCGTCTCACCTCGTACGAAATTCGCCCATTTAATGGATTAACAAACGAACCACGTATCGCAGAATAAATAGCATCAGTATATAGGACAGCAGGTGAAGAATGTAAAATATTGTAATAAGAAGTTGAATAATACCGAAATAATCCAATGATGACGTACGATGTTTGGAAAACCGCCGAGGTGAAATAAAGAAAATTTAAAGCATCATCGTTGTTTGACTCGATTTTACACTCGTGTTAAATTCTCGCCAACGAAGGGAGGTTTAATTGAGTGAGATATGTCAAATGTAGTTTCCCAAGAGGGTAGCAAAAGAGTTTTAGTAGAAATCAGGATTGGAAATGAATTATAAGTACGACCAGTGATCAAGATTACGCTGGAATATTATGAGGATGACGATTTATGCGGTGAGACGATATAATACGATCAGCTTAACATGCGAACTGCATTAATCGAAATGGAGCACACGACTTTTCAGAAAGCGCATCATATACTTCCACATTCTACAGAGATGATATAATGTGTGCAGAAGGTACAAAAGTATGAAGATAACATACTTACCAAACTGACTTGTATTACACGTCGATAGGGGACAGATAAATAAAAATATTGAGGAAAGAAGGAAGATAACACTGTGAATATGGTATTCCAGTAGTCTAAAGCAACAAGAATTATGTCTGTAGCTGTTCACACCGTGAATGTAAGATATCAGCATGTGCAAGATATCGTAAGTAAAGTTTCGTGTTGTAACCCTTTCCTGTTCTGCTTCGCCAGAAGATATACGTCAAGGGTACACGGACGCAACTGTGTTGTAATGGAAGTCAAGAAAAATCAACAACATGCATAGGGATAATTTTGTGCAAATGAATATAAACCTTGCAGTTGTCACTTAACTTTAAACGCAGTTTGCAGCAGCAACAGCACTGCGCTAACCAAGAGTTAAATAATAAACTGGCAATATCAAGGAAAAATTAGGTGGGAAGAGGAGATTAGACAGTGTGATGTTACAGATAGTCGAAAAGACGAGTTCTTATTAATGTTTTTGCAGCGAAATCGTCCCAAAAATCAGTTAAACTCATGGAAGGCTCTGTTTATTAGGCATGCCGACACCAAGTACTTCACGCTAGACGAATCATTTCGTGTGTGTGTGTGTGTGTGTGTGTGTGTGCAGCAAGGTCCTTAGTTCGGTTACAGGCTCCTACTCCTCGCGTATCTCATTTCATTGTCTTTTGTCACTCTTGATGTAAAGTATATTTTGTCACCTTCACAACATGTTTTGCCCTCTTACTGGTACGTTCGTTTTAACTGAGGTAGATCTTCACTGAGGCAGATGCAGACTCTCTGTTACAATGCATACAAACACGTATTGTTCATACCGCCGCTTTACATGATTTTTCGTTTTGTTTTTACAACAGTGTGGGTTTCCACCGCCAGTGTCCATCTGAATAAATCTGTTGTGGATACACTGCTTCTTTACGATGTGACATAAGAATGCTTCCAAAATTATTTTATTCCTACGGCATTATATTTCAGTCCATCTTTCTGATCTTCGAGTATTCATCTTGTAAGACGTGTATATTTCTACAGTCTATTGTCAAACCACAATTTATGAAAGATGTTTATATTTTATTAATAGGATTAAGTAGGAATAATTAATATTTGTCATGTTGGAAATAATTGTGGTAGCAGGGAATGTCTGCACCAAAGTATTGTTGGCAGGAGAGACCACACATTGATATGAATTTGAAAAGGGCGGGAGAGACCGCGTATGGATACATCTTAAGAAAAGAGCGGGAAAGACCGCGCATTGATACATTTTGGATTTGGTAGCAGGGATTGTCTGCACCAGAAAGCATTGTTGGCGGGAGAGACAGCCGGCCGCAGTGGTCGTGCGGTTCTAGGCGCTGCAGGCTGGAACCGCTAGACCGCTACGGTCGCAGGTTCGAATCCTGCCTCGGGCATGGATGTGTGTGATGTCCTTAGGTTAGTTAGGTTTAACTAGTTCTAAGTTCTAGGGGACTCATGACCTCAGAAGTTGAGTCCCATAGTGCTCAGAGCCATTTGAGCCATTTGCGGGAGAGACAGCACTTTAGCGATCGTACGAAGTCAGTAGTAAGTGAGAAGTGAAGCGAGTCGGTAGCAGGTCTGAAGCGAGAGGTTGAGAGGAGCGGTGTGCCTGCCAGCCACCAGCTATGATTTACAAGAGATTATAAACGGATATACAGAGACATCAGCTAACTATTGTCATAAGAGGAACTAATATTATTGAATATTTTTTTTGAGAAACTCAAGACTACTGAAGGTATGTTTGCGCAATGCTAGTTGTAAGATTATTGTAAAAAGTAAGTCCCATTTGAACGTTTGTAAAATCATTTTATTCAGAATATAATTAATTTTTGGCAGCAATATTGCATTACTGATTATAATCCATCCCAAAAATCATCAACGTAAAACTTTGCAAAATTTTATTGTTGTCAAGAAAAGTTTAACTATGAATTACGTAACGTCAGTCAAATTAATTAAAGAATAACGTCAGCTTTGCCATTAAAGAATAACGTCAGCTTTGGTAATAAATACAGCCACTTATTATGACAGCCCACCAGCAGCTAATAAAGTATAGTAAAACAGAGTAAGTATATTCATGTCGCAGTTCGATGTAGCAGCCAGATGGCGATCCAGTAACAGTAAAAAGGATAAGTAACGGTTTTTGGTTGTTGCAGATAACGATTGAGGGCCATGACGACGACACATTCTATGTTTCGTCGATATAATCAGAAAATGACTTTTAATAAGCAGCAATCAAATTTGTATGCGAAAATTGAGAAAGAGAATAAATTTCAAAGGGAAGATTTCATTTGTTATTATTAAGCAAGAGGTAGAAATCCTAAGGGAAGGTTTCATAGGTTATTGTAGAAGGGAAGGTTGTATAACAAAAGAGATATAGAGGAGACTGGTAGATTTCAATCTCTCAGAAAATATAATAACCTTTAAGAATGTCATTGCAGCTGAAAGAACTCAGTCTTTCATAATAAAATTCAGTCCTCACTTGCACAGTTAGTTTCAACAGATTAATCTATGATCTTCAGAAGATTAAATTGTTTGGTAGTAGTCAATATCTTCTTGACAGAAACATAATACCAAGACGTGAAGATATAGACATCTCCTAAACCAATATTAAGCTTCTAAAGATGGCAGATTAATCTGTAGAAACTGACAAGGCGAAATAAATTTCCTAACTGTGCAACTGAGGACTGAATTTTATTCTGAAATATGTACCGCGTTTGCTGAGAAAATAACAGCTAAGAAGATTAGAACTCAATTAGTCACTTCCTAGACAGGAAGGTGCTGTCCCTCACTATAAGAACGCTGCAGTTCCAAATTCGCCATTCGGGGGATGTGGGCGCACACCCACGTGGCGATAGAGCGGGCACGCGCACGTGTTGACGGTCCACTGCACTCAGTCCTGCCGAAAATAGTGAAAGTGAGGTTTCAAAAGATGAGAAAATGGGTGTAGTGCGTTTCGTGACAGCGGAACGAGAGCGGGGAACGGAAATTCATCGAAGAATGACAAAAGTGTACAAAGAGCACTGCTTGTCCGTTGAAATACCGACGGCCAATCCGACATCTGCGGCAATGATTGTTGCCTTAAGAGGGGTAGGACGTCATACGGGCCGACTTGAAGCAGAACAGGCACCATAGGACATATTAATTTCTACTGTCTATTCTTTTACAAATAAATTCATAAAACATTGTCACCATGACCAGGAAGGAATCAGGATTCACAGTCATAGCAGTGGAAGTTTAAAAACATAACAAAATAAATTTTTTAATGCGAAATGTCAACATTTTTTCACTTACTATTGGCTGCATTTGTTGCTATTGGTGCACTGTTCTTCACAAGTAAGAGAGATTCTTTGACGAATTTTGCACAGTGTACAAACCATACTTACAGGTGTATGAAACTCGAGAATTTTCCAAATCTATCAAAAACTGTGGTAAAAATTGAGATACTTAAGTATAAAATTTGATTTTTTTGTAAACATGAAGTTTAAAATGTAACAGCTCATTCATTTTTTCATAAACTAAATGAATTCTAGAGTTTCATTCACCTGTAAGTATGGTTTGTATGCTGTGCAAAATTCATCGAAGAATCTCTCTTACTTATGAAGAAAAGTGTACCTATAGCAATAAATGCAGGCAATTGTAAGTGAAAAAATGATGAAATTTCACAAGTAAAAAAAAATATTTTGGCAACGGTCTTGCCGCAATGGATACACCAGTTCCCGTGAGATCACCGAAGTTAAGCGCTGTCGGGCGTGGTCGGCACTTGGATGGGTGACCATCCAGGCTGCCATGCGCTGTTGCCATTTTTCGGGGTGCACTCAGCCTTGTGATGCCAATTGAGGAGCTACTCGACCGATTAGTAGTTTTGTGTTAGCAGAAGAGCCAACACCGTGTTACGAGTGGAGGCCGAAATGCACGCGTTTTAGCTCACGCAGGCTGGCGTGAGGAGGGAAGAACTATACTGACGTGAGGTCCGGAACATGACAAGGAATTAGAATTCAGAAAGCGGTCGTAAGTAGTTTGATACTTAACTTTAATCCATTAATGAGGAACGGCGCTCTTGACGGCACATGATTCACAATATCAATATCAATAGTAACTGAATATGGCGCCTTGCTAAGTCGTAGCAAATGACGTACCTGAGGGCTATGCTAAACTGTCGTCTCTGCAAAGGAGAGCGTATGTAGTCAGTGAACCATCGCTAGCAAAGTCGGCTGTACAACTCGGGCGAGTGCTATTGAGTCTCTCTAGACTAGACCTGCCGTGTGGCGGCACTCGGTCTGCAATCACTGATAGTGGCGACACGCGGGTCCGACGTATACTAACGGACCGCGGCCGATTTAAAGGGTACCACCTTAGCAAGTGTGGTGTCTGGCGGTGACACCACAAGTAGCGGCTTCGGTCAAGAATACCATCATAACGACCGGGAGAGCGGTGTGCTGACCCCATGCCCCTACTATCCACGTCCTCCACTGAGGATGACACGGCGGTCGGATGGTCCCGGTAGGCCACTCGTCGCCTGAAGACGGAGTGTACGTAAAAAAATATTTTGTTTTGTTTTTTAACTTTCTCTGCTATAAATGTGAATCCTGAATGCTTCCTGATCATGCTGACGAAGTTTTATGAATTTATTTGTAAAAGTGTAGACGGTGGAAATTAAAATGTCCTGTGGTGCCTCTCCTGCTCCAAGTCGTCCCGTTTGACGTCCTAACCCCCCTTAACTCGCCGGTCTTGAATAATGACGGCATTTACCTGCTGACCACTGGCATTGATAATGCGTTTGTGGCATTCCAGACCAAGCATCACCAAGCCAATGAAACAGGTCCTTCGATCAATCGCTTCTGGTACGCCTTGACCCTTGCAACGGACTTGCAGTGTTCTACGTACACTTGTGCCACTCTTCGATAAATTTCGGTTCTCCGTACTCCTTCAGCTATCAGGAAACGAACTATACCCGTTTGCTCTTGTTTTGAAGGCCCCGTTTCACTGGTTTCGTCACAACTGAGTGCAGTGGATGGTCCACACGCTCTTGCTCGCTCTATCGCTACGTGGATGTACTTCCGTAGCTCTCCAACAGCGAGTCTGGGACTTCATCGCTCTTATAGGAATCACACCTTATTCCATAGGTGATGCCATCACTATCATTTCAGCGTTTATCATTTCACAGCCACCAGCTCTTTTCTTTTAACGCACATTATAGATCACTAGAGATGTCGTTACAATTTGTTTGGACACAGGAAGAAAGAAAGAAAGAAATAGAGAAGGAAAGAAAGCAGTAATCGCTTTCTGTTAACAAACGTAAACGGAAATCACAGTAAGTGGTTTAGGGTAACACTAGAAGCCTAAGCCAAAACGGTATGAGGAACATTCGAAGATCTCTCCTTCCGAAATTCAATGCCGTTCCAAATATGTGACTTGCCACTACGCTCGGTGTCTCCTCAGATCGCTGGTTCGCAATGTCTTCATCGTGTATTTAGACACAGAGGATGATTTTCCGAATGACGCCACGGGTTTCTGGGATAGCACTGACAACGTTCCCGACTTCCACTCTCTTTAGGAAATCAGAAGAGCCAGGCAAATTCCAGGTATTTGTATTTCTGGTGAACGTCAACACACACTGCAATTGGTTCCAATTTTGTCATTCCTTCCTCACACACTGTTCCTCACACATCCCGTGCTCACTTCCGCGCTACACCGGTTTATTCATGGAAGAACCTATTGAACGTTGTTAGTTGTTTCTGAGAACCTGCTGTTGGGCACCTGGACTCTCCTCCTTCCACTGCTCGTCTCTCTCGTGTTTCCTGTCCACTGAAAGTTGGGTGTTTTTTTTTCACCTGTTTTTTCGCAGAGCATCAAATCTCCCCTTCGTATTTTCCAATGTCTCTGCGTTATTCTAACCTATTTCTTCGCAGAGCCCTTGCACCATTGTACACTTATTCCAAGTTGCTCTCTTACAAAATCTTTCCGAATTACGTTTGGTAAACAACTTAAAATTCAAAAAGGACGACTTGCAACTGACAAAAAACTGTTACATTAGGAATTGGTTATTTGATTTTTGATCATTTTCGAACCGCGCGGGGTATCTGTGCGGTCTGGGGCGTCTTGTCACGGTTCATGCGGCTTCCCCCGTCGGAGGTTCGAGTCCACCCTCGGGCATGGTTGTGTATGTTGTCCTTCGCGTAAGTTAGTTTAATTTGTGTGTAAGCCTAGGGACCGACGACCTCAGCAGTTTGGTCCCATAGTCCTTACCTCAAATTTCCAAAATTAGTTTCGATCTTAAAACATCAACAGGTTACTTATCGATGGGATGGAGAGTGCCAGTGAGGGGCAGCATATTTTTGGTGACTAAAAGTCGACATCGAATGCACATGATTTATTTTTAAAATTTTATTGTATCCTCCTGTCATCGGGCTGCGTAAACATAACATGTAACATCATGCAACCAATGTCGACTTACGATCGTCATACGACCTGCAGACTACCCTATGTATGAAACGAGTAGCACATAATTTGTGCAGGTTTACTACGTTTACGATAATGTCCTACGGTCATTTACAGCGCAGCGTGGCCGACGCTGAACAGTCTGTATTGTTTCGGTAAGTCACAACGAGTGCTAAAGTCGTCGCGTTTCTAACTCGTCACGCACGCTGCTTGTGAGTGCTTCTGTTCACCACGGTTTCTGTGGCGCTATAGACGTGGCTTTTCTTCACTCTAACGATGATTACAACTAAAGTAGACCGTGTTGGACATTGTGTTGCTACTACTTAAAGACAGTGACAGGAGAAAGGACAGAGAGGCGAGGTATTCCATTCCACCTTATCAACGCGTTCAGGCTTCGGTTTGTTGAAACGTGCCTTGCGACCATTTGCACAAAAGACTTAACTAAGGAGCGAAGGGCATAGTGTTTAAAGAACTGCCACGCCAAGTGTTCTGCAGAGTGCGCACTCGGGACTGTAAGCCGCAAGCGAGACATTCACAATTGTTTCACTGCAGTGAATAGTGATTTGTAATCAAAACCATTCTGACTGCATTCTGCATAGCTCTCTCAAGAAACAAGAAGTTTTCATTTTTTAGTGTAGTTTTGTCTAATTACTCAACGGTTCTGATGGAGTATATTTCAAAGAGAAAGTGCTTAAGTTGCAGTGAAGTAAGGGGTGCTTCAAACGCCGCTGTGCATCATCAGAACGGTTTTTCTGTGTTAACTCACTAATCGTGCTTCTTGAAATTTTTCCGGCGTGAAGAGTATTCCATGAAGTAGAGTACTCCATGAAGTTTCGGTAGTGTGGACGTATGACGTCGACTTCTTGTCACGATATTTCGGCTGACAGCCATTCAGCCATCTTCAGGTGAGCGTTTTGTGCTGGAGATTTCTAGTTCACATCGCTAACTTATACGAAAAATTGGCAGCGGGATTCATGCGCAAAGGTAGCTTGTACATGAGCGACCTCTGTCGAGTTTCGCGCCCTCGTCGAATATTGCTCCATATACGGCGTGCAGGGTCATTCGTAATGGTGATACTACTACATGCGCACTCTCTGTCGAATTGCGCACTCACGGAGTTGAAATTCAGATGTCAAAATTAATGAAATTAAATGTCGCAAGACGTGTCATTAGTCGTATGATGTTTTCTCCTCGAAGGAATTTAAAAAAATCAGCGGCTTCCACACCTTATACAGCTGAATGACGCCAACACTATTTGCAAGATCTTCCGCCAAACGTATTTCTATCAGCTCCTTAATAATTTAGTCCGAGAAGTATCTCGTCGAGGCCAAGATTTCCGTGGCGGAATAATCCATGGAATGTCCTGTGGAGATACAGTGTTTGGCTATGGCTGACTTACTAGGCTGCGAAAGGCGAGTGTGGTGATCAACTTTCACCCACTGTGCGCGTTGTCTGACCAATGTAGACTCTGCCACACTGACAAGGTGTGTTGTAGATTCCAGCGCTCCGCAGTTCCAGATTGGCCCTCTGCCGAACAGAGACGTGCACAAACATTTGTAAGTGGGCGGAAGATTACTTGACACCATGTTTTTAAGATTCTGCCTAATTTCAACGAAACATTGCCGATGTGCGGGAGGAACGCGCTGTACTTTAACCGCTCCTTCTCCTTTTAATCTTGTCCTGTTCTGATGTGGAAAATATCCATTACCCAACACAGATTTAGGTGTTCCGTCTCCTTTGCAAGGCTGTATCCATCAGACATAACAAGTGCCCGGTGCACCAGCGTTCTAGGGACGCCCATACTTAGTGATGGGTGGTGGAAACTAGACGCCTTCAAGTACATGTCATATGTGAGCTTATGGTAGTCGGAATGCCCCAGTGATCCATCCAGTTTCCAACTGACCAAGACGTCCAGAGATGGCAGACAGCCGCCCTTCTCTTCTTCCATCGTAAATTTGATATTATTGTGGATAGGATTCAGATGCTGCAAACAGCGTGACAGTTCTTCACAGTGGAGCCACACTGCAAAAGTATCATCCAAATATCGACAGAAGACTTGGTTCAGGTTCTGCCGAATCGAGTGACCTCTCCTTAATGACTGTCAGCCGAAATATCGCGGCAAGAAATCGACGTAAACCGGCTGTAATCACGAAAATCCGTGGAAAACGCACAAATTGTTTGTTTACACAAAATTCTGCTTATTTCCTTACCTTCCGCATTATAGGATCTATTGCACGATTTATGCACAAGTATAATGTTTTAAAACTCAATTTAAATTCTACCTGTTTATGTCTAATTTTAGTCATTCCAGTATTTACCTTTTGATGACGTAGTTTATTGCCGATTTCTCTTTTCTTCTGCCAGATTTTCTTCATCAAACATAGTAACACAATTGTACTGAACAGCAGAATAGAGAAGACTATAAAATATAATACCTAGTGGAACTAGCTCCTTAGTCACATACTGGACTTGTGAAATGAACGAACAACTTACAATAAATGAGTTGACAACAATCAATACATTTGCGTCCAAGACAAGGCAAGTAACAAAATTAATCCGTATGTCTGCACTGACATTAGTTAAAGCTCGGCTAATACGGACCTCCCATCACTGAATGTGTCCCTATAAGCTGCTGCATGTCGGCATTGGTGTCCGCTAATTAACTGACGTTAACTAGGCGTTGCAATAGCAACGCTGGTAGCGGTCGTATATCACGAGTATTAAGCCCATGTTACAATTTAAATGCGAACGTTTTAGGCTAGGCCTAGTTGTAACGATTAAGAGTATCAACTGAAATACGGAAACAAGTGTAACAACCCAGTTTCATCCATCTTTCAAATGAACAAAACTGCCTAATTACGGCTATACATGTATTTCAGTTGATCAGTTTTCGACAGTGAATGGAGGACTGAACAATATAGCAGACAGCATAAGGGTAGTGTAAATAGTGTGCAAACTGACGAATGGGTATGTGAAGTCTTAGAAGGGTTTGCTCTTGTTCCAGTGTCTGTCCCATATATCCATTTAGCTTTAACCTTATTGCAGCAACTGTCGTCGTTGGCGGCATCTTCAATTCGGTAGTGGACTGTGTTTTGTTGGATGATACCTGAATTACAGGCGCAGTACTGGTCAAACGTGCAGGATATTCTACAGCCAAGACCTGGACCGTTTTTATGACAGCAAATAAAGGGTGTACGGCATGGTGCTTGCACGTCATGTTTATTATCTTGCGCCGTGTGTGGGCTCTACTTGTAGTAGCAGCTTCACGTCGGCATATCGATACCATCACTGGCGGTGACCTTTCACATTTCTTACTCAACTGTCACTGTCACCCACTTGAGAGTATTATACCTTGAATTCGTCAGAGTTGATTACATCAGATGCAATTCTTGGGAATATAAATTGTGTAGTCTGAGATCTCTGCAAGCCTCAGTTCGTCCAATACTTCTTAATAGGGTGTAGGGCCTCAATGTACGACCCTTACAACATTTAATTTTCGTGGAATAGTTTCCGGATTCATTGTAGCAACCTTCTTAAGAGGATGTAGGACCTCATTTTAAGATAAACTAAACTCCTCCCGAACAGGCCACGAAGGCGTCACTGGAGGCTGATATGGAGGGTCATGTGGTCAACACACCGCTCACCCGGCCGTATGTCAGTTTACGACACCGGAGCCGCTATTCTCAATAATTTTTTTTTTTTTTTTTTACTACTGACTGGTTTGATGCGGCCCGCCACGAATTCCTTTCCTGTGCTAACCTCTTCATCTTAGAGTAGCACTTGCAACCTACGTCCTCAATTATTTGCTTGACGTATTCCAGTCTCTGTCTTCCTCTACAGTTTTTGCCCTCTACAGCTCCCTCTAGTACCATGCAAGTCATTACCTCATGTCTTAGCAGATGTCCTATCATCCTGTCCCTTCTCCTTATCAGTGTTTTCCACATATTCCTTTCCTCTCCGATTCTGCGTAGAACCTCCTCATTCCTTACCTTATCAGTCCACCTAATTTTCAACATTCGTCTATAGCACCACATCTCAAATGCTTCGATTCTCTTCTGTTCCGGTTTTCCCACAGTCCATGTTTCACTACCATACAATGCTGTACTCCAGACGTACGTCCTCAGAAACTTCTTCCTCAAATTAAGGCCTGTATTTGATATTAGTAGACTTCTCTTGGCCAGAAATGCCTTTTTTGCCATAGCGAGTCTGCTTTTGATGTCCTTCTTGCTCCGTCCGTCATTGGTTATTTTACTGCCGAGGTAGCAGAAATCCTTAACTTCATTGACTTCGTGACCATCAATCCTGATGTTAATTTTCTCGCTGTTCTCATTTCTACTACTTCTCATTACCTTCGTCTTTCTCCGATTTACTCTCAAACCATACTGTGTACTCATTAGACTGTTCATTCCGTTCAGCAGATCATTTAATTCTTCTTCACTTTCACTCAGGATAGCAATTTCATCAGCGAATCGTATCATTGATATCCTTTCACCTTGAATTTTAATTCCACTCCTGAACCTTTCTTTTATTTGCATCATTGCTTCCTCGATGTACAGATTGAAGAGTAGGGGCGAAAGTCTACAGCCTTGTCTTACACCCTTCTTAATACGAGCACTTCGTTCTTGATCGTCCACTCTTACTATTCCCTCTTGGTTGTTGTACATATTGTATATGACCCGTCTCTCCCTATAGCTTACCCCTACTTTTTTCAGAATCTCGAACCGCTTGCACCATTTTATAATGTCGAACGCTTTTTCCAGGTCGACAAATCCTATGAAAGTGTCTTCATTTTTCCTTAGCCTTGCTTCCAGTATTAGCCGTAACGTCAGAATTGCCTCTCTCGTCCCTTTACTTTTCCTAAAGCCAAACTGATCGTCACCTAGCGCATTCTCAATTTTCTTTTCCATTCTTCTGTATATTATTCTTGTAAGCAGCTTCGATGCACGAGCTGTTAAGCTGATTGTGCGATAATTCTCGCACTCGTCAGCTCTTGCCGTCTTCGGAATTGTGTGGATGATGCTTTTCCGAAAGTCATATGGTATATCGCCAGACTCATATATTCTACACACCAACGTGAATAGTCGTTTTGTTGCCACTTCCCCCAATGATTTTAGAAATGTTGATGGAATGTTATCAATCCCTTCTGCCTTATTTGACCGTAAGTCCTCCAAAGCTCTTTTAAATTCCGATTCTAATACTGGATCCCCTATCTCTTGTAAATCGACTCCTGTTTCTTCTTCTATCACATCAGACAAATCTTCACCCTCATAGAGACTTTCAATGTATTCTTTCCACCTATCTGCTCTCTCCTCTGCATTTAACAGTGGAATTCCCGTTGCACTCTTAATGTTACCACCGTTGCTTTTAATGTCACCAAAGGTTGTTTTGACTTTCCTGTATGCTGAGTCTGTCCTTCCGACAATCATATCTTTTTCGATGTCTTCACATTTTTCCTGCAGCCATTTCGTCTTAGCTTCCCTGCACTTCCTATTTATTTCATTCGTCAGCGACTTATATTTCTGTATTCCTGATTTTCCCGGAACATGTTTGTACTTCCTCCTTTCATCAATCAACTGAAGTATTTCTTCTGTTACCCATGGTTTCTTCGCAGCTACCTTCTTTGTACCTATGTTTTCCTTCCCAACTTCTGTGATGGCCCTGTTTAGAGATGTCCATTCCTCTTCAACTGTACTGCCTACTGCTCTATTCCTTATTGCTGTATCTATAGCGTTAGAGAACTTCAAACGTATCTCGTCATTCCTTAGTACTTCCATATCCCACTTCCTTGCGTATTGATTCTTCCTGACTAATGTCTTGAACTTCAGCCTACTCTTCATCACTACTATATTGTGATCTGAGTCTATATCTGCTCCTGGGTACGCCTTACAATCCAGTATCTGATTTCGGAATCTCTGTCTGACCATGATGTAATCTAATTGAAATCTCCCGTATCTCCCGGTCTTTTCCAAGTATACCTCCTCCTCTTGTGATTCTTGAACAGGGTATTCGCTATTACTAGCTGAAACTTGTTACAGAACTCAATTAGTCTTTCTCCTCTTTCATTCCTTGTCCCAAGCCCATATTCTCCTGTAACCTTTTCTTCTACTCCTTCCCCTACAACTGCATTCCAGTCGCCCATGACTATTAGATTTTCGTCCCCCTTTACATACTGCTTTAACCTTTCAATATCCTCATACACTTTCTCTATCTGTTAATCTTCAGCTTGCAACGTCGGCATGTATACCGGAACTATCGTTGTCGGTGTTGGTCTGATGTCGGTTCTGATTATAACAACCCGGTCACTGAACTGTTCACAGTAACACACCCTCTGCCCTACCTTCCTATTCATAACGAATCCTACACCTGTTATACCATTTTCTGCTGCTGTTGATATTACCCGGTACTCATCTGACCAGAAGTCTCAATCAAGTGGCTCCTATATTGGCCTCACAAGGGCTTAGTGCAGCCCGCTTGCCAACAGCGCTCGGCAGATCGGATGGTCACCCATACAAGGGCTAGCATTGCGCGGCAGCATTTAACTTCGGTGATTTGACGGGAACCGGTGTTACCACTGCGGCAAGGCCGTTGACTATTACAACATTTAATTTTCTTGAAATGGTTTCTTGATTCATTGTAGTATAGTTTAGGAGATTAGGCCGTGTTAGAATCCTCTTCAGTTTTTTCTGTAAACTTTCAGAGATTGTTTGCCTACAGTTTCTGGAAATGCTGTTTGATTACTTTCCTTTGACAAATAGAAAAGCGCATTACCATTCATGAAAATATTGTCATTCCTTAGCATTTCGAGGATCCTTTCAGTAAATTCAAATTCTGATAAGTAATGTTTCATTCTGCAAGGGTGAAAGTATAAAATACCTGACCCTTTCATTAAAGATCCGAGATACACTACAAACATAGCCCGTTCGTTGCTGTTACAAAATACTCCATACAAAATACGCCACCCCCAGCTGAAACGAAACGAAACACCGCGATCAGACCACGCGATTGTCTACTTCATCATCGGATGTGGTATGGAGGGACACGGGATCAGCACAATGCACTCCCGGCCGTGGTCGCCGTTGGGAACCTGGAGCCGCTAACCGTCAATCAGGCAGCTCCTCAACTGCCATGATGAGGCTGAGTGCACCCTTGTCCAGTCCTCCCACCAGGGAAAAATCCCTGGCAGTACTGGGAATCGAACCCGGCTCGGCCCACATGTGTCGTCCCTCGCGTTGACCACGTGGCTACAGAGGCAGACGAATTTGAAAGGTGGTTATGTGCCGAAGCCTTTCATCATCTCGTTTCTTGTGCAGAAGACTACTGGTCCCTGGTGTGCTGCGCAGCGACCCACAATGTCGCAGAGGAAGACGAGGCGAACAGTTTGCTACACTTGTGGTCTGTCTAGCCGGGCAACTGCCTGAAACTGGCCTGCAAAAGCCACCAAAACTGCAGCACCAGCACACCACGCAAGATTTTCAATACGCCCCCGCTCTCCTGCCCTACCGGCTAAGTCGGCCAGATTCTGATTTTTTTTGTTTCGTTACGGTAACATTAGTAGTTTAAACTTTACTATGAGGATAATGAGACGGAATTACTTTCGAAAAACGTTATGCAAAAACTAATTACAAGGGGGCGATCAAAATGCGTCCGTTTGAGGACATTGCTGCAGCGTACATGCAACCCAGCGCGACGCCGATGCTGGTATATAATCACCGACATGAAGGCAAGGGGCAGACTCTTTTATCGCCTTTTATACTTTTACATTCGATATAAATTTAACCCTTTCAAGGACAGAAGTATCGTATTAAGATGGCCAGAGAAACGTAACGATTTAATAGTTAATTTTAAGCTTTTAAAAATTCACAAGATTTTGAGCTAAAATTTACGCAGACGTCAATATTACTACTTGTAAGTACAAGAACAAGGTGTGTTTAATGTTTGAGAACGAATTTAGGGGGGAAACGAAATGAATTTAAAACAGTTAAGACTGACTAAGCTGGTAGCCTAAGAGGGTGAGAGAATATACAAAATTTCACGCGTCGCGCTTGCGCGGTATCCTCCAGGGTGCCTTCCCTGGACCAGTTTCAGTTTATGTCTCGGCTTGATACACCACATGGATCCAACTGTTCTTCTCTACTTCCCCTCAAAAAATGTGTGTGTGTGAAATCTTATGGGACTTAACTGCTAAGATCATCAGTCCGTAAGCTTACACATTACTTGACCTAAATTATCCTAAGGACAAACACATACACCCATGCCCGAGGGAGGACTCGAATCTCCGCCGGGATCAGTCCATGACTGCAGCGCCGCAGACCGCTCGGCTAATCCCGCGCGGCTACTTCCCCTCAACACTGTCGTGTTATAAACAGTTATCGTTTACAACCTGTAGAAATGTATCTTTGTCATCTCTTTGCCTAATGAGAAAGACCGTCGCGGCATGTATAGATGTTGTAAGTAGGCTGTTTATGTTTTCTCTATGTAAGTAGGCTGTTTATGTTTTCTTATTGGCAACGTTACGTAGCGTTCAATATGAAAATCACTGGCTGTGCTGTGTGCAGTCTGTGGCTAGTTTGCATTGTTGTCTGCCATTGTAGTGTTGGGCAGCGGCAGCTGGATGTGAACAGCGCATAGCGTTGCACAGTTGGAGGTGAGCCGCCAGCAGTGATGGATGTGGGGGGAGAGATGGCGGAGTTTTGAAATTTGTCATGAACTGCTATATTTATATATGATGATATCAAGGTAAATATATTGTTTGTTCTCTATTAATATCTTTCATTTGCTAACTATCCCTATCAGTAGTTAGTGCCTTCAGTAGTTTGAATCTTTTATTTAGCTGGCAGTGGTGGCGCTCGCTGTATTGCAGTAGCTTGAGTAGCGAAGATTTTTGTAAGGTAAGTGGTTTGTGAAAGGTATAGTTTACTGTTAGTCAGGGCCAATACGTACAGCACAGTACATTCTTCACCACAACAATATGCGTAATAACTAAGATATCTATACGCAAAGCATTTCACTTTCGTTTATCATGAGGTAAGTACATTGTCTTCTGCAGAACTTAGCTTTCGGAGGACGATAACTACGACACTTCCACACAGATTATGTTGCAACAAGACGCACATTTAGCGCTACAGGACACGTATTTGAGTGATTAATTTTGTACTTAAAACATTTATTTTTAAAGATTTTTGAATTACAAAGAAAGTTTTCCGTGATACATTTCATTCCATTGCTGTAATCTGTAACACCTGAGGGTATAATTACATTAATCCTCAGGGGGGTACAGGCTTACTTTGTGTACCATGTGTGTGGCAACCACAAGGAACCCTAGCTAATATGGTATTTGCTTATACAACTTTACACATCGGTACCATATTTCTCTAACACACAAATTACACAGCTATCTGATCATTTAACTGAGAGATAAACATTTTTTTACTACATCAGTGACACATGTTTACGCAATACACAGTTGGGTAACTTCACACTTATGAAACTGTATTTTGTCTGTACTTTGTAAACTGTTCACATTTTTTCGGAATCATTGTGATACTATGAGAGCTTTGAATGATGTATTTGGTAAGGGAGCATGATTTTAAAGTACGTTTGAGGTAGATGACACTATTGAAATGAGCAGAGAATTTTTTTTTAGGTTTTGAAATTATTGCAGAAAGCTACGACGTTTTTGAGATTTGACTGAGGTGTTATGATGTTATTATTACGACGACGATGTGTACTATGCTGTTGAGATATGTTTATGATCAGTAAGATGATGCTACCGTATATGAGGAATAAGAAGTATGTTGGAAACCAAGAATCGTGCTTTAAGAGTTATGAAATGTGCGTAAATGCGTGACTATCACAATGCTGACGAATATTTTATTTGGACACTTATATTTATAGGATTTTCTTTCTACAGATTTGCAACGCTAATTCTTGACCTGTGAAATATTTTAATGTGAGACTGTCACTGTAGCGGAAACTGCTGTCGTAAATATTTCCGTAAGAAAGTTAAGTGACCACCTGCACGTAATGCGTCGCGGGCACCCACCTGGGCGACAGCCGCCCGAAAAAAAGCCATTAGCCTTTCAGCGGCACAGGTAGAAAAAAAAGGGGACACCATTATCCTCGCTATTGACATTTCCTTGTTGAAAGCATACTGTGGAGCTCGTAATTTATGATATTTACTGAAATGCCTAATGAAATGACGAGAAATATTTTTACATCTGCACACCTGATTACGACAAGCGTCTTTCTACGAGAGTTAAGAGAATTTCTACTAACTTATGAAATGTCACATGACTATTGATTGATATTTTTATGCTTTGGTTTGCGTAATTGCTAATTTCATTTGAAATCTGTTTTCCATCTGTGTTGCAGCATTGGTTTCATAAAATAAAATTAAATGCATTTGCTAATGTGAACACTTTCTGTCAACAGATCTATTAAATAATAATTTTGTGATCCACATTCTTCAAAAAAGGAGCACTTGGAAAGGAAAGAACAATAAGAAGGGACTAGTAACAGTAACTGCATACATAATATTCTTTTCAAGTACATGGTAATATTTCTTTTACAATAAGTTGTTGTGGTGCACCACTTTAATTACTTAGACATTAAGATGTGATTATACATTTCCCTTATCTGCATTGTTATCTTTAGTGTACTATTTTTTCTGCTTGAGCTATGTCATGTTTAGATATAAGCTGCTGTTTGCCAGGCATAGTGCTACTGAACTTTAATTTGTGTTACTCTGCTAAGCCAGATTTATTTTTTTGTTTGCTGCGCATTGCCTCATATTAGTTGTAATGTTGAATTGCTTGGTAATTTAGATTTACTGTAGCTTGCTTTGCGATTTTCCATTTTTTTTCATTGCTGTTTATATTAATTGTTTTATGTGCTGCTGCATTGCCTCGTCCCTTAGTTTAGCATCTGAGCTCAGTAGATTTAAGTTAACTTAAGAGGGGGTAGACTATATAAGAAACTGACTATGGAGAATAGGTAAAGAATGCATTGCAAAGTTATATGAAAAAGATTTGGGCCCAAATGAGTATTGTACAATCAGAAATAATTATTTTGAAAGAAATATGAACAGAATACAGAAAGCAGGCTTAGATAGGACTTTTTGGGAATAATGATGAACAAAGGGAGATCTCCATGCAAAATACTGCATTAAAACAAACCCTGTCCTTTCCCTTTTGAGTTATCCCACTATATGTTTGTGTACCCTTGTGTATTTGTTTTCTTCCTGTCTCTGTGTACTGTTTCATAGAACTTTTTTCTCTTCTAATGCTAAGTTACATTCACTATGATGAGGAATACTGTTATCCTCAAATACAATTGGCATTAATAATGTGTTATTTACTTTGTATAGATGTTTATACGTTATTTATTCTGTTTTGTGTTAATGCTCATGTGTGAAGTTGATGTTTCGAAAGTTATTCTGATCTTTTATGTATGTAATCATGTCATAATTCCTGTAACACTGACGTATATGTCTATTTCTATTCTTTTGTAAAGCCTGTACTACAAATGTTCTCTGTATTGTTATGTTCTTTAATGATGTACTTTGTACCTTTGTTATTGTATTCTTATGTTATAAAATTGTAATTGTCACCAGTTCATGATATTATTAACTTATTAGTTACATTTCACTGCACACGTTTCTGTTGGTCATAGTATATGGACAATATGTGAGAAGTTGGGACTGTTAGTGTTTGCACGTGTGTTACTAATTCAGCAAGGGACTGGATAACAGCATTGCTGGTTCTAAGGACAATTCCAAAAACTTTGTGAGTGCACAAGTGGTGGTTTATGGACTTGCTATATTCTCCGCAAGACTCTGCTGACCATCTCTATAAGGACTACAGTGGGTCTGCACCTCTGGTGGCCCACCAATACCATTATCTCTACAAGGACTACAGTGGGTCTGCACCTCTGGTGGCCCACCAATACCATTATCTCTACAAGGACTACAGTGGGTCTGCATCTATGATGACCCACCAACGCCATTATTTCTACAAGGACTACAGTGGGTCTACACCTTTGATGACCCACCAATACCGTAATCTCTACCAGGACTACAGTGGGTCTGCTCTGTGATGACCTACCCACCAATATTCTTTAAAACTTCAACTGACTCTGCTGTGGGTTTGCTCTGTTGTGGCGCATTACCTGTCTACATGTCGAGAGTCAGCACTGTCTTTCCGTTGGAAGGACAACACTACTTCTTCAAGACTGCATGGAAATCCACTACTTCTGTGTGCAATTTCTTTTGCTAATGAGACTTTGTGAAAAAAACCTGTAATTACTATTATGATGAATGATCAGGACTATCTTTATGGACTGTGAGAAAATTTTAGCTTTTGACCAACATTGTATCAATAAGTGTGTGCATTTGATTTCTTTGTTATTGTAATTATGAAAAATTTTATCAAATCATTATTGGCCACTGCCCAAAAAAAATTTGTAAAACTTTTTGTGGGGAGCATGGGGGCTATGTAAGTAGGCTGTTTATGTTTTCTCTATGAAAGTAGGCTGTTTATGTTTTCTTATTGGCAACGTTACGTAGCGCTCAATATGAAAATCACTGGCTGTGCTGTGTGCAGTCTGTGGCTAGTTTGCATTGTTGTCTGCCATTGTAGTGTTGGGCAGCGGCAGCTGGATGTGAACAGCGCGTAGCGTTGCACAGTTGGAGGTGAGCCGCCAGCAGTGATGGATGTGGGGGGAGAGATGGCGGAGTTTTGAAATTTGTCATGAACTGCTATATTTATATATGATGATATCAAGGTAAATATATTGTTTGTTCTCTATAATATCTTTCATTTGCTAACTATCCCTATCAGTAGTTAGTGCCTTCAGTAGTTTGAATCTTTTATTTAGCTGGCAGTGGTGGCGCTCGCTGTATTGCAGTAGCTTGAGTAGCGAAGATTTTTGTGAGGTAAGTGGTTTGTGAAAGGTATAGTTTACTGTTAGTCAGGGCCCATTCTTTTGTAGGGATTATTGAAAGTCAGATTGCGTTGCGCTAACAAAATATTGTGTGTCAGTTTAAGCACAGTCTTTTGTAATTGTTCAAAAGGGGAAGTTTCAATGTCTTTGAGAAGTTCATAGAATATACAGAGTTTGACAAAAGGGTTGCTCGCCAATGTGGGTCGGAAGCCGGAACGCAATCTGTTAAAAGTTTCATAGCTACATTATACTGTTTATCTGGACGCATATAATTCGAACACCGTCATAGCGGCAAATGGAGCTTGTACTCGAGTTACACTAAAGTAATTTTACTCGATTTGATTCGATTTTTATTCGATTCGTTTCAAATTCACGTTATTACATGTCATGTGGTTTTTTCTTTTTTTTTATTCGTTCTTTTCGAAAACGTGCTCGGGCTGTCTGAAAATGCCGGTTGCGATGAGCTTTACTTAGTTATTGTGAAAGTTGATTTCCTCCGGCGTATAAAATGTTCAAACTACTTACGGAGATGCAGCCGGATAACGTCTTCGATAACAGCCGACATTTCGGTAGGTGAACACACCGTCATTTTCAATGTCCAAATGCAACGAGAGAACACTATACGAGGAAAGTTAAATCCCTTGTGGGTTGGGCTTCGCCGACCAACAACTGTAATATGGCATGTACAGAAAGACAACACACACACACACACACACACACGCACGCATACAGAGACACACAGACAGACATATCGCAAACATCTAGCAACACCACACAACCAAAGATGACCAAAGGCAGAAGTTAATTCTAATTACTAACAGAGCAGCATTTCAGGTAAAATTTAAGTAAACGCCCATCTGTCTACCGTATCCCTTGCACTTCCATTGGTCAGACCATCAGGACCATGGACGACCGGTGTCTTGAGCGTAAGTGTCACACACGCTTGAAAACCACTAGCAAATCTACTTTTGCACAAAATTGCCTTGGTACCGGACAGCTTCTTAACCATACACTATGAAACACACCGAAGGGCCAAAGAAACTGGTACATCTGCCTAATATCGTGTAAAGTCCCCGCAAGCACGACGCAGTGCCGCAACACGACGTGAAATGGGCTTTACTAATGTCTGAAGTAGTGCTGGAGGGAACTGACACCATGTATCCTGCTGGGCTGTCCATAAATCCGTAAGAGTACGAGGGGGAGGGCGATTTCTTTTGAACAGAACGGTCCAAAACATCACAGATATGCTCGGCAATGTTTATGTCCGGGGAGTCTGGTGGCCAGCGGAAGTGTTTAATTTAAGAAGAGTGTTCCTGGAGCCACTCTGTAGCAATTCTGGACGTGTGAGGTTTCGCATTGTCGTACTGAAATTGCCCAAGCCCATCGGAATGCACAATGGACATAAATGAATGGAAGTGATCAGACAGGATGCTTACGTACGTGTTACCTGTCAGAGTCGTATATAAACATATCAGGTTTCCCATATCACTCCACCTGCGCACGACCCACACCATTACAGAGTCTCCAACAGCTTGAACATTCCCCTGCTGACATGTAGGGCCCATGAATTCATGAGGTTGTCTCCATACCCGTACACTTGCATCCGCTCGATACAAGTTGAAACGAAACTCGTCCGACCAGGCAACACGTTTCCAGTCATCAACAGTCAAATGTTGATGGTGACGGGCCCAGGTGAGGCGTAATGCATTGCGGCGTGCGGTCATCAATGGTACACGAGTAGGCGTTCGGCTCCGAAAGCCCATATCGATGATGTTTCGTTGAACGGTTCGCACGCTAACACTTGTTTATGGTCCAGCATTGAAATCTGCAGCAATTTGAGGAAGGGTTGCACTTTTGTCACGTTGAACGATTCTCTGCAGTCGTCGTTGGTCTCGTTCTTACAGTATCTTTTTCCGGCCGCAGCGATGTCGGAGATTTGATGTTTTACCGGGTTCCTGATATTCACGGTACACTCGTGAAATGGTCGTACGGGAAAATCCCCACTTCATAGCTATCGCGGAGATGCTGTGTTCCATCGCTTGTGCGCCGACTATAACACCACGTTCAAACTCACTTAAATCTTGATAACCTGCATTGTAGTAGCAGTAACCTGTCTAACAACTGCGTCAGATACTCGTTATGTTATATAGGCGTTGCCGACCACACCGCCGTATTCTGCCTGTTTACATATATCTGTATTTGAATACCAGTTTTTTGGCGCTTCAGTGTATAGTAACACAGAGATTCCGACGTGAACTACCGAACTATTGGAGAAGTGTTATTAAGGAAGCGATTGAAAGGTGCCTGTTACGCGAGATGATCGACCGATCACTATCAAACATCTCGTTACATAACCGAATTTCTCTGTTGGTAGTCTTGACACACTCGTCCACCAGTTGGGGTACACATGCGTAGGTGTCTGCCCGCTATGTTCCTCAGCGTCTAGTAGAAGACCATAAAGAGCAACGAAGACCAATGACAATGCAAGGCCTCAAACAAGTTTGCACACCAGAGAGGAGTTGACAAAACTTATTAAACTGTTCTTTCTCATTCATTCTACAGCCCAGATCACCTTCCGGCTGCCATCTGTTTAGCCTACAAAGGAGGCAATCTACAGGAAGCAGTGTGTGGTTGGTGGGCAGCAAGATGTAAGCTTCCCTGTCCATCAGTAGAGTGGTACCATGCAGGCATACAGACTCCCCCATCCTCTGCCCCCACCCCACTCAGATCGCGTAAGGGTGGGGCACTGAACGGAGATTATGTTGGAAAATAAGTTTTTGTAGCCAAAAGAGTGGGAAATAATATTATGTATTGGAATCCTGAAAAAAGAATCTGCTTGCAGAAGGAAATGCGTAGTATTATTTACTGAATGCCCCTCGTAGTTGGCGCCCAACAAGAATGATTAGCAAACTTCGGACGTCTCAGAAGGATTCGTGCTTTGTCAGAAGCGTATTCAACATAGTTTGTTTCTTATTACAACTAGCTTACAGCATTGCTTAATAATAGTAAAGAAGTCCCTAGCATTTACTACGTTAAAACTGTAAGGTCATTCGGGAGAGAAATAACGAGTAAACCATTAAAAGAAACACATTTTAATTTTTATATGAGAGAGTGATGTCTTTCAAATGTGTACTACACTTTGTGACCTAAAGTATCCGGACACCCCCAAAAAACATACGTATTGTAATAATTAATGTTTCATACAGAAAAAGTAGCTGCTTCACGCTTAAGTGTCTGTTGATTCTCGGCGTCTGCGGATGTTGAGACAGATGCACTCTCACGCCTCATACCTGCCCCATACCACCCGCGTACCTACAGCGAGGCTTGGCGTGATCGCACTTGCTGTCTGTTCGCTGACCGTGGGAACTGCCTCCCGAAACAGTAGCGCCCTGCACTATCGCCCACAATAGCTATTTGTTCATCGTACATATAAGGATAAAATATAATGTGAAGTGGCAAATACAAGGGGCCTGAAATAAGATGAACCTCACGAACTGTGTATGGCGTAAGTGTGTGTGTGTGTGTGTGTGTGTGTGTATGTGTGTTTGAAACGCGTGAACTAGTGTCGTAGGTAGTGATAAAACAATTCCTGATACTTTGATGATGATACGCAGAGTAGAAATATGTAATGCCTGAGACAACAAATTTAGTATAGGATGCTTATAATTAAACTTCCGCTACTTGCGAGGGCTTCGATGAAAAACGAGTGTTCGTAGGACAGTGAAACTTTGTGGAAACATTTGTAAGGTCATTCGGAAGAGAAATAACGAGTAAACCATTAAAAGAAACACATTTTAATTTTCATATGAGAGAGTGACATTTGTCAGATGTGTACTACACTATGTGATCAAAAGTATCGGACACCCCCAAAAACATAAGTTTTTCATATGTGGTGCATTGTGCTGCCACCTACTGCTAGGTACCTCATATCGGCGACCTCAGTAGTCATTAGACATCGTGAGAGAGCCGATGGAGCGCTCCGCGGAACTCACGGACTTCGAACGTGGTCAGGTGTTTGTGTCATACGTCTGTACATGAGAATTCCTTACTCTTAAAACATTCCTAGCTCCACTGTTTCCGATTTAGTAGCGAAGTGGAAACGTGAAGGGACACGTGCAGCACAAAAATGTACAAGCCGACCTCGTCTGTTGACTGACAGAGATCGCCGACAATTGAAGAGGGTCGGTAATGTGTAATAGGCAGACATCTATCCAGACCATCACACAGGAATTCCAAACTACATCAGAATCCACTGCAAGTACTATGAAAGTTCGGTGCGAGGTGCGAAAACTTGGATTTCATGGCTGCTCATAAGCCACAAATAACGCCGGTAAATGCCAAACGACGCCTCGCTTGGTGTAAGGTGCGTAAACATTGATCGATTGAACAGTGGAAAAACGTTGTATACAGTGACGAGTCACGGTACACAGTGTGGCGATCCGATGGCAGGGTGTGGGTTTGGCGAATGCCTGGTGAACGTCATCTGCCAGCGTGTGTAATGCCAACAGTAAAATTGGAGGCGGTGGTGTTACGGTGTGGTCGTGTTTTTCGCGGAGGGCGCTTGCTCCCCTTGTTATTTTGTGTGGCACTATCACGGCACAGGCCTACAGTGACGTTCTTCTTGCTTCCCAGTGTTGAAGAGCAATTCGGGGATCGCGACTGCATCTTTCAACACGATCGATAACCTGTTCATAATGCACGGCCAGTGGCGGAGAGGTTACACGACAATAACATCCCTGTAATGGACTGGCCTGCACAGAGTCCCGACCTGAATCCTATAAACACCTTTGGATGTTTTGGAACGCCGAATTCGTGCCAGGCCTCACTGACCGACATCGATACCTCTCCTCAGTGCAGCACTCCGTGACGAATGGGCTGTCATTCCCCAAGAAGCCTTCCAGCACCTGACTGAACGTGTGCCTGCGAGAGTGGAAGCTGTCATCAACGCTAAGTGTGGGCCAACACCATATTGAATTCCAGCATTTCCGATGGAGGGGGCCACGGACTTGGAAGTCATTTTCAGCCAGGTGCCCGGATAATTTTGATCACATAGTGTATGTTTACGTTCAGGCTGCCAATGTTGCTCAATATGACGACCATCTGCTCACATGACAACCTGGAAACGCACCAGAGGTACTATTTGATAACTGTTCGCAGCATTTTTCGAACGGCGTTCCATGGAACGTTCAGCTGTCGTGACACAGCTCCTGCACTGTTTGAAGATCGCACATTGCGTCCAGCATTGTCAGCCATGGCGACAGTAACTCCTTCAACAATTTGTGGCGCAAATGACCGCCGGCCTTTCCTGGGAATAAGTCCCAAATTCGTACTTTGAAATCATGTTCTTCAACCCCTGTGCTGAATGGTCACCTCTCCGTATTCGTTTAATGCGTCAACACTTGCGAAGAGCAGCAATCCTGCTCTCCTTTTCCATACCCATTTTCACTGTCTGTAACTGTAACACACTCTAACGCTTGTGTTTCAACCCTACTTCGCTGTTCCAGTACCGGCACCTAACGCCAAGTCACGACACTAAAACTGCAAACAACGCAAATCCTGCAACGCACAGTCTGAACATAATTCCTATAAAGTTGGGTACGCGTGTGGTAAATAGTTTTCCGCCTACACTGGCTCAAGTAGCTAAAGTTAAGTTATAACGAAACTGTATATGAAAAATAGTCGTACAAAACATGCTTACATAAATTCAGCGCAACGAGACGTAGAATGAGACCTGCATATCGAAATTCGAGTATAGTAAGTACTAATTGAATGAATAGATACACGAAAGCAACTGATTACTTTCAACAAGTGTGATTTCGGCTTTTTGCGTCCAGCTGTACCACGGGGTAGTCTCCCTTACTGTGTAAGCATAAACTCAGAATGCAAAAATGTCGTTTAATAAATGATTAACTTCCTATCGTACATGCAACCGTAGTAGTGCAACCACAGCTCTTATATCAGCGTCCAGCAGCACATTATAAAGGACTTTACCTCACTCAGTCCCTGAAGGCCAACTAGCGCGCCTAGGACTTCTACTGATTGTTATTATAATTCTCAATGCTTACTCTGCAGCTGAGAGGCGATTTACTGTAACTGTGAATAGACTGGCCGGTGTGGCCGTGCGGTTCTAGGCGCTTCAGTCTGGAACCGCGTGACCACTACGGTCGCAGGTTCGAATCCTGCCTCGGGCATGGATGTGTGTGATGTCCTTAGGTTCGTTAGGTTTAAGTAGTTCTAAGCTCTAGGGGACTGATGACCATAGAAGTTAAGCCCCATAGTACTCAGAGCCATTTGAACCATTTTTGTAACTGTGAATAGCGTCTTTGACTTCCGCAGCATGAGAATATGGTGCCTCACTAACGTGGCATTTTTAAATAAAGCAAGTATACAGAATAATAAGTTCCTCGGAAATGAAGGATATAATGAACTATGAAGCCAACTGGAATCGTTTACTTCCTCATAGGGATAATCTAATGTACAGTCATCCTTACAAACCAAGACAACCTTATTGGATATGTATTCAATAACAATCAGGCGAAAGGTAATCTTACATTCCGCAAACAGTTAACATCAGTACGTAATAAAATGAAGTTATAAGTGATGCACCAACCAGCTTCCAAGCAAATGTGAACCTGTTAAGCCGGCCGGAGTGGCCGTGCGGTTCTAGGCGCTACAGTCTGGAGCCGAGCGACCGCTACGGTCGCAGGTTCGAATCCTGCCTCGGGCATGGATGTGTGTGATGTCCTTTGGTTAGTTAGGTTTAATTAGTTCTAAGTTCTAGGCGACTGATGACCTCAGTAGTTAAGTCGCATAGTGCTCAGAGCCATTTGAACCATTTGAACCTGTTAAACACAGTTGCACGTGGAGCAGCCATCTACCATCACACGGAAAACTGTATTTCAGTAATGAACAAAAACTGGTTTGATATCACCGGATTTGTTGTTCATGGGAACGTCTGCTCAACGACATGGCTTTCCATCGAACGAAGGTGACTTCAGCAGGACAGAATCCAGCATCGAAAGTATCTCTAAGTTACAGCTAGAACCAGACCAGATGTCGTAATGCAATGTAATTGTTGACACTCTTCGGACAAGGAATCCACATGGCTTGAAGCCCATCAGCGATTGCTACTGACTGAGAGCAAAACGACGTACCAGTGACTTGAGTAATGATACAGTGGCTTAGCAAAGAGCTTGTGAAAAAGCTTTTATCCGTATGTACTGGAACTGGTTAATGCAAGAGTCCAAATATAGTAGTAAGATTAATATTAAAATTCAGAAAAATGTAAAATATACTGCGAGGAAATGGATACATTATTGACTTCCGGTTCGTACGAAGTTTGTTAGTGATGCTTTCTTTGAAAGCAGGTTGTTTTTTACGGGATTCCAATACACAATATCATTTCCCTGTCTTTTGGCTCCAAAACCCTATTTTTCACAATAATCTCCATTTCGATGGCCTTACGACGACTTAGGGAGGCCCTGTATTTCCACATGGTGTCACGCTACTGATCAACGTTGGAGCCAACATCTTGCTGCATCATTAACGTCCTCATCATCCTTGTACTGCTTCCTGTGGATTGTATCCTTCATTAGGCCCAACAGATGGGAGCCAGAAGGTATGATATCTGGGCTGTAGGGTGGTCGAGGAAGAATAGTTGAATAACGTTTCGTGAGCTCCTCTCAGGTTCACAGACTTGTATGAGGCCTTGCTTTGTCACGGTCCTTCGTTGCTCTTTATGGTCTTCTATTAGTCAGTGAGGAAACCAGCAGGCACACACTTTTTTATACCCCAAATGGTGGCTGATTGTGTCAGCCCTACCAACTGTTGTGCAGAGAGGTGTCTGTGTTCCTTCTATTACCTCGAATGAGAGTGTCCACACGTTCCAACATTGCAGGAGTCATTACCGTTTTTAGCCGGCCGGCTTGTGGGAGATCGGACAGGTTTAAACGACCTAGTTGCGGTGATGACAGACGCCTCGACCAACAACTCACCGGTCTTTTGTTCACTGCAAAGTCTCTATAGATATTCTGCAGGAGCCTATGAATATCTGCAATGGTCTGATTTTCCGCGAAAAGAAACTCAGTGACAACTCTCCGCTTGGAATGTACCTCACTTACTGACGCCATTTCGAAGACTATGTACAGCGCCACCACCTACTGGAACTTCACGAAAGTATAGGGGCTGAAGTAGAAAATGCCACGATGTCCCACCATAAACTGCGCATTTTTTCAACGGAAATTGGCGAGAAAAAAATTGTTGCATTACTTATTGAATGCCCATCGTAATTTAGTTGCGTTGGGTTATATTCCGTGTCTGAACTCCGTGTCAGCCATGCTCTTGATTATAAATTTTATACGGAATAAAAAAAATGGAAATGGGCGTATGGCATCGTTGGGCGGCAGGCCTCTGTACGGGGAAGTTCGACTGCCAAGTGAAAGTCTTATTTCATTCGACGTCTCACTGGGCGACTTGCGCGCCGGAGATGAGGATGAACTAATGATGAGGTCAACACAACACCCAGTCCCCGAGCGGAGAAAATTTCCAACCCAGCCGGAAATCGAACCCGGGCCCGCTGGCATGGGAGCTGAGCACGTTACCACCCAGCTAAGCAGGCGGACTTATACGGAATAATCTGTGTTAAACGGAGCAACTATGTATTATTTTACTGTGTTTCTCAATAAATGCACCGTAGAGGCATCCCGGAGTGTTACTTAAAGTGGATTTGTTACCCACTCGTGCAGTCATAGCTATACAAAACTTTTGCAACCCAGAACGTTTCCAATGTCCTACAATATCTGCTGCGAGGGTCAACATCAACGGAAGCACTGCCTAGCACTGAAAAGAGGAAGTCCGACGCATCGATTGGCAAAGGTAGCGCAGTCTCCAGTGGAAAGGCAAGCTCAGACGATCTCTACAGCTCCTATATCACCTTCTACGTACTCAGGGCTATTCTGGAAAACACTTTCGGAAGTTTAGTGCATAGGGGAACCTGTAAGTTGATAGTAAATAAGGAATTTGACTTACAAATACGGAGGTAGCTTTTGGCCGGCTGGGGTGGCCTAGTGGTTCTAGGCGCTTCAGTCTGGAACCGCGCGACCGTTGTTGACTTACAAATACAGAGGTAGCCTTATGGCCGGCTGGGGTGGCCGAGTGGTTCTAGGCGCTTCAGTCTGGAACCGCGCGACAGCTACGGTCGCACGTTCGAATCCTGCCTCGGGCATGGATGTGTGTGATATCCTTTTAGGTTAGTTGGGTTTAAGTAGTTCTAAGTTCTAGGGGACTGATGACCTCAGATGTTAAGTCCCATAGTGCTCAGAGCCATTTGAACCATTTTTTTTGAACGTAGCCTTTTGCTTAAATTCCGATTGGAAGCTGCTCTCTCTCCCTGGCCAAATACCAAGATTCTTCATCTATTACTTCTGATGTTTGCCATATTTGGTTGCATGATGGCGCTAGTTGCGTACAGAACATGTGTGTGTGTGTGTGTGTGTGTGTGTGTGTGTGTGTGTGTGTGTGTGTGTGTGTGTGCGTGCGTGTGCGTGTGTATGAGCTCTCTCTTGTTGCGTTTAGACTTCAATATGACAGCATTTGCACCTGTCGAAATAATGGCGCTTGTTGAAGACCGCCCTTTGGCCGCATTCCCGTAAGTTGTTTGGATATTTAGTAATTTTCTTCAATGTAGAAGATTTGCTTCATAAAGTTCTGGGGTTAGTTGCTCAGGTCCTCAGTTTACATAAACATCCATTTAGTCTGATTACTGTACCTCTACAGTTATTGATTACGCGTTTCTAAATCATTTTATTGCCTATATTGTTGTTGTGGTTGAGCCCACAGACAGCCTTGATGCAGCTGTCCACGCTGGTCTACCCTGTGCCAGCCTTCTCATCTCTGCGCACTGCAGCAACCTACATCCATTTGAGCATGCTTACTAAAGCTAAGCGTTCGTTTCTCTCTACAGTTTTTTCTCTCCTCACGTCTTTCCATTACCAAACTGATGATCCTTGATGCATTGGGATGTTTCCTATCAACCGATTTACTCGTTTATTTAAACTGCACCTTAAGTTACTTTTCTCGTCAGTTAGATTCAGTATCTCCTCTTTAGTTATTCGGTCTACCCACCTAATTTTCAACATTCTTCTGTAGCACCATATTTCAAGCTTCTTTTTTTTCTTCTCGTCTGAACTGCTTATCATCCACGTTTCTCTTCCGCACAAGACTACACTCCAGACATATACCTCCAGAAAAGACTGTCTTACACTTAAATTTATATTCATTGTTAACAAATTCCTCTTTTTCATAAACGCTTGTATTGCTTTTGCCAATCGGAATTTTATATCCTCTCTGCTTCGGCCATCGTTAGTTCTTTTAATGCTCAAATGGTAACGCTGTTCTACTACTTAAAGTATCTCATTTCCTGTTCTAATTCCGACCCATCACATGATTTATTTCCGCGATAGTCCATTACTCTTCTTTTACTCTCGTTGATATTCATCTCATAACCTCTTTTTAAGCCACTATCCGCTCCGTTCAGCTGGTCTACCAATATCTTTTCTGTCTCTGACAGACAAAATAAATCTTTACTGTTACCAGTCACTATTTATATCCACAACGCGTTTCGCAGGTGTAAGCCTGCATCATCAGGTTGCTTTTACATATGTTAGTACGACATATATTTGTTGTAGAATGAAATTTTGACTCTGCAGCGGAGTGTGCGCTGATATGAAACTTCCTGGCGGATTAAAACAGTTTTAATCTGCCAGGAAGTTTCATATCAGCGCACACTCCGCTGTAGAGTGAAAATTTCATTCTAGAAACATCCCCCAGGCTGTGGCTAAGCCATGTCTCCGCAATATCCTTTCTTCCAGGAGTGCTAGTTCTGCAAGGTTCGCAGTAGAGCTTCTGTGAAGTTTGGAAGGTAGGAGACGAGGTACTGGCGGAATTAAAGCTGTGAGGACGGGGCGTGAGTCGTGTTTGGGTAGCTCAATTGGTAGAGCACTTGCCCGCGAAAGGCAAAGGTCTCGAGATCTTGTCTCGGTCCGTCATACAGTTTTAATCTGCCGGGAAGTTCATATCAGCGCACACTCCGCTGTAGAGTGAAAATTTCATTCTAGAAACATCCCCCAAGCTGTGGCTAAGCCATGTCTCCGCAATATCCTTTCTTCCAGGAGTGCTAGTTCTGCAAGGTTCGCAGGAGAGCTTCTGTGAAGTTTGGAAGGTAAGAGACGAGGTACTGGCGGAATTAAAGCTGTGAGGACGGAGCGTGAGTCGTGCTTGGGTAGCTCAGGCGGTAGAGCACCTGTCCGTGACAGGCAAAGGTCCCGAGTTCGAGTCTCGGTCCGGCACACAGTTTTAATCTGCCTGGAAGTTTTATATGTGTTGTGTTACGACTCTGGGTAACCTGTGGAACTTTCTAGTGAAGAAACGGAAACGCTATTTCAGAATGTGGTTTTGGGGAGGTTTTGGACTAAAAACTAAACATGTATCTTAATTTGAAAATAAACCAGCTAAAACAGAGTACCTCCAGTGGTATTACATGCATAACAAATTACACAAATCTGTTTATATTAAGATGTCGCTTAACAAACCCACAGGCCTCTCATATCCAAAACTTACCTTTTTTGCTCGCAACTTCTCGTACTCTTGTCTCTGAATCGCAGGAAACTTTTTTTAAAATTTTTTGTATAATTTTACCACTGTCAGCAATATATTTATTATACTTAAGGTTTGTAACATGTCACATGATTGTATAAATGAGTATGAAACTTAAACTAAGAATATGAATACCACTTGAAATATTTATTCTAGCGCATGCTTTCAATAGTTCGACCAAAGACCTCCACAGTTCTTTAAAACTTATTCTGAAATACTAGTGGCGTTTTACTACATATGCTTTGTACTTCAAGATACTGTTCCTGTTTTGCTACATGTTTTTTGTACCAAGTAATTTAAAGACACCGTCTTTATTTACAAAGAATCACAGTTTATCTGTGATGTATTATGACAGGGAAAGAAGCCTGTGGCCACTGATGGTATACTGGTGTAGTTGCTTTATTTTCATATTTAGATACACGTTTTGTATTTAGTCAAAAACGACCCCGATACCATCTTCTGAAGTATTGTTTTTGATTATCTACAAGACAGTGCCACAAGTTACCGGTAAGTCTTAACGCAACACTCAAGTGTCGTACTAACACATGTAAATCCGCCTGATGATGGAGGTTTAAACCTGCGAAACGCGTTGTCGGTATAAATAAACAGTGATTGGTAACAGTAAATGTGTTTCTTTCGATATCAATAATCGCGTTAAAGCCTAACCTCAAATGTTCACACTTACAAATAAATGTTATTAAGGATAATGCCATCTTGGCTAAAAAACATCTGCCACAAAAACTTCCAAAGTATATACATCCACTACCTTGTAATGTTCTCCGTCTTACTATTACGTGTGAGATTTATAAGTGTATTTCGGCTAATGGGTAAGAAATTTTCAGCTTGAAGAGACTGTCATTGCAGAGCTAAGGTGCAGTTGGAACAGTTGTGCAAAATTTCGAGGTCTAGAATAATGAGTTACATTTTTATCTCTATTTAGGTTTGTATGGGCCTCATCAAGAATCATGATGTGGTTGGTGTAATTGAAGGGTTTTCTAAAAAATAATTGGGGTCTGAGAAGCTAGTATTTGATTTTGTGGGAGCAGTCACATGCAAAACCAATTTGAGGACGATACATACCAGGACTTTGTGAAAAACAGTAACAGTAGGTAGCTTCCAGACGTTCGCAAGATATTAGTTGTAACACTATCTATCGCGTTTTTAGTTTATTATATTTTCATAGTAATCGTACTACTAATCCTTTGTTTAGGCAGTCGCACTAAAAGTTACTTACTCATCTTCGAAACTAACCATAAAATGAGGACGTTTAAACGTTTTTGTTAAATCATACAAAGCGGTTGTTACTAAAAGGTTGAGATGTGGCATATGTTATAGTACATAAGGCAACCACAATCTCTGAACTCAAAATTTCAAAAAGACAGTTTCATGAGAGAAGTATTTCGTCGAATCAGCTCTCCACTACAGTATTAATTTTTCTTTTTGCTATGTAATACTAACTTACAAGAAAATGATGTCCACACACTAACGACTACGAAAACAATATGGATGTTTTTGAGTAAATCAACATCTACAGCTATCATGGAAGTTAACCGGCAGACTTATTTTCTTTACATTGAATAATAGTGTCAGATTCAAGTTATTTTTAAATTAATGCCTGTTTATAATGAATTTCACAGTTTACTTCAAACCGTTTTTGGCTTTGTTAAAGTTGAACTATTTTCTCATGCAACTTTACCAAGTAATAATCTCTGACGATCTTTGTTACAATAAATTTTACAATTTTTCCGTACAGCTATAACACTAAGGTAAGGACACGGGACCAGCGTCCTATTACAAATAACTTGAGTTAGATGAACAACATTTTAAATATAGAGGCACGTTAAATTCTGTCAATATATTCACAAAAAACAGTCAATAAATGCTTCCCATGCTTTTTACATTTGTAACTAAATCAGTAGTTTTCCTGGAGGCGAAGAGGTGAAGCGATGCGTAGGTTGCGACGAGTATTACGTAGATGCAGCCTCGGCATTTACATGGGTCACGGATGGCCCTTTATTCAATTACCATTTGCCATGGAGCGTAACTTTAGGATTCCACATCTTTAAATGTCGGACCTACATCTATCCGACGCCCGTATTCCTTGGAACTTAATTCTTAAATTTCACATCCATACCAGGATGTGAACGGTATGATGGCTGATGACAAACTGGGAGTTTGTTATGAGTTGCCGCACGCCCATCGTGCATTCCATCTTTTTATTTGGAACGCTGTTGTGTCCCTAACACAGCTCCAGCTTTTCGTAATCGTTACACTTCTAACTATCGACCAAAACACGGACCAGTAGCCTTTCCAGTTATCGGTACACGTATAGAAAACGTCTAAATTCAGTAAAAATAACGAGTTATCATAAATATTAATACTGCACGCACAAAATGCAGGTGAAATATCGTTTATAACAAGTGAACATAACGAGTGACATGCAGTGCTGGTGTAACACAATCACATCGAGAATTTGTGGCGTGAACTCAACAGTCATCTGAAAAAATAGTGCGCTGCTAATAAGGTGCAACGGAAGAAGTGTTTCTCCAAAATTACAAGATTCTTGGCCTAGTTATGACACAAACTCTTGTGCGTCACATGTCAGAGAGATTAACTAATATTAGATAGGAAAGAGGCGTTCAAGTAAGTTGTTGGTGTTTTTTATTCATTATTATTTGTGTGGATGTGAATGAATACTTGTTTCCAGAGACAGTATCAGGTCGTAGAATAATACAGAAATTGACTCAATACATCACACCTTATGTATGATACGTTAAACTGCTCAGAGTAGAAACTAAAATATCGGAAATTTTTAAAATGGTGACTGTCGTTCCCATCAACCGAATGAAAGCAACCAGTTCAGTCCTTTGTTGGAAAACATTCGGCTCATTCAGTTTTACATATAAGTTTGATTATTCATCCATTCTTTGCATTAAAATCAATCTGTCCGAGCAACCGAATGAAAACATTCGATAGTTTTGCATTGTTAAATCACTATTGTTAACTGCACTCTGTCTTCTCCTGCTATCATCGTTATTGTCGTCCCGATTTATCGAGTAGCTTTTAGTTCAGTTTTCCGCCCGTGTTTGAGAATAGGCGTCTACTTAATGATGAACTTTGTCTCGATCTTAATGATGGCATGTTCAGTGGTGTGGGTACAGAAGAAACCATTTCACTTTACATATAATATCTGCAAGGATGATTCACATCCTGAAAGTATATTAATTAAAGAAATTCAAAGAAAATTGGCGATTGATGATAAATATTTCTCGTTAAAAAATTCTTCCGACAAACGAAAGTGTTAAAGTCACCAGGCAATTTAAAAAAAAATGCCTTATATGCTGTCTGTTCACAACACCTCTGCATTTACTGCAAGAGAAATATCTGTAATAAGTGTAAACAAGCTTTTATTTAAATACAAATCTGTACTGTAGCTCTAGTTATCAAACTTTTAAAACGAACCAAAAATCCATATTTTTATGCCCGAATTACGAAAAAATTGTATTCAGGTAAATTAACAAGTAAGTTTCGAAAATTTTTCATTTAGAGAAACATACTTTTTATTCACCAATCCTCGAAATACAATATATTATTTGCGTATCTAAAAGTTGGCATCCCTAGTGACATTTCGTGTATAACCGAAAAGATTGCAAAAGTATGTAATTAAAATCACAAAAGCACAGAGACTGGGAGAAAACATTCATATGACTGACTTGGCTGCAGAGACCAGTTTCATTCGGTTATTTCATTCGACAGAAAAAAAACCGACTGAAAGCAAAAATAGTAGACCGGCCAGTCGGTTGTTAAAACCAATCGGCTGTCCCACCACCGGCGGTAACCCCTAGCGTATACTCTACCGCACATCGCAAGATGGCTTGGGGTATAATTACTGCACCTCCTTCATTCATATGACATTCGTGACGAGCTTTAAAATTTTAGAAATTGTGTTTTGACAAGTTTCTTGCACGCTTGGCTGCGCAGAGTCCCGGACAGCTATGCCTGAGTGGTTAGAATGAATTTTGGCTCGATAAGAATCACACGCTGGGACGTTGGGTAGCCGCCTCCTCGTTTTATTGAGACATATAATGCATTATGCATGTTGCAAGTCCGTGGGTCTTCCCGAGAAGCCGGATATGTTAATAAGACACCTGTAAGAATGGACTGTACGAGCGATGTGTCATCATCCAGTCGTATCTGTGAAACCCTCCAGTCTTCATCTGCTAGGAACCGGCATGCTCTGTTTCTCTACTGTTGCGTAAAGCACAGAAAAATTAAACACCCCAATCTGCGAAAACAACAAAGAAGTCCAATTTATTCGTGCCTCTCGGGAAGGTATACTGTAGGTGTAGAGACCACGAATAATTAAGAGTTATTCTTACAACGAGTCCAGAAGAAAAATTTGTCTGAAAAATAATGTCAGGGCAGTAGAATTGCTAACAGGCGAAAAAACATTATGTTCATATTGGTAGAGAACTTGTTTGCATATTTCTGCTGAGTATGAAACATATTCCCCCATGAACCATGGACCTTGCCGTTTGTGGGAGGCTTGCGTACCTCAGCGATACAGATACCCGCACCGTACGAGCAACCACAACGGAGGGGTATCTTTTGAGAGGTCAGAAAAACATACGATTCCTGAAGAGGGGCAGCAGCCTTTTCAGTAGTTGCAGGGGCGACAGTCTGGCTGACTGACTGATCTGGCCTCGTAACATTAATGAAAACGGCCTTGCTGTGCTGTGCTGGTACAGCTGAAGGCAAGGGAAAACTGCAGCCGTAATTTTTCCCGAGGGCATGCAGCTTTACGGTATCGTTAAATAATGATGGCGTCCTCTTGGGTAAAATATTCCGGAGGTAGTTAAGTGATGATGGTGTTCTCTTGGATAAAGTATTCAGGAGATAAAACCGTCCCCCATTCGGATCTCTGGGCGGGGACTACACAGGAAGACGACGTTATGAGGAGAAAGCAAACTGTCGTTCCACGGATCGGAGCGTGGAATGTCAGATCCCTTAATCGGTCAGGTGGGTTAGAAGATTTAAAAAGGGAAATGGATACATTAGATATAGTGGGAGGTAGTGAAGTGCGGTGGCAGGAGGAACAAGACTTCTGGTCAGGGGAATACAGGGTTATAAATACAGAAACAAATAGGGGTAATGCAAGAGATGGTTTAATAATGAATAAAGAAACAGGAGCTCGGATAATCGACTACGAACAGCATAGTAAACGCATTATTGTAGCCAAGATAGATACGAAGCCCACGCCTACCACAGTAGTACAATTTTATATGTCAGCTAGCTCCGCAGATGACGAAGATATTGATGAAATGTATGATGAGATAGAAATTATTCAGTTAGTTAAGGGAGATGAAAACTTAATAGTCATGGAGGACTGGAATTCGATAGTAGGAAAAGGAAGGGAAGCGAAAGTATTAGGTGTATCTGGACTGCGGGTAAGGAATGAAAGAGGAAGCCGCCTGGTAGAATTTTGCACAGAGCATAACCTAATCATAGCTAACGTTTGGATTAAGAATCATAAAAGAAGGTTGTATACGTGGAAGAGGCCTGGAGACACTGGAAGGTTTCAGAGAGATTATGTAATGGTAAGACAGAGATTCAGGAACCAAGTTTTAAATTTTAAGACATTTCCAGTGGCAGATGTGGACTCTGACCACAACGTGTTGGTTATGAACTGTAGATTAAAACTGAAGAAACTGCAAAAAGGAAGGAATTTAAGGAGATGGTAGCCGGAAAAACTGAAGAACCAGAAGTTGTTAGTTTCAGAGAGAGCATTAGGAAACGATTGACAAGCACAGGGGAAAGAAATACAATAGAAGAAGAATGAGTAGCTATGAGAGAAGAACCAGTGAAGACAGCAGGGAATCGAGTATGTAAAAAGTCGAGGGCTAATAGAGACCCTTGGATAACACAAGAGATATTGGATTTAATAACATAAAAATGTAGTAAATGAAGCAGGCGAAAAGTAATACAAATTTCTCAAAAATAAGATCGACAGGACGTGCAAAATGGCTTAGCAGGGATGGCTAGAGGACAAATGCAAGGATGTAGAGGCATGTATCACTATGGGTACTGCCTACAGTTAAAATTAAAGAGACCTTTGGAGAAAAGAGAACCATCTGTATGCATATCAAGAGCTCAGATGGAAAACCAGTCCTGAGCAAAGAAGGGAAAGCTGAAAGGTGGAAGGAGTATATAGAGGGTCTATACAAGGGCTATGTTCTTGAGGACAGTATTATGGAACTGGAAGAAGATGTAGATGAAGATGAAATGGGAGACTTGATACTGGGTGAAGAATTTGTCAGAGCACTTTAAGACCTAAGTCGAAACGTGGCCCCGGGAGTAGACAACATTCCATTAGAACTACTGATAGTCTTGGGAGAGCCAGCCATGACAAAACTCTACCATCTGGTGAGTAAGATATATGAGACAGGCGAAATGCCCTGAGACTTCAAGAAGAATATAATAATCCCAACTCCAAAGAAAGCAAGTGTTGACAGGTGTGAAAAGATTGAACTATCAGCTTAATAAATCACAGTTGCAAACTACTAACATGAATTCCTTATAGACGAATGGAAAAACTGGTAGAAACCGACCTGGGGAAGATCAGTTTGGATTCCGTATAAATGTTGGAATATGCGAGGCAATACTGATCCTACGACTTACCTTAGAAGATAGATTAAGGAAAGGAAAACCTTCGTTTCTAGCATATGTAAACTTAGAAAAAGCTTTTGACTGGAATACTCTCTTTCAAATTGTGAAGGTGGCGGTTGTAAAATACAGGGAGCGAAAAGCTGTTTACAAATTGTACGGAAACCAGATGGCAGTTATAATAGTCGAGAGGCATGGAAGGGAAGCAGTGGTTGGGAAGGGAGTGAGACAGCGTTGTAGCCTATCCCCCATGTTATTCAATCTGTATATTGAGCAAGCAGTAAAGGAAAAAAAAAACTGGAGTACTAATTAAAATCCATGGAGAAGAAATAGAAACTTTGAGGTTTGCTGATGACATTGTAATTCTGTCGGAGACACCAAGGAACCTGGAACAGCAGTTGAACGGAATGGACATTATCTTGGATGTAGCGATGTTGTTGTTGTGGTCTTTAGTCCGGAGACTGGTTTGATGCAGCTCTCCATGCTACTCTATCCTGTGCAAGCTTCTTCATCTCCCAGTACCTACTGCAACCTACATCCTTCTGAATTTGCTTAGTGTATTCATTAATTGGTCTCCCTCTACGATTTTCACCCTCCACGCTGCCCTCCAATACTAAATTGGTGATCCCTTGATGCCTCAGAACATGTCCTACCAACCGATCCCTTCTAGCCAAGTTGGGCCACAAAGTTCCCTTCTCCTCAATTCTATTCATTACCTCCACATTAGTTATGTGATCTACCCATCTAATCTTCAGAATTCTTCTGTAGCACCACATTTCGAAAGCTTCTATAGTCTTCTTGTCTAAACTATTTATCGTCCACGTTTCACTTCCATACATGGCTACTTCCTGACACTTAAATCTACACTCGATGTTAACAAATTTTTCTTCTTCAGAAACGCTTTTCTTGCAATCGCCAGTCTACATTTTATATTCTCTCTACTTCGGCCACCATCAGTTATTTGCTCACCAAATAGCAAACCTCATTTACTACTTTAAGCAACTCATTTCCTAATCTAATACCCTCAGCATCACCCGATTTAATTCGACTACATTTTCCATTATCCTCGTTTTGCTTTTGTTGATGTTCATCTTATGTCCTCCTTTCAAGACGCTGTCCATTCCGTTCAGCTGCTGTTCCAGGTCCTTTTCTGTCTCTGACAGAATTACAGTGTCATCGTCGAAACTCGAAGTTTTTATTCCTTCTCCATGGATTTTAATTCCTACTCCGAATTTTCTTTTGTTTCCTTTACTGCTTGCTCAATGTACAGATTGCATAACATCGGGGATAGGCTACAACCCTGTCTCACTCCCCTCCCAAACACTGCTTTCCTTTCATGCCTCTCGACTCTTACAGCTGCCATCTGGTTTCTCTATAAATTGTAAATAGCCTTTCGCTCACTGTATTTGACCCCTGCCACCTCCAGATTTTGACAGGGAGTATTACAGTCAACATTGTCAAAAGCTTTCTCTAAGTCTAAAAATGCTAGAAACATAGGTTTTCCTTTCCTTAATCCATCTTCTAAGATACGTTGTAGGGTCAGTATTGCATCACGTGTTCCAACATTTCTACGGAATCCAAACTGAACTTCCACGAGGTCGGCCTCTACCAGTTTTTCCATTCGTCTGTAAATAATTCGTGTTAGTATTTTGCAGCCGTGGCTTATTAAACTGATAGTTCGGTAATTTTCACATCTGTCAACATCTGCTTTCTTTGGGATTGCAATTATTATATTCTTCTTGAAGTCTGAGGGTATTTCGCCTCTCTCATACATCTCATACATTTTGCTCACCAGGTGGTATAGTTTTGTTAGGGCTGGCTCTCCCAAGGCTATCAGTAGTTCTAATGGAATGTTGGCTATTCCCGGAGTCTTGTTTCGACTTACGTCATTCAGCACTCTGTCAAATTCTTCATGCAGTATCATATGTCACATTTAATCTTCATCTACATCCTCTTCCATTTCGATAATATTGTCCTCAAGAACATCGTCCTTGTATAGACCCTCTATATACTCCTCTCACCTTTCTGCCTTCACTTCTTTGCTTAGTTCTGGGTTTCCATCTGAACTCTTGATATTCATGCAAGTGGTTCTCTTTTGTCCAAAGGTTTCTTTAATTTTCCTGTAGGCAGTATCTCTCTTACCCCTAGTGATATACGCCTCTACATCCTTAAATTTGTCCACTAGCCATTCGTGCTTAGCCATTTTGCTCTTTCTGTCGATCTCATTTTTGAGACACTTGTATTCCTTTTTGCCTGCTTCATTTACTGCATTTTTGTATTTTCTCCTTTCATCAATTAAATTCAATATCTCTTCTGTTACCCAAGGGTTTCTTTTAGCCCTCGTCTTTTTACTTACTTGATCCGCTGCTGCCTTCAGTATTTCATCTTTAAAGTTGCCCATTCTTCTTCTAATGCATTACTCCTTGTCAATCGTTCCCTAATGCTCTCCCTGAAACTCTCTACAACCTCTGGTTCTGTCAGTTTATCCAGGAACCATCTCCTTAAAGTCCCACCTTTTTGCAGTTTCTTCGGTTTTAATCTACAGTTCGTAACCAATAGATTGTGTTCAGAGTCCACGTCTGCCCCTGGAAATGTTTTACAGTTTAAAACCTGTTTCGTAAATCTCTGTCTTACCATTATACAATACATCTGAAACCGTCCAGTATCTCCAGGCTTCTTCCATGTATACAGCCTTCTTTCATGATTCTTGAACCAAGTGTTAGCTACGATTAAGTTATGCTCTGTGCAAAATTCTACCAGGCGGCTTCCTTTTTCATTCCTTACTCCCATTCCATATTCACCTACTACGTTTCCTTCTCTTCCTCTTCCTACTATCAAATTCCAGTCACCCATGACTATTAAATTTTCGTCTCCCTTCACTATCTGAATAATTTCTTTTATCTCATCATACATTTCACCAATCTCTTTGTCATCTGCGGAGCTAGTTGGCATATAAACTTGTACTACTGTGGTAGGCGTGGGCTGCATATCTGTCTTGGTCACAATAATGCGTTCACTATGCTGTTTGTAATAGCTAACCCGCATTCCTATTTTTTATTCATTATTAATCCTACTCCTGCATTACCCCTATTTGATTTTGTATTTGTAATCCTGTATTCACCTGACCAGAAGTCTTGTTCCTCCTCCCACCGAACTTCACTAATTCCCACTATTATCTAACATTAACCTATGAAATTCCCTTTTAAAATTTTCTAACCTACCTGCCCGATTAAGGGATCTGACATTTCACGCTCCTGATAACAACGTCCTCCTGAGTAGTCCCCACCAGGAGATCCGAATGGTGGACTTATTTACCTCCGGAATATTTTACCCAAGTGGACGCCATCACCATTTAATCATACAGTAAAGCTGCATGCCATCGGGAAAAATTACGGCTGTAGTTTCCCCTTGCTTTCAGCCGTTCGCAGTACCAGCGCAGCAAGGCCATTTTGGTTAGTGTTACAAGGCCGGATCAGTCAAGCATCCAGACTGTTGCCCCTGCAACTACTGAAGAGGCTGCTGCCCCTCTACAGGAACCACACGTTTGTCTGGCCGCTCAACAGATACCCCTCCGTAATGGTTGCAGCTACGGTACAGCTATCTGTATCGCTGAGGCACGCAAGCCTCCCCACCAACGGCAAAGTTAATGTATGGAAGTGAAACACGGAGGATAGGTAGTTTAGACAAGAAGAGAATAGAAGCTTTCGAAATGTGGTGTTACGGAAGATTGCTGAAGATTAGATGGGTAGATCATGTAACTAATGAAGAGGCATTGAATGGAATTGGGGAGAAGAGGAATTTGTGGCACAGCTTGACTAGAAGAAGGGATCGGTATGCAGGACACGTTCTGAGGCATAAAGTGATCGCAAGTTATACTGGAGGGTAGATTCAAATGGCCCTGAGCACTATGCGACTGAACTTCTGAGGTCATCAGTGGCCTAGAACTTAGAACTAATTAAACCTAACTAATCTAAGGACATCACACACATCCATGCCCGAGGTAGGATTCGAACCTGCGACCGTAGAAGTCGCTCGGCTCCAGACTGTAGCGCCTAGAACCGCACGGCCACTCCGGCCGGCTACTGGAGGGCAGAAATCGTAGAGGGAGACAAAGAGCTGAATATACTACGCAGGTTCATTAGGATGTACGTTGCAGTAATTACGCGGAGATGAAGAAGCTCGCACAGAATGGAGCAGCATGGAGAGCTGCATCAAACCAGTCTCTGGACTGAAGATCTCAACAAAAACGTGAAATATATCTGAAGTTCTGGGCAATGAACTGAAGAAAGCTGCTGAGAGATGGAGGCTGATTAATTAGGATACGAAATCTGAAATAGCTTATGAAGCATCTTATTTGATAGACTATTCAGACATTCCCAGTGAGCATGTTGTATATCCTAAAAGTGCTAAAAGTTTCGAGACTAGATTAATAAACTACAAAGTCTCCTCACACACTTGAATAGAAAGTGCAGCATGTTCATTGAACCATGTGAAACTATCAGAAATGTTTTTCATTGGGACGTTGATCAACTCACGCATCGCAGTGCCTTGATTGTCTGTTATGCAGTCAAAGAGTTGACCCTTCTAATGAATTTCAGCAGTTCGTCGTTTTGTGGTATGTTCGTATTGATAATACCAAGTCTCGTCACTCGTGATATTTTTTTACAGAAAAGAATTTCAGTGAAGTCGCGTCCACATGTCGATGCTTTTGTTCGGCAATCTAAGTGTGAAGGACGAACTTTGCCCACACTTTTCTCCTGGAGAATGTTTCGAATACTTGATCTGGAGATGTTGCTCCATTGGAATTTGTGACACAACAACGCTGACACACCACGCCCACACCTACGCTGTTTAATACTGCCTGCTCACACCTAACTGGTGTGTTGTTGGCAGCTGTTAGTCCAACCTGCCACCTTAGTTACTGCGATGACGTCGGTAACGCAGCCAGTCTCGCAGCTTCTTGGACGGGTGGTGTATGGCTCTATTTTTTTATTTGGTAAGGGAATGGAAAATTAAGAAGACAGGGTGCAGTAAAACTAATAATTTGGCCAGAGAGTAGACTTTCAACAAACGTGAGATTGGTTGTATGTTCGTTGTAAAGTTGGGTTGGTATACTATAACATTTACAATTGCAAGGGAAGCATAGTTGTGGTAAAAAAAGGAAAGGACTCAGAAGGACAAATTTCCTGCGTGCTTATTAAGGCACTTGCGAAGAACAAAATCGTTACGTATGTATTGAAAATAAAGTCATGTTCAATAAAACTACAAATGTTTCGCAGTAATATTTACTCTGTAATTGTCACGCGGTGAAGGTCGTGGCACCCAGTAACTAATGATAATCTATAGAATGGGAAGATTTGTTTTATATACATCTTGAAACGCCGTATTTACGTGCAGCAATCGTTCTGGATATCTGATGATGGGTAAATTCCGAAACGTGTCATATGATCAGTAAAATCATTCCTTGCCTGATGTTTCATTTTTACCAGTGCGACCCAGTCGGCCTGTATGCAGAACTACTGATTATTATAATAATGGTCGCCTCCTGCATGATTTCATGTCACGTTTATATTATAAACTGTAGAGCTCTGCCCATAGTTTAGAAAATTTGATGTAAAACAGACCATGGTGAATATCGGTCACTGCTAACGTACTGTGATTGGACATTCGACGTAAAATCCAGGAAGGCAGAGGAAGAACCATCTCTGACCTCTGCCTTGAAAATATGGTAGCATTTGTTTACCATTACATCAGTAGAATCTCTGGTGGATCGAGTGCAACGTTACAGTCAACCAGAATGATTATGCACAGTGTGAGTCTGCGTGGTTACTGCTTTATATTAAGTGTCTGGTATATTACTGTATTTCTCTATACATTCACTAAGATTATGAAATCACTAATGCGTAAAGACGCCCATGTGTATCGCTGTATGTTATGTGGTATTACGAGGATCAGTGCACAAGTGACTCACCTGTGTAATGTGTCCTTCAGGAGTGGTCAATTACCTCACAGACTGAAATACTTGCTACAGAAATCCCTTAATAAAAAGGAAGGGAACAATGTGTAATAGGGTAGTGTCACATCTTAGTATCCGTAGTTTGTTGTCACATTCGCAGTTTGGCTTCAGGTATGGAGTAACCACAGAAAATGTAATTTATTCTTTAGTGTATGAGGCACTAGCAGGCCAGAACGACAGACTGAGGCCAGCAAATATTATCTTTAATTTAACAAAAGGATTCGCTTCTGTATAAGTTGGAACATTTTGGGTTTGAAGAAAGGACTCTGCGTTGGTTCATTTTATGCCGTCGTAGTCGGAAGTAGAGTGTTGTCCTCCGGTGTAGATGATACAAGTGGTGTTATGTAAAACTTCAAATCTAATGGTTAGATTGAGTGTTTTGCAGCTAGGGGCTCAACTCTACAAAGAATGTATTAAACATAAAACAGTCTTCTTGATAATGGAGAGATGATAACAAAACAGAATTTAAATTACAGCTGAATATATTCCTCGAAGAAAGTGCAAGAGAATAACAACATAGAATATCTTTAGTACAGTGAAAACACAATTCAAATCGACTTCGCCCCAGCAGATAAAATCGTGGCAATAATAGTTTAGAGTAGCAGGTTATAATAGCTGGCCCCTGCCGATAGGCTGAAAAATGACATTAAAATTAACTTCTGCAATTAACCGCATGACAACAAGTTAGAAGACAATTCCCTGCTCTAATTAGAGCTATTTAAATTGACTCTCAATACAGATCTACGACCACTCCCATCTCCAAGCAATTACTAAAACAAAGCTACTGTCAACCATTTAGAGGACTACCTACGAAAATCTCTCAATACAGTTTTCTGTACAGTATTACATTCAAAACAGATCACTCTCACAGAGTATAATACAAGACAAATTTATATACATGGCACAAATGAAATCAGTCACGCTTGTAGTGTAATAACCACAACATCACCTTCTGTACAATTGCACATATAAAATCAATCACGCGCACGGCGTATAAATAACTAAATCAATACGGTCTTCGCTGTTAGAGAAAACATCCGCATGCCCATCGTGCCACCACACAACAACCATGCAACACATGCACTGTACCCTCAGACCTTCCGTGTGTAATGTTACTGATCATCCGATACACTCAGGGCACAGCCAGTAGGGAGAGTGCACTTCTCACAATATTGCCTCTAGCCGCTCTGTAGCAGAAGCTTAATATATATCCTTATTGCATTCTGAAATGGTAGCATTCACTTTATATGTGCTCCGGTCTTTTTGTGAGACTAAAAAACTCGTTCTGCGAAAGTGAGGTTTTTCCAAATGCGAAAAACAGATTCGATGTATAACATGGCCACATATCTAGGAACAAATACTGTATTCAAATTTGAATGAGTAGTAGTCGAGAAAATCTTATCAAGGCAACACACTAATAATCATTAAGTAAAATCAAATCATTAAATACTTCCAAAAACGAGTTTAAAACAATTTGAAGTAGAAGCTATTGGCAACTAACACAAATTCACTTTTTAAAGACAAGTAAAATTGTTAAGACAGTAAACAAACGCAGTTTATTTGCAAATACGAGTAACATATTCTCCATGGTAGACCTTCTTCCGTTTCAAGGTTCAGGATGGTGCACGACTGAGGATGTGTGGCTTAACCGTCCGTACTTCGTGTAACTAGTTTTAAAAATATACAGACCTTTACCCACCACAAAATTCTATAACTGAAGAATTCAAAATATCCTCAAAATAGCTTTAATATACACTCTAAAACAGAAAAACAAGTCACCATGAAGGAATAACCCGACCTTAGCCAGAAACGTTGCCAGATCTCTCCCCAGTTGAGAAAAGCATTAAGGTTAGGGCCCTCCAATCCTCTTGGGGTTTTGACGATCTGAATGACAAATGCACAGAATTTGACACGATACCCCTCAGGATGACATCCAACGACTCTGTCAATCAATGACAAGCCGAATAACTACTTGCATGAAGTCCAGAAGTGAACCAGTGCGTTACTGACTTGCTCAATTTGTGGATCTTTTTCTCTTGATTAATGTTGTGACGTAACAAGACTGTTACGCCACACTGAAGTAGCCGAAAGAAAGGCACGCGTACACACACGCCGACTGGCGTCAAGTCTGGAACAAGATACGTTATGACTGCTATCAAGAAAATACGTAGCTTTGGAATATACTTAACTTTATTTACTCCTTGTGATACATCTCTCTGGACTATACAAATGAGACTCGTAAGATACATGCACTGTTACAATTGGCGCCTTGCTAGGTCGTAGCCATGGACTTAGCAGAAGGCTATTCTAACTGACTCTCGGCAAATGAGAGGAAGGCTTTGTCCGTATTGTCGCTAGCAATGTCGTCCGTACAACTGGGGCGAGTGCTCTATCGTATCTCGAGACCTGCCTTGTGGTGGCGCTAGGTCTGCGATCACACAGTGGCGACACGCGGATCCGACATGTACTAAATGGACCGCGGCCGATTTAAGCTACCACCTAGCAAGTGTGGTGTCTGGCGGTGACACCACATTCCTCCCCCCCCCCAAATCGGCGAACGGTCGTGAGATAAGGCTTCCGCCCGCCGTGGGGAGGACCCCATGTTGACGTATTCGATGAGGTGGGGAGCCTAACAACAGGCGAGTCTGTGCCACCCGCACCCGGCCATTCGGTCCGAGGGGAGCTAGGAAACGCCTGAAAACCTAGTCCAGGGTGCACGTCAACATGCGGTGTATGCGCCCGTAAAGATACAGGAGGGGCCGAAGGGTCGACCTCCATTGCGTCGGGGTATCCGACGCGCGAAGACGCCAGGTGGTCCGGAGCGGGCAAGAATTCCATGGCGGAGGACAGCTGGTCACGGGAAGCGATCGGCGGCGCGTGACCCAGGGAGGCGCTTGGCGGCTGCAGCGAAGCGGCGAATGCGGGCGGCGCCGGCGGGATAACCAGCGGCAGCGGCGTCGGCGGCGGCTGCGGCGGCGCGTCGCCATGGGGCAATATGGAAGGCATCGTCGGTAACACCTGGGGATGAGGCGAGTCAGTAGATGGGTCCCCAGGGCGCTGACCGGACGGCACCGTCGCTGAAAGCAGACGGGGAGCGGCAGAACCCGTGCGACGACAGAGGCGCAGCTGATTGAGATGCCGACGCACCTCACCAGAGGCCCCCATAACCAAATACATCGCGCGGCCGAGGCAGCGAAGAATGCGCCCTGCGAGCCAACGCCGTGAACCTCGATAGTTGCGATAAAATACAACGTCGCCTGGAGCAAAAGCAGGAGTCTGCCGCTGCACAGGAACCTGATGCGGCGGATGCAGCAAAGACATCAAGGTTCGATGAGGACGACCGTGGAGCAACTCAGCCGGCGAGCGACCATGTCGGGGCTGAGAGCGATATGACGACAAAAAGAGCAACAACGCGTCCTCCCGAGAATGCGACTCTTTCAACTTCAACATCTGTGACTTGAAAGTCCAGACCAATCGTTCAGCGGCACCGTTTGACTGAGGCGAAAACGGTGCAGATGTCAGATGTTGAATACCATTGGCCTGGCAGAATGACTGATAGTCTGCGGACATGAATTGTGGGCCATTGTCGGAAACAATAGTCTGCGGAAGACCTTCAATGCAAAAGATAGCAGACAACGCTTGGATGGTGGCGGAGGACATCGTGGAAGACATCCAGACAACAAAAGGAAAATTACTGAAGGCATCTACCAGAACCAACCATCGAGCATTCCAGAATGGACCAGCAAAATCAATGTGCAAGAGTTGCCAAGGGGAAGTGGCTTTTGGCCATGCAAAGACTTTCCGCGGCGGTGCGGATTGTTGTTCGGCACACGCCATGCAAGAAGAACACATATTCGTAATCGCAGCATCGATTCCGAACCAAGTACAGTGCTGACGAGCAAGTTGTTTCGTTTGCACGATACCCCAATGTCCTTGGTGAAGAAGCCGTAAGACAGAGGACTGTAACGATCGTGGGACCACGACTCTGGACTGATCATTATCAGAACGCAACAACAAAACACCACGTCGAACAAAAAGTCTCTCCCTGTGAGCAAAAAATCTGCGAACCAACGGATCCTCGATCCGAGACGTTGACAAAGGCCATTGCGTAGCAACAAAACGCAAAACGGTAGCAAGGACAGGGTCAGCAGCTGTGGCCGTAGCTACACGACGAAAATCAATCGGAAACGATTCGACCACTTCATCGGTTTCCGAATCAATGAACATGCAAGCAAGTTCGGAAGAATCGAATGCTTTATCCTCAGCAATAGGCAAACGGGACAACGCATCGGCGTTTCCGTGCATAGCAGTGGACCGATACAAGATATCGTAGCGGTACTGCGAGAGGAAAATTGACCAGCGAAGGAATTTCTGCGCTGTACGCGGAGGTACAGGCTTGTTCGGATGAAAAAGCGATGTCAAAGGTTTGTGGTCTGTGATGATGGTAAAGTGACGACCATACAAGAAATCATGGAACTTAGTAACACCAAATACGAGAGCCAAAGCTTCTTTCTCTATCTGTGAGTAATTTCGTTGCGCAGACGAGAGCAATTTGGACGCAAAGGCAATAGGGCGATCATGCGAGCCAACTGTGTGCGCAAGCACAGCACCGATCCCGAAATCCGACGCATCAACCATCAACAAAAGGGGTTTCTGGGCATCGAATGGCGTAAGGCAAGTATTAGAAAGCAACGCCGATTTCAACTGGCGAAAGGCGCGTTCGCATTCCGTCGTCCAGAGGAACGGAACACCTTTACGGCGTAAGCGATGAAGCGGAGCTGAAAGAGAATAGGCATTGCGCACAGTCACTCACACCTTGTGATGCGAAATCGTTTAAAGTTCTTGCGACCTCATCACGCAATGCGTGGGGATTATTGTGCGCTCTGAAAAAGTTCGGTTGCGCGTTGACTTTCAGTTCCAAATGTGCTTCATAGTTTTTAGCGCAACCTAAGACCGGTGCAAAAATGTCTGCAAATTCGTCACACAGACGAGAAACACTGTCTGTAGACACTGTCTGATTCACTGATAGGACCTGATTTACAATAGACATGTTAAACAACTGAAATAAATCTAAGCCAAACAAGTTCACTGCAGTAGAAGAACGAAGAACGTAAAATGACACAAGTTTTGTTTGTCCCTTGTATGTTGCAAGAAGGCTGCACTGTCCTAACACAGGAATTTTCTGTCCTGAATATGTGGTTAGCTTAACATTTGCGGCACGCAACGGAGGTTTGCCCAGTTGTTTGTACGTGTCGTGATTGAGCAATGAAACAGCAGCTCCGGTATTGAGCTGGAATGGTATGACCTTGCCATTAAAGTCCAAATTTACAAAAAGTTTATTGTCCTGCTGACGACAAGAGCGACTGTTTTGTGCAATTTGAACAGACACTTGTACAGAATCACTTGCTAATTGACGTGATTTCCGGCGACGTCGACGCACAGTTTTTGTGGGACGAACACAGTCACTGTTAGAGAAAGTGTCACTGGACGAAGTGGAATTAACGACATGAATGTCCATGGGCGAAGGTCCACGATCCTGAGTGTCCTTGGTTCGATTCCGGCGCGAAGCAAAGGGCCTGGAATGATTGTGATTGTCTGATCTGAGCTTTTTCTGGCAAACACTTTGAACATGTCCTTTCCTACTGCAGAAAAAGCAAATAGCTTGGCGTGACGGGCAATGTTCACGCGAATGTCGAGTAGCACACCGCGGGCATGATTTCACTGTATTTGTGTGCTGGCGCGGCACACGTGGCTTAGAGCGCGGCGGCAGCTGCTTCAAAGTGCGCGAGGCCCGGTTACCGGGCCGCGCAGCGCGTCCAGCGGGCCGGTTAATGTTACACACAGCTGGCGAAGTTTCAAAAGAGTCCTGAGCACAGTCAAGTGTGTCTTGTCTATCTAATATGTCTATCACTTGTTGAAGGGAGGGATTAACTAGTTTCAAAATTTGCTCCCGTATGCGAACATCAGAAACGTTCTGTGCAATTGCATCACGCACCATTGTATCTGAATAAGAAAGGCCACAGTCACAGTCAAAGGCACAGTCCCTAGTAAGTCCTTGCAATGTTGCTACCCACTCCCTATTAGTTTGACCGGCCGTACGTTTTGTACGAAAAAACGTATACCGTTTTGCAACTACATTAACTGTTTCTTTGAAATAGGCATCTAAAGCAGACAAAATTTCTTCGTAGGACAGAGTTGCTACGTCGCGTCGGGGAAACAATTTCACTATCACACGGTAGGTGGACACACCGACACAAGAAAGCAAAAACGGCTGCCGCTCATTACCTTGAATTCTGTAGGCGGCTAGATGAAAGGCGAACTGGCGGGACCATTCTGGCCACGATTCGTGCGCCGCGTTAAAACTGCGAAACGGCGGTGCAACGGCATGGTGTGGCTGCGGGAGCGGTGAAGCGGCGGCTGCCGCATCGGTTTGAATGGCACGTTGACCCTGGACGAGCTGTCCAAGGGCATCCAATAACGCCTGTGTCTGCTGATTCTGCAAGCGATAAAATTCGGACAGTACATCTGGCGAAGCCATGACACAAGTAAATGTAAGCAATTAGAAAGAACTCTTTACTCGTCGCCAATCTGTTGTGACGTAACAAGACTGTTATGCCACACTGAAGTAGCCGAAAGAAAGGCATGCGTACACACACGCCGACTGGCGTCAAGTCTGGAACAAGATACGTTATGACTGCTATCAAGAAAATACGTAGCTTTGGAATATACTTAACTTTATTTACTCCTTGTGATACATCTCTCTGGACTATACAAATGAGACTCGTAAGATACATGCACTGTTACAATTGGCGCCTTGCTAGGTCGTAGCCATGGACTTAGCAGAAGGCTATTCTAACTGACTCTCGGCAAATGAGAGGAAGGCTTTGTCCGTATTGTCGCTAGCAATGTCGTCCGTACAACTGGGGCGAGTGCTCTATCGTATCTCGAGACCTGCCTTGTGGTGGCGCTAGGTCTGCGATCACACAGTGGCGACACGCGGATCCGACATGTACTAAATGGACCGCGGCCGATTTAAGCTACCACCTAGCAAGTGTGGTGTCTGGCGGTGACACCACAATTAAATCACCCAAATTTACTGAAATTGTAATCCTTTGTTTATCTGTAGAAACCCGGATTTCCGTCACATTCAGATGATTCCTTCTTCCTTGCTGGTGCGTCCTTGTCTTAGAGTGTGTTATATACTACTTAAATATGTAGAATTGTAGTAATTACAGACACTGCACATAAAACTTCGCGTATAACAAAAAAAAAAAAAATGTGTTGCAGCCACACCCATTTTGGTCACTAGGGAAGTCATAGAACGTAACCGCAAAATGTTTTTCTATGTTTTACAGTTATCTGGTTGGTATGGAAAGGTAGCACCGGAACAGAACTAAATTATCGCATAAGAACAGTGAGTCCTCTTACAGTAGTCCCTCCTTGTCGTACACTTTAATAAGTATCATATTTGATATGTCAAAGAATGTAAAAATATTGCGTGGGGGCTTAATTATTTAATATGCAAATACTTTTTAATTTTTTGATTTAGTAGCTGTATGTCCGATTACGAAGTCTCGTAAACGGTTGGCCCTGACTAGTTTTAGTACGCAATCTGACTGCATAGAATAACAACAAGAATGAAAGAAAATTTCCGTTAACAGAATTAATTAATTAAGTCTCCAGCAACTATAAAACGTACGAAACCAAAGCACAAGTGTAACTGTTCTGTGTGTGGAAGTGTGATTCAACGTACACATCTGGCACGGTTCTTCTTCAATAAGACAAGAAATTTTAAATACCTTTATACTGAAGTAATTAAAAATAATAGAAATACTATAATTGCGCAAGAAAACCAGAATTACACTCTAATACAAGAACACAAGCCAGATGCTTTGTTGACTGAACCTGTAATGACGCATTACTCAGGACATTGAAATAATGAGAAAAAAAAGAAAAGGAGTTTTGTTACCTTCATATGTATTGACGAAAAGCACTCTGATCATTACAATATCTCCATTAGAACAACATCTGCTGTCTAGCCCATCAAACCACTGCATAAAACATGGAACAAGCACTCACTACTACAACATCTCGACAATCACTATCCACTACGACTTCTCAGCAAGCACTGACTACTGCCACATCTCGACAAGAACTGACTACTACGAGTCCTCGACAAGCACTGCACTCCGCTACTTCTCAATAATCACTGCCAGTGGAGGCGGCCAAACAGAACTCTCTGGCGCGATCTCTGGCGCTGTGGCTCAGTGTAGCCACCTTTCAATATATTTCCTTAATCATTACGTCTTTATATATTGCATGATCTCGCTTCACGAATATTCCTGAAGGACTTTCGTGAAAAGCTGATTTTGTGCACCGGACTGGAACTTTTAAGAATATGGATTCACGACGTTGTTGGCATCTCTCTGCCAAGCTTCAATCTGTCACCAGCTCAATCCTTCCGTAGAAGCTGCAGAACTAGCGCTTCTGAGAAGTACATAGCATCATCATCATCATAAACTAAAAGCTATGCCTTGTCGATTTAGCCACGTCCCTCTCTCCGTTGTCATCCTCTTCAATTCTTCATACCATTTTATCCCCATACCTTCTTTGACGTTATTAAAATACGTTGCTCTTGGCCTGCTTCTTGTTTTTTTCCCTAAAACTTTCCCTTCAAATACACTCCTGGAAATGGAAAAAAGAACACATTGACACCGGTGTGTCAGACCCACCATACTTGCTCCGGACACTGCGAGAGGGCTGTACAAGCAATGATCACACGCACGGCACAGCGGACACACCAGGAACCGCGGTGTTGGCCGTCGAATGGCGCTAGCTGCGCAGCATTTGTGCACCGCCGCCGTCAGTGTCAGCCAGTTTGCCGTGGCATACGGAGCTCCATCGCAGTCTTTAACACTGGTAGCATGCCGCGACAGCGAGGACGTGAACCGTATGTGCAGTTGACGGACTTTGAGCGAGGGCGTATAGTGGGCATGCGGGAGGCCGGGTGGACGTACCGCCGAATTGCTCAACACGTGGGGCGTGAGGTCTCCACAGTACATCGATGTTGTCGCCAGTGGTCGGCGGAAGGTGCACGTGCCCGTCGACCTGGGACCGGACCGCAGCGACGCACGGATGCACGCCAAGACCGTAGGATCCTACGCAGTGCCGTAGGGGACCGCACCGCCACTTCCCAGCAAATTAGGGACACTGTTGCTCCTGGGGTATCGGCGAGGACCATTCGCAACCGTCTCCATGAAGCTGGGCTACGGTCCCGCACACCGTTAGGCCGTCTTCCGCTCACGCCCCAACATCGTGCAGCCCGCCTCCAGTGGTGTCGCGACAGGCGTGAATGGAGGGACGAATGGAGACGTGTCGTCTTCAGCGATGAGAGTCGCTTCTGCCTTGGTGCCAATGATGGTCGTATGCGTGTTTGGCGCCGTGCAGGTGAGCGCCACAATCAGGACTGCATACGACCGAGGCACACAGGGCCAACACCCGGCATCATGGTGTGGGGAGCGATCTCCTACACTGGCCGTACACCACTGGTGATCGTCGAGGGGACACTGAATAGTGCACGGTACATCCAAACCGTCATCGAACCCATCGTTCTACCATTCCTAGACCGGCAAGGGAACTTGCTGTTCCAACAGGACAATGCACGACCGCATGTATCTCGTGCCACCCAACGTGCTCTAGAAGGTGTAAGTCAACTACCCTGGCCAGCAAGATCTCCGGATCTGTCCCCCATTGAGCATGTTTGGGACTGGATGAAGCGTCGTCTCACGCGGTCTGCACGTCCAGCACGAACGCTGGTCCAACTGAGGCGCCAGGTGGAAATGGCATGGCAAGCCATTCCACAGGACTACATCCAGCATCTCTACGATCGTCTCCATGGGAGAATAGCAGCCTGCATTGCTGCGAAAGGTGGATATACACTGTACTAGTGCCGACATTGTGCATGCTCTGTTGCCTGTGTCTATGTGCCTGTGGTTCTGTCAGTGTGATCATGTGATGTATCTGACCCCAGGAATGTGTCAATAAAGTTTCCCCTTCCTGGGACAATGAATTCACGGTGTTCTTATTTCAATTTCCAGGAGTGTACATTCTTTAGGAACTGGTTGTGTCTCATTATGTGCCCTATGATTTTTGATTTTCTTCTTCCTATATAATTTAGCAGCGTTCTGTTCTCGTCCACTTCTCTTAAGACCCGTTCATTACTTTTTCTATCTACCCAGCTTGTTTTCGTTATTCTTCTCCATATCCACATTAGTATTGCTTCCAGTCTCTTTTACTCTGCCTTTCCCAGAGTCCACGCTTCACATCGGTATGTTAAGACACTACAGACAAAAGTTTTGGCAAACTTTTTCCTACTTTCTAGGCTTATATGATAGTCTGTTAGTAAATTCCTTTTATTTTGGAAAGCTTGCTTTGCCAAGGCTATTCTTCTCTTTGTATCTGTAATACATTTATTGTCGCCAGTGATTGTGCTCCCCAAATAACAGAAGTTCTCGACCTCCTCTAGAAAATCATCTTTTATGTTAATATTAGCTTTAGCATTTCATTTTGTCTTACTTACTGCCATAGCTTTTGTTTTCTTCTCATTTATTTTTAGATTAAATTCTTTTAGGATTTTGGCAAATTTTAGCAACATAAACTCCATTTCCTTTACTGAGTCATCAAGTACTACTATATCATCTGCAAAACGAATACAGTGTACTCGTTCCCCGTTAATTTCAATTCCTTTGGTTATTCTTTTCAATTGTTTTTTCAATAAATAAGTTGAACATATATGGTGATAACGGGCATCCTTGCCTTACTCCCCTCCTTATTTTTGCTTTCTTCTTCGCACCATTCACTTCTATCTCTGCTTCCTGCCTTTTATACAGATTCCAGATTAACCTTCTGTCCCTCCAATGAAGATTTATTTCCTTCGTTGTTCGGAACAACAATTTCCAACTAACCATGTCAAATGCTTTATGTAAATCTATAATGGTCAAGTAGATTCTCCTATTAACTCCAATTCGTCTTTCTAATACCATCCTCAGAGCTAGCATTGCCTCTCCAGTTCCTTTTCCGGATCTGAAACCAAATTGGTCTTCTCCTAGGTTTGCCTCAATTTTCTTTTCTATTCGATTTTTTATTATGTTCAACATTATTTTGGAAGTGTGAGATAATAGGGAGATAGTTCTACAGTTCTCACAGTCCAGAGCATTTCCTTTTTTGGGATTGTTACTGTTTTGCTGTTAAGAAAATCTGTAGGTGGTTCTTTTCCATCTTCATAGTACTCTTTAATAAGTTTATATAAGTACTCTTTTGTTGATTCTCCAGTTTCCTTCATTATTTCTGCTGGGATGTTATCTGTATATAGCAGAGAATGTAAATGAGTTACATAAAACTGCAACCGCTCACTGTTTTAATAATTTTGTTTTATTCCATGAACCGGTTTTCGAACCTTTTCAGGTTTCAATAAAACATAATTATTCAAAAAAGTTACTGACTGCAGTTTTATGTAACTTATTTACATTCATTAACAGTCACAGGTTCTAAAATATCCGTAATAGATAAGCATAATATAGCAGAGAGCTCGTCGTAGGCACAGCGTCAGGGTAGCATACTAACCGTATAAGGCAAGCATGTGGGTTCGAGCCTATTGCAGTACACACATATTAGCACAAATGAAGCGGCAGCGTATATTCCACTAGAGCATTACGTCTTTATATATTGCATGATCTCGCTTCACGAATATTCCTGAAGGACTTTCGTGAAAAGCTGATTTTGTGCACCGGACTGGAACTTTTAAGAATATGGATTCACGACGTTGTTGGCATCTCTCTGCCAAGCTTCAATCTGTCACCAGCTCAATCCTTCCGTAGAAGCTGCAGAACTAGCGCTTCTGAGAAGTACATAGCATCATCATCATCATAAACTAAAAGCTATGCCTTGTCGATTTAGCCACGTCCCTCTCTCCGTTGTCATCCTCTTCAATTCTTCATACCATTTTATCCCCATACCTTCTTTGACGTTATTAAAATACGTTGCTCTTGGCCTGCTTCTTGTTTTTTTCCCTAAAACTTTCCCTTCAAATACACTCCTGGAAATGGAAAAAAGAACACATTGACACCGGTGTGTCAGACCCACCATACTTGCTCCGGACACTGCGAGAGGGCTGTACAAGCAATGATCACACGCACGGCACAGCGGACACACCAGGAACCGCGGTGTTGGCCGTCGAATGGCGCTAGCTGCGCAGCATTTGTGCACCGCCGCCGTCAGTGTCAGCCAGTTTGCCGTGGCATACGGAGCTCCATCGCAGTCTTTAACACTGGTAGCATGCCGCGAGAGCGTGGACGTGAACCGTATGTGCAGTTGACGGACTTTGAGCGAGGGCGTATAGTGGGCATGCGGGAGGCCGGGTGGACGTACCGCCGAATTGCTCAACACGTGGGGCGTGAGGTCTCCACAGTACATCGATGTTGTTGCCAGTGGTCGGCGGAAGGTGCACGTGCCCGTCGACCTGGGACCGGACCGCAGCGACGCACGGATGCACGCCAAGACCGTAGGATCCTACGCAGTGCCGTAGGGGACCGCACCGCCACTTCCCAGCAAATTAGGGACACTGTTGCTCCTGGGGTATCGGCGAGGACCATTCGCAACCGTCTCCATGAAGCTGGGCTACGGTCCCGCACACCGTTAGGCCGTCTTCCGCTCACGCCCCAACATCGTGCAGCCCGCCTCCAGTGGTGTCGCGACAGGCGTGAATGGAGGGACGAATGGAGACGTGTCGTCTTCAGCGATGAGAGTCGCTTCTGCCTTGGTGCCAATGATGGTCGTATGCGTGTTTGGCGCCGTGCAGGTGAGCGCCACAATCAGGACTGCATACGACCGAGGCACACAGGGCCAACACCCGGCATCATGGTGTGGGGAGCGATCTCCTACACTGGCCGTACACCACTGGTGATCGTCGAGGGGACACTGAATAGTGCACGGTACATCCAAACCGTCATCGAACCCATCGTTCTACCATTCCTAGACCGGCAAGGGAACTTGCTGTTCCAACAGGACAATGCACGACCGCATGTATCTCGTGCCACCCAACGTGCTCTAGAAGGTGTAAGTCAACTACCCTGGCCAGCAAGATCTCCGGATCTGTCCCCCATTGAGCATGTTTGGGACTGGATGAAGCGTCGTCTCACGCGGTCTGCACGTCCAGCACGAACGCTGGTCCAACTGAGGCGCCAGGTGGAAATGGCATGGCAAGCCGTTCCACAGGACTACATCCAGCATCTCTACGATCGTCTCCATGGGAGAATAGCAGCCTGCATTGCTGCGAAAGGTGGATATACACTGTACTAGTGCCGACATTGTGCATGCTCTGTTGCCTGTGTCTATGTGCCTGTGGTTCTGTCAGTGTGATCATGTGATGTATCTGACCCCAGGAATGTGTCAATAAAGTTTCCCCTTCCTGGGACAATGAATTCACGGTGTTCTTATTTCAATTTCCAGGAGTGTACATTCTTTAGGAACTGGTTGTGTCTCATTATGTGCCCTATGATTTTTGATTTTCTTCTTCCTATATAATTTAGCAGCGTTCTGTTCTCGTCCACTTCTCTTAAGACCCGTTCATTACTTTTTCTATCTACCCAGCTTGTTTTCGTTATTCTTCTCCATATCCACATTAGTATTGCTTCCAGTCTCTTTTACTCTGCCTTTCCCAGAGTCCACGCTTCACATCGGTATGTTAAGACACTCCAGACAAAAGTTTTGGCAAACTTTTTCCTACTTTCTAGGCTTATATGATAGTCTGTTAGTAAATTCCTTTTATTTTGGAAAGCTTGCTTTGCCAAGGCTATTCTTCTCTTTGTATCTGTAATACATTTATTGTCGCCAGTGATTGTGCTCCCCAAATAACAGAAGTTCTCGACCTCCTCTAGAAAATCATCTTTTATGTTAATATTAGCTTTAGCATTTCATTTTGTCTTACTTACTGCCATAGCTTTTGTTTTCTTCTCATTTATTTTTAGATTAAATTCTTTTAGGATTTTGGCAAATTTTAGCAACATAAACTCCATTTCCTTTACTGAGTCATCAAGTACTACTATATCATCTGCAAAACGAATACAGTGTACTCGTTCCCCGTTAATTTCAATTCCTTTGGTTATTCTTTTCAATTGTTTTTTCAATAAATAAGTTGAACATATATGGTGATAATGGGCATCCTTGCCTTACTCCCCTCCTTATTTTTGCTTTCTTCTTCGCACCATTCACTTCTATCTCTGCTTCCTGCCTTTTATACAGATTCCAGATTAACCTTCTGTCCCTCCAATGAAGATTTATTTCCTTCGTTGTTCGGAACAACAATTTCCAACTAACCATGTCAAATGCTTTATGTAAATCTATAATGGTCAAGTAGATTCTCCTATTAACTCCAATTCGTCTTTCTAATACCATCCTCAGAGCTAGCATTGCCTCTCCAGTTCCTTTTCCGGATCTGAAACCAAATTGGTCTTCTCCTAGGTTTGCCTCAATTTTCTTTTCTATTCGATTTTTTATTATGTTCAACATTATTTTGGAAGTGTGAGATAATAGGGAGATAGTTCTACAGTTCTCACAGTCCAGAGCATTTCCTTTTTTGGGATTGTTACTGTTTTGCTGTTAAGAAAATCTGTAGGTGGTTCTTTTCCATCTTCATAGTACTCTTTAATAAGTTTATATAAGTACTCTTTTGTTGATTCTCCAGTTTCCTTCATTATTTCTGCTGGGATGTTATCTGTATATAGCAGAGAATGTAAATGAGTTACATAAAACTGCAACCGCTCACTGTTTTAATAATTTTGTTTTATTCCATGAACCGGTTTTCGAACCTTTTCAGGTTTCAATAAAACATAATTATTCAAAAAAGTTACTGACTGCAGTTTTATGTAACTTATTTACATTCATTAACAGTCACAGGTTCTAAAATATCCGTAATAGATAAGCATAATATAGCAGAGAGCTCGTCGTAGGCACAGCGTCAGGGTAGCATACTAACCGTATAAGGCAAGCATGTGGGTTCGAGCCTATTGCAGTACACACATATTAGCACAAATGAAGCGGCAGCGTATATTCCACTAGAGCATTACGTCTTTATATATTGCATGATCTCGCTTCACGAATATTCCTGAAGGACTTTCGTGAAAAGCTGATTTTGTGCACCGGACTGGAACTTTTAAGAATATGGATTCACGACGTTGTTGGCATCTCTCTGCCAAGCTTCAATCTGTCACCAGCTCAATCCTTCCGTAGAAGCTGCAGAACTAGCGCTTCTGAGAAGTACATAGCATCATCATCATCATAAACTAAAAGCTATGCCTTGTCGATTTAGCCACGTCCCTCTCTCCGTTGTCATCCTCTTCAATTCTTCATACCATTTTATCCCCATACCTTCTTTGACGTTATTAAAATACGTTGCTCTTGGCCTGCTTCTTGTTTTTTTCCCTAAAACTTTCCCTTCAAATACACTCCTGGAAATGGAAAAAAGAACACATTGACACCGGTGTGTCAGACCCACCATACTTGCTCCGGACACTGCGAGAGGGCTGTACAAGCAATGATCACACGCACGGCACAGCGGACACACCAGGAACCGCGGTGTTGGCCGTCGAATGGCGCTAGCTGCGCAGCATTTGTGCACCGCCGCCGTCAGTGTCAGCCAGTTTGCCGTGGCATACGGAGCTCCATCGCAGTCTTTAACACTGGTAGCATGCCGCGAGAGCGTGGACGTGAACCGTATGTGCAGTTGACGGACTTTGAGCGAGGGCGTATAGTGGGCATGCGGGAGGCCGGGTGGACGTACCGCCGAATTGCTCAACACGTGGGGCGTGAGGTCTCCACAGTACATCGATGTTGTTGCCAGTGGTCGGCGGAAGGTGCACGTGCCCGTCGACCTGGGACCGGACCGCAGCGACGCACGGATGCACGCCAAGACCGTAGGATCCTACGCAGTGCCGTAGGGGACCGCACCGCCACTTCCCAGCAAATTAGGGACACTGTTGCTCCTGGGGTATCGGCGAGGACCATTCGCAACCGTCTCCATGAAGCTGGGCTACGGTCCCGCACACCGTTAGGCCGTCTTCCGCTCACGCCCCAACATCGTGCAGCCCGCCTCCAGTGGTGTCGCGACAGGCGTGAATGGAGGGACGAATGGAGACGTGTCGTCTTCAGCGATGAGAGTCGCTTCTGCCTTGGTGCCAATGATGGTCGTATGCGTGTTTGGCGCCGTGCAGGTGAGCGCCACAATCAGGACTGCATACGACCGAGGCACACAGGGCCAACACCCGGCATCATGGTGTGGGGAGCGATCTCCTACACTGGCCGTACACCACTGGTGATCGTCGAGGGGACACTGAATAGTGCACGGTACATCCAAACCGTCATCGAACCCATCGTTCTACCATTCCTAGACCGGCAAGGGAACTTGCTGTTCCAACAGGACAATGCACGACCGCATGTATCTCGTGCCACCCAACGTGCTCTAGAAGGTGTAAGTCAACTACCCTGGCCAGCAAGATCTCCGGATCTGTCCCCCATTGAGCATGTTTGGGACTGGATGAAGCGTCGTCTCACGCGGTCTGCACGTCCAGCACGAACGCTGGTCCAACTGAGGCGCCAGGTGGAAATGGCATGGCAAGCCGTTCCACAGGACTACATCCAGCATCTCTACGATCGTCTCCATGGGAGAATAGCAGCCTGCATTGCTGCGAAAGGTGGATATACACTGTACTAGTGCCGACATTGTGCATGCTCTGTTGCCTGTGTCTATGTGCCTGTGGTTCTGTCAGTGTGATCATGTGATGTATCTGACCCCAGGAATGTGTCAATAAAGTTTCCCCTTCCTGGGACAATGAATTCACGGTGTTCTTATTTCAATTTCCAGGAGTGTACATTCTTTAGGAACTGGTTGTGTCTCATTATGTGCCCTATGATTTTTGATTTTCTTCTTCCTATATAATTTAGCAGCGTTCTGTTCTCGTCCACTTCTCTTAAGACCCGTTCATTACTTTTTCTATCTACCCAGCTTGTTTTCGTTATTCTTCTCCATATCCACATTAGTATTGCTTCCAGTCTCTTTTACTCTGCCTTTCCCAGAGTCCACGCTTCACATCGGTATGTTAAGACACTCCAGACAAAAGTTTTGGCAAACTTTTTCCTACTTTCTAGGCTTATATGATAGTCTGTTAGTAAATTCCTTTTATTTTGGAAAGCTTGCTTTGCCAAGGCTATTCTTCTCTTTGTATCTGTAATACATTTATTGTCGCCAGTGATTGTGCTCCCCAAATAACAGAAGTTCTCGACCTCCTCTAGAAAATCATCTTTTATGTTAATATTAGCTTTAGCATTTCATTTTGTCTTACTTACTGCCATAGCTTTTGTTTTCTTCTCATTTATTTTTAGATTAAATTCTTTTAGGATTTTGGCAAATTTTAGCAACATAAACTCCATTTCCTTTACTGAGTCATCAAGTACTACTATATCATCTGCAAAACGAATACAGTGTACTCGTTCCCCGTTAATTTCAATTCCTTTGGTTATTCTTTTCAATTGTTTTTTCAATAAATAAGTTGAACATATATGGTGATAACGGGCATCCTTGCCTTACTCCCCTCCTTATTTTTGCTTTCTTCTTCGCACCATTCACTTCTATCTCTGCTTCCTGCCTTTTATACAGATTCCAGATTAACCTTCTGTCCCTCCAATGAAGATTTATTTCCTTCGTTGTTCGGAACAACAATTTCCAACTAACCATGTCAAATGCTTTATGTAAATCTATAATGGTCAAGTAGATTCTCCTATTAACTCCAATTCGTCTTTCTAATACCATCCTCAGAGCTAGCATTGCCTCTCCAGTTCCTTTTCCGGATCTGAAACCAAATTGGTCTTCTCCTAGGTTTGCCTCAATTTTCTTTTCTATTCGATTTTTTATTATGTTCAACATTATTTTGGAAGTGTGAGATAATAGGGAGATAGTTCTACAGTTCTCACAGTCCAGAGCATTTCCTTTTTTGGGATTGTTACTGTTTTGCTGTTAAGAAAATCTGTAGGTGGTTCTTTTCCATCTTCATAGTACTCTTTAATAAGTTTATATAAGTACTCTTTTGTTGATTCTCCAGTTTCCTTCATTATTTCTGCTGGGATGTTATCTGTATATAGCAGAGAATGTAAATGAGTTACATAAAACTGCAACCGCTCACTGTTTTAATAATTTTGTTTTATTCCATGAACCGGTTTTCGAACCTTTTCAGGTTTCAATAAAACATAATTATTCAAAAAAGTTACTGACTGCAGTTTTATGTAACTTATTTACATTCATTAACAGTCACAGGTTCTAAAATATCCGTAATAGATAAGCATAATATAGCAGAGAGCTCGTCGTAGGCACAGCGTCAGGGTAGCATACTAACCGTATAAGGCAAGCATGTGGGTTCGAGCCTATTGCAGTACACACATATTAGCACAAATGAAGCGGCAGCGTATATTCCACTAGAGCAGAAAATGGGTACTCAGTAATCCCAAAATCAGTTCAATCATATTTTTGTTATTAATCACGCGGCAATTAACTATTCGAAAGTTACTGTGGACGTCGTTACTGTATATCCTTGGAATCGTCAGCAATTTTCCGATTGGTTGTTTGACAATAAAAGTGAACGTCCACGTCCCAATCTTTGGCCTTTTGTATGTTAAATGTCCTGTCTTCTAGCTCTACTGGACGGAACACGCAATCTCAGAGATTTTTTTTTTTGCTCCAGTATTCAGAGATTTATAACGACTGGTGGCGGCACGCATCGGAATTGCTGTTTTGGCCGACATTCTCATGCATCTTTGGCGTGCGTCGAACTTGCCAAGAATGCCAAGCGTGACCGGTGTTGCGTGATTCCCCTGATGAACAAAAGAGCGTGGCTGGCAAGCAAATGTTTCGCCCGACGACTCGACGCGGTGGTAAAAGGGCCGGTGCGCGCCGAAACGTCGCTATTCAATAAAGCCGAGCGTTTTACTGTACGGGCGTGTCTGGGAATCTGACTAGGGGCCGTCGGTGGCTTTCTCCTTCGCTCCCTAGTTTGCGCTGTTTAGCACGTAAAGGTTAAGTGTCTGCAGGTGTTTGGAGAGTCCACTGTGCGATCTGGTGCAGCAATAAAAGTGTCGACTTGCTTTAACATGGTTCCATGTTTAAACTATGGAGTGGCTATCGCGAGCTACGTTGTCTGTACTTTCACCAACTCCTTACAAGGGAACCTCCCCATCGCACCCCCCTCAGATTTAGTTATAAGTCAGCACAGTGGATAGGCCCTGAAAAACTGAACACAAATCAATCGAGAAAACAGGAAGAAGTTGTGTGGAACTATGAAAAAAATAAGGAATTGCACTGCCTGAGAAAAATCTGAAACACAGACAAGGGGCAGAAGAAACGAAATAGAACTTCACAAGCTGCGAGGGTATTTGGTGTAACTGCAGTGATTACGAAGTCAAGTTGAAACGCCCCCTCAGAAAAATTTATGAATGACTGTGCTGATAAACCTCTTACATTATTTGATTTTCAAATAGCTGAGCAGAACTGAACGTACTCAGACATTTCGCTCTTTACCTGTTGTGATCAACACTAAACTGAGACACAATATTTTTAGCGCAACGCAATCTGACTTTCAAAAATCCCTGTAAAAGAATGGCCCTGACTAACAATAACCTATACCTTTCATGAATCACTTATCTCACAAAAATCTTCGTTAGTCGAACTACTGTAATACAACGAGCGCCAATACTGGCAACTAAATAAAGGATTCTAACTACTGAAGGCACTAACTGCTGATAGGCGTAGTTAGTTAGATTTTGATAGAGAACAAGCAATGTATTTACCTTAATAGTGTTCTAAAGTCATAAAATATATATATATATATATATATATATATATATATATATATATATATATATATATATATCAGTTCATGACATCCAGTCTTTACATCTCTCTGATGGACACACGTCCAGATCATCCGCTCTCAAAACTCCGCCATTTCTCTCCCCACATCCACCACTGCTGGCAGCTCACCTCCAACTGCGCAGCGCTACGCGCTGTTCACATCCAACTGCCCAACACTACAATAGCGAGTATTCCAACAATGCCAACCAGCCACAGACTGCACACAGCACAGTCAGTGATTTTCATATAGAGCGCTACATGGCGTTACCAACATAAAAACCTAAACAGCCTACTTACAAAGTAAGACAGAAAATCGCCAGTATGAGCCCAGTTATCAGTATAACGATGCAGCCCCTTTTGTCTGGATCCAGTATCAGTATTCTTTTGAGAAGTGTGCAATAAAACCTATGTATTGTCCTCTGAGGTAAGTTGTAACTTGTCCTTGATATCCCGGATACTGCAGCTGGGATGTGGTTGACATCCTGCCTCAGTGGTTCCCAACTTGGTGGGAAGTTACGTCGTGAGGGATTAAATGAAATTTCTTGGTGGGTAAGAACGTAAGGGCTCGATTGTGTTTCGGTTACGAGACTACATTTATTTTAGTAGATCATTTCTATCATTATAATTTCCTTAGACTGCAATACTGATTATATAAGTTACAAAAATTACATTTTTATTTCAAACACTAGCATTAACAATGTGGTGGTTACAGCTTATAAAACGAATATGTGGACAACATCTTCCGTGTTTCTCACATGAACAACACAAACACCATGCATCTATGACAGCAACACTGAGACGTGTGTTCTTAAATATCTCATGAAAATGACTTATCCGAGTTGTAGGTAGTTCTCGCAGTCGGTCGGTAATTGCTTCATTGTTCACTTTCTAGATAAACAAACTAATTGACAGTACTACACAACAGCAAATATGTAATGTCAACGACACTATCGTGGCGCCTACAAGCTAATACTAATAATAATAATAATTATTAGGAAGAGAATAGGTGCAGGACAAGCATATTTTGTAAGAGGTCTCCACCCTTAATGTGGACAGCTTTCTTTTCTGAGTAGGAGTTGTAGGTGTCACTGAAGATAGCCTGAGAACTGCTTCATCATTCTTCAAATGAAGGTTGCCAGAAATAAGTAATACCAATTGTGTTACTGACTCACTAGTTCGCGGTTTAATAAAATGCCTGTACGAATTAAATTTTATTTATACTTCGTCATTTTAAAAATAAAGTGTTCATAGATAATCCTTTTCCATTCCAAAATTTGTTAGGATCTAATATTGATGATGGTGAGAGAAGGGGGACACTAGCTTATATCTGATTGCACCCAGGAGTAATGGTCCCTGAAAGGTTGGGAACCACTGTCCTAGCTGGTCTCACACTTTTTCTTTCGGGGACTGATCCGGAGATCCCGTTGGACACATCATGCAGACAGTTTATAAAGACACGTGCCATGTGTGAACGAGCAATATCCTGCTGAAAAATGCCACCTTGATACAGTCGCATAAGACATAACAAAGGAGGGACAGGAAGTTGGGTTGTCAGAGGTCCCTCAGTCTCAATCAGCCGTTACCTGAAATCACACCAGACGGCGACCCATACGATGACGAAAAGAGTAACACCGCTGCGAGTCTCCAAAATATTGGGAGAATGGGCTCTCTCCGTAGCTCGTCTTTCTGCTCCCCGAAGATAGTCATTCGGGGAACGGCAGAACCGTGATTCATCGCTGAACACAAAACTGTTCGTTAGCCATTTATGCTTCCCAGTCACGGCACCTTTCAAAACGCAGCGGTTTCTGTTGTGGTGTTAACAGCAGCCTACGCATTGGACGGTAATGTCGTAGTCCAGCTGATGCTGGTCTCCAACGAATGGTGCGAGGTGATACAGAGTATTACAAGAAGTCCATTACTTATTCTCGAAAGGCAGGTGCAGATGTAAGAGGTTACGGTGTGACCGGTGCGCAATACGGCGATCCTCCCTTGTGTGGTCGACTAAAACCTTGGCGAAGACTATGCCTGCACTCACGTTCCCATGCACTCCAAAGCTAGGACATTGCCATATATGAATGCCCCACAAATCTTGATAATGCACTGTTCGACCACCGGACCAAATGAAGACCCACAATAAGGCCTGTTTCAAACTCTTTCAGGCGCTGCCTCACACACGAGTACGAGGCATCTTCATGTCTTCCGCAGTGATCACTCAATATCTGAGGCTGTTCACACCTCTTGTATCCCTGTCAGGTCTGGTAAGAATACTAAACACAAGCAGCGCTAAGGGATTCCGGTGACTGTTCTGCCTGTCGCCGAGAGTTGCAGCTCTAATTAATTAGATACTCACCGATGGTGTGTACATGTACAAAGTTACACTGACACCCGACCATCTATTTTGGATGCTTAATTTTTTTTGTCGGGCAGTGTACTATGAGGGGGCAACAAAAGTAGGTTCCACATTATATGACAGGAGAAGTAATTTTTATTGAATGCTGCACTACACTTCAAAGTGTCCGCACCCGGTAGCTTAGTGGTCAGCGCGACAGAATGTCAGGCCTAAGGACCCGGGTTCGATTACCGGCTGGATCGGAGATTTTCTCCGCTCAGGGACTGGGTGTTGCATTGTCCTAATCATCATCATTTCATCCCCATCGACGTGCAAGTCGCCGAAGTGGCGTCAAATCGAAAGACTTGCACCCGGCGATCGGTCTACCCGACGGGAGGACCTAGTCACACCACTTCAAAGTGACACAGATACATGGTCCTATTTGTCAAAATATTCCCCGCACATGTTCTTTTGTTTTGGCAAAAAGACGAAAATCACAAGTTGCAAGATCTGAACACGTCAGTCAACGTCTTATACGTCTACACAACGGAACTGTGTCTGCAAGAAACCCGGAACATGTATTGCCTTGCGACAGTGCGCCATTCCCGTTGGCCAATTGTCTTAGGAAGGACCTGTGTTACTTTCTCAGCTCCTCACGTACGCCAATAACGGTGACCTACGTGCAGGGACAGGAAATTTTCACGTAAACGATAACGCAAAAAATGAACCGAAACCACATAGGTCCAAATTGGGCTGTAATTATCGTATGGCAGCGAGATTTGGTACGTATGCTAATGTCTTAATGCGCAACCAATTAAGGCTGGAAAAAATTAGTTCCAATTTCGGTCGCCAGGTGGAAATCTGGCGCTGTGATTGCAAGAAAGATGTGTAGAAATGTTCCCGTATGTAATAGATTAAGAACGGGAAGTGGACAGAAAAGGTCAAACAGGTTAGAAAGGCATAACATTGATTTTATCATTAACCGCCGCTTATGCAGTTTTTTCAGTACGAGCACCAGAGACGTCAACGAGATGCTACATCCATAAAACTACGTGATCAACAGTTGCTCGCAGCATTTTCGGTGGAATTTGAGCAACATCGCTGTGTATGCCGACCCTCAGTTCGAGTAGAGATCGAACGTGTTCCTGATAACCATCTTGCACGAAAACAGTAGTTTCCACACAGTTGCGCTCTTTCAACGCAGGCGTCACATGTTGTGGAAGGAGGTCTCGATAACGTGCAGACGTCAAGGTACACCTCACAAGCCCCCTGGGTGTATTTTCTCCAAAGAAGGGACCGAGAATTTAGGTGCTTGTCAATTCATACCACACTGTCACATACGGCTAGGGCAATGGCTCTTGGGGCACAACACGTGGTTTAACAGTAACCAGAATTCGGTGCTTCTGTGTATTGAAATACCCCCTAGTGTAAAATGAGCCTCGTCACTACACAGAATATTGTCAGACCGCGTGTCAGTTACTGCAGTGTCTGTATCTTGATGTCTACCAGTGTACAATAGACGGACCATGGGAAGGACAGTTCGCGTGACACTGTGCGAGTGCTATCACTACCCGGTGCACGTGTCTCGTGGTCAATTACAACAGCTTTCACCGAGACAGGACACCTTCCTCTTCCAGTTGCCATACCAAGCTGAACCGCATTTTCGAATTTCTTTTTGATATTCATTAAACCATGTCATGACATCGGGCCTCTCGTCTCATCTTTCATTCGGTGATTCTCTCTCAATGAAGCACTGTAATTGCTGCCGTTCACATACAACAGTTTCAATACTGCAAGGTCTCTCTTCTCGATAGCCTAAGTGTTCACTCTCATTATGGCTTGCCAGATGACATTGTGGATGTCGTCATACGAACAGTGTGCAACGCCAGTTTTGCGCCTGGTGGCCAAAATTGGAACTATTTTTTTCCAGCGTAAATCGGTTCCACATTAACACATTGGGTTATCTATCAAGTTTCGCTGCCGTACGATAATTACAATCCACACTGGACCTCCGTGAGTACCTGCACTTTATATTACAACAACCAGGTAAATGTACACTAGTGGTGAAACATCCCCTTAGAAAAATTAATGAATGACTGCTTAAACTGACACACAATATCTTTAGCGCAACGCAATCTGACTTCCAAAAATCTTTACAAAAGAATGGCTCTGACTAACATTAACCTATACGTTTCACAAATCACTTACCTCACAAAAATCTTCGTTACTCGAACTACTGCAATACAGGGAGCGCCACTACTGCCAGCTAAATAAAGATTCCAACTACGGAAGGCACTAACTACTGATAGGCATAGTTAGCAAATGAAAGATTTTAATAGAGAACAAACAATATATTTACCTTAATAGTCATAATATATATAGCAGTTCATGACATCCATTCTTATAAATGTACTGTTTCTAATGGAGACACCTCCAGATTATCCATTCTCAAAAATCCGCCATCTCACTTTCCCCACATCCACCACTGCTGGCGGCTCACCTCCAACTGTGCAACGCTACACGCTGTTAACATCCAGCTGCCCAACACTACAATGGCAGACAACAATGCAAACTAGCCACACACTGCACACAGCACAGCCAGTGATTTTCATACAGAGCGCTACGTGGCGTTACCAATAAGAAAACCTAAACAGCCTACTTACATAGCCCCCATGCTCCCCACAAAAAATTTTACAAATTGTTTTGGGTACTGGCCAATACATATTTGTTAAAAAATTTCACATTTACAATAACAAAGAAATCATATGCACACACTTACTGATACAATGTTGGTCAAAAGATAAAATTTTCTCACAGTCCATAAAGACAGTCCTAATCGTTCATCACAGTAAAATAGCAGTGTTTTTCTCAAAGTCTGAGCAGTAAAAGAAAATGCACACAGAAGTAGTGGATTTCCATGCAGTCTTGAAGAAGTAGTGTTGTCCTTCCAACGGAAAGGCAGTGCTGACTCTCGACATGCAGACAGGTAATGGGCCACAACAGAGCAAACCCACTGCAGAGTCAGTCGAAGTTTTGAAGAATATTGGTAGGTAGGTCATCACAGAGTAGACCCACTGTAGTCCTAGTAGAGATTACGGTATTGGTGGGCCATCAAAGATGCAGACCCACTATAGTCCTTGTAGAGATAATGATATTGGTGGGCCATCAAAGATGCAGACCCACTGTGGTCCTTGTAGAGACGGCCAGCAGCCATCTGTTGCAACTGTGCAGGTGCACAATCACCATCGAAGAGTCTTGCAGACAATATAGCAAGTCTATAAACCACCACTTGTGCACTCACAAAGTTTTTGGAATTGTCCTTAGAACCAGCAATGCTGTTATCCAGTCCCTTGCTGAATTATTAACACACGTGCAAACACTAACAGTCCCTACTTCTCACATATTGTCCATATACTATGACCAACAGAAACGTGTGCAGTGAAATTTGACTTACAAGTTACTTAATTTGATGAACTGGTGTCAATTACAATTTTATAACATAAGAATACAATAACAAAGGTACAAAATATATCATTAAAGAACATAACAATACAGATAACATTTGTGGTAATGCAGGCTTTACAGAAGAATCGCAATAACATATACATCAGTGTTACAGGAATTATGACATAAGTAAATACATAAAAGATCAGAATAACTTTTGAAACATCAACTTCACACATGAGCATTAAAACAAAACAGAATAAATAATGTCTAAACATCAGAAAAATTCTACAATATAAATCTTATTATTATCTAAACATATAAAGACAGGAAAAACACAAATTCATATAGCATAATAACACAAAGGTACAGGACAGGGTTTGTTTTCAGTGTGACATTTGGTACTGCAGTCCAACCCAAAACTTCATTCGGTAGATCTTTCCTCTTAATTCAACATTTGTTTCCACCAAAAAAAATCCTGTCCAAGCATACTTCCTGTATTCTGTTCACATCCTCTTTCAAAAATAGTTTTTCTCCACTATACACTACTTTTTTGGCCAAACCATTTTCTTATAGCTTCTCAAAGCATTTCTTCCAATTCATCATAGTTAGTTTCTTATATAGTCTACCCCCTCTTAAGCTAAGTTAAATCTACTGAGCTCAGATATATATACCAAGGGATGAGGCAATGCAGCAGCACATAACAAATTAACACAAACAGCAAGGACAAAAAAATACAAATTGGCAAAGCAAGCAGCAGTAAATCTAAATTGGCAGAGAAATTCCAATATTACAACTAATATGAGCCAATGTGCAGCAACAAGAAAAATAAATCAGAAGTAAAACTGGCTTAACAGAGTAATACAAAGTGAAATTTAGTAGCACAATGCCTGGTAAACAGCAGCACCAAACGCAATAACTTATATCTAAACATGACAAAGTTCAAGCAGAAAAAATATTACACTAAAGACAACAATGCAGATATGGGAAATGTATAGTCACACCTTAATGTCTATGTAATTAAAGTGGTGCACCACAAGAAGTTATTCTACCAAAAATTACCAAGTACATGAAAAGAAAATTCTGTATGCAATTCCTATGAAGGGAAATGTCTTTTTGTGCTCCTTCGTTTTTTAAGTACATCATAAAGTTGTTATTTACTGCATCTGTAGGCATAAAATATTTATATTAGTACATTTATAAAATTTTATTTTAACCATGCTACAGTGCAGCTAGAACGTAGATATTAAACAAAATGAGCAAATATATATATATAAAGCAATATATGAAACGTCATTCACTAGGCAAATGGCGTCTCCAAAAGGCAAAAAAGTTCTCTCAACTAGATAGACAATAGATGTAAAATGTTTCTCATCATTTCATTAGGCATTTTAGTAAAGATCATAAATTAAGATCTCCACAGTGTAATCATATGTTTTCAAGTTTGAGCATGTTGTATTTGCAATGCTTTCTACAAAGGAATGTCAATAGCGAGGATAATGGCCTCTTTTTTTCTCCACCTGTGCCTCTGAAAGGCACACACTAATGGCTTTTTTCCGGGCGACTGTCGCGCAGCTGACTGCTTACAGTGACCTACCTTCCTTACCGAAACATTTACGACACCAGTTTGCACTACAGTGATAGTCTCATATCAAAAATTTCACAGGTCGAGAATTTGCGTTGCATATGTGTAGAAACAAAATCCTACGAATATAACAGTGTCCAAAAAATTTTCGCCGGCATTGTGATACATTCACGCATTTACACACATTTCATAACTCTTAAAGTACGATTCTTGGTTTCCAACATCCTTTTTCACGAGCCAGAGTCCCTAACCACTACTCCTTATTCCTTACCTTATTACACATATACATATTCATCAACATGTCTTCAATACTTCATCATAATAAATACATAGCATAATCAGATTCCTCATATAGCATCAGCTTATTGATCATAAACATACCTCAAAAGCATAATACACATCGTCGTCGTAAAAATAACATCATAACACCTCAGTCAAATCTCAAAAACGTCGTAGCTTTCTGCAATAATTTCAAAACCTAAAAAATTCTCTGCTCATTTCAATAGTGTCATCTACCTCAAATGTACTTTAAAAGTCATGATCCCATACCACGTATCATTCAAAGCTCTCATGGTATCACAATGGTTCCGAAAAAATATGAACAGTTCACAAAGTACAGACAAAATACAGTTTCATAAGTGTGAAGTTATCCAGCTGTGTAATTACGTAAACATCTGTCACTGATGTAGTAAAATAAATGTTTGCCCCTGTTAAATAATCAGTTAAATAATCGGATAGCTGTGTAATTCTGTGTTAGAGAAACATGGTACCAATGTGTAAAGTTGTATAAGCAAATACCATATTAGCTAGGGCTCCTTGTGCTTGCCAAACATATGATACACAAAGTAAGCGTGTACCCCCCTGAGGATAAATGTAATTATACCCTCAGGTGTTACAGATTACAGCAATGGAATGAAATGTATCACGGAAAACTTTCTTTGTAATTCAAAAATCTTGAAAAATAAATGGTTAAGTACAAAATTAATCACTCAAATGCGTGTCCTGTAGCGCTAAAGGTGCGTCTTGCTGTAAGATAATTCTGTGGAACTGCCGTAGTTATCGTCCTCTGTAAGCAAAGTTCTGCTAAAGTCAATGTACTTACCTCATCATAAACGAAAGTGAAACGCTTTGCGTATAGATATCGTAGTTATTACGTACCTTACCATGATCAAGAAAGTACTATAATGTAACATATTGTTCTGCTACGAAAAAGACTGTATCATTGTAGTTATATCACAAAAGTTACTACTAAAACATGTTTTACTTTCCAGAATAATACAGAAAAACTGTGCAGATATAAAACAGATATAGCGCAAAAGCAATAATATAAATTGTGTCACTCATTAGTAGCGTCGTGATATAATCGTGTAGCTGTCAAATAAACTAACGACTGTGTCATCTGATATCTCTCAGAAAGTACTTTAAATCCAGAATGTATTTTCAAATTAACCAAAATGTTGCATTAAAATCTCATTAGCAGTACCGGTACATGTTCTAAGTATGTGAGCATTATGGTCGTTACGTAATCGTGCCACTAACAAGCAAGAATGTACACACACAATAACACTGTGTCGTCTGTACACTATAACAATGCATTCGTAATTACTGTCTAAATATGTTCGCTAGGTCATAGACAGGATAGTTTATTTTAAAACATAGTTACATGTTAACAGTTTCTGAGTGTGACAAAGAGTACTAGTAACGTGAAGTGAAAAAATTTAAGTAAAGACTAAATTAAAAAAAAAAAACAGATTATCTCTCAATAAACGGTTTTACATGTGAAATGTGGTGCAATCCTTTACTCTTCCTAGTATGCAGAGTTTCAACTTCAACGCAATTATCATGTGGTATACGTCGGATTCTGTAAGGTCCATTGTAAATCAGAAAGAATTTGTGACTCAAGTGTTTCTTCTTATGTGACAATGAATGAGCTTTAATGAGAACTTTCTGACCAATATGTAATTTCTTTGCATTTGCTTTACCGTGTAGTTTTTTTCTTTTGTCTGCTGCAGATTTTATGTTTTTAATAGCCAAATCAGTTATGTCTTTGTGTCGAAGTTTACGTGTATTCGGGAAAGGTACAAGCTCTCTGATTCTGTTCGGTGGTTCTTCATTCTTCAGTACAAGAGTAGGTGGTAAAGCAGTGGAGTCATGAGGCATTTCATTCGCACATTTTGAAATACGTGTAAATATCTGTCCCAATGCTGATGCTTTCTGTGACAATAAAGTCTGCAAAGCTTATTGATTTCTTTCATAATCCGTTCAGACGGGTTACAATGTGGTGAGTACAATGAAATAAAAACAGGTTTGATTTTATGGTTCTGAAGCATGTGTGACCAAACAGCAGATCTGAATTGCCATCCGTTACCTGAAATGACTTTAGCAACGTGGCCAACTACACGTAAGAAATTTTTAACAAAGGCGTTGGATACAGACCGTCCAGTGGCTTTACGTAACGGAGTGAAAGAAAACAATTTTGAAGTAAGTTCAACAGCGACTAGAACGTACGAAAATCCATTTGATGTTCTGACAAGGGGTCCCAAGAGATCAACTGCAGCAAATTCTTTTAATTTAGAGGGAATTATAGGAAACAATGGAGCACGATGTGAGATAGTAGATGGTTTCGCCTTTTGACAAAGTTTGCAAATAGACAAGACTCTTCGAATTCTCTTTTCCATATTGTTAACAAGTTGTTCGAAGAATATGATAACATTTTCGTGGACCAAAATGTGCGTAGCTGAAATGAATGTACCAAATGAGCTTATTAACAAAGTCGTCTGGAATGCAAGGTACCCATAGCTTGTCATCAACAGTGCAGCGTTTGAAGAGTATGTTGTTTCTAACCAGATAATAATGCCGAATCTGAGTGTGCGTCTTTTCATACCATTTACTTTTGATGTCTTTCCAAATCGGATCTTTATCTTGCTCATGAGCAATGTCCTTTAAAGATGTGGTGTTGAAGTTTTCAAAGGCGACTTTCTGAATGTAAAGAATACTGAAATTTTTCTCGAGGTTGCCTTCTGTGTTACTTTTCTCAAGCCCAGCCGGTGCACGTGACAGTGCGTCCGCAACAACGTTCTCCTTGCCGGGAATGTAGACTATTGTGAAGTGGAATTCTTGCAGAAACAATGTCCAACGTTTTAACCTGTCATGATTTAATTTTGAAGACATAAGAAATTGTAATGCACGATGATCACTGTATACTTTTACGTGCTTACCAGAAAGAAAGAAACGGAATTTGTTAAATGCCCAAACGATAGCTAAAGCTTCTAATTCAGTAACGGAATAATTTTTTTCAGATTTTGTTAGCACTCGGCTAGCAAAAGCAATGGTTTTCTGAACAGTAGTGTCATTTTCTATGGCTTCTTGAAATAAATTGGCACCAAGACCGACTTTAGAAGAATCCGTGCTAAGGCAGAAATCTTGTGACAGATCTGGATGAGCTAGTATTGGCGCATTAAGTAGCGATTCTTTTAAAGAATTGAATTCCAACTGTGCTTGTTCGTCCCAGTTCCAAATAGTATTTTTTCCAGTGGGAGAACAAAGTTTTGGTGTAACTAGAATTTGCATATTCAGAAAACGGCGGTAAAAATTTACGAGACCTAGAAAACTGTTAACTTGTTTTTTTGTGGATGGAACTAGAATGGCTCTGATTGCTTCTAACTTTTCAGGATCCGGCTGAATGCCTTCAGAAGAAATAATATGTCCCAAAAACTTCACCTTTGTCCTACCGAATTCAGACTTTTCCAAGTTAACTGTAATTCCAGATTCTGCAAAAATATGTAACACGCTGTTGAGGATGCGATTGTGTTGTTCCCATGAGGCTTCTGCTATCAGAATATCGTCCACATATAAGGTGATGTGACGTTTTGAGAACTCAGGTAATATGGAATTTAGCCCGCGAATGAATGCTGCCGAAGAAATGTTCAAACCAAAAGGAAGTTTCCGAAACTGATAACAAACGCCGAAAAAAAGGAAAGCTGTGTATTTTCTACATTTTGGATGAAGTTAGATCTGATAAAAGCTGGATCTGAGATCAATAGAAGGCAACACTTTTACACCATTAAAATTTTGAAGAAGTTCTTCCATCGTTTGCGGCCTGTCTGTTTCAGGAATAATGATAGTATTGATTTGTCTCGAATCTAAGACAAGTCTGATCGATCCAATTTTCTTCTCAACAACATGTAATGGATTGTTGTATGAGCTTACTGCAGGCTCAATAATGCCCTCGTCAAGCATAGATTGTATTTCTGTTCTAACACGGTCCCTATAATGTGCTGGAATTACGTATGGTCTAACACAAAATTTAGTATGCTCACGAACACGAAGTTGGTATTGAAATCCCTTGATTGTTTCTGTTTTGTGAGTAAAAACTGTGGAATGTGCTTGTAAAATCTCAAAAAGGTCTTGCCTATCAGTGTCATTACAATTCTCAATTGTTTGAATTTTATTCTGAATTAACTCATTAGTATCAAATATGTCGTCGATATCATCACTGTCAGTACTTGCAGAGTGATTGTTAGTGTCTAGTTCCGTAGAAAATTCCGAACGGTTGTCTAACAGAACGTAAAGCCGATAATTTCCTCGTCATGGTTTGAGAGCCAATCTTCAAATTTCAAAGCTATTGACTTACCTTCTTTCTCTAAACTTATTTCAGCATCGTGAAAGTTTAAGATTGCTTTGTATTCATTCAAAAAGTCTACTCCCAATATAATTTCCGTCGACAATAATGGAACAATAAGAAAGTTCATAGAGAAGCTATGGCTTTGACAAAAGAATTCTACGTTGGTTTGTTGGCGTACATCTACACTTTTTCTAGCAATCGCACCTTGTAATTTAATCTTACGTAACGGAAGTGTGGGGCAATCGTTAGATTTGTTGCATTTGCTGAAGGCTGTTTCACTAATTGCTGAAATGGGACTGCCAGAGTCAAGTACTGCCGTAAATTTTACTGTAATGTGAGTCACAGGATGTGCAATGTTGTTATGTTTTACGTCGTGTTCCTCGAGTAAGATGTCCCTAATGTCTTCCATTTTTACGTAATTACTAGCTACGGCAGCTGCGTCGTCAGTTTCAGAAGTACGTTTTGTGGCTGCCAGCGGTATGAGTCATTGCCTATTGTCTCTTTGTTGCCGCGCGTCGTTATTGGAATTTGGAGACCTAACTTCTACAAATTCACCTTGTCGAGAGAGCCCCGCCCTGTTTGAATCCCGCCAGTTCTGATGCAATTCAGGTCTGTCGTTACGATCATATCGTCTGTCGTCATGTCGGTAGATTCGATAGTTTCTTTCTTGTCGGTCACATGGTGGAGAATTTCTCCCTGAATCTTAACTGCGCGCTGGACCGTTGCGTCCAAAGTTATTCTGTCTCCCTTGATAATAATTATTTTGGTTCCCATATTGTCTGTTTCTCTGATTGTCTCTGTGATAGTAACTACTGCGGAGAGGTGATCTTTCCCTGTAATTATTACTACTCTGCCAACGGTTGTCATATGGGTGATGTCTGTTTTGGTCACGATTTGTGTTGTGAGAATAGCCTTGTCGTGTCCAGTTATCATTTCTTTCATCGCGGAATTGCGAGGGATGTGACCTGTAATTGTTGTGTTCCTGTTTTCGCGTTCCACGATTGTCAGTGTCAATTTCTAATTCTTGTAAGAGTCCCTGAAAAGCTTCAATGTCTCTTTGCAACGTCCTGCCAAAATAATATGTCGTAAATGTTCAGGTAATTTGATTAAGCAAATGCAGATGAGTTCTGAGGGGCTGTAAGGGTTTGACAGGTACTGCTTCTTGTGCAACATGTCTTCAAAATATTTCACAAGACTGGAAAATTCAGATTGTTCAAAATGTTTCATCATTATGATGCTATCTTTTACTCGGTCTTGTGTAACTTGAGACCAATATGCTGAGAGGAAGGCATGATAAAATTCTCCTTAGACTGTGGCAATCGTGAATGACCGATCGCATTCTTCCAGCGGGTTCATTCTCTAAATAGTGACACATAAATTCTAATCTGTGCTCTAATGACCAGTTTGGGGGAAACAATGAGAGAATTGATGGAGCCATGCTTGTGGATGAATGTCGTTGCCTGGATTCTTAAATGTTTTGAATTTACGTGTAGTAATGAACAGCTTATAGTCAAAATTATCGTGTCGGCGAGTAGCATATCGGTCATTGTTACGTCGTGTCGGCGGTTCCATCTCAAAATTTGGTGCACCTTGCCAATTTATTTCATAATTTCCGAAATGCCCTGTGTTATTATTTTGCGACTTTTCCGTATTTCTAAGTCCCTCTTCCCGTGTTGGAGCGCGAGTGTCCTCTGAAATACGTAATTTTTGTATTACCTGTGTCAACTGATCTTGTACTTCCCGGATTTCTCTTTGATGTTGAGTATTAATTTGATTCTGATTTTGTTTGAATTTCCTAATTTGTTCGTACTCTTCTGTGTCATTAAGGACTACCGGTCTTGCGTCATTCAGATTATCATCTACCTTCGTAGATAAATTATTTAGCTGATCCGAAAGTTCGACTACTTTCTCTGATAGTGAACTAATTTCCTCCATGTGTCTTTCTGAACCAATTTTCAAAGTATCTACTGTGTCCTTTAAGTTTTCCTGAGTCTTTGCAAGTTGCGTAACCGATTCGGTAGATGCAACTGAGTCAATTTTAGCTTGCAAGGTCTCATGATTTTCGTTATTAATAGTCTGCAGTTCTTTTATGGCTGCTTCGTGATTCTGTAATGCTTTTTCATGCGGCGAAAAAATAGGTTGAAATGCTCACAAATTTGTGTTTTTACGTCATTACAGACTTTTTGACATTTCGATTCGATTTTATGTAACTCAGTAGTTAAATCTTCACGTGTTTGTTCAAGCGTATGTTCCACTGAGTCTAACTTTTGAAGCTTTTGTTCCATTGTGTCTAACTTTTGAAGCTTTTGCTGTGTTTGTCTCTGATTTTGTTCCATTGTGTCTAACTGTTGCTGTGTTTGTCTCTGGTGTTGTTCCATTGTGTCTAACTTTTGAAGATTTTGTTCCATTGTGTCTAACTGTTGCTATGTTTGTCTCTGATTTTGTTTCATTTGCTGCATTAATTGCAATAATAATGTATTAGTGTCTGGAATCTGTTCCTCTATGCTTTTCGGCAGTGCATTTGCACCGGCAACATTTACATTTTGACGAGCAGAAAATGTGTCTTGACTTATTTGAGAAAACGGTGAGGACCCAAAACCTGAGTCTACAGTATTTGCAATATTGTGTTCTGTCATTTCGGATTCCTGAAGCGAGCTGTTGCTGACCGATCGATCGATAATGCTTCCCTGTTCGCTACTTGTTTCACTGTCTACTCCATTATTTGCCGCCCGCTCCATTTCCCAATGTACAATTACCAAATTACTACTTTGAATGTCTGTTAATTCATCACACGGTGGTGCTGATAAGCTTCGCTCGTCGTCACTATTATTTCTCAGTTTACTTTGGAGCCTAGTGTTACGTTTTTCACACGCCATTATTGTCACAATATTTCACACGATAACACAGAAAAGCACAATTTGAAGAGCAAAAATAAGAGAACACATTAACATAGCACTGAAAAAAATATCTAGTTAATTGCAAGCGCAGCTGCGAAATACTTGGTGCAAATTTACATGCATGCCACAACTGTTTTACTGTACAACAATGAAAGACTGCAACTACAAAGAGATTCTCTCTACAATTACGCGCTAGCAATAAACTAAAGCTACACTAATTACACAAACTACAAGAAAAAATCAGAAGATTCCAGTGAGGTATCCTCGGCTAAGGGTCGACATATGAAACGTCCCCTTAGAAAAATTAATGAATGACTGCTAAAACTGACACACAATATTTTTAAGCGCAACGCAATCTGACTTCCAAAAATCTTTACAAAAGAATGGCCCTGACTAACATTAACCTATACGTTTCACAAATCACTTACCTCACAAAAATCTTCGTTACTCGAACTACTGCAATACAGCGAGCGCCAATACTGTCAACTAAATAAAAGATTCAAACTACGGAAGGCACTAACTACTGATAGGCATAGTTAGCAAATGAAAGATTTTAATAGAGAACAAACAATGTATTTACCTTAATAGTCATAATATACATAGCAGTTCATGACATCCATTCTTACAAATGTACTGTTTCTAATGGACACACCTCCAGATTATCCATTTTCAAAAATCCGCCATCTCACTTCCCCACATCCATCACTGCTGGCGGCTCACCTTCAACTGCGCAACGCTACGGTCTGTTAACATCCAGCTGCCCACCACTACAATGGCAGACAACAATGCAAACTAGCCACAGACTGCACACAGCACAGCCAGTGATTTTCATACAGAGCGCTACGTGGCGTTACCAATAAGAAAACCTAAACAGCCTACTTACAGTGGCCATTAAAATTGCTACACTAAGAAGAAATGCAGATGTTAACGGGTATTCATTGGACAAATATATTATACTAGAACTGACATGTGGTTACATTTTCACGCAATGGGTGATAGATCCTGAGATATCAGTACCCACAACAACCACCTCTGGCCGTAATAACGGCCTTATACGCCTGGGCATTGAGTCAAACAGAGCTTGGATGGCGTGTACAGGTACAGCTGCCCATGCAGCTGCAACACGATACCACAATTTAAGAGTAGAGACTGGCGTATTGTGACGAGACAGTTGTTCGGCCACAATTGACCAGACGTTTTCAGTAGGTGAGAGATCTGGAGAATGTGCTGGCCAGGGCTGCAGTAGAACATTTTCTGTATCCAGAAAGGCCCGTACAGGACCTACAACATGCGGTCGTGCATTATCCTGCTGAAATGTAGGGTTTCGCAGGGATCGAATGAAGGGTAGAGCCACGGGTAGTAACACATCTGAAATGTAACGTCCACTGTTCAAAGTGCCGTCAATGCAAACAAGCGTTGACCGAGAGGTGTAATCAATGGCACCCCATACCATCACGCCGGGTGATACGCCATTATGGCGATGACGAATACACGCTTCCAATGTGCGTTCACCGCGATGTCGCCAAACACGGATGCGACCATCACGATGCTGTAAACAGAACCTGGATTCATCAGAAAAAATGACTTTTTGCCATTCGTGCACCCAGGTTCGTCGTTGAGTACACCATCGCAGGCGCTCCTGTCTGTGATACAGCGTCAAGGGTAACCGCATCCATGGTCTCCGAGCTGACAGTCCATGCTGCTGCAAACGTCGTCGAACCGCTCGTGCAGATGGTTGTTGTGTTGCAAACGTCCCCATCTGTTGACTCAGGGATAGAGACGTGGTTGCACGATCCGTTACAGCCATGCGGATAAGATGCCTGTCATCTCGACTGCTAGTGGTACGAGGCCGTTGGGATCCAGCACGGCGTTCCGTATTACCCTCCTGAACCCACCGATTCTATATTCTGCTAACAGTCATTGGATCTCGACCAACGCGAGCAGCAATGTCGCAATACGATAAACCGCAATCGCGATAGGCTACAATCCGACCTTCATCAAAGTCGGAAACGTGATGGTACGCATTTCCTCTCCTTACACGAGGCATCACAACAACGTTTCACCAGGCAACGCCGGTCAACTGCTATTGGTGTATGAGAAATCAGTTGGAAACTTTCCTCATGTCAGCACGTAGTAGGTGTCGCCACCGGCGCCTACCTTGTGGGAATGCTCTGAAAAGCTAATCATTTGCATATCTCAGCATCTTCTTCCTGTATGTTAAATTTCGCGTGTGTAGCACGTCATCTTCGTGGTGTAGCAGTTTTAATGGCCAATAGTGTAGATACTCAGGATTATTTAACAGGCCACAATCAGTGGACTGAAAAAGTCTCAAAAACTTATTGGCGCCTCTGGAACAGCAGTCGGCTCAAATAGAAGTTGCGGGAACCAAGAAATGTGTACCCATGCTTAAAGGAAGTTGGGCACCAGGACACAAATTAGAAAATCTTGTTTGGGTATATTCACAGAATGTATAACGCTAACTCTGTTTACACTTATAATGCTAATTCTGTAAATTCGGTTGATGTTACTCCATTTATAGAATTTAATTCATCACCATCATGTGTCCAGTGGACTGAGCAATAGGACTGTGAATGTCTTTTCCTAGCTTAGCTTCGTATTAAAAGGATCATAAAAAATAATGGGATTAGAACCAATGTTCCTTAGACAACAGTAACTGTATGAGTCAAGATTAACAAAAACGGTCACCAGTCCCACAGGGCCAAATAATTTCAAAATAAAAGTTAACTAGTTTCATACTTCAAGAATAAAAGCTAAGCTTTTAACTTTTTCTTCTTTCAGAATGCAGAATAACATAAAGGAGTCTTTCGAATATACAAGAGCAGCATCAGTCATTTACCATCATCATAAATTTGTCTACTGTTAGTCATGCATTAAGCAATAAACTTTGTCACACTAACGTGTACTAGCTGATAAATTTAAATAATCATAATGTTCTTTAATGAAACATAACTGAGTAACGATCAGCACAATTTCTAGCATATAGGGACCCTGAATCTGTTATGTTGTACGATTGCGTATTTAACTAGACTCTTACAACTTTTCTATATGTGGAATCCACGACGCATACAAGTTATTTTTTTCACAGAAGTTAGCTGATTATTGCACCACACTGTTATAAACTGAGGCGCCAAAGAACGGCTATGGGAATGCGTAGTCAAATACAGAGATATTTAAACAGGTAGAATACGGCGCTGCGGTCGGCAACGCTATGTAAGACAACAAGCATCTGACGCAGTTGTTAAATCGGTTACTGCTGCTACAATGGCAGGTTATCAAGACTTAAGTGAGTTTGAACGCGGTGTTATAGTCGGCGCACGAGCGACGGCACACAACATCTCCGAGGTAGCGATGAACTGGGGATTTTTCCGTACGACCATTTCACGAGTGTACCGTGAATATCAGGACCCGGTAAAACATCACATCTCTGACATCGCTGCTGCTGGAAAAAGATCTTGCAAGAAAGGGACCAACGACGGCTGCAGTGAAACGTTCAACGTGACAGAAGTGCAGCCCTTCGGGAAATTTTACTGTTTTCAGTGCTGGGCCATCAAGTGTCAGCGTGCGAACTATTCAATGAAAGATCATCGATACGGATTTTCGAAGCCGAAGGCCAACTCATGTACCCTTGATGACTGCACGACACAAAGCTTTACGCCTCGCACGGGCCCGTCGATACCGACATTGGACTGTTGATGACTGGAAACATATTGCCTGTTCGGACGAGTCTCGTTTCAAAATGTATCGGGCGGATGGACGTGTACTGGTATGGAGACAACCTCATAAATCCATGGACCCTGCATGTCTGCAGGGGACTGATCAAGCTGATGGAGGCTCTGTAATGGTGTGGGGAGTGTGCAGTTGGAGTGATATGGGACCCCTGATACGTCTAGATACGATGACAGGTGACACGTATTTGAGAATTCTATCTGACTACCTGCATTCATTCATGTCCATTGTGCATTCCGACGAACTTGGGTAATTCGAGCTGGACAATGCGACGTGCCATACGTCCAGAATTGCTATAGAGTGGCTCCAGGAACATTCTTCTGAGTGTAAACACTTCCGCTGGCCACCAAACTCCCCAGACATTAACATTATTGAGCATATCTTGGATGCTATTGAGTGATCACCACCCCCTCGAACTCTTACGGGTTTATGGACAGTACTGTAGATTTCATGGTGTCAATTCCCTCCAGCACTACTCCAGGCGTTACTCGAGTCCATTTCACGTCGTGTTGCGGCTCTTCTGCGTGCTTGCGGAGGCCCTACACGATATTAGGCAGGTGCACCAGTTTCTGTGGCTCTTCAGTGTAGTATACAATTACACTTATAGAATGTGCAAATGTCTAATGCAAGATCTTCTTTAATGAAATAACATAAGTAGTATATAACCTGTCTAAGGTTTGGCGACCTTAGCAGTGGTACACCCTGCCACGTGCTCTTCTGGAGGCACTTTGCCACTTTTGCTATTAACCAAATTACAGGACACAAACACAATTTTTAATAAAAGTTCATTGATTATAAACCTATACGATATTTTAATGTGAAACAGGTCCTCAGACAGGTACGGCCCACAGCCTACTTCCCAAAACGTTTTCAAGAATGAATTTACGTAGCAAATAAAACTCACTCAGTAATACTTCTTAAACCAAAATTAAGTAATTGTTTGAGCTGGACGGCCTCCTGTCGATTTTTTTTTTCGTGGGAGTGGTGTCTTTGTCTGAGAGCTTCACGCAAGAGATAGAGGGCGGAGCAGGTGTGTTTAGCAGGTGTCCAGTCCGGCAGCGGTCATCTGAGTGACAACGGCTCTGCCAGACGCCAGGAAGTGAGAAGTGATTCGGAATGAAAGTGGACTGAGCAGGGGGCCAGGTGTAACGAGGTTGCTGACAGTTGGCCGCTCGGCATCGTAGAACGAATCACCTGCATGTTTATTGGGATATAACGTGTGACGCTGATCGGTGGATTTCATGCACCTTGATGGCAATTGCCTTTTCCAGAAATGTGGGTAGATTAATGTACTTGCCTGTTTTGGAGACTACATAGCCTTGGCGAGCTTCTTTGGTGTCTGTGTAGTGTGGTGTGGTGTTGTAGTTGTATGTGCTGGGCGACGTGTAACGCAAGTTGAGATTCACGGCCGAACATGTGGTCGAAGTTTCGTATGATGTATCATGAGAAATCAGTTTAAATGGTCATTTAATTCGCTCCTGCTTACCTTATGCCGTAAACTGTCAGTTTATGTGATTGAGACGTCAAGCATAAATTATAATAACCGTGTGTGTGTGGTGTTTATAACTTTGAATGTCAATGTAGAGCACATACTTCGCCGAACTATTTTAAACTTTTCACTCAGCTTTCATGGTGCTTAATAGGAACAAATATATGTGTTCCCTTGTACTAGTGGCGGAAAAGGCGCTTCTGGCTCGGTAGTAGGCTGCCGGCCAGTCTGGTTCACCTTGCGGAGTTATTATGGCGCGTTGGGCTGGGGGCTCAACGCCTTTTTCATTAAAATAATGTGGTACACCAACGGCAGTTGCCGCGTAAGACCTATCATACCAAGTAAATACAAATTTGACTTTGTGGCTGGCTGTCACTATACTGAAAAAATTTATTGTAAAAAAAAACAGCAAGTGGGTAGTTGTTCTGAAGTTAACGTTTTAAATTAGTTGTAATGAATGTCTTATGATTACTGCTAATGAAATACGTGATCTGCTGGAAGCATATTTGAATTTTGAGTGACTGAATATTACAAAAGTTAATCTGTTGGTGGCCATTTAACTTCAGTATCCAATTTTTTTTTTAAATATTTGCGTTAGCTTTTTACTGTGCCGTCATTTAAGATTTTAAAGTGTTTTATTTCGGCTTTAAAAAAAGGGGGGCAAATGCTGCAGCGCTTGGTTGTAACTAGGGCAGTTGGCGAAATATCGATATATAGTCATTTTATTAAAAGATATCGATATACATTGGCGATGTTGTGTTACCAGACTTATCGATATACCGATATCGAAGTGGCCATATCGAGTGCCGATATTTCTATTTTATATTATTTTTTTCGCAATTTTCGGTAAATATATGGAACTTCTTTTGAAACTGTATTAGTAGTACATAATTTTACTTTCACTGTGTGGTGTCTTACTACTCTTTGAGCTCCTATCAAGTCCAGTTTTTCTCTTTGACTGTGTGAAGCAAGAAACTGAAGCAAAGAAGAAGTCCGATGGAACCGGGGGAAGGCGGTGTGAATGGAATGACAAGCTCTTCGATGTCGAGAAACAGCACACCAGCTGCGTTAGAAAACTATTTTTGTCGCAAATAGCGTTCTATTTCTTCACATCGGCATTCATCAATAACAGCTGCTGAAAAATATGACCGTTATCTAAATGAGAAGACTGGTTTTTGCGGTGGGCAGAGACTTGTGAGGGGTATGCTGACGTAATCGGTGCTCAACGCTACCTAAAGAAACTGCAACGCTTAACTTCACTGTGTAATTTGCAGAAACGAAAAAAACAGAGAAGTCGGCATTTTGTGTTCCAGCCAAAACCGACGGACCCATCAGACACCATTTATTGTGCCACTTGCACGCAGTTACCGTCGTTAGCAAAGTGGTTATCTCTAAGCATGAACGTGTATCGTTTTACTTTCAGTTGCTCTAAATGGAATACACAGACAGCTAGTTTGTTGATGTACAGAATATCTAATAATAAATCAAAACTTAAATATACAGTTCTGTAACCGGCACTTATATTTACAATGTGCAGACCATTTTTTATGAGCCAATGCGTCGATACTTTTTCGTCGATATGTCGTTATATCGATATTTCCTCGATACATGGATTGCCTATAACGATATTTCTTAAATATCGATATATCAGATGCCCGATATTTTTTAAAAAATATTAAGAGTCCTAGTTGTAACTGCCTATCTGTCCTATAGGGCCTGTTGCGCCATTCTGTCGTGGCGAATGCGTGCGCCCGCTGTATTTATGCAGAAGGCGCCTATCTAAACACGCATGCTCGAATTATGCAGGTAATACGGCCGGATTTAAATAACTTCGTTACGAACCAATTTTAAGTTACTTTTTCTTGTCGAGGACGGCTATTTAAAAAATTTTTGTCAAAATGTCTGTTAATAGTTTAGCCCAGATTTTAATAATTTTCTTACTAGTCAATTGTAAATTATTCTAGGGTCGAAGCTGATTATATAAAGGTTCGTGTCTATTACTTCACTGATGTAAAATCTAAGTGTTTTAAATAAGGGTTGTCTGATTTTTGTCATTTGCGTTTGAAATATAATTTCTTCGCGTGTTGTGGCCTGACCCTCCTATCCAACAGCTGATTACGACGAAGCCGAGCTGTCATATCAGGTAACAATTGTAATTTGATACTGAATGAAGTTACTCGCTTTCGTAAACATGTGGAGAACTTGAAAATTGTACTATCTAGCTCCATTTTATATTTAGCATATTTTAACAAATAAATTAACTGACTTTAAATAATTAACTGACATTAAATAAAGTTTTCACTTTTATGATTACTCGAAACCATTAATGGAGGAGGAGTAGGAACCCGACAAAGGTGAAATGATGGAGGTCATTGATGTGTGCCTGACGTCACAAAACACTGGTTCATGCAAATTGTAACAATTCTAATTCAAAATAATGACTGGAGGTTGTCGAATAGCCGAGCTGCAGTGGCGGCGGCGCTGGCCAAAGATAGCAGCCGTGACTCTTCATTTAATATGCTGTATAAACTTCTTCTTGGCGACGAAAATATAAGTCAGAGCATGCCACTATATGCCACGTTCCCGTGCAAAACAGTTTAGCTATGCAATGGCCGTATGGAAGATCCCATCTGTGGTTTTTCGGTCCCTTTGTGCAAGTTCTTCTACAATGGTGTCCAAAATTAAAGCAACAAACGAAGTTTTGCAAGATTGCCTTTATTTTGCCACAAAATACTAGAAACAGGTAATAGTGAAGTAGGAACAATGTGTAGAATACAGAACGTAAACAACTGCAACAACCATAACGGTAGACAAAAACGTTTTCGTTTTTTCCAACTTAACGAGTTTGTGCACGCATTCCGACAACTAGTTAATGTGCTCAGTATGGGCAGCAATACGGACCTGAAAACTATGGGCATGCTGTGAATGACGTCATAAATCTCGTATTGGGGCAATAAGGCATTTCTTCTTCCAGAACTGCTCGCAAGTCTTGAAGAGTGGTTGGTGGATGCTGATGTGATGCAACCCGTCTCCCTAGTTGCATCACAGACATGCTATATAGGATTCAAATCGGGAGAGCAAGCGGGTCACGCCATGCGTGCTATATCTTCCTTTTCCAAGAAAACATCAACCATCCATGCCCTATGAGGTCGAGCATTATCGTCCTTGAATACGAAGCCTGAGCCCACAGCACCTCGTAACAACGGTACTGGCCGGCCGCGGTGGACGAGCGGTTCTAGGCGCTTCAATCCTGAACCGCGCGACTGCTGCGGTCGTAGGTTCGAATCCTGCCGCGGGCATGGATGTGTGTGATGTCCTTAGGTTAGTTAGGTTTAAATAGTTCTAGGGGATTGATGATCTCAGACGTTAAGTCCCATAGCGCTCAGAGCCACTTGAACCATTTGAACAACCGTACATGAGCTCCCAAGATCTCGTCTCGATATCTGATAGCATTTAACCCTTTACCGATCCACCCATACAATTTCAGAAAGAGGTGTTAGAGTGGTCAACAATAATCTCTTCCCATACCATTAGGATTCCGCCACGATATCGGTCTCTTCCCACAACGTTTGGGTGCCGAAATCGTGTTCCACGTGCCCTCCATATGCGCATCTATCGAGAATCACTCTCCAAACCAAATGGGAACTCATCTGTAAAAAGAATATTGGCCCTCTGTTCGACCGTCCAGGTGGCATGTTGACGACTCCACTCTAGACGTTCCCTTCTGTGAAGACGCGTCAGAGGTAAACATACAGCAGGTCTCCGACAATAAAGGCCACTCTACCGAAGCCTTCAGTCTACAGTGTGCCCCGATATAACACGTCCAATGGATGTTGCGAGGTCAGAGGCCAGCTGCGGCACAGTAATAAGGCGGTACCGTCGTGCCCTTACAGCCAAATAACGTTCTTCTCTTTTTGATGTCATACTTGGTTGGAATTTATAGGTGTAAATACTCCTGATATCTATGATTATGAGTCTACCGTTGAAGTAAATACTTACGTAGGCCGCGCTTATATCGATTCTCTTTATTTTTATGTGAGAAGGGTACTGAGCACTAGGTCCTTTGACCCTCCTAAGATGTTGGCTACTTTATTACATTTCATTTAATGATGTTATACACTGTCCCAATTGACTTTACATTTATGTCGTACAGTGTTACATTACATTTTTTTCTCCTTTTTTGTGTTTAAAAATTCATCATAGGGGGCCTTACTGCTTGAATGGTAGCGAGATATTTTTGTGTGGATTATACAATTACTTCCTTGATGCTCCCCATGGGCTGTTCATGATGGAGATCCGCGATCCTTACTGATGTAGGTGCTCCAGAGATTAACTGTAGACATTGGTTTTGTAGGGTTTCCAGCGGTTTGAGATGGGTGTTTCAGGTGATCCCGTGAGCATCGTTGTTTGGTTCAGGCGTAGTTTGGTCCTCACGTTCACTTGTTGACTCGACAGTAGTGGTTGTAATTGGTGAAAAAGGTGCATGGTGCTGTTGTATATTTCCTAAAGGTGGTTCTTGAAGAGGAGTTACGAGTCCAGTATGACAGTCAGGTATTTCACCAGATTTTTCAAATGGAGTGTGATGCCAGTCATTGTGGCCGATCGGTTCTAGGCGCGACTGCTTCGGTGGCAGGTTAGAATCCTGCTTCAGGCATGGATGTGTGATCTGCTTAGGTTAGTTAGGTTCTAATACTAGGTAGTTCTAATACTAGGGGACTCATGACCTCAGATGTTAAGTCTCATAGTGCTTAGAGCCATTTGAACCATTTTGGAGACTGATGTTGTGCATTGTCAGACGGTCTTTGAGTTTAGGCCGATGGTGAATAAACATGATGGCCTGCGTCTTCCCTACATTCAGGGTAATGCGGGTTGCTGCCTAAGTGTAAGCTGGCATCGGAGGCGCCACATGACCTGACATTTTCTGCATGATTGTAACTGCGCCACTAAGTGGACTACACCTTTCAGTATAGACTAACCATTTTGTGTCCACGCGTGTATGCTTCGACATCTGATCTGCTTCCCAGAGGAAATAGGCATTAATGGCTTGCTCTTCCCATGTAGGTATTACGCAACCCAAAAACGTACTATCCCAATAGCTGTAATTATTAGATTACTTACCGAAATACAATCGTTTATTACATAACACAGTTCCATGACTAGGGCTCCAACACTTCAAGGTGAACAGCACTTACGAACTTTAAATCTTCGAAAGAGTTGCCAATAGTAAAGTACAGTGGCTTAACAAATAAGCGGTAACTTGTTGGAACTGCTTCTCTGAATGTCGTCTTTTGTTTTTTGATCATAGAGGCAACCTGTAGAGTAACAACGTTCTTTATAAACGATTTTCATCTGACATATGACCATGTGTAGACTTCGTCACCTACGTCAGTTACAACCCACTTCAAAATTATTTATATTCTTTTTAAATTGTCTCAGAATGGTTCTTCAACGAAACTGTAAAACATCATTTGAGTCGTATGCACAGAATTACGTCACTCGGGCCAACTGGTTTGCGTAAACTTTTTCAATTTTAGATGTCGTTTGTTTCTCCTCAGAAATTATGTTGATACACGTTATCTGATTTAATCGATATTAGAACCACATTGAATAAACTTTTGAGATTCAAAGTGGCGACGAACGCTGTCAAAATTCAATAATCTTGTCAAATATATTATTAATTCATTCACATAATTCTTCATAAATAAATCCTCGGAACACGTATTTCAACTTTAATAGCATCCACTAGTTTATTATCTTCCTACATACAGACGTGAACCTGAGCCTTGACGAGACAAAACTAACATTATCAATAAGATTAAACTCTCTACGACGTCATTGTTGTACAAAACATTACAAATTATTCATTTTCAATTTTTAGAAGCACGACGCAACAACTCGGTTTCAGGATCTTCTGTTGCTCTTTGGCTGTCGACCCGCGACGTATAGTGGCCAGCAATTTTCTCTCCGGTCCCGGCAACGAAGATGCTGTCTCCGTTCGTTGCGCCGCCCTCTCCGTACATGAAACATTAAAAGTAAATACAAAAACTTTAGACACTTCACAACCATTACAAATATTACAAAAATACATAAACAAAACTAAATTAAACTTATATTCACCTGCAAACTGGGCTGACACTGGTGGATGGGTGACGCTTCAATTTCGTTCCACTACAAACCGTTTGCAGTAATGCAATAAATGTTGAACCATAAACAGATAAAAAGTTCTGATAATCATTTGTCTCTATCAGGACTATCAACAAGTTTTCATAAGTGAGTTCTGATTCTCCTTACGCCAAATTTTGATCCACCTTCTTTTTCCCGCTTGCTTGCAATAAAGCATAACAGTAATCAGACGAGCATCGTCCAACATTTCGAACCGCATTAAATGTTGCGCAATATTATTGCACAGTTCTACTGAGGCAGAATACTGCGTAGTACTATTGTACGGTGATAGTGACCGCTTAGGAGGCACGTTAGAAGTGACCACTGGCGGCGGCCGGTGTCCCGTTCCTCGTGCTAACGGGATCTGCGATGTGCAGATGAAGCGTGGCGCCGGGCCGGGCCGGGCTATTACGCGGCAGGTGGGCGGGCGAGACCGGCTCGGGGCCAAGTGCTGCTTAGCGCCCGCCGAGTGACTCACTCTCGGGAGCGAGCGAGCACTGCTGCGGACCATATCCGCAACAACACCTCCCTACCTCCAGGCACGCAGTGGAAGCTGCTAGCAACAAACACCGAGTTCAGACGCGGAAGTTGGTTAGCTCCGTGTCCCATGGATCATTTCTCACGACGGATAGTAATGATGGGGAATGAGTCATTTTACACTACTGGCCATTAAAATTGCTACACCACGAAGATGACGTGCTACACACGCGAAATTTAACGGACAGAAAGAAGATGCTGTGATATGCAAATGATTAGCTTTTCAGAGCATTCACACAAAGCTGGCGTCGGTGGCGACACCTACAACGTGCTGACATGAGGAAAGTTTCCAACCGATTTCTCATACACAAACAGCAGTTGACCGGCGTTGCCTGGTGAAACGTTGTTGTCATGCCTCGTATAAGGAGGGAAAATGCATACCATCACGTTTCCGACTTTGATAAAGGTCGGATTGTAGCCCATCGCGATTGCGGTTTTTCGTATCGCGACATTGCTGCTCGCGTTGGTCGAGATCCAATGACTGTTAGCAGAATATGGAATCGGTGGGTTCAGGAGGGTAATACGGAACGCCGTGCTGCTTCCCAACGGCCTCGTATCACTAGCAGTCGGGATGACAGGCATCTTATCCGTATGGCTATAACGGATCGTGCAGCCACGTCTCGATCCCTGAGTCAACAGATGGGGACGTTTGCAAGACAAAAACCATCTGCACCAACAGTTCGTCGACGTTTGCAGCAGCATGGACTATCATCTCGGAGACCATGGCTGCGGTTACCCTTGGCGCTGCATCACAGACAGGAGCGCCTGCGATGGTGTACTCAACGAGGAACCTGGGTGCACGAATGGCGAAACGTCATTTTTTCTGATGAATCCAGGTTCTGTTCATCATGATGCTCGCATCCGTGTTTGGCGACATCGCGGTGAACGCACATTGGAAGCGTGTATTCATCATCGCCATACTGGCGTATCACCCGGCGTGATTGTATGGGGTGCCATTGGTTATACGTCTCGGTCACCCCTTGTTCGCATTGACGGCACTTTGAACAGTGGACGTTGCATTTCAGATGTGTTACGACCCGTGACTCTACCGTTCATTCGATCCCTGCGAAACCCTACATTTCAGCAGGATAATGCACGACTGCATGTTGCAGGTACTGTACGGGCCTTTCTGGATACAGAAAATGTTTGACTGCTGCCCTGTGTAATGTCTCTTGCAGCGGTCTCTCCGCGATATTTACAGAAATTTTATAAATCATGTAACTTAGTACATATCTCGAAATATCTCTTCTTATCTTACCGATTATCAATGCAAAGTAGTTTCAAGCCCAATTATTCCTTGGAGCGTCCATTTACTCCATGGAATAGCTTCTCTGCTATCTATGTTTTCTCTTAGGAAAAGAATAGGGGACTTCTTGCCAATTAGTCGTGAAAGAAGGATGTATATGTATATATTGTTGAGCTAGTCGCCATCTTGATGAGATTCTGTATGAGAAGGAATTTAATACATGAACTAAACTAAAGTAAGTGTGTTCGCGTATTATTTAACGGATTATTATTATTGACAGTGTCTGCTTACTACGCTGTGTTGCACGGGATCAGTGGAGAACGTCTGATTTACACTGGACGAACCTGCCGTTTTGTATGCTCAAGATATCCAGTTACTTCAAATAAATAAGCTTCACGGTCTTACCAGCAGATCTCCGGTCTTGCCCATGTGATTACCGAAAGTTAATAAGTATTACAAATGTTTCCAGGAGATCGACTGAAAATTTTCGTCGCACCGAGACCTCGAAATTGCTTCATTGCCTTATGGAATTTAAGTTAAGCTTAATTTAATCAGGACAGAACAGTATTGAACTGTGTGAATGTGATAAGCCTGCTTTGTCAATGAAAATTCCCTTAATATACGCATGTTTTTACTATCCTGATCAGTGAAGCTAAATCAGGCCGGTATGAGAGAGGTTTTTAAATTTTAGATCCCATACAAAATATCTTAAATTTGGCGACCGTGACAGGATTCATTTTTGAGCATTACTTAAATATTGTGTGAATTTTATGTAGCATGTGCACGAGAGAAAAGAAGACGAGGCCTGTTCCAGAAGTCACAATTTCGCCACAACCTACGAGAACGTCGTTCAGGCCAGACAATATACAATTAAATTTTTGTAGATAGAAATTTATAATAACTATTTAAATGTCTATCGGTTTGAATCAGATTGATTGGGTTGAGCTTTAGATACGAAGTGTTTATTAGAAGTGAGTATTATGCAAAGTTTAGGTCAGTGACATTATTAACTCAGATGCGAGTGACTTTATATGTTTGTTGTTCTGTGTATTAATGGTTCTTACTAGGGCGGCTTATAAAATGGCAATGCAACAGCAGAGCGAATCACAACAGCCCTCAGCTGTTTCTGAGGTTAGTGAAACATTAGACGATAGCTTAACTGAAGTAGTGCCTAGCGGCAGCATTAGTCAGGCCCCACAACAAAGCTTAAGTGTTTCGATGTCATCTGAGCAGGACGAAATAAACCCATTGACTGTAATCATGCAGCAGTTAACACTGTTAGCCAAAAATGTAACAGACTTAACAAAAGCGCAAATAGAGACTAAAAGGGAATTAACTAAAGCGCAAATAGAGACTAAAAGGGAAATAAATGAACAATTAGCAGCCAATAAAGTGGAATTAAATAATAAATTAGTAGAGAGTTTCCAGAAACTTGATGATAAATTAAATAAAACTGCGGAAGAATTGAAAATTCAGAATGAAAAGACAGAATTAAAATTAGCTGCTCAAATTGAGCAAGTCACTCAGCAGTGTAATGAAAATGCGAAGAAGTTACGCCTAGAGCTAACTGAGTATGTTGCTACAAAGCTTGATACTATTAAAGAGCAGGTCGAGGCAACCCCACAGATAGTTCAAGCACAAGAACAGATGCAATGTTCTATCGCAGTAATTCCGGTATTAGCTGAAGTTCAAGATGAGTTAAAGCAACAAGTAAACGAGATGTCAGCAGATATGCAGGATTTGAGACAATCACAAGACAAGATCCCGAAGGACATCCAAAATTTGGATAAATCCATAAATAACATAAAGGAGAGACAAGACGAGGTTGATCATAAGGTAAATATTCTCGCGGGAAAATTCTCGCAGTTAAGTTTAGAAAAGAAAAGTATTTGTTCTGACAATATTGAACATACAGTCAGAGCAGCTATACAGTCTATGATCGAGAGTTCTGAAGAAAATTTATGTAATAAACGTTTTCGAGAAGCCAAAGAACAACTAGGCGAAGAACTTAACCAATGGAAAGAAAACATTGAGAGATCTTTAAATCTATCTCGAGATGATTTGTGTTCCACGCAAGGAAATGAACCCATGACAAGATCTATCAATGAAGCTACATTATTTACCCAATCAAGTACAGACAGGGACATTAACGCACACGTTCGTTTTTGCAATCAACATCAATCACAACACTATGAGGGTAGTCATAATGCCTGTAATTGGAAAAGCAATACTGAGGAGAAAATGCTGAAACAACGTCAATTCCAGATCTACAACCCAGACAAGAAAAATGTTCATCCCATAGTGTTTATAACAAGTTTTAGGGGAGTATTGCCAAAAATTTGGAGTGAGTGGCAAAAGGTTAGTTTCGTGACCGGTTACATTCAGGGGTCAGGAGCTATATGGGCATCTGATATGATATCAACTTGGGACACATATGAAGATTTTGAACGAGCATTTTTATCCAAATACTGGTCCGAAGGAGTACAAGAACGTTTAAGGCAGGAGGTATTATACCCGGAACCTTTTTCTTTTTCACGTGGGTCTTTAAAGAAATACTTTGAGAAATATATAAACAAATCGCGGTATTGGGATAAGCCTATGCCTCTACAAGACGTGATTGGCATATTAAAATCTCGACTTCCGGCCAGCATCAGAAATAGAATGCTGTATATTAATGAGCATGACCTTGACTCTTTCATGACTACGCTTGACACTATAGATATGATCGAGGAAGATGAACATCAGCCAAGACAACCGGTTATGCAGAGGAGAGCGATTGAGGCGCCAAATGCAGACCGGAATGGAAACGGATTTAATAATTATTATACTAGGAATAGTCAGAGATTCAACGGAAACAATTGCAACGGAAATGGAAATTTCAATAACAGTGCTGCGAGGGGCAGATTCAGAGACAATCGAACAGGTCGCAGATACAACCCAATGTTTGGAAATGCAAGAGATTATCAGAACCAGCAGTTTTCAAGTAATAATAATGCGTACAGAAATTCTGACACTCGATTTGAAGCAAATAACACAACCAGTCATCAACAACAACCAGTCATAACAGAAGTAGTAGATGATTCAAGAGGAAATAATAATCGACATTTAAACTAAAGAGGGCCGCTTTATGCTCCGTAAAGTCGGCCAGGGAATACAAAAGGGGCAAACCTGTTTTAAACGAAATTAATTCCGTGGCAATGTTGAGATATAATGAAGGCGAATTAATGACAGATGAATTGACAAGAGACTTAGAGGACTGTGTAGTCGAAGATAAAAGGGTTCCTGTGTCTGAGATCATCACAGAAGTGGGAGGAATTTTAACCAATGTTGTATTGGACACAGCTTCATCTACAGACGTAGTATCCGGAACTTTGTTTCGCAGAATCAGTAAAATTAAGAAAATCCCTGTCCTACCAGTACAAAATTGCCGAGTTATAGGTGCAGTGGGAGCAAAATCCAAGAACGTCAAGATACAAACGCTTATAGAGATAAAATTGGGAAATGTAGCTAAACAATGCACATTCCTTGTAGTGGAAAAGTTGTTAGTAGATTGTATTCTTGGCATTGGAACTTTGCAAGCCTGCAATTGCAAGTTGGACTTGGTAGAAGGAAAGGTGCATTTTAAAATCGAAGATCAATTTGTTACACTGATCTTACTGAGAAAGGAGGCAGTGTATGAGCGATATATCCGTGGTGCTGCTGTGCAGTTGATTTGTGCTGAAAATAATAATATGTGCCGACTACCGATCAAGTCAATTCAAGAAGAGGAATTCAGACAAACAGTCGAACAGAAGATTGCTGAGTCAGATTGCCTAACGGATAGTCAGAGGGAACAATTATTCAATATATTAACAGAATATGAGTCAGTTTTCGATGAAAAGCCCGGAATTATTAGAGGATATGTTTGTACATTGCAGATTAAGCCCCATAAGACATTTTGCCGCACACACTATCCCATTACCTGGCGATTAAAACAACCAGTTCAGGAAGAGATACAAAAAATGTTAAACTGGAATCTTATTGAACCGTCGAACAGCCCATATTGTTCTCCGTTGCTTGTTGTACCAAAGCCAGGAGGAAAAGTTCGATTGGTATTAGATGCAAGGGAAATTAACAAAATTATAGTACCTGTGCGCACACATCCGGAGAACATCGATGAGTTAATACAGAAATTTCAAGATGTATTCTATTTAACCAGTATTGATTTGAAAAGTTCGTTCTGGCAAGTACAGTTAGACAAGGACTCAAGAAAATATACTGCTTTTATATATGGAGGGAGAAGCTATCAGTTCAAGGTTGTTCCGTTTGGTCTCAATATCAGCTCTGGAGTTTTTATCTCTGCGTTGGACTATGCCCTAGGACCAGAACTACGTAGTCGAATAACACTTTTTGTGGACGATCTATTAATTGCCTCTAAAACTTGGGAGGAACATGTACAACTTATTAGGAGTATTTTTGCTGTGTTCAAACAAACTGGTATAACTGCAAATCTAAAAAAATCCCAATTTTCTCTACAGAGAATTAAATTCTTAGGACATATGATTAATGCAAAAGGAATTCTTCCAACAGAAGCGAAGATTAGTGCAATAAAAAATTTTCCAACTCCAAGAAACAGAAGACAACTGAAAGGCTTTATAGACTTGGCTTCATTTTTTCGTCGATTTATTAAAACTCAAGCAATGAACTCTGAAGCACTAAACCAGCTCCTGAGGAAAGATGTACCATGGCAATGGTCTAATGATTGTGAAACGGCTTTTTGTGAAATTAAGGATCAACTGATAAATACTCCGTTGTTATACCACCCTGATATGAATGTTGGATTCTGTTTAGCCACTGATTCACCAGAGGTCGGATTAGGATCTTGTTTATTTCAAATTAGGTACATCGATGGTGTAAAAACCTTTTGTCCAATTGCAGTTGCCAGCAGAGTTTTATCCACCTGTGAAAGAGCATATACCACTACGGAATTAGAAGCTTTAGCAGTTATTTGGTCTTTGAAAAGGTTTAATTATTATGTGTATGGCTCAAGGATAGCCGTTTATTGTGACCACCAATCACTAGCCTTTTTACAAACTTGTAAGTTGCTGCATCCTTGCGAGGTGCCGGGGCAAGCAGTGTATTTAACACTAAATTCTTCTAGAATCTACATATGTAAATGAGTCTCTAAGCCCCCCCTATTCTAACTCCGACTTTTGCTGTTGCACATGGATTAAAAAATATACGCGAACTGACTGTAATCAACCCTGCAAGTGGAGTAGAAAAGAGTTTGGCACCTGCAATAATTTAATTTGATAAATAAGTTAAATAAAGGAAGGTTTCATTAACGTAGTGAGAAATGATGGGTTGCTCTACCGATTAACAGAATGAAAGTTCTGTCCAAAATAACAATATGATTTATTAAGACTAAACACAAAATAATAAACAAAAACACATGAAACATTTATAATACATCAAAGTGGCTCAAATTGGATGCTCAAACAAACGCTGTGAAGGTGAAGTTGTCCCTAAACTAGATTGTGAGGTTCATGACGAAGTGGTATGTGGAGCCAATTCCTTGCCACTCAAATCTTAAGAGAGACACACAGCTAACCCAACATTAATTGCTGGTACTCAAGACAGAACAAAGTTAGAAAAAGACGAACAGGCGCGCTCTGCTGAGCTCCGATTATCACCTAGGAAAATCCCTGTCTGCCGGTGCTGCGGACATACATTACCAAACTGTCTTCTTAACTGCCAGAACACGATCTGGCGTACCGGAGGCGATGGCTGGTTGCTTCGACGTCCTCGACCGAAAGGCAAGAGCCGACTACCCCTGAGCACCCGTACAGGCCGAACACAGAACATTCCCGTCCCCACGACAGTGGCCGTGGTTAAACGTTCCAATCAGCAACTCGAAAACCGGCGGAAAATTCCACTCCATTGCCGGAGCACTACCATTCCACCAATGGAGATTCTTGGCGCCAATTTCTGTGCTGATTTTGCTACGTCACGGAGCTATGCCCTGAGCAAGCCAATCACAGTTGCTATTTTGCAGAAAGCGCGGGAATTTTCCCGCCACAACTGCCTGGGTACACAAGTCATTCCCACGCCTCGCTGGTAGCCCGCCAGAAAGTGTTTTCGCTAAGTTTCTGTGAAGTAACGGAACCTCTAGCCCAGCCGGCACTTCAGGCCCCTTCGGGCGTGTCTTTTGACAATGTCGGCGTCTGGAAAGCATTCACTCGACTCCCTCACACCCGTCGGCTTACCCTTTCAAAATCAGCAGAGCCCGCCTGTCACTGGACCACCCGGGTGATGAGAGATGCTGCGTGGGAAGTCCGCGTGTGAAGGAATAGCAACTTTCCACCGCATGCAATTAGAGAGGAGAATCGTAAGATAGAGATATGAGAGGGGGCTCATGCCACCTCTCATCCTCGCTTGTCAAGGTGGACGCTGGCGCTGCAAGAATATCAGTTTCAAATTATTCTTGTAGCCGGAAAAGAAAATATTATAGCTGACGCGTTGTCAAGATCTCCAGAAGGAATAACACCTGAACTGGATGTAAATAATAAGGCAGAATTTCCAGTGCTTCTTCTTCAAGAAAATAATTACAAGTTATATTATATTCATTTATGTAAGACAATGGCTCAGCTTCAGAAGAAGGATCGACGATGGAATGCTATAATACGACAGTTCAATCAACAAAATCCTATGGTCAATTTGGAATCCTACCGGCTTGTGAATAATATTTTATTTTTTAAATCTGGGAAGGCTAAGAATCCAAAGTGGTGTGTCGGCATACCCGAAGAATATGAAGAACGATTAATTTGGTTTGCACATTTGACCTGGGGTCATGTTGGTGTTGTAAAGTGTGCTAATAAGATTAGATATTATTGTTACTTCCCAAATATAAGGCGAAAAGTGCACAAAGTCATCCAGCAATGTATTCTCTGTCAAAAGGCTAAGCCGGACAACAAGGGAAATAAAATTGTGCTTCACTCAATAATACCTGAAGCACCAAGATCACTTATATCATGTGATATTTGTGGACCACTTCCTAGAGCCAGAGGTGGTGTTAAGTACATTATTGGATTCTGTGATGTGTTTACAAAATATGTTAAACTATATCCTAAAAAATCAGCAACTGCAAGAGCTGCCACAGTAAAGTTTGTAAATGACTACATTCCTCATGCAGGGATTCCAAAATCTATAATCTCCGACAATGCGAAGATATTGCTGGATATTTATGGAGAAAATTAGTATCACAACTAGGAATAAAGCGGATATTTACATCTTGCTATCATCCACAAGGGAATTTAATTGAACAGGTTTTTCGAGAACTAAACCGATTCATGAGAACGTACTGTCATGATAAACAAACTACCTGGATAAACTATTTGACCGAGTTTGAGCAGATTTATAATAATTTACCTCATAGTTCTACAAACTTTACCCCGAATGAACTGATGTTCAGAGATAACGAAAGAAACTTTTGGGTAGATAACTTGCCTAAATTCGAGGACACCAAAATGTCATGGGAAGAAAAAATTCGCAATGCTGTCATTAATATTACGGAGGAAGCAAGACAGCGAAAGGAAATCCATGACAGAAACATCAAACGGATTCAGACTTTCAATATCGGACAACAAATTCTTTTAAGAGGACACATCAAGTCATCAATGTTGAAGAAGACCATCGGGAAATGGAATCTAATTTATACATGTCCATATATAATAGTTGATATACCGAATCCTGGTGCGTATTTATTAGCATATCCGGATTCTGGAAGAATAAAAGTATTATTTCCCCATGTAGACCTAAAGAGGTACTTTTAAGAAAAGTGTTTCAAATTAAATGAAAAGTCTGTATGAAGTATTTGGGTGTTAAAAATGAAGTGCGAAGGACAGTATGCCTCAGCTACTGTGATAGGTTAAATGACAGCATGCCAAGCATCTGTGATAGTTCAATGAACAGTAAGCGACAGCTTCTTGATAGTATAGGAATATTTAGAAAAGTAAGTGGAACTGTAGCTATTGCTGCTGTGAAGACTTACGGTTTATCTGTCTACACGATGATCACCAAAGAAGCTTGTGTGTGTGAAATAATATACATTCAGGGAGTGTTAATCTCCAGTGAGAATAAGTTTACTGAAACTATATGGTCGAATACGGTGCTTGCGTGTGAAGTTAGTGTTTGTAAACTGACAGTTCACAGGAGAACAAATGAACCGCGTTAGGAAATTAGAATCGATTGCTACTGTCCACAGATATAAAGACTCGCTGCTTTTTTTTTGGCGCGAGCTAAATTCTATTCAAGAGAATTTAATTAACCAACTTAGTGTGTGTTTATAAAATTAGAGTTAATAAGAAAGTTCTTCATTGAATTTATAATAATGTGTCATTTTCCAGTTGGATTTGTTTGTTGTTATATTGCATTCATATATGTTCATGAGAAAATGCGGCATTTGAAGTGTAAAAGAGAAAAATTAATTTCAGCTGGAGAGGTCATGCAGCAAGACTTAATCAAACGTTCTCTTTCAGCAAAATTTCATTTTAATCATGTATGAGTAAGATATAATTTTTTTTGGAAATTGTATCCAATAATAAAGTTTTTAACATTCTGACATGCTATCCACATTCGTACTTGAAACCAAATTAGGAAAGATTCAGATCTACTTCCACCTGGAAAAGCCAACGAAAATTAAAAAATATATATATGTATATATATAAATAAAACCAGGATTAGAACCTTTCGGCTTACTCAAGAAGATGGATGAAATTATCCATGTTTTCAAAATTGTTTTCCGATCTGGAGTTGTGATATTGTGCAACTACAGTATCGATTAAGACACCTAAGTGTGGAAAGTATAAGACGAATGGATTTTCCCATTCCTCAGATGGAAGATTGGATGGATCAGGTCCATATTTGAGTTCAAAATGAATCTGGAAAATTTCGACTAACCATTCTCTTCCAGGAATCTTTAATAGTTGACCATTCCTTAGACGAATTTCGATTGTTTCATACCACAATCCTGAGTACCTGTCCCTGAGATTCCTTCTGGTCTCTCAAATCCGTTACGTCTCCCGTCCGGTACGCCAATGCGACGCCTGTCCTCCGTGCCGTGTCCCATGTTCCTGTTCGATCAGATTCACCGCAGTTCAGCAAGACATCGATGAAGAAAATTTTTCAGAAGATTGTAAAAAAAATTTGCATGTGTAAAGTTTTTTTTTGGCTATGAGGCAGATTTTATCTTCCCTATGAATTCTAGATAACTCACAAATTTCTAAATTATTCTGTCTTTCCTATCATCTGTGATACCTAGTTGGGGTATAAGCCTCCAGGTTTTCCGGGGTTTCCCTGTGAAGGCCAGTTCCTGAATAGGTAGACCTGATGAAGAACTATGTAAGTCCATCTTCCCTGGTTGTCTACGTGGGATGCGGGTATGCCCCAGTACACGTGAAAGCAACAACTAGGTATCTAGGTAACGAAGATACCAAATCTCTTTCAATTCTTGTAATCAAAAAATTCTTACTAACTTCTTAAAATTTATAGGAACGTATGTTCCACAAATTCTAACGAGTTAGCTAAGCCAATAGTTAGCTCGCAAAGTGGATACATATCAACTTTGCTCGCTGCGAGGGGCGATGTAATGTCTCTTGCAGCGGTCTCTCCGCGATATTTACAGAAATTTTATAAATCATATAACTCAGTACATATCTCGAAATATCTCTTCTTATCTTACCGATTATCAATGCAAAGTAGTTTCAAGCCCAATTATTCCTTGGAGCGTCCATTTACTCCATGGAATAGCTTCTCTGCTATCTATGTTTTCTCTTAGGAGAAGAATAGGGGACTTCTTGCCGATTAGTCGTGAAAGAAGGATGTATATGTATGTATTGTTGAGCTAGTCGCCATCTTGATGAGATTCTGTATGATAAGGAATTTAATACATGAACTAAACTAAAGTAAGTGTGTTAGCGTATTATTTAACGGATTATTATTATTGACAGTGTCTGCTTACTACGCTGTGTTGCACGGGATCAGTGGGGAACATCTGATTTACACTGGACGAACCTGCCGTTTTGTATGCTCAAGATATCCAGTTACGTCAAACAAATAGGCTAACACGGTCTTACCAGCAGATCTCCGGTCTTCCCCATGTGATCACCGAAAGTTAATAATTATTACAAATGGTTCCAGGAGATCGACTGACAATTTTCGTCGCACCGAGACTTCGAAATTGCTTCACTGCTTTATGGAATTTAAGTTAAGCTTAATTTAATCAGGATAGAACAGTATTGAACTGTGTGAATGTGATAAGCCTGCTTTGTCAATGAAAATTCCCTTAATATACGCATGTTTTTACTATCCTGATCAGTGAAGCTAAATCAGGCCGGTGTGAGAGGGGTTTTTAAATTTTAGATCCCATACAAAATATATTAAACCTGGCCAGCACATTCTACAGACCTCTCTCCAATTGAAAACGTCTGGTCGATGGTGGCCGAGCAACTGGCTTGTCACAATACGCCAGTCACTACTCTTGATGAACTGTGGTATCGTGTTGAAGCTGCATGGGCAACCGTACCTGTACAAGCCAGCCAAGCTCTGTTTCACTCAATGCCCAGGCGTATCAAGGCCGTTATTACGGCCAGAGGTGGTTGTTCTGGGTACTGTTTTCTCCGGATCTATGCACCCAAATTGCGTGAAAACGTAATCACATGTCAGTTCTAGTATAATATATTTGTCCAATGAATACCCGTTTATCATCTGCATTTCTTCTTGGTGTAGCAGCTTTAATGGCCAGTAGACCAAGTCACATTAATTTGTACATACAGTGACATTCTGAACATTTAAAAGTATTAAGATATACAGGTGTGAGTTAGTAATTCCTACCAGTCACCATTTACACGTTACAGTAATATAAATTCTTCTGTGGAATAGAAATAGTTGTCAAGGAGGAACTTTCTCAGTTTGTTATCAAATTTTGCTTTGCTGTCTGCCAGACATTTTATACCATTGGGTAAGTGATCAAAAATTTTTGTTGCAGCGTTGTGTACCCATCTTTGTGCTAAAGACATCGTTAATGTGGAGTAATGAATGTCATTTTTCCTCCTGATATTGTAATTATGTACATCATTGTTTCTTTTCACCTGCAGTGAACTGTCTACAACAGACTTCAAAAGTGAATAAATATACTACTAAGCAATAGTCAGAACTCCTTACACAGATGTCTACAAGATGAACGTGGGTGAGCACCACATATTATTCTTGAAGCACGTTTTAGCGCAATGAAGACTTTCTTTCTTAAAGATGGGTTATCGCTGAACATTATTTTATATGACATTATTGAATGAAAATATGCAAAATACGTCAAGCTAATAATTTCTCTCTCCCTAAGATTTGCAAAGATTCTAAACGCAAATGTGGTTTTTTAGGAGCCCCAAAATGTGTTTTTTTTAGTTTGTAAGTAGGCTGTTTAGGTTTTCTTATTGGTAACGCCACGTAGCGCTCTGTATGAAAATCACTGGCTGGGCTGTGTGCAGTCTGTGGCTAGTTTGCATTGTTGTCTGCCATTGTAGTGTTGGGCATCTGGCTGTTAACAGCGCGTAGCGTTGCGTAGTTGGAGGTGAGCCGCCAGCAGTGGTGGATGTGGGGAGAGAAATGGCGGAGTTTTGAAATTTGTAAGACTGGATGTCATGAACTGCCATATATATTATGACTTTTGAACACTATTAAGGCAAATACATTGTTTGTTCTCTATCAAAATCTTTCATATGCTAACTACGCCTATCAGTAGTTAGTGCCTTCAGTGGTTTGAATATTTTATTTAGCTGGCAGTAGTGGCGCTCGCTGTATTGCAGTAGTTAAAGTAACGAAGATTTTTGGTGAGGTAAGTGATTTGTGAAAGGTATAGGTTAATGTTAGTCAGGGCCATTCTTTTGTAGGGATTACTGAAAGTCAGATTGCGTTGCGCTAAAAATATTATGTGTCAGTTTAGTGTTGATCAGAATAAGTAAAGAGAGTAATGTCTGAGAACGTTCAGTTTTGCTCAGCTGTTTGAAAAGCAAATAATGTAAGAGGTTTATCAGCACAGTAATTCATTAATTTTTCTAAAGGGACGTTTCAAGTTTAATTTCTGATCAATATGGACCAGTAAGAATTATCAAGTTTCCATCCCATTTATTATTTTCTCACCACGTGTTGCACTTACCATTGGTGTAATACTTCTAGATGTGCAGAACTGAACGTGTTGTGTCTCGTTAAATTCGAGGGTGAGACCTTTCACAGAAGATCAGTCAATGATACTTTTAAGAACTTTGTTTACCATTTCTTCTGTTTCTGTACATTTGCTTGGACTGCCTACCATCTGCAGTTATGTGTCATCTGCAAAAAGAACTTATTCTGCATGTTGCAGACCAGACGGAAGGTCGTTTACATATATGAGGTTCGGTAGTAGACGTAAGATTGGGCATTGGGGAAAGCGATACATTTCTCTCCAGTCAGAATTATGTCCCTTAACTATGACATACTGACTATAATTTTGTGCATTCTTTTGGTTACATATAACATTATCCATTGGTTGGGTATACCATGAATCCCCTGAAACGCTAATTTATCTAGGAAAATAACGTGATTCCCGCATTCAAATGCCTTAGGAAGGTCGCAGAAAATACCATCCGGTGCTATTTTATGATTTAGCACTTGTGAAATCTGGTGAGTGAACGTGTAAATGGCATTCTAGGTAAAGCAAACCTCCTGAAACCCAAACTGTGATTTACGAAGAATTCTATTGTTGCTAAGGTAAAATACTATTCTAGAATACCCGTACATCAGCATCTTAAAAATTTTGGAGAATGATGTCAGCAGAGAAACAGATGTGTAGTTACTGACGTCTCTCTTATCTTTCTTAATGAAGGGTTTAACAACGGCATACATCAGTCACTCTAGAAAAATGTGAGTTAGTGATGGATTATATATTTCCGATAAGACTGGGTTTAGTGCATGAGACTAAGTTTTTGGTACTGTATTGGAAACCCGTCAAAACCAGATAAGCTTTTATTTTTGAGAGAATGTGTAATTTTCTTAATTTCAGAAGGAGAAGCTGGTGATATATTCATATGATGGAATTTTGTGGAAGTTACATTTTCATCATTTTGCTGTGATTTTGCTCTTGGACTGTTTGTCCCTATGCTTCCTACTATATTTAAAAAATGATTGTTAAATGCATTTGCTACCTGTAACTCATCATTTATAGCGTTCCTTTCGTTTCAGTAGTGTTGTTGTTATAACTCTCCTTTCATTACATTCCATGGAGCCTAAGTCTATTGTCGGAAGTAGTGATTTCTGACATATGTACACATTCCTTTATTTTTAACAACCGTTCTTAGTGTAGTGTGCAACTACTGCGGGATCCCTTCTTGCTCCCACGTCTACACCTACATCCATTCTTCGTAAGCCACCAGACGATGTGTGGCGGAGGGTACCTTGAGTACCTCTATCGGTCTCAAATGGTTCTGAGCACTATGGGACTTAACATCTGAGGTCATTAGTCCCCTAGAACTTAGAACTACTTAAACCTAACTAACCTAAGGACATCACACACATCCATGCACGAGGCAGGATTCGAACCTGCGACCGTAGCAGTCGCGCGGTTCCGGACTGCGCGCCTAGAACCGCTAGACAACCGCGGCCGGTTCTATCGGTCTCCCTTCTGTTCCAGTCTCGTACTGTTCTTGGAAAGAAAGATTGTCGGTTTGCCTCTGTGTGGGCTCTAATCTCTCTGATTTTATCCTCATAGTCCCTTCGCTAGATATCCGTAGGAGGGAGCAGTGTACTGCTTGACTCCTCGGTGAAGGTATGTTCTCGAAACTTCAACAAAAGCCCGTACTGAGCTACTGAGCGTCTCTCTTGCAGAGTCTTCCACTGGAGTTTATCTATCATCTCCGTAACGCTTTCGCGATCATTAAATGATCCTGTAACGAAGCGAGCTGCTCTCCGTTCGATCTTCTCTATCTCTTATATCAACCCTATCTGGTACGGATTCCACTCCGGTGAGCAGTATTCAAGCAGTGGGCGAACAAGTGTACTGTAACCAACTTCCTTTGTTTTCGGACTGCATATCCTTAGGGTTCTTCCAATGAATCTCAGTCTGGCATCTGCTTTACCGACGATTAATTTTATGTGGTCATTCCCTTTTAAATCACTCCTAATGCGTACTCCCAGATAATTTATGGAATGAAGTGCTTCCAGTTGCTGACCTGCTATATTGTAGCTAAATGATAAAGGATCTTTCTTTCTGTGCATTCGCAGCACATTACACTTGTCTACATTGAGAATCAATTGCCATTCCCTGCACCATGCCGTCAATTCGTTGCATATCCTCCAGTATTTCAGTACAATTTTTCATTGTTACAATCTCTCGATATACTACAGCATCATCCACAAAAAGCCGCAATGAACTTCCGATGTTATCCACAAGGTGAATTATATATATTGTGAACAGCAACGGTCCCACGACACTCCCCTGCGGCACACCCGAAATCACTCTCACTTCGGAAGACTTCTCTCCGTTGAGAAAGACATTCTGCGTTCTGTTGTCTAGGAACTCCTCAATCCAATCACATAATTGGTCTGATAGTCGATATGCTCTTACTTTGTTCATTAAACGACTGTGAGGAACTGTATCAAACGCCTTGTGGAAGTCAAGAAACACGGCATCTACCTGGAAACCCGTGTCTATGGCCTCTGAGTGTTGTGGACGAATAGCGCGAGCTGGCTTTCACAAGATCGTCTTGTTCGAAACCCATGCTGATTCCTACAGAGCAGATTTCTAGTCTCCATAAAAGTCGTTATACTCGAACATAATACGTGTTCCAAAATTCTACAACTGATTGACGCTAGAGATACAGGTCTATAGTTCTGCACATCTGTTCGACGTCCCTTCTTGAAAACGAGGATGCGCCCTTTTCCAATCTTTTGGAACACTACGCTCTTCTAGAGACTTACGGTACACCGCTGCAAGAGGGGGGGGGGGGGGGGAGGGCAAGTTCCTTCGTGTACTCTGTGTAACATCGAACTGGTACCCCATCAGGTCCAGCGGCCTTTCCCCTTTCGAGCGATTTTAATTGTTTTTTTATCCCTCTGTCATCTATTTCGATATCTACCATTCTGTCATCAGTGCGACAATCTAGAGAAGGAACTACAGTGCAGTCTTCATCTGTGAAACATGTGAAACAGCTTTGGAAAAAGACATTCGGCCTTTAGTCTGTCACCCTCTGTTTCAGTACCGTTGTGGTCACAGAGTGTCCGGACATTTTATTTTGATCCACCTACCGCTTTGACATAAGACCGAAATTTCTTTGGATTTTGTGCCAAGTCGGTACATAGAACTTTACTTTCGAATTCGTTGAACGCCTCTCGCATATCCCTCCTCACACTACATTTCACTTCGTGTAATTTTTGTTTGTCTGCAAGGCTTTGGTTATTTTTATGTTTGCTGTGAAGCTCCCTTTGCTTCTGTAGCAGTTTTCTAACTCGGTTGTTGTACCACGGTGGCTCTTTTCCATCTCTTATCATCTTGCTTGGCACATAGTCATCTAATGCATATTGTACGATGGTTTTCAACTTTGTCCACTGATCCTCAACGCTATCTGAAATTGAGATAAAACTTGTGTTGAGGCGTCAAGTACTCTGAAATTTGCTTTTTGTCAATTTTGCTAAATAGAAAAATCTTCCTACCTTTTTTAATATTTCTACACTCCTGGAAATGGAAAAAAGAACACATTGACACCGGTGTGTCAGACCCACCATACTTACTCCGGACACTGCGAGAGGGCTGTACAAGCAATGATCACACGCACGGCACAGCGGACACACCAGGAACCGCGGTGTTGGCCGTCTAATGGCGCTAGCTGCGCAGCATTTGTGCACCGCCGCCGTCAGTGTCAGCCAGTTTGCCGTGGCATACGGAGCTCCATCGCAGTCTTTATCACTGGTAGCATGCCGCGACAGCGTGGACGTGAACCGTATGTGCAGTTGACGGACTTTGAGCGAGGGCGTATAGTGGGCATGCGGGAGGCCGGGTGGGCGTACCGCCGAATTGCTCAACACGTGGGGCGTGAGGTCTCCACAGTACATCGATGTTGTCGCCAGTGGTCGGCGGAAGGTGCACGTGCCCGTCGACCTGGGACCGGACCGCAGCACGCACGGATGCACGCCAAGACCGTAGGATCCTACGCAGTGCCGTAGGGGACCGCACCGCCACTTCCCAGCAAATTAGGGACACTGTTGCTCCTGGGGTATCGGCGAGGACCATTCGCAACCGTCTCCATGAAGCTGGGCTACGGTCCCGCACACCGTTAGGCCGTCTTCCGCTCACGCCCCAACATCGTGCAGCCCGCCCCCAGTGGTGTCGCGACAGGCGTGAATGGAGGGACGAATGGAGACGTGTCGTCTTCAGCGATGAGAGTCGCTTCTGCCTTGGTGCCAATGATGGTCGTATGCGTGTTTGGCGCCGTGCAGGTGAGCGCCACAATCAGGACTGCATACGACCGAGGCACACAGGGCCAACAGCCGGCATCATGGTGTGGGGAGCGATCTCCTACACTGGCCGTACACCACTGGTGATCGTCGAGGGGACACTGAATAGTGCACGGTACATCCAAACCGTCATCGAACCCATCGTTCTACCATTCCTAGACCGGCAAGGGAACTTGCTGTTCCAACAGGACAATGCACGTCCGCATGTATCCCGTGCCACCCAACGTGCTCTAGAAGGTGTAAGTCAACTACCCTGGCCAGCAAGATCTCCGGATTTGTCCCCCATTGAGCATGTTTGGGACTGGATGAAGCGTCGTCTCACGCGGTCTGCACGTCAGCACGAACGCTGGTCCAACTGAGGCGCCAGGTGGAAATGGCATGGCAAGCCGTTCCACAGGACTACATCCAGCATCTCTACGATCGTCTCCATGGGAGAATAGCAGCCTGCATTGCTGCGAAAGGTGGATATACACTGTACTAGTGCCGACATTGTGCATGCTCTGTTGCCTGTGTCTATGTGCCTGTGGTTCTGTCAGTGTGATCATGTGATGTATCTGACCCCAGGAATGTGTCAATAAAGTTTCCCCTTCCTGGGACAATGAATTCACGGTGTTCTTATTTCAATTTCCAGGAGTGTATTTACGGCTGAAATCATCGATGCACTACACGCTTTATGATCGCTGATTCCCTGTTCTGCGTTAACTGTTTCAAATAGTTCTGGTCTGTTTGTCACCATAAGGTCTAATATGTTGTCGCCACGAGTCGTTTCTCTGTTTAACTGCTCAAGGTAGTTTTCAGATGATGCACTTAAAAAAAAAATTCACTGGATTATTTGCCCCTGCCATTCGTTATAAACGTTTGAGTCTCCCAGTCTATATCTCGTAAATTCAAATCTCCACCCAAAACTATAACATGGTGGGGAAATCTATTCGAAATATTTTCCAAATTTTCCTTCAGGTGTTCTGCCACAACAGCTGGTGAGCCAGAGGGCCTATAGAGACATCCAATTACCATGTTTGAGCCTGCTTTAACCGTGACCTTCACGCAAATTATTTCACATTTCGGATCTCCATCAATTTCCTTCGATACTAATGCCCTTTTTATCGCTATAAACACGCCTCCCCCTTCACTGTCCAGCCTGTCTCTGTGGTATACATTGCCCGCATCTCGTGGTCGTGCGGTAGCGTTCTCGCTTCCCACGCCCGGGTTCCCGGGTTCGATTCCCGGCGGGGTCAGGGATTTTCTCTGCCTCGTGATGGCTGGGTGTTGTGTGCTGTCCTTAGGTTAGTTAGGTTTAAGTAGTTCTAAGTTCTAGGGGACTGATGACCATAGATGTTGGGTCCCATAGTGCTCAGAGCCATTTTTGTGGTATACATTCCAGTCTGAGTTTAGAATTTCATTACCGTTTACATCTGGTTTCAGCCAACTTTCCCCCCAAGTACTATGTGGGCATAGTGACCATTTATTAACGTGAGCAGTTCTGGGACCTTTTTATAGACGCTCCTGCAGTTTACTGTTACCACATTAATATTATCATTCCCTGTTGCGTTTTGCCTACTGCTACCTTGTCACGTCTCAGGAGGCGTCTGGTCGGGCCTAAGGAGGGAATTCTCTAATGTGAAAAACCACATGTGCACTCCACGCGTACTCTGCTACCCTTGTAGCTTCTTCCTACGTGTAATGCACACATGACCTATTTAGGAGGACCCTACATTTCTCCACCCGATAGCGGAGTTCGAGAAATTTGCACCCCAGATCTTCGCAGAATCGTCTGAGCCTCTGGTTTAAGCCTTCCACTCGGCTCCAAACCAGAGGACCGCGATCGGTTCTAGGAACGACACTACCAATAGTTAGCTCAGATTCCACCCCGCGAGCGAGGCTTTCCGCCTTCACCAATTCCCCCAGCGGCATGTATGAACTGAGCATGACCTCTGAACCCAGACGACAGGAGTCATTGGTGCTGACATGAGCAACAGTTTGCCGTCGGGTGCACCCAGTGCTCTCTGTCGCCGCCGGGAGGGCCTCCTCCACATCTCGGATGAGACCCCCCGGCAAGGAGAAAGAGTGAACACTGTCCTTCTTCCCCGACCTTTCCGCTATTTCCCCCCCCACCCCCCACCCCCCACCCACAGCCGGCAGCGGTGGCCTAGCGGTTCTAGGCGCTCAGTCCGGAACCACGCGACTGCTACGGTCGCATGTTCGAATACTGCCTCAGGCATGGATGTGTGTTATGTCCTTAGGTTAGTTAGGTATAAGTAGTTCTAAGTTCTAGGGGACTGATGACCACAGATGTTAAGTCACATAGTGCTCAGAGCCATTTTTGAACCCCCCCCCCCCGTGTGCCTGGCCGGACCTTGCTGAAGGAACAGCCACATGTCCACTCACAGGCAGGTCGGGTGATGCTACACGGCCAGCCTCCACATTGACCCTCTGCCTCGTGCGACGCGAACGCCGCTGAACCCGCCACTCCCCTTGCGCTGAACCCGCCACTCCCCTTGGGGAGAGGGTGGTCCAACCGCGCCCAGTACCCGCGAAGATGACAGCAGGGACCGTGGGTGAAGCATGTAACGCCTGGGGTGTACCATGCGACGCACCAGACTCCCCACTGCCGCTACACTCCGAGGCAGCACCCTGTAGACGGCTGACTGCGGCCATCAGCACGCTCAGCTGCTCGCGAACAGTGGCCAGCTCCTCCTGCGTCGGTACACAGCAGTCACACATCCTATCCATCCTAAGAAATCAACAATTTACTGTAGAGAGTTAAGTAATCAACTTTTAACTACACTTCTAATTCACTAAAGGCGGTTGATAGCTGGCTAAACTATGGTTACTAGACACTTCTTGTTGGAAACAATGAAAGCACTAACTGTCTCTGGACTGTATTTAAAACGAACACGAAATCTATGGAACACTTTTACTAGTACATGAAAATTAAAGCTTCCTAAAAACAAAAACACATGGAAAAAGAAGTGACAAGTAAGAAAAACACAGTAAATATGTAGCTTGCAGTACAAATGTGAAGCAGAAGGCAGTTACGGCGAGGTTCGATTCCTCCCTTGGGCATGGGTGTGTGTGTTGGCCTAGCATAAGTTAGTTTATGTTATATTAAGTAGCTTGTAAGCCCAGGGACCGATGACCTCAACAGTTTGGTCGCATAGGAACTTATCACAAATTTCCAATTTTTCAATTCCCTACTTGTTCCTGCCAAAAGATACATTTCCCTTTTCCTTTCAAAAGATACTTTGAGAGGTGGCATGAGCCCTCTCTCATATTTCTATCTTACGATTTTCCTCTCTAATTGCATGCAGTGAAAAGTTGCTATTCCTTCACACGCGGACTTCCCACGCAGCGCCTCTCGTCACCCGGGTGGTCCGGTGACAGGCGAGCTCTGCTGATCTAGAAAGGGTAAGCCGACGGGTGTGAGAGAGTCGAGTGAATGCTTTGCACACGCCGACATTGTAGAATAGCAGCGGAGACACGCTCGCAGGGGCCTGAAGTAGCGGCTGGGCTAGAGGTTCTGTTACTTCGCAGAAACTTAGCGAAAACACTTCCTGGCGGGCTACCAGCGAGGCGTGGGAATGACTTGTGTACCCAGGCAGTTTTGGCGGGCAAATTCCCGCGGTTTCTGCAAAATCGTAACTGTGATTGGCTTGCTCAGGGCATAGCTCCGTGACGTAGCAAAATCGGCGCAGAAATTGGCGCCATGAATCCCCATTGGTGGAATGGTAGTGTTTTGGCAATAGAGTGGAATTTTCCACAGGTTTTCGAGTTGCTGATTGGAACGTTTAACCACGGTCACTGTCGTGGTGGTGGGAATGTTCTGTGTTCAGTTTGTACGGGTGCTCTTGGGGGGAGTTGGCTCTCGCTTTTGGTTCGAGTAGGTTACAAGACTGAGGAGGAGGAGGAGGATATTAGTGTTTAACGTCCCGTCGACAACGAGGTCATTAGAGACGAAGCACAAGCTTGGATTAGGGAAGGATGGGGAAGGATATCGGCCGTGCCCTTTCAAAGGAACCATCCCGGCATTTGCCTGAAGCGATTTAGGGAAATCACGGAAAACCTAAATCTGGATGGCCGGAGACGGGATTGAACCGTCGTCCTCCCGAATGCGAGTCCAGTGTGCTAACCACTGCGCCACGTCGATCGGTACAAGACTGAGCTCTCGCTGCTCTAGACAGCCAGCCTTCCATTGGCTGTCTAATATACTTTTATTTAATTGTGACTGTTTGACAAAGTTGCTGAAGTTACTTCAACGTAATTTTCCGAGTACAGTTGGCAATTGAGCGTTCTGCGTACAAGCGGCCTATGTTGTCTGTCTTGAGCAGTTTTGGCTAAAGTTGACTGTATCGGAGTTACTGTGTGACTTAGCTTGTTAAAATCAATCACTGTACCGTCAGCGATTGCGTAGCGTCTCCCTCAGAGGCGCATTTGTGTTGCTAGGAAGTCTTTAGTCTGGAACAACCAGACCAGGATAATTTGTTTGGGGCTATACGCACGATATTATCATCACCACGACGGGACGTCGAAGCAACCAGCCATCGCCTCCGGTATGCCAGATCGTGTCCGTGCGGTTAAGAAGACAGCTTGGTAATTTACGTCCACAGCACCAGCAAAGCAGGCAATTTTGCTAGGTGATAATCCGAGCTCAGCAGAGCGCACCTGTTTGTCTTTTCTAACTTTGATCTGTCTTGGATGTTCATTGTCTGAGTTCTCACTAATGCAGCAGCAATTAATGCTGTGTTGGCTGTGTGTCTCTCTTAAGATTTGAGTTACAAGGAATTGGCTCCACATATCACTTCGTCATAAATGTCACAATCTAGTTTAGGGACAACTTCACTTTCACAGCATTTATTTGAGTATCCAATTTGAGCCAATTTGATGTATTGTAAATGTTTATGTGTTTTTGTTTATTATTTTGAGTTATAATAAATTAAATTGTTATTTTGGACGGAACTTCCAATCTGTTAATCGGTAGAGCAACCCTATCATTTCGCACTACGTTAATGAAACTTTCCTTTATTTAACTTATTTATCAAATGAAATTATTGCAGGTGCCAAACTCTTTTCTACTCCACTTGCAAGGTCGATTGCAGTCAGTTCGCGTTTCTTTTTAATCCATGTGCAACAGCAAAAGTCGGAGTTAGAATACGGGGGGCTTAGAGCATCATTTACATATGTAGATTCTAGAAGAATTTAGTGTTAAATACACTGCTAGCCCCGGCACCTCGCAACTTTAATTCCTCTAGTGATCCATGGTTTTATACATTAGCTTATGCGGAATGCTATTTTCAGAGAATGATATGGATTTATCATAGAATAGAATAAATTTTATGTTAACATTTGGTTCATTATAAATTACATCCCATGTCGTCTCCTGTAAACTATTCTTAAAAACATTTGTTCTGGCGTCAATAATTATTCTAATTGATTTCCGCTGGTGATGATCCATATTGTAAGGAGATATGTTATTTATCCTAACTGCGCGTAATAATCAGAAAGAGCATTTGTTACTGATTAAACAGTTATTTTCTTGCTCTCAGCTTTAACAAATAAAACATCATTTAGGGTCCTACTGGCTGAAATCAAATTTTACGATCCAAAGAAGGTTTCCAGGTCATCTTTCGTATCAGAAACCTTTAAAAATCTACGTTGACATCTCCACAGACTATTACCTGCTTGTTGCTGTCTGACAGATAGCAGAGTAAGGAATCCACATTCCTCGTAGTTCAAAATTTCCAGTGATTATCAATATACAGCTACAATTAAAAGTGAACTATTTTTCAGCACAAGCACGCAATTCAGTGTGCTGATCACCACAAAATCTATTTGTCTCTGTGCTTTTGAACTTGTGTTCTGTCTTAACGTATGTAAAAACTCCGCCTTTTCTTATGTTATTTCTACGAGAGAAAGCTGCAATAGTGTCACCTTTTATATGTAACTTATCTAACCCTGCGATTATTTGATGCTTAGAGAGGCGTATCATGTCTAGCTTTTCGGGGCTCTCTACATTTTCCAAACAGACAAGAAGCTTTTCTGCCTTAGTAGTAAATCCTCTAATATTATAGTGGCATAAGCTTACCTTACTTTTCTGTGCATTATTAAGCATTTATAAGACTCTTCTGCTATTTTCATTTCTTTCAAAAAAAGGATGCCTAAATCCTGATTCTAACTTTAAAAAGGTGCCCTGTAACACCAGTAACCACAGGGATTTTGCTATGTGTGATGGTAGCCCCCTGTGCATTATCTACAACAAGCTAAGGCAACCAGTCTTTCCTTCCTTCAGGCTCCCAATTGTAGCAGCTGGCATTGCACTCATATGAGATTTCCTTTCAGTCAGCAGCAGCCCTGCTCAACACACCACACGGCTCACAGCAGTGTTTACTTAGGGCCGGTCATGGCGCTGCAGGACCTCCACAAAACTCACATTTGTGTGTAGTTGCTGCTTCTGTTTCATCCAGATCACCCCTAACGCAGTAATTACTGTTCTTAGGCAGCTGTTCCCTGCTCCACCAACTATAATAATCTGATCCCCTTTGCCAAAACCTATGCACAAATTCGCTATGTCCTCTGTCACCTGGCTAAGGATAGCACTTGGTTTTACAGTATTTGTGACCTACATCCCTAGCAGTAAGACTTTTCTTCCTACTCTTTCGGTAGCGATCTACATTGAGTTTCTTTGCTAGAAGTCTGCTGCAACCTACTGTTGTCCAAACCCGGATGAGGCTCTTCCCCTCCTGCTTCAGGTAATACGTCAGATTTGTTAGATAGTTTAGCTCAAACGTTGATGATGTTGAAGAGCTTTCGCCCATTGCTTGTTACCTTTACGCAGTCTCCAAGATCTTTTTCCATCTTCAACATGTCAAGTTCAAATTTCTCGTAATGTAATTCTGCCTGAAGGACACAAATCTTCGCCTCCTGCTCAGTCATTCTCTTGTCTTTTATGCAAAGCCTGAGTTCCCCATTCAGATCTCCACTACATTCACCCCAGTGAAATTCCACAGTCTACACATGCCATTCCCTTTTTGACTCTCCTACGGCAATATTCATACTTACCACGCATTGCAACACAGATTAAACGCTTAAAAATAGAATTACATTACTTTACATCACACGAATTTTCGTTACCTATGAGCATAAAAAATTAGGCCTACAAGTTAGCGCTTCAGGTGTATGATGTAAAGTTCAAAAAATGGTTGAAATGGCTCTGAACACCGAGGTCATCAGCCCCTTAGAACTTAGAACTACTTAAACCTAACTAACCTAAGGACATAACACACATCCAAGCCCGGGGCAGGATTCGAACCTGCGACCGTAGTGGTCGCGCGGTCCCAGACTGAGCGCCTAGAACCTCTCGGCCTGATGTAAAGTGAAAAGTTATTTATTTCCGGTTACGTCAAGAACTTAGCACTCATTCAACTGCAATATGCATTAAATTATGTTAATCACAGCAGAATGTAAATTTCTGTTCGCAAACTACACGTAAACAACCGACTAGAGCGAAAGATTGTAAATCAAACAAATTAAGATTAACCCAATTTCCCGGAATATGAGTGAAACGTGGGACTTAGGGAAGGCAGGAAAAGGTGTGAACGGCGCCTAATCAGTTACCGTTGGTTGCACAGTAAACACGTACACTTTATTTAAAGAAATGATTTTTTAAAACAATCATTTAAAAAAAATGACTAACACAAGCTACACTGACGACTGAAGGCCTTATTAAGGAAGAATTGAAAATTATTTGTCGGCTGAAGGCCACAAGCAAAGGGAATAATTAAAAAAAATATTATTTTTAAACAATTGACACAATCAGGCCAATTAAAGAAGGGATTGATCTACAGACAGTGCCCCAAGGATCGACCTGAGAGAAGTCCCTACAGCTGCGTAAGCGGTGAGACAGGCAGCCAAGCGTTATGCTTACGTAACAGGATGGCAACTCAAACTAGGGACATTCTAAACGCCGACCATCCCTCTTACCAAATCCACTTAACATCCGATAACCAGTACAACGATGGAATAATTCAGGCGAGAGATAAGTGACAGACAGCACTGCGTCTGCAGAATCCGGCTTTTAAAACACCGAATGACAGAAGGAACCACTCCACAAATGCAGTACGCAGACAGCGTTAAAATAACTGCTCATTCAACCACACTACATACACACGGACCCGCGAAAACAAATCCACCAACAACTCAAACACTGCTAAAACCAGTCCCTGTGGAACAACAAGCACGAACCACAAGTCGACACGAACACAGAGGGACCAGAAGCGGTCGGAAGACCAAATACACGTCGTCCAATGAGACGACCGACCGAACGACCAACCAACGGTTGTCCCCGCTCCAGCCAGGCAAGGGAAAGGTGCCAGTATGAATAAAAAAATATGTTCAAACGTGTTCTAGGCGCTACAGTCTGGAACCGCGCGACCGCTACGGTCGCAGGTTCGAATCCTGCCTCGGGCATGGATGTGTGTGATGTCCTTAGGTTAGTTAGGTTTAAGTAGTTCTAAGTTCTAGGGGACTGATGACCTCAGAAGTTAAGTCTCATAGTGCTCAGAGCCATTTGTTCAAATGTGTGTGAAATTTTGTGGGACTTAACTGCTAAGGTCATCGGTCCCTAATCTTACACACACACCCACGCCAGAGGGATGGCTCGAACCACCGCCTGGAGCAGCCGCACAGTCCATGACTGCAGCGCCCTAGACCGCTCTGCTAATCCCGCGCGGCAAGTATGAATCGTCGACTAACAGCTTATCGCCATGAGGTCACTACCACGGGGACACACACACACACCACTGAAGGTTGCACTACGCGAATATTACGATCCATTCAACTTAAACTCGCTAAATCCGGGCCGCGACGTGGTCGTGCACTATCGCGACCACATCCTTCCATCGGGCAGTGCGCGTATCGGCAGCTGTCCCGGCGAGTACTGTCGCTGTGCGAACCTCACTGCTCCTCCGTCCTAAGCCAATTGTTTGACACACGACTATCCGGAAATACTAGAGGTCGCTCCAAAGATAGTACCACAGTACTTGCTATCGATAAGCGCTGCTGCTGCCACTGACGGACAGACAAAGCGAGCAAACGTAGTGGCGCCAGTGAACAGACTAAGAAAGCGAGAGGTGAAAATCCCAGTACACGACGCCAACCTGTGAACGGCACAAACACGAGCCGAAGCACAGCTCAGTGAGCTTAACAATGAATGGAAACACTCAAATTAAATGGTTGGAAACAAAAAACAGAACAATTAAGTTAAATGTGCCAAAACGTAAACAAATATACGATTACAATCCGACATTACAATCTGTTCGCGTTTTGTGGCTCAAATGGTTCAAATGGCTCTGACCACTATGGCACTTAACATCTATGGTCATCAGTCCCCTAGAACTTAGAACTACTTAAACCTAACTAACCTAAGGACATCACACACATCCATGCCCGAGGCAGGATTCGAACCTGCGACCGTAGCGGTCGCGCGGTTCCAGACTGTAGAGCCTAGAACCGCTCGGCCACTCCGGCCGGCAGCGTTTTGTGGATTAATACGTTAAGGAAAGTGATAGCTTTAATAGTAAGCTTAAAAGACGCACTGATACATGTGTTTAGGGAGTAATTTTTACCAGACTGACTGTTATTAAAATCTAAATACATTAACTCTACGAGAGCGCTGAAGTTCGGATGTTTTGCCTGGCGCAGGATTGCTTACGTTGCTTCTGTATCATTCCAGTGGTGTAGTGCAGTGGTCGGCAAGCTCTTTACTCAATAGAGCCTAGTATCCACAGTACAACGGTTGAAATTTCTTCTGAGAGCCAAATTTTTTAACTTAAACTATAGTGACGAGAAAAATCGGAGCAGGAAAAAATAATTAATGTAGACAAATGAAATTTCGGGAACACATTGGCTAGGTAACATATCTAAGTTATTAACATGCAGCAAGATTACAGGTTAATGTAAGCGCGATATAAGCGATTGCAGATGTGAAATGGTGGTACATTAATAATCGGTGTAACCGCCAGAATGTTGAATGCAAGCTTGCAAACGCGCATCCATTGTGTTGTGCAGGTGGCTGATGTCAGTTTGTGGGATGGAGTTCCATGAAGGACGGTTTAAAGCTGGTTGTGGATGACGCTGGAGTTATCGTCCTATGATGTCCCATTGGAGATAGATCTGGTGGTCGAGCAGGCCAAGGAAACGTGTCGACATGGAAAACACATACTGGAAATGCTGTTCGCAAATGGTAACACAGCACGTCGATCAGAAGACTGGCGCATAAATTTTAAGTCAGTATGCGTGGGACAACTATGAGAATGCTCCAGTCTCATACGAAATCGCGCCCCAGATGGTAACTCTAAGCGTAGGTCCAGCGTCTCTAGCATGCAGTCAAGTTGGTTGTAGGCCCTAACCGACACACGGCCATAACTGGCAACGAGGCAGAAATACGAGGTGTTTTTTAAGTAAGTACCGTTTTGCCACACCGCGGCCACAGCGCTGCGGTCGGCGTTCTGCGCATGCGCACTGGGTACCTACATCTGTTGTCTACGCACTGACGCCATTACAGTCTGATTCTTCCTTGTTTACGTTGTGTACTGAGTGTTTAAGATGTCTCCGACAATCGTGAGTCCCGCCAACAGTGAAGTACGGGCTGTTACAAGATTTCTTAGTGCTAAAGGCCTAAATTCGATCGATATTCATCGTGAGATCTGTGCAGTCTACGGAGAAAACATTATGAGTGATGGAGTAGTAAGAAAGTGGGCGAGAGCATTTAAAGGTGGCAGCACAATTGTGCATGATGAACAACGGACTTGGCGTTCTTTGGTCGTTAATGAAAGTTTGGTGCAGGAAGTGGACAATAAGGTGAGAGAAAACAGACGCTTTACGATTTCCTCCTTGCAGGATGACTTTCCTAATGTTTCTCGTAGTGTTTTGTATGGCATTGTGACCGAGCACATGAATTACCGAAAATTGTGCTCACGTTCGGTACCGAAAATGTTGACGGATATGCACAAACCCAAACGTTTAGACAGTGCATTGACTTTCCTTGAGCGGTACTACAACGACGGTGATGATTTCTTAAGCCAAATTGTTATGGTCGATGAAACATGGGTGGCCTACGTCATACCAGAATCAAAGCAACAGTCCATGGAATGGCGGCATTCAGATTCACCCAGAAAAGTGAAGTTCAAGCAAACAATTTCTGCCAGGAAAATCACGTGCACAGATTTTTTGGGACAGAAAAGGAGTATTGCATCTGGAATTTCTGCCTCGTAATGAGACAATCAATGCAGCAGCTTACTATAAGACATTGCACAATCTGCGTGGTTCAATTCTGAAACACGTATGTAACATAGCAGCGATGGCGAGGCATTATAGCATCTGTGACCAGAGAGTATGCGCTTGACCGCGCGAGTGTTGCGAGCGGTTCTCAGTCTGTCAGTAGTCGTTGCGAGTCTGTAGCTCTGTCTAGTTGAGAGCAGTACTCTGTCAGTAGTCGTTGCGAGTCTGTAGTTCTGTCTAGTTGCGTGCAGTACGCCAGTAGTCGTCATGCAGAGCACTCGGTCAGTGGTAGCAGCCCAGTGGGGTTGCGTGATGTGGTCTGGCGACAACACTGGTCAAGATGCTGAATGAGGTATACTGTTAATTAAGATAATCATCGGATAATGTAAAGTTTAACTATTGTAACTAATTTTCAACAAGTGCCCCCAATAATAACTTTGATTTCAAAAGCAATTTTACATAAAATTTTCATTTAATTGAAGTAACTATTTGGTTCCACTTCCCCTAAAAAAAAGTTTCAGTTTTCAATTAGATTACAAAAAAAAAAAAAAGGAATATTATTATTTGCAATGCAGTTCCTCCAAGCGGTGCGCAACAACAAGAGCAGAAATTTGACTAGGTGTTGCAATGAGGTAAGAATTTAATTTTGATTTTTGCACAGGGCCAAAGACCGATATTTCGGTTTAATTGAATTATCATTATCACTGAGATTTCCTTATCACTGAATGGACTTTAATTTTTTTTGTGAAGAACTTATATTTGAGTCAGATCGCGATTCTCATTATTATTGTCATTAAATGTAATTGCTAGGGAGGTTACACTTGGCTCGCATTTCTATTAAGTATTGTCATTTTCCTTTTTTAAAAAAAAATTACGGTGGGGAGGTTACACTTGGCGACCCTGCCAGGATCGTATTTCGTTGAGAGTCTTTTGAGCGACAGTCAGATATCTGCTCTTATTTGCTTAGATATAATTAGGATTTGGCGCAACGCTTTTATTAATCTTGTGACTTTCTTTCTACAGGTCAACGGCAATTCGTTGCTCTATTGTATTTGTGTGTTGCTTTTGCATTTGAGCTTATTGTTTTGTGAATAATTGTGACTGTTGTTAAAATGCCGCGAAAGACTGTGAATAGTGCATCGCGAGGTATTATGAATGAAATTACCGACTCAAACAACTTTACCGATAGGACATATGATACGCAGTGTAATGATGACAATCCTGCATTCACTAACAATCAGTGCATTCCAACCACTAGTGATGACTTTTACCCTGATAATGAACAAACGAACTCAATTGTCTCGTCTGTTAATTTGACGACAATTGATGATGCAGAACGCTCTATTGTAATGAGCGCTGCCCGGCTTAACACTTCCGATTTGGAAAACTCAAGTAACGAACAGACAAATTTGTCTAATGAAAATGAACAGGATACTCAAAGTACGATGGATCTATTTAATTCCGAAATAATGTCTGACAGTGTACATCCGACTGATAAACCTTTCTGTAAATTACAGAATGACCTTATGGTCACGCAAAACAAGACAATTTCAGATCCACCATTAAATAGCACGGAGAATAGAAATGCTAATTTTGTGTCGGATCCACTTAAGGCATTGTTGCTACAAATTCTTGAATCAAACAAACAACAGAATGAAAAATTAGACAAACAGAGTGAAGATTTCAAACAACAACTTAATGAACAGGTCAAACAACTTAGGGAAGATAACAAACAAGATAACGAAAATCTCAAACAACAACTTAATGAACAGGTCGAACAACTTAGGGAAGATAACAAACACTTAAATAAGAAACTTGACAATAATGACGAAAATCTCAAACAACTTAGTGAACAGGTCAGACAACAGAATGAAAAATTAGACGACAATTCCAGACAGCTCAGTGAACAAATTAGAGCCGTTGCCGCGCAGTGCCATGACACTAAGGAACAGTTGCGCGTGGAAATTGAGGCTTGTTCACAAAAAAATAGCGAAGAAATAAAGTCTGTTGCGCAAGAATTAAGGGAAATGCAAACAGCCGCAACAGAAACACTCAGAGACGAAATTAGCGGAGTCGCTAAACAATGCTCTGAAAAAGCTACACAATTACGGGAAGAGTTTAAAGCTATGACGGTAGAACTTTCGCGCACAGTGGACGCAAAGATAGACGCGAAATTCGAACAGCAGAACACTCAGATTAACGAGCGCTTTAATCAGCACATACAAAACAGTGATAAGCGTTTCCGCAAATTTATTCAAGATCAAAACAAAGTAAAACGGCAAGTCATGGAAACAATCACTGCACAAAGACAAGAGGACATACGTAAAATGTTCGCGAAAGCAAAAACGTAATTAGACAATAATATTACTACAGTATCCGACAAAATTAATACCATAGAACAATTGAACGCGGAATTAAGGGATGAAATTTCTGATCTTAAATCAAAAACAGATACACACACAGTAAATATTCAAACAGTGACAGATAGATTCGAACAATTAGATCTAACACAGGATTGCGATGTCATCAAAGCTGATGTTAAAAAACTGAGCGAAACTACGCGTAAGTTGCAAAAACAGATTAATGCGTCTGATTCTAAAACCGATGATCAGGTTAAAATGCTGTCTGAAAAATGTGATGAATTGGCCAGTCGTATTGATGTCATCGAAAATACTAATGACAATAAATCAGACGATACTGCACCGGTTTCATTTATCGAAACACCTGAATTTCAAAATTTACAGCAGACAATTAATGAGATCGATTCATCTAACAACACGTTACGTAGGAAGTTATCAAATTTACAACAAGAAGTAACAGAGATGAAAAACATTTCAGTTAATAACATGCCACAACAGACGCCACTTTATGAACATGTGTCAGACTCACGCAGCGCGTATAATTTGGGTAATCTACAGAGAGTACGGGACTTAGATTCCGATCAACCACAGTTCAATAGATTCTCTTACGATCCTGAACCTGTTCCATTACACAGAGATGATAATTTCGACTACAAACATTTTCTGTCAGTGAGAAAGTTTAAGGTTTTCAAAAACGATAGAACGCAGATTCACCCACTGGATTGGATTCAACAATTTAGCTTTGCTCTTCCACCGACTTTGCCTGTAACACATAAACTTGAATTTATTTGCAGTTTTTTGGAAGGCGAACCGGCAACTCGTATGAGACCGATCGCGAGGCAATGCTATTCAGTAGAAGAGTTTCAGAATGCTTTTCTGTCAGCGTACTGGTCGAAGACGACACAGCGCGGAATTAAAGATCAGTTAATTAGTTTGCCGAATTACGAGAACTCAAATTTTCCCAGTGTGATGCAATTTTTTGAGCATATGGTCCAACAAAACCAGTACCTAAGTGAGCCGTACAGTGAATCCGCACTTATACAATTATGCATTTCCAAATTACCACGGTCATTACGAGTGTCACTTCTAACAGGTCAGCAAAAGGAAAGTATTTCAGCGTTCAGAGATCTTTTACAGCTCTTGGAAGTACAGCAATCTGATTATTCTTTTGTAAACAAAAACTTTTCTTATAATAACCAAGGTCAACAAAAGTACAGCAGTTATGATCAGACACGTAATTTCAATAGGAAAGATAACAGACGCTTTAGGAACGGCAACTACCAAAATTCTAATAACAGCCAAAATTTTAATTATCAATATCGTCAAAATTTTCAGCAACAGGAACCACACTTTAGTAACAATAGAGGTATTTCACAACAACAACATCAAAACCAGCCGGTTAGCATACCTAACCAACAATGGAATGCACAAGGTCAACCAGGATTTAATGTTCCGCCGCGTGCATGTATAGTCCCTGATGCAAGAAATAGTAACGTGCGGCAGCAAGGAAACAACTACGTACAAAGAAGGCAGTATTTCAATTCCTATCGTAATGCACCGTATAGGAATGACTATTACGACAGACGTAAAAATAATGTGGACAATTTTCAGCGTACATCTAACAACAGTCGGTCATACCAACAGCAGAATTATCCGCAAGAACCTATTCTCATGAACGAACCCGACAGTAGGTACCATCCAGAGCGTAACACGTCTGGAAGAAGTAATAGGACAGTTCAAATAGTAGAAATGCCACAGAATCCTCCTAGTAACAATAACATGTCAGATAGAATCTGACTAAATGCTGCACAGGACGCATCTTCTAATAACACAAGCACTACCTTTGACACGCTAAATGTTATTCACGAAAATGTAATTACTTTTGACGATATCAGAGACACTCTCTTGCAGGAAAGACCAGTTATTCAGAAAACCATTACACATCCTGTTATCGAAATTAAGATTGGTTCATCGAAATTCTCAGCAGTAATTGATTCCGGCTCACCTATATCAGTAATAAATGAGGAGACTTTTAATGAGTGTAACAAAGTGAATACCTATCCGACATTACCTTTAGGCAAAATGAAAGTGAAAGGAGCAGTATCGAGTAAAGGAGTAGACGTTAAATTACAGACGCATTTATCATTTTGTATTGGTGGTCATACTTTCCACTCTAATTTTTGGATTGTTGCTTTATTGACAACAGACGTAATTTTAGGTACTAATTTTCTCGTACAACACGATGCAGTGGTTGATTTTCAAAATTCTTATTTAATACTAAAGGACGAAAATGTACAATTGGCTTTAGAGTTTCAGCATTCATTGTCTGCGGAAGAGCAAACAATTAACCGCACAGAGGTCATTTCCGCAACACGTAACATAGCCTGTAATCCCACATTGTTCACAGATACGTACGTACACAACTATAATACTCCAGACGGAGTTGACTACGACGTAATGCAAATGATTTCCGATAAAGTTAGACAAAGCAGTGCAACTACAGACGACGAACGAACGCAGTTACACAAGATTCTTTTACAGCAAGCTCCAGTTTTTGACAACGTTCCTGGTACTATGTCCGGATTTATGTATGAATTTCAAGTCAAACAGCACGATACATTTAAAGCAAAGCATTATCCTATTCCATATATTCATAGAGAACAAGTTAAAAAAGAATTGCAGGATATGCTTGACCAAGGAATTATTGAACCGGCAGTTAGTCCGTACATAAAGCCGTTGCATATTGTTAAGAAAAAAGATGGCTCACTTCGCCTTGTAGTTGATTCACGTCACATTAATGACATTATTATTAACGAAACAGATCGACCACAGACACTAGAGGAACTTTTACAGAAATTTCATGGTACAGCTATTTATTCTACACTAGATTTGAAATCGGGATTTTGGCAAATTCAACTTCATCCGAATTGTAGAAAATATACAGCTTTTCTCTGTTTTGGCGACTGTTATCAATTTTGCAAATTACCGTTCGGCTTAACTATTTCTTCTGCAGCTTTTATTCGCGGTTTGAACACAATACTTCCGACAGAACTTAAGGACAGAATTACGACGTACGTAGACGATATTCTTATCGCAGAAGCTAACTGGTCTGAACACAATGTGATTTTAGAACGTCTGTTACAAACCTTTCATGCACAAGGACTTACAGTTAATCTTAGTAAATCGCACTTTGGTAAAACTTCTATAAAATTTCTTGGACACGTGATTTCAGCAGAAGGCATTGCACCTGATCCGGAAAAACTTCAAGCTCTACGTGACATTACCGTTCCTACGACGAAGAAACAACTACGCAGTTTTTTGGGCTTAATTAACTTTTTTCGTAAATTTATTCATCACTCTGCTTTAGACACACCCACATTATGTCAATTAACAGGTAAAAACAGTATTTGGTCTTGGGATAAGCAAGCACATTCTGAATTTGTGAACCTGAAACATGCTTTGTTGAATGCTCCACTGTTATCGCACCCCGATCTTACTAGAAATTTTTCCATTGCCACCGACAGTTCTAACACCGCTTTAGGTGTACATATTTTCCAGGAAACTGAAGAAGATGGTTCTACTATAATTAAAAACATTGCATTTGCAAGTCGCATTTTGTCACCTGCTGAACGAAATTATTCTGTTACAGAACTTGAAACATTATGTGTTGTATGGGCTTTTACGAGATTTAGGCATTTTCTTTACGGCAGACATACCACCGTCTACACAGACCACAGAGCAATACAATTTTTGCTTTCAGCTAAATTTACTCACGACAGATTAAGCAGATGGAAACTTTATTTACAGGAATTTAATTTTACGATTGTCCACATTCCCGGCACACAAAATGTTATAGCAGACGCACTATCGCGTTCTCTGAGCAACAATCAGCAAGACGTAGCAACCAACTTCTGCAAAACAAATTTCCGTGTCATGTACATTCAGCAAGTTGCATTTGAAAATTTTATTTCATCGTCATTACAGGACATAGCACAAGAGCAAAATAAAGACAATGTGTGGAAAGAAATTAAACACCTTTGGCAAGATAGGAAAAATGTTACGATTAGGAACCACTACACTGTACGCAATGACATTCTGTTTCGCCGCTCTCATCCTGACAGCAACAATTGGTTATTATGCATTCCTGACGAACTGGTTAACAAATTAATTTGGTACACTCATTTAAGTTACGCACATTACGGAGCACGAAAATGTTTTCTTATACTGAGACAGAACTCTTATTTTTCTAACATGGAGAAACGTATACGACGAGTTTTAGCGTCTTGTAAAATTTGCCAGAAAGCTAAATCAGACACCACTTCACATATTCCTCCATTATATCCCATTATACCTGTTAAATTAAGACACATGGCCGCAGTAGATATTTTTGGTCCGATTCCGAGAACTAACAGAGGTTTTTGCTACATCTTTGTCGCTGTTGAGCTCACTTCAAAATTTGTTACTTTCACTCCGTTACGTAAAGCTACTGCTAAAACTGTTTCGAAAGCATTTGTAAAACATTTTCTATTTCATGTAGGGCATGTGATGAAAGTAATTTCTGACAATGGATCTCAATTTCGTAGTAGTGTATGGACACGCATGTTACGAGCTAGAAACATTTCTCCGATCTATATATCCAGGTACCACGCTTCTTCGAACCCCTGTGAAAGATTAATGAAAGAAATTGGTAAACTGTGTAGAGTATACTGCCACAGAAGACATATTGATTGGGATACACACATACTCTCATTCCAAGATGTAATTAATTCCATTCCAAATGAATCCACTATGTTATCTCCGTCTATTATACTGAAAAACGTTGAACCACCAAACAAAATTAAAGAATTAGTAAACTTCCCTAAATGTCGTCGACTAAGACACCACGAAATAATTGACATTGCGCTGAACAACATCAAACGTGCCGCAGAGCGCCGGAGGAGACAGCAAAAACAGGTTTGTAGACGCCGAGACTTTCACGTTGGACAGAAGATATTAGTACGTACACATTATTCATTAAGTAAATTAAAAGGTAAGTGCAGTAAATTTGAACTTCTATACGCAGGTCCATATCGGATTCGCAGCATCCCTCACCCCAATGTTGTACACGTCGAAACTTTGAGAACTAGAAAATCGAAAGGCAACCACCATATCTCAAACATTAAACCGTTTATTGAATGAAGACACTTTATGATTCAACACACTATGATGTCATTTATTAATGCAATTATTTCACTTGACTAATTACTGATGATTATCGTATTTTTTCTTGGCAAGTGCCCGGCAAGGTAAGCTTAGCAGGTCGCTTTTCTTGTCGTTACACATCAGACCGTGCACATTTTCCACTTTTTTTGTGTATATGATTGTACTCCAGTTTCGTTTGTATGCACTGTGAAATAGTTAAGATATAACACACCTGTGACTTTGACATTTTTTGCCTTATGACATCTCAACATCGTGACTGTTTTACATTTTTGCTGCTGCATTGTGATATTATCTGTACATTTTGCCTCTGAACACTGTCAATGCCTTTGACATATTACGTTTTCTGTCATGTTATGCTGTATGGTTAATTATGTCACCATAAACCAGTCATTATTTAATGGGTATATGATTTAAATGTAAGACATTAATCTCTGTCATCAATTTCAGAAAGAAATGATGCGTGTAAGAAATAAATTCAACAGAAATGGGAATTTCACCTACGGAATAAACGAAAGAAGATGCAATAACTTTATGAGGAAGAGTAAATGGATCAGGATTAACAAGCATTAACAAGAATATACTATACTCATCGTAGAATAGCAGTCTTAACTAATTATTTCTTTCAGAATACAAGGTGATTGATGCAGGCTGTCAGACTGAACTACACATCTTAGTTTTAGTGATGAAATATGCTAGAGATAAGGAATAGTTGTATAATGAGTAATGAAGTGATTTTTTGCAGATGATAATGAATACTGATGAATAATGATGAAGGATATGGTATTATGAATAATGAAGTTTTTCTTTACAGGTGATGATAATAATGAAGTTATGATAATATGGATAATGAAGTGATTGATAATGAAGTTTTTTTCTTTACAGATGAGGATAATGTTGGAGTTTTATATTTATGCTATGTAGTTATTTAAGTATTTGTTGCAGTTTGTTTTGACAGCAGGTGTTATATTACATAGTAGGATGACGGAAAGTTTTGGAAAGGACAGCTATGGAACACATTTTATACACATTTCACTACTTGTTAATTCGAAGTTCACTACTTTTCAGCATAGTGTGCGTTTCTTCTTTCAGGTCAATAATCCATTTTGTATTTTTTCCAGGAGATGCTTGTCAAGATACTTACTAGAACTGTTACTTATTATACCTGTTCTAGTACTTGCATTTTTTTTTTGCCCATTTGTGTTTACCATTTATAAATGTAATCACATATACTGCCTTGTTACATAACCTTGCTACAGCTGACTCGTGACGAATGACGTTACCTATCCTCATTTGCAGCAATAGGTTAAAAGCAAAAAGTGTTATGCCTCAGCAATTAATTATCGATCCCAACGCAATGCACTGTTAACAAAAAAAAAAAAATGTATTAACAGTCCCAAATAGTGATACCAGTTTGAGAAAATTCTGAATAATACTGATTAGCTCTGAATAGTATGTCACTTGAGTAATGACTTCTTAATGAGACAACAAAAATACACATATATATAAAATAATGCTTAGTAACTGGCTAGTAATTGCCACTGTTATTGTAATGAGACTACTTATAATCCCCATGATTATTAATGCTATGACTATAATTAACTGATTTTTAATAATGACTTCGTAATGATCTGAATAATACTGAATGAGGAACAATGCTTTATACTATTCGATACCTGATGGCCACTGAGTGCCAATAATTAGTGTCACTTAATGAATTGTTATTAATTATGCCATTAATTAGCTCTTGCTTTCAATGTTCATACTTTGTAATTGGAAATGAATGTGACTGTTTAATAATACTTTGTAATTAGAAGAAGGCTAATGATTCTTACTAGATTGGAATGACACATAATTAATTAACTATGCTATTGTTTAATAATGCTTTTTAATTAGGATAAAGCTAATGATTATTACTAATGGAATGACAAATGATTAATTAATTATGCTATGCTTTATAATTGAGAAAGAATGTGATTGTTTAATAATGCTTTGTAATTAGTAGGAGGCTAATGATTCTTACTATATTGAAATGACAAATGATTAATTAACTATGCTTTATAATTGGAAATGAATGTGACTGTTTAATAATGCTTTGTAATTAGGAAAAAGCCAATGATTATTACTATTGAAATGACAAATGATTAATTAACTATGCCATACTTTGTAACTGGAAATGAATGTGACTGTTTCATAATGCTTTGTAATTAGAAGGCTAATGATTAATACTATATTGAAATGACAAATGATTAATTAACTATGCCATACTTTGTAACTGGAAAAGAATGCGATTGTTTCATGATGCTTTGTAATTAGGAGAAGGTTAATGATTAATACTATATTGGAATGACAAATGATTAATTAACTATGCTATACTTTGTAACTGGAAAAGAATGCGATTATTTAATAATGCTTTGTAACTAGGAAAAGAAGATTACTGATTCTATGTAAAACAATTAATGAACATTTTTCTGTAATACTACATACATGGTACAGAAATGTTCAATAACTGGGCTATGAATGCCGCAAACTACTACTGTAATTGACAATATTATGTGACTTAATGTCCTTCACCTTATGAGCTAACTACCCTGAATTACTGCAATGTCCATTTGTCCTGTTTATCCTAGTGATCATGGAGCACTATCTTTGGTTTTGCACTAATTCTACGTTGGTGTGCCTTGTAAGAGCGTGGTGTTGACACGACATGCTGTCCACCACCGTGAGCGATGAAGACGTTATTATGGTCCCACTGTTTGGTGTACCTAATGTACTGCCAAAATGAAAACATGAAACATTAATACAACAGTTCAGTGTCTTGGCTACACTGATAAATTCTGAGGGGAAAAGAACTTCAAGTTGTGTCACTTGGTGCTGTACTTCTGTGGAAAGATATGGACTTTCAAAACAGCTGTGTGCAATCTAAAGTGCTACAACCATGATGCAATCCTTCGTTTTCCTATCCTGATTCTTGTCACATAGTGAAAATCATTTTTTGCTAACATTATTTATGTTCATGGCTATACATTTTTTCAATTCGCTAATCTCCAGTGCGAGTACACTTATGTCACTGGTCGACATGACATTTTTTTGCTATTATGTTTATTTATTGCCAAAATGCTAAAGACATTTTTTTGATTTGTTCTGAAGTACAGTATATGTGCACTTTTGTCTTTTATATTGTATATACATTTTTTATTTTCTGAACTACAGTGCATGTGCACTTCTGTTAGGTGTTAATATGTTTTCTACTGAACTTCAGTGCCTGTACACTTTTCTCATTTTTCAATATGATTTCTACTATTCTGTATATTCAATACTTTAATGCGAATGCACTTATGTCATTTGTTACTAATTGTACATACATTTCATCAATTACTGATATGTTCTCAACTGCAGTGCATGTGCACTCATGTCACTTGTCAACATAATATTTTTTGCCAGTCTGTTTATTTGTTCTGAATATGCTAAAGAATTTTTTTCAGTGCCTGTGCACTTTGTTATCTGTCAGATAATTTGTATTGTAAGTAGGCTGTTTATGTTTTCTCTATGTAAGTAGGCTGTTTATGTTTTCTGCTATGTAAGTAGGCTGTTTATGTTTTCTCTATGTAAGTAGGCTGTTTAGGTTTTTTATTGGTAACGCCACCTCTGTATGAAAATCACTGGCTGTGTTGTGTGCAGTCTGTGGCTAGTTTGCATTGTTGTCTGCCATTGTAGTGTTGGGCAGCGGCAGCTGGGCTGTTAACAGCGTGTAGCGTTGCGCAGTTGGAGGTGAGCCGCCAGCAGTGGTGGATGTGGGGAGAGAGATGGCGGAGGTTTCTAATTTGTCATGAACTGATATATATATTATGACTTGTGATGATATTAAGGTAAATATATTGTTTGCTCTCTATTAATATCTTTCATTTGCTAACTATCCCTATCAGTAGTTAGTGCCTTCAGTAGTTTGAATCTTTTATTTAGCTGGCAGTAGTGGCGCTCGCTGTATTGCAGTAGCTTGAGCAGCGAAGATTTTTGTGAGGCAAGTGATTTGTGAAAGGTATAGTTTAATGTTTGTCAGAGCCATTCTTTAGTAGGGAATTTTGAAAGTCAGATTGCGTTGCGCTAAAAATATTGTGTGTCAGGCTAAGCACAGTCTTGTATAAATTGTTCAAAAGGGGACTTTCATATGTCGACCCTTAGCCTAGGATACCTCACTGGAATCTTCTGATTTTTCTTGTAGTTTGTGTAATTAGTGTAGATGTTGTTTACTGCTAGCGCGTAATTGTAGAGAGAATCTCCTTTGTAGTTGTAGCCTTTCATTGTTGTACAGTAAAACAGTTGTGGCATGCATGTAGATTTGCACCAAGTATTTCGCAGCTGCGCTGGTAATTAACTAAATATTATTTTCAGTGCTATTTTAATGTGTTCTCTTATTTTTTATCTTCAAATTGTGTTTTTCTGTGTTGTCGTGTGAAATACTGTAACAATAATGGCGTGTGAAAAACGTAATACTAGGCTCCAAAGTAAACTGAGAAATGACAGTGAAAATGAAAGCAGTGTGTTAGCGCCACCGAGTAATGAAGTAACTGATGTTCAAAGTAGTAATTTGGTAACTGTTCATAGGGAAATGGAGCAGGCGGCAAACAATGGCGTGGACAGTGAAACAATTAGTGAAGAGGGACGCATTATCGATCGATCGGTCGGCAACAGCTTGCCTCAGGAATCGGGAATGACAGGACACAATTTTGCGAATACTGTAGACTCAGGTTTTGGGTTCTCGCCGTTTTCTCAAATAAGTCAAGACACATTTTCTGCATGTCAAAATGTCAATGTTGCCGATGCAAATTCACTGCCGAAAAGCACTGAGGAACATGTTTCAGACACCAGTGCATTGTTATTACAGTTAATGCAACAAATGGGACAAAAGCTACAAAAGTTAGACACAACACTTGAACAAAATCAGAGACAAACACAGCAAAAGCTTGAAAAGTTAGACACAATGGAACAACATCAGAGACAAACACAGCAACAGTTAGACACAGTGGAACAAAATCTCAAAAAGTTAGACACAATGGAACAAAATCTTCAAAAGTTAGACACCACACTTGAACAAACACGTGAAGATTTAACCACTGAGTTACATAACATCGAATCGAAATGTCAAAAAGTCTGTAATGACGTAAAAACTCAAATTTGTGAGCATTTTCAACCTATTTTTTCGCGTCATGAAAATGCATTACAGAATCACGAAGCAGCCATAAAAGAACTACAAACTATTGTTCATGAAAATCACAACACCTTGCAAGCTAAAATTGACTCAGTTGCATCTACCGATTCGGTTACGCAACTTGCAAAAACTCAGGATAACTTAAAGGACACAGTAGATTCGATTTCAACACAAATGGACACTCTGAAACTTGGTTCAGAAAAACACACTGAGGAAATGTGTTCATTATCAGAGAAAGTAGTTGAACTTTCGGTTCAGCTAAATAATTTATCTGCGAAGGTAGATGATAATCTGAATGACGCAAAACCGGTAGTCTTTAATGACACAGAACAGAACGCACAAATTAGGAAACTGAAACAAAATCTGAATCAAATTGATACGCAACACCAAAGAGAAATCCGGGAAGTACAAGATCAGCTGACACAGGTAATACAAGAATTACGTATTTCAGAAGACACTCGCGCTCCAACACGGGAAGAGGGACTTAGAAACACGGAAAAGCCGCAAAATAATAACATAGGGCATTTCGGAAGTTATGAAAGAAATTGGCAATGTGCAACGAATTTTGAGATGGAACGGCCGACACGACCTAACAATGACCGATATGCGACTCGCCGACATGATGATTTTGACTATAAGCTGTTCATTACTACACGTAAATTCAAAACATTTAAGAATTCTGGCAACGACATTCATCCACAAGCATGGCTCCATCAATTCTCTCATTGTTTTCCTCCCAACTGGTCATTGGAGCACAGATTAGAATTTATGTGTGGCTACTTAGAGAATGAACCAGCTGTAAGAATGCGATCGGTCATTCACGATTGCCACAGTGAAGGAGAATTTTACCATGCCTTCCCCTCAGCATATTGGTCTCAAGCCACACAAGACCGCGTAAAACATGGCATCATAATGATGAAACATTTCGAACAATCTGAATTTTCCAGTCTTGTGAAATATTTTGAAGACATGTTGCACAAGAATCAATACCTGTCAAACCCATACAGCCCCTCAGAACTCATCCGCATTTGCTTACTCAAATTACCTGAACATTTACGACATATTATTTTAGCAGGACGTTGCAAAGACGACATTGAAGCATTTCAGGGACTCTTACAAGAATTAGAAATTGACACTGACAGTCGCCGGATGCGAAAACAGGAAAACAATCACTACAGGTCACATACGTCACAATTCCGTGACGACAGAAACAATAACTGGACACGACAAGGCTATTCTTACAACGCAAATCGTGACCAAAACAGACACCACCCATATGACAACCACTGGCAGAGTAATAATAGTTACAGAGAAAGATCGCATTTCCGTAGTAATGAATATGACATAGATAACCATAGAAACAGACAATATGGTAATCAGAACTATTATTATCGAGGGAGACAGAATAATTTCAGACGCAACAGTTCAGCGCGCAGTTACGATTCAGGGAGAAATTCTCCACCACGTGACCGACACGAAAGAAACTGTGTAAACTACCGACAAAACGACAGACCTGAATTCCATCAGAACTGGCGAGCTTTAAACAGAGCAGGGCCCTCTCGGCAAGGCGAATTTGTAGAAGTTAGGTCTCCTAATCCCAATAACGACCCGCGCCAACAAAGAGACAGACAATGACTCGCACAGCAGGCAGCTGCGTGCGGCCGCTGGCTCAGGGAAAAATAACAAAGACGCTAGCCTTGAGAAAAGATTTAGCATTCTTTACCGATGTAAACAACATGATAATTGCTTTGAAGTTGAAAGTCTGCGTACTAGGAAGAGTAAAGGATTGCACCACACTTCACATGTAAAACCGCTTACTGAAAGATAATCTGCTTTTTAACTTAGTCTTTGTCATAAAATTTTTCGCTTCACATTACTAATACGCTTTGTCAGACTTAGAATCTGTTAACATACAACAATGTTGAAGTTAAATATCCAATCAAGAACCAAGAGAACTTATTTAAACAGAAATGACGAATGCATTGTTATAGTGAACAGACGTCACAGTGTTATTGTGTGTGTACATTCTTGCTTGTTAGTTGTACGATTACGTAACGACTATAAGGCTTACGTACTTAGTACACATACTGGTACTGCTAATGAGATTTTAATGCAACATTTTGGTTTACTTGAAAATACATTCTGGGTTTAAAGTACTTTCTGTGAGATACCAGACGACACAGTGGTTAGTTTATGTGATAGCTACACGATTTTTATCACGACGCTACTAATGAGTGACAATTTACAATGTTGCTTTTGCGGTGTATCTGTTTTATATCTGCACAGTTTTCTGAATTCTTCTAGGAAGAAAAACATGTTTTAGTAGTAACTTTTGTGGTATAGCAACAATGAGACAGCCTTTTTCGTGGCACAACATTACGTTACTGTACAGTACTTTCTTCATCACGCCAATAAGCATAATAACTACGACATCTATACGCAAAGCATTTCACTTTTGTTTATCATGTGGTAAGTACATTGACTTCTGCAGAACTTAGCTTTCGGAGGACGATAACTACGACACTTCCACAGAGATTATGTTGCGACAAGATGCACAGTTTAGCGCTACAGTACACGCATTTGAGTGATTAATCTTATACTTAAAACACTCATTTTTAAAGATTTTTTTAATTACAAAGAAAGTTTTCTGTGATACATTTCATTCCATTGCGGTAATTTGTAACACCTGGGAGTATAATTACATTAATCCTCAGGGGGGTACACGCTTACTTTGTGTACCATGTGTGTGGCAACCACAAGGAACCCTAGCTAATATGGTATTTGCTTATACAACTTTACACATCGGTACCATATTTCTCTAACACACAAATTACACAGCTATCTGATCATTTAACTGAGAGATAAACATTTTTTTTCTACATCAGTGACACATGTTTACGCAATACACAGTTGGGTAACTTCACACTTATGAAACTGTATTTTGTCTGCACTTTGAGAAACGCTCATATTTTTCGGAATCATTGTGATACTATGAGAGCTTTGAATGATATATTTGGTAATGGATTCATGATTTTTAAAGTACGTTTGAGGCAGCTGACACTTTTACCATGAGCAGAGAATTTTTTTAGGCTTAGAAATTATTGGAGGAAGTTACGACGATTTTGAGATTTGACTGAAGTGTTATGATGTTATTTTTACGACGACGATGTGCACTATGCTGCTGAGGTATGTTTACGATTAATAGGCTGAGGCTATATGAGTTATTTGATTATGCTTCATATTTATAATGACGAAATATTGACGAGTGTCGATGGATACGTATATGTGTAATAAGGTAAGGAGTAATGAATAGTGGGTAGGGACTCTTGACTTGTGAAAAAGGATGTTGGAAACCAAGAATCGTACTTTAAGAGTTATGACATGTGTGAATCATGTGTGACTGTATCACAATGCTGACCAATATTTTTTTTGGACACTTATATTTATAGGATTTTGTTTCTACAGATTTGCAACGCTAATTCTTGACCTGTGAATTATGTGAGACTGTTACCGTAGCGGAAGCTGGTGTCGTAAATATTTCCGTAAGAAAGTTAAGTGACCACCTGCACATAATGCGTCGCGGGCACCCACCTGGGCGACAGCCGCCCGAAAAAAAAAGCCATTAGCCTTTCCGGAAGCACAGGTAGAAAAAAAAAAAAGGGAAGGCCATTATCCTCGGTATTGACATTTCCTTGTTGAAAGTATAATGTGGAGCTCGTAATTTATGATATTTACTGAAATGCCTAATGAAATGACGAGAAATATTCGTACATCTGCACACCTGATTACGACAAGCGTCTTTCTACGAGAGTTGAGAGAATTTCTACTAACTTATGAAATGTCACATGACTATTGAATGATATTTTTATGCTTTGGTTTGCGTAATTGCTTATTTCATTTGATACCTGCTTTTCAGCTGTGTTGCAGCATTGCTTTTATAAAATAAATTGCATTTGCTAATGTGAACACTTTCTGTCAACAGATCTATTAAATAATTATTTTATGATCCACATTCTTTAAAAAAAAGGAGCACTTGGAAAGGAAAGAACAATAAGAAGGAACTAGTAACTGCATTCATAATTTTCTTTTCAAGTAATTGGTAACTTTTTGGTAGAATAACTTCTTGTGGTGCACCACTTTAATTACTTAGACATTAAGATGTGAATACACATTTCCCTTATCTGCATTGTTGTTTTTACTGTAATATTTTTTCTGCTTGCGCTATGTCATGTTTAGGTATAAGTTGCTGCTGTTTGCCAGGCATAGTGTTATTGCATTTTACTTTTGCTCATTTATGCTGCTAGCTTTGCCAATTTGCATTTTTTGCATTGCTGTTTGTGTTGATTTGTTATGTGATGCTGCATTGCCTCGTCCCTTAGTTTAGCATCTGAGCTCAGTAGATTTAAGTTAGCTTAAGGGGGGTAGACTATATAAGAAACTAACTATGATGAATTGGAAGAAATGCATTTAGACGCTATAAGAAAATGGTTTGGCCAAAAAAAAAAAAAAAAGGTATTTTAGGTAGGATTTTCTTGGAAATAAATGATGAGGTAAGATAATGGAAAATAAAAATGAGGTAAGAAATGTGTGAACATATAAATACAGAAAGCATGCTTAGATAGAATTTTTTTGGTGGAAACAAAGGATGAAATAAGAGGAAAGATATATGAAGTTTTGGGTTGGACTGCAGTACCAAAGGTTACACTGAAAACGAACCCTGTCCTTTCCTATTGGTGTTATCCCACTATGTGTGTGTGTACCCTTGTGTATTTGTTTTCTTCCTGTCTCTGTGTAGTTTCATAGAATTTTTTCTTCTAATACTAAGCTATATTCACTATGAGGAGGAATACTGTTATCCTCAAATATAAGTTGCATTAATAATATGTTATTTTCTTTGTAAAGTTGTTTACAATTCTGTTCTGTTTCAATGTTCATGTGTGAAATTAATGTTTCGAAAACTATTCTCATTATTTTATGTATGTACTTATGTCACTATTTTTGTAACACTGATGTATATGTTTATTTCTATTCTTTTGTAAAGCCTGTACTACAAATGTTATCTGTATTATTATGTTTTAATGATGTATTTTGTACCTTTGTTATTGTATTTTTATGTTATCAAATTGTAATTGTTACCAGTTCTTCCAATTAAGTCCATTTCACTGCACACATTTCTGTTGGTCATAGTATATGGACAATATGTGAGAAGTAGGGACTGATAGTGTTTGCACGTGTGTTGGTAATTCAGCAAGGGACTGGATAACAGCATTGCTGGTTCTAAGGACATGTCAAACAAATTTTTTGTGAGTGGACAAGTGGTGGTTTATGGACTTGCTATATTCTCCGCAAGAATCTTCGATGGTGATTGTGCACCTGCACAGTCGCAACGGATGGCTGCTGGCCGTCTCTACAAGGACTCCAGTGGGTCTGCACCTCTGGTGGCCCACCAATACCGTAATCTCTACCAGGACTCCAGTGGGTCTGCTCTGTGATGACCTACCTACCAATATTCTTCCAAACTTCGAATGACTCTGCTGTGGGTTTGCTCTGTTGTGGCCCATTACCTGTCTGCATGTCGAGAGTCAGCACTGTCTTTCCGTTGGAAGGTCAACACTACTTCTTCAAGACTGCATGGAAATCCACTACTTCTATGTGCATTTTCTTTTACTGCTTGGACTTTGAGAAAAGCTCTGCATTTTTACTGTGATGAACAATGTGGACTGTCTTTATGGACTGTGAGAAATTTTGATCTTTTGACCAACATAATATTAATAAGTGTGTGCATTTTATATCTTTGTTACTGTAATTGTGAAAAATTTTTGTCAAATCTGTATTGGCCAGTGCCCAACACCATTTGTAAAACTTTTTGTGGGGAGCATGGGGGCTATGTAAGTAGGCTGTTTATGTTTTCTCTATGTAAGTAGGCTGTTTATGTTTTCTGCTATGTAAGTAGGCTGTTTATGTTTTCTCTATGTAAGTAGGCTGTTTAGGTTTTTTATTGGTAACGCCACCTCTGTATGAAAATCACTGGCTGTGTTGTGTGCAGTCTGTGGCTAGTTTGCATTGTTGTCTGCCATTGTAGTGTTGGGCAGCGGCAGCTGGGCTGTTAACAGCGTGTAGCGTTGCGCAGTTGGAGGTGAGCCGCCAGCAGTGGTGGATGTGGGGAGAGAGATGGCGGAGGTTTCTAATTTGTCATGAACTGATATATATATTATGACTTGTGATGATATTAAGGTAAATATATTGTTTGCTCTCTATTAATATCTTTCATTTGCTAACTATCCCTATCAGTAGTTAGTGCCTTCAGTAGTTTGAATCTTTTATTTAGCTGGCAGTAGTGGCGCTCGCTGTATTGCAGTAGCTTGAGCAGCGAAGATTTTTGTGAGGCAAGTGATTTGTGAAAGGTATAGTTTAATGTTTGTCAGGGCCATTCTTTAGTAGGGAATTTTGAAAGTCAGATTGCGTTGCGCTAAAAATATTGTGTGTCAGGCTAAGCACAGTCTTGTATAAATTGTTCAAAGGGGACGTTTCAGTATATACATTTTTCTGATTTGCTACTATGTTTTGTACTCACATTTTGTCTTTGTCTGATATATTTTGTACTTAGTGCGTGTGCACAACATTTAAATATTCTGTAAGTTGTAAAATTTTGTTGATTAAAGAAAAATTTTGCCGTGCTTGGCAAGTCCAAATGACTCACCATCGCTGCCAAATTTTTGCCCCCCCCCAGTGGAGGGTTATGAAACACGTATGTAACATAGCAGCAATGGCGAGGCATTGTAGCATCTATGACCAGAGAGTATGCGCTTGACCGCGCGAGTGTTGCGAGCGGTTCTCAGTCTGTCAGTAGTTGTTGCGAGTCTGTAGCTCTGTCTAGTTGAGAGCAGTACTCTGTCAGTAGTCGTTGCGAGTCTGTAGTTCTGTCTAGTTGCGTGCAGTACGCCAGTAGTCGTCATGCAGAGCACTCGGTCAGTGGTAGCAGCCCAGTGGGGTTGCGTGATGTGGTCTGGCGACAACACTGGTCAAGATGCTGAATGAGGTATACTGTTAATTAAGATAATCATCGGATAATGTAAAGTTTAACTATTGTAACTAATTTTCAACAAGTGCCCCCAATAATAACTTTGATTTCAAAAGCAATTTTACATAAAATTTTCATTTAATTGAAGTAACTATTTGGTTCCACTTCCCCTAAACAAAAGTTTCAGTTTTCAATTAGATTACAAAAAAAAAAAAGGAATATTATTATTTGCAATGCAGTTCCTCCAAGCGGTGCGCAACAACAAGAGCAGAAATTTGACTAGGTGTTGCAATGAGGTAAGAATTTAATTTTGATTTTTGCACAGGGCCAAAGACCGATATTTCGGTTTAATTGAATTATCATTATCACTGAGATTTCCTTATCACTGAATGGACTTTAATTTTTTTGTGAAGAACTTATATTTGAGTCAGATCGCGATTCTCATTTTTATTGTCATTAAATGTAATTGCTAGGGAGGTTACACTTGGCTCGCATTTCTATTAAGTATTGTCATTTTCCTTTTTTAAAAAAAAATTACGGTGGGGAGGTTACAATTCAGAACAAAAGACGTGGCAAGTTGACCAAGGGCATCGTTTTGCTGCAAGACAATTCCCGTCCGTATGTGGTGAATCAGACCAAAGATCTCACCTCATCTTTTCGATGGGAAACTCTAGATCATCCTCCGTACAGCCCCAATCTTGCGCCCAGTGACTACCATCTGTTCCTGTACTTGAAGAAACACCTGGGCGGTCAGCGTCTTCAAGACGATCACGAAGTCAAAACAGTGGTGATGCAGTGGTTAACAAGTCAGGTGGCAGACTTCTATGAGGAGGGTATTCAAAAACTGGTACAACGTTATGGCAAGTGCCTCAATATTGACGGAAATTATGTAAAAAAGTGGATTAAGGTACAGGCTCACTTCTGTTTTTAATTTCAAAACGGCACTTACTTTAAAAACCCACCTCGTAGCTTTCATCAGCAAATACAACAGACCTCAATCCTGCCCTCCAATGAACTCTCGCTTGACACCACTGAAGTTAGAAATGCCGATGTTTTGTGCTTGGTGGAATGCACGCTTCAGGGCATCTGGCTCGGAGGCGTCCAGGAAGTAACCGATTTGTAACAGTTCGTTGTATCACTGTAGTGTCAACTGCTGCTCAAATTGTTGCTGAGTATGCAGTATGATGCGCCACAGCCACATGCCGAACACGATGGTCATCTCTCTCGGCAGTGCCACGCGGCCGTCCGGATCTCGGTCTTCTTCCGACCTTACATTCTCGTGACCACTTCTGCCAGCAATCATGTACAGTGGCTCTATTCCTGCGAAGTTTTGTGTAGTATCGTTGAAGTGAGATCCAGCTCCTCGTAGACTTATTACATGACCTCTTTCAAATTAAGAGAGGTGTCGAAGTGGCGTCTTTGTCGCGTTAAAGGCATTCTTGATCAGTATCAGCCCACGACGTCGAATCTCAAGAGTAAGTGACGCTGAGGACCGTCACAGAGCTTATTTAAGACAAACCTGATCTGCATCCTCATTTTGGCGCTTCTGCCACCATTCTTATGCGATTGGCGCGATATTTGAGCACGCATCATCTTTCAGTCGTAGAAACACATCTAGCTGCTTTCATTTACGTCGCACAACTCCTTGTTGTGGTGACTTTTTTTACATCAGTGTATATGCAGGTACTTCGATATTAATTTAATTTCTGCGTTGTTAAGCTCGGCTTTGCTAAAACATCCTCAGTGTGACTAAAATGCGTTCGCTGAGGCCGATCGCTTCGTACTCTCCCATACACACTCGTCTTGTATCCTTTTTTCGTTTACCTCATTTCATTTATCTAAATACTTGAAACTAGATGTTCCCCAAAATTAACTTAATAAATTTCGCTTAAAGTTTTAACTCTTAATTAAGCTATAGGTACGCTAAATAAAACTTGATAACATACTTAATAAGGATATTATTTGTTGATAAAATTAAATCCAAGTATCCACAAAAGTAAATCATGCCACTGAATGACAAACAATAATGTGAACAAAGGCCTTCCATCTCGTTGTAAAGTTTGATTGAGTCAATTTTGTACACATTAAAGGTATTCGGAGTGTGAATACGTGGGGCGTTTGAAAAGTTCTTGCAAATCCGAGAGATGGCACCATCGCCGCGTATAGAGGCCATGTTTAGTTAGTAGCATCTTTGGAAAGTACGCACACCAAGTTTAAGCCATATTGGTCTATATCTTTGTGTTTGGCATTCATGTGAATCAACGAAGTCGAGTGATTGTCAAAAAATGGACGAGAAGAATTTCGTGTGGTGATAAAACATTTTCTGGAAACGCAAACGCCTCAGGAGGCTAAAGAGAAGTTTTATAAACATTACGGCGACTGTGCACCATCGATTAAAACGGTTTATAAGTGGTTTCAAAATTTTTGGCGTGGCCATAAGGGCATAAGTGATGCTATACGTTCTGGACGCCCTGTGGAAGTTACGACTCCAGATATCACTGATAAAATCCATGATATGGTGATGGATGACAGAAGAGCTACGGTGCGTGAGATTGCTAGTGCTGTGGACATCTCGGATGAACGGGTACATATTTTGCATGAGCATTTGGATATGAGAAAGCTATCCGCAAGATGGATTCCGCGAATGCTGACGCTTGACCACGAACGGAATCGTGTGAAGTGTTGCAAGGATGGTTTGCAGCTGTTCAGGAAGAATCGTCGTTTCGTCACTGTGGATGAAACATGGATACATTGCTATACTCCTGAGACCAAACAACAATCTAAACAATGAGTAACCAAGGGAGAATCTGCACCAAAAAAAGGCAAAGACCATTCCTTCGGCCGGAAAGGTTATGGCGACTGTCTTTTGGGATTTGCAGGGGATAATCCTCATCGACTATCTGGAAAAGGGTAAAACTATTATAGGTGAATATTATTCGCCGTTATTGGACCGTTTGAAAACCGAGCTGCAAGATAAACGCCGGCGATTGGACCGCAAAAAGTCCTTTTTCATCACGACAATGCTCCAGCACACACCTCAGCAGTTGTGGTCGCAAAATTAATGGAAATAGGATTCCAACTCGTTTCAAATCCCCCCCCCCCCCTAATCTCCACACTTAGCTCCCTCGGACAACTATTTGTTCCCCAATTTGAAGAAATGGCTGGTAGGACAAAGATTTTATTCAAACGGGGAGGTGATTGCAGCAACTAATAGCTATTTTGCAGACTTGGACAATTCCTATTATTCGGAAGGGATCAACAAATTAGAACAGCGTTGGACGAAGTGTATAAGTCTAATAGGAGACTACGTCGGAAAATAGAAAAGGTTTATCCCAAACACGTAAGTAGTTTTTATTTTTGCACGGACTTTTCAAAGGCCCCTCTTACAGACAATCATCGGATGTGTAAGGGAATGACGACAATGAAAATTTCTGCCGGACTAGGACTCCAAACCGGATTTTTATGCAAGCAGTTGCCTTAACCGTGAGGCGTTACTTTCGTTTTGCCTCAGGTTATAGTAGTAAGTAATTATGTTTTCTATATCGAGATATAAGTTTTTCTTTAATTGCTAGCAGCTTCAATATTTCGCTGGGTGAAAGGAATATTTGACGTATTTGTTTATTTCTTTTCATCATTTCACAAAGAGGTCACACGCCGTTTATATGTATATTCCTTGTTCCATCCTGTGTGAGTGTGCATGGGTATGAATGGAAGTCAAATGTAGCGGGAGAATGGACCAAAGGGAACAGTTTAAGGGAATAGCAGTCATTGCCAATATTACAAGAATAACGGCAGGTAGGCCAGAGCAGCAAGCAAAGATGAAAACAGGCACGAGGGTAGGTTACAAAGTTGGTGCGGGGGTGAGGTGAGTCTCCCCACCACCGCGTTTGAATAGGAACGTTGGTCGGATTTTGGCGCGTGGACAGCACTGTGGGGTCAGCCATGAGACGGACCGGACGTGGGAGCACAGTAGCTCGCAGTTTTGGTGAGATAGATATGAGGTAATACGGCTAAAAATTCACGACAGGGTATGCTCATAGCACGCATTCAACATACCTTCATCGGTACAGGTCACGGTTTTAATTTATTTGCAATAGTTTTCTCTGAAATGTGTTTGTGAAATTTTGCTTTGTGGTAGTGAGCATGCAACAGGAACCATCAGTTCATGTAGCTATTTCCCGAGTTATAAGCTTCTCTTTTAGCTCAATGAGTGCAGATTGCGTATCGGATGGTAGATCGAGAAATTTCTGTAGCGAAATTTAATTATTTTTGGTACTTTCTTTGTGAGTTCAGTTCGCACTTCATTTTGGCGCCAATAGTACATCATTTTTGCCCAGAATCTTTTCTCTGATAGATGTTATCTACCTTCAGCAGTTGCATACCTTAAATTTCTAGTGGTGTAATTCATGCATGACGATAAGTGAGAAAGAATGAATGACGATTTTCCCGCTAAAGACGGTGTGGCCCACTTATGTATTTTTTGTGTTATTATGAAATTATGTGTCATATATTTTTTGTGTTATTATGAAATTATGTGTCATATATGAAATTATTCGTGTAGTATTTTCGTTTTGTCATTGTCCTACCCATGAGAGGTAACGCTGATTCAGACATAAGTTTTGTAACTAAAGAAAAATTGTAATGTGTCGGCTTCTAAAGTTTTCATCAAAGTAGAAAATAAATCGATTAAATGACAGTCAGCATTTCAGTTAAGAAATATTCCCCCAATCGTCTGACACATGAAATGGGTAGGATTTATCTTATTCAGTTCGATTTTCTAAAGTTAATGAAAGATAGAAATAATCTGCAATGTGAATTTAGATAGGCTACCAGCTGCTATAGGACGGCTATGAGTTCAACCGCCCCAAAACGTGTTATCTTAGAGAAACTCGCACCAGTTTCCGTTGCGCATATTTCAAAAATAATTAATTTGTTTATCAAGTTAATCAAATAAGAGTCGCAATATGGACACCATTGTTATTGGCCTGGTATATTAGCAGCCAGGACGCAAAGTCGAGTACAATTCTCTAAGGTAATGCGAGGAGATGGACACACAGGTTCAATATAAATTAAAAATATATAAAGAACCAGCACACAGCCAACCAGCAGTCATATAGCAACCACTTTGGCTATCCGCGACCCACGGCCAGATCCAAACTTCCATATGTCGTCGTTCCTGTGTCACAACCTGTACTCGAGTACGCGTTACATAATTCCCGTACACGGGAGGACATTTTAATTGAATGTTGCTGCCTGGTATCGGAGGATAAATACCACGTTGCAGTGGTTGTGTTGTAAGGAAGAACAACAATACAATGTTCCTCCTGACATACATGCAAGTCCGAAGCAACATTCCATCGTCGTTCGTAACAACAAAGGCACTTAAATATCATAACAGGTTTTTATGTTGTTATTTTTAATTTTAGGCACGATTCTGCGATCTCTTCAATAAGGCGACGAAATCTGGATTCGCAGGACCGAGCGGATCAGGTTGTGGAAAGGGGCCAAGATCAGTTACTGTTAGTTACACAAGAACAAAGAACTTTATTCCTCGCAAACCAATGCACAGTTTTCTCTCTAAAACAAAAAGGATCATTTCACGGCTGAGGGCCCAAGTAACTTCTCAATAATAAAGTTTAAATAATTCCTTTTAAAACACAGTGATTTAGAGAAACCGCTGAAGGCCTTACTTAAGTAAAATTAAAATATTTTCTCGGCTAAAGCCTCCAATAATATTTCAGATGAGCAAAGGAAATTCTTTAAAAGGCAAGCATTTGCCAATTTCAGCTAAAGGCCATATTAAGGAAAATTTAAATTAATTCCTCGGCTGAAAGCCCAATAATATTTCAACATAATAAAAGGCAACCTTTAAAGACAAGCATTTACACGGTACAACAGAAAACCATCTTAAGAAAACTTGAAGTATCATGACAGCTGAAGGCCCAAACAGTTATTCAAAATAATTAAAGATTATAAGCATTTACACAGTATGGCTGAAGGCCATTTTAAGAATTCACGCTAATTAAAGAGAAACCTTACAGACAGGAATTTACACATTACGGCTGAAAGCCACAAATTTTAAAACAAACGCGGCTAAGGGCCTAAATACAGAGCAAACAATTTTAAATAAAACACGGCTGAAGGCCCAATCTTAAAATACTTCACATAAGGTTCGGCTGAAGGCCATATACTGAACATAAAAGAGACAAAATTAATACACGGCTGAAGACCTGGCACAGTACTTGCGACAAAAGAAAATTACAACACAAAGAACAGAACAGTGGTGCTCAGAAATGTTCCAGGGGTCGGCCTGGGGAGGAACTTCTAACAACAGGTTAGGTGAGACAGGCAGCCAAGCGTAAAGCAGTTGTCTTGTGACAGCCAGAGCGAGAGCACCAGCAGCAGCGAGTACTGTTTGTATAAAGCGTTTATTTTGCATTTTGTTTACGACCTTCCACTAAGGAAGGGATTCTATTTGTGTTTATCTGCTCTGCATAGTAACTAACAGTTCTTGATAAAACTTTACGTAGTTTTCGTGTTAGATTTCTTAGTGTTTTCTTGATCGTTTAGAACAGAAAGCGCCCTAAAACCGTCTTTTGTTTGTTTCGCGGCCGTTAGCCACTAGTCACTTGAATCGGCAGTTGTCTTGTGACAGCCAGAGCGACAGCACCAGCAGCAGCGAGTACTGTTTGTATAAAGCGTTTTTGTACTTATTTGCTGCGCTTAGCTTTTAAATAGTTTTTCTGGGAAAACCTAGCGTAGTTTTCGCGTCTCGTATTTCAGTGAGTGTTTCTTGATTATCAGAGTAGCTCATCAGAAGATTATCTTGGGAATTTGTCACCGTATAGAGTAGGGTAAACATAGTCATGTGTAGGGGCTGTGGTTGTTGTAAGCCTTACCCCTTTCCAACAGGTACGGGGTGCTTCCTAATGGTGATGACATCGTTTCCGAGCCACCACAGGATGCCTCGCCTGTTGGGCCAGTGGCCGATTCTCCGGCAAGGTCCCGACAGTCACAGAGGGCGGGCCTATTAGTTATAGGGAGCTCCAACGTTAGGCGGGTTATGGAGCCCCTCAGGAAAATAGCGGGTAGGTCGGGGAAGAATGCCAGTGTGCACTCGTTGTGCTTGCCGGGGGGGTCTCGTCCGTAATGTGGAGGAGGCCCTTCCGGCAGCTATTGAACGCACTGGGTGTGACCGGCTGCAGATAGTAGCACATGTCGGAACGAATGACGCCTGCCGCTTGGGTTCTGAGGCCATCCTTGGTTCCTTCCGGCGGCTGGCTGATTTGGTGAAGACAACCAGCATCGCACGCGGAGTGCAAGCTGAGCTTAATATCTGCAGCATAGTGCCCAGAGTCGATCGCGGTCCTCTGGTTTGGAGCCGTGTGGAGGGTCTAAACCAGAGGCTCAGACGACTCTGCGACTATAATGGTTGCAATTCATCGACCTCCGTTATTGGGTGGAGAACTGTAGGGCCCCCCTAGACAGGTCAGGCGTGCACTACACACCGGAAGCAGCTACTAGGGTAGCAGAGTACGTGTGGCGTGCACACGGGGGTTTTTAGGTTAGAGGGACCCCCCCTTGGGCGAAACGATAAAATACCTGACGGCTTACCAGAGAGGACATTATCATCGTTGATAAAGAACGTCCGTCCTCAGAGACCAAAAACAGGAAAAGTTAACGTAATATTGGTAAACTGCAGGAGTATCCAGGGCAAGGTTCCTGAATTAGTATCTCTTATTGAAGGAAATAGTGCGCATATAGTATTAGGAACGGAAAGCTGGTTAAAACCGGAAGTGAACAGTAACGAAATCCTAGACACAGAATGGAATATATACCGCAAGGATAGTATAAACGCCAATGGTGGAGGAGTATTTATAGCAGTAAAGAATTCAATAATATCCAGTGAAGTTATTAGCGAATGCGAATGTGAAATAATCTGGGTTAAGTTAGGTATCAAAGGTGGGTCAGATATGATAGTCGGATGCTTCTATAGACCACCTGCATCAGCAACCGTAGTAGTTGAGCGCCTCAGAGAGAACCTGCAGAACGTCGTGAAGAAGTTTCGTGATCATACTATTGTAATAGGGGGAGACTTCAATCTACCAGGTATAGAATGGGATAGTCACACAATCAGAACTGGAGCCAGGGACAGAGACTCTTGTGACATTATCCTGACTGCCTTGTTCGAGAATTACTTCGAGCAGATAGTTAGAGAACCAACTCGTGAAGCTAACGTTTTAGACCTCATAGCAACAAATAGACCGGAACTTTTCGACTCCGTGAATGTAGAAGAGGGTATCAGTGATCATAAGTCAGTGGTTGCATCAATGACTACAAGTGTAATAAGAAATGCCAAGAAAGGAAGGAAAATATATTTGCTTAACAAGAGTGATAGGGCACAAATCGCAGAATATCTGAGTGACCACCATCAAGCGTTCATTTCTGAGGAAGAGGATGTGGAACAAAAATGGAAAAAATTCAGAAACATCGTCCAGTACGCCTTAGATAAGTTCGTACCGACTAAGGTCCAAAGCGAGGGGAAAGATCCACCGTGGTATAACAATCATGTACGAAAGGTATTACGGAAACAAAGAAAGCTTCATCATAGGTTTAAGAGTAGTCGAATCATAGCTGATAAGGAAAAGCTGAACGAAGCGAAAAAGAGCGTAAAGAGAGCAATGAGAGAAGCATTCAACGAATTCGAACATAAAACATTGGCAAACAATCTAAACAAGAACCCTAAAAAGTTTTGGTCATATGTAAAATCGGTAAGCGGATCTAAATCCCCTATTCAGTCACTCGTTGACCACGATGGCACCGAAACAGAGGACGACCGAAGAAAGGCAGAAATACTGAATTCAGTGTTCCGAAACTGTTTCACTGCGGAAAATCGTAACACGGTCCCTGACTTCAGCCGTCGCACGGACGCCAAAATGGAAAATATTGAAATAAACGATATCGGAATTGAAAAACAACTGCTATCACTTAGTAGCGGAAAAGCATCCGGACCAGACGAGATACCCTTAAGATTCTACAGTGATTATGCTAAAGAACTTGCCCCCTTTCTATCAGCAATTTATCGTAGATCGCTGGAAGAACGTAAAGTACCTAAAGACTGGAAGAAAGCGCAGGTCGTTCCCATTTTCAAGAAGGGTCATAAATCAGATGCGAATAATTATAGGCCTATTTCGCTTACGTCAATCTGTTGTAGAATAGTGGAACATGTTTTGTTTTCTCGTATTATGACGTTCTTAGATAATACAAATCTCCTTCATCATAACCAACATGGATTCCGCAAACAGAGATCATGTGAAACTCAGCTCGCCCTATTTGCCCAAGAAATTCACAGTGCCGTAGACACTGGCGAGCAGATTGATGCCGTATTCCTGGACTTCAGGAAGGCATTTGATACGGTTCCGCACTTACGTTTAGTGAAAAAAATACGAGCTTACGGAATATCGGACCAGGTTTGTGATTGGATTCAGGATTTCCTAGAAGAAAGAACACAACATGTCATTCTTAACGGTTCAAAATCTGCAGATGTAGAGGTAATTTCGGGAGTACCGCAGGGAAGCGTGATAGGACCTTTATTGTTTACAATATACATAAATGACTTAGTTGACAACATCGGTAGCTCCGTGAGGCTATTTGCAGATGACACGGTTGTCTACAAGAAAGTAGCAACATCAGAAGACTCGTACGTACTCCAGGAGGACCTGCAGAGGATTAATGCATGGTGCGACAGCTGGCAGCTTTCCCTAAACGTAGATAAATGTAATATAATGCGCATACATAGGGGCAGAAATCCATTCCAGTACGATTATGCCATAGGTGGTAAATCATTGGAAGCGGTAACGACCGTAAAATACTTAGGAGTTACTATCCGGAGCGATCTGAAGTGGAATGATCACATAAAACAAATAGTGGGAAAAGCAGGCGCCAGGCTGAGATTCATAGGAAGAATTCTAAGAAAATGTGACTCATCGACGAAAGAAGTAGCTTACAAAACGCTTGTTCGTCCGATTCTTGAGTATTGCTCATCAGTATGGGACCCTTACCAGGTTGGATTAATAGAAGAGATAGACATGATCCAGCGAAAAACAGCGCGATTCGTCATGGGGACATTTAGTCAGCGCGAGAGCGTTACGGAGATGCTGAACAAGCTCCAGTGGCGGACACTTCAAGAAAGGCGTTACGCAATACGGAGAGGTTTATTATCGAAATTACGAGAGAGCACATTCCGGGAAGAGATGGGCAACATATTACTACCGCCCACATATATCTCGCGTAATGATCACAACGAAAAGATCCGAGAAATTAGAGCAAATACGGAGACTTACAAGCAGTCGTTCTTCCCACGCACAATTCGTGAATGGAACAGGGAAGGGGGGATCAGATAGTGGTACAATAAGTACCCTCCGCCACACACCGTAAGGTGGCTCGCGGAGTATAGATGTAGATGTAGATGTAGAAACTAAATAATCGGGTGGCAGCACAACCTAGGGGCGGCTGAAGAACCAACCAACAACCTAATCAATTAACTTCCACCCGATCAACGGCACGACAACGGAAAATGTCAGCGAGGACGAAGATACCAGCAGCACTACGTCTTCAAGCATTGGCGTCTAAATACAGCCAAGGCGCAATAACCACTCAAAAATATGAACAACACCAAAGGCTGCCGAACTTCACGCCGTGCCGGACTCTGTCCCAATCGACCTAGTCACAACTCTAGTGCTCAGGCAGCATTAACATAACTGCTCACTCGAAATCACACAAGCTAGACACAGTTGCACGAAAACACTTCCACAAGAACTCGAACAATCCTAAAAGCAATCACTGTGGAACAACAAGGACGAATCGCAAGTCGAGACACACAGAGAACCCATAAGCGGTCGGCGACCAAATACACGTCTTCCGATGAGAGGACCCGCCGAACGAACAACCGGCGGTCGTCCCCGCTCCAGTCTCCTTCCGTCGGACAGTGTATGTGTGTCACAAGCGGTCGGCGAGTACTGGCTGTCCGCGCCTCACTGGCGCTCCGTCCTCAACTGCTGCTCCAGACACACGACGACCCAGAAATACTCGCGGTCGCTCCAGAGATAGTATGACAGTGCACTTATCGATAAGCGCTGCTGCTGCCACTCACGGCCATCAAACCAGCAACCTAGTGACGCCAGTAAACCGAATTAAAAGAAAACAAGGCAACAGAACCATAAAAACAAGATGACGAGGAATAAACGGCATGACCGCCAGCCGCGCACGGCTCACGCGACTTCTCATCGTACTCTTGACAAGGTTCATGGTTGAAAATCATTGTTTGCATGGAGAAGTAAGGAAAGAACAGCAAACGCTTGCCTTTTAGCTAATTATAGGATTCGGGATATTGTTCCAGATATTAAAAATCAACACATCTTCCTTCTCTAGATATTGCAAAGCAGATCACTAGGGGTGCGAACGAAGTTCACGTTTGTTTTTCTCCAATATTTCTATAGCAGCACAAAGACAGTTAAACTACAAGTTCCAAAATTATTTGTTTTTTAAATCCAGGAATCGCACTTGAAAGTTGCCACTGTCAAAGGGAGAAACATTTAATTCCGTTACAGTAGCATTAACAAGTTTTCTTAAAATAAGGTAACGTCGGTTTTCTGTTTCCGAATTCGTGAAATCTATTGAGAAAAGTTTCTCTCATATTTAAAAGCTTTGTTTTAAAATAGCAATGTCAGTATCGGAATTATTTTCTTGGTGATATTTCAAGAGGCTTCGGAAGTGAATGGAAGTTTATCTTTCAAAATCTTGAGGAAAAAGATATAATTTGCTCTCGGATGAAAATACCTCTAGTAACTTCGAAAATATCATATTTCGTTTGCCCTGTAGTTTACGATTGACATGAATTAGATTAGATATACTTTGAACTAAAGTTATTGATTGGCGACTCCATAGAGTGCCGTGTGCACAACGACCATATATTTTAAATTAAAAGGAAGGTCAGCGATCACAATGACTCGCTTCTCAGTTTTGGTTATTGATAACTTGATACCAGTGTCTGAGTTTGATTTGTACAAGATTGAAGATGATCACTACGTGATCGAAAATCGATTCTGCTATCAATAAAACATCAATATTACGGCCAACGCTGACCTTCCTTTTAATTGAACTAAAGTTTTTGTTTATTTGTGGACAGTGAACAATCTTCCCAATAAAACATGCTTTAATTTCTGCTTATATGGGAACGAAACGTTTCTAAAGGTTTCCTGTTGGCAACCAATGTACCTTGTCATGCAGCAGAAGATCTGTGTACTCTCCATATAAACTAAAAGATCTTTAAATTGGCGTTGATCAAGAACTTAAGCACTGTACGCGCACGACAGTATGTTGTATATTGTGGAAGAGGCACACTCAAGATGCGGAAGAGCCGCACTGGGGCTCGCGACCCGCGGTTTACCGACCACTGATCTAGTGGTAAACCAAGTGCTTGCTGACAGAGAAGTCGTGGGATCGGAATCTTATCGGACCACGAACATTTTCAGTCTACCATTAATCTAGCGTTCACCTCTTGACGACACGACAAGTCGGGTTCGACTTTAAGCTGTTCGTCCCCTGTCCCCCGGCTAGATAAAAGAGGTAGGCGAGTGTCGTGCGAGGCGCTGAAGTGGCGTCCAATTGAAAGATTTGTACCAGCCCGTTGAGCCACACGCAATTATTATTACGCTAAGGGACTATGCCTAGAGGTGTGCGAGGATACGGATATGCGCAGTAATAGTTATTCTGACCACAAAAGTGTGTGGAATAGTAGTTATGTTATGGTCAAAGGTTAAAGTTCACGTTTAAGAATCTTGAAACCATTTTTTACTTAAGAAGTTCTTATGAATTGGTTGGATAGCAGTGAATGGAGATACTTCAAGCCGCTTTAGCAATTACGTAACCTTTTATTGGGAACACTACTGGTTTGACACAGTTCTAGGTGCATGGTTAGAGGAGAGCTGTTTATTAAAATGCATTTTTCTAGAATTGCATTTTATACTAAGGTCACTTTTTATAAAAAAACTTAACAATTTTTCCATTAACTAATAAAATGAATTAAAAAACCTTACTCATATCGTTAGTCCTCAAACAAGCGGAAGCTACGATGTCAATCAGATGCAAATCGAAACTGTTGATCCACTATAGATTGTTGTCAATAGTAAATTTGGCATTAACCACCAATAGGTGAATGTCAAACTGAACGAATGGGGTGATAAGACTAGTGTAAAAAATAATTGTTGTTGTGGTGTTCAGTCCAACGACTGGTTTGATGCAGCTCTCTGTGCTACTCTAACTCGTGCAAGCCTGTGCAACGAGTAACTGCTGCAACCTACATCTTCTGAATTTGCTTACTGTACTCACTCTTGGTCTCCCTCTATGATTTTTACCCCCCCCCCCCCCCTCCCCCGCGCTTTCCTCCAGTACTAAAGTTGTTAGCCCTTCATGTCTCAGAATGTGTCCTACCAAGCGATCCCTTCTTTTAGTCAGGTGGTACTACAAATTTCTCTTCTCCCCAATTCTATTCAGTACTTCCTCGTTAGGTACGTGATCTACTAATCCAATTTTCAGCATTCTTCTATAGTGCTACATTTCAAAAGCTTCTATTATCTTCTTGTCTAAACTTTTATCGTCCATGTTTCACTCCCATACATGACTACACTCCATACAAACACTTTCAGAAAAAACTTCCTGACACTTAAACCTGTACTCGATGTTAACAAATTCCTCTTCTTCAGAAACGCTTTTCTTGCCATTGCCAGTCTACATCGTATACCCTCTCTACTTCAGTTATTTTGCTGCCCAATTGGAAAACGCATCCACTGTTTTAAGTGTCTCATTTTTTAATGTAATTCCCTCTGCAACACCAGATTTAATTCGACTACATCCCGTTATTCACGTTTTGCTTTTCTTGATGTTCGTCTTATATCTTCCTTTCAAGACGCTATCGATTCCGTTCAAGTGCTCTTCCAAGTCCTTTGCTGTCTGTGACAACTATAATGTCATCAGCAAACCTTCAAGTTTCTTGCTGATAAACAGGAAGATGGTCTTGCAATCTGCAGTAGTTTGGCAGGAATATTTGCAGATATTTACATTAACTACATAGAAAATAATTTTTTCAGATTAGATAGTTCACTTGAAAATAAAATAATATACTACAAAAGGTATGTGGATGATACTATTATCTTGTACAATGGTACAAATGAGGAGATTGAGACACTAGCTAAAGGCCTCAGCAGCATGCACAACATCAACTTCGAAACTTGCCCGCGAAAGGCAAAGGTCCCGAGTTCGAGTCTCGGTCGGGCACACAGTTTTAATCCCCAGGAAGTTTCATATCAGCGCACACTCCGCTGCAGAGTGAAAATCTCATTCTGGAAACATCAACTTCACTGTAGAACATCAAGTAGATAAAGCCATCAATTTCCTTGATCTTAACAATATCTAATAGAAACAAGAAACATGACTTCCAGATATACAACTCCTCATGTCATCCAGTTCAACACAAAATGGCATTCTTCAGATCCACACTTAATCGTATACATAAAATCCCACTCAGCCTCTATGACGAACAAAAAGAAATTACCAATATCGAAGAAATTGCACGTAGAAATGGATACAACTCAGATGTAATTGATAAAATTAACAGCAAAATCATAAAGAAACAATGCACACCTACTAAATCAGATTCACTAGAGGGAAAAAACACTCTCGCCCTCATACCCTTTATAGGCAAAATTTCATACCAAATCGCCAACCTCTTGCGGAAAACTGGTATTCAAATTCCTTTCAGCACTAATAACAAGCTACAACAGCACATCATCCACAACAGTAAGACAAATAACCCATGCCACCACAAATCAGGTATTTACAAACTTTTATGTGACAATTGCCCATAGTTCTACATAAGCCAAACTGGAAGGAGTTTCACTATAACATACCGTGAGCATATGGATGCCTTCCGGCTAAATAACTTCGATAAATTCACCTTTGCAATGCATGTAAAAGACCATGGTCATTCAGCCACAGCCATTACAGACAACCTATAAATACTACACACTGTGAAGAAAGGAAAGAAAATGAATCTGCTCGAAGAGCTAGAAATTTATATCCACAGCTCTGACTCACCAGACCTTATTCTCAACGAACAAGTGGAACTTGTACACAAATCTTACCCTCACATATTTCATGAAATATTCAAAAACAAAAACTAATTATCCTCTGATATAATAAAGTAATATTCTATGGAAATTCGATGTAGCGGTCATACTGCAGTTCAAGTGTCATTATCGTAATTTGGAAAAGTCATATTGTAAACGCAGGCTGTAACTGTCATTGTATAATTTGTAAAAGCTTTCAAAATTTCGCGTGTGTAACATCATTGTACTTCCTGGATCTAAGTTCTCTGACAACAGTGTGGCTCATAACAGTTCTGTCATTTTTTAAAATTTGTAATAGCTTTTAGTAGTTTCATATATATATATATATATATATATATATATATATATATATATACATATATATATATATATATATATAAAACATCATTGTACTTCCTAGATCTAAGTACTCCGACAGAAATGTGTATCAATAAACTTCGCAGCCTATAACAGCTTTTTAAGTTTCTATATGTAGAAAACCCTTGCACTTCCTGTGGCTAAGATCTTTGACCATAACCTATATGTGTCTGTATGAGCAGCATCTTTATTTACACCTGCTACATCTAAGTACTTTGACCATAGCCCGCATGTTTGTATGTAAACTTAGTGTGTTTCACGATTGTACATCGTAATAGTGAAATACGCAGCTAAACTTTATAAAACTGAAATATGGACGTGAGAATGATAATAAGTGTGCAACTATGTGGAAACGCTGTCACCACAGCGTAACTATAATAACAATGAGTCCGCAGCTCGTGGTCGTGCGGTAGCGTTCTCGCTTCCCACGCCCGGGTTTCCGGCTTCGATTCCCGGCGGGGTCAGGGATTTTCTCTGCTTCGTGATGACTGGGTGTTGTGTGATTTCCTTAGGTTAGTTAGGTTTAAGTAGTTCTAAGTTCTAAGGGACTGATGACCATAGATGTTAAGTCCCATAGTGCTCAGAGCCATTTGAACCATTTTTTATAATAATGATGCTTCATCTTTATGTAAGTTCAGATATATTTTCGACAAATACTGCCTTGCCACTTACAATTGTCCCACTTGTATCTGTTTAGTCACCAGCAAATATTTTTTTCTATTTATGCAGTGATCACCACCAATATAAACATGTACATGAATGTATAAACACCTGAGGATGGGCACAAGCCCGAAACCGGTCGTGTGACAAATAAATAATCTTTTATTGTGACTGGTAGAGAAAATTTTTTCTGCACCTTATAGAAGAGGAATTTGTGGCACAACGAGACTAGAAGAAGGGATCGGTTGGCAGGACATGTTCTGAGACATCAAGGGATCAGCAATTTAGTACTGGAGGGCACCATGGAGGGTAAAAATCGTAGAGGGAGACCAAGAGATGAATACACTAAGCAGATTCAGAAGGATGTTGGAGATGAAGAAGCTTGCACAGGATAGAGTAGCATGGAGAGCTGCATCAAACGAGTCTCTGAACTGAAGACCGGAACAACAACAACAATATTTCTTCAATCTCTTCAGAATCTGCGGAATTAGCTGGCATATAAACTTGTACTGCTGTGGTGGGTGGGGGCTCCGTGTCTATCTTCGCTAAAATAATGCATTCATTATGCTGTTCATAGTAGCTTATACGTGTTCCTATTTTTTATTCGTTATCAAAATTCCTTGATTACCCCTAACTGATTTTGTATTTATAACCGTGTATTCACCTGACCAGAAGTCCTGTTCCTCCTGCCACCGAACTTCACTAATTCCCACTATATCAAACTTTAACATATTCATTTCCTCTTCTAAATTTTCTAATCTATCTTCCTAATTAATGGATATGATATTCCACGCTCCAATCCGTAGAACACCTTTCTTTCTTTCTCCTGATAACGACGTCCTCCTGAGAAGTCCCCGTCCAGAGATCCAAATGGGGAACTATTTTACCTCCGGAATGTTCTGCTCAAGAGGATGGCGTCATCATTTAACCATACAGTAGAGCTGCATGCCCTCAGGAAAAATTACGGCTGTAGTTTCCCGTTGCTTTCAGTCGTTTGCAGTATCAGCACAGCAAGGCCGTTTTGGTTGATGTTTCAAGGTCAGATCAGTCAATCATTCAGACTGTTGCGCCTAAACTACTGAACAGACCGCTGCTCCTCTTCAGGGACCACACGTTTGTCTGGCCTCTCAACGGATATCCCTCCGTTGTGGTTGCACCTACGGTACGTCTACCTCCGTCGCCTTGGAACGCAAGTCTCCCCACCAACCGAAAGGTCCATGGTTAATGGTGCATAATTACAGCTATTAAAATTTGTGGCTAAATCATGTAAAAAACTTTAACAGTGTTTGCGGTATGTAACGTCCTTGGGTTCTACTAAAGTAGATAACAGCAACTTTCTGTAAGTACTGATGTTTTTAAGAATCACTCACGATTAAGCAAATGCGAAAACGGCGACTGTTTCTTATGCCGCTGTTAATGACAGGTAATTAGTGGTTTTGTACTAGAATTTCATATTTGCAGACGTTCATCCCGAGTTTGATACCATGAGTCATGCGATTCCCTGTGATAGAAAATTATAAAAATGAATGAAGCCGACAACTCCCTCAGTGGCATTGTAGCGAGAAGGAAGTACTTCTCTGGGCAGTATCACTAACCTGGTGTCTTGCTGAAAGTCCCTCGTCGCACAGTAGCGCTCAGTCGCCAGGTTCCATGTAGATGTTGATCCTGCTGAAGTGGAGTGTTTAGAGATGCCAGTTGTTAATTGTCAACAACGTTTGTACTATACTTGTTTTAATACAGAAATTACTTTGTCACACACGTTACATAATCAGAATTTGCAGTATGGCGGCTCGGGGCTAAGCCGTTATATTCGACCGTTTACCACATTAACACAGTTTTCTGACTTTACATAATGATAAACACTGCCCACGACACGTGGAGTTCTGATAACTAATAACTTCACTTTCTAGCTTGTTTAACAGCTGAAATACGCACTCGCGACCGTTCTTTTAGAGCCGCCCCAGTTACTCGACTGTGCGTTTGAGTGACTCTTCGCGACTCACTCGCCCTGTCTTCCCGAAGGACAAGAGAGACCCCTCGCCCCCTTTCTCTCTCAGCCAATGAGGGCACGTCTCTCGTTTCCTTCGTATATATATACATCCAAATTTTCAGCCAATGGACGTTCAGCCCGCATCTCGTGGTCGTGCGGTAGCGTTCTCGCTTCCCACGCCCGGGTTCCCGGGTTCGATTCCCGGCGGGGTCAGGGATTTTCTCTGCCTCGTGATGGCTGGGTGTTGTGTGATGTCCTTAGGTTAGTTAGGTTTAAGTAGTTCTAAGTTCTAGGGGACTGATGACCATAGAAGTTAAGTCCCATAGTGCTCAGAGCCATTTTTGAATGGACGTTCAGATCGCTGTTGCTAGGCGGATCTGACGTCACGTTTGCGGACATTGTGACGGAAGTCTGTCTCGGAACACTGTCTCAGATTGTAAGATCCTACTCCCGAATAGTCGAATCTTGTCCTTACTAAGGTTGCACAACATTGCCTCCTATGATTTCGTCTCTAATGCTCCTTGCTGACGCTTTATTGTTAAATGTACCTGTAGCCTGGCTGCTACTGAGCATTCCCAATCGCATACATGTGCCTAATACTTGGCTTAGACACGTGAAGGGAATGCACATATGCATTACAAGCTATAGTAAGTAACCGCTTGCAGCGTACGTGGTGGGCGATTATGGTAAACCAGCGGAAAGTAACATAAAAGGGAAAGTCACATTACTTATGAAGGCTTTTCTGCGGAGACGCGTTGCATTAAATAAGTAAAAGAATAGTATAATAAGTTTTTGCTCCGGCAGACGTGGAACCATTACGAGAAACATCCGCGACACAGCTATTAGTTAGGTAGTTGGTTACATGTTCCATAGATCATTTGAATGATTCTTTTATCGAAATAATCTGGGACGAATTAGTTTGCAGGTTGTGGGTTGCCTGCTGTAGATCAACTCCAGTACTATTGTACGGTCTCTCTCATTATTAAACGTGCGCCGAACGAGGTGGCGCTTTCATCGGCATATTGGACTCGCATTTGGGAAGATGATGGCTCAAGTCCGCGTCCGACCATTCAGGTTTCGATTTACGATGATTTCCCTAAATCAGGTAATTAAAATGCCGGTGTTGCTCGTTTTAAATGGCACTGCCGGTTTCCTTCACCATCCTTCACCAACCCGTCTCTGATGACTTCGCTGTCGACGGACGTTAACCGCTAATCTTCCTTCCTACCGTCCTACCAACAGCTGCCTTACTTCTGAGTCCCTGTTGCTTTTGGAGTAAGAGCTCAGTAACATCATGACCGAAAGTTATCACAAAGTTATTCGCAGGCTCTTCTAGGACAAGCTGGTCTTTGAAAGTTTCAGTTAATAGCGTGAATCATGTTTACATAACACATGCTATTCTTGTGCAGTACAGTCTGAAGCAACTCTGCAAGCTAGCTTGTCGTGTGCAAGTCTCATCTTCTCTGATTGAACGTAAACCCATTTAGACCTGCTTACTGTATTCGACTCCTTTTCTCCCTCCACAATTTTTACTCCCACTCCCCACTTCCATTCCTAGCTATATGCAAGATTTCTTGATGTGTTAGGATGTGTCCTGCCAACCAATACCAGTCAGATTGTACCATAAATTTATTTTTTCCCAGTTCTGCTCCATGCCTGCTCCTTAGTTGTTCGACCTTCAGCATTTTTCTGCAGCACCACATTTCAAAAGCTTCTGTATCCCTCCTTGTCTGAATTGTTTATTGCCCACATTTCACTCCTGAAGAAGGCCACACTTCCGACAAATAACTAAAGAACGTATTTCCTAACATTTTGGTTTATACTGCATATTAATAAAATTCTCTTTTTCAGAACCCCTTTTATTGATACTGCCAGTCTGCGTATTGTATTCTCTCTAGCCTTCGTCAGTTATTTCGCTATCAAAATAACGAAACTCATTTACTACTTTTTAATGTCTCATTGTCTAATCTAATTCCAGTAGTGTCACTTGGTTTTATTAGATTACACACATCCATGTGTTACTTTTGTTGACGTCAGTCTTGTAACCTCTTTTCAATACGCTTTCCACTCCATTGAACTGTTTTTCCAAATCCTGTGCCGTCTATGGCAGAATTAGAATGTATTCGGCATAGTTTTGCCTGGCTGGTTCTCCCAGGATCTCAACAATTCTGAGGGAATGTCCTACCCCAAGGGCTTTGTTCTGACTTAGGTCTTTCAGTGCTGTATCAAATTCTTCTCATAGTATCATATCTCCCAACCCATCTCCATTTATGTCCTCTTACCTGTTTACAATATTGCTTTCAATTCTTTTCCCAAGCAGACCTTCTGTATATTCGTTACGCCTTTCAACATTCCCTTTTAGACTTAGTACCGACTTGCCATCTGAAATCTTCACAGTCATAATGGTGCTTCTCTTTTCTGCAAAGGACTGTTCAGTTTTCCAATAGATTGCATCTATCCTTCCCATAGTTACGCACGGTTGTTCATCCTAGGTTTCGTCGTCTGGCCACAACTGCTTAGCTATTTTGCGCTTTCTGTCCATCTCACTGTGTTCCGTTTCATCTGCTCCATTTGCTTCATTTTTATATGTTCTGCTTTCGTCTATTAAATTCAGTACCTCATGTGTCCGTTTGTTAAATTTAACATCTCATGTGTTATTCAAATATATCTTCAGGGTGTTATCTTTTTACGTATTTGGCTCCCTGCTGCCTTCATTACATCTCTCAAAGCTACCCATTAGTCTTCTATTGTGTTTCTTTCTCATTCTTTCAACAGTCATTGCCTAATACTCACTACGAATTTCTCAACAACCTCTAGTTTATCCTACACTTATTACCTTAGCGCGGTTTCTTTAATTTTGACCTGCAGTTAGTAACCAATAAATTACACTCAGGGTCCACATTTGCCCTTGGAAATATTTTGCAGTTTAAAATTTGGTTTCGAAATCTCTACCTTACCATTATATAATGAATCTCTTCCATTAAACTTAAATAAAGTCTACCAGACGACGTCCCCTTTCATTCCTTTCGCGCAGTCCACATTCTTCTACCATTTTTCCTTCTCTTCCTTTCGGCGCTATTGAATTCAGCCTTCCATCCGTTAACTATCTTTCATCTCATCATACACTGTTTCATTCTCTTCGGCATCTATGGAGTTACTTGACACATAAAGATGTACTTTTAATGTGGGTGCTGGCTTCTTATTTATCTTGGCTGCGGAAATGCGGTCGCTATGTAGTTCATAGTAGTTTACCTGCATTCCTGTTTTCTTATTAATTATTTGATCTACCCCTGGATTGCCCTATCTGATCTTGCCACCGCCGTCAATTATTCTCACAGTATATATCTTCAATGTACCCACTTTCCTTTTTAAATCCTCTGAGCTTCCTATCCGATTAACTGATCTAACATTCCATGCTCCGTAAGTTTTGTTATTCCTAATTATGACACTCTACTGAGTAGTCCCTACCCTGAGATCTTAATGGGGGGGGGGGGGGGGGGCTATTTTACATCCGGACTATTTTAGCAAAGAGGATACCATCATCCGCAAGTCATACAGTACAGCTGCTTGCCCTCCAGAAAACCAATGCCTTCAGTTACCCCTTGCACTGAGTTATTCGCAGTACCGACATTGCAAAGTCATTTTGGCTAAGTGTCTCAAGGCAGTATCAGACAATTATACGGACAGTTGCCCGTGCAGCTATTGAAATGGCTGTTTCTGCTCTTCAGGAACCATTGGTTAGTATGGCCTCTCCACAGATACACCTCCGTTGTTGTTGCACCTACGGTTATGTTATCTACATCGCCCCGCAGGATATCCTCATTCAACAAGATGCAAGGTTCATGGGGAGGGGGGTTGTGTCTCATAAGACATATATAATGTTCGATATGAAATCGGTGAATCCAACTAAGTTTCTGTTGAGTATATTATTTTAAAAGTGTGCAATGCAATGCACGTTGGAGCGAAAAGTATAGAACGTTGAATGTTTTGACATTATGCTAAATTAACGTACATACGATAAACGAACCCTGTGACTAAAATTTAACAATGTTCAACCGGCGACAGCTTATACTACGACTTCATTTGCCTTCTCAGTTTCGTGAAAAGACCCTGCAAAAATAATTAACGAAATCCGTTTCAATAATTACAACAGAATGTTGTAATTTGCCTGACGTATCGAGGAAATAAAAAACAAAACTGTATTAAAATGTTGCTGCGGTAGGCCTCTAAGCTCTTATTCGAAGAAATGTTGATTACGATGTCCGTCCGTAAAGTGTTAAGAAACGGGTACGTACTTCTTTTCTGCAAAATGCCTTAAAGACAAATTAGGATCAAAGACTTTTAGGTACACTCATTTGCAGAAATAATGAGTTTAAATGTTGTACGATTTGCACTGAAAGATGTCTAGTTTTAATGTCCAGCAAAGCTTCAGACGAAAATTCAGGCTAGTTAGAAGTCTATCGTCAATGCTGCGGCGTGCCATACGGCTTAATGTACCTCAGAAAGCTTTAATATCGGTAGATGCGGATCAAAGACTTGTACGGCGGCGGGTAAGGAACTTGTGGACGAGGTGCAGATGCGAATAACGTTTGTGTTATCGGCGGATACCTCTGAGTCTCGTAGCGCATTACTGCGAGGTTGTTTTTCGGCCTTGAACTGTGCTCTTACGCCGTGACGTGTTTCATCTTGCTCTGCGACCTGACGTCTGTGCCTCTCGCCCCACGCAATCTGGAAGTTCAAAATCTTCAAAATAAGGGAATCATCATTACCATTAATATCTTCTTTGAGAGGTCCTCGATATTTTGTGAATTCCAAACTTCGTGATGCTATTTTGGAGTTTGTCAGTGGTTTCATATTTCTCTGACAGCGTTGATGGTGCTGCGTATTATAATGAATGTCTAGTCCTATAGGAAATTTTTCTCGATTACTGAACTTTTCGATAATATATAAATTTTAGCCAGATTTGAGTTGTTTTTCTTATAGAAATTATATAGTTCTTATCTGTGGATGTTCACAGAGATTTCTGGCTGTCAAATAAAATTTTCCGTAAATATATTTCTCTACTTGTATTTCGACATATTATTAGATATCGAACTTACACCATGAAAATTAGTAGTCACAATTTTAAAAGTATGTGATCTGAAAAGAAGTCTACATTAGATTGTAGACTCTATGTATTCCTCAGTGTTACATGCAAATAAGCAGCTGTTTCCATTTGTAACTTTTCCATCGATAATGAACGAGATTTTATAAAATAACAGGAAGTTTCTATTTTCCATACTTTAAAAATTCATTAGGCCTGTAAATCTTCACTTAAATAATTATTTTCAGAAAACAATATGTATATTAAAACTTATAAATACCATTAATAACCAAAACTGTCTTAATGTTAATCTGATTCACTACCTGTTCTCGAATGTTCTGGAACATACACTCCTGGAAATTGAAATAAGAACACCGTGAATTCATTGTCCCAGGAAGGGGAAACTTTATTGACACATTCCTGGGGTCAGATACATCACATGATCACACTGACAGAACCACAGGCACATAGACACAGGCAACAGAGCATGCACAATGTCGGCACTAGTACAGCGTATATCCACCTTTCGCAGCAATGCAGGCTGCTATTCTCCCATGGAGACGATCGTAGAGATGCTGGATGTAGTCCTGTGGAACGGCTTGCCATGCCATTTCCACCTGGCGCCTCAGTTGGACCAGCGTTCGTGCTGGACGTGCAGACCGCGTGAGACGACGCTTCATCCAGTCCCAAACATGCTCAATGGGGGACAGATCCGGAGATCTTGCTGGCCAGGGTAGTTGACTTACACCTTCTAGAGCACGTTGGGTGGCACGGGATACATGCGGACGTGCATTGTCCTGTTGGAACAGCAAGTTCCCTTGCCGGTCTAGGAATGGTAGAACGATGGGTTCGATGACGGTTTGGATGTACCGTGCACTATTCAGTGTCCCCTCGACGATCACCAGTGGTGTACGGCCAGTGTAGGAGATCGCTCCCCACACCATGATGCCGGCTGTTGGCCCTGTGTGCCTCGGTCGTATGCAGTCCTGATTGTGGCGCTCACCTGCACGGCGCCAAACACGCATACGACCATCATTGGCACCAAGGCAGAAGCGACTCTCATCGCTGAAGACGACACGTCTCCATTCGTCCCTCCATTCACGCCTGTCGCGACACCACTGGAGGCGGGCTGCACGATGTTGGGGCGTGAGCGGAAGACGGCCTAACGGTGTGCGGGACCGTAGCCCAGCTTCATGGAGACGGTTGCGAATGGTCCTCGCCGATACCCCAGGAGCAACAGTGTCCCTAATTTGCTGGGAAGTGGCGGTGCGGTCCCCTACGGCACTGCGTAGGATCCTACGGTCTTGGCGTGCATCCGTGCGTCGCTGCGGTCCGGTCCCAGGTCGATGGGCACGTGCACCTTCCGCCGACCACTGGCGACAACATCGATTTACTGTGGAGACCTCACGCCCCACGTGTTGAGCAATTCGGCGGTACGTCCACCCGGCCTCCCGCATGCCCACTATACGCCCTCGCTCAAAGTCCGTCAACTGCACATACGGTTCACGTCCACGCTGTCGCGGCATGTTACCAGTGTTAAAGACTGCGATGGAGCTCCGTATGCCACGGCAAACTGGCTGACACTGACGGCGGCGGTGCACAAATGCTGCGCAGCTAGCGCCATTCGACGGCCAACACCGCGGTTCCTGGTGTGTCCGCTGTGCCGTGCGTGTGATCATTGCTTGTACAGCCCTCTCGCAGTGTCCGGAGCAAGTATGGTGGGTCTGACACACCGGTGTCAATGTGTTCTTTTTTCCATTTCCAGGAGTGTATATTCATTTCATGCATACCCCTATACGAATTTATGGCGCAAAGCGCGTAAGAGTTTCGTACTGGATTTCATGAGAATACTTTAGGCGACTATCAGCTTTCTGTCAGTTTCCAATTGAGGTATTTGAAACATGTGAAAAAGATATATGTTCTTCATTGTGCGTGTGAAAATGTGTGTATAGTAATTATGGAAGCATGTGCGCTCAGATATGAAGAGACAAAAAACACTGATCGTGAACAGTAGTTGTTAATTGTTCAATGAAAGTTAGTGGTAACAACCACGACCTCTTTATACAGAATACTGCGCAGCAACGGCAGAGACCTAGACGCTATAGCCATCTTGAAAAGAAAAGAACAATTTCTCAAGTTAACGTGATGCAACTTATTTTTAACCTAGAAAATCATCGCTACAACATGAGAGACGTTACGTAACAATGTTATTATGAAGAAGTAACACATTTAATGTGGAACATTAAAGAGATGGGTCATTGCGGTCGTGGGCGTCAGACAGTAAAAGTAATGTTAAAACAAAAAAATGGCTCTGAGCACTATAGGACTTACCATCTATGGTCATCAGTCCCCTAGAACTTAGAACTACTTAAACCTAACTAACCTAAGGACATCACACAACACCCAGTCATCACAAGGCAGAGAAAATCCCTGACCCCGCCGGGAATCGAACCCGGGAACCCGAAAAGTAATGTTAATTAGTAGCATAAAAGGAGAGAGCATTATAATGTGACAAACTGGTCGTAGGGCTGCTACTTCACTACTTCCAAATCAGCAGGATTTTCATTTCCCTTGGTGGTTTCCTCCCCTTGGTTCCCTCGCTCTTCCCACCGTTGAAAATTTCTTCCTCTTCCGGCTGTGAGACAGTTCACCATCTACAAATGTAGCCCTGGCACGGGACCCTCGCAAGGTGCTACCTGCAGGGTCAGATGGGTCAGGTTTTTTTTTTTTTTTAAAAAAAAAAAAACAGGTGTTACGCCTCTGACACCTCCCTCTGTCTTGCCTTGTGGTTGGCAGACCCTGGTTTCCCAGAGTGAGCCTAGAAGGCGCAGGTTTAAAGTAAGACGCGAGCCTTCACAAAGACACCGTTCTATGAAGGGACATCAAAAATCAAGTTACATTAACGTCCCATGCTAATACAATAGCAGAACAAGATAGATGCATTGCCAAAAGAGAGTACGTGTTCCGGCTTGCTGCAGACACAGTTCTGCTGCGATGCGTGTAACACGTTCATCACAATATGGGAGTGACATGGCATGGCAACTGGAAACGTACTCAAAACTTCAAATACGTAGGACAGTACGATTATTGTGGGCAAAACTTCTAAATTTTAAACAGATTCACGATAAAATTCTGGAGATATATGGACCAAAAGCAATGTCACGTCCATCCATAATGAAATGATGCCAACAGTTAGACCAAGGCTCCACAGACGTTGCGCTAATACTGATCGAAAAGGAAAGCCATCGACAACGACCAGAGATGACAATGCCGAGGCAATAGAAAGACTGATTCGCAGGAATCACAGATTTTCTGATAATTTTGTGGCGGTTCTCGTATGACTCCGTGAACAAAGAGCGAATTCTATTATCGAGCAGCTGAATCACTGTTAGAACGTTCAAATGGTTCAAATTGCTCTGAGCACTATGGGACTTAACTTCTGAGGTCATCAGTTCCCTAGAACTTAGAATTAGTTAAACCTAACTAACCTAAGGACATCAAACACACCCATGCCCGAGGCAGGATTCGAACCTGCGACCGTAGCGGTCGCGCGGTTCCAGACTGTAGCTCCTACAACCGCTCGGTCACCCCGGCCGGCGACTCTTAGAACGTTCCGACCACTATTTGCTGGAACTTGGTGGCAACGATAAAAAATAGTGCCACATATTTGTGTCATTTTGATGTGTAGCGCATCATTCAACGAAACTTACTTGACCTGCCTTCAACTGCATCTTCATCTGCATCTGTATGGAAATCCTGAAAAATCACACTTAACTGCCTGGCTGAGGGTTCATCGAACCATTTTCACAATAATTCTCTATTAATCCACTCTATAACAGAGCGCGGGAAAAAAAAAGTCTGTATCTTTCCGTGCGAGCTCTGACCTCCTTTGTTTCGTTATGATGATAGTCTCTCCCTATATAGGTCAGCGTCAACAAAATATTTTCGCATTCGGAGGAGATAGTTGGTGATTGAAATTTCGTCAGAAGATCCCCCCCCGCAAAGAGAAACGCCTTTGTTTTAATGATGTCCGCCACAAATTCTATGTCACGTCCATGACAATCTCTCACGTATTTCTCAATAATATAAAACATACTGCCCTTCTCTGAACTTTCCCGATGTACTACGTTAATCCTCTAGGGTTAAGGATCCCACATGCACAGTAGTATTCCAAAAGAGGACGGACAAGCATAGTGTGGGCAGTCTCTTTAGTAGATCTGTTGCATCTTCTAAGTGTTCTGCCAACACAACGCAGTCTTTGGTGCGCCTTCCTCACAGCTTTTTCTATGTGTTCTTTCCAATTTAAGTTGTTCGTTATTGTATTTACTAGTTATTTGGTTGAATTTACGGCCTTTAGATTTGATTGATTTATAGTGTAATCGAAGGTTAATGAATTCATTTTAGTGCAGATGTGGATGACTTCACACTTTCCATTATTTAGGGTCAATTGCCAATTTTCACTCCATACATATATCTTTCTAAATCGTTTTACCATTTGTTTTGATTTTCTGATGACTTCACTAGACGATAAAAAACCTAAGACCGCTGCTCAGATTGTCTGCTGAATCGTTTATATATGTAAGGAACAGCAGAGGGCCTATAAAATTACCAATATTCAGGAAGGGCAATAGGAGTAATCCACTACATTACAGGCCCGTATCATTAACGTCGTTATGCAGCAGGATTCTAGAACATATATTATGCTCGAGCATTATGAATTACCTCGAAGGGAACGGTCTACTGACACATAATCGCCATAGCTTTAGAAAACATCGTTCTTGTGCAACACAAATTGTTCTTCACTCACTCCAAGTGTTGAGTGATATTGACAAGGAATTTCCAATTTAGTCGGTATTTCTAGATTCCCAGAAGGCTTTTGACACCGTACCTCACAAGCGGCTTCTAATCAAACTGCGTGCTTGTGGAATACGAGCAACGTCTCAGTTATGAGACTGAATTCGTGATTTCCTGTCAGAGAGGTTACAATTCGTTATAATCAACGGAAAGTCATCGAGTAAACAGAAGTGATTTCTGGCGTTCCCGAAGGCAGTGTTATAGGCCCTCTGCTGTTCCTTATCTATATAAATGATTTAGAAGACAATCTGAGCAGCAGTCTTACGTTGTTTGCAGATGACGCTGTCGTTTACCGCCTAGAAAAATCATCAGAAGATCAAAACAGATTGCAAAATGATTTAGAAAAGATATCTGTATGGTGCGAAAATTGGCAGTTGCCCCTAAAAAATGAAAAGTATGAGGTCATCCACATGAGTGTTAAAAGGAATCCGTTAAACTTCGATTACAAGACAGATCAATAAAATCCAAAGGTCGTAAATTCAACCAAATACCTAGGCATTACAATTACGAACAAAGTGGTAAGAGCACATAGAAAATGTTGTGGGGAAGGCGAACCAGAGACTGCTATTTATTGGCAAAACACTTACAAGATGTAACAGATCTACTAAAGAGACTGAGAACACTACACTTGTCCGTCCTCTTTTAGAATACTGCTGTGCAGTGTGTGATCCTTATCAGGTAGGATTAAAGGAGTACATCGAGAAAGTTCAAAGAAGAGCAGCAAATTTTGTATCATCGAGAAATAGGGGAGAGAGTGTCACGGACATGATACATTATTTGGGGTGGACATCATTAAAACAAAGGCGTTTCTCGTTGCGGCGGAACCTTCTCGCGAAATTTCTGTCACCAACTTTCTCCTCCGAATGCGAAAATACTTTTTTGATGCCGACCTACATAGGGAGAAACGATCATCATAAAAAATGAAGGAAATCTGAGCTCGCACGCTATTCTAGAGTTGAATAATTGTTATGGGTGTGGTTCTATGAACCCTCAGCCACGCACTTAACTGTGATTTGCAGAATATCCAGGTAGATGTAGAAATCGTGTAAATATATATAGCTTACTGTTTACGTCAGCCCGTTATTGTGACTACTAGGCACTGTTACCTGTCTACTGCATTGACTGCGTGAAGTGACTTGCGTCACTTTTAAATCTCAGTAGTGTTTGAGTTCACATTAACGATAGTTATTTGTCCTGGAAGATCTTCCTTCCGGTTCTGAAGCGGGCCGCTGGCAGTTATGACAGTTAACCGTTACTTGTGAAACTTTCCTAGTACTTGATTATCCCTTAATTGAACTACAAAACTTTATTTCATTTTATTACTGTCATACGTCTGACGCCGGCCTTGGGGCCGTGGCAGCAGTGATGCAGCTGCGCTATTCCGACTTGATTTTTCTTTTTTTGGTTTAGCATGTGTCTGAGTATGATTAATTGTCGCGGTATTGTATTAAAAACTTGCTGAAGGTCAGTCGATCTAGTAGCAGAATTATAATACCGTGAGTGATTGAGGAAAATGCTTTATTGACTCTGTATCTTAACATTGTAACTAACTATTTGCCTAATGAGTGATGTAATAATCGCTACCATGATTCAAATATTGAGACAGGCTATACAGCAATTGTTTTCACTTTTGTATCTTGATTAATCCTGCATTGTCCTGAGTCAAATACACTTTAATTTATGTTTTAATAAAGGGTGTTAAATTATTATGGAATGTAGGTTCCGCCTTTATTGCAAAAATACTGTATTACCTTTTTACCCGAATATGTTTCGGCGCCTCGTATTGTGTCCTGCAAAATACATAATGTAAAACCACGCTAAGAAGTAAAACGAACAAAAACTTTCTTTAGCCCTAACTTTGTTAAAGCAGTTACAACCTAAAATATATTCACTTCTTACAGATTTCAATAAACAGAGCCACTGATGATCACACAGAGGTGTCGAAACGTGCCTGGGTAAAAAGGAAAGAAACGCGTTTTTGCATATAGGCGGAACTTACACTGTGAGATCAAAAGTATCCAGTCATCTGGCTGAAAATAGCTTACAAGTTCGTGGCGCCCTGAATCGGTAATGATGGAATTGAATATGGTACTGGCCCATCCTTAGCCTTTATGACAGCTTCCACTCTCACAGGCATACGTTCAATCAGGTGCTGGAAGGTTTCTTGGGGAACTGCAGGCCATTCTTCACGGAATGCTGCACTGAGGAGAGGTATCGATGTCTGTCGGTGAGGCCTGACACGAAGTCGGCGTTCCAAAACATCTCAAAGGTGTTCTATAGGATTCAGGTCAGGACTCTGTGCAGGTCAGTCCATTACGGGGATGTAACTATCGTGTAACCACTCCGCCACAGGCCGTGCATTATCAACAGGAGCTCTATCGTGTTGATAGATGCAGTCGCCATCTCCGAATTGCTTTTCAACAGTGGGAAGCAAGAAGGTGCTTAAAACATCATTGTAGGCCTGTGCTGTGATAGTGCCACGCAAAACAAAGGGGGTCCAAGCTCCCTCCATGAGAAACAGAAGCACACAACACCACCGCCTCAGAATTTTACTGTTGACACTACACACACTGGCAGATGACGTTCACCGGGCATTCGCCATACCCACGTCTTGCTATCGGATCTCCACATTGCTTACCGTGATTCGTCACTCCATACAACGCTTTTCCACTGTTCATTCGTCCAATGTTTACGCTTCTTACACCACGCGAGGCGTCGTTTGGCATTTACTGGCGTGACGTGTAGCTTATAAGCAGCCGCTCGACCATGAAATCAGAGTTTTCTCACCTGCTGCCTAACTGTCATAGTACTTGCAGTGGATCCTGATGCAGTTTGGAATTCCTGTGTGACGATCTGGATATATGTCTGCCTGTTGCACATTACGACTCTCTTCAACTGTCGGCGGTCTCAGTCAGTCAACAGACGTGGTCGGCATGTACGCTTTTGTGCTGTACGTGTCCCTTCACGTTTCCACTTCACTATCAAATCGGAAGCAGTGGACCTAGGGATGTTTAGAAGTGTGAAAATCTCGCGTGTAGACGTGTGACAGAAGTAATAGCCAGTCACCTGATCACGTTCGAGGTCCGTGAGTTCCGCAGAGCGCCCCATTCTGCTCTCTCAAGGTGTCTAATGACTACCGAGATCACTGATGTGGAGTACCTGGCAATAGGTGGCAGCACAATGCACCTAATATGAAAAACGTATCTTTTGTGGGTGTCAGGATAATTTTGATCACATAGTGTATATCCTGCAGTTTAACTGCGAATACGGAAAGAAAGAAAAGAACTGTAGATCCAAAAGTTGTTAATTTATCTTATTGGGTTTAATTTGCCCAGCACATTACCACTCTTGTCATCTGCCCAGATAGACGAAAAAGGTTCTTTGCTGGGTTCTAGGAGTTGTGAATTGAGACCGAGATAACCGAATGGGTAGGTAGCTTACATCAGAAAACACGCAAGAGAAAAATGGATGCGTATACCTAAAGATCTTAGTGCATCGAATAGTCTTTGGGATGTCTTTATGACAGAGTAATGAATACACTACTGGCCATTAAAATTGCGACACCACGAAGATGACGTGCTACAGACGCGAAATTTAACCGACAGGAAGAAGATGCTGAGATATGCAAATTATTAGCTTTTTCAGAGCATTCACACAAGGTTGGCGCCGGTGGCGACACCTACACCGTGCTCACATGATGAAACTTTCCAACCGATTTCTCATACACAAACAGCAGTTGACCGGCGTTGCCTGGTGAAACGTTGTTGTGATGCCTCGTGTAAGGAGCAGAAATGCGTACCATCACCTTTCCGACTTTGATAAAGGTCGGATTGTAGCCTATCGCGATTGCGGTTTATCGTATCGCGACATTGCTGCTCGCGTTTGACGAGATACAATGACTGTAGGCAGAACATTGAATCGATGGGTTCAGGAGGGTAATACAGAACGCCGTGCTGGATCCCAGCGGCCTCGTATCATTAGGAGTCGAGATGACAGGCATCTTATCCGCATGGCTGTAACGGATCGTGCAGCCACGTCTCGATCTCACAGTCAGCAGATGGGGACGTTTGCAAGACAACAACCATCTGCACGAACAGTTCGACGACGTTTGCAGTAGCATGGACTATCAGCTCGGAGACCATGGCTGCGATTACCCCTGACGCTGCATCACAGACAGGAGAGCCTACGATGGTGTACTCAACGACGAATCTGGGTGCACGAATGGCAAAACGTCATTTTTTCGGATGAATCCAGGTTCCGTTTACAGCATCATGATGGTCGCATCCGTGTTTGGCGACATCGCGGTGAACGTACATTGGAAGCGTGTATTCGTCATCGCCATACTGGCGTATCACCAGGCGTATGGGGTGCCATAGGTTACTCGTCTCGGTCACCTCTTGTTCGCATTGACGGCACTTTGAACAGTGGACGTTACGTTTCAGATGTGTTACGACCCGTGGCTCTACCCTTCATTCGATCCCTGCGAAACCCTACATTTCAGCAGGATAATGCACGACCGCACGTTGCAGGTCCTGTACGGGCCTTTCTGGATACAGAAAATGTTCGACTGCTGCCTGGGCAGCACATTCTCCAGATCTCTCACCAATTGAAAACGTCTAGTCAATGGTGGCCGAGCAACTGGCTCGTCACAATACGCCTGTCACTACTCTAGAAGAACTATTATATCGTGTTGATGCTGCATGGGCACCTGTACCTGTACACGCCATCCAAGCTCTGTTTGATTCAATGCCCAGGCGTACCAAGGCCGTTATTACGGCCAGAGGTGGTTGTTCTGGGTATTAATTCCTCAGGATCTATACACGCAAATTGCGTGAAAATGTAATCACATGTCCGTTCTAGTATAATACATTTGTCCAATGAATACCCGTGCCCGCATCTCGTGGTCGTGCGGTAGCGTTCTCGCTTCCCACGCCCGGGTTCCCGGGTTCGATTCCCGGCGGGGTCAGGGATTTTCTCTGCCTCGTGATGGCTGGGTGTTGTGTGATGTCCTTAGGTTAGTTAGGTTTAAGTAGTTCTAAGTTCTAGGGGACTGATGACCATAAATGTTAAGTCCCATAGTGCTCAGAGCCATTTGAACCATTTGAACCAATGAATACCCGTTTATCATCTGTATTTCTTCTTGGTGTAGCAGTTTTAATGGCCAGCTGTGAAGTATTCAAGATGCGTTTACGGTGTTAGGCATTGATCTGCAGAATACATTTTATAGCAGCATATTCAAATTGTTGTTGACGATGACAGCGTAAAATTAAGAAACAGAATATCTCATGTCACTATACTGCAAGTAGACGGTGGAACAAGAGCTTAAATCAGGTGCCACTGAGGAGAGATCGACGCCGGGGCCGTCGACCCTGCGTGGGCCGCAGAGCGGCGGTGGGTTCCTACGCAGCGCTTTCGTCACTGTCTGCGGTAGCGGGACTGGCGTCTGGCGGCGGCGTGCGGCGAGAACACCGCCCCAGAAGTCACGTGCTGCACGCGCCCGTCGCCGGGGGCACCAGAGGAAAGACGGCAGGGAAGAGGCGAAACAACGAGGCGCCAGTCTGCACTGCTGGCAGTTAAAACTGCAGCGCCATGAAGCGGAAGTCTAATTGCATAAAGTGAGCTACAAGCTTGGATATGCAAATTTCAGAGGAACCGCACGTAGTTGGTAGGAGTCTACATTATGTCGTATAAGGAAAGACTACACAGCAGGTTTCTCATTCAGAACTGACACTTTGGTGTTGCTTGCTTGTAAACATGGTTCAAATAGCTCTGAGCTCTGTGGGACTTATCTTAGGTCATCAATCCCCTAGACTCAGAACTACTTAAACCTAAGGACATCACACACATCCATGCCCGAGGCAGGATTCGAACCTGCGACCGTAGCAGTCGCGCGGCTACGGACTGATGCGCCTAGAACTGCTCGGTCACAGCGGCCGGCGCTGTGCTATGTCTGCTGTAAAAACGGTGTAAGTAGGCTGTTTAGGTTTTTATGTTGGTAACGCCACGTAGCGCTCTGTATGAAAATCACTGACTGTGCTGTGTGCAGTCTGTGGCTGGTTGGACTCATTGTTGGAATATTCGCTTGTGTAGTGTTGGGCAGTTGGATGTGAACATCGTGTAGCATTGGGCAGTTGGAGGTGAGCCGCCAGCAGTGGTGGGTGAGGGGAGAGAGATGGCGGAGTTTTGAGGGCGGATGATCTGGACGTGTGTCCATCAGAGAGAGTAAATTTGTAATACTGGATATAATGAACTGATATATATATATATATATATATATATATATAAATGACTTTTGAGCACTATTAAGGTAAATACATTGTTTGTTCTCTATCAAAATCTTTGATTTGCTATGCCTATCAGTAGTTAGTGCCTTCAGCAGGTAGAATATTTTATTTAGCTAGCAGTACTGGCACTCTCTGTATTGCAGTAGTTCGAGTAGCGAAGATTTTTGTGATGTAAGTGATTCATGAAAGGCGTGGATTATTGTTAGTCAGGGCCATTCTTCTGTGGGGATTATTCAAAGTCAGATTGCGTTGCGCTAAAAATGTTGCTTGTCAGTTTAGTGATGATCAGAATAAGGAAAGAGAGAAATGTCTGAGTACGTTCAGTTTTGCTCAGCGGTTTGAAAATCAAATAACATAAGAGGTTTTCCAGCACTGTCATTTTTAAATTTTTCTAAGGGGAATTTTAACGAGAAATGACTACCGGCACGTATCAGAATTAGACAGTGGCAGGATAGCGTCTATTGTGCTACGATAGCGCTGCTCATATTGCTCAGGAACCCACAACTGTCGTGCAAATATGGAATCGATACCTTCAGGAGAGCCATACCCATGGACAACCTCAAGAGCCCCATACGTCTAACACCTGAAAGGACAGAGATATACAGGCTGATTCAGTTGCCCATACCAGTGAGTTTAATGCAACCTGCAACGCCTTCGAAAACCACAGGCGAGATTTTCATATTCTCTCACTTGCCATACGTAAACTCACTGAAGCGCCAAAGAAACTGGTATAGGCATGCGTATATAAATGCAGAGAGATGTAAACAGGCAGAACATGGCGCTGCGGCCGAATACTCCTATGTAAGACAAGTGTCTGACGCAGTTGTTAGATCGGTTACTGCTGCTACAGTGGCAGGTTATCAATATTTAAGTGAGTTTGAACGTGGTGTTATAGTCGGCGCACGAGCGATGGGACACAGCGTCTTCGAGGTAGCGGGGAAGTGGAGGATTTTCTCTTACGACCATTTCACGAGTGTACCGTGAATATCAGGAATCCGGTAAAACATCAAATCTCCGACATCGCTGTGGCCGGAAAAAGATCCTGCAAGAACGGGACGAACGACGACTGAAGAGAATCGTTCAACATGATAAAGCTTTACGCCTCGACTGGGCCCGTGAACACCGACATTGTACTGTTGATGACGGTAAACATGTTGCCTAGTCGGATGAATCTTTTCAAATTGTATCGAGCGGATGGACGTGTACGGGTATGGAGAAAACATTTTGAGTCCGTGGACCCTGCATGTCGGCAGTGGACTTTTCAAGCTGATGGAGGCTCTGTAATGGCGTGAGAGTGATATGGCGCCTCTGTCACGTCTAGATACGGCTCTGACACTTTACACGTACGTAAGTATCGGGTCTTATCACCTGCATCCATTCATGTCCATTATGCATTACGACGGACTGGGGCAATTACAGCACGACAATGCTACACCCCACACGTCCAGAATTGCTAAAGTGAGGCTCCAGGAACACTACTTAGTTTAAACACTTCCGCTGGCCTCTATACTATTCAGACATAAACATTATTGAGCATATCTGGGATGACTTGCAACATGCTGTTCAGAAGAGATCTCTCCTCCCTCGAGCTCTTACGGATTTAAGGACAGCCCTGTTGGATTCATAGCGTCAATTCCCCCCAGCACTATTTCAGACGTAACTCGTGTTGCGGCAGTTCTTCCTGCTCGCTGGGACCCTAGAACATGTTAGGCAGGTGTACCAGTTTTATGGCTCTTCAGCGTATTAGTCCTACAGAAAAAATGAACAGGACCATTTTGAAGCACATTTAATCTGGTTAATTCTCTACTGGGGTAAGTTTTCGCTTGAAACCACAGTTTTCAAGTTATTCAAGAAAAGAAAACGTGTTTGAAGGTCACATTTGCACATTTTTCATGAATGATCGGAAAATTACGCCCCCTACCGAAAACGTATCTCAGTACGAAACTTAACTGCATTAAATTCCTTACAAAACAGACCTGTTCATTTTGCCGTAGGACTAATAGTTTGCGCCTCGTGAGAGAGAATAGGAAAATCTTGAACAAGCTATATGAAGGCCTTGCAAGTTGCACAAAATCCGTCGATATGGGCAACTGAATCACCCCATATTTCGCTCAGCCGTATAGGATCGTGCAGTCACGTTTCTTGAGTCAGGAATTGGGCTGGTTTGAAGCAAGACAAGTATCCACAGAAACAGTGCGGTAATGACTGGAGCACTGTGGACTGTCAGCACGATGAATGTTGTTGCAACTTCTGTTGATGCGCCGATATTCCCGACCAGGAGTGTTGAACGAGAAAACTAAACGCAAGAAAGACACCAAGTCTCTTTTTCAGACGAATCCCTGTTCTGTGTACAGCATCGTGATGGACGCATCCGCTCTGCGGAGAAAGAACATTGCCAGATTTCATTTTCCGTCGTTGAAGCGCCAGCACCTGGCATGGTATGAGGTGCCGTTGGGTATACAGGACACTCATCCGTGGGTTCATAGGTGGTAACTTGGACAACACCATTACATCTCTGTCGTCTTAAGGCCAGTGCCTGTGTCCTGACTTCGAGTTCTCCGTGGCGTCACCATTCAGCAAGATTACTCGAGACCGCACGTTGTCAGTGCAGTTCTGACCTACCTAGACTCGGAGAGAGATCCAGTTTTGCTCTAGTCAGCACGTTCTCTAAATCTCTCACCCAATGAAAACATCCGGCTACGGATAGCCGAGAGACTAGAACGCAAACAATTGATCATTCACTGCTATTGATGAACTGTGGCATAGAGGTCAAACAGCTTCGAATGAGAGGTACCGAACCCATATTCGTTATCGAAGCTAAGCTCGACTCAATGCGCAGCTGGTGCCAGCCCTGTGTAGTAAATTTCCCAACCAGTTTTACTCTGAAATCCGCTTAAAAATTTAATCTACTGCTCTTCCAAAAATACGGTAAACGCGTAATGAGTAAAATTTCGTATATGCTTTATCGTAACAGAGGAAAAACCGTTGCAAATATTAACAATATTAAACTGTCTTTATTTGCTATCCTTCCTGGTGTTGCAGTTTTAATGGCCAGCAGTGTACTTTCATAAAGGCAACAGCGTGCTTAGATAACTATTCCACTGCCGTGGTAACGTGGAAGCAACAAAATAACGTTCACCAGCATGTTTTTTGAAAACGTCAGTCATGCAAAACTTAACTCTAACTCTTCTTTCATGATATCGTCAGTGCTACGGATACAGTAAACCAACTTAATTGGTGGATTCTGCACTTTACGAAAGCTTTTGATTCAGTAGCTGTCGTCTTCTATAGAATTTTTTTTCTTGTAGACCGTGTTTCGTAGTCGAAACCTGACGCTATTGATAGTACCACAATAGAAGCAAAAACGTCTCAGTAAACAAGGGCCAGTAAAAGAGCCATTTTCGAGGTAACTGCAGATATCTGGTTACTAGCAGCTGCTGAGTTCAATATCAAATACTATCCTGGTTACTTCAAATGTACCTAAAATATAAGCTTTTAAATTTCGACTTTATCTCATTGAGCTCTGATAGCAGCCGGAGCCTACCTTAAAAATAAATGTAATACTGCTTCCGCACGTCACATGCTACGAATCACTGTACACTCGTACCAGACGAAAAAAGTGTTCCACATTGGTTCCTGGCATTTGAATTCAGTGTTATACTCGTCTCTGCAATGAGTTTTGGATTACTATTATTACTCTTATGGCACACGCATGCATTACATTTATAATTTGTAATGAATGTCATTGCATAAAACAAAAATAAATCGGCTAATTTTATCTAGGTGTCTAATCCATGGCAATTGCATTCATAAAATGATTCCATTTGCCCTTATAGCACCGTAGGACGCACTCCTCTCTTATATACCTGACAGATTGTTTCACTGCACCACAGTCACGGAGCCTCGACAACACCCCGTTTATACAGTGAGTCATAGCACCCCAAGTTGCTGTCAAGTTCGACACCCACAGTATCGGAGTTACATTTCTCGAATCATTCCCGTCCTTGGTAATTTGTGATGTATTGACAGTTCTTGTTCGAGAAATCTCTTACTTTGATGTTACTTGTAGCTAAATGTTTAGCGTACAGTAGTAGATGGTGTCTCGAAGGAAACCTGTTTCTTCGTAAGATGAATTGGCAGTTCCTTATACTCTTGTATATTGTGTTAATCTCTAGGCAGGGTCTCAGTTCTGCGAATCTGCGCTGGGTAGATAATGCTTTGCAGTGGAAGCCAGTAGACAGGAGTTGGTCTTACTGTACCAGCAATCACGCACATCGTGTTGTTGAGCTGCGTATCGTTATGGCTAGTATGAGAACTATTACAACACACTGCTCTGATGTCGAAAAAACCTGTACAAGAGCCAATGGATGCAAAATCTCCATTGAAGCCCCCCCCCCCCCCCCCCCAGTTTGTGCCACACAGACTCTCAGACTCTGAACAAAGTTGTTGCGAGTTACTATCTGATGTATTTTCCAGATGTGTTTTCTAAAACAGAACACTGTCGAGCGTGATGCAAAGACACTTGAAGTACTTGTTGTCACGCAGAATAATGCCATCAAATTACACGTTGAGCTCAGTGTTAGTTAACTGTTACGGTGAAAAGCACAAACCTCGCTATTACTGTTAGTGGACTTCAGCCTCAGTTTTTTAAAATATGAGTTAAGGGCCGCTAATTCCTCTGTTAGTGTTCCTTCCGACTAACCAAATTCTTAGTTCTCGAACCGCCCCTGTTCAGCCCTTATATTTTTGACCTTCCGAAAACATCTTCAACGAAATTCTGCTATGTAGACGATATCGTCTGGCTTGCCAAGCAAAAGTAAGTCATGGAATCTTTCAAACACCCGCAGATCATCCTGGCAACGTTGTACTACTCGCTGCCCCAGTTCTTCATTGCGAGTTCAGCATACTTCACTTTAGATATGCCCGCAGAAAAAAATCTAGAGAATTGAGGTCAGGTGATCTTGTAGACCACAGTACAGACGCTGGTCGACCCATGCATCCTGAACCGTATGGGCTCGTTTGATGTTTTCTATCAGCTGAAAAATTTGCCGTTGCCCCATCATACATTCATCACATTCCCCCATCACGGGCCAACGGTAAAATTCGAGCTTAATTATTTGCAGAAGTAATCCAGAAATTTGCATTTTAAATGCATTTCTACTAACTAGGACAATACATCACACTTAGCTCAGTGGCAAATCTTAACTATATGTTCACAGTTTAATCCGAAGCGGCTAACGTTTTTATTTCGGTATTTTTCGCGTCACTCCCTGTTTGATCAGGTTTGCGACTGGAAAAACACTTGTGGATAGAAAGGCCACTGCACTTTACCCTGGCGAGTCATCTACCGACACTGCAGTACCACGTGGTATGTTCCAGGGTAGTATAATGGGGCCATGGCAGTCACTTTGTCCACCAATGACTTACCAGCTAATATTAAGTGCCATCTCAGGACTTTTGTAGATAATATTGTTACCTAAGAGAAAATTTCAGTAATACGCAGTTGGAGCTCAGCAACGTATCAGTCTGGTGCAATAACTGGCAACTAGCACTTAAGATAGAGAATTGCGAAGTTGTGACGTTTCAAGAAATGTAAAAGGGTGGCCGACAGGACTATTGTCGTGACATACAAGTACTTTGGAATGATAATACATAGGGACATGTCCAGAATACTGTGATTATTTCTCAGTAGCCCTATGAAACAAGAAAAAGTATACGAAGTCAACATGACATTACAGAAACACTTAAACATTTTCTTTTGTCTGTTTCGCGGCCGCTTTTACCGCAGTCGCAGTTGCACAAGTTATATAGATTAATACCAGTATTCCAGTCGCAAAAGACGGTATTAAGCTATAGTATGTGAAGTATTTAACTAATGATACATAAAGTAACATATACCATATATGGCTGCGTCGGTATATTGCAGGATTGTTCATCTCCTCGGGCCCCCTACTAGATGACTCAGTGGGGGTAGTCAGTGAGTCCGTATATGGACAGCGAACGTCTTAGCATAAGCTAATGCAATTCGATTTGTATGTGTGATAAAAATAAAGCAACGTAAAATGACAATGAAAAGTTCTTTACGTTATTAATAAGCTGTCAAGAATTAGTAAAAATGTTTTTAAGAAGCATCAATTAATTAAATAGCATCGCAACCTACATGACAATTGGTGATGTTGAATAACAAATAAGCGATGTATTCAGCAAATGTAGCTAACTTCGATTGAGAGCAGCAGACGTGGCGTCTATGCTGTCTTGGGAGCATAGGGTTACTAAGCGACGGCAGAGTCAGCGATGTTTTTTGATACTGCCGACAGTCCTCTAGTAGGAGACTAGACTCCTCCGGTACTGGCGCAGCCACTGGATAATGTTCAATCTGAAATCGCTTTTGATTTGTGTACTGTAATTAAGTGTTTATTTAAAATTATGTTGACAAGATATATCCTTTCTTGATTCATAGTGCTATTCAGAAGGACCTTAATGTCGAAACTGGTCCGGCCGGCCGGGGTGGCCGAGCGGTTCTAGGCGCTTGAGTCTGGAACCGCGCGACCGCTCCGGTCGCAGGTTAGAATCCTGCCTCGGGCATGGATGTGTGTGATGTCCTCAGGTTAGTTAGGTTTAAGTAGTTCTAAGTTCTAGGGGACTGATGACCTCAGATGTTAAGTCCCATAGTGCTCAGAGCCATTTGAACCAGTTGAAACTGGTCCGACTAACAAATGATATGTCAGCATTGAGTGTTAACGTCTGTATTCTACTTTAATGTGCTCACTTGCTCTCTGCCAACAATATGACAGATATGAACACATACAGGGGGTGGACCAAAATATGGAAACACACCCAAAAAATAACACATTACCATGTCGGATACGGCGTAGCGATATTGTTGGCATTCCGACCTGCTTCCAGTCATTTCGGGATTGATAAATAAAGGTCCTGTACGGTTTTCAAGGGACTCTTATATCATTCTTCCTGCACAATAGTGGTTTGTTTAGGTAACAATGTTGGGGGTGGACAGCGTTCGCGGCGCGCGGGGTAGCCTTGTCACGGCCTGTGCGGCTCCCCCCGTCGGAGGTTCGAATCCTCACTCGGGTATGGGTGTGTGTGTTGTCCATAGTCTAAGTTAGTTTAAGTTATATTAAGTAGTGTGTAGGCTTAGGGACCGATGACCTCAGCGGGGACTGATGACATCAGATGTTAAGTCCCATAGTGCTTAGAGCCATTTGAACCATTTGGACCGATGACCTCAGCAGTTTAGTCCCATAAGACCTTATCACAAATTTCCAAAAAATACAGCGTTCACCCACCTTCTCAAGAAAGTAGACCAAAAACGCTCAATAATGTTGAGACCTGGTGAACGCGGTGGTCGTGGAGATTGGACAATTCATTCTCGAGGTCATAAAAACAGTCCTGGACGATACGAGCTGTGTGAACAGGCGCCTTATCATCTTGGAACACAGCATCACCATTCGGGAACAGACAATGTGCCACTGGATGGACCTGATCAGCCAAAATGGTCAAATAAGCCTTGCAGTAATGCGACTTTGCAGAGTGTCCATGGTGCCCATGGAATACCAAGATACGGCTGCCTAATTCATCACCGAGCCACCGCCATGTTTCACTCTTGGAACTTAAACTCGACCAGAAGTTAGAAACAATGCGCAGCAAGACACATCCGACCAAATGACTTTCTTCCATTGTCCCATAGCATAGGTTTTATTGCTTCGGCACCACGTTTTCAAGCTGCGAGCATTTGCATCACTGGTGCGTGGTTTTGTAGTTCCAGCTCGACCTGCATTTCCCTGCTTATGGAGCATCCTTTGTGTTGTTTTGGTGCTGACAGGGTTCGCGAGTGTGACATTCGGTACTGCGGTGAATTTTGCAGCTATCGTCCTCTTATTTTTCGCTACAGTCCTACTGAATAACCGTCTGTCACCATCGTTTAACCCACACTTTCGTCCGCGTTGTGAGTTAGCGGATGACGTTTTTCTGTTTTCCCTGGATGCTGTATGCATATTTGATAGGGTGCCTCTTGAAACACCAAACACTTTGGCTAACTTGGTTGCGAAAGCGGCACTATACGAGTACCAACAATTTGTTCTCGTTCGAATTCGCTTAGCTCCGATATAAAGCACCCACTACTACAGAGAACACTGTGTTGGTTACGACTGACATTTGCACCGTATTGACATCATTGCACAGGTGCCGTTCATGGTCAAATAGGACAGTGCAACCGGCAGTCTGGGCTAGCATCTGCTTTTATGTTCAAGCATGTAGTTCTCGCGGAGTTTCCATATTTCTCTTCACTATCTGCATGTTGTCATGGATACCATAAAGTGTGCTACGTACGATATTGAAGAGCTGCAGTTTAACTACAGAAGAGTTTGATGCAGAGTACATGTTCGACCTCACGCTGAACACATATGAGGCTGGACTAATAAGAGACACCGACCATATTCAGAAAAGTGTAGTGCGAATCGCTACAAACCAGGTTTGTTTAACTGGCAAGAAAGAGAAACAGAAATGAAGAATCTTAGCTTGCAGACTCGCAAAGAAAGACACCGTATATATATTAAAAAAAAAAATTGGTAAACATCAAGAACCGATTGACAGAACAAAAATTGTGAATACTTTGTAGCGCCTTACGTATCTATGCAACAGATATTTCTTTCTTTCTCTCTTTCTTTTTTTCCTTCTTTCGCTTACGCCATAGTCCTGCAGCGATCGCAGGGTCGGCGTGGTTACAACAGATCTGGCAATGTTAGTGTTAGGGATGGTCGGATGCCCTTCCTACCGCCACCCCGTACCCCTTAGGACGGAATCAGTGTACCCCAACTGTCTGCATCTAGTGTAAATCGGGAAATAGTGCGGACATGTTTCAAATGTCTGCGACGAGTGTAACTGAGGCAGAACGTGGGGACCAGCCCAGTATTCATCTAGCGGGATGTGGAAAACCGCCTAAAAACCACATCCAGGCTGGCCGGCACACCGGCCCTCGTCGTTAATCCGCCGGGTGGATTCGATCCGGGTCGGGCGCGCCTACCCGAGTCCAGGAGGCAGCGCGTTAGTGCTTCTATGCAACAGAGATAGTGCAGGTAAAATCAGGCAAATAACAGCCCGCACAGTTATTCTTCCCACATCCCAACCATGCCTGGTACAATGAAGCAACTTTAGCATAGGTTGTATTAAGAAGTACCCTCACCCACACAGTTCACGACGATTCGCAGATTATAGGCATTGATTACACAAGTTCGAAGTTGGAGATGGTACGCGCTCTGTAGCTAGAGTTACACCCTGAGAAACGCTGAACCTGCCGATACTACCCGTGAGATTTGATACATGACATCACCAAAATGGGTGCATAAATCAGTCCTCGATACACAGCCGGCGGAAAATTCACACCACTGTAGTTTCCCGCGCGACCGCAATTCTCCAGGGCATCCTAACCAGTTCGTTATTTTCCAGCTTAAGCTAGAGCTCTTGCTAGGTTTGCTAGGTTACAGGTAAGAATGTCTCGACAGTTAATATTTCGTATTAAATTTCGTTGGGTTCGGTAGCTCACAGCCAAATTCTGATACAAGACAATGTCTAAAATACTCGAGAATGTCCTATTACAAGCTTAATGGTGAACGTCTAGAGCATGTCGCATCGTATAAGAATTTAGAGGTAACACTGAGAAGCGATATGAAATGGGACGATCACACGAAATCATTATCAGAAAACGAGCACGGAATACAGATTTGGTGTATGGGGTCTTAAAATACAATGGATCTGTAAACAAAATCGCTTACAATATGCTACACGACCAGTTCAGTGTTTACCAAGTAGGCACGACAACAGACATCGAACAAATTCAGAGACGCGAGGTGCTAAGATCGAAGCAGATCGGTAAAGCACATACGGAAGTGGAACAGTAATACCCGAGGAACTTAAATGGTTGGAAGAAAGGCGATACAGTTCTCGTGAAACTCTGCTGGGTATACTTTGAGCACTTGTATGCGAAGAAGACTGAGACCATTATGATGCCACCACCATTTATATGGTGTAGGGATCATGAGAATAAGATATGACAGACTTAGGTTGGAACGATCACATAGAAAATGTTACAGCGAAGGCGAACCAGAGACTGCGTTTCATTGGCAGAACACGTAAAAGATATTTTAAAGCACCGATCTACGTGGGGAGAAATTGTCATCGTAATAAAATGAGAGAAATCGAGAGATCATACGGAAAGATTCAAATATTCGTTTTTCCTCCACGCTTTTCGGGAGTGGAACGGTAGAGAAATGGTCTTAAGGGCGGTTCGACAACCCTTCTGCCGGGCACTTAAGTGTGAATTGCAGAGCAATCATGTGTTTCTCCCTCTCAATAAAAGAATTGTGTAGGGCACAGAACCGCTAATATTGATATGAAGTTCCCTCCGCCAAACACAACACAGTGGCCTGCGGGAAAAGCAGAGTAAATTCAAACTCCACCGAAGAAATATCGGAGGTAGTGTTTTCTCAGTATTTTGGTCTCAGGGACCTGTGGTCTGCGTTAGTTTGTCACACAGTAGTTACATATCGTTTGATTTCATACCCCTATTTAACCTTGTGTCTATATTGCAGTGAATTGGAACCAGAAGTAAAGCTGTGAGGACGGGGCGTGAGTCGTGCTTGGGTAGCTCAGATGGTGGAGCACTTGCCCGCGAAAGGCGAACGTCCCCAGTTCGAGTGTCGGTCCGGCACACAGTTTTAATCTGCCAGGAAGTTACATATCAGCGCACACTTCGGTGCAGAGTGAAAATATCAGTTGCACAACAGTACGAATGTAGATGGTACACGTCTACACACTTTGATTCTTGTTACATTCACCCGAGGTAATTACAACAGTAGTGCTCAATCTTCGTTTTCAGGCGCGCATACAACTCTGCTCGGCTTTTTGTCGGATTTGATTTTTTTCCGGCAATGTTAGTTGCACGTTAATATTTACAGGCAGCAGACAGTGGCATGGATAGAGCTACTAATCAAGAGATGATCGGTATGCAAGTCACGGATGGATTCACTTAACGGAATGCAAGAGCGATACAAAAATGATTTTCTGCGTTCTTCTCGCCAGCGACGGTGATAATTGTGTGCATGTTACGTCTGATGGTCGTCGCACCACTCTATATTTCGTGTTGTGTTTTGGCGATATTATGCTTTTCCACTGTAATAGATGTGTTTACATAGAAGCAATGGTAACTGCGGTAACAAATCGAATAAATGCTACTTACACATTCTTCTACAGAAAGCAACCGGAGACTAAGAGTCCCTGACACGAAAATGGAAAATGTCGGTGAACAAGTTTGCCGGAGGAGTTGCAGTCATCCTGTATTTGTAAATGTCACCTTCCAAACAAATACCGAGAGAAATGACGCAGTAGTTAGCGCAATGGACTCGCATACGGGAGGACGACTGTTCAAATCCGATTTCGGCTTTCCAGACTTGGATTTTTCGTGATTTCCCTTAGCCGCTCCATGCAAATACCCGAATGGTTGCTTTGAAAGGGTGCGCCGATTTCTTTCGTCATAGTTGACACAGTACGTGCTTGTGCTCCGTCTCTAATGACCTCGATGTCGCCGAGTCATTAATCCCCAATCGTCCTTCCTTCCTTCCTGTCTATCCTAGACTTTGGGCTACGCTACAGATTGTCACGACAACCTACCGTCCACAAGATAATGTAGTCAGTGTTCTGGACTATCTCTGTTTGCGAGCGTATGACGCCACACACCAGAACGTCGTTGCGGTACGTCACGTGCCAAAGCGGATATTCGATGTCGGTAGCTGAGCGAGATGAAGAAGGTCACTGGAAATGTCATCCTGAGACAAACACACGTATCCACGTGATAATCAGCCTCATTCCGTTCCAACAAACAAAGTACCGGAACAGACTTCGCGCTAGGAATCTGCCGCGGCTGCAGGAGCCGAGTGGATTCACGGTGCGGCAAACAAGTTTAATCCTTCCAAAGAAAGATCCCATTCTTTTTCTTCACTTGCATATTTTCAATCGTTACTCTAATAAACGGTTCAATATTATTGAGTTGGTGCATAACTTCGTAGCGTTTTTCCGTAAGTTTAACAAAGCCGTCAGATACATACAACAGAGTCTTTAGTCATCATTAATACATTCTCCTTTACTGCAACAGTCTGCTAACGCTGAGGCAACTTTTCGATTCCGCAACTGTACTTATTACGTGGTTTTGAGGCGAAGAACATGTCGAGCAATGTTCGGAGCGCATTTTCATACGGAAGGGAAGTTCCTTGAAGGTTCTTCGGTAGACAGCGGAAAAGGTGAAAATTTGAGGGCCCAAGATAAGGTGAATAACGTGGGTGCGTAATGACTTTCCAGCCAATTTCCTGTTTGTGTTTTTCATAGATAGATTTGATTAGATTAGATTAGTTTTTCGTTCCATAGATCCGTGTTGAGGAGATCCTCGTGGATGTGGAACATGTCAGTTTTTTTAAAGCTGAAATAACATTACTAATAGTATGAGTATATACAGGGCTATTACAAATGATTGAAGCGATTTCATAAATTCACTGTAGCTCCATTCATTGACATATGGTCACGACACACTACAGATACGTAGAAAAACTCATAGAGTTTTGTTCGGCTGAAGCCGCACTTCAGGTTTTTGCCGTCAGAGCGCTCGAGAGCGCAGTGAGACAAAATGGCGACAGGAGCCGAGAAAGCGTATGTCGTGCTTGAAATGCACTCACATCAGTCAGTCATAACAGTGCAACGACACTTCAGGACGAAGATCAACAAAGATCCACCAACTGCTAACCCCATTCGGCGATGGTACGCGCAGTTAAAAGCTTCTGGATGCCTCTGTAAGGGGAAATCAACGGGTCGGCCTGCAGTGAACGAAGAAACGGTTGAACGCGTGCGGGCAAGTTTCACGCGTAGCCCGCGGAAGTCGACGAATAAAGCAAGCAGGGAGCTAAACGTACCACAGCCGACGGTTTGGAAAATCTTACGGAAAAGGCTAAAGCAGAAGCCTTACCGTTTACAATTGCTACAAGCCCTGACACCCGATGACAAAGTCAAACGCTTTGAATTTTCGGCGCGGTTGCAACAGCTCATGGAAGGGGTTGCGTTCAGTGCGAAACTCGTTTTCAGTGATGAAGCAACATTTTTTCTTAATGGTGAAGTGAACAGACACAATGTGCGAATCTGGGCGGTAGAGAATCCTCACGCATTCGTGCAGCAAATTCGCAATTCACCAAAAGTTAACGTGTTTTGTGCAATCTCACGGTTTAAAGTTTACGGCCCCTTTTTCTTCTGCGAAGAAAACGTTACAGGACACGTGTATCTGGACATAATGGAAAACTGGCTCGTGCCACAACTGGAGACCGACAGCGCCGACTTCATCTTTCAACAGGATGGTGCTCCACCGCACTTCCATTGTTCGGCATTTCTTAAACAGGAGATTGGAAAACCGATGGATCGGTCGTGGTGGAGATCATGATCAGCAATTCATGTCATGGCCTCCACGCTCTCCCGACTTAACGCCATGCGATTTCTTTCTGTGGGGTTATGTGAAAGATTCAGTGTTTAAACCTCCTCTACCAAGAAACGTGCCAGAACTGCGAGCTCGCATCAACGATGCTTTCGAACTCATTGATGGGGACATGCTGCGCCGAGTGTGGGAGGAACTTGATTATCGGCTTGATGTCTCCCAAATCACTAAAGGGGCACATATCGAACATTTGTGAATGCCTAAAAAAACTTTTTGAGTTTTTGTATGTGTGTGCGAAGCATTGTGAAAATATCTCAAATAATAAAGTTATTGTAGAGATGTGAAATCGCTTCAATCATTTGTAATAACCCTGTACAATACATCATTTGTTTCTATTAAAAAATTCGTCAATGGAGTAGAAGGAGTTGGCCACTAGTAAGTCTTTCAGGCTCCTTAAAACTGATCTTTATTTGTAACCAAATTTTTTATGTTTGCTGGCAATTTATTGAAGATGAGTGTTCCTGACTAGTGGACCCCTTTTTGAGCCAAAGTAAGTGCTTTTAAGTCCTTGTGCAGATCAGGTTTGTTCCTGGTATTGTATATATGAACTGAGCTGTTTGTTGGAAAAAGATATATATTATTTAGGACAAATTTCAATTAGGAGTAAATATACTGAGAGGCATTAGTTAGTACATTCAGTTCTTTGAAGAGGTTTCTACAGAACGTCTGTGAATTTACTCCACAAATAATACGTATTACACGCTTTTGTTTGACCTGAAGAGTTACCCCAAAATATTATACCATATGACATTATGGAATGAAAGTATGCAAGCCTTTTCATTTTTATGTTGCCTGTGTCTGCTTACACTCGAATTGCAAATACAGATTTGTTAAGGCGTTTCTGCAGTTCTGTGGTGTGCTCCTCCCAACTGAATTTATTATCAAGTTGTAATCCCAGGAATTTAAGACTGTCAACCTCTTCTATCTGCCCTTCTTCGTACTTTATGCATATGCTGGGTGGAAACCTCTTACAGGTTCTGAATTGAATATAGTGAGTCTTTTCGAAGTTTAATGTCAGTGAGTTGGCTTTAAACCATTTACTAATATCCATGAAAATATCATTAGCAGGTCTTTCTAGAACTACACTCGACATACTATTTATTGCAATACTTGTGTCATCTGCAAACAAACGAATTCTGCTTCTGGCAGTGTAACTGATGAGAGATCATTAATGTACACAAGAAAAAGCAATGGCCCTAAGATGGATCCTTGTGGGACACCACATGTAATTTCTTCCCATTCTGATGATGACTGATGACTTAATTCACTAGTCCTTTGCACTGACATCCTTGGTTTCCTGTTAGCGAGGTATGGCTTGAACCATTTTGCGGCACTGCCCGTGACACCATAGAATTCTTCCTGCTCGTTGCTCTTGAATTGCACCTGCAAGAAGTCGCAGTTGTTGACAAAAAAAATCAGCAGTGATGGTTGCACCTCGAGGAAGCAATTCGTAACACAAGACACCGTCGCGCTTCCACCGGATGCATAATGTTACCTTTTGTGGATGCGCGCAAATCTTTGTACGGGGAGATGCTGCTTTATTTGGAATAAACCATTCGTTTCTGTTCCTTATGTTAGCATAAAGACACCATTTCTCACCACCAGTAATAATACAGGATAGGAGTGGTCGGTGTTGCGCACGACCCAATCGATGACGAGCAATGAGAGATGCACATACGGACACCCGCTGATTTTTGTAATTTTGGCTTAGAGTATGCGGTACCCATACATCCGATTTTTGAATCTCGCCCATTGGTTGGAAATATCGCACGATGGTGAAATGATCACAGTTCATCAGATTTGCCAGTTCTAGAGTACAATGATGTGGAACATTGCGAATTAATGTGTTTAAAGGATCGCCATCAAACCCCGAACGACTTATTGAACATGGAGAGTCACAAAGACTCGTGTGAAGTTATTCTAGGAGCGCTCTCAACATACAACCTTGAGCAATTGGTTAGAAAACCAACTCGAGATGGGAACATATTAGATATCTTGGCGACAAACAGACGTGATCTTTTTGAGGAAGTTAATCTAGAAGAATGTATTAGCGACCATAACGTCGTTGTGGCTTCTATTTCAGTAGAAGTTGCAAAAAAACCAGATAAACAGTGTAGTGTTTTCTTGTTTGAAAGCAATTAAAAATGGCATTAATGAATATCTTCATAGTCTGCTCCAAGCATTCAACGCGGAACACAAAGCTATTGAGCATCTTTGGTCGGAATTTAAAGGTACTGTTCACCACGTGCTAGAGAAGTCTGTCCTAGTAAAAATAGAGGGGAGGGTACAACAAACATTTTAGGAAGTTGCTGAGAAAGCAGATAATTTTGCACAGTCGTTTTAAACGTAGTCACTGTCCCGCAGATAAACAGAAATTATGCGAAATGAAAGCAGCTGTCAAAAGGTCATTGAGAGATTCTTTAACGAATTTGAAAGCAATCTTTTATCTGCAGATTCTAAAAATAACCCCAAAAAAATTTTGGTCGTACGTAAAATCTATGAACGCTGCAAATAATTCAGTACCTTCTCTTGCTGACAGTACGGATAATGTAACGGATGATGATAAACAAAAGGCCGAAATTCTAAACATAGCTGAGAGTTGGCAACACTCTCTTAGGATGTAAAGGTTGGCTACAGCGCGCATACACAAGCTCTGGAAATTAAGATATTGTTGTGGCGCTTCGCAGCACACGGATTAACTAGTGGCAGTTTTGAAGCCAATGTAGGAGCCCGCCTGCTGTGGTGCGCACGCGTGTTGGGCGAGGGGTCGTCACCGAGCTGCCGTACTGCCGTGTCCGCCAGCAGCGACACAGGATTTGGTAGTGGGTTGAGATTTTTTATAATTTGCAGCGTGCTTATTAATTTAAAGAAAAGGGTATGTGTATGTGCGTAGCAGCAGACGGTAATTTTGATAACGATAGGAGTTGAATTCTTAAGGGAAACCATTGTTAGGTGAATAGATTAAGTATTGATTTTTGTCATTGATTTCTTTTGTAGTTGTCAGGGAATTGTTTCATATGCATTTAACTGAGAAGTATTTCAGTCTGTCTCAAGAGTTTGATTAATTTGTATTATTGTTTTAATGCCACTGGAGGCAGATTTACATACGAAGCAATTGTTCAAAGAGCTTCTGGCGTTTTGTTAATTGAATGAGAAAGAATCGCTTTCAGAATATAGTTTTCTAAAAAAAATCGAGTTTAGATTTTACCAAACCCTTTCTCTTGAATTATATGTAACTGTAGTAAGCAGCACCAGTCACAGCAACAGCAGAAGCCGCCATACAGAACATGCATTCCACTCAGCATGAATAACAGTTTTTTTATGTTTTTGTTAAATGATGGAATGCAGCAGATCAAGCAGTGGCAGCAGAAAGACCAAGTAAGTTATAGATTGCGCACAGGACCAATAAAAAAAGAAATAAAGTTCAGGCGATCTCTGTAATAGTAAAGTTAACAAGAGTACAAGCACGAGATTTTCAGTAGAAAAAACGAGATAAGAAGATAGAGCTCGCGGCTTTCATAGCTTTCAAAAACTCGTTTACGGTAGAGAACTGCAGCACCATTCCCCCTTTCAATTATCGAACAAACGCAAGGATGACTGACAAAGTGTTTAGTGTATCTGGGACTGTAAAACTGTTAAGATCCTTAGACGCCAGGAAGGCACCTGTCCCAGACGATATCCCCGTAAGATTATATCTTGACTATGCTACAAATACAGCATCATTCTTATCCATCATCTATCAGAGATCATTGAAACAGCGGAAAGGTTCACGGGACTGGAAGAGGGCCCAGGTCGTAGCAATCTATAAGAAGGATAGAAAATCGGATGCACATAATTACCGGCCAATTTCACTGACATCGATTTGTTGTAGAATCATGGAACATGTTTTGTGTTCAGACATAACGACCTTCCTAGACTCAGAGAAGCTCATCTGCAGAAACCAGCACGGTTTTAGGAAACAGCGGTCATGCGAGACACAGCTGGCCCTCTTTGTGCATGATATACAACAGGCTCCAGATATCGACTCCCAGGTTGACGTCATATTTCTCGACTTTCGAAAGGCGTTCGACTCAGTTCCGCACTGACGCTTACTCCAAAAAGTGCGCGCTTACGGTCTATCCGATGACGTATGCGGTTGGATAGAAAGTTTTCTAACACACATGGAGCAGTATGTCGTCCTGAATAGGGTGACTTCAAAAGAAACAAATGTAACTTCAGATGTGCCCAGGGCAGCGTAATATGTCCGTTCCTTTTTGCGATTTGCATAACGATCTGGTTGATGGTTATGACGGCGGCATTAGACTGTTTGCCGATGATGCTGTAGTCTACAAGAAAGTAGTATCACACGGAAGTTGTGAACAAATCAGTGAGGATTTGCAGAAAATAAACGCGTGGTGTAATGACTGGCACTTATCTCTCAATATTAGTAAGTGTAACCTACTGCGTATTACAAGGCGGAAATCCCCGTTAATGTACGTGTACGAAATAAATGCCCAGTCTATGGAAGCGGTAACATCCGTCAAGTATCTGGGTGTGACTATTCGAAATCATTTAAAATGGAACGATCAGATTACGCAAGTAACGGGCAGGCGAACTCTAGATCGCGGTTTATTGGTAGACTCCTGAAGCGATGCAGTCCTTCAACAAAGGAAATTGCTGACAATACTTTAGTTCGTCCAGTCTTAGACCAGTTGGGTCTGATTCGAGAGACTGAGAAGGTCTAAAGAAGAGCGGCAAGATTCGTGACTGGTATATTTAGCCATCATGAGAGCGTAAAAAATCTCATAGAAAGTTTGAAGTGGAACACACTTGCAGATAGACGACGCGCTAAACGGAAGGGGTTGCTCACAAAATTCCGAAATCCGATCTTCGCCGAGGATGTAGAGCATATATTATTACCATCAGCTTTCAAGTCGCGCACTGATCACCATTCAAAGATAAGGGAAATTAGAGCTCGTACAGGGGCGTTCAGACAGTCGTTTTTCCCTCGCCCGATCTGCGAGTGGAACAGAGGGGGGGGGGGGGGGGGGGGGGGGGGGTATGACTTTGGCGCGAATTGTGCCCTCCGACACACGCCGCTTGCTGGCTAACGGAGTATATATGTAAATATGAAGATGTAGACTAATATAACGTCAAAACGATCCTCCTTAAAACGAGAAAACCATTTTCTTGCGTTGCTGTGTCCAATGGCATTATCCCATATACGACACAAATGTCTGTGGCTGCCTCACCTGGTGCGACTCATCTACTGAACTCAAACAGAACATGTCGGAAATGTTCCGATTTCTCCACTTGGCACTCGTTTTCTAGCGTCCACAGCTTCAGTCACTGGCTCCAAGTGAAAAATTGAGAATATGTTAAGTCAGAAAGCAACAGTAAACTATAAGCATAAAATGACAGTCGATAAATAAACCCACAGCAACGGGAATACCAATATGCAAAACAAAAACGCTTCGATCTTATGCACCAACCTACATCATTTCCGCGTCCTTTCCGAATACCTTCGTTTAATTCGATACGTTTTCTTATGTTTTTGTTATTTTTGTTTGCTCCAGTTCTCACCTTCACTTTAGCAATGTCATACTACATTTCAAACTTTCTTTCTTCTTTGTACCTGTAACATCTTTTGCTATTCGTCTTAGTGTAAGTCTTACAAAATTTTCCCTTTCGCCCACGTTAATATAACCTTTACATTCAAAGACCTGAAAGTATTGCACAGTGTAATGCGACACGATTTGCTCTTCTTAAATAAATTCTTATTAGCTCGGTCCCGATTTTGTGCCTGATGAATTTCTTTCTTTCTAGCTTTGTATTGGTTTTTAATCTGGTTCTTACTAGTTTATGGTAACTTGAAATTTGTAAGTGATTTAAAATACGGTTAAAATGTTCAGTACTCCAATACGAACAATAAATACTAACTTCCTTTAGAAAGTCTTTCGCACCAAAGGTAAACAAACATAGAATACGGTATTATTTAAAGCATATCAAGGGGTGCACCACAGCACGTCCCTTTACTGACTTCCTAGTGCATCTCTTCCATTAAATACTATATAGAACTAGCAAAGGACTCCAGGATACCATACGGGCTGTGGTCTCATACCAGAACCGTGCCCATCCTCTATGCTGCACAACTGCCTACTAAAGATGACATTACTGCTCAGTTCCCCATATCCATTAGGGAAACATACTTGCAGGTATTGCAAATGTTCCGACATGGAAGGAACATTTTGTTAATCGCTGTTGATTACTAACTTCTGGGCTCAAATTCACAAAAACTAAGTGACAGCATCTCTGTTAACGAGAGCACATGACTCCTGCACGCAGGAGTGCCAGTGACCTATTCCTCGATATTTTTTAACATCAATTCTCGTTTTCCTGTTCTTATCCCCTATCTTCACGGGGTCGTGCATTATAATATGGATTTGGCGGTGTTAGTGGTAGACCATGGCCCGATGTCCTTGCTTCTTCACCCCTCCCCCATATGCGTTTTTCTCATGTTATCCCATGTGGAGGAGTGAGAAAGTTTTAGAAACGTGGAACTGAGGTGGGACATGGGTGCCAGCTCGCTAATCACGTAGTTATATGTGGCAAACAACCTAAACATCACATAGGCCCTGGACGGCACACCGGCCCTCGTCGCAATCCACCGGGCGGAGTGGATCCGGCGCCGGCGCACCTCCCGGAATCGTGGAAGCGACGTGCTAACGCGCGTGCCTATCCGAACAGCCGAGTAGTACCTGGTCACTCTCTTCTCACGATAACAGCACTCCTCCCGAAAGGGTTTTGAAGGACGTCATCTTTACGCCAGTGACTGTTCTAAGTTTTTATTACACTATTGCAATTTCGGCCTTAGGCCATTATCAAGTGCTGCTGAAAAATACAGAATATTTAAGACAATTATTTTACAGATTCATTATGTGTCTCGACGTTATGCCGATTATACAAAACATTTTAACTATGTAGCCATGTTACGTACATATTATGGCTTTAAGCCATGTCACCGTAACGTAAGCTAACACACATTCGTGTGTCGTTGTCAATCTTGTTAAATACATTTCTCCCGAAAGTGCTGCTTTATGCCAATCTGTTTCCAAAAGGTGGTGAAAACAACTCCCGGTATGGAAAAGTCAGTCAGACGAGCAGATGCCGACCACATATCTTGCTTTGTGAATCTCCTGAGCAACTCTAGTTTGGCGAAAGCCCATGTGTGCTTGATGCCGGATGTCTTGTATCCTCAATAACCAAGAGGACGGCTTCGCAGCACAGCCATGGATGACTCATTTACATTTCCTATAACAAGTTCACATATATGTTTCCTTGTCAACTCTTGCCTTTGGACTGTGACTGTCTAGGTCTTTGAATCAACGTGTGCAAAAGATGATGGTTACGTAAGTAGGCTGAAACGGCGATTGAAAATCTGTGCCCAGGGCGGGAATCGAAGCCTGATCTCCTGCTTGCTAGGCAGGTGCGTTAGCCACTAAGCCACTTTGGCTCAGCAGTTCGCACAACTGCACGGTTTATCTTGGCACGCCTCCCTCCTCCATCCAAATTCTCACTCCCCTTCCCTCCCCCACCCCACCCCTGTTTACTTTGAATTCCCCTATCAGACACGAACAGAATTGCAATGGCTCTCCATGATCTGGAATGGCACCTCAGCATCAAACGTAAATGGGCGTCCAGCTTGAAACCCAGGTACAGGTACATTTATGAAACGAAATGACACAGTTTCAGACTTGTTACTGGTTTCGTACAGATATGATTGCGTCTGTACAGTGCTGTCAACCGCTGTGCCAAGGTAGCTTAGTCGCTAACACACATGCCTTAGTAAGCAGGAGATCCAGGTTCGATTCCTGGCCTTGGTACAAGTCTTCAAACACCGCTTCAGTCTACATACATAAAAATCAGGGGTGTATGGGACCAGTAAAGTCTCTGGAATTGTGTCATTTCATTTGTGGAAGATGATGTCTAAAATACGCGAAGTAGAGGCCATATCAATGTATGTGAAAAATAAATTTGAAGCTGCGAAGGTAATAGCGTGTTGAATGTTTGATCTGGCGTTCTTCGCGTTTTTCAATAGTCATTGTATCAGGCATAGCGCTCTGAGGTCACGTGATCGGAAAAATATGACGGCAGAGGTGTAGACAAGACAATGCGGAAAACTGAAGGCAGCGCGACACGCCTACGATCAGGAAGGCGTCGCGCGCTGCGAAAGCCACGTGACTGCGCATACCGAATGGGCGCGCGGGTTATTTCTGCGGCCGCCATTGTCCCCGCTGCCTAATGGCCCCAGAGGTCATCAGGCGCGACTCGCAGACGCCGCGGCTGCCCCTGCCTGGCCGCCCGTGGGCGTCGCCGATCGACTGGAGGGCCGAGCGCAGGCCAACCATCCAGGTCGCTGACCTGTGTGCCCAGCCATGTCGCCCACCTGGTCTGCACAAGCTGCCACTAGCTCTCGGTGTCGCTCTCTGCTCTATTGCGAGCAGCCCGTCACAAAACATAGTGGAAGTTGGGGGTTGGGTTGGGTTGTTTTGGGGAAGGATACCAGACAGCGAGGTCATCGGTCTCATATGATTAGGGAAGGATGGCGAAGGAAGTTGGCCGTGCCCTTTTAAAGGAACCATCCCGGCATTTGCCTGGAGCGATTTAGGGAACTCACGGAAAACCTAAATCAGGATGGCCGGACGCGGGATTGAACCGTCGTCCTCCCGAATGCGAGTCCAGTGTGTAACCACTGCGCCACCACGCTCCGTTATAGTGGAAATAGAGACCATTGTATTCTCTGACGAATGCGTAGCAACCAAGGCCAGAAGCTATGCTATGCTTCTGATACCTTGAGCTGATATCTGCTGGGTAGTCGGGATTATGCGCGGATCCATGGTTCGGTTCTGCTCGCTGCTCCCCTCTCCCTCCACCCCCCCCTCCCCTCCCCCACCGATAGCTGACTGTCATTTTAATATAAATAAAAAGTATGGAAAACGTGTTAATATAATAATGATAGTAACAAATCCGCTATCCCAGTACCAAGCCCAGGGTCTCAATCGTTCAAGTGATGAGGAAGGAGGAGGGGAACGTCGTAAAAAAAAAAAAAAAAAAAAAAAAAAAAAGCAGGGTTCACCTGGTCCAGGTGATAGTCCTGTGAGGGCTTCATGTTAAATTTACAGTGAAGCCTTCAACGATAGTGAAGGCGAAAGAGTGGGTCTTGGAGCTATGAAAACTATCAAAAGGAGCAATAGAAGGAAAAAAATCCACAATGCGTCTGACTTGAAACTAGTGGTAAAGTGGTCAGCATCAGTTTACCAGAGGGGTGGTTGCAAACATATTCCTCAAAGCTAACAACCCTGACTAGTATTTTCAGTAGGCTTGTTCCCCTAGCTCAACAAGAAGTCAACAATGGACATGCTCTTTCTAAGAGATTTGACCCCAGGGAGCACGCAATCTCCCATTTCGAAGGTAATTAAAATTAGGGCTTCGGATTCTGTGGCCTATGACATCGTGCAAAGAATAAACTGAGCATTCTGAAACCCGCATTAAACAACAAATCCATAAAATCAAACACAGAAACATAAATTACCTAGCCATTACAATGTAAATTCAATCTTAGACACATCAAAACTTAAAGTAAACTTTCCCAAGGAAAAAAAGATAACATCACTGCAAGAAACAAGGTTTACTGATGAACATCATTTGGATTGAGAAGGATTCAGAATATTTAAGGGAAGGCCAGGAAAAAAAGTTATGAGAAACGACCCCAGTTTGGAACAGGTTTCATTGTAAACAAATACATATTAAACACAATAACAGAATTTAAATCAATTAAAGAAAGACTTGCCACACTAACATCGAAATCATCAAACAAAGTTTACGGAATTCTAAATACACATGCACTAACAAATGAGAAAAGAGGAACACAGGAAGAGCAAACAGAAAAATTCTGGCAAAATGAATAAAACGCCCTGCATCACATTCCATGGAAAAGCATAGTATTACTTCTTGGAGGCTTTAATACACAAATTGACAAAGAGTGTCAGCACATATCAATAGTAGGGAAATTCCTTGCACATAAAAGAAGCATCGATAATGCCGAAAGACTCTTAAACCTATGCAGGCAGCATACTATAGTACTAAAATCTACATTATTCAAAAAACTTCTATTGCATGGCTTTCACCAAATCCAATTTGTAGCGAAAACGAGCTCGACCACGTTGCTATAAGTAGACAGTCTGCAATGAAGGTACTCAATGTAAAAGGTACCAAGGACGCCAGTTTAGATTCAGACCACTACCTGTCTGTCATTAAATTCAATGTTAGACCAATATTTAGAAAAAAGGACCAATACCAACATAGAAAACTGACATACAGACAAGAAAAAGAAAATGATTACAAAATGCAGTTGAAAAAAAAAAGAATACCTAAATGTTGGGAAAAACTTCAAAAAGATATTTCGAGACTGCAGAAGAAACTATCCCCCTTAAAAGGAAATGGTAACATGCTTGGTGGAATGATGACTGCGATAAGTTAATTATAAAGAAACAACGAGACTGGAAAATCTGGGCGCAAATAAAAATGATAAGAAGATGAAAAGTTTTGTATAAGCAAGGAAACATGCACAAAACGTCTCAAAAATATCGGAGTACAACATATAAACGACCAGCTAACGTTAACTGAGTCACATTTTAAGCAGACCAACTCAAGGAACTTTTATAAAACATTCACATATAGTTTAACGAAACACACCACCAGCTTTACAGTTATAAATCCAAAAACACAAAATATTGCCTAGGACACGGAGAAATGGAGAATACTTGCGGACTACTTCAAAGAACTATACAACTGCCATCCATCAAAAGACGTATTTACTTTTGATAATGTTCTACAAATACAACTAGACACAAAGCCATCAAAATTTAAGGAAATCGGATAAATTATAAAACAACGTAAAAATAACAAAATGTGAGGAGAAGACAATATAGTTGCTGAATTGTGGAAACACTCTTATGACATTTTTCTATGTCTAACAGAAATCATTATTAAAATCTGGACAACAAACAGTTTACCATCAGAATGGACATCGGCAGTAATACATCCACTACATAAAAACGGGAAGAAAATTGACCCTAACAATTACAGAGAGATCTCCCTCATACCAGTGACATAAGATCTTGTCCATGACACTTTTAAAGAGAGCTGAAGGAATACTCGGCTCGCAACTAGGATAGTATCAAGCAAGATTTAGGAAGGAAAGTTTTGTGGAGAGTAAATACTAAACCTAAAGAACATGGCAGAAATGAGGAAAATAAAAAATCTGAGATACGTGACAACTTTCATTGATTTTAAAAAGGCGTATGACTTAACTGATGTAATGCACTAACCAACATTTTAAAGGAATTCGCACTCGACGCTAAAACAGAAATAATTAAAGGAACCTTAACAAACACAACATCAAAAGTAAAATTTGTGAGGGAATTGTCAAAACCTTTTTAAATAAAATCAGGAGTAAGAGCCGGCCGCGGTGGCCGAGCGGTTCTAGGCGCTGCAGTCCGGAACCGAGCGACTGCTACGGTCGCAGGTTCGAATCCTGCCTCGGGGATAGATGTGTGTGATGTCCTTAGGTTAGTTAGGTTTAAGTTGTTCTAAGTTCTAGGGGACTGATGACCTCAGCTGTTAAGTCCCATAGTGCTCAGAGACATTTTTTCAGGAGTAAGACAAGAGATGGTTTATCACCACTGCTTTTGAAATGTTCATCAGAAAAGGTAGTGAGAGAATGGAGAGAATCTATAAATACTAAGGATGTTCAACAAGGAAGAAACCCATATAAAATCACCATAGACTGCATTTGCAGATCACGTGGCGTTGTTTGCTGACTCACTGGACAGTGCCAAGAACAAATCACAGAACTACAGGAACAAGCAGACAAAATAGGACTAAAAATATCGTCTGAAAAAAACACATTTCACGGTCAATGTCAGTGATACTCCTCCAAATCTTAAAATTCATCACAACACAGTATATGAAACAAACTGTTTTAAATACCTAGGAGAATGGATAACAAGCAACACAAAATAAAAGAGAGTTACAGAAAATAGAATACATAAAATGGAAAGGGCATACCAAATGATAAAAAACACATATAACAGAAAAGCCTTGTCCTCGAACTCAAAAGCCCGAAACATTGTATGCAGCAGAAACATTAAAACTAAACAGATTTGGGGATCTTGCAAAATTGGAAAAGTTGAAAGATGAATTCCAAGGAAAACCCTGGTCCTAGCTGCAATAGTAAAGTTGAATACAAATTAAGATGAAACAGAGACCTCTATTTGATAATGGAACAGCTAACTGATATCATGAGGAAAAGAAGACTACGATTTTGTGGCCACATGTACCAAAGGGGTACTAACTGACGAGCATTGTCCTCTTGAAAAATGGTACCATGATGTCGCATGAAAGGTAAGACGTGAAAAGGTGAATGTCTGTGGTGCACCGTTGTGCCCTCAAGAGTACTCGCAATCATTACCAACTATGATCCGAAATCATACTCGATGGCTCCCCACACCATGAAATCAGAAGCAACACCACTGTACCTATCCAGAACTCGAAAACACGGCAAATAACTCGAGCAGACGGTCGTAGTAGTAATGGGCTACATCCTAACTCCTGTGCCACTGATGCGTGCGTGCAACTATTCAAGAAAACAACGTTAAGAACCGCGCCGCTATGTCGATGTCGTTGGTTGAGGTTCTTGGATAGGAAAAAAAATGGTTCAAATGGCTCTTAGCACAATGGGACTTAACATCTGAGGGCATCAGTCCCCTAGAACTTAGAACTACTTAAACCTAACTAACCTAAGGACATCACACACATCCATGCGCGAGGCAGGATTCGAACCTGCGACCGTAGCGGTCCAGAGTGAAGCGCCTAGAACCGCTCGGCCACACCGGTCGGCTACTCTTGGATAGCAGACCCGTAATGTAGGCACATAGGGAAGAAGAGCTATGCAAGATGTACAGTCAAGATGGAAACATTTTATCATGTGATGGCGTAAATAGTCGAATAAAAATTTCTTTACGATGGACGGTTGACGTCATAGCGTGATGAATTTTTTATTCAGTTTGCTCGTTCAACTTAAAGTAAAGTTAGGTTCCGGTGAGTACTCTAAAAACTTCTCATTTCGGTACGTGAATGGGGGTACAGTGGACAGGCAGAGAGAGAGCCATTATGGACTGTGGCAGACGTTCCTCCTGCACATAGCAGTGGGATGAGTACAGGCCGAGACTGACGGAAAAGCCGCCCGCGAGAGTTACTTTTACACGACGGGGACTGCTCAAAGCTTCTTGTTGTTGTTGTGATCTTCAGTCCTAAGACTGGCTTGATGCAGCTCTCCATGCTACTATATCCTGTGCAAGCTTCTTCATCTCCCAGTACTTACTGCAACCTATATCCTTCTGAATCTGCTTCGTGTATTCATCACTTGGTCTCCCTCTACGATTTTTACCCTCCACGCAGCCCTCCAATGCTAAATTTGTGATCCCTTGATGCCTCAGAACATGTCCTACCAAACGGTCCCTTCTTCTTGTCAAGTTTTGTCACAAACTCCTCTTCTCCCCAATTCTATTCAATACCTCCTCATTAGTTTTGTGATCTACCTTTCTAATCTTCAGCATCCTTCTGTAGCACCACATTTCGAAAGCTTCTATTCTCTTCTTGTACAAACTATTTATTGTCCATGTTTCACTTTCATACATGGCTACACTCCTTACAAATACTTTAAGAAACGACTTCCTGACACTTAAATCTGTACTCGACGTTAGCAAATTTCTCTTCTTCAGAAACGCTTTCCTTGCCATTGCCAGTCTACATTTTATATCCTCTCTACGTCGACCATCATCAGTTATTTTGCTCCCCAAATAGCAAAACTCCTTTACTACTTTAAGTGTCTCATTTCCTAATCTAATTCTCTCAGCATCACCCGACTTAATTCGACTACATTCCATTATCCTCGTTTTGCTTTTGTCGATGTTCATCTTATGTCCTCCTTTCAAGACACTGTCCATTCCGTTCAACTGCTCTTCCAAGTCCTTTGCTGTCTCTGACAGAATTACAATGTCATTGGCGAACCTCAAAGTTTTTATTTCTGGAATTTAATACCTACTCCGAGTTTTTCTTTTGTTTCCTTTACTGCTTGTTCAGTATACAGATTGAGTAACATCGGGGAGAGGCTACAACCCTGTCTCACTCCCTTCCCAACCACTGTTTCCCTTTCATACCCCTCGACTCTTGTAACTGCCAACTGGTTTCTGCACAAAATGTAAACAGCCTTTCGCTCCCTATATTTTACCCCTGCCACCTTTAGAATTTGAAAGAGAGTATTCCAGTGCACATTGTCAAAAGGTTTCTCTAAGTCTACAAATGCTAGAAACGTAGGTTTGCCTTTCCTTAATCTATTTTCTAAGATACGTCGTAGGATCAGCATTGCCTCACGTGTTCCAACATTTCTACGGAATCCAAACTGATCGTCCCCGAGGTCGGCTGCTACCAGTTTTTCCATTCGTCTGGAAAGAATTCATGTTAGTATTTTGCAGCTGTGACTTATTTAACTGATAGTTCGGTAATTTTCACGTCTGTCGACATCTGCTTTCTTTGGGATTGGAATTATTATATTCTTCTTGATGTCTGAGGGTATTTCGCCTGTCTCATACATCTTGCTCACCAGGTGGTAGAGTTTTGTCAGGACTGGCTCTCCCAAGGCTGTCAGTAGTTCTAATGGAATGTTGTCTTCTCCCGGGGCCTTGTTTCGACTCAGGTCGTTCAGTGCTCTGTCAAACTCTTCACGCAGTATCGTATCTCCCATTTCATTTTCATCTACATCCTCTTCCATTTCCATAATATTGTCCTCAAGTACACCGCCCCTGTATAGACCCTCTATATGCTGGTTCCACCTTTCTGCTTTCACTTCTTTGCTTAGAACTGGGTTTCCATCTGAGCTCTTGATATTAATAGAAGTGTTTCTCTTTTCTTCAAAGGTCTCTTTAATTTTCCTGTAGGCAGTATCTATCTTACCCCTAGTGAGATAAGCCTCTACATCCTTACATTTATCCTCTAGCCATCCATGCTTAGCCATTTTGCACTTCCTGTCGATCTCATTTTTGAGACGTTTGTATTCCTTTTTGCCTGCTTCATTTATTGCATTTTTATATTTTCTCCTTTCATCAATTAAATCCAATATTTCTTCTGTTACCCAAGGGTTTCTACTAGCCCTCGTCTTTTTACCTACTTGTTCCACTGCTTTCTTCACCACTTCATCCCTCAGAGCTACCCATTCTTCTTCTACTGTATTTCTGTCCCCCATTCCTGTCAATTGTTCCCTTATGCTCTCTCTGGAACTCTGTACAACCTCTGGTTTAGTCAGTTCATCCAGGTCCCATCTCCTTAAATTCCCACCTTTTTGCAATTTCTTCAGTTTTAATCTACAGTTCATAACCAATAGATTGTGGTCAGAGTAATGCTTAGGCGCCTAAAAAATGAGCGACCAAAAAGTTTCAGTTCGAAGGTCGTACAATTCAGAACTGGTGTGCCCCTCAGACAAAATCGCCGTAACAGTTGAGGCAGTCGTCCCACCGATGCACCAATGTCAAGATCGATTGGTAAGACACGGTGAGCTGCTGCGTGAATAAGTCTTACCAGCCTGCTGGCCATCCTCCTCCGACGGGAATCGTCAACTCTGCAAGACCTTTTTAAGGGGCCGAAGACATCGCATGGACTGAGATGAGGTATACAGGACGGGTGTTTGAGAGTTTCCCATTTGGGATGGACTAACTTCTGCGCTACGGTTCCGATATGGAGACGTTCGTTTATCATGGAGCAGCAGCACCCCTCGTTGAGCACTGTTCGACAACGATGCTTTTTGACATACATGCTGCCTCATACATATTTTTCATTCTCCGACGGACGTCTACCAGTGTTTGTCTTTCGGCAGCCCAAAAAAGAATAGCAGCATGCTGCTTCTGTTTGGGCGCATTTGGTAATAACGTCCCCATGCTTCATGTTCCCGCATTTGCCGCACGCAGGTGACAAAGACACGAATGCCACATTAATCCCTCGGTGCTTGTATACCTGCATTGGAGTCGCGCTGTACTGCATATATGTTGCAGCAACGCCCTCAAACGGGAAATTTTTGATCTCCCCTTATATTTTATAAACAAGTAACAAGTATGCTAGGCAACGGCTGCATGCGAGAACAGACGAATAAATCTCTTCGTATTTTTACTGTATCACCACTAGTTCTCACTGCAATGGAATAGATATTTTGTATAGAGGTTGTTGGGAGTATTAGAAGGTATAATATGTGAAGACACAATAGTGGTACATGATAGAAATGAGAGGTATATTAAGAAGATACATATAAACCAAGGTGTGAGGCAGGGTTGTGCCAGTCTCCTCTTGTGTTTTCAATTTGTACAGTCGATATAATAAGAAAACGGAAGCATAAAAGTAACGGAAGCATTTTCATTGCACCAAATTTTTGCTTAAGACCATGGCATTTGCTGAGAATCAGATTATTAATAAGTAAAACGAAAAGCGAGCTGCAAAAAGCAGTATACATGTTACAAAAGTTATGCGAGAATTATGATTTTGAAATGTCGATGTATAAGAGAAAGCAATGGCCGCTAACGAATTTAATCAGTGTCAGTACATTAAAACAAATGACGGGCTTTAATTACCTATGAACATATGTCAGTTATAAATATGAAACAGTATTTGAAGTGGTCTGGTAGATACAATACCACGTGTGATTTGAAATGCTAATTTTCATTGATGAAAATAGCAGCAGCTCTGTATTAAGAATGGCCGACGTTCCAGGATTAGAGTTGCGCTACACACTACATGAACGACATAGTAAGTGGTAGGGTTTCCGGTAGGACGGGTAGCATTGGTAGGGAGAGAAACATAAATGAATGCGTAAGAGAAAACTGGAAGCGGACGGCTTCTCTTTGTTTTTTTGTTTGTTTGGTAGCTTGTTTAGAACATAATTACAACTGCACTTCGTTCAGTGTTAGTCCAGTGTGTATTTTATATCCCTTACAGAATATAAATTGCATTTTATAAATAATAAAAATTAGTTGATCGCATAACTTCTGCAGTTTAATGTACTCAAAGCAATTACTTTTGATGCGAATGCAGTTTACATGTACAAACGTAAAAATAAATCCTATTATTGTTGTTTTGTATGCAATAGTACGTAGAACGTTCTTCATCACAATCAAAGGCAAACGTTTCTGTTATTACTGATTAAGACGAAAATTGTTTGTAAAAAACAGAAACATGTTTTATATAAGTTCGAGGACGTACTGAAGCGATGTTTGATATATTTTTGTTTTGCATTTTTTAAATTGTTTTTATATTTTCGTCGAGGAAATTGCGTTTTCCAGCGCTGTGTGATAAATCCGTATTGCTTTCGTTATTTGTGGTACACGTCCCTCTGTTTCACTTAGAAGTCAACAATTCTCGAATAAAGCCTGGATTAAACATTGACAATTTCAGTTTTGCTATAAACACAATTTATTCTTGGGTAACAGACAGGAGGATGATTATGCGGAACAAAATGTTCCGTAGTTTACACAGTCCTTTATATATCCTGATTCAGTTCGTAGACTGTTCACCGCCTTCAGCTTCTAGGAGAATCTAGTAGACATTCATCGCATACTGAAATGAAATGATCGCATGGGATTGTTGGCCGGGAGGCCCCATTCGGGGAGTTCGGCCGCTGTATTGTAAGTCCTTTTTAGTTGACGCCACTTCGGCGACTTGCGAGTCAATGATGACGATGGACACACAACACCCAGTACCACGCCGGGAATCGAACCCGGGCGCCATTGCGTGGTAGTCGGTAACGCTACCGCTACGCTACGGAGGCTGACATCACATACTTACAGAAAACGATCGTTATGAGGTACGACCCTACAGGTATGCGACATACCTAACGTATAGGTAACCCCAAATGGGAAAATCCAGTGACATAAGCGACAGGTACATCCTTTTAAATAAATTAGAATTCTATGGTGTCACGGGCAGTGCCGCAAAATGGTTCAAGTCATACCTCGCTAACAGGAAACAAAGCGTGTCAGTGCAAGGGACTAGTGAATTAAGTTATCAGTCGTTATCAGAATGGGTGTCCCACAAGGATCCATCTTAGGGCCATTGCTTTTTCTTGTGTACATTAATGATCTCTCATCAGTTACACTGCCAGAAGCAGAGTTCGTTTTGTTTGCAGATGAAAAGTATTGCAATAAATAGTATGCCGAGTGTAGTTCTAGAAAGATCTGCTAATGATATTTTCATGGATATTAATAAATTGTTTAAAGCCAACTCATTGACATTTAACTTCGAAAAGAATCACTCTATGCAATTCAGAACCTGTTAGAAGTTTCCACCCAGCATATGCATAAATTATGAAGAAGAGCAGATAGAAGAGGTTGACAGTCTTAAATTCCTGGGATTACAACTTGATAATAAATTCAGTTGGGAGGAGAACACCACAGAGCTGCAGAAACGCCTTAACAAATCTGTATTTGCAATTCGAGTGTTAGCAGACACAGGCGACATAAAAATGAAAAAGCTTGCATACTTTGCCTACTTTCATTCCATAATGTTATATGGTATAATATCTTGGGTTAATTCTTCAAGTCAAACAAAAGTTTTCAGAGTCCAAAAGCGTGTAATACGTATTATTTGTGGAGTAAGTTCACGGACGTCCTGTAAAAACCTCTTCAAAGAACTGGGTATACTAACTACTGCTTCTCAGTATATTTACTCCTTAATGAAATTTATCTGAAATAATATATCTCTTTTTCCAACAAACAGCTCAGTTCATACATACAATACCAGGAACAAAATGATCTGCACAAGGACTTAAAAGCACTTACTTTAGATCAAAAAGGGGTCCACTACTCAGGAACACTCGTCTTCAATAATTTGCCAGCAAACATTAAAAATTTAGTTACAAATAAAGATCAGTTTAAAGGGAGCCTGAACGACTTACTAGCGGCCAACTCCTTCTACTCCATTGATGAATTTTTTAATAGAAACAAATGATGTATTGTATACACTCATACTATTAGTATTGTTATTTCAGCTTAAAAAAATTGACATGTTCCACATTCACGTAGATCTCCTCAGCACGGATCTATGGAACGGAAAACTAATCCAATCTAGTCTAAACTTTGACAAAGGGCAGATTTTTCTTATTTAGTACCTGCAGCATGATACACTACATGTCAGCTAATGACATGAGTATTAGAAACATACTCTCACTGTGTTGATAAGATGGTAAACGACGTAAATATGTAAGTGTTACTTCCGATTTATCCGTTTTCGTGTTCCAAAAGTTCAATAAAGTTTTTGAGGTAATACTTGTATTTAAAACCTGCATGCTCATTTAATATTTCTTGTGGGTATTTTCTTCTGTGTGTATACAAGTAACATATGTAACAGTCAAGACAAAAGTGACAAATTTTAGTTAATAAAATAATATAGCTATTCATCTGCATGATATTTGTAAATATATAGAGTCCTAAGAGTTGAACTGTCAAACCATAATTAACGTATTATTTCGTTATATTTACTTCATTTACCATCTTATGAAAACAGTGGCAGCTGTAAGACAGTTCACTAACGACGTAATGTGGACATCAGTCTGCACCTGATTACTATACAGTCATTTTAATGTAAATGACATTCACATTTATATACATTATCATCAAAATTATATTGGTACGTACTTGACAGTGGCGACAAATGCCGAAACAGTCTGTCGTGCATAAATATTAGTCACTATAAGCAGCTATTCTGGTGGATATTTCTACGAAGGTCACTCCAAAAGAAATGTACACTATTTTTTAAATCTATCTTTTATTCTACATGTTTGAAAGGTTTACAGTGTGTAGATACATCCTTTAGGAACAATATTTTCATTTCTCCACATAATTTCCATCCCTCTCAACTGTCTTACGCCATCTTGGAACCAGCGCCTGTATACCGGCACTGTAAAATTCTGGACCAACCTGTTGGAGCCACTGTTTGGCAAAGTGCACAAGGGAGTCATCATCTTCAAACCTTGTTCCAGGAAGAGAGTCTTTCAGTTTCCCAAAGAGATGATAGTCACATGGAGCCAGGTCAGGACTGCAAGGCGGGTGTTTCAGTGTGGTCCATCAGAGTTTTGTGATCGCTTCCATGGTTTTTTGAATGACATGAGGCCGTGCATTGTCGTGCAACAGCAAAAATACTCCTTTGCCGATATGGTCGAACATGACTCAGTAAAGCTTGAAGTTTCTTCAGTGTCGTCACATATGCATCAGAATTTATGTTGGCTCCACTTGGCATAACGTCCAAAAGTAAGAGTCCATCGGAATCGAAAAACACCATAGCCATAACTTTTTCAGCAGAAGGTGTGATTTGGAATTTTTTTTCTTGGGTGAATTTGCATGATGCCACTCCATTGATTGCCTCTTCGTCTCTGGTGAAAAATGGTGGAGCCATGTTTAATCACCTGTCACAATTCTTCCAAGAAATTCATCTCCACCATTCTCGAACTGTTCCAAAAGTTTGCTGCATACCGTTTTTCTTGTTTCTTTGTGAGCCACTGTCAACATCCTGGGAACCCAACTGGCACAAACCTTTTTAACGGCAACACTTTCAGTATCCTGCAAACACTTCCTTCCCCTATCCCAAGGTAGCGTGACAATTCCTTCACTGTGATGCGTCTGTCAGCAGTCACCAATTCGTTAACTCTCTGCACATTGTCTGGAGTGTGTGCAGTACGAGCCTGCCGCTGCGAGGACAATCCTCAATATTGCCGTGCCCGCTTTCATCACGTAACCTGCTTGCCCACCGATCACTGTACTGCGATCGACAGCAGCATCTCCATACACCATTTTCCACCTCTTTGGATGTTTCCCACTGTCTCGTTGTCACAGCACAGGAATTCTATGATAGCACGTTGCTTCTGACGAACGTCAAGTGCAGCAGTCATCTTGAAGACATCCTGTAGCGGCACCACTCACGGGAACAGGTCGAACTAAGTATGAAAACAAACGGGAAGGATGTATGTACACACTGTAAAACTTTCACAAATGCAGAATGAAAACTGCATTTTTACAAAAATTGTGTGCATTTCTTTTGGAGTGACCCTCGTAATAAATGTCAGGTTGTTATTGCCCAGCGCCTGGGAATGAACATCATGAGACCGCGCATCTAGATTGCTTTTCACGTATTGCTGTAGTGAGCACTGGCAGTGGTTAAAGGAAGGTAAAACCACTGGCAGGCGACGAGGTGTTAGACCTCCAGCCTCAACACAGAAGGCGTAGGTCGGAGGCTAGTCTGGTTTGTAAAGTGGGATAGGCAACAATCTGTGGCAGATTTGACGACAGAGTACAATTTTGGTGCAGGCAAATGTGATTCATAGCATACCATTTAGCACGTATGGTTGAACTTGGGGCTACACTTACATGTTCCCATGCTGACCCGACGACATCGGTTATTACGACTGCAGTGACAGGGATCACCGAGGCTGCACCTCTAACCAATGGAAGCGCGTCACCACGTCGGATGAATCACGTTTCTTGTCACACCAGGCCGATGTTACTTTCCTGATACGCCGTCATCCAAGCGAACGGCTGCTTGAAAGGTGCTCCTTGGCACTAAATGTGTTTTTCCAAAGCTGTTTCACAGAAGGAGACTGCACTGTAGTTCCTTCTCTAGATTGTCGCACACATGACAAAATGATAGATATCGAAATAGACGACGGAGGGATAGAGAAACAACTAAAATTGCTCAAAAGAGGAAAGGCCGCTGGACCTGATAGGATACCAGTTCGATTTTACACATAGTACGCGAAGGAACTTGCAACCCTTCTTGCAGCAGTGTACCGTAGGTCTCTAGAAGAGCGTAGTGTTCCAAGAGGTTGGAAAAGGTAGCAGGTCAACCCCGATTTTAAGAAGGGGCATGGAGCAGATGTGCAGAACTATAGACGTACAGCTCTAACGCCCATCAGTTGTAGAATTTTGGAACACGTATTGTGTTCGAGTATAATGACTTTTCAGGAGACCAGAAATCTACTCTATAGGAATCAGCATGGGTTTCGAAAAAGACGATCGTGTGAAACCCAGCTCGCGCTATTCGTCCACGAGACTCAGAGGGCCATGGACACGGGTTCCCAGGTAGATGCCGCGTTTCTTGGCTTCCGCAAGGCGTTCGAACAGTTCCCCACACTCGTTAAATGAACAAAGTAAGAGCATATGGACTATCAGATCAATTGCGTGATTGGGCTGAAGAGTCCCTAGATAACAGAACGCAGCATGTCATTCTCAATGGAGAGAAGTCTTCCGAAGTAAGAGTGATTTCAGGTGTGCCACAGGGGAGTGTCGTATGACCGTTGCTATCCACAAATGACCTTGTGGATGACATCGGAAGTTCACTGAGGCTTTTTGCGGATGATGCTGTGGTATATCGAGAGTTGTAACAACGGAAAGTTGTACTGAAATGCAGGAGGATCTGCAGCGAATTGACGCATGGTGCAGGGAATGGCAATTGAATCTCAATGCAGATAAGTGTAATGTGCTGCGAATACATAGAAAGAAAGATCCTTTATCACATAGCTACAATATAGCAGGTCAGCAACTGGAAGCAGTTAATTCCATACATTATCTGGGAGTAGGCATTAGGAGTGATTTAAAATGGAATGATCATATAAAGTTGATCGTCGGTAAAGCAGATGCTAGACTGAGATTCATTGGAAGAATCATACGGAAATGCAGTTCGAAAACAAAGGAAGTAGGTTACAGTACACTTGTTCGCCCACTGCTTGAATATTGCTCACCAGTGTGGGATCCGTACCAGATAGGGTTGATAGAAGAGATAGAGAAGATCCAACGGAGAGCAGCGCGCTTCGTTACAGGATCATTTAGTACTCGCGAAAGCGTTACAGAGATGATAGATAAACTCCAGTGGAAGACTTTGCAAGAGAGACGCTCAGTAGCTCGTTACGGGCTTTTGTTGAAGTTTCGAGAACATACCTTCACCGAGGAGTCAAGCAGTATATTGCTCGCTCCTACATACATCTCGCGAAGAGACCATAAGGATAAAATCAGAGAGATTAGAACCCACACAGAGGCATACCGACAATCATTCTTTCCACGAACAATACGAGACTGGAATAGAAGGGAGAACCGATAGAGGTACTCAAAGTACCCTCCGCAGCACACCGTCAGGTGGCTTGCCAGTATGCATGTAGATGTAGATGTAGACACAGGCCAGTGGAGGCGGTATTATGCTATGTGGGCCATTCACCTGACTTTACTGGGATATGTGGTAGTAATCGAGGCTTCATGGCAGCTGTGGACTACTGAACACTACCGTGGACTAAGTGCATCTGGTGACGGTTAATGTCCGGCAACGATGGCATCTTCCAGCAGGATAACTGTCCGTGTCCGAAGGCCAGAATTATACTTCAGCGGTTTGACGAGCACAACAGCGAACTCACACTGATGTCTCGCCATCGAATCAACTTGTATCGTGGAACCCGAAGGAGTACATCTACGCTACTGGCCATTAAAATTGCTACACCAAGAAGAAATGCAGATGATAACCCGGTATTCATTGGACAAATATATTATACTAGAACTGACATGTGATTACATTTTCACACAGTTTGGGTGCATAGATCCTGAGAAATCAGTACTCAGAACAACCACCTCTGGCCGTAAAAATGGTCTTGATACGCCTGGGCATTGGGTCAAATAGAGCTTGGATGGCGTGTGCAGGTACACTGCCCATGCAGCTTCAACACGATACCACTGTTCATCAAGAGTAGTGACAGGCGTACTGTGACGAGCCAGTTGCTCGGCCACCATTGACCAGACGTTTTCAATGGGTGGGAGATATGAAGAATGTGCTGGCCAGGGCAGCAGTCGAACATTTTCTGTATCGGGAAAGGCCCCTACAGGACCTGCAACATGCAATCGTGCATTATCCTGCTGAAATGTAGTGATTCGCAGGGATCGAATGAAGGGTAGAGCCACGGGTCGTAACACATCTGAAATGTAACGTCCACCGTTCAAAGTTCCGTCAGTGCGAGCAAGAGGTGACCGAGACGTGTAACGAATAGCACGCCATACCATCACACCGGGTGATACACCAGTATGGCGATGACGAATACACGCTTCCAACGTGCGTTCACCGCGACGACGCCAAACCCGGATGCGACCATCATGATGCTGTAAACAGAAGCTGGATTCATCCGAAAAAACGACGTTTTGCCATTCGTGCACCCAGGTTCGTCGTCGAGTACACCATGCCATGGTCTCCGAGCTGATAGTCCATGCTGCTGCAAACGTCGTCGAACTGTTCGTGCAGATGGTTGTTGTCTTGCAAACGTTCCCATCTGTTGACTCAGCGATCGAGACGTGGCTGCACGATCCGTTACAGCCATGCGGATAAGATGCCTGTCATCTCGACTGCTAGTGATACGAGGCCGTTGGGATCCAGCACGGCGTTCCTTATTACCCTCTTGAACGCACCGATTCCATATTCTGCTAACAGTCATTGGATCTCGACCAACACGAGCAGCAATGTCGCGTTACGATAAACCGCAATCGCGATAGGCTACAATCCGACCTTTATCAAAGTCGGAAACGTGATGGTACGCATTTCTCCTCCTTACACGAGGCATCACAACAACGTTTCACCAGGCAACGCCGGTCAACTGCTGTTTGGTATGAGAAATCGGTCGGAAACTTTCTCATGTCACCACTTTCTAGGTGTCGCTACCGGCACCAACCTTGTGTGAATGCTCTGAAAAGCTAATCATTTGCATATCACAGCATCTTCTTCCTGTCGGTTAAATTTCGCGCCTGTAGCGCGTCATCTTCGTGGTGTAGCAGTTTTAATGGACAGTAGTGTAGTACGCTAATGGGCGATAGCTCCGTGCCCTCAAACAGCCGACCCGTAATTTACGGGAATTGCGTTACCTGTGTTTAGGCATCTGGTTTCACATTCCTCCGGAAATATACCAAGAACACATCGAATCTACGTTATGCAAAATCGCTGCTGTGCTTCGTTCCAAAGGTGGGCTAATATAGTTTCAATCATTCTAGACGTATTTCGGCGGACAGTAATTATAATTAGCTATCTCCAATGAATAGCGTCAAACAACGTGTAAGTTTCTCCCTGTATTTTTGTTTCTGTCTGAAAGTTAGCCCACCTTTACAGAACCTAATATGAACTGAACTGTAACTGATCCGAATGCAGCTTGACTTTGTATTAAATGCGCAACGGAAGTAAAACAGTTATCTGGCCCTAATCAAAATTTCAACTTACCTCGCGGCTTGACAACATTGTTGCAGATTTCCCGAAAGCACAACAACAAACAGCAAGTAGACAGCGCCAATCTAGATTTTTGTTTCTAAATTCATATTCAAACTGTTGTACGTGGTAATGTGTAATGATAAACAGTGGAGTGGGGAAAGTAGCTATTCCTATGAAATGATGATCTAAGGCAACGATTTTAGAATGAAATATATATTCAAAAAGACAGAGCGAAACTTGGCGTGATCTTCAAACATAACATTGGTCTGAACGATACTATGGTTAAAGTCAACAATGATTTAAAAAAGGTACAAAGTAAACAGAGAATTTCTACAAAAATCCAACAGCTTAATCAATTAATATGCAAATCCATGTCTTAGGGAAGTGGGGTGGCCTTTCTCTCAGCTCTGAGAAAGTTAAGTAGCTGACAATAATCATCCCTAACTGCGCAATGCTGCAGTCTTTCCTCAAACTTCCTCTCTTCAAAAATAATGATATGTTCAAAGTATATATTCCTTTCAATTTTCAATGTATGTATTATCTTCATCCTTGCTGTCCTTTTTCATCTAACAGATACAATCACAAGTCCACACAGCACTATTAAATACGTCCATCACCTACCCCACTTTGACTAAGAATGTATCATATTACGCAGAGGCAAAGACTGTGCCACGACAAGAAAAAAGATCGTTTAACAGAAGTGTAACTTTCTCTCTGATGTGGACATGGATGACATACAAAAATCAACCACCTTACAAGTATACCTTTCTTATTTGAACACAGTTCCTTCACTACCCTCACGTCAAATATTTAACCATCTACGTAAAGACCTACAAAAGCGACTGTTCGCTACTTCTGCGAGTGGCGACTAGAAGGAAGCAGAGTCTGCGTTGCGATGACGAGAACGACCCGAGCTCAGAGTTCAGTACAGGTAAATGCCTTATCCAAACTACAGCTCACTGTGTGGCCCTTCCGCCAACTTAAGTCCTCGGTGGCGTCAGCACAGCCTATAGCTGAAGTGCCGGGCAGATTGCGTAGTCAGCTACCAAAATTAACAACCTTAATAAAAATATTCTGTTCACAGTGGAAATGGAGAATAACGATGGGACTTCTTTCTGGGTAAAGATGTATAAAGAAAACCCTAGTAACAAACTAGGACATAAATTTATAGGAAACCGATGCACAGCAAATGATATCTGCATCCAGGATATTACATCTCCAGCACCAAACAACGCTGAGTTTCTTACGTTGACAGAGTTCTCTGGGTCAATGAGGCTGACAACAGTGATAACCTCGAACATGGACTAAACGATCTCTGGAAAACTTTGCACGCGAACGAACTCTGCAATTGAAACGAAAGACGAATTATGAGGTGCAGTGAAGACAGTAGACATAAAGGAACAGAAGAAAAGTTCCCCGTCGATCGTTTCCCTCACGCGAGAGGTGCCGGCGACCGCGTGGGTGAGACGCTGCGCAGCAGAGGGATCGAGCCAATCGTTCAGAGCGGCCGTAAGATTCAAGAACTACAGAGGCACTCGAAGGATTCCGTAGATCCTCTCCACGCTGCGCGTTTTTATAAACTTCGATATGGATGAGGTGTAGTCTATTTTCGTGAAACCGGGAGACGAATAAATAGTTAACGTTTAGGAGCCTGAACATTAGGTGCGAACGGGATAACACGAAATCAGTGATAGCCGAACACCACCTACCAGTTTTCAAGATGTCCGTGTGGCTGCCCAGCAGACGTCTGTGGATGAGCGGTGAATAAAAGAGGCATCTGAGGTAATAAAATGTGAAACATCCCCTTAGAAAAATTTTATAAATGACAATGCTGGAAAACCTCTTATGTTATTTGATTTTCAAACAGCTGAGTAAAACTGAACGTACTCAGACATTTCTCTCTTTACCTATTCTGATCAGCATTAAACTGACACACAATGGTTTTTTAGCGCAACGCAATACGACTTTCAATAATCCCTACAAAAGTATGGCCCTGTGTGACAATAACCTATACCTTTCATGAATCACTTACCTCACAAAAATCTTCGTTACTCGAACTACTGCAATACAGCGAGCGCCAATACTGCCAGGTAAATAAAAGATTCTAACTACTGAAGGCACTAACTACTGATAGGCATAGTTAGCAAATGAAAGATTTTGATAGAGAACAAACAATGTATTTACCTTAATAATATTCAAAAGTCATCATATATATATATATATATATATATATATATATATATATATATATCAGTTCATGATATACAGTATTATAAATTTACTCTTTATGATGGACACACGTCCAGATCGTCCGCTCTCAAAATTCTGCCATCTCTCCCCCCACATCCACCACTGCTGGCGGCTCACCTCCAACTGCGCAACGCTACGCGCTGTTCACATCCAACTGCCCAACACTACAATAGCAAATATTCCAACAATGCAAACCAGCCACAGACTGCACACAGCACAGTCAGTGATTTTCATACATAGCGCTACTTGGCGTTTGCCAACATAAAAACCTAAACAGCCTACTTACAAATGTCTTGGTTTCGTGGACAGGGAAAATGACAAGCTGTCGACCCCAGTCCAAGGTGCCACGCGTATTCGCCAGACTGAAGCTCATCAAAACTTTGCTCAACAATATAAACAAGTGGCCACATGAGAACTGCCGTGCGGCATACACGTCTTGGTCCAGGGAAACACTGTCACTGAACAGCGCATGCTGCCGCTGTTGGCCGGACACGTATTTGCTAGATTAGCGCAGGCGATATCCTTCTGTACAACTAATCTTCCACAGGCAACTTGACTTTGCAAATGGCTCTGAGCACAATGGGGCCTAACTTCTGAGGTCATCAGTCCCCTAGAACTTAGAACTACTTAAACCTGACTAACCTATGGACAGCACACACATCCGTGCCCGAGGCAGCATTCGAACCTGCGACCGTAGCGGTCACGCGGTTCTAGGCTGTAGCGCCTATAACCACTCGGCCACCTCGGCCGGCTTGACTTTGCACTATGCAGTGGTTTATCGGAACGGAAACGTGAAAAACAAAGTAGGACAACAGATAGGTAAACCTTTCGCAGACCCTGTAGTTTAGCAACTCTGAAGACTATCGCTGCATAGACTGTCGAAACACCATGGTTGTTTTTAATATTTCACAATGGCGTGACCTAATTTTTCTCCCTTTAGGGATTGTGTTGTAAAAGACGCCTGTTATCTTATGACAATCAAGCCTCGTAACAGACAGTGGATGAAGTAAAAAATTTGTGACCGAAGCAGAATTAAGGTTCTTTTTTTAATTGGCGTTAGATGTGGAAGAGTATGTACTTACAATTAAACCTGTTCCACAGGTACACTTTTTTGAAAAGATATAAATTTAGTATTGAATGAGGATGAGCAGGATTTTCCGATACAATGTTTCGTTCGTTAGTCTCGAGGTATTTCGTCGTGTGTGAATTCGCGTACATCGCAAGGTGTCCCGATCACGTAGGCGACTACAATGAAATGACTTCATCCACCTGGAAGAAAGAGCTCTTTCCAGTTTTCTGAGAAGAAGATGTGCGGAGTAGAAAACATGACATCATGTGATTCCATATCCGTTAGAAAACATAATATATGCTAAGGCATCAGATCACAATTTAGAGGTATAAATAAGCAAAGAGAAAACGATTACGTGATGAAGGTTGTGTAACATGTCTGAGTGGGTGCAGGAAAGAATACAAATCTGAAAATACATCTGTCTACATCTACACCTGCATACATATTCCGCAAGCCACCGTTCGATGCGTGTTGGAGGGTACACTGTACCACGGGTACTCATTTCCTTTCCTGTTCCACTAGCAGATAGGGAGAGGAAAAACGATTGTCTATATGCCTCCGTGCGAACCCTAATTTCACGTATATTATCTTCGTAGTTCTTATCCGAAATGTACATTGGTGGCAATAGAACACTTCTGCGATTAGTATCAAATGGTTAAATGGTTAAAAAAAATGTTCAAATGTGTGTGAAATTTTATGGGACTTAACAGCTATGGTCATCAGTCCCTAAGCTTACACACTACTTAACCTAAATTATCCTAAGGTCAAACACACACACCCATGCCCGAGGGAGGACTCGAACCTCCGCCGGGACCAGCCGCACAGTCCATGACTGCAGTGGCTTAGACCGCTCGGGGTTAAATGGTTCAAATGGCTCTAAGCACTATGGGACTTGACATCTGAGGTCATCAGTACCCTAGACTTAGAACTACTTAAACCTAACTAAGCTAAGGACATCACAAACATCCACGCCCGAGGCAGGATTCGAACCTGCGACCGTAGCAGCAGCGCGATTCTGGACTGAAGCGCCTAGAACCGGGTCTGCTAGCCTCAAATGCCTGTTTTCTAAATTATCTATGGTGTTCCTAGAAAAGATAGTCGCCTTCCCTCCAGGGATTTCCATTTTTGTTCCCGAAGTATTTCCCTGACACTGACGTGTTGTTCGAACCTACTGATAACAAGTCTAGCAGCTCGCCTCTGAATTGCTTCGATCTCTTCCTTTTATCCGACCTGATGCGAATCCCAAACACTTAGTACTCAAGAAAAGGTCGCACTGGCGTACTGTATGCGGTCTCCTTTGCTGATGAATCATACTTTGCCAAAATTCTCCCAATAAACCAAAGTCCACCATTCGCCTTCTCTACCACAAACGTCACATGCTCGTTCCCTTTCACACTACTTCACAACGCTAGACCAGTAATTAGATGATGACTATGTCAACCATGACACTACTAATGCTATATCCGACTATTACGAGTTTATTTTTTCCTACTCATCCGCTTAATTTACATTTTTCTATATTTAGAGTTAACTGACATTCATCACACCAAATAGAAATTTTGTCTAAGTCACCTTGTACCGTCCTACAGTAACTCAACGACGATACCTTCCCTTATACCACAGCATCATTAGCAAACAACCGCAGATTGCTGCCCACTCAGTCTGCCGCATCATTTATGTATAGAAAATAATAGCGGTCCTATCACACTCCAGAGTATACTCTTGTCTTTGATCCGCATTCCCCGTCGAGAACAACACACTAGATTCTAAAATTATTTAAAAACAGTCATGATCGCAGCCGATGTTAGCTTCTGACCGGTTTCGGCCTATTAATTGCGGGCCATCATCAGAGTTTGCACTATACAGATGCCGGCGACGGCGCCGTCACCTAGATGGTGCCAACTCCGATGATGGCCCGCAATTAAAAGGCCGAAACCGGTCAGAAGCTAACATCGGCTGCGATCATGACTGTTTTTAAATAATTTTATGACAATAAAGATCGCTGTTCTCCAACAGTGTTACATAAAATTGTGGATACTAGGTTCTATTACCTAAGAAGTCGTCCAGTCACTCGCATATCTGGGACCTATTCCATATGCTCGTACCTTCGTTAACGGTCTGCAATGGGGAATCGTGTAAAATGCTTTTCGGAAGCCTAGAAATGTGGACTCTGCCTTTTGACAAGACGGTGACTCTGCCTTTTGCTCTTTTTCCGTAGTTCGCAGGATAACATGTGAGAAAAGAGCAGGCTGAGTTTCACAAGACTGATGCTTTATAAAACCGTGCTGATTTGTGAACGTAGCTTCTCCGTCTCCAGAAAATTTATTGTATTCGAACTCAGAATATATTCAAGAATTCTGCAGCAAATTTATGGTAAGGATATTGGTCTGTAATTTTGAGGGTCTGTTCTTCCACCCTTCCTATATATAGGAGTCACGTGCGCTTTTTGCCAGTTGCTTGCGACTTCGCACTGGGCGAGAGATTCCCGATAAATGCAAGCTAAGCCAGGGGTCAATGCCGTAGAATACTCTCTGTAAAAGCCAAGTGGGATTCTATCCGCACCAGGCGACTTATTTGTTTTCGACTCCTCCAGTTATTTCTCTACACAAGGGTGGCTTATTACTATGTCACCCATACGGGTATGGGACTGTGCGATAGTCAAACGGCTGTATGTTTCTACGATTCACCTGAGTGAAGGATTTCTTAAACGCGGTATTTTAAACTTCGGTTTTCGATTTACAATCATTGATAGACTGGTAAACGAGTGACTAGACGGAAGCCTTAGATCCACTTAGCGATTTTGCATAGGACCAGAATTTTCTTGGGCTTTCGGCGGGATCTTTTGCTAATGTGTGACGATGGTAGTTGTGTGCTTCGCGCATAGATCTTTCCACAGACGCACGAATCTCTACTAACCTTCGCCTGTCGTCTTTTGAACGGTAATATCCATTGTCAAATTGTTAACTACCCGTACCAGTAGTAATAAGAGGTACTACGTGCATTAGGTGATACACAACAACAATAAAGTCATTTCGTCTGCTCTAACGGCCACCGAGCTGTAGGACGGAGTTCTGAGAACGATGGGTTTCGACAGGCGTGAATGAGATTGCTGCTCACATGGCCCGTAATGTCGCAATCGTGACTCTCGTTGACAGCGTAGAAGCAGCTAAATCGAAAATTCGCCAGCAAATCTAAAACGTGACTGAAACATAGAATGACCAGACCTTGTCTGTTGTCTACACTTGTAAACATCCATTTGTCCAGCATTCCTGCGGCGCCAAAGCACCTTCCATTAATATGCATGCAGTAGGCAATGCCAAGCTGTGGGCACACACGGGTACACGCTGCAGCTGTTCATGATAGGGACTGGTTGCAGGTGGGGAGCGGCACACCCTGCTTTGAGGACGCACAGTGTCCGCTCCTCTCCGACCAATCCCCGACTCCGTGGGGCGCATATGGGCCTCTCCTGTTTCGCGGCCCCCTCCTTGCATTACAGCTGCAACCTGCACAATCTGGTGCAACGCGCGTCACAAGAACTGCCTCTCTAAAAACTTCTGCTACGTCTCAGACAGCTGATGGCGTTGCTCTAAGCCCTTTGCTACCGAAGTTTTAACTCATGAATATTGCCATCTAAATAACGAAGGCCTTACGTGTGACAAAAATCTGACGATCTGTTGTATGACAATCAGTTTGGCTTTAGGAAAGGTAAAGGCACCAGAAAGGCAATTTTGACGTAGCAGTTGACACAAAGAAAAAGCGTTCTGCAGCGGGTCGGGGTTTAATTTCTCGTGTCTATTCGTCGTTGTCACTGTGCAGGCTACAAATTAAAATCCACCTACCTCAGAACGGCGTATATTCAATGTCCCTTCACTCGGCAACGTAGATACTTACAAGATGATGTAAAAGCAGCGTTAATAGAAAAACACCCCCTAATATCTACAATTACTGAGGCCGCGCAACTCTAGTTATGAAAGAAAGTTCTGTAAGAATACTGTCATTCAATTTTATCTGGCAGTAAGAAAATGGACTGGTTTCTGAAAAATAATGTCCGAAATTTCCACATGATAATGTTTATTTTGTCCTTGATAACCAAAGAAAAGGTACTATTCAGTCCACATTTAAACTATTGGCTATTTCCTTCTAGTTCACGACTCATACACACATTTCACACGCACAGCAGCCAGAGATCTGTCCAAACCCCACCCTCAAATTAAACAACGTTTCCACACTCATTAATTACGCCACTAATATGAGTTATTACATTCTGTCCTTCTTGTGGATTTCTAAAAAAAAAAAAAAAAAAACTGCTCGCCAAAACTGCTCAGTAGTTAAATACTGAAACATTCCACGCGGATTCTATGAAGGCCAATATTTCATACGCCAATATCTGTCCAACAGATTTAGTCAAAACCTCTGAAGCTTCGCAAGGCAGTCCTCAACAACATCTGCTATCGGCTTAGCTCACCAATTCTAAGTAATTCTTCATCTTACACATTATTTTTAGTGGCACTAGTAACATGACCGTCCGCGTTCAAAGCTAGCGAGTGACTCCCTCTTCCAGTCTCACTCCAGTATAACAATCCGGTAACGAGCGGGAACCGTCTCAATGCTGATTGCCTGACCCTACTGACTGCCAATCAGAATGCTCGCTCATGATCACACTCGCGCCAAAACTGGCCTGCACCAATCATTATACACAGACGCATTCGCGTCAATCTGACATGCATATATTAAAGTAATGTTTAATAAACGAAAAGACAATAATTCTGGAAATATTCTTTAGATACAGATTTTACTCCAGCTGACTTTCTGGCTACTCTGTTACAATAGCAGTCACACCTAGACATACGTAATCAGCAAAGTGGGTAAATCCCCCAGGTTCATTTTCCCACAACAGGCTTGTTTAACTCCTGCATGTTACTTAAGACGGTATATAATACAATATCGAAATTTGACGAATGTCCCACATGCACACTCTCATTTACTCACAGGCTCACATAACACATAATAAAATAAATACTGATTTTATTAGTTCTTTCTGAAGTTATTCTAGATTTCATACTACGAAAATAGTAAGGTATTTGAAATTTTTTAAAATTCAATTTCAGTTAAATAATTCTATTCCCTGATACTTTAGGTGAGTATTTCAATTGACAACCAAAAACAAGTCATAAATGTTCCCAGGTGAATTTCCTTTCTTAAGTCTAATTTTTCTAACTTTAAAGTAAATTTTTCTATCTCCGAAAATATGCCCCCTAGAAAGCTGAGATTTTCACACCACCTTTCTATTAATAACGAAGTGCAGTATACAGATTTTAAAGGCGATTACACAGATACTACTATCCCTTATTTAGATTCTTATAGGTGGTGAATGTACGCGTTCAGTAAAAGACATTGAATAGCTTCCCCACGGCGGGCAGTGACAAATGTACATGTGTCTCCCAGGTAGGCCGCTAGATGTCAGCCCCCGAAGTTAAATACAGCAAGCTATCCTAAAACAAATGTTCACTGGGAACAATTTGCGACGCTACAGTTCGACGATGTAAGAAGGTGCAAGATATTCGAAATTCTGAGAAAAGCAAGGGTGAGCTATAGGGAGAGCCGGATGATATAAAATATTTACAAGAGCCAAGAGGGAAAACTAATAGTGAACGACCAAGAACGAAGTGCTCGGATAAAAAGGGTAGACAGCGATGCAGTGTTCCACATTCGAGGGTTGGATTCCCTCACTTCCTCATCGAGGACTCGCACTGCCTGGGCTACTCTCAGGGTGTATTTTCGACGTGGAAGAGCCCCAACCGTGCTTGTCGCGTTGTTGCCCGTCTGCACGCCGTCACTGCTGCCCGCCGCCGCCGCAGCCGCCGCCGCCGTCGTCGTCTGTTCGCCGCCGCCCGGTGCTTGCCGCCGCCGCAGCCGCCGCCGCCGCCGCTTGGTCGCCGACTGTCGGTGCTCGCCGCTTCCTCTTCTGCCGCCGCCACCTGGTCGCCGCTTCTTCAGCCGCCGCCGCCGCTGTCGCCGTCTCTTGGTGCTCGCCGCTTCTTCTGCCGCCGTCTCTCGGTGCTCGCCGCTGCCGCCGTCTCTCGGTGTTCGCTGCCGCCTGCAATCATGGACGCCCCAACTACCGCCATCATCTACACCTCTCCTTCACCTGCCCCCACTGTAACGTCATGGAGTGCTTCCTCTGGGATTCACCCGTCTCATGCACCTCCCCTACTCACAGTCTCCTCCCCATCTATCTCCTCTCCATCGCTGTATCCCCACCTGTACGTCACTCCTGCTCCTACCCCTGCTACTGCCCCTGCTGCTTCTCCCGCTCCTGCCTCTGTCTCTGCTCCCAACCCCCCTACCGCTCCTGTCGCCCGCCGAGACGACTTTCCCCCTCTCCCCCCTGCGACTACCACTGCATCCCCTGCCAGAGTCTCCGCACGCCGCGCCACAGTCGCCGCCACAGAGCGCCCTACCCTCTCATCCGGTGCTACTGCCTCACAGGAGGGCCCTGCCTCCCACCACCTCCCCATCCATCCAGTCCCTCATCCCTCCTCCCAGGCAACACCCGCCAAAAAATCTTCCAAACGGCCCAGTGGCGACCTCTCCTCTACTCCTTCCTCCAAAAAGCCACTGCCCACCCCACCTCCCACTGACCCCGCTATGGATACCACCCCACCTCCCTCCTCTCCAGCCCCCTCCCTGCATACCTTTGTCCTAGCCAACCCTGATCCGAAATTCCTGGATGCCCGCACCCTCACCCTTGAAATCCGGAAGTACATCTCCAGTGCACCCATCACCCAACTTATCCCTCGCAGAGACTCTGTTCTCATCAAGTCTCCCTCTCCGTCCTTCCATACTGGTCTCCTCCGGCGCCTTCCCCGCATCACCTTTGGGCCCCACGCATCCCTCACCCCATTCCTTACATCCTCTTCTCCTCGTCAACCCCAACTGCCTCGGCGTCCGCCGACCCTCACTGCCGTCATCACAAAACTCAGCCCTGTGGTCACGGAGGCTGAGGTGTTGGCGGAACTGAATGCCCACCCCTCCCTGGAAGTCCGCTCTGCCCGCCGTATTTACAACTCCTCTGGCCCTACTTTCCTCATGCGTATCTTTACAGAGTCCGCCTCCTCCATCGACCACCTCCTCACGCAGGGAGCCCTGATTTTCAACCACCGCCACCCTGTTGACCCGTCCCGTTCCCCTCCTCAATCCTACCGCTGCCAGCATTGTCTTCTGTACAATGACCACCTCACCCAAAACTGCAAGAACCCACCCACCTGCCCCCATTGTAAAGTCTCCCACTTCCTCAAACAGTGTCCCAACCTCGCCTCCCCCCCATCCTGCAACACCTGCAATGAATCTCACCCCACCTATTCCTCCAAATGCAAAGGCAAGCCCCTCTCCCACCAACCCTGAACTCACTGACCCCATTCGCCCCATTGACCCACCCATCCTCCCTAACAATTCCCTCCGCCCTCCCCCTACAGCAGAAGACATCATATGGTTCCTCACCGTCGTCCTGCAGAACATCCACCCCTTCCAGCACCCCCACACACTCCAGCAGATTTCCCTCGCTGCCCGCTCTGTTTTCCACTTAAACACCTACGCCACATACTCCCACAACCAGGCCCACTTTACCTTCACCCGCCTAGACACCCTCGTTTAAGCCCCTCTCTCCCCTTCCCGCACCCTTCCCACACCCAACCCCATGGCTCGTCAACAGTATTGTCTCCTCTACCTCAACATTCGCTCCCTCCCTGCAAACAAATACCTCTTCATGCATACCCTCTCTCAGCACCAGGTTGACTCCTTCATCCTTAATGAAACCTTCCTCCAACCCCACCATGTGGTCTGCATCTCCCCTTATCTCCTTCACCGCACTGACTATCCCCTTCCCCTAGCTTGAGGTGGGGTCGCTATCGGCCACCTCAGGCATCTCCCTGTCCGGCTACAACCCCTCCTCAATGACCCAACCGAACACCTTCTCCTCAGCCTCTTTTTTCCCTCCCTCACCGTCACGTGTGCCACTATCTATATTTGCCCCGCAGCTCCTCTCCCCTTTGACTTTATTTCCCATGTTGACCATACCTTCTCCACCTATGTGATCGCCACTGACCTCAACATCCACAGCCATGACCCTGCCACCCTTCGGCGGTGGCATCAGTTCCTTGCCACCCTCCATGGTGTCCTTGTTCCTCTCCCACAGCACACCCGTCCTGAAAGTAACTTCACCCCCGATGTTATCCTCACTTCCCCCAACCTCCTTGGTCGCATTGCCGTTGATGTCCTCGATCCTGTCGGTAGTGACCATCTCCCTGTCCTTCTCACCATCTCCTCTACCCGTCCTGCCACTGCAGCCACCCGCCCAACTGCCCCTCCAAAGTCTGTCCATGACTACCACCGTGTCAATTGGGATGCCTACCGGGAATCCATTGCCTTACAGGTCGAAAGCCACCCTCTCACTTTCCACCACCCTGATGACATCACCCATGCCTCTTCCTTCCTTCAGAAGACCATCACTGACGCTGTGGAGGCTCATGTCCCTACCAAACTCATCCACCCTCACCGCCCTACGCTTCCTCCACAGGCCGTCCTTCTTCTGCGTGAATCCCGCAGGTTCTACCGCTCCTTCCTCCGCACTCGTGACCGGGATACTCTCACCCGCCACCGGCAGTTACAGTGACATATCCGGAACCTCCTTACAGCAAAGAAACGCCGGGAATGGCGTCAGACATGCACACGCCTCAACTCCACCCTCCCTGTCAACTCCTCCAAGTACTGGTCAGCCTTCCACCGCCTTACTGGTAGCCATCCCACCCCGCATTACCCCATCCTCCATGACGATCAACCCTTTCCTGACAACCTCAATAAGGCTAACCATTTTGCTTCCCACCTATCCGAGGTCTTCTCCATTCCTGACAATCCCCATTTTGATTACTCCCTCTTCCCCACTGTCCTTGACCGCACTGACACCTCTGTCCCCCCACTCGCCCCTAGCTTCCAGTACTTGGATCGGCTACCCCCCTCCGACATCAACACTCCCATCACCATGCAAGACATCACACTCGTCCTCCGCTCCAAACGCAACACCACCCCTGGTCATGATGGCGTCACTTACCGTCACCTCAAGGAATCCCCTCCATCCTTCCTGTCTGTCCTTGCTACCCTGTACAGTGTCCTCCTCTCCACTGGATTTTACCCTGACCTGTGGAAGACTTCCCGTGTCCTGCTGTTCCCTAAGCCTAACAAACCCCCCCCTCTGCTACCTCTTCCTATCGTCCCATCTGCCTCACCTCCATGTTCAGTAAGGTCTTTAAGGCCATCCTCTCCCGCCGTATCCACCACCACCTTAACCAGCACCGCCTCCTTCCTCTTACTCAATGTGGCTTCCGGCCTTCCTTCTCTGCTGACAACCAGCTTCGTAACCTTACCCATCTTCTTTCCCTCCAACTTAACTCCCGTCGCTCTGCAATCTTTGTTTCCCTTGATCTCCAGAACGCCTATGGCCGTGTCTGGCATCCCGGGCTCCTTTTCAAACTCCAGACCTATGCTCTCCCCATCAACTTCATCCGTCTCGTTGCTTCCTTCCTCTCCCATCGTCCCTCCTATGCGACTATCCGCAATTCCAACTCCCGTACTTTCTACCCCTCTGCCAGCGTGCCCCAAGGTTCTGTCCTTTCTCCTCTCCTCTATCTGCTGTACACTGCTGATATGCCCAAACCTCCCCCTTCTGTTCATCTTCTCCAGTTTGCTGATGACACCGCCTTCCTAGCCCTTTATCCTACCATTCAACGGTCCCAACGTACCCTCCAAACCCACCTTGACCAATTCACCGCTTGGTGCAACCAGTGGTTCCTCCGTGTTAATCCCTCCAAGACCCAGGCGACCATCATAGGCCGCACCACCCGCTCCTTCCGCCTCCATGATTTCTACCTCACCATTTATGGCCGTCCTATCCACCTCACTCCTACCCTCAAATACCTTGGCCTCACCCTCGACCGCCACCTCACCTGGACTCCCCATCTCCTTACCATCCAAAACAAAGCTCACAACCGCCTCCGCCTCCTGAAACTCCTGTCCGGCCGGACGTGGGGTCTGCATCCTTCCACCATCCTCCACACCTACAAATCCATGATCCGCCCCATCCTTTGTTATGCCAGCATTGCTTGGATTTCCGCCCCTCCCCGGTTCTATAACGCCCTCCAAATCCTCAAACGCCATGCACTCCGCCTCGCATTCCGCATCCGCCTTCCGTCCCCCACGCGCATCCTCTATGACCTCATCCCCCTCCCCCACCTTCTTCTTTTCCTTGAACACATCCGCACACTATATATTGTCCGCCGCCTTGATCCCCCTCACCCCCTGGTGTCTCCCTTCCTCTCCACTCCCAACCAGTTGCCGCCCCTTTACCGTTGTGTCCCTCCCTCTCTCCATCTCCACACCCTCCATCTCCTTTCCCAACACAACTTCCACCGTCTACCACTCCCGGATGATGAGCTTCGCCCTGACATCTACCCTTCCTACCAACTCTAACCCCCTCTTCCTGCTTCCTCCTCAGGGCTCCCTCTCCTCCCCCTCCCTCCTTCTGAGCGGATTTCCCTTCCTACTCCCCCTCCATCTCTTGTGCCTTCTTCCAGTGTCTCTGCCCTCCCTCCTGCCCTGTCTTCCCTTTTCCTCTCCTGCCCCATGTGTCTCCTGCCTCTTGGTGAACCCACGGTTGCCCCTCCTCTCTTCATCCCGCCGCTTCCCCAGCTGCCCCATGCTCTCCCCTCCTTTTCCATCCTTTCTGACCTTTCCCTCGGCAAGTCCCACCTGGTAGTTTTATTCTTCGTCGTGTGTGCTCCAAGTGCGTTTTCAGTGTGTTGTTTCGGAGTGTTTTTAATACTGTGGCCAACTTTTAACCTGTGCATGCGCATCCAGTGTCTTCTCTGTGTTTTAAGAATCGCCAACTGTGTTTTCTAACTTTCTGTTGACTTTTTTAACTGTCCCCAATGAACGTCTACATGTCAGTGTATTTTTACCTCCATTTTCTCTCCTTACTCTGTTTTATGTTCCCCTTTTTTACCTCCTTATGTATGTACACTCCTGGAAATGGAAAAAAGAACACATTGACACCGGTGTGTCAGACCCACCATACTTGCTCCGGACACTGCGAGAGGGCTGTACAAGCAATGATCACACGCACGGCACAGCGGACACACCAGGAACCGCGGTGTTGGCCGTCGAATGGCGCTAGCTGCGCAGCATTTGTGCACCGCCGCCGTCAGTGTCAGCCAGTTTGCCGTGGCATACGGAGCTCCATCGCAGTCTTTAACACTGGTAGCATGCCGCGACAGTGTGGACGTGAACCGTATGTGCAGTTGACGGACTTTGAGCGAGGGCGTATAGTGGGCATGCGGGAGGCCGGGTGGACGTACCGCCGAATTGCTCAACACGTGGGGCGTGAGGTCTCCACAGTACATCGATGTTGTCGCCAGTGGTCGGCGGAAGGTGCACGTGCCCGTCGACCTGGGACCGGACCGCAGCGACGCACGGATGCACGCCAAGACCGTAGGATCCTACGCAGTGCCGTAGGGGACCGCACCGCCACTTCCCAGCAAATTAGGGACACTGTTGCTCCTGGGGTATCGGCGAGGACCATTCGCAACCGTCTCCATGAAGCTGGGCTACGGTCCCACACACCGTTAGGCCGTCTTCCGCTCACGCCCCAACATCGTGCAGCCCGCCTCCAGTGGTGTCGCGACAGGCGTGAATGGAGGGACGAATGGAGACGTGTCGTCTTCAGCGATGAGAGTCGCTTCTGCCTTGGTGCCAATGATGGTCGTATGCGTGTTTGGTGCCGTGCAGGTGAGCGCCACAATCAGGACTGCATACGACCGAGGCACACAGGGCCAACACCCGGCATCATGGTGTGGGGAGCGATCTCCTACACTGGCCGTACACCACTGGTGATCGTCGAGGGGACACTGAATAGTGCATGGTACTTCCAAACCGTCATCGAACCCATCGCTCTACCATTCCTAGACCGGCAAGGGAACTTGCTGTTCCAACAGGACAATGCACGTCCGCATGTATCCCGTGCCACCCAACGTGCTCTAGAAGGTGTAAGTCAACTACCCTGGCCAGCAAGATCTCCGGATCTGTCCCCCATTGAGCATGTTTGGGACTGGATGAAGCGTCGTCTCACGCGGTCTACACGTCCAGCACGAACGCTGGTCCAACTGCGGCGCCAGGTGGAAATGGCATGGCAAGCCGTTCCACAGGACTACATCCAGCATCTCTACGATCGTCTCCATGGGAGAATAGCAGCCTGCATTGCTGCGAAAGGTGGATATACACTGTACTAGTGCCGACATTGTGCATGCTCTGTTGCCTGTGTCTATGTGCCTGTGGTTCTGTCAGTGTGATCATGTGATGTATCTGACCCCAGGAATGTGTCAATAAAGTTTCCCCTTCCTGGGACAATGAATTCACGGTGTTCTTATTTCAATTTCCAGGAGTGTATTATTTTATTCTAGTTTTAGTTGTCATGTTACTCGGCTGAAGAGCGGCGGATTGTGCTGCTGACAGCCCTCCCCTGCCCATATGGGGCAGGGGAATGAAATCACAATAAAGAAAAAAAATGCAGTCTTCCACCCTACTATTCAATCTGTACATCGAAGAGGTTATGACGTAAATGAAAGAAAGGTTCGGGAGTCAATTAAAATTCAAGGTGAAAGGATATCTCTGGGACGATTAGCTGATAACATTGCTATCCTGAGTGAAAGGGAAGACGGTCTAAGGCACTGCAGTCATGGACTGTGCGGCTGGTCCCGGCGGAGGTTCGAATCCTCCCTCGGGCATGTGTGTGTGTGTGTGTGTGTGTGTGTGTGTGTGTGTGTGTGTGTTTGTCCATAGGATAATTTAGGTCAAGTAGTGTGTAAGCTTAGGGACTGATGACCTTCGCAGTTACGTCCCATAACATTTCACACACATTTGAACATTTGAAAGGGAAGAAGTATTACATGATCTGCTGAATGAAATGAGCAGTCTAATGAGTACAGAATATGGACTGAAAGTAAATCGAAGAAAGACGAAAGTAATGAGAACTGGCAGTAATGAGAACAGCAAGAAGCTTAACATCACAATTGATGATCACGAAGAAGATGAAGAAGATACAGTTAAGGAATTCTACTACCTAGGCAGCAAAATAAGCAATAACGAACGAAGGAAGGAGGACATCAAAAACAGGCAATCAGTGGTAAAAAGGGCATTCCTGGCCAGCAGATGTAGACTAGTATCAAACATAGGCCGTTTTGAGAATGTACGTTTTTAGCACAGCATTGTGTGGAAGTGAAACCTGGATCGTGGGACAACCGGAACAGAAGGGAATCGAAGCATTTGAGATGTGGTGCCACAGTCGAATGTTGAAAATTAGGTGGACTGATAAAGTGAGGAATGAGGAGGTCCTGTGCAGAATCGGAGAGGAAAGGATTATGTGGAAAACACTGACAAGGAGGAGAGACAGGACGTTAGAACATCTGTTAACACATCATGGAATGACTTCATGGCATCAGGGAGCTGTAGAGGGCAAAAACTGTAGAGGAAGACAGAAATTGGAATACATCCACCAAATAACTGAGGACGTAGGTTGCAAGTGCTACTCTGAGATGAAGAGTTGGCACAGGATGACTCAAAGAAAAGAAAAGAAAAAAAAGGCACGAGACAGGCAGCTCTAGCGTTACGGTTGTAGAGAAGGAACTTTTCACTGACGTACCACAAGGTACGCCGTAGGAACGACTACCACACTGTGCAGCCTTTCTGACAAATAGAGCGTGTCATAACAGAGTTCATTTTATTTTCTGACGGTAGATTCAAACTATACGCAAATTTTCGAATAATTTGATGTCTCACAAAGGACGAACCGATTAATGTTCAGGAAGTCGATGAAATTAATCGTCAGTTAAATCGTATCAAACTACACTGGGGTGTAAAAAAAAAAAAAAAAAAAAAAAAAAAAAAAAAAAAAAAAAAAAAAAAAAAAACCGCACATATACAGGTGGCGGTAGTATCGCGGACACAAGATGGCCTTGGAAGTCGAAAACCGGTTAACGCAATGAAAGCAATACTGTGGAACAAAAGCAAAGTAGCGTTTTTCATTTATTACAATGTCGTTCCACAAAGAACGGACGGATGATTCAGTTAAGATGGTATAAAAGGACTGTGAATTGCGGAGCTGTCGTTTGTACTCAGCTGATTAATGTGAAAGGCTTTCCGGCATGGTTATGGCCGCACTACGGGAACTGACAGACTTTGAATGCGGAATGGTAGGGACATGCCATTTCTAAATCGTTAGGAAATTCCGTATTCCGAGATCCTAGTGTCAATAGTGTGCATTTCAGGCATTACCTTTTACCACGGATAAAGCTGTGGCCGACGACCTTCACTAAACAACCGAGAGCAGCGGCTTTGGCGCAGAGTTGTCATTGCTAACATACAAGCATCACTGTGTGAAACAATCGCAGAAATCAATGTGGGAAGTACGGAGAACTTAATGCTGCAGTATCCTCAAAGAGTATTGACAAGGAGTATTCTTTGAGTTCACTCGTTCTATTCCGTGATCTATAAGTACACCATAAGTGATCTAGAAGTAGACTGCTTCCTTTGGACGCAAAATTGAAAATATAAAATAGTGCTCGAAACCTAATAAAAGTCCCAGAATCCGAGATCCAAATTTCAAGTCCCAATGAATAGCATCACTTGAATAGCAGCAAGTATATATAGAAAAGAAATACAGTACAAAGTGACTTAATGTTTTAAAAAGGGAAAGAAATGAAATAGAATCCATTAGTTTCAAATTAAAATAATAGTAGATGGCAAAGTAGTGTACTTATAGATCACGGAACAGAACGAGTGAACTCAAAGGATACTCCTTGTCAGTACTCTTTGAGGACACTGCGTAATACAGAAGAAAAAAGTCATACATTGTTAATGTGCTGCTAGCGCTTGCTGGCTTAGGTCGTATCTCAACGTATGCTCTTATACGTAGGCGCGACGAGATTGTTTTTGGTGCATTTTTGGAAATTTTGCGATCTGCTAGGAATCATTAACCTTGAACTAGGTAGATCAGCAACCTTGAATATATCACTACGTAAAGCCAGGAGAGGAAAGGACCTGGACTTGTCTTAAATTGTGTAAGTAGGCTGTTTAGGTTTTTTCATTGGTAACGCCACCTCTGTATGAAAATCACTGGCTGTGCTGTGTGCAGTCTGTGGCTGCTTTGCATTGTTGTAATACTCGCCATTGTAGTGTGAGGCAGCTGGCTGTGAACAGCGCGTAGCGTTGCGCAGTTGGAGGTGAGCCGCCAGCAGTGGTGGATGTGGGGAGAGAGATGGCGGAGTTTTGAAATTTGTCATGAACTGCTATATTTATATATGATGATATCAAGGTAAATACATTGTTTGTTCTCTATTAATATCTTTCATTTGCTAACTATCCCTATCAGTAGTTAGTGCCTTCCATAGTTTGAATCTTTTATTTAGCTGGCAGTAGTGGCGCTCGCTGTATTGCAGTAGCTTGAGCAGCGAAGATTTTTGTGAGGTAAGTGATTTGTGAAAGGTATAGTTTAATGTTAGTCAGGGCCATTCTTTTGTAGGGAATTTTGAAAGTCAGATTGCGTTGCGCTAACAAAATATTGTGTGTCAGGTTAAGCACAGTCGTGTATAAATTGTTCAAAGGGGACGTTTCAATTGATTATCATATAAGGAAGACTGACTGAACTTTGTCCTAAACTGTTCGCAGTTTACCGACATAGGTAGTGAACATTCGTATTAAATCGTGAGAAAGTACTGAAGTTTCGTTAAAGTAGCAAATGAAATCTGAATCTTATTACAATTTCTTTGACAGAAAAGTAACTAATTTCACCCGGCTTAGGGAGAAGTTACTTTCTTACTACAATAATAGGACGTGAATAGTATAGAATAAACCAGCATAAAGTGGAGTTACTGTGTCACATTTCTTTCAACCCATTGAATATTATGTGTTTATGAAATATTTACTTGTGCGACGACATAGATTAATAACAGAAAGCAGCATGCATAAATATTCTTTGCTGCGTTAGACAGTTATTGTACTGATTCGAACTATTAAGCTTACGTAAACTGAAAACCTAAAGAGAGAAACTATTGCCGTACGTGGACTGTACCTCGGGTGTCCTTAGGTTGGTTAGGTTTAAGTAGTTCTAAGCTCTAGGGGACTGATGACCTCAGATGTTAGGTCCCATAGTTCTCAGAGCTATTTGAACCATTTTGAACGTGGACTGTAGCTATAATTAGTACAAGGAAAGCCATTGGTGTGCAACTACGTGTAGCTGCGCTCGTACACGTCGGGGAGCATATAATTATTTAAACTGGTCGGTATCATTGACACGCACTCGCGTGAATACAGTGCAGCAGGACAGATTTTTTTACGTAATGTTCCTCATAAGACAATATTACCGCTAATTAGTCGGAGCACGAATTTCATCAACGAACATTTCCAATATATCTTAAGAGGAGCAGTTACAGAACGTATTCGTTAGGACATTGCGACGAAATTTTACGTTAGTGAGCTACGGTAGCAGACGATCGACGCGAATACCTTTGCTAACAGTACAACATGGCCTGCAGCGCCTCTGTGGGCTCGTGACCATATCGGTTGAACTCGAGACGAGTTAAAAACTGTGGCCTGGTCAGATGAGACCCGATTTCAGTTGGTAAGAGCTGATGGTAGGGTTCAGGTGTAGCGCAGACCGCACACAACTATGGACCCAAGTTGCCAACAAGCCACTGTGCAAGATGGTGGAGTTCCCATAATGGCGTGGGCCATGTTTACATGGAATGGACTGCATCCTCTAGTCCAACTGAATTGATCATTGACTGAAAAAGGTTATGTTCAGTTGCCGCAGGCCATTTGCAGGCATTCAGCCATATTAATGTCTATAACCACTATCGCGGCATTCGTCTTTTTGAAATAGAAACGACGGAAGCCGGAACATCTACAGGCTTGATGGTTCAGGTGGCTCTGAGCACTATGGGACTTAACTACAGAGATCATCAGTCCCCTATAACTTAGAACTACTTAAACCTAACTAACTTAAGGACATCACACATATCCATGCCCGAGGCAGGATTCGGACCTGCGACCGTAGCGGTCGCGCGGTTCCAGACTAAAGCGCCTAGAACCGCTCGGCCACGCCGGCCGGCTACAGGCTTGATAATGGAAGCAAGACTTAAGAAGAAACAACAACACGTTAATAACATTTGCCGACGAAGAAATAGTTCGCTATTTTAAATTAGTTCAAGATGTTCTAACTTCTCAGAAAATAGTGTAAGCTGTAGGGAAAGCGAATAATACACAACATGCATAAGATCCACAAGAAAGAATACGAATGGGCGAAGAGAATGCAGTGTTTGGGATGGAAAGGGTATAACACAAGGGTACGGTCTATCGCTCCTTCTGTTCATTCTGTACAGCGAAGAAGTAATGATGGAAATAAAAGACAGCTTCTGGAGTCGTACCGAAATTGATAGATTAGATTAGATTTACTTTCATTCCAATTGATCCGTAGTGAGGAGATCCTCCAGGATGTAGAATATGTCAGAAAAACAATAATATATGACAGATATTTACAACTGAAACAAATATGCTAATGTACCTTCCACAGGTCCCAAGTGGAATGATCGTCATTTTTTAATGAGCACTATATGAAAGAAGCATTTTACAAACGAATTTAAAATAAAAAAGTTTTTATTTATTTATAAGGTAATAAACATGTAATAGCACTACTGTCACACTTATTTACAATGAACACATTACTGCACTGAAATTGTGCAGAGGTTATATATATATAAATAATCAGTTGGTTCTACTGAGAAATTCATCAATGGAGTAGAAGGAGTTGGCCACCAATAAATCCTTTAGGCTTCTCTTAAACTGAATTTCATTAGTTGTTAAGCTTTCAATGGCTGCTGCCAAGTTATTGAAAATGTGTGTTCCTGAATAATGCACACCTTTTTGTACAAGAGTAAGTGACTTTAAATCCTTGTGAAGCTTATTCTTATTTCTAGTATTGATAAGATTCGCTAATGACATTACTATCCTCCACGAAAGTTGGGTAGAGCTGCAGGACCTGTTGAATGGAGTGAAGTGTAATAAGAAAGCACTATGAATTGAGAGTAAATCGAAAAATAAGTAGCAGAAATGAGATTAACGGCAGAGTTAACATTAAACTGGGGAAGAAGTAGATGATGGAATTCTGCTACCTTGCAAGACAGTAACACATAATGGACGAAGCAAGGAGGACATAAAAAGCAGACCAGTAAAGGGAAAGAGTACATTCTTCTCCGAAAGAAGTTTACTAATACCAAACACTGACCTTAATGTAGGAAGAATAGAAGTGAATCATGGACTGTGGGAAAATAGGAAAAGATGAAAACCGAAGCGTCAGCGATGTGTTGCTACAAAAAAAATTATGAAAATTAGGTGAACTGATACGATATGAAATGAGTAGGTTCTTCGCAGAATCGGCGAGAAGATGGACATGTGGAAAACACTAAAAGAGGAGGGGGACAGGATGATAACATAAGATATGAAGGAATAACTTGCATGGACTACATGAAATGTATTCACAGTCGCGAATACGGACAACCATCAGATGTACAATGAAAAGACGACAATGAAAATTCGTTCCGGACCCAGCATCAAACCCGAATTTCCCGCTTATCGCGAGCACTCGCTTCAGCCTTTTGTTTTATCGTTATTGTGCTCTGTTCAAGTTGATCGTTGAATACTTCACTGAGTTTTTCTGTTACAGAGGTCGACAAGCCCTCTGACTGAATACGCTAAGATACTGTGCCGGCGCCATTAGGCTATCCGCGCACGCTTCACGATCAGACTCAAACATCCACATGTCTTCAGCCATGGGTCTACAACTTGCTTTACGTATATTCCCATACAGGAGATAGATTTTAATTGAAAGTCGCTTTCCCCATGTCGGCGGGTAAATACGATATATGCGTGCCTAGGTTGTTTAGAAGTACGATGCAGTTTTCCTTCGGACATGCATGTACGCAGGATAAAAACGGTAGAGGAAGGCAGGGATTGGAATACATCCAATGAATAATTCATGACGTTGGATGGAAGTGCTGCTCTGAAATGAAGAGGTTGGTTGGTACAGGACAGGAATTCCTCGTGTGTCGTATTAAACCACTCAGAAGTTGATGCAAAAAAAGTGAAAATACCACACAATTATTGATCGTTAGCCTTCGGTTTGTGGCTACTGGTGCTTTATACACAAGTCTGACGTAACTTTTTTAAGGACACTTCTCAGCGATAGTGTGGCATTTCAGCCCACTTCCCGTGCGCACTTGGGTGCACGAATGGCAAAACGTCATTTTTCGGATGAATCCGGGTTCTGTTTACAGCATCATGATGGTCGCATCCGTGTTTGGCGACATCGCGGTGAACGCACACTGGAAGCGTGTATTCCTCATCGCCATACTGGCGTATCACCCGGCTTGATGGTATGGGGTGCCATTGGTTACACGTCTCGGTCACCTCTTGTTCGTATTGACGGCACTTTGAACAGTGGACGTTACATTTCAGATGTGTTACGACCCGTGGCTTTACCCTTCATTCGATCCCTGCGAAACCCTACATTTCAGCAGGATAATGCAGGACCGCATGTTGCAGGTCCTATACGGGCCTTTTTGGATACAGAAAGTGTTCGACTGCTGCCCTGGCCAGCACATTCTCCAGATCTGTCACCGATTGAAAACGTCTGGCCAATGGTGGCCGAGCAACTGGCTCGTCACAATACGCCAGTCACTACTCTTGATGAACTGTGGTATCGTGTTGAAGCTGCATGGGCAGCTGTACCTGTACACGCCATCCAAGCTCTATTTGACTCAATGCCCAGGCATATCAAGGCCGTTATTACGACCAGAGGTGGTTGTTCTGGGTACTGCTTTCTCAGGATCTATGCACCCAAATTGCGTGAAAAATGTAATCACATGTCAGTTCTAGTATAATATATTTGTCCAATGAATACCCGCTTATCATCTGCATTTCTTCTTGGTGTAGCAATTTTAATGGCCAGTAGTGTATTTACTGTTTAAACGTTTGTGCCGAATTCCAACTATGTTGATGACGTTATACACACCGACGGCTTTCTAATTACGATTTGAATAACTGCAATTTCACACTCCATGCTTAGTTAAATGTTTTATTTTGTATTATTTTTCGCTGGCGGGCAGAAACGACCAGTCATGAGCGCGCGCCGAGCGGACAGTAGCGAAGTAGTCAGGCTAGCTCATATCGCAGTTTAGAACAAATTTTCAAGCAGTTCACTTCCAGACAGTTTAGGACGAACTTTCGTCAGTCTAGCGCTACCTTTCATACCAGCAACATGTGCGTGATACGAGTGGGTATTATATGTTATTTAAATTAAGCTGAAACTCAAACCAGCCGTTTCGTTATTTAATGTAAAAAAAGAACTGTTAATTAAAATTGCGCCAGGAACATTCAGATGCGGTTTCTACAGGGCAGTCAGAAAACATCTGAAAGGCTTGTAGGGGTGTTGCAGGGCACCTGTACTAAGACATAAATGTTAAAAAATTCGGTTGCGCCGTTTCAGAGTTATTTAGCGCTGAAGTTAGCCCACCAGGTAGTCGCGCGCGCAAATTCCAGTTCCAGCTAAAGAGGCAAAACAGTCGGGCAATACCTCCCGTGGCAGGCCGCTTGAACGTAAGTGCGCGACGCCCCGGTTGGCTAATTTCAGTGCTAAATAAATCGAAAACGGAGCAACGTATGTAATTTTTTCTCTTACAATTTATGTCTCCGTACAACCTGCCTCTCAAATTCGCTACAAGCATTTACTGACCATCCTGTATGTCTCAACAAACGCGTGTTATGAGCTTTTCCATAGGGGACAAAGCGACAGCTATAAAAGACACGAGGTGACCATGCCTCTTCGAAGGCACTCCAGGATCTTGGAGAAATGTTGGATTATGTTCTCGCGAAATGCTCAACGTAGCTCTCCTCATGCAGTAATTCGCAAAAACAACTGGCTCTGTAAACATGTCCGACGCAATGACTTGTCACAGCAGGAACTATTGATTTTATGGTCTGCAGTCCAGAGACTGGTTTGATGCAGCTCTCCATGCTACTCTACCCTGTGCAAGCTTCTTCATCTCCCAGTACCTACTGCACCCTACATCCTTCTGAATCTGCTTAGTGTATTCATCTCTTGGTCTCCCTCTACAATTTTTACCCTCCACGCTGCCCTTCAATACTAAATTGGTGATCCCTCGATGCCTCAGAACATGTCCTACCAACCGATCCCTTACTCTTGTCAAGTTGTGCCACAAATTCCTCTTCTCCCCAATTCTATTCAATACCTCCTCATTAGTTACGTGATCTACCCATCTAATCTTCAGCATTCTTCTGTAGCACCACATTTCTGAAGCTTCTATTCTCTTCTTGTCTAAACTATTTATCGTCCACGATTCACTTCCATACATGGCTACACTCCATACAAATACTTTCAGAAACGACTTCCTGACACTTAAATCTATATTCGATGTTAACAAATTTCTCTTCTTCAGAAACGCTTTCCTTGTAATTGCCAGTCTACATTTTATATCATCTCTACTTCGACCATCATCACTTATTTTGTTCCCAAAATAGCAAAACTCATTTACTACTTTAAGTATCTCATTTCCTAATCTGATTCCCTCAACATCACCCTATTTAATTCGATTACATTCCATTATCCTCGTTTTTGGTTTTGTTGATGTTCATCTTATATCCTCCTTTCAAGGCACTGTCCATTCCGTTCAGCTGCTCTTCTAGGTCCTTTTCTGTCTCTCACAGAATTACAATGTCATCGGTGTACCTTAAAGCTTTTGTTTCTTCTCCATGGATTTTAATTCCTACTCCAAATTGTTCTTTTGTTTCCTTTACTGCTTGCTCAAGATACAGATTGAATAACATCGGGGAGAGGCTACAACCATGTCTCACTCCCATCGCAACTACTGCTTCCCTTTCATGCCCCTCGACTCTTATAACTGTAGTCTGGTTTCTACAGAAATTGTAAATAGCCTTTCGCTCCCTGTATTTTACCCATGCCACCTTCAGAATTCGAAAGAGAGTATTTCAGTCAACATTGTCAAAAGCTTTCTCTAAGTCTAAAAATGCTAGAAAGGTAGGTTTGCCTTTCCTTAATCTATTTTCTAAGATAAGTCGTAAGGTCAGTATTGCCTCACGTGTTCCAACATTTCTACGGGATCCAAACTGGTCTTCCCCTAGGTAGGCTTCTATCAGTTTTTCCATTGGTCTGTAAGAATTCATGTTAGTATTTTGCAGCCGTAGCTTATTAAACTGATAGTTCGGTAATTTTCACATCTGTCAACGCCTGCTTGTGATTGTAATTAGTCTGAGGGAATTTCGCCTGTCTTATACAGCTTGCTCACTAGATGGTAGAGTTTTGTTAGGCCTGGCTCTCCCAAGGCTGTCAGTAGTTCTAATGGAATGTTGTCTACTCCCAGGGCCTTGTTTCGACTAAGGTCTTTCAGTGCTCTGTCAAACTCTTCACGCAGTGCCATATCTCCTATTTCATCTTCATTTACATCCTCTTCCATTTCCGTAATATTGTCCTCAAGTACATCGCCCTTGTATAGACCCTCTATATACTCGTTCCACCTTTCTGCTCTCCCTTCTTTGCTTAGAACTGTATCAGTTAAATGATTAGGTACTAGCTGGAACCGCTGCAGTATGACTCTTGCTAACAGACCCTGCAGCGCCTTATTAGAAACACTCAACGAATCAAATGATTATGTTTATGTTTCACTGTTTCCACCAGTACAATCGAGAGAACTGTCAATTTCGTAAATGCGATACACCTACGACCAGTCTTATGGGACATGGAAAGAAACGTAAACGAAGACAGTATTAAATCAGGAATAGGTGCCAAGTTACTACCCATGAAGCTTACAAAATAGAAATACGATCCACTGTTGCAGGTCTTCTACAACCATTGTGGCAGCGAGAACGTCCTTTTCACATTACTGTCTTTGTTTTTATTAATTTCCTCTGCTGAGCAACATAAACATACCCGCAATCCGGAGAAGAGAGACTACAGGAGGACCTGCAATTACCCATACAGGAAGACATACCAAGTCTACGACAAAATAGACTCCGTTCAAGAAACACACCGTTACAGCAAGCAGAACAGCTAGATGCCATTTACATCGAGGCCAGACGTCTGTGGAATCAGAACTGTCAACTCACTGAAAATCCTGAAGAGCGCGAGTGATTCCGAAGCTATATCTGTGTTACTGCTGGCACAGAACTCTACAGGAAACTCTTAGTCAACAGAGCTCCTACTGTCCATGGTCTATGCGCAGACTCACTTTACAGATGGGGTACCATAGTCTCTGGTTTGTGACCGTGTGGCTCCGAACCAGACAATCAAGCATATTAGAGATGAATGTTCCTTGCGTTCCTTGGGGCGACTTCATGAAAATTGAAGATGCAGCTCTTATATGGATTAGCAACTTTGACATTGACATTTAGTTAGTTTTATGTGTAGTTTGTCTTCCTATATTCTTGTTATATACATATACTAATGATATACACTAGTGTTTTTACACTGGAAGGAGCCATACGAATAAATAAAATAAATAATTTATGCATCCCATAACTTGAAACACGTATGTAACATAGCAGCGATGGCGAGGCATTGTAGCATCTGTGACCAGAGAGTATGCGCTTGACCGCGCGAGTGTTGCGAGCGGTTCTCAGTCTGTCAGTTAGTCGTTGCGAGTCTGTAGCTCTGTCTAGTTGGGTAGTGTACTCTGTCAGCAGTCGTTGCGAGTCTGTAGCTCTGTCTAGTTGCGTGCAGTACTCTGTCAGTAGTCGTCGCGTGCAGTACGCTAGTAGTCGTCATGCAGAGCCGTCGATCAGTGGTAGCAGCCCAGTGGGGTTGCGTGATGTGGTCTGGCGACAACACTGGTCAAGATGCTGAATGAGGTATACTGTTAATTAAGATAATCATTGGATAATGTAAAGTTTAACTATTGTAACTAATTTTCAACAAGTGCCCCCAATAATAACTTTGATTTCAAAAGCAATTTTACATAAAATTTTCATTTAATTGAAGTAACTATTTCGTTCCACTTCCCTTAAACAAAAGTTTCAGTTTTCAATTAGATTACAAAAAAAAAAAAGGAATATTATTATTTGCAATGCAGTTCCTCCAAGCGGTGCGCAACAACAAGAGCAGAAATTTGACTAGGTGTTGTAATGAGGTAAGAATTTTAATTTTGATTTTTTGCACAGGGCCAAAGACCGATATTTCGGTTTAATTGAATAATCATTATCACTGAATGGACTTTAATTTTTTATGAAGAACTTATACTTGAGTCAGATTGCGATTCTCACTTTTATTGTCATTAATAATTGGTAGGGAGGTTACGTTTGGCTCCCATTCATTTATTATTTCTGTCTTTAAAATTTCAGTGGAGAGGTTACACTTAGCGCAAATGTCCATTGGCATTCCATAAATAATATTTCTGGCGTGTAAAATTTTTGTGGGGAGGTTACACTTGGCGACACCCAGTCCAGGATCGAATTTCGTTGAGAATCTTTTGAGCGACAGTCAGATATCTGCTCTTATTTGCTTAGATATAATTAGGATTTAGCGCAACGCTTTTACTAATCTTGTGACTTTCTCTCTACAGGTCAACGGCAATTCGTTGCTCTATTGTATTTTTGTTGCTTTTGCATTGTGCTTATTTATTTTGTGAAAAATTTTTGTCTATTGTAAAAATGCCGCGAAAGACTGTGAATAGTGTATCGCGAGGTATTATGAATGAAATTACCGACTCAAACAACTTTACCGATAGGACATATGACACGCAGTGTAATGATGACAATCCTGCGTTCACTAACAATCAGTGCATTCCAACCACTAATGATGACTTTTGTCTTAATGATGAACAAACGAACTCGGTTATGTCCTCTGTTGATTTGGCGACAATTGATGACGCAGAACGCTCTATTGTAATGAGCGCTGCCGAGCTTAACACACCCGATTTGGAAAACCCAAGTAACGCACAGACAAATTTGTCTAATGAAAATGAACAGGATACTCAAAGCACGACGGATCTATTTAATTCCGAAATAATGTCTGACAGTGTACATCCGACTGACAAACCTTTTTGTAAATCTCAGAATAACCAAATGGTTACAGTAAGCGAGACAATTCCAGATCGACCATTGAATAGCACAGAGAATAGAAATGCTAATTTTGAATCGGATCCAATTATGGCATTTTTGCGGCAAAATTTCAAACACTTAAATGAGAAACTTGACAATAATGACGAAAATCTCAAACAACTTAATGAAAAATTAGACGACAATTCCAGACAGCTTAGTGAACAAATTAGAGCCGTTGCCGCGCAGTGCCATGACACTAAGGAACAGTTGCGCGTGGAAATTGAGGCTTGTTCACAAAAAAATAGCGAAGAAATTAAGTCTGTTGCGCAGGAATTAAGGGAAATGGAAACAGCCGCAACAGACACACTCAGAGACGAAATTAGCGAAGTCGCTAAACAATGCTCTGAAAAAGCTACACAATTACGGGACGAGTTTAAAGCAATGACGGTAGAACTTTCGCGCACAATGGACGCAAAGATAGACGCGAAATTCGAACAACAGAACACTCAGATGAACGAGCGCTTTAATCAGCACATACAAAACAGTGATACGCGTTTCCGCAAATTTATTCAAGATCAAAACAAAGTAAAACGACAAGTCATGGAAACAATCACTGCACAAAGACAAGAGGACAAACGTAAAATGTTCGCGAAAGCGAAGACGTATGTAGACAATAATATTAATACAGTGTCCGACAAAATTAATACCATAGAACAATTGAACGCCGAATTACGGGATGAAATTTCTGATCTTAAATCAAAAACAGATACACACACAGTAAATATTCAAACAGTGACAGACAGATTCGAACAATTAGATCTAACACAGGATTGCGAGTCATCAAAGCTGATGTTAAAAAACTGAGCGAAACTACGCGTAAGTTGCAAAAACAGATTAATGCGTCTGATTCTAAAACCGATGATCAGGTTAAAATGCTGTCTGAAAAATGTGATGAATTGGCCAGTCGTATTGATGTCATCGAAAATACTAATGACAATAAATCAGACGATACTGCACCGGTTTCATTTAACCAAACACCTGAATTTCAAAATTTACAGCAGACTATTAATGAGATCGATTCATCTAACAACACGTTACGTAGGAAATTATCAAATTTACAACAAACAGTAACAGAGTTGAAAACTATTTCAGTCACCAATACGTCACAGAATCCGCCACTTTGCGAGCATTTGTCAGAGTCACGCAGCGCGTATCAAGTGAGCAATTTACAGAGACTACGAGACGTAAAATCCGAAAAGCCACGCGACTTAAAATCTGAAAAGCTACGTAACTTGAAGTACGAAATGACACAGACGAACAGATTCACATACAAACCTGAACGTGTTCTCAAATTCGGTGACGAGAACATAGATTATGAGCAATTTTTATCCGCAAGAAAATGTAAAGAATTTAATAATGACAGAACACAGGTACACGCTTTGAGCTGTATACGACAATTTGTTTTTATGCTTTCACCGCTATTGCCTGTAATGCAGAAGCTAGCTTTGAACCAGATGCGACAATTTATTTTTGTATTTACAACAGCATTGCCTATAATGCAGAAACTGGAATTAGCACGGATACAACAATTTGCCTTTGGAATTTTACCGCTATTGCTTGCAACGCAAAAGCTAAAATTTATTTGCAGTACGTAAATGACCTCAGGGGATTCATTACGCTTTAATGAATATGTGCCGTAGCGAGCATAGGGCCCCGAGCTGTAGTAGTGCTGTTTCATCTTTAGTTTTCTGCACTGCTGCCTTTTCTTCTACTATCCTTTATATCTATCAAAACTGCTCTTCAACTATTGCTCTATCTAGGATTAAGAAACATTGTAATGAAAACCCGATATGACAAATCTTTACCGAATGTGACAATTTTCAGCAGGCACTCCCGTAATGACAACTACCGCCGTAACTTTTTTAACAGATAAAAATCGTAATCATCAGTATGTGTAAAATTAACAGCAAACGCATTTTTTGGTAACAATAGACGTTTTCCACCACAATAGCATGAAAGTCAGCCGCTTAGCATACGTAACCAACAATGCAGTCTACAAGGTCAACCAGGCTTTAATGTTTCGCCGCGTGCATGTATAGTCTCAGCTACAACAAATAGTAACGCACAGCAGCAAAGAAATAACTACGTACAGACAACACACTATTTCAACTCGTATCGCAATGCGCCGTATAGAAATTACTATCATGACAGACGTAAAAATAACGAGTACAATTTTCAGCGTACATTTAATAACAGTCGACCTTATTAGCAGCAACAACATCAGCAACAACAAATAATCATGAATGAAACAGACAATAGGTGTCATCCATAGCGTAACACGTCAGTAAGAAATAACAAAGCAGTTCATATAGTGGATATGCCACAATATTCTCCCGTAAATAACAGCACGTACGATAGAATTTGACCAGACACAGTACAGATTGCATATTCCAATAACGTAAGCAATAATTTAGGCACGCAGAATCTTGTTCACGAAAATGTTATTAATTTTGACGCCATCCGACACACGTTTGCATTGAAGACAGAATCACGACGTATGTAGACGACATTCTTATCGCAGAAGCTAACTGGTCTGAACACAATCTGATTCTTGAACAACAGTTACAAACTTTCCATGCACACGGACTTAGAGTTAACCTTAGTAAATCGCACTTTGGTAAAACTTCTATAAAATTTCTTGGACACGTGATTTCAGCAGAAGGCATTGCACATGATCCGGAAAAACTTCAGGCTCTACGTGACATTACTGTTCCTACGACAAAGAAACAACTACGCAGTTTTTTGGGCTTAATTAACTTTTTTCGTAAATTTATTCATCACTCTGCTTTAGACACACCCAGATTATGCCAATTAACAGGTAAAAACACTATTTGGTCTTGGGATAAGCAAGCACATTCTGAATTCATGAACCTGAAACATGCTTTGTTGAATGCTCCACTTTTATCGCACCCAGATCTTACTAGAAATTTTTCCATTGCCACCGACAGTTCCAATACCGCTTTAGGCGTACACATTTTCCAGGAAATTGAAGAAGATGGCTCTACAGTAATCAAAAACATCGCATTTGCAAGTCGCATTCTGTCACCTGCTGAACGAAATTATTCCGTTACAGAATTGGAAACATTATGTGTTGTATGGGCTTTTACGAGATTTCGGCACTTTCTTTATGGCAGACATACCACCGTCTACACAGACCACAGAGCAATACAATTTTTACTTTCAGCTAAATTTACTCACGACAGATTAAGCAGATGGAAGCTTTATTTGCAAGAATTTAATTTTACGATTGTTCACATTCCCGGCACACAAAATGTTATAGCAGACGCACTATCGCGTTCTCTCGGCAACAATCAGCAAGACGTAGCAACCAACTTCTGCAAAACAAATTTCAGTGTCATGTACATTCAGCAAGTCGCATTTGAAAACTTTATTTCATCGTCACTACAGGACATAGCGCAAGAGCAAAATAAAGACAATGTGTGGAAAGAAATTAAACACCTTTGGCAAGATAGGAAAAATGTTACGATTAGGAACCACTACACTGTACGCAATGACATTCTGTTTCGCCGCTCTCATTCTGACAGCAACAATTGGTTATTATGCATTCCTGACGAACTGGTTAACAAATTAATTTGGTACACTCATTTAAGTTACGCACATTACGGAGCACGAAAATGTTTTCTTATACTGAGACAGAACTCTTATTTTACTAACATGGAGAAACGTATACGACGAGTTTTAGCGTCTTGTAAAATTTGCCAGAAAGCTAAATCAGACACCACTTCACATATTCCTCCATTATATCCCATTATACCTGTCAAATTAAGACACATGGCCGCAGTAGATATTTTTGGTCCGATTCCGAGAACTAACAGAGGTTTTTGCTACATCTTTGTCGCTGTTGAGCTCACTTCAAAATTTGTTACTTTCACTCCGTTACGTAAAGCTACTGCTAAAACTGTTTCGAAAGCATTTGTAAAACATTTTCTATTTCATGTAGGGCATGTGATGAAAGTAATTTCTGACAATGGATCACAATTTCGTAGTAGCGTATGGACACGCATGTTACGAGCCAGAAACATTTCTCCGATTTATATATCCAAGTACCACGCTTCTTCGAACCCTTGTGAAAGATTAATGAAAGAAATTGGTAAACTGTGTAGAGTATACTGCCACAAAAGACATATTGATTGGGATACACACATACTCTCATTCCAAGACGTAATTAATTGCATTCCAAATGAATCCACTATGCTATCTCCGTCTGTTATACTCAAAAACGTTGAACCACCGAACAAAATTAAAGAATTAGTAAACTTCCCTAAATGTCGTCGACTAAGACACCACGAAATAATTGACATTGCGCTGAACAACATCAAACGTGCCGCAGAGCGCCGGAGAAGACAGCAAAAACAGGTTTGTAGACGCCGAGACTTTCACGTTGGACAGAAAATATTAGTACGTACACATTATTTATCCAGTAAATTAAAAGGTAAGTGCAGTAAATTTGAACTTCTATACGCAGGTCCATATCGGATTCGCAGCATACCTCACCCCAATGTTGTACACGTCGAAACTTTGAGAACTAGAAAATCGAAAGGCAACCACCATATCTCAAACATTAAACAGTTTGTTGAATGAAGACACTTTATGATTCAACACACTATGATGTCATTTATTAATGCAATTATTTCACTTGACTAGTTACTGATGATTATCGCATTTTTTCTTGGCAAGTGCCCGGCAAGGTAAGGTTAGCAGGTCGCTTTTCTTGTCGTTACACATCAGACCGTGCACATTTTCCACTTTTTTTTGTGTATATGATTGTACTCCAGTTTTGTTTGTATGCACTGTGAAATAGTTAAGATATAACACACCTGTTGACTTTGACATTTTTTGCCTAATGACATCTCAACATCGTGACTGTTTTACATTTTTGCTGCTGCATTGTGATATTATCTGTACATTTTTGCATCTGAACACTGTCAATGCCTTTGACATATTACGTTTTCTGTTATGTTATGCTGTATGGTTAATTATGTTACCATAAACCAGTCATTATTTAGTGGGTATAGGATTTAAATGCAAGACATTAATCTCTGTTCATCAATTTCAGAAAGAAATGGTGCGTGTAAGAAATAAATTCAACAGAAATGGGAATTTCACCTACGGAATAAACGAAAGAAGATGCAATAACTTTATGAGGAAGAGTAAATGGATCAGGATTAACAAGCATTAACAAGAATATACTATACTCATCGTAGAATAGCAGTCTTAACTAATTTTTTCTTTCAGAATACAAGGTGATTGATGCAGGCTGTCAGACTGAACTACACATCTTAGTTTTAGTGATGAAATATCCTAGAGATAAGGAATAATTGTATAATGAGTAATGAAGTGATTTTTTGCAGATGATAATGAATACTGATGAATAATGATGAAGGATATGGTATTATGAATAATGAAGTTTTAATTTACAGGTGATGATAATAGTGAAGTTATGATAATATGGATAATGAAGTGATTGATAATGAAGTTTTTTCTTTACAGATGAGGATAATGTTGGAGTTTTATATTTATGCTATGTAGTTATTTAAGTATTTGTTGCAGTTTGTTTTGACAGCAGGTGTTATATTGCATAGTAGGATGACGGAAAGTTTTGGAAAGGACAGCTATGGAACACATTTTATACACATTTCACTACTTGTTAATTCGAAGTTCACTACTTTTCAGCATAGTGTGCGTTTCTTCTTTCAGGTCAATAATCCATTTTGTATTTTTTCCAGGAGATGCTTGTCATGATACGTACTAAAACTATTACTTATTATACCTGTTCTAGTACTTGCATTTTTATTTTTTTTTTACCCATTTGTGTCTATCATTTATAAATGTAATCACATATACTGGCTTGTTACATAACCTTGCTGCAGCTGACTCATGACGAATGACGTTACCTATCCTCATTTGCAGCAATAGGTCAAAAGCAAAAAGTGTTATGCCTCAGCAATTAATTATCGATCCCAACGCAATGCATTGCTAACAAAAAAAATGTATTAACAGTCCCAAATAGTGATACCAGTTTGAGAAAATTCTGAATAATACTGATTAGCTCTGAATAGTATGTCACTTGAGTAATGATTTCTTAATGAGACAACAAAAATACATATATATATAAAATAATGCTTTGTAACTGGCTAATAACTGCCACTGTTTATTGTAATGAGACTTATTATAATCCCCATGATTATTAATGCTATGACTATAATTAACTGATTTTTAATAATGACTTCGTAATGATCTGAATAATAATGAATGAGGAACAATGCTTTATACTATTCGATACCTGATGGCCACTGAGTGCCAATAATTAGTGTCACTTAATGAATTGTTATTAATCATGCCATTAATTAGCTCTTGTTTTCAATGTTCATACTTTGTAATTGGAAATGAATGTGACTGTTTAATAATGCTTTGTAATTAGAAGAAGGCTAATGATTATTAATTATGTTTTGTAACTGGATATGAATGCGATTGTTTCATAATGCTTTGTAATTAGAAGGCTAATGATTCTTACTATATTGAAATGACAAATGATTAATTAACTATGCTTTATAATTGGAAATGAATGTGACTGTTTAATAATGCTTTGTAATTAGGAAAAAGCTAATGATTATTACTATTGAAATGACAAATGATTAATTAACTATGCCATACTTTGTAACTGGAAAAGAATGCGATTGTTTCATGATGCTTTGTAATTAGGAGAAGGTTAATGATTAATACTATATTGGAATGACAAATGATTAATTAACTATGCTATACTTTGTAACTGGAAAAGAATGCGATTATTTAATAATGCTTTGTAACTAGGAAAAGAAGATTACTGATTCTATGTAAAACAATTAATGAACATTTTTCTGTAATACTACATACATGGTACAGAAATGTTCAATAACTGGGCTATGAATGCCGCAAACTACTACTGTAATTGACAATATTATGTGATTTAATGTCCTTCACCTTATGAGCTAACTACCCTGAATTACTGCAATGTCCATTTGTCCTGTTTATCCTAGTGATCATGGAGCACTATCTTTGGTTTTGCACTGATTCTACGTTGGTGTGCCTTGTAAGAGCGTGGTGTTGACACGACATGCTGTCCACCACTGTGAGCGATGAAGACGTTATTATGGTCCCATTGTTTGGTGTACCTAATATACTGCCAAAATAAAAAAAAATGGAATATTACTACGACAGTTCAGTGTTTTGGCTACGCTGATAAATTCTGAGGAGAAAAGAACTTCAAGTTGTGTCACTTGGTGTTGTACTTCTGTGGAAAGATATGGACTTTCAAAACAGCTGTGTGCAATCTAAAGTGCTACAACCATGATGCAATCCTTCCCTTTCCTATCCTAATTCTTGTCACATAGTGAAAATCATTTTTGCTAACATTATTTATGTTCATGGCTATACATTTTTTCAATTCGCTAAACTCCAGTGCGAGTACACTTATGTCACTGGTCGACATGATTTTTTTGCTATTATGTTTATTTATTGCCAAAATGCTAAAGACATTTTTTTTTATTTGTTCTGAAGTACAGTATATGTGCACTTTTGTCTTTTATATTGTATATACATTTTTTATTTTCTGAACTACAGTGCATGAGCACTTCTGTTAGGTGTTAATATGTTTTCTACTGAACTTCAGTGCCTGTACACTTTTCTCATTTTTCAATATGATTTCTACTATTCTGTATATTCAATACTTTAATGCGAATGCACTTATGTCATTTGTTACTAATTGTACATACATTTCATCAATTACTGATATGTTCTCAACTGCAGTGCATGTGCACTCATGTCACTTGTCAACATAATATTTTTTGCCAGTCTGTTTATTTGTTCTGAATATGCTAAAGAATTTTTTTTCAGTGCCTGTGCACTTTGTTATCTGTCAAATAATTTGTATATACATTTTTCTGATTTGCTACTATGTTTTGTACTCACATTTTGTCTTTGTCTGATATATTTTGTACTTAGTGCGTGTGCACAACATTTAAATATTCTGTAAGTTGTAGAATTTTTGTTAGTTAAAGAAAAATTTTGCCGCGCTTGGCAAGTCCAAATGACTCACCATCGCTGCCAAATTTTTGCCCCCCCAGTGGAGGGTTATGAATCACGTATGTAACATAGAAGCGATGGCGAGGCATTGTAGCATCTGTGACCAGAGAGTATGCGCTTGACCGCGCGAGTGTTGCGAGCGGTTCTCAGTCTGTCAGTTAGTCGTTGCGAGTCTGTAGCTCTGTCTAGTTGGGTAGTGTACTCTGTCAGCAGTCGTTGCGAGTCTGTAGCTCTGTCTAGTTGCGTGCAGTACTCTGTCAGTAGTCGTCGAGTGCAGTACGCTAGTAGTCGTCATGCAGAGCGGTCGATCAGTGGTAGCAGCCCAGTGGGGTTGCGTGATGTGGTCTGGCGACAACACTGGTCAAGATGCTGAATGAGGTATACTGTTAATTAAGATAATCATTGGATAATGTAAAGTTTAACTATTGTAACTAATTTTCAACAAGTGCCCCCAATAATAACTTTGATTTCAAAAGCAATTTTACATAAAATTTTCATTTAATTGAAGTAACTATTTCGTTCCACTTCCCTTAAACAAAAGTTTCAGTTTTCAACTTCGGCCATAGAAATACGTATCAAGTTTATTTGCCTACTTCTACATTTTTGAAGACAACAAACAAATATAGTGCTCCTACGTACGCCCGCCAACTTTTGGAAATGAAGCTAAATAATACTGTTTATCCCTTCGATTTACATGACTTGGCACTTTAGCGCTGGCGACATGAGAAAGAAGAGCCAAGACTGAGAATGAGAGAGAGAGGGATTTGCAAAAAAAGGTTCAGATGGCTCTGAGCACTATGGGACTTAACTGCTGTAGTCATCAGTCCCCTAGAACTTAGAACTACTTAAACCTAACTAACCTAAGTACATCACACACATCCATGCCCGAGGCATTATTCGAACCTGCGACCGTAGCTGTCATGCGGTTCCAGACTGTAGCGCCTAGAACCGCTTGGCCACTCCGGCCGGCAGGGATTTGCAGATTCCATACGAAATATTCGGCGCTCTTAGTGGTCAACACCGGCAACATTACGGCCATACCTCGGCAACTACTTGCAGCAGCATGCGCTATTTGCGGTATCACCGGGGTATAACAGTACTGACGTGTGATGGAGCTACCATGCTGCAATTCCAACAGCAACACTATTGCGGCCACACATTGCCGTAAAATATGGTCCGTGTAAATGCATCTCAATTGATCGGGCAGTTTTCAGGAATACTGAGCGCAGATTTCACTCATTTATTTATAGGCGCAAATTTCATTGAGCTCAGTTTTCGTATGTACTTTCCTGTAAGCGCTTCTGTAAACGAACTACTAATCAAAGTTTCGGAATCGCCATTGTTTTAACAATAAGAACTGATAAATTTATGAAGTAATATTAATGTTAAATCTTAGCAGAGTCATCCCATTGTGGCTACTAAAGACTTATTCCTCTATGGAGAGAATTATGAAGCAACAGCGACAAAAAATTTTAAATGCTGTATTTGTCTTAAGGGTGAGAAACATACTCTGGTAAAAAGTACATTAGGTCAGGTTTATATATTTTGTAGCCTTACATTTTTGTTACGTTATGAATTCGAGGACACAGATAAATTAAATTTTGACTTGTGAATAATGACGTTTATACTTTTCTGACGTATGAAAATATTTAAGAATATGAAAATTTTTATGAAATTACAGAGAACATTTCCTTTTGTCCTCGACGGACAAATTAACATTACATGTCAGCAGATAGCTGATGGACTTCCTTTGCAATTTGGTACCTTGCATCTACCTCTCCTCGCAGATACAAGTGGCCAACATTGTCACGTCGAACACCCTTTTGGGGAAATGACTCTTATGCATACCTTATCTCTTCTTTGCATATTCAGCATGTACACTTGAAGGTCTTTCCCTCCTTCTTCCACTTATGCCCTTGCTCTTTCTTGCACAGGGCTTCCGCTACTTCAGCTTTGAACTGACAAAGTGACCTCTGCTTATTTTTGGGTACACCGAAAGAGTCACTGTTCCTCGTGTGCAATAGGAAAGAATTTACAACCATCATATCAAGGAAGTGAAGAAACAGCCGATGGTAGTACTTCTTCTATATGATGTAGATTTTGAACAATGAAATTAGTAAATCAAAGAGATCGGCTTCTCCTATAAAGTCGTTATAGAGAAAAATAATTGATGGACAGTCAGCTTCAAGCCTTTCTTTGGCCTTCTTATTCCATCGGTTCACATTACTTGGTGGCATCACAAGAGGAGGCCCTCATGCAACAGTCATCAAACACTCCACAACTTCACGAGCGACATCACTCCTTCCCGTAAAATGATGACGATGAGGTCCCACACTCCAAGGAGCGTAGGGGACGCTCCGGGAGCCCCTCACCGCCGACTAGGCAAGGTCTTAGCGGAGGTGGTTTGCCATAGCCTTCCTCCGACCGTAGTGGGGATGAATGATGAAGACGACACAACACCCAGTCATCTCGAGGCAGGGAAAATCCCTCACCCTGCCGTTAATCTAACCCGAGACCCCGTGCGCGGGAAGCGAGAACGCTACCGCAAGGCCACGAGCTGCGGACAACAGTCATCACACACTCCATCAACTTCACGAACGACAGCACTCCTTCCTATAAAATAAGGAGGAAAAAAAAGGTTTGCTTGCCTAAGCTGACAAATGTGTAATGTATAAAAAATACGCTGAGAAACACTAGGAATAATGTTCGCCACAGTCCTTTTTTTTTTTTTACCTGTAGATATCCCTCGAAATTACCTCCGTCACGCAATATTTATTTGAAGTTGATAACTTACGTTTCGCAAGATCCGTAGTAACAAACATCAACGGCTGAAACGCACGTGTTCGAGCGACACGAAACTCCCAAGATGCAACTGTTCAAGTGGTTGAAGAACGTAACGTCCCATACTTTTAGTCTGAAGCTCTATAAATCTTCTACGCAAGGCGATTGGGGGAAAATGCTTCTCGCTACGGAGAGCCAGTGATGCATTACACGGTAGGAAATACTGCAACCAGCCACAAGTTTTTTTTGAAAGTATTTTATTGTACCATTACTAATTTTGGACCTGATCCCATCATCAGATGGTAGGGTTGATTTCTTGGCAAGTTTTACATTTGTGTCCTAAAATACGAGTATAACGAAGTTTTTGCATAGTTTACAAAAGGTTTTACATATGCGTCCTAAAGTATAAGAAAGCTTTTGTGAATACATAGTTTTACACTCATATACACTCTATACATTTTACTTACTTCACGGAAAGCCCTCTGTTATATACTATAATACAGAGGCTTAATTTTCTTTTACAATCCATATCGATCACTGAACGGACCTAAGTACAGGATGGCGAATACATTTGTTTACATCGGCTGTAGATGTGATGTGTCACACAACTAGAATTAAAAAAAATGTGCTTCCAAAATTTCTTGTTGTTGATGTTGTGGTCTCCAGTCCAGAGACTGGTTTAATGCAGCTCTCCATGCTACTCTATCCTGTCCAAGCTTGTTCATCTCTAAATAACTACTGCACACCACATCCTTTGAATCTGCTGAGTGTATTCATCTCTTGGTCTCCCTCTACGATTTTTACCCTCCACGCTGCCCTCCAGTACTAAATTGGTCATCTATTGATGCCTCAGAACATCTCCTACCAGCCGATCCCTTCTTCTAGTCAAGCTGTGCCACAAATTCCTCTTCTCTATTCTATTCAGTACCCCCTCCATTAGTTACGTGATGTACCCATCTAATATTCAGCATTTTTCTGTAGCACCACATTTCGAAAGATTATATTCTCTTCTTGTCTAAACTATTTATTGCCCACGTTTCACATCCATACATGGCTATACTCCACACAAATACTTTTAGAAAACACTTCCTGACACTTAAATCTATTCTCGGTGTTAACAAATTTCTCTTCTTTAGAATCGCTTTTCTGGCCATTGCCAGTCTACATTTTACATCCTCTTTATTTCGACCACCATCAGTTATTTTGCTCCCCAAATAGCAAAACTCATTTGCTATATTAGTATCTCATTTCCTAATCTAATTCCCTCAGTATCAGCTGATTTAACTATACTACATTCCATTATCCTCGTTTTCCTTTTGTTGATGCTCATCTTACATCCTCCTTTCAAGACACTGTACTTTCCGTTCAACTACTCTTCCAAGTCCTTTGCTGTCTCTAATAGAATTACAATGTAATCGGCAAACCTCAAAGCTTTTATTTCTTCTCCATAGATTTTTATTCCTACTGCAAATTTTCAATATACAGATTGAATAACATCGGGGATAGGCTACAACCCTGTCTCACTCCCTTGCCAAATAATGCTTCCCTTTCATGCTCCTCGACTCTTATAACTGCCATCTGGTTTCTGTACAAATTCTAAATAGCCTTTCGCTCCCTATATTTGTCACCTGCACCTTCAGAATTTGAAAGAGAATATTCCAGTTAACATTGTCAAAAGCTTTCTCAATGTATACAAACGTACGTAGGTTTGCCTTTCCTTAATCTCTCTTCTAAGATAAGTCGTAGGATCAGTATTGCCTCACGTGTTCCAATATTTCTACGCAATCCAAACTGATCTTCCCCAAGGTCGGTTTCTACCAGTTTTTCCATTCGTCTGTACAGAATTCGTGTCAGTATTTTGCAGCCGTGACTTAAGCTAATAGTTCGGTAATTTTCACACCTGTCAATACCTGCGTTCTTTCGGATTGGAATTATTATATTGTTCGCAGCTCGTGGTCGTGCGGTAGGGTTCTCGCTTCCCACGTCCGGGTTTCCGGGTTCGATTCCCGGCGGGGTCAGGGATTTTCTCTGCCTCGTGATGACTGGGTGTTGTGTGATGTCCTTAGGTTAGTTAGGTTTAAGTAGTTCTAAGTTCTAGGGGACTGATGACCATAGATGTTAAGTCCCATAGTGCTCAGAGCCACTTTTTTCAATTATTATATTCTTCTTGAAGTTTGAGAGTATTTCGTCTGTCTCATACATCTTGCTCATCAGTTGGTAGAGATTTGTCAGGGCTGGCTCTCCCAAGGCTATCAGTAGTTCTAATGGAATGTTGTCTACTCCTCGGGCCTTGTTTCGACTTAGGTCTTTCAGTGCTCTGTCAAATTCTTCACGCGGTATCGTATCTCCCATTTCATCTTCATCTACATGCTCTTCCATTTCCATAATATTGCCCTGAAGTATATCGCCCTTGTATAGACCCTCTATATATTCCTTCCACCTTTCTGCCTTCCCTTCTTTGCTTGGAACTAGTTTTCTGTCTGAGTTCTTGATATTCATACAAGTGGTTCTCTTTTCTCCAAAGGTCTCTTCAATTTTCCTGTAGGCAGTATTTAGCTTACTGATAGTGCTATATGCATCTACATCCTTACATTTTTCCTCCAGCCATCCCTGCTTAGCCATTTTGCACTTCCTGTCGATCTCATTTTTGAGCCATTTGTATTCCTTTTTGCCTGCTTCATTTACTGCATTTTTGTATTTTCTCCTTTCATCAATTAAATTCAGAACTGTTACCCAAGGATTTCTGCTAGCCCTCGTCTTTCTACCTACTTGATTCTCTGCTGCCATCACTATTTCATCCCTCAAAGCTACCCATTCTTCTTCTATTGTATTTCTTTTTCCTGTTGCTGTCAATCGTTCCCTAATGGTCCGTCTGAAACTCTCTACACCCGCTGGTTCTTTCAGTTTATCCAGGTCCCATCTCCTTAAATTCCCACCTTTTTGCAGTTTCTTCAGTTTTAACCAATAGATTGCGGTCAGAGTCCACATCTGCCCCTGGAAATATCTTACAATTTAAAACCTGGTTCCTAAATCTCTGTCTTATCATTATATAATCTATCTGAAACCTTCCAGTATCTCCAGGCCTCTTCCATGTATACAACCTTCTTTTATGATTCTTGTACCAAGTGTTTTATGATTAAGTTATGCTCTGTTCAAAATTCTACCAGGCAGCTTCCTCTTTCATTTCTTTACTCCCATTCCATATTCACCTACCACTTTTCCTTCTCTTCCTTTTCATGCTATAGAATTACAGTCACCCATTACTATTAAATTTTCGTCTCTGTTCACTATCTGAATTATTTTCTTTACCCAATCATAGATTCTTTTAATCTCTTCATCATCTGCGGAGCTAGTTGGCATATAAACTTGTACTACTGTGGTGAGTGTGGGCTTCGTGTCTGTCTTGGCTACAATTGAAACGTCCCCTTTGAACAATTATACATGACTGTGCTTAAACTGACACACAATATTTTGTTAGTGCAACGCAATCTGACTTTCAAAATTCCCTACAAAAGAATGGCCCTGACTAACATTAAACTATACCTTTCACAAATCACTTACCTCACAAAAATCTTCGCTGCTCAAGCTACTGCAATACAGCGAGCGCCACTACTGCCAGCTAAATAAAAGATTCAAACTACTGAAGGCACTAACTACTGATAGGGATAGTTAGCAAAATGAAAGATATTAATAGAGAACAAACAATGTATTTACCTTGATATCATCATATACAAATATAGCAGTTCATGACAAATTTCAAAACTCCGCCATCTCTCTCCCCACATCCACCACTGCTGGCGGCTCACCTCCAAATGTTGGAAACCGAGAATCGTACTTTAAGAGTTATGAAATGTGTGTGTAAATGCGTGAATGTATCACAATGCCGGCAAAAATTTTTTTTGGACACTTATATTTACAGGATTTTGTTTCCACAGATTTGCAACGCTAATTCTTGACCTGTGAAATATTTTTATATGAGACTGCCATGGTAGCAGAAACTGCTGTCGTAAATATTTCCGTACGAAAGTTAAGTGACCACCTGCACGTAATGCGTCGCAGGCACCCAGCTGTGCCAGACGCCTGGAGAAAAAGCCATTATTGCGAGCCCTTTTCAGCGGCACAGGTAGAACAAAAAAAAAGGGGAGGCCATTATCCTTGGAAATATTCTTACATCTGCAAACCTGATAATGACAAGTGTCTTTCTACGAGAATTGAGAGCTACTGACTTACGAAATGCCACATAGCTATTGAATGATGTTTTTATGCTTTGGTTTGCGTAATTGCTTATTTCATTTGATATCTGGTTTCCAGCTGTGTTGCAGCATTGCTTTTATGAAATGAAATGCATTTGCTAATGTGAACACTTTCTGTCAACAGATCTATTAAATAATTATTTTATGATCCACATTCTTTAAAAAAGGAGCACTTGGAAAGGAAAGAACAATAAGAAGGAACTAGTAACAGTAACACATAATTTTCTTTTCAAGTACATGGTAATATTTCTTTTTACAATCAGTTGTTGTGGTGCACCACTTTAATTAGTTAGACATTAAGATGTGATTATACATTTCCCTTATCTGCATTGTTATCTTTAGTGTACTATTTTTTCTGCTTGAGCTATGTCATGTTTAGGTATAAGTTACTGCTGTTTGCCAGGCATAGTGTTACTGAATTTGACTTTGTGTTACTCGGCTAAGCCAGTTTTACTATTGATTTATTTTTATTGTTGCTGCACATTGGCTCATATTAGTTGTAATTTTGCATTTTTTCTGTTAATTTAGATTTACTGTAGCTTGCTTTGCAGTTTTCCATTTTTTTGGTCATTGTTGTTTGTGTTACTTATTTTGTGCTGCAGCATTGCCTCGTTCCTTAGTTTAGCATCTGAGCTCAGTAGATTTAAGTTAGCTTAAGAGGGGGTAGCCTCTAAGAGAATGAGTTGCGATGAATTGGAAGAAATGCATTGAGAAAACAGGTTTAGGTAGGATTTTCTTGGAAATAAATGTTGAGGTAAGAAATGTGTGAACATATAAATACAGAAAGCATGCTTAGATAGAATTTTTTTGGTGGAAACAAAGGATGAAATAAGAGGAAAGATATATGAAGTTTTGGGTTGGACTGCAGTACCAAATGTTACACTGAAAACGAACCCTACCCTTTCCTATTGGTGTTATCCCACTATGTGTTTGTGTACCCTTGTGTATTTGTTTTCTTCCTGTCTCTGTGTAGTTTCATAGAATTTTTTCTTCTTTTAATATTAAGCTACATTCACTATGATGAGGAATACTGTTATCCTCGAATATAATTGGCATTAATAATATGTTATTTACTTTGTAAAGATGTTAGACATTATTAATTCCGTTCTGTTTAATGCTCATGTGTGAAGTTGATGTTTCGAAAGTTATTCTGATCTTCTATGTATGTACTCATGTCATAATTCCTGTAACACTGACGTATATGTCTATTTCTATTCTATTGTAAAGCCTGTACTACAAATGTTATCTATATTGTTATGTTTTTAATGATGTATTTTGTACCTTTATTGTGTTCTTATGTTATAAAATTGTAATTGTCACCAGTTCATCATATTATTAACTTGTAAGTTACATTTCACTGCACACGTTTCTGTTGGTCATAGTATATGCACAATATGTGAGAAGTAGGGACTGTTAGTGTTTGCACGTGTGTTACTAATTCAGCAAGGGACTGGATAACAGCATTGCTGGTTCTAAGGACAATTCCAAAAACTTTGTGAGTGCACAAGTGGTGGTTTATGGACTTGCTATGTTCTCCGCAAGACTCTTCGATGGTGATTGTGCACCTGCACAGTCGCAACGGATGGCTGCTGGCCATTTCTACAAGGACTACAGTGGGTCTACACCTTTGCTGACTCACCAGTACCATTATTTCTACAAGGCCTGCAGTGGGTCTGCACCTCTGGTGGCCCACCAATACCGTAATCTCTACCAGGACTACAATGGGTCTGTTCTGTGATGACCTACCTACCAATATTCTTCAAAACGTCGAATGACTCTGCTGTGGGTTTGCTCTGTTGTGGAGCATTACCTGTCTGCATGTCGAGTCAGCACTGTCTTTCCGTTGGAAGGACAACACTGCTTCTTCAAGACTGCATGGAAATCCACTACTTCTGTGTGCATTGTCTTTTACTGCTCAGACTTTGAGAAAAGAAACGGCAGTTTCACTGTGATGAATGATCAGGACTATCTTTATAGACTGTGAGAAAATTTTAGCTTTTGACCAACATTGTATCAATAAGTGTGTGCATTTGATTTCTTTGTTATTGTAATTATGAAAAATTTTTTGTCAAATCTGTATTGGCCAGTGACCAACACCATTTGTAAAAATTTTTTGTGGGGAGCATGGGTGCTATGTAAGTAGGCTGTTTATGTTTTCTTTATGTAAGTAGGCTGTTTAGGTTCTTATATTGGTAACGCCGCCGCCACGTAGCGCTCTCTGTATGAAAATGAAATCACTGGCTGTGCTGTGTGCAGTCTGTGGCTAGTTTGCATTGTTGTCTGCCATTGTAGAGGGGCAGCTGGATGTTAACAGCGCGTAGCGTTGCGCAGTTGGAGGTGAGCCGCCAGCAGTGGTGGATGTGGGGAGAGAGATGGCGGAGTTTTGAAATTTGTCATGAACTGCTATATTTGTATATGATGATATCAAGGTAAATACATTGTTTGTTCTCTATTAATATCTTTCATTTTGCTAACTATCCCTATCAGTAGTTAGTGCCTTCAGTAGTTTGAATCTTTTATTTAGCTGGCAGTAGTGGCGCTCGCTGTATTGCAGTAGCATGAGCAGCGAAGATTTTTGTGAGGTAAGTGATTTGTGAAGGGTATAGTTTAATGTTAGTCAGGGCCATTCTTTTGTAGGGAATTTTGAAAGTCAGATTGCGTTGCGCTAACAAAATATTGTGTGTCAGTTTAAGCACAGTCATGTATAATTGTTCAAAGGGGATGTTTCACAATTAGTCCAGTCAAATTGCAGAAATACCTTGCAAAAGGTGGGGTAGAAGAGTTTATTTGTTCAACTCGTTCATATGGTTGGAAATATTAGAAAACCGAGTTTTGCCAACAAAATTTCGCTTGGGAAAACTTTCTGCAGTCAAAAAACTTGGAAAATTTCTGCCGATTTTCCGTTTCTTCAAAATATCTCAGTTTCATTTGCTCCTATCGCTTTAACGTCTATTTTCTTTTTTAAATAGCACAAAATCTCTACAAATTTGATTCTTGCCATTTTTTTCTACTCCCAATATCTAAGGCGCTGCAGCGCCTCAAAAAATACCAATTTTTCAAATTTTGAGCATAGTGGCAAGATGCCTTATTTTTGAACACTATTTTTTCAGTTTCTGTTTGTGTAGTATAAATACATGATACAGCATGTTATATGTTGGAATTTGCTACCTCACTTTCAAGTATTCAATTTCTCTGTATGCAACATGAGGATTGCTGGGCACCCAACTATTGTGATTCTTACATCACTACCTGAAGTTCACTATGGGCCACCTCAGCCCTGGTATTTGTAAAACTATAAATATAAAAATACATCATTAAGAGACATACGCACACACACACACACACACACACACACACACACACACACACACACACACACATACATTCACACGCACACAAAATAAATTGTCTCAGGAAACTGAACTATTATTAGCTGCAATAGGCAACCTAATTAGGTAGGTAATTATTCTTGTGTATAAAAGGCACACAGTTGACATTAAAAATAAGTAGCTTTATTACAATTAAAATGCATTGTCAGTTACTAACAATGTTGACAGTTCTGGGTGTGTAATACTTGTAATATCGCACATTAGCGCACTTGAGACGACATGAGCATCACTTCCAACGTTTTGATGGGCCAGGTTCCTCAGTGTCACCAGAAATACCTTGAGTTACGGATTCAGGGTCTGTACCTAGAGTTGATCCCAGATTGACCTCTTCTTTAAACAGCGAGTCAGCCTCAGCAAGTTCGTTGATTTCGTCAGCGGTTTCCTCAACATCCTCCATAACATCTTCTTCACTGTCTTCATATAAAAATTTTGGAACGTTTTCACAGTTGACCTTTCTTGCAAATTGAAGAACATTTCAAATCCGCTTTTCTGCAGGAGAACGCTCCGCCACAGTTCAGCTTGCATGAGCATGAAACAATGTGAAGAAGTGTTTCAGGTGCTGGATCGTCGCTCATTATAGCGGGTATTGGACCGTGGTCACTGTGATTCCAGTCCCATTTCTAAGGAGGTTTCTAGTTTCCCATGCAACTTCGGACTTGTTGGTAAGTCCGCAACGAATGATGATGTGCAGCATCTTGTGTAGGTGGCAACCATGCAAGATTCAGTTTGCTTTTTGTGGCAGACTTGGCGAATAGCTGGTACCTCAAATGGTCTAGTGTGTGGGAACTGCTGACACCTCCACTATACAATGCAATAGTAACCTGTTCTCCTGCAGTTATTATTTCTTCACGGGTAGCATGTGGTTTATTGAACGTGCAAAGCGCTGAGGTTAGGTGTTCATTTTTCGCAACAATATTACACCACTTAATTTTTCCTTGACAAAAAAAAGCAGATGTTGTATCACATCACTAAAGGCGTGAGTGAACAGAATATATTCACTGTCGAACTTGTAAGATGCAATGGAAAACCACTTGTCTTCTGCATTTCCTCTTCCTGGCTTTAAGAAAAATAAGTTTTCAATGCCTTGCCCCAAACCGGTCATGAACACAGGCTGGTCAACATCTTCTCCTACAATGACAACACTTCCAAAATCTTTGGAATGGCAAATGTTACAATCATAACGTCAGCATCTTCTTGTGCCTGGTGCACTTCAATGCTACACTCCAGAAATACATCACCACGTCGTTTAGCCTGTTCTAATACTGTCGATTGCACTTCCAATTCCATTACTTTGTAAACAAAATTTCGGATGGCATATGGCAATCTTAACTGCTTGGTTAAAAAGTCATCAGAGTTTCCTTTTGCACATAAGAAGCATTTCTCTTTTAAATTGAACTGACCTTTTTCCTGCGACTGACGTAGCACGCCTGTTGGTTTCTGAGGACGTCGAAGGCTAGCTGCTATCATTCTCTCATTAATGTACATCTTGTAGCATGCTTCATGCACCATCACTTAACTGAGCGTTTTCAAAAAACGGATGTGAGCAGACTCCCTGCGTTTAGCACTACAGTCGATAAGTGTGCTCAGTCCTTTCTTTTTCACATTGCATCCACCACTCACCACAGTTTTTTCGCAAATGAAACACAAGTTCATGTGAGACATACTCATTTTCAGCACCACAACATATACTGAATGGGAGCAACTCCAAACTGTAGGACCCTTATTGTTGTGTGCTAATAGCTGTTAGCGCGCTGTGAACAGTCACCAGAGATAATTGCATTCCGCCCGCCAAAGAATAAATACGCTTTTGTCCGCTAAAGAACAATTCCTACATACTTTTTCTTATAACTGATCATTAACGTCAATCAACTGTAGAAAATGTACGGCACCTGCATGCAATCGTATTACATATTGTAACACAAATAAACTTCACGCAATCCGACGTGAATGTGTTCGTAGTTACTGAATATGATGCTGTTTGTCCTGGCCCTGCAGCAGAGTGAGATGTGAATAACACGATGAGTAATATGTTTATACCACACAAATAGAAACTGAAATAACAGTGTTCAAAGATTAGGTAATTTGCCACTTTGCTCGAAATTTGAAAAATTGGTATTTTTTGACGCGCTGTAGCGCCTTAGATATTGGGAGTAGAAAAAAATGGTAAAAATCGAATTTGTAGAGAAGTTTGTGCTCTTTAAAAAAGAAAATAGACGTCAAAGCGATAGGAGGAAAGGAAACTGAGATATTTTGAAAAAACTGAAAAAAGTCCGAAATTTTCGAAGTTTTTTTACTGCAGAAAGTTTTCCCAAGAGAAATTTTTTGGCAAAACTTGGTTTTCTAATCTTTCCAACAATATGAACGAGTTAAAAAATAAAATCTTCTGCTCTACCTTTTGCAAGGTACAGGCTTTTTTTCTGACAGTTTCACTGGACTAAATAATACGTTCACTATGCTGTTTGTAGTATGTGACCGGTGCTCCTATTTTTTTATTCATTATTAAACTACTACTGCATTACCCCTATTTGATTTTGCATTTATAATCCTGTATTCACCTGACCAGTAGTCTTGTTCCTCCTGCCACCGAACTTCACTAATTCCCACTATATACAACTTTAAACTATCCATCTCCCTTTTTAAATTTTATAGCCTACCTGCCCGACTAAGAGACATAATTTGAAATTATATAAATAACAATTAATTGACATAGAGGAAGTTCTTCATTTGCCAATACCAGCGTCTTTAAAACTTAAATAATTAAATGAGTAGCTGCAAAAAATAATCTGTACTATAAAGAAATAACTCGAGAAGTGTGCCATTTATCTACACATATCACGTTCTTTGGCATAGCAAATCTGCAATCTATGTAAACAAATGCATACGCCATCTTGTATTTAGTTTAGTTCGGTGATCAGTATGGACTGTGAAAGAAAATCGAACCCCTGTCTTAGGACTTTTCAGAAAGTAAGTACAATTTGCTCTGCATATATAAGTGCCCTTTGGTGTGACAGACCGCCGCGCTGACCACTTTTTGTTTATCTCATTTTGTTCTGTATTATTCGTTGAAAATATTCGTGGCGGACTTCCGACGACACCCGTACACATTGTTGGTCGATCCGTTCACTCAGTTTTTTTTTTATTACAGAGGTAGCTAAACCCTCTGACAGAACACCATGCCGGCGACCACTCAGCTATCGGGCTGGTGACGAAAGCAGTGACAAAACTACTCCGTATGTGGAAAGTCGATAGCAAGGCCTGCACAAGCTGTAAGTGATAAGGGTAGTAACAGTTGTCATGGATTATATTCCACGCGGTCGTCTGGCATACCCAGTATGTGCGGACCGACTGCGTGTTACTGACACGGTCGTCGCCTTCCACAGTATTAATCACATTTTCTTCCACGTCTAGCGTCCGAACATTTTGGGCACGTCCTTCACGATTTCCTCCTTCCTGAAACGACCCTGTCTCAGACAAAGGGCGAAACACTATTGCAATCATTGATTGCTGTGGTTGTTGTCGACGGAGGTAGGTCTCCTGATAAAACGTTGCTTCCCGCTACCCGTTGATATTTGCCTTTCTGTAGGTAAACACCATGTCGGTAAGCTCCTTCGAACGCGAAACCATTGTCTTCAACGCTGTATCACATCCACTACAAGGTGAGTCAGCAAGAGAACTGAATCGGACGCAAGAATACCAACTACTGTGGCAGGAGAGGGCGCTAGGGCATGATGTGTGAGGACCACTACCACCCTCTAGGAGGAAACCATGCGTACTGTAACTGTGGCTGCATGGTACAGCGCTTATTAGATCGCAGTTTCTGTAACACTGTGATTGAGTAAATCTTCTCTGGCATGGAAACCATGCATTTCCGGACGTAAGTTCATTAGACCGTTTTTTGTCCCGTACCCTCTCAAGCCGCCCTCCCCCCCCCCCCCCATGAACCATGGACCTTGACGTTGGTGGGGAGGCTTCCGTGCTTCAACGATACAGATAGCAGTACCGTAGGTGTAACCACAATGGAGGTGTATCTGTTGAGAGGCCAGACAAACGTGTGATTCCTGAAGATGTGCAGCAGCCTTTTCAGTAGTTGCAGGGGCAACAGTCTGGATGATTGACTGATCTGGCCTTGTAACATTAACCAAAACAGCCTTGCTGTGCTGGTACTGCGAACGGCTGAAAGCAAGGGAAAACTACAGCCGTAATTTTTCCTGAGGGCATGCAGCTTTACTGTATGGTTAAATGATTATGGTGTCCTCTTGGATAAAATATTCCGGAGGTAAAATAGTCTCCGATTCGGATCTCCGGGCGGGGACTACTCAGGAGGACGTCGTTATCAGGAGAAAGAAAACTGGCATTCTACGGATCGGAGCGTGGAATGTCAGATCCCTTAATCGGGCAGGTATGTTAGAAAATTTAAAAAGGGAAATGGATAGGTTAAAGTTAGATATAGTGGGAATTAGTGAAGTTCGATGGCAGGAGGACCAAAACTTTTGGTCAGGCGAATTGTTGTTGTTGTTGTTGTGGTCTTCAGTCCTGAGACTGGTTTGATGCAGCTCTCCATGCTACCCTATCCTGTGCAAGCTTCTTCATCTCCCAGTACCTACTGCAACCTACATCCTTCTGAATCTGCTTAGTGTATTCATCTCTTGGTCTCCCTCTACGATTCTTACCCTCCACGCTGCCCTCCAATGCTAAATTTGTGATCCCTTGATGCCTCAAAACATGTGCTACCAACCGATCCCTTCTTCTAGTCAAGTTGTGCCACAAACTTCTCTTCTCCCCAATCCTATTCAATACCTCCTCATTAGTTATGTGATCTACCCACCTTATCTTCAGCATTGTTCTGTAGCGCCACATTTCAAAAGCTTCTATTCTCTTCTTGTCCAAACTATTTATCGTCCATGTTTCACTTCCATACATGGCTACACTCCATACAAATACTTTCTGAAACGACTTCCTGACACTTAAATCTATACTCGATGTTAACAAATTTCTCTTCTTCAGAAACGCTTTCCTTGCCATTGCCAGTCTACATTTTATATCCTCTCTACTTCGACCATCATCAGTTATTTTACTCCCTAAATAGCAAAACTCCTTTACTACTTTAAGTGTCTCATTTCCTAATCTAATTCCCTCAGCATCACCCGATTTAATTTGACTACATTCCATTATCCTCGTTTTGCTTTTGTTGATGTTCATCTTATATCCTCCTTTCAAGACACTGTCCATTCCATTCAACTGCTCTTCCAGGTGCTTTGCTGTCTCTGACAGAATTACAATGTCATCGGCGAACCTCAAAGTTTTTACTTCTTCTCCATGAATTTTAATACCTACTCCGAATTTTTCTTTTGTTTCCTTTACTGCTTGCTCAATATACATATTGAATAACATCGGGGAGAGGCTACAACCCTGTCTCACTCCTTTCGCAACCACTGCTTCCCTTTCATGCCCCTCGACTCTTATAACTGCCATCTGATTTCTGTACAAATTGTAAATAGCCTTTTGCTCCCTGTATTTTACCCCTGCCACCTTCAGAATGTGAAAGAGAGTATTCCAGTCAACATTGTCAAAAGCTTTCTCTAAGTCTACAAATGATAGAAACGTAGGTTTGCCTTTTCTTAATCTTTCTTCTAAGATAAGTCGTAAGGTTAGTATTGCCTCTCGAGTTCCAACATTTCTACGGAATCCAAACTGATCTTCCCCGAGGTCCGCTTCTACCAGTTTTTCCATACGTCTGTAAAGAATTCGCGTTAGTATTTTGCAGCTGTGACTTATTAAACTGATAGTTCGGTAATTTTCAAATCTGTCGACACCTGCTTTTTTTTGGATTGGAATTATTATATTCTTCTTGAAGTCTGAGGGTATTTCACCTGTCTCATACATCTTGCTCACCAGATGGTAGAGTTTTGTCAGGACTGGCTCTCCCAAGGCCGTCAGTAGTTCTAATGGAATGTTGTCTACTCCCGGGGCCTTGTTTCGGCGCAGGTCTTTCAGTGCTCTGTCAAACTCTTCACGCAGTATCGTATCTCCCATTTCATCTTCATCTACATCCTCTTCCATTTCCATAATATTGTCATCAAGTACATCGCCCTTGTATAAACCCTCTATATACTCCTTCCACATTTCTGCCTTCCCTTCTTTGCTTAGAACTGGGTTGCCATCTGAGCTCTTGATATTCATGCAAGTGGTTCTCTTCTCTCCAAAGGTCTCTTTAATTTTCCTGTAGGCAGTATCTATCTTACCCCTAGTGAGATAGGCCTCTACATCTTTACATTTGTCCTCTAGCCATCTCTGCTTAGCCATTTTGCACTTCCTGTCGATCTCATTTTTGAGACGTTTGTATTCCTTTTTGCCTGCTTCATTTACTGCATTTTTATATTTTCTCCTTTCATCAATTAAATTCAATATTTCTTCTGTTACCCAAGGATTTCTATTAGCCCTCTTCTTTTTACCTACTTGATCGTCTGCTGCTTTCACTACTTCATCCCTCAGAGCTACCCATTCGTCTTCTACTGTATTTCTTTCCCCCATACCTGTCAATTGTTCCCTTATGCTCTCCCTCAAACTCTCTACAACCTCTCGTTCTTTCAGTTTATCCAGGTCCCATCTCCTTAAATTCCCACCTTTTTGCAGTTTCTTCAGTTTCAATCTGCAGTTCATAACCAAGAGATTGTGGTCAGAATCCATATCTGCCCCTGGAAATGTCTTACAATTTAAAACCTGGTTCCTAAATCTCTGTCTTACCATTATATAACCTATCTGATACCTTTTAGTATCTCCAGGATTCTTCCAGGTATACAACCTTCTTTTATGATTCTTGAACCAAGTGTTAGCTATGATTAAGTTATGCTCTGTGCAAAATTCTACAAGGCGGCTTCCTCTTTCATTTCTTCCCCCCAATCCATATTCACCTACTATGTTTCCTTCTCTCCCTTTTCCTACTGACGAATTCCAGTCACCCATGAATATTAAATTTTCGTCTTCCTTCACTATCTGAATGATTTCTTTTATCTCGTCACACATTTCATCAATTTCTTCATCATCTGCAGAGCTAGTTGGCATATAAACTTGTACTACTGTAGTAGGTATGGACTTTTTATCTATCTTGGCCACAATAATGCGTTCACTATGTTGTTTGTAGTAGCTAACCCGCACTCCTATTTTTTTAGTCATTATTAAACCTACTCCTGCATTACCCCTATTTGATTTTGTATTTATAACCCTGTAATCACCTGACCAAAAGTCTTGTTCCTCCTGCCACCGAACTTCACTAATTCCCACTATATCTAACTTTAACCTATCCATTTCCCTTTTTAAATTTTCTAACCTACCTGCCCGATTAAGGGATCTGACATTCCACGCTCCGATCCGTAGAACGCCAGTTTTCTTTCTCCTGATAACGACGTCCTCTTGAGTAGTCCCCGCCCGGAAATCCGAATGGGGGACTATTTTACCTCTGGAATATTTTACCCAAGAGGACGCCATCATCATTTAATCATACAGTAAAGCTGCATGTCCTCGGGAAAAATTACGGCTGTAGTTTCCCCTTGCTTTCAGCCGTTCGCAGTACCAGCACAGCAAGGCCGTTTTGGTTAATGTTACAAGGCCAGATCAGTCAGTCATCCAGACTGTTGCCCCCCTGCAACTACTGAAAGAGCTGCTGCCCCTCTTCAGGAACCACATGTTTGTCTGGCCTCTCAACAGAGACCCCTCCGTTTTGGTTGCACCTACGGTACGGCCATCTGTATCGCTGAGGCACGCAAGCCTCCCCACCAACGGCAATGTCCATGGTTCATGGGGGGAGATCAGGTGAATACAGGGTATTTTGTATTTATATGAATACAGGGTTATAAATACAAAATCAAATAGGGGTAATGCAGGAGTAGGTTTAATAATGAATAAAAAAACAGGAGTGCGGGTAAGCTACTACAAACAGCATAGTGAACGTGTTATAGTGGCCAAGATAGACACGAAGCCCATGCCTACTACAGTAGTACAAGTTTATATGCCAACTAGCTCTGCAGATGACAAAGAAATTGAAGAAATGTATGATGAGATAAAAGAAATTATTCTGGTAGTGAAGGGAGACGAAAATTTAATAGTCATGGATGACTGGAATTCGACAGTGGGAAAAGGGAGTGAAGGAAACATAGTAGGTGAATATGGATTGGGGCTAAGAAATGAAAGAGGAAGCTGTCTGTTAGAATTCTGCACAGAGCATAACTTAATCATAGCTAACACTTGGTTCAAGAATCATAAAAGAAGGTTGTATACATGGGAGAATCCTGGAGATACTAAAAGGTATCAGATAGATTATATAATGATAAGACAGAGATTTAGGAACCAGTTTTTAAATTGTAGAACATTTCCAGGGGCAGATGTGGACTCTGACCAAAATCTATTGGTTATGAACTATAGATTAAAACTGAAGAAATTGCAAAAAGATGGGAATTTAAGGAGATGGGACCTGGATAAACAGGTGTAGCCCCTCAGCGCTACGACACCCAATCAGTCAGACCCTTCCGTGCATCTCGCAACATTACAGACAAAAGGATATTCTTACAGTATTTAAATACTCATTGATTACATGTATCATCTATTAGATACATTGGTAATAAAAGAATCTTTGTTCTAAAAAAACATAAAATCATACACCCTAGTTTTCTACACATACAACATCAACACTTATCCCTTTTCTATATACAGCCCACACTTGTGCTATTGATTGTACCTGTCGTCCCTCATACAAGACATGAAAGTGTAAAAAAAAACAAAAGGAATAATAAACAATCTATACAGCTCATAATTACAATATCAAATAGTAGACTACTCTAACATCCTATCACAGTGAAAATATTAGAAACTGTTTATTCTAAAACTACAATATACAGTGAACCTTTGTGCTTGTGACAGACTGAAATTAATACCCCTTGAAAGTGTTCTAACAAAAAAAAAAAAAAAAAAAAAAAAGAAATAATCTACACAGCTCACAATTACCTACCACATGTTGTTAAATAGGTAACTACTTGAACATCCTAACACAATAAACATTTTAGAAACTGATGACTCTAAATCTACAACGTACACTGCACCTTTGTGCTTGTGACAGACTGAAATTAGTATCTCTTTATATATTTTACCTTTTTATTTTATATAACAACATTTCTAGGACATGTATGAACCATCCACATGATGTTAGATCCTGACCTGCCATCGAGGTTCATCCAGATCAAACAATAAAGCACAATAATGTTTTAGTTATGGATCGGTATCATCCCCTTTACAGGAGTGTGCGCATTGATCACACTACTCTACGACTCTCACTCACCAGACATCACATTTTCCTTCTCATTCAATCCATTAATACACTAACAGAATAGGTCTAGAAGTCAGCTAACCTTAACACCACCACACTCACGACAACATACCATACCTTTGCTCCCTTATACTCAACCACATAACACATGAAGCTGTTTTGGAGATAGCTTTCCAGTCTCCGAATTCGTCCTTTCACTCTGGCACCTCTCTCCATCGGCTTACCTCTGCATTCACTTTACCGATTATTCATCCTGCTAAATATCAACTTAGAATTGCGACATTTCATCTAAGAACAAAAAATACACAAATTATTCATCCTGCAAATTAACTGTACACATTCTTGGTACCGTTTTGATTAGTTATACTGGTACCAGACTTCAACAACAACAACAACAAAAATTATTTTTTTCATATAGCAAATGTTATGGTAAGAATTAGATTTACACTTATATTACATCTTATGTCAGTATTCCACAACGTTCACCATCTGGATCTCATACTCCCTTTATGTCCTTTCAAGTTGTGTAGTTGTCCTCATCTCTTCATTCGTATTTCGGCTCTCTGTCCGTCGATTACTCCATCATTTCCTGGTCTTCCTTCGCCATTCGCATCAATCTCGATTGCAGCATACACAGGCCTCTCTGTAACATACCTCTAAGACATCTCCACATTATTAGTTCTAGTCACCTTTATTTACCACTCTTTCATCACATCGAATCTCTCTTTATTAATCACACTGCTTCACGTCGCTTCTCTCCTTAAATATCACCTTTATCCACTACTATTTATCACGTCGCTTCTCTATCTATCATCTTTATCCACTCAATAATCATCACGTCGTTTCTGCTTGATCCTTATTCATATGACAAAAAATACGTACATACACCACTCTATCGACTCCTGTTCATGACTCATTCGACCAGTCTATTCCGTCATACTTCCTGACATCCCGCCTGAAAATTCTTATGTTCGATTTGCCCCTGCACAACGTTACACACCACAAATAAATACACTGACTATCTACCATAAATTGCCTACTTTCGATCTATCCTTAACTTTTCCATAATTTGATGTTAGAAATGTGATGAAGCCCACGAGATTGTTTTCCCTTGATCGTCTCAATCAGTACAGCATTTTCATGGACAATCCGCCTCACTCTGAATGGTCCACAATACACAATAAAGAATTTGCTAGTTAGGAATCTAAACTTACATGTAAATTAAATGTGTGCAGAGAATATACAAGCTGGGAGAAATGGGACAGCCCAAGTGTTAGAAACTTTGGTGCTAGTGGCCTCTTTCCCTAACACCAGATTCCGAACATCCATACGCAGCACCTCATAACTGCCACTATGACAATGACATACTACCGATCAGATGGCAGCTAATCTAAAAACTTCGGTCACAATGTTGACTTTTTACATTGCGTGGTAAGTACCTGCAATTGTCCAATCGCACTATTTAAACTGGACTCATTGGCATTATTACATAACATTTTTTTTTTTAGCAACCGGTTTGTTTTGAGGAAACAGTCCTTTTACTTTAGTGTTCGAAATAAAAATTTGCAAATTTTGCTCTGAGAGACCAGCCTAACAGATGCCATTACTGGTGTTTTATTCTCTGATCAGAAGTATGGTATTTGCATTCCTACATATCAGTAGAGTATGTGTGTTACATAGACAATTTTCAGTGCCAGCGGCATGTGTTTTAAGGCAAGATGCTAAGGGCTGATATGTTGGATTAGTTTCTCCTATTCTTCAATCCATTATGACAAGAATGAAATGCCAGGATTCCATGCTCTCCTGTCATTCTGATAGTTTCTGCCGTTCCTATCCTCGACTCTGTCTGACCTATGAGTCATGGCTCCGTTTACGATGTTGCTCTCATTACCAAGTTCCTGTAACAAGTGCTGCAATGACGAAGAATCGTCTAAGCCTCTGCCTGCTATCACTATATCTCTGCACAATTTCACTGGCAACTTCGTTATACAGATCCTAGAGAGCTTCCCAGGTTCGTATGGCACATCCAAATACCTATTTCGTCTCAGCATTTCCTGATAGCACGCCACTGGATCTCTTATACCACATTCGTTACAATTTGGCATCATCAACATGCTTTGCGTAACCTGGTCCTGCTTACTTTTCGACCAGAATTCATTTAAATAGCTACTACAGTCTTTAATAACTTCCTGCATTTTCGCTCTAGCCATGTCCCTCAAATGGTTACTCACAAACTTCATTCTGAGGGGCAGTCCCCACGATGAAGGTAATGAATCTTGAAATTGAGACAGCCTTGGACTATACCCAGTTGGGTTTGCCACCTGTTTTATCCGACACAACCGTTCTTCTAACTCTCTGAGTTCGTCTTCCGCTTTCTGCCTATTTTCGTTTTTTGAATTTGTCTCACTCTCCCTCTGCAATCTACCTGGTGATGTATCACCTTCGCTACTACACGCTAATTACAACTGTGCTAGTTCTTCCCTATGTTTCCTACTTATTTCTAATTGCGCATCTTTAAGTTGTAATAGTGATTGTATCTCCCCCTGGCTGGCATAAACCTGTCGCTGCGTACTGTCAGAGCCTGTCTCACCTCTTATACTGAGCTTTTCTACATCTGCACTAATCGTATTCATTCTGACCACTACCTCTTTGATTCGCTCGTCCGGCAACACGTCCCTACGTTCAGTAGTATCACTCTCCATTGCAAATATTCGTACCTCCAAATTATTGGCGTTTTCTTTCACGGCGTCACATACTTGCTTCAACGCACCCACATTCTTCTCCCCCTCATCTACCCGATTATTAACTGCGGGCAGACGCTCATCGATAACTGTGTGTAGCTTCGTCATTGCCTCTTTATTTCCCTTATCCACTGCCTCCAATATTTCCTTATTATCTTTATCCACCGCTTCCAATCTTTCCTTTTTATCTATATCCATCGCTTCCAATCTTTCCTTATACGCTTCCCATCTTTCCTTATATGCTTCCCATCTTTCCTTATTACCTTTATCAATCGCTTCCAATCTTTCCTAATATGCTTCCAATCTTTCCTTAGTCTCCCTATCTCTCTCCTTATTATCTCTGTCCATCCTCCGTAAAAACTGCAGTAGCACATTGTCATTTGCTACTTTCGGTGCACTCACCTCATTCGTCTGAGAAACCGTAGCTTCGCGAAGGGTAGCTTCACTTTCACTGCATACCTGACCTAGTCCCAGCTCGCCTGCGTCGTCGGGAAAAGCCCCCATTTGTGGACAAAGCCCGCCGCATAAAGGATCACCTAGCCGCGGTTTGCTGAACAATTCAGCCCCTTCTGAGTGTTTGCTGTTCCCGCTCATTAACAGCTACTTCCTGCCGCACTGCTACGTTCACGCCAGAATCACTATTCTCCATGGTGACCACACTTTTCGACTGCGACCTAGTTACTCCGGACATTACGCAAAAAAAAATAATACAACGATCTTCCAACCTTAGATGACGTAGCAAGCGATCACATAATAAAAAAAAAATAAAAGATCATCACCAATCCAGAAAGAAATTGCAAAAAAAAAAAAATTTACTTCTTAGCGCTGTCACAATAAATTCCATTAAAAAAAATGTTCAAAGCAAACCCTAACAGCAAAATATCCTGGCAGGGTCGAAATTATGAGAGGCACCCACATGCCTTGCTCATACTGTGGCATCAAGCAGTCAGGCCTGCAAGATGAGTGGTCTGCCAAGCAAGTGGATTCATTCTTATTTATCGAGTAATATGAACTCTCGTATTCTCAATTAAGTTACAAATTATCCTCGTGTATGAATAATACGCAATGGAAACGCACATCTGACTACCAGTAATTTACAGAACTCTGACTGTTCACTATGCACTGGCAATACCACATTTTCGTATTTTTTTTTTTATTTAACAGCTTTTATCAACACGTGGCCATCACACTGAATATGAGTTGTGCACACATTATAAATTCTGGATATTATGACAACATACAATTCGAAGCAAAAGGCCACCAATCTTTCTCTTTTCACTATCTTATTTATTCCAATAAATTCTATAACCTAAACACACAAATTCTATAACCTACAACAATAACACTTGAGAAATTCCGCCCAGTGGGCATGGCTTTACATTGGTGAATCTCTACCTTATGGTCTCGTAATTATTTAACGCTACAGTGCACTTTCTGGATAGGATGGTGGATCTTCTATTATTTCTCACACTTCGAGTCTCACAATCATCATCACAAAACTTTCCTCCAGACCGAGCAGTACAAAAGGAACACGCATAACCCACTAATCTTATGAAACTACCTCGCTACTCTCCCATGCAAACCACACATACCCAAATTACATGACATACACCACACTACAATATGAAATACTACACAGGGAATAGTCACAACATTATCACTTTCAGCTTTCCCACTTCAATTAATATTTATCCCAGTTTCACACAACACTGCCCCACTTCGTAATTCTACTTTCCTACTATGAACTCTGGAGATATAAGCACGTCTTCCTGTGCAATGCAAGCCAAGTGGTGTTGCTGAATAGACGGCCGACTCACCTTGCTTCTCTGTCAGAGTTTGAATCTAGTGTCACACGGAATCAAATCACGCAAAGTAATATTAAGAACATATTCATCACACAAGCGAGTCCTCAACTGATACCATGGACGAGTACTTCTCTTTATCCTTTGTCTCATACACAGATTGAGACTCACACAGTACTCACCACGTGGAAGTACTCGTCTCTAATTTCAAGTCCTGCACACGCCATTTCTTAAATATTTCAACTTATGGTACACACGCTATTTCTTAAATATTTCAACTTATTGTACATACGCTAGTAATTCAGCTTAAGCACACAGAAGTATTTCAACTTATTGCTACACGTGGTTTCATTGTGACCGTTGGTCACTTCCGAAGATTACTACAATCCCATTAATATTACCTGCCTGACATTTAATTCTCCCCACAAAAGTTCCTGAAAGAGAGAAATTATTATTTCAAACTACTCTTAAATATTCCACATGCATACCATGTCTCCACTCCTTTGTGTTTACGGAGCACAACTAAAACAGGTCTTAACAGCACAAGATCCAGCGGCAGAGTGCTGAAACATGGCTGTTTTTCAGGTCATGTCGCACCTCTGTCGAAGTGGACGAGCACCTTGCTACCGTATTGGTCAGCCACATTTCAGGTGCTCAAAGCTCAGGTAGATTTCATCTCTTTGGTCCCACCAAAGGCGGCCAAAGGATCGTCTCAAAGATGATCATATATTCACATTCACTATCTGCAGTTAGCAGACGACCATACATTCATTCAATTCACAGATCTCACCAAACTGGATGTAGGGATTTACTTTGTGGGAGTGCACATGTGCTCAACTAAATAAATAAATTGTCATTCTTTCCCACACTGGTATCCGGCTTCGCTGTATTAATTGAAATTGAGTTATTTTACAAAAAAATGTGTTGTTCTGACAAAAATAATGAAGTATGTTGTACCTATTTTCAATGTCGGGTGGTACTGTACCCTTTCAAGAGAAGATGAAATGGGAGATGCGATACTGCATGAAGAGTTTGACAGAGCACTGAACGACCTGAGTCGAAACAAGGCCACGGGGTTAGACAACATTCCATTAGAACTTCTGACGGCCTTGGGAGAGCCAGTCCTGACAAAACTCTACCATCTGGTGAGCAAGATGTACGAGACAGGAGAAATACCATCAGACTTCAAGAAGAAATAATAATTCCAATCCCAAAGAAAGTAGGTATTGACAGATGTGAAAATTACAGAACTATCAGTTTAATAAGTCACAGCTGCAAAATACTAACACGAATTATTTACAGACGAATGGAAAAACTGGTAGAAGCCGACCTCGGGTAAGATCAGTTTGGATTCCGTAGAAATGTTGGAACACGTGAGACAATACTGACCTTACGACTTATCTTAGAAGAAAGATTAAGGAAAGGAAAACCTACGTTTCTAGCATTTGTAGACTTAGAGAAAGCTTTTGACAATGTTGACTGGAATACTCTCTTTCAAATTCTAAAGGTGGTGGGGGTAAAATACAGTGAGTGAAAGGCTATTTACAATTTGTACAGAAAGCAGATGGCAGTTGTAAGAGTCGAGGGACATGAAAGAGAAGCAGCGGTTGGGAAGGGAGTAAGACAGCGTTGTAGCCTATCCCCGATGTTATTCAGCCTGTGTATTGAGCAAGCAGTAAAGGAAACAAAAGAAAAATTCGGAGTAGGAATTAAAATCCATGGAGAAGAAAAAAAAATTGAGGTTTGCCCACGACATTGTAATTCTGTCAGAGACAGAAAAGGGCGTGGAAGAGCAGCTGAACGGAATGGACAGTGTCTTGAAAGGAGGATATAAGATGAACATCAACAAAAGCAAAACGAGGATAATGGAATGTAGTCGAATTAAATCGGGTGATGCTGAGGGAATTAGATTAGGAAATGTGACGCCTAAAGTAGTAAAGGTGTTTTGCTATTTGGGGAGCAAAATAATTGATAATGATCGAAGTAGAGAGGATATAAAATGTAGACTGTCAATGGCAAGGAAAGCGTTTCTGAAGAAGAGAAATTTGTTGACATCCAGCATAGATTTAAGCGTGAAGAAGTCGTTTCTGAAAGTATTTGTATGGAGCGTAGCCATGTATGGAAGTGAAACATGGACGATAAATAGTTTAGACAAGAAGAGAGTAGAAGCTTTCGAAATGTGGTGCTACAGAAGAACGCTGAAGATTAGATAGGTAGATCACATAACTAATGAGGAGGTATTGAATAGAATTGGAGAGAAGAGAAATTTGTGGTACAACTTGAGTAGAAGAAGGGATCGGTTGGTAGGGTGTATTCTGAGGCATCAAGGGATCACCAAGTTAGTATTGGAGGGCAGCTTGGAGGGTAAAAATCGTAGAGAGAGACCAAGAAATGAATACACTAAGCAGATTCAGAAAGATGTAGGTTGCAGTAGGTACTGGGAGATGAAGAACCTTGCACAGGATAGAGTAGCATGGACAGCTGCATCAAATCAGTCTCTGGACTGAAGACTACAACAACACTCCCTCATCCATCAATCTGGAGTTTGTACGCGGTGGAAAAGATCACTCTGTTTTGTAAGCGCAACGAAGTTGGCGATCCCGTCCCCCTGTGGAGAACCTCTCGCTGACTTATTTTCATCGCTGCGGGCGTGCACAGAAGGTGATCTCTGCTAACGAGAGCGGCGTGGGCATCGCCTGCGCCCGTGACTGCACTAGGAGGCCTTCCCGACGGGTTCGGCGGACCGGTCTGTCTGCGGCGCGCGGTGGGCCGCGACAAGCCGCTTACGTAAGCCCCGGCGCTGCGCGGCGTAAACAAGCGTGGGCGGCCGCCGCCTCACAACTCCTGACGGGCTTCCAGCCAGGCCCCGCCTAGCCAGACCCCCGCACCGGCTTATGCACTCCGACCCCCTCTGCGTGCTGCAGATGTGCGCCTCGCTCCCGTGCACTTGCTGACGCATCTGTATTCTCTCGGCCAGTGTTCTGCCAACTCCGCCCTTTTTTTTTTTAATATGAGGTCGAGCCCCTCCACGCCCACACCGGCATGATGGCCAACACAATAGGTCTACTGCCATCTCTGCATAAGGGTTAGTATTCACTAAAGTGAGGTGTCGCAGGATGTGGGTAGTGCGATGTTTGCGTACGTCTGGTTAGGGTTAACAGTTAATACGCGCTTATCTGGAGATAGATTGGGTCGAAATCGAACGAAGGGTAGTGGTTTGAAGGGCAGAGGAAAAAAAGTGCCAAGGCAAGAGCCAAGGGAAAAAAACCTCTGCGATAGTTAGGTCGGGAGGTAAGAGCAGTAGCGGTTGTCTTGCTGCATGCGATAGGTCGTGCAAGGATAGGCTTTGTTAGTAATGGGTATCATGCATGTCGATACCTTGACGTTGTGTGGTTGAGCTGCTCGGCGGCTGGCGCTGGGTGCTGGTACAGAGTCCTCGTTCAGCGTCAGCAACCTGCAACAGTTAGGTTTATTATCGATCTTGTGTCCGATAGGTCATATACCGGAAGCACAGTGTGAGGGAATGTTGGCGGATTGTTTGTGCGTCTGTGGGCGAGCTCGTCGGTGTCCCCGCTGTGGTCTGTTGGTCGGCTCTAATAGCAGCTGGTAGTTACCAGTTAGTGTTGCTGATATGCAGGGGCTTGCCGACGCTTGTCGCTTGTTTGCGTATGTTAGTTTACCATAGGTGGCTAAGCCCTAGCTACCAGTGTCTTTGGCCGGTTGTGCTTCCGCCCTAGCACTGTACGGAAAGTCAGAGGAATGACGCATTACTGGGAACGTCGTAAGGACCGATTGGCTAGATTACACGTCACCTTGCAGTCGAACACTAACATGCAAAGTTCCTAAGTGGACGCCCTGCACATCATCAACCGATGAAATCGTGGACAAGTGAAAGAGATCATCATTATGATGACGGTCGAACCATAATCAGAAGTCGCTGATGATGCTGGCAAATCGAATGGCTCACAACGGGAAGGCCTCAGACACGGCCAACCGATTCGGCTCAAATTTGGCAGGCCACTTGTGTACAGCCTAAAACGAAGGACTCTAAGATATTTTGGGTCAACACCCCCGCAATTCTGAGAAAATCGCCCCTAAAAGTTATGACGAGCAATCGACTCAAAATTCAAGGGATCGATAGATAATTGTAAATAGAACATTTTTCATCATCAGGTATGGGGCCTGCAAACGCAAACTTTTCCAGAAATCGAGGAAAGAAACTTTTACAATTGTCGCTTCTGTACACACATGGTAAATGTTATTCGCCGACAGTTCCGTTAGTGCAGCGGCCAAGGTAATTGGCTGGGAATCGAAAACCCGGGTTGGAATCTCGAAGAAACCTAGCGTTTGTATTTTTCCATATCTCAGTTGATAGGGATAGGAGGCTTAATAACGTAAGTAAGTCAATAAGGAATGATAATAACAAGGTAGGCAAACTAATTTCCAAAACGCCCTGAGTTAGTAATTAAACTTTTAAGTTTCGTCACATGAGAACAACTCCGAGTAAGAGTGCTGCGAATTCCTCACGAGGGATCACAGATAACCAACCGCGTGACGCTTGTTTACAGCGAGGCACGGGACAGAATGCACGCGGGGAGAGTTACGTTGTCCCGGTTGCCTCTTGTCATATCATAGTTGTGCACCTGGAAGAGTGAAGGTGTCCAGCACGAGCCTAATAGAAGTCAATCGGAAAGAATTGTTTTCCGTCATTAACTGCCGCGAACCTCGCGGATACATGTAGTGATTTTTCCGTCGTTAATGCGCCAAATGAAATACGTTTTGTGAATGAATACAGTGTTCTTCCGTAAGTAACATATGACGAGTACTGTATGTAGTTTGTAGTAATTAGCTCGTCTGTTTATGCCGTAGTAACAAGTTATTGTTTGTTGTGTCATATCTTTTAGGTGCATAATTTGAATAATGAAGGATGTACACCCTTCGACTAGCGCTGTAATATATAGTTGGGAGCCTGTCACAGACGATGGCAAGCGGGAAGTTACCGACGACGTGTTTTGGTTGGTAAAAGTGTTGCAAGACAGATGCATTATCAATGCACTACCGGAAGCAGGCAGTTCTGTTTTCCCGGCGTTTGAGAAATTTGATTTACTTACCTTTTTAACCCTTCTATCCCTATCAATTGAGATATGGAAAAATACAAACGAAAAGAAGAACATCCGCTAGGTTTCTTCGAGATTCAAACCCGGGTTCTCCGAATCCCAGACAATTACCTTGGCCGTTGCGCTATTTTTTTAGTGTTCTCGTTTTGTTCGATTCATTTGTTCGGTGCGGATGTCCCATCACACCCGTTCTAGTTCAGTGTTGAGCCGTTGACTCAGTTTTTTATTACAGAGGGCAGCTAACTCTCTGACCAAACACGCTGAGCTACCGTGCCGGCGACTATCAGTCCTCTCGGCGAAAAGAGTTTACCATGTGGGTACAAAAGCGGCAGTTGTAAAAGTTTCTTACTTCAATATCTGGAAAAGTATGCGTTTTCGGATCCCATACCTGATGATGAAAAATGCTCTATTTATAATTATCTATCGATCCCGCCAATTTTGAGCCGATTGCTCGTCATAACCTTAAGGGGTGATTTTCTCAAAAACGTGGGGGTACTGACCCAAAATATTTTAGATTCCTTCGTTTTAGGTTGTACACAAGCGACCTGCAAATTTTGAGCCGAATCGGTTGGCCGTGTCTGAGGCCTTCCCCTTGTCAGTCATGAAATTTTTTGGTTGGTTTGTGTATGAAACGCGAAACAACAAAATTTGTTCCAAAATTTCTGAATTTCGAACGTGGCGCATCCACCTTGCTAAGGAATTGTTAGATGAAGTCAACAACTATGCAGAACTACCGAAACGTATCCTAACAGGCGATGAAACATCGGTTTGCTACATGACACCAACATAAGGTGTCTATCGTCCCTGTGAAAGCATTCTGTATGCCAAGACTGATGAAACTTCGAAAACTGCGGTCAAATGTGAAGATCATGCTCGCTGTGCTTTGATTCTGACCGCACAATGCATCGTGAGTTCATGCTGCATGACCGAATAATCTATCAGTAGTACTATTTCAATGGCGATTGCGTGAATCAATCCGAAGAACACCTGCCTGTAATTGAAGTGAAACAGTTCCTAGCCTTTGCACCACGATAAGCACATGCTCACACTTCGCTGCTTTACAAGAATTTCGGCAGATAATACCGTAGTGACACCCAGTTTCCATATTCGCCATGATTCCTCTGTTACCAAAAAGAAAAATCTTAAAGGGCTGTCGTTTCAAAAGCACAGAGGAGATTAAATAGGCGTCACAGAGAGCTAAAAGCTATTCCGAAGATGAGCTTCAGAAATGTTTCGGGGATTGGAAAAAGCGCTGGCGTAAGTTTATAATATCTCCTTGGGACTATTGTGATGTGGGCAAATCTGATGTAGATGACTAAATAAAATTATTTCCAAAAACCAAAAATTCGTTTTTAACACAAGTCGTCAGCCACGGTTTCTCACTCTCATTGCTTTCTCTTAGCGTCGCAACAAGCTAAGTCATTTGGAAAAATTAACATACTGTCGCATGTATGGATAGGAAAAACCGACCAGTTAAAACCGATACCAGTATTGTATGAGTAACCGGTAGTTTTTCGGTATCTGTTTAGTATCGGTAATGACAGGTGTTTTTTATTTTTACTTATAACCCAGGAAAATACCGTAATATCAAAGAGCCATAGCACCAGTGCTAAAACTTTTAATTTTGAAATAAACCTTTCTTAAAAAGGAATTAATATTTGTTCATAAAATTTGCATTGGTTTGAAACACTGCCTTATTGTTGAAACTTGGAAAGTGATCAGTGCTGATTTAAAACAATGCCGACAGAAACGAGCAACACACACATGACATTGCTGAGACAATAATGTCCCTGTTGCCCTGTGTCGTGACTTGAGGTACGCGTGTACATACAGTGTACACCTGGTGTGCACGGTGGTTTCTCGCCGTCGTCGCCGGACATCCGCTTTATTGCAGAGTATCACCAACCCTAGTCTGGAAATATTTTTACTAAGTGACGTAGCAGTGGAGTACGCTACTTCATTTGCTTTAAAATATGAAACAGATGTCTGCTATTTCTATGAAATAAGAGGGAAAGCAAGTTGTGGTAACTGTAACAAATTAAAAACTAGTTCGTACATTGGATACAATAAAAACAGAAATTCGCTGATCTGCTCCCTGCGTCTACACAATATGCCTTTATCTGCTTGTAGTCCTTGAATAAGGACAAATTAACACGGAAAGCAGAATTCTTGAACCTCAGTTTGACTCTTTAGCACTGACTATGCGTGATGCCCTAACTCTGCTATCATACCCAATTACAACATGATTTTTGAGCTGAGTTTCAAGACTTAGAATTACTAGGGGAACAGTGGCGATTTTTTGTAGTATTGAACTACTTATTTTTCCAGAAAAGCAGCCAACAGTGGACGGACCAGGTAACAATTATTACAAATGTTTTTAGGAGATCGACTGACAATTTTCGTCGCACCGAGACTTCGAAATTGCTTCACTGTCTTATGGAATTTAAGTTAAGCTCAATTTAATCAGGATAGAACAGTATTTAACTGTGTGAATGTGATAAGCCTGCTTTGTGAATGAAAATACCCTTAACATACTCATGTTTTTTACTATCCTGATCAGTGAAGCTAAATCAGGCCGGTGTGAGAGAGGATTTTAAATTTTAGATCCCACATAAATATTAAATTGCTATCACAAAATTATTTAATAATTCATACTCTGTCCTTCTAAAGTACACCTTACTCAATATACAGCTTTATATGGTCATAAATCTTCCACTAGACAATACTGACTCGGTAGGAAGAATTACACTGAAGGGACAACAGTCATGGGATAGGGATATACACGTATGGTACGGTTCGAGTGTGGCGCAGACTCCATGAAGCCATGGACCCAAGATGTAAACAAGGCACTGCGCTAGCTGCTGCTGGTGGCTCCATAATGGTGTGGCCTGTCTTTATGTGGAACGGACTGGGTCCCCTGGCAAATCTAAACCGGTCATTGACTGAAAATTGTTCTGTTCGGCTACTTGGAGACCATTTGCAGCCATTCACGGACTTCATGTTCATAAACAAAGATGGAATTTTCATGGATTACAGTGCGTCATGTGATTTGTTCACGATTTTTCGCGATTAGTTCGAGAAACATTCTGCACAATTCGAGCTATTTATTTGGCCACCCATCGAACATTTATGGGACATAATAGAGAGGTCAGGTCTTTCACGGGCAACACTTCCCCAATTACGGCTGGATATAGAAGCAGCGTGGCTCAATATTTTTGCAGAGGACTTCCAGCGACTTGTTGAGTCCAGGCCGCGTCGAGTTGCAGCACTACGCCGGGCAGAAGAATGTCCGACACGATATTAGGAGGTACGACTTTTGTCACCTCAGTGTATATGACACTTTGCAATCGAACACTAACGTGCAAAGTTCCTAAGTAGTTGCGTGTCATCCTCACATTTGAATACAGTTCTGCACTTGTTCACCAGGGGTCTAGGAAGGGTAATTGGCCTTTGGCTGTGCTGCGGCGAGGACGCGCTGTTTGTGTTCCTGCCGCGGAGCAAGCGCTCGTGTTGTTTACATCGTACTCGGCCGTTTCGCGCGTGCCGTACTCAGCATATAGGTCACTATGGCGCACCAATACAGAAAATCGACGCTCAAATTTACGTTCCGCAACGAATTAGCACGGCCCAAAGCACTCGAAGTCGAACGATTTCTGCGAGAAGAAGTTAAAATCCCGGCGACCGACATTCTAGTCATTCACTTGTCCATTGTGAGTAGTATCGTCTATATCAAGATCATCAACGACGCAACATGTGAACGGATCCTTCGGGAAACGAAACAGGGCCGCCGTTTCTGCCATGCTGATGACGATGTGGGGACTGTGCACGTCGATTATTCTGTCGTGGGACTTCGCACGATCAGACTTTTCGAACTTCCTTTTGAACTACCTGCGGAGGACGTCGTGACAGCGCTGCACCCCTACGGCACGGTTCATGATCATATTGCGGAAAAATGGACGCAATTCCAGACATATCCTGTGCTGAATGGAGTCCGCCAGGTCCGAATAGAACTTAAAAGACATGTATCTTCATATCTGAATATCGGTGGCTGCTGTGCCATCGTCATCTACGATGGGCAACGGAAGACCTGCTCTGGTTGTGGGAAGGAGGGACACCTCAGATCCGACTGTATCCAACGTCGAATCACTCAACTGCGGCCGGCTGACGCGGACCCGCCATCGCAGCCGACGCTGCTTCCCGTGACTTATACAGCAGGCCTCGCGACAGCTACCACTTCACCACGACAGCCGACATCCACTGTTGGGTCGCGGCTCCATCCTCCAATACAGGGCGATGACGACACACCCGTTCCACAAGCTACGGATTCAAGTCCGATACCGCCGCCCCCGTCGACGGATAACAAGATATATGACGATAGCATGGCCGTAGACTCGCTTATTGTGCCTATGGCTGCGTTTGAGCCGGAACGTTATGGATCTTTGCCATCGTCTGACACAGAAGGACACACCAAGAAGCAACGCTCTCCGAAGCGACGGAAGAGGAGGCGTAGAGCAATTTCCGAACGGGATGCGACACAGCCTCCAGAGGACGACGACTCCACCTTCAATGACGACGCTGCCACAGAGGCAGCCGCCATTTGCTACAGTGTGGCACCGCCGAACGGAACTGAGGGTCAACCACATATATCTACAGTAGCAAAATCGGATGCCGATATGCAAGATAGATGCTGCCCACCACCTTCTGGAGTGCAAGCACCCACGCTGTGTCCTGAGGAAGCTAGGGAAGCCAATCTTGCTTTGAGTTCCCCGACGTGGGCGGATGACCACGACGACGACGGAACCATGCAAGTTACGCCCGCAGGGTGCACGCCATTGGCGCCGGCTCTCCAGAAAGGACTGCAGGTGAGGTTTGGGGGGATGCGGAGGTGTCAATACAGTCAGAAGCGTCATAGGTAATTCCAGTCTTAATGGATAGATAACTAAGCACCTGCGGTTCGGCAACAAGCTTATCGTATCGCCACGCTTAACCTCAACACGATACGAACGTCAGTGAAGATCCAGTTGCTGCGTGAGACGCTTCGTTCTTCGGATGCTGACATTGCCCTGTTGCACGAAGTGTATATAGCGGCCCTCCCCGTTTTCCACGGTTATGTGACATGTATGTCATCGGCGGACGGAAATGGCACCGGTACGGCAATACTAGTGCGCGATGGAATTGCCATCGAAGAAGTGACTTACCTTCCGTCAGGAAGGGAGCTGGCGATCACAGCACTGGGCACGCGCATCATTAACATTTACGCTCCGTCAGGAACTGAGCAACGCCGCGAACGATCGCTGTTCTACTCGGAGGATATTGCCCCCCTCTTTATCAGTCGCTTCGATCAATATATCTTCGGCGGCGACTTTAACTGTGTGCTCCACCACAAAGACCAAGTCCCACATTTCTCGACTTGTCAAGAACTTCGGCTCCTGGTTCGAGATCTGCTTCTCACCAACACGTGGGAGACAGTGCATGGTGACCGTCCCGGCCGACATACCTTACTCGTCACTCCGCCAGTCCCCTAGGCCGCATTTATGTCTCACGAGCTCTAGCGCCGGGAGTATTGGACGCCGAACGTTGGTCGCTTGCCTTCTCCGATCATAGCGCTTTCATATGGACACTCACTCTACAGCAGCAGCGGATAAGGCGCAGTCGAGGACCCTGGAAGCTGAATGTGGCACATCTTCAAGCCCCGGAATGCCGTCAGATTATCGCCAACACAAGGATGGATTGCGAAAGTCGTCTTCTCCGGTACCCATGGTGGGTGGAATGTGCAAAACCAGGGTTTCGGCGTGTGCTAACACAATTCGGAAAAGATATAGCAGCGTGGCATCGCCCCACATTGGACTTTTATTACACGATGCTCCGCGAACTCGTCAGCCAACTACCATCTCCAAACCGACTAATGGAAAGCCGTCGTATTAAAGGTAAAATATTGTCTCTTACGAGGAAATGTTTAGAGGGGGTCGTCGTGCGGTCGCAACGTCAAGACCGAGCGGAAGGAGAAAACCCGTCTATGCATCACATCGTGCTCGACAGCCGCCGACGCCGACAGCAGCTGATCACGGACCTTATATTGCCAGGTGGTAGGGTCATAATGACTCAGCCTTTGCAGATCACTATCGCCGGTTTTACGACGAGGTGAATACAGAGGAAGCGGACGATCACGACATACTGCAGCACGTGTCGCACACCCTCGACAATGCAGCAGCGGCGACGCTGTTAGCTGGAATTACACGGGACGACATAGAGGACGCGCTTAACAAGGGAGCACTCAACAAATCTCCCGGGCCAGACGGACTGCCGCTCGAGTTTTATCGGACTTTCCGCGATCTAATGATGCCCCGATGGATCACCATGTACCAAGAACTGATGACCCCCAGTTCCCACGTGCCACCTGGATTCTTGGAAGGTCTCCTCATACCGATACACAAGCCTTCCAGATGTCGGACGGTCGAGGACTACAGACCAATTACAATGCTCCACTCGGACTATAAAATCTTCGCCCGACTACTCGCCAGCCTCATAAAGAAGGTTCTGTCCCTACTCCTCTCCATGGAGCAAACGACACAGGGCGGAGTGACCAACATGCAAACGGCAACCAGCGAATGCAGGGATTTAATAGCCATCGCCACATCATGTCGCCTTCGAGCTGCTCTGATCTCCATTGATTTCGACCACGCCTTCGACAGAGTTCGCCACAAGTTCCTTCTGTCCGTTATGGCCCGCATGGGCTTCCCGCCTGACTTTCTCGACATCTTTCAGCGCCTGCATTCCGTGTACTGGTGAATGGACGGATTGCGGGTCCCTTTCCGATCCGACGGTCAGTTCGCCAAGGATGCCAACTCTCTATGATCCTTTACGCGATCGCACTCGAACCACTTGTTGGAGGGTTGAAAAAACAGGCTCTCTGGCATGTCATTGAGGGATCACAACTTTCACTGCAGGATATATGCTGATGACCTATTACTTGTCCGATCTGATGACGAGGTACTCTCGGTGATACAATGGATCAATCGCTATGGATTGGCAGCGGGCAGCCTCATGAATGTGGCCAAGTCGGAAGCGATGCCCATTGGGAGAGGTCTACAGGAGGACGCTTTAGCCCCACTCCCACTAGTCAACAAGATCCGGTTCATGGGCATAACATCTACACAGGATGTGCGCCGCACGGCTGCCATGAACTATGCACGATTACTACAGGCAATACGCACAGAAGTTCGCCGGAACCTACTTCGACAGATGGACCTCCTACAGCGTGTGGAATACCTCAACCTTCACGTGGCGACTAAGATGTTCCACATGGCTCAGGTCCTATCGATATCGACAGCGATGGCACACAGACTGCAAGCAGCCTTTGGATATTACCTTACCGCCGGACACCTATTCAAAGTCCGCTACGAAACACTCACCCTCTCTCCGCGTGATGGCGGCTGGGACTTATAAATGTACGAGCGAGAGCTACAGCGTTATACTTGTGCACAATGATGAAATTGTGGATCCACAAAGATGCTTCCCTTACGGGACGTCTGTTAGAGGAATTGCTGCCGGCGTCTCTTCTGCCACCTGTCACGATTGCGCACATTACACCCTCACTCTCGCACCTCTCGGCATTTATTCTTGAGTATAGTTACGTGCACCCAGACCTCCCCAACACTCGCACTCCCAAGGCGAGAGACGTTTACAGGCTGCTGCTAAGGTCCATCCCTCGCAAAGTGGTTGAGAGGAAAAGCCCGACCACCCTATGGCCCGCAGTGTTGAGAGCTTGTAAGTAGGCTGTTTATGTTTTCTCTATGTAAGTAGGCTGTTTATGTTTTCTTATTGGCAACGTTACGTAGCGCTCAATATGAAAATCACTGGCTGTGCTGTGTGCAGTCTGTGGCTGCTTTGCATTGTTGTAATACTCGCCATTGTAGTGTTGGGCAGCGGCAGCTGGATGTGAACAGCGCGTAGCGTTGCGCAGTTGGAGGTGAGCCGCCAGCAGTGGTGGATGTGGGGAGAGAGATGGCGGAGATTTGTAATTTGTCATGAACTGATATATATATTATGACTTGTGATGATATTAAGGTAAATACATTGTTTGTTCTCTATTAATATCTTTCATTTGCTAACTATCCCTATCAGTAGTTAGTGCCTTCCATAGTTTGAATCTTTTATTTAGCTGGCAGTAGTGGCGCTCGCTGTATTGCAGTAGCTTGAGCAGCGAAGATTTTTGTGAGGTAAGTGATTTGTGAAAGGTATAGTTTAATGTTAGTCAGGGCCATTCTTTTGCAGGGATCTTTGATAGTCAGATTGCGTTGCGCTAAAAATATTTTGTGTCAGTTTAAGGACAGTCGTGTATAATTGTTCAAAGGGGACGTTTCATATGTCGACCCTTAGCCTAGGATACCTCACTGGAATCTTCTGATTTTTTTCTTGTAGTTTGTGTATTTAGTGTAGCTTTTGTTTATTGCTAGCGCGTAATTGTAGAGAGAATCTCCTTTGTAGTTGTAGCCTTTCATTGTTGTACAGTAAAACAGTTGTGGCATGCATATAGATTTGCACCAAGTATTTCGCAGCTGTAATTAACTAGATATTATTTTCAGTGTTATGTTAATGTGTTCTCTTATTTTTGCTCTTCAAATTGTGTTTTTCTGTGTTGTCGTGTGAAATACTGTGACAATAATGGCGTGTGAAAAACGTAATACTAGGCTCCAAAGTAAACTGAGAAATGACATTGAAAATGAAAGTAGTGTGTTAGCGCCACCGAGTAATGAATTAACTGATGTTCAAAGTAGTAATTTGGTAATTGTGCATAGGGAAATGGAGCGGGCGGCAAACAATGGCGTGGACAGTGAAACAATTAGTGAAGAGGGAAGCATTATCGATCGATCGGTCGGCAATAGCTCGCCTCAGGAAGCCGAAATGACAGAACACAATATTGCAAATACTGCAGACTCAGATTTTGGGTTCTCACCGTTTTCTCAAATGAGTCAAGACACATTTTCCGCTTTTCAAAATGTGAATGTTGCCGGTGCAACTTCACTGCCGAAAAGCACTGAGGAACATGTTTCAGACACCAGTGCATTGTTATTACAATTAATGCAACAAATGGAACAAAATCAGAGACAAACACAGCAACAGTTAGACACAGTGGAACAAAATCTCAAAAAGTTAGACACAATGGAACAAAATCAGAGACAAACACAGCAAAAGCTTCAAAAGTTAGACACAATGGAACAAAATCAGAGACAAACACAGCAAAAGCTTCAAAAGTTAGACACAATGGAACAAAATCTTAAAAAGTTAGACTCATTGGAGCAAACTCTTGAACGAACACGTGAGGATTTAACTGCTGAGTTACATCACATTGAATCGAAATGTCAAAAAGTCTGTAATGACGTAAAAACACAAATTTGTGAGCATTTCCAACCTATTTTTTCGCGTCATGAAAATGCACTACAGAATCACGAAGCAGCCATAAAAGAACTGCAAACTATTGTTCATGAAAATCATGAGACCTTGCAAGCAAAATTTGACTCAGTTGCATCTACCGATACGGTTATGCAACTTGCAAAAACTCAGGAAAACTTAAAGGTCACAGTAGACACGATTGCAACACAAATGGACACTCTGAAACTTGGTTCAGAAAAACATAGAGAGGAAATGATTTCACTATCGGATAAAGTAGCCGAACTTTCAGATCAGTTCACTAACTTATCTACAAAGGTAGATGATGATCTGAATGACACAACACCTGTAGCCTTCATGGACACTGAAGAGTATGAACAAATTAGAAAATTCAAACAAAATCAAAATCAAATCAATACACAGTACAAAAGAGAAATCCGGGAAGTGCAAGATCAGTTGGCACAAGTAGTACAAGAATTACGTATTTCAGAGGACACTCGCGCCCCAATACGGGAAGAGGGACATACAAATACGGAACAGACACAAAATAACAACACAGGGCACTTCGGAAATTGTGAAAGAAGTTGGCAAGGTACGCCGAATTTTGAGATGGAACCGCCGAAACGACGTAACAATGACCGACATGCGACTTGCCGACATGATGATTTTGACTATAAGCTGTTCATTACTACACGTAAATTCAAAACATTTAAGAATTCTGGCAACGACATTCATCCACAAGCATGGCTCCATCAATTCTCTCATTGTTTTCCTCCCAACTGGTCGTTAAAACACAGATTAGAATTCATGTGTGGCTATTTAGAGAATGAACCAGCTGTAAGAATGCGATCGGTCATTCACGATTGCCACAGTGAAGGAGAATTTTACCATGCCTTCCTCTCAGCATATTGGTCTCAAGCTACACAAGACCGTGTAAAACATAACATCATAATGATGAAACACTTCGAACAATCTGAATTTTCCAGTCTTGTGAAATATTTTGAAGACATGTTGCACAAGAATCAATACCTGTCAAACCCATACAGCCCCTCAGAACTCATCCACATTTGCTTAATCAAAATGCCTAAACATTTACGACATATTATTTTAGCAGGACGTTGCAAAGACGACATTGGAGCTTTTCAGGGACTGTTACAAGAATTAGAAATTGACACTGACAATCGCGGAACGCGAAACCAGGAACACAACAATTACAGGTCACATCCGTCGCAAATCCGCGATGAAAGAAGTAATAACTGGACACGACAAGGCTATTCTCACAACACAAATCGTGACCAAAATAGACACCACCCGTATGACAACCGTTGGCAGAGTAGTAATAACTACAGGGAAAGATCACCTCTCCGTGGTAATGACTATCACAGAGACAATCAGAGAAACAGACAATATGGGAACCAAAATAAATATTATCAGGGGAGACAGAATAACTTTAGACGCAACGGTCCAGCGCGCAGTTTCGATTCAGGGAGAAATTCTCCACCACGTGACCGACAAGAAAGAAACTATGGCATCTACCGACATGACGACATGATCGTAACGATAGACCTGAACTGCATCAGAACTGGCGGGATTCAAACAGAGCAGGGCCCTCTCGTCACGGTGAATTTGTAGAAGTTAGGTCTCCAAATCCCAATAACGACGCGCGCCAACAAAGAGACAATAGGCAATGACTCACACCGATGGCAGCCACAAAACGTTCTTATGACACTAACGACGCAGCTGCCGTAGCTAGTAATTACGTAAAAATGGAAGACATTAGGGACATCTTACTCCAGGAACACGACATAAAACATAACAATATTGCATATCCTGTGATTCACATTACAGTAAATGACGTAAAATTTACGGCAGTACTTGACTCTGGCAGTCCCATTTCAGTAATTAGTGAAACAGCCTTTAGCAAATGTAACAAATCGAACGATTGCCCTACACTTCCGTTACGTAAGATTAAATTACAAGGTGCAATCTTTGGAAAAAGTGTAGATGTACGCCAGCAAACAAATTTAGAATTCTTTTGTCAAAGCCACAGCTTCTCTATAAACTTTCTTATTGTTCCATTATTGTCGACGGAAATTATATTGGGAGTAGACTTTTTGAATGAATACAAAGCAATCTTAAGCTTTCACGATGCTGAAATAAGTTTAGAGAAAGAAGGTAAGTCAATAGCTTTGAAATTTGAAGACTGGCTCTCAAACCATGACGAGGAAATTAATCGGCTTTACCTTCTGTTAGACAACAGTTCGGACTTTTCTACGGAACTAGACACTAACAATCACTCTGCAAGTACTGACAGGGATGATATCGACGGCGCATTTGACATTAATAAGTTAATTCAGAATAAAATTCAAACAATTGAGAATTGTAATGACACTGATAGGCAGGACCTTTTTGAGATTTTACAAGCACATTCCACAGTTTTTACTCATAAAACAGGAACAATCAAGGGATTTCAATACCAATTTCGTGTTCGTGAGCATACTAAATTTTGTGTTAGACCATATGTAATTCCAGCACATTATAGGGACCGTGTTAGAACAGAAATACAATCTATGCTTGACGAGGGCATTATTGAGCCTGCAGTAAGCTCATACAACAATCCATTACATGTTGTTGAAAAGAAAAATGGATCGATCAGACTTGTCTTAGATTCGAGACAAATCAATACTATCATTATTCCTGAAACAGACAGGCCGCAGACGATGGAAGAACTTCTTCAAAATTTTAATGGTGTAAAAGTGTTGTCTTCCATTGATCTCAGATCCAGCTTTTATCAGATCGAACTTCATCCAGAATGCAGAAAATACACAGCTTTCCTTTGTTTCGGCGTTTGTTATCAGTTTCGGAAACTTCCCTTTGGTTTGAACATTTCTTCAGCAGCATTTATTCGCGGGCTAAATTCCATATTACCTGAGTTCTTAAAACGTCACATCACCTTATATGTGGACGATATTCTAATAGCGGAAGCTTCATGGGAACAACATAATCGCATCCTCAACAGTCTGTTACGTATTTTTGCAGAATCTGGAATTACAGTTAACTTGGAAAAGTCTGAATTCGGTAGGTCAAAGGTGAGGTTTTTGGGACATATTATTTCTTCTGAAGGCATTCAGCCGGATCCTGAAAAGTTAGAAGCAATCAGAGCCATTCCAGTTCCATCCACAAAAAAACAAGTCCGCAGTTTTCTAGGTCTCGTAAATTTTTACCGTCGTTTTCTGAATATGCAAATTCTAGTTACACCAAAACTTTGTTCTCTCACTGGAAAAAATACTATTTGGAACTGGGACGAACAAGCACAGTTGGAATTCAGTTCTTTGAAAGAAGCGTTACTTAACGCGCCAATACTAGCTCATCCAGATCTGTCACAAGATTTCTGCCTTAGCACGGATTCTTCCAAAGTCGGTCTTGGTGCCCATTTATTTCAAGAAGCCATAGAAGATGACATTACTGTTCAGAAAACCATTGCTTTTGCTAGCCGAGTGCTAACAAAATCTGAAAAAAATTATTCCGTTACTGAATTAGAAGCTTTAGCTATCGTTTGGGCATTTAACAAATTCCGTTTCTTTCTTTCTGGTAAGCACGTAAAAGTATACAGTGATCATCGTGCATTACAATTTCTTATGTCTTCAAAATTAAATCATGACAGGTTAAAACGTTGGGCATTGTTTCTGCAAGAATTCCACTTTACAATAGTCTACATTCCCGGCAAGGAGAACATTGTTGCGGACGCGCTGTCACGCGCACCGGCTGGGCTTGAGAAAAGTAACACACAAGGCAACCTCGAGAAAAATTTCAGTATTCTTTACATTCAGAAAGTCGCCTTTGAAAACTTCATCACCACATCTTTAAAGGACATTGCTCATGAACAAGATAAAGATCCGATTTGGAAAGACATCAAGAGCAAATGGCATGAAAAGACACACACACAGATTCGGCATTATTACCTGGTTAGAAACAACATACTCTTCAAACGCTGCACTGTTGATGACAAGCTATGGGTACTTTGCATTCCAGACGATTTTGTTAATAAGCTCATTTGGTACATTCATTTCAGCTACGCACATTTTGGCCCACGAAAATGTTATCATATTCTTCGAACGACTTGTTATTTTAACAATATGGAAAAGCGAATTCGAAGAGTCTTGTCTATTTGTAAACTTTGTCAAAAGGCGAAACCATCTACTGTCTCACATTGTGCTCCGTTCTTTCCTATTATTCCTGCTAAATTAAAAGAATTTGCTGCTGTTGATCTCTTGGGACCGCTTGTCAGAACATCCAATGGATTTTCGTACGTTCTAGTCGCTGTTGAACTTACTTCAAAATTTGTTTCTTTCACTCCGTTACGTAAAGCCACTGGACGGTCTGTATCCAACGCCTTTGTTAAAAATTTCTTACGTGAAGTTGGACACGTTAGTAAAGTCATTTCAGATAACGGACCGCAATTCAGATCTGCTGTTTGGTCACGCATGCTTCGCAACCATAAAATCAAACCTGTTTTTATTTCATTGTACTCACCACATTGCAACCCGTCTGAACGGATTATGAAAGAAATCAATAAGCTTTGCAGACTTTATTGTCACAGAAAGCATTAGCATTGGGACAGATATTTACACTTATTTCAAAACGTGCTGAATGAAATGCCTCACGACTCCACTGCTTTACCACCTACTCTTGTACTGAAGAATGAAGAACCACCGAACAGAATCAGAGAGCTTGTACCTTTCCCGAATACACGTAAACTTCGACACAAAGACATAATTGATTTGGCTCTTAAAAATATAAAATCTGCAGCAGACAAAAGGAGAAAACTACACGGTAAAGCAAATGCAAAGAAATTGTATATTGGTCAGAAAGTTCTCATTAAAGCTCATTCATTGTCACATAAGAAGAAACACTTGAGTCACAAATTCTTTCTAGTTTACAATGGACCTTACAGAATCCGACGTATACCACATGATAATTGCGTTGAAGTTGAAACTCTGCGTACTAGGAAGAGTAAAGGTTTACACCACATTTCACATGTAAAACCGTTTATTGAAAGATAATCTGCTTTCTAACTTTATCTTTGCCATATAACTTTTCACTTTACATTACTAGTATGCTGTGTTAGACTTAAGAAACTGCTAACATACAACAATGTTTGAAGTTAAATATCCAGTCTAGAACCTAGGGAACATTTTTAAACAGAAATTACGAATGCATTGTTATAGTGAACAGACGACACAGTGTTGTATTTGTACATTCTTGCTTGTTAGTTGCACGATTACGTAACGACTATCAGGCTTACATACTTAGAACATTTACCAGTACTGCTAATGAGATTTTAATGCAACATTTTGGTTACCTGAAAATACATTCTGTATTTAAAGTACTTTCTGTGAGATACCAGATGACACAGTGGTTAGTTTATGGGACAGCTACACGATTTATATCACGACGTTACTAATGTGTGACAATTTACATTGTTGCTTTTGCGGAGTATCTGTTTTATATCTGCACAGTTTTTCTGTATTGTTCTGGAAAGTAAAACATGTTTTAATAGTAACTTTTGTGATATAGCTACAATGAGACAGCCTTTTCTGTAGCACAACAATACGTTACAGCACAGTAATTTCTTCATCACAACAATAAGCGTAATAACTAAGATATCTATACGCAAAGCATTTCACTTTTGTTTATCATGAGGTAAGTACATTGGCTTCTGCAGAACTTAGCGTTTGGAGGACGATAACTACGACACTTCCACAGAGATTATCTTACAACAAGATGCACATTTAGCACTGCAGGACACGCATTTCAGTGATTAATGTTGTACTTAAAACATTTATTTTTAAAGATTTTTGAATTACAAAGAAAGTTTTCCGTGATACATTTCATTCCATTGCTGTAATCTGTAACACCTGAGGGTATAATTACATTAATCCTCAGGGGGGTACACGCTTACTTTGTGTACCATGTGTGTGGCAACCACAAGGAACCCTAGCTAATATGGTATTTGCTTATATAACTTTACACATCGGTACCATATTTCTCTAACACACAAATTACACAGCTATCTAATCATGTAACTGAGAGATAAACTTTTTTTATTACATCAGTGACACATGTTTACGCAATTACACAGTTGGGTAACTTCACACTTATGAAACTGTATTTTGTCTGTACTTTGTAAACTGATCATATTTTTTCGGACACATTGTGATGCTATGAGAGCTTTGAATGATGTATTTGGTATGAGATCATGATTTTTAAAGTACGTTTGAGGCAGCTGACACTTTTGACATGAGCAGAGAATTTTTTTAGGTTTAGAAATTATTGGAGGAAGTTACGACGATTTTGAGATTTGACTGAAGTGTTATGATGTTATTATTACGACGACGATGTGTACTATGCTGTTGAGGTATGTTTATGATAAATAAGCTGATGCTATATGAGGAATCTGATTATGCTATGTAGCTATTATGATGAAATATTGAAGACGTGTTGATGAATATGAATATGTATATGTGTAATAAGGTAAGGAATAAGGAGTAGGGGTTAGGGACTCTGATTTATGAAAAGGTTGTTGGAAACCAAGAATCGTACTTTAAGAGTTATGAAATGTGTGTGTATATGCATGAATGTATTACAATGCAGACGAAAATTTTTTGGACACTGTTATATCAATAGCATTTTGTTTCTACAGATTTGCAACACTAATTCTTGACCTGTGAAATATTTCTATGTGAGACTGTCACTGTAGCGGAAACTGCTGTCATAAATATTTCCGTACGAAAGTTAAGTGACCACCTGCACGTAATGCGTTGTGGCGCCCAGCTGGGCCAGCCGCCCGGAGAAAAAGCCATTAGGTAGAAAAAAAAAAAAAAAGAGGCCATTAACCTCGCTTCTGACATTCCTTTGTAGAAAGCATCGCAAAAACGACACGGTCGAACTTGAAAACATATGATTACACTAGCTCTTAATTTACGATATTTACTGAAATGCCTACTAAAATGACAAGAAATATTTTTACATCTGCACACCTGATTATGACAAGCGTCTTTCTATGAGCGTTGAGAGAATTTCTACTAACTTATGAAATGTCACATGACTACTGAATGATATTTTTATGCTTTGCTTTTCATAGTTGCTTATTTCATTTGACATCTGTTTTCCAGCTGTGTTGCAGCATTGCTTTTATAAAATAAAATGCATTTGCTAATGTGAACACTTTCTGTCAACAGATCTATTAAATAATTATTTTATGATCCACATTCTTTAAAAAAGGAGCACTTGGAAAGGAAAGAACAATAAGAAGGAACTAGTAACTGCATTCATAATTTTCTTTTCAAGTAATTGGTAACTTTTTGGTAGAATAACTTCTTGTGGTGCACCACTTTAATTACTTAGACATTAAGATGTGATTATACATTTCCCTTATCTGCATTGTTATCTTTAGTGTACTATTTTTTCTGCTTGAGCTATGTCATGTATAGATATAAGTTTTATATTTTTTATATTTGCTGCTGCTGTTTGCCAGGCATAGTGCTACTGAATTTCAAATTGTGTTACTCTGTTAAGCTAGTTTTACTACTGACTTATTTTTCTTGCTACTGTACATTGGCTCATATTAGTTGTAATGTTGCATTGCTTGGTAATTTATATTTACTGTAGCTTGCTTTGCAATTTTCCATTCTTTTTTGCATTGCTGTTTGTGTTAATTTGTTATGTGCTGCTGCATTGCCTCGTCCCTTAGTTTAGCATCTGAGCTCAGTAGATTTAAGTTAGCTTAAGAGGGGGTAGCCTCTAAGAGAATGAGTTGCGATGAATTGGAAGAAATGCATTGAGAAAACAGGTTTAGGTAGGATTTTCTTGGAAATAAATGTTGAGGTAAGAAATGTGTGAACATATAAATACAGAAAGCATGCTTAGATAGAATTTTTTTGGTGGAAACAAAGGATGAAATAAGAGGAAAGATATATGAAGTTTTGGGTTGGACTGCAGTACCAAATGTTACACTGAAAACGAACCCTGTCCTTTCCTATTGGTGTTATCCCACTATATGTTTGTGTACCCTTGTGTATTTGTTTTCTTCCTGTCTCTGTGTAGTTTCATAGAATTTTTTCTTTTTTTAACATTAAGCTACATTCACTATGATGAGGAATACTGTTATCCACGAATATAATTGGCCTTAATAATATGTTATTTACTTTGTAAAGATGTTAGACATTATTAATTCCGTTCTGTTTAATGCTCATGTGTGAAGTTGATGTTTCGAAAGTTATTCTGATCTTTTATGTATGTACTCATGTCATAATTCCTGTAACACTGACGTATATGTCTATTTCTATTCTTTTGTAAAGCCTGTACTACAAATGTTATCTGTATTATTATGTTCTTTAATGATGTATTTTGTACCTTTGTAATTGTATTTTCATGTTGTAAATTTATAAAATTGTAATTGACACCAGTTCATCTTATTATTAACTTGTAAGTTACATTTCACTGCACACGTTTCTGTTGGTCATAGTATATGGACAATATGTGAGAAGTAGGGACTGTTCGTGTTTGCACGTGTGTTAATAATTCTGCAAGGGACTGGATAACAGCATTGCTGGTTCTAAGGACAATTCCAAAAACGTTGTGAGTGCACAAGTGGTGGTTTATGGACTTGCTATATTCTCTGCAAGACTCTTCGATGGTGATTGTGCACCTGCACAGTCGCAACAGATGGCTGCTGGCCATTTCTACAAGGACTCCAGTGGGTCTGCTCTGTGATGACCTACCTACCAATATTCTTCAAAACTTCAAATGACTCTGCTGTGGGTTTGCTCCATTGTGGCCCATTACCCGTCAGCATGTCAAGAGTCAGCACTGTCTTTCCGTTGGAAGGACAACACTACTTCTTCAAGACTGCATGGAAATCCACTACTTCTGTGTGCAATTTCTTTTACTAATGAGACTGTGAAAAAAAACCTGTGATTACTGTTATGATGAATGATCAGGACTATCTTTATGGACTGTGAGAAAATTTTAGCTTTTGACCAACATTGTATCAATAAGTGTGAGCATTTGATTTCTTTGTTATTGTAATTATGAAAAATTTTTTCAAATCTGTATTGGCCACTGCCCAAAAAAAAATTTGTAAAATTTTTTGTGGGGAGCATGGGGGCTATGTAAGTAGGCTGTTTATGTTTTCTCTATGTAAGTAGGCTGTTTATGTTTTCTTATTGGCAATGTTACGTAGCGCTCAATATGAAAATCACTGGCTGTGCTGTGTGCAGTCTGTGGCTGCTTTGCATTGTTGTAATACTCGCCATTGTAGTGTTGGGCAGCGGCAGCTGGATGTGAACAGCGCGTAGCGTTGCGCAGTTGGAGGTGAGCCGCCAGCAGTGGTGGATGTGGGGAGAGAGATGGCGGAGATTTGTAATTTGTCATGAACTGATATATATATTATGACTTGTGATGATATTAAGGTAAATACATTGTTTGTTCTCTATTAATATCTTTCATTTGCTAACTATCCCTATCAGTAGTTAGTGCCTTCCATAGTTTGAATCTTTTATTTAGCTGGCAGTAGTGGCGCTCGCTGTATTGCAGTAGCTTGAGCAGCGAAGATTTTTGTGAGGTAAGTGATTTGTGAAAGGTATAGTTTAATGTTAGTCAGGGCCATTCTTTTGCAGGGATCTTTGATAGTCAGATTGCGTTGCGCTAAAAATATTTTGTGTCAGTTTAAGGACAGTCGTGTATAATTGTTCAAAGGGGACGTTTCGTTCACTACCTGGTACCACGCGGCTCGTACCCGCGTGGTGAAGAACGGCTTCTGGACAGCTCTCAACACTGCGGGCCATAGGGTGGTCGGGCTTTTCCTCTCAACCACTTTGCGAGGGCGCAGTGTTGAGAGCTGTCCAGAAGCCGTTCTTCCCCACGCGGGTACGAGCCGCGTGGTACCAGGTAGTGAACGGGAAGGTTGTAACACGACAAAGGCTGCACCTATTGGGATGACGGATTGCCCCTTTTGCCCACGTTGCCACCTCTTGGATACTGACGAACACCGTTTAACATGTGGATCGGCGTTAGAGGTATGGCTGCTAGTGCAGAAGATCCTCGCCTGCTACCTACGTATCGCGCCTCGCACAATTGAGCCACGGCTCCTCCTTTGTCCAGAGGATACTTATTTCCCACCTGCGAAGACTCACGCTTTCACATGGTTTAAAGGCATGTCCATATACTACCTCTTTTGAGATGATGAGAAGATGGTACTTGATTACTGGCAATTTCTCCAGGACAGTCACAGCACTCTTAAATGTACACACCGTTCCGGCAACTATTTGCGCATTGTCTTCGATAACCCCCGTCACAGTTGGCGAGTACCGGGCAGAGGATGACCGCCGTCATGGAGCTCCACACGCTGCGAAATGTTTTATCAATTTGGAACATGGAATCTGTACGCAGATGGGCCATGCACATGGAATGGCGTGCGGGATTTGGTTACATTTTTCTTTCTTTATTAACTATCATCATACTATTAGTTTCAAATTCTATTTCATAGTTTAGATGGAACTCTTGTTCTGTTGTTGCTACGTACGTACATTCTAATTTTGTTTATCGTAACTGAAAGACGCCTTTTTCCATATAAAAAAAGTTGGTAGAGAAAAAAATTACGATTAAAAAAATTAAAAAAATACAAAAATAAAAAAGGAAAAAACAAAAAAAGAGAAAAAACGGTTTACAGCTGCCGCACTGGAGGTACCGTGTTCGAGTCCTGCTCGTGTATTTTTTTTTCTTCAAATCGAACAAATTTTTCAATTTTATTTGTAGGAATCTCAACAAACAGTGTAAGATGTGCGAAATTATGAAGATATATTCAGTTATTAATTAAAAAATAAATAAAAAAAGATGGTGGAGCACTTGCCCGCGAAAGGCAAAAGTCCCGATTTCGAGTATCGGTCCGGGGCACAGTTTTAATCTGCTAGGAAGTTGCATATCAGCACACCCGCCGCAAAAAAAAAAAAAAAAAAAAAAAAAAAAAAAAAAAAAAAAAAAAAAAAAAGGATTAACGAGCAGGAATGCGCTACGTAAAAACACGGTTTCGTGCGTCTTCTCCTAACCAACTGACCGATTTCAACCAAATCTGATACACATAAAAGTTAAGCCTAGTTTACACGATGACACTAGGTTGCAGGCAACTGCGCTACCGGCCACTGCACATGCGCGCCGTACGCTTGCGCGTCTCGTTGGTGAAACTTGGGACACTAGTTGCATGGGTTTTCAGCTTATGTGTGTTCGTAGAGTGTAGACAAATGAAATATGAAGTGGGGAACGAAGAATAATGTTCGCTTTTTGGATATCTAAGCTTTGTATTGGTGTTTGTGTGATTACAGTGATGCTGATTACAAAAATAAGCAACATATTGCTGCCGCTGAGACCGACATGTGCGATCATAACATAGATGGTTTGACAATATCTGAGCTGCAGGGCAAAATGTATTGAGTTAGTAGTACATACACAACTGAATTAAGAAAAATACAAGCAAGTGTAATTCTAGCTGTGTCAATGCTCTCGTCTACAAGACGAAAATCCCATCGTTCGAGTTGACCGACTCTTTGTTAAGGAATATTGTTGAGAGGAGGGAAGGCTACACAAATCAAGAAGGTGAATTCTTTATTCAATATTCATCTATTTAAAACGTCACTACAGTGCTTCCCATTGACATATGTTAGAATTTTGAAATATTGCCACTGTAAAGATCTATCTTCAAGAGAGTAGTTTGCAAACCATTCTCTTCTTAATGCGACCTGCTTCGAGTAATTATTGTTGCTAATGTTAATAGTTATTACTGTTAATATTAATAATTATTGGTGTTAATGCACTAGCGTCATCACCAACTAAAACCGTGTCTTATAGCATGCCGAGTGATCTCGATTGTAATGCACGCGATATGATATGTAATTTCAGTTCTGGCGACAGTGCTTTATGCATTACAGTACATTTATTCCTTATCCCATAATTAACTCTATTTAGAAGAAACGTGAACAGTTCCGGTGACATTATAAGATAATTAAAAGAACTTCTTGGATCTTTCGTTATAAATTATTTCAGCAAGGATGCTGAGCGACCGAGCTGACGTCTTTTCTTCATCTAGTCACGAATCGAAACAGGTTTCTTATTTTTTCTTATGCGGCGATTCCACGCAACAAGCTTTAACTCCATCACATCTCGTGCGACGTGCAGCTGCCAAAACTTTCATTTCAGACACGACTCAGGGACCCACAAAACGACGAAACTGAAGTGTGTACTGGTGTCGCCGTGTCTACAGTCATATATGAAACCACTTGCGTGCAACTCATTGCACGCAAGGAGTGGCCCAACCCAATGTCATCGTGTAAACTAGGCTTTACTGTCTAGAAAACGTCATTGTGGAGGTAGGAGGCACTTATATATCAAATGGATGGGAGTGAAAAAGCAGAGAAGTCCATAAAGCGCGAATACGCATACTTCACTCACCTAGTATTTGAGAATAACATTTAGTGACTTGCAACAAACTTTGTGCATAACTTCTAACCTGTACGAAACTTTTTCGCGCTGATAACCCCCAGAAAATGATGCCAGGAAAAAAAGTTTGTTGCTTGCTTCATTTTCGCTGTTCATGACGTAGAACTGCCGCATGAAGCGTGACGTTTGAATTTATTACTTCATTACTACCAAGTGTATTCTGGGCACATTTTTCTGACAGTATTCACATACACCACTGAACCTACCAGAAAAATTTGTAGCATTGTACGACACATAGTTCACAAGATATGGCGTCACAAACTGCAGCATCGTGCAAAATGTTCAAAAAAATTATTTCAAAGCGCTCTGACTCTTAGCACTATGGGAGTTAACATCTGAGGTCATCAGTCCCCTAGAACTTAGAACTACTTAAACCTAACTAACCTAAGGACATCACATACATCCATGCCCGAGGCAGGATTCGAACCTGCGACCGTAGCAGTCGCGCGGAAAATGTTCAGGTTTATTACTTCGTTGCTACCAATTCTGTTCGCAACACTTTTCACAGACGGCGTCCACATACGCCGCTGAATGTATGTACAAAAACATATCATTGTGAGACACATATCAAGGAGATACTACGTCAAATACTGCAGGATAAACTGCCCCATCATGCATGACGTTTTAATTTATTACTTATTTCCTAGTAACTCTATTTGCAACATACTTCGCAGACAGTAACAGCGTGGCTTTAGCTGCTGAGCAGTGGGGACGCCCGTATTTCCACATGCGGAGCGCGCATGCTAGTTTTGTTTACCTTCTACGGCCACGACTTACGCGCCATCTTTTACTCCAGATCAATGGCGAACAGATTCCGTAAATCAACACTTCGTTTCACGTTCTGCAATGTCTACGCAAGACGAAAGGCGCTAGAGGTAGAGCGCCTTCTTCGTAACGTAGCCAAAATCCATGTAGCCATAGTGGGCGTCGAGTTATTTGTAATGAACTACTTCTTATTTTGACTTATTGCTCATATAGAGATCTATTGCCTCACATTTTATAACAGGTCGTTCACTTTTCAGTTTTTCGTGTAGATTACAAAACATATTTCATATTACAAACAGCAATTATTGTTTTCAGCAATTACAATTGAATACATTTGAAATTGAAAAAAAACATAAATATTCATATTTTAAGAAGACATGCTGCTAAATGATAGGAAACACTTGGACAGTAAGAGCGAGAGAGAGGGGGGGTGGGGGGGGGGGAAGAGAGAGAGAGAGAGAGAGAGAGAGAGAGAGAGAGAGAGAGAGAAAGAGAGAGAGAGAGAGAGAAATATTACCAGCCGGCCGCGGTGGCCGAGCGGTTCTAGGGGCTTCAGTCCGGAACGCGCTGCTGCTACGGTCGCAGATTCGAATCCTGTCTCGGGCATGGATGTGTGTGATGATGTCCTTAGGTTAGTTAGGATTAAGTAGTTCTAAGTCAAGCGGACTGATGACCTCAGATGTTAAGTCCCATAGTGCTTAGAGCCATTTGAACCATTTTTTTAATCAAATGTTACGTCCCAACAGCGGTATAATGATATGCCTCCTTTATACTTAAAATGGAGGAGGTTTACAGGGTTGACTGCATTACGTTGTTTATTCTGACACAGTTTTATTGTAGATGCTGTGTAAGGTAGTCTATGGTACGTGTTGGTGAAAGTGTTTGCTGTTCGACTGGGTGTTCGTTTCGGTGCTGCTGTCTGTGATGTTGCATGAATTGGAACTGCTGTCTTAGGTGCTTCGTATGGGTTGCAGAGTTCCGTCGTACGACCGTGTCTGTCTGTATCCGTCATGTAATATCCTTGACAGATCGTCAGCGATTTTATTTACTATTTCTCACTTGTCTTCGTCTCTTATTGTCCTTACCATGTCACTGTTATACTGCGTTGCTGTCTGTAGAGCTACTCTGTATCGGTGACGGTAAAAAAAATGTGTGTTCTGGGGATCTATGTTCCCCACATGTACAAGTAGCATTCTGGCTGCGGCCTGCGTGATGTGAGTGCGCCCAGTAGGGGACCGTGATCTGTCAGGAAGTTAACCATACCCCGGCTGGGACTGATATGGCTCAGTCTCAGACGTTTCCTGATGTCTGGGAAGAAATGATACACCCTACGGTTCTTATTGGTTAACCCCCATTCCCTTTGGCCGGTATCCACCAACCATTTAACGAATTGGCGCTTCTTGGTGATGTCATTTCCAGTAATCTCGATTACATTTTCCTGTCTCGCCCTCATCAGCCAGTACATTGCAGCCCAAAACCAAATGGTTATGTCGATAGGGTAGGTTCCAAACACTATGCAGAATGATCCCACTGACGTGGTGTTGGAAGCTCCTGACAACCCTGCCAGGGCACTTCTCTGCGCTCGCCCCACGATGTTCCGATTCGTCACCAGACGTACTCTGTGCTGCGCAACAGACCGCGGACTCAAAGATCGCACAATAGTGAGTTCTCAGTGCGTGTAACGGTACCCTGAAGTGTGTTATGTTGAGTCCGGCCAACTTGTGCATGATCTTGGCAGCCTTGTTAGTCGTTGTTCTGATGTGTCCGTCAAAGGACAGTCTTTCGTCGAGTTGCACACCAAGATATCGTGTTTTCCGTTGTCTGCGTATGCTAATGTCGTGTAGTTTTATGGTTGGATTACTTTGTAGTGTTCCTCTGAGTAGTGTATAAAATGTTTTGTGTAGAACCGTCTGAAGTATGTTATGTTTGCACCATAGCATGTTTGAGTAGCTGTGTTGACTGTTGTTCGAGTTGCGCTCTTGAGTTGCGGAGACCACAACCAGAAGGTCATCTGCGTCCAGTTGAAGGAGTAGTTCAAAGGCGAGATCCCAAAAAGCGTGGTTACAGATTGGTGATTCTTTTAATCACTTTCTGATTTCCCGCTCGCCATTCAACCACCCTGTTTCTACAGTAGTCCGAGAGGCTATCGTAGAGGTCCTTAGTTACCTGCATGTTCTTGAGTCGTACAAAGATTGTGGGCCACCAGAGATTATTAAAGGCGCCCGAAATGTCTATAAGAATAGCAACTGCGTATTTGTTTTCGATGTTATTAACAGTATACTGAAAAACACGGTATCTGTTAAAGTCACCGACGACGCGAACTGCGATAAGATCCTTCGGAACACGCAGCAGTGACTCCATTTCCCCCACGCTAAGTCTGCCCATTTTGCGCGTTCTGTTGTGGAAAAACTAAACAACAGGTTTGCAGGAAGGTGGCTGGGTTGCCATGGTCCTCATTCATGGCCCGGAAGGTCGCCTGATTTAACACCATTACATTTCATTTTGTGGGATATCTAAAGGATCGTGTTTATGTCACTGAGCCCACATCCCCAGATGATCTAAAACGGCGCATTGGGGACGCATGTTGCCCCGTGACACCGGCGATGTTACATCTCGTCCGCAGATCCTTTAGAAGGAGCATTCCATTGTGCATTCAGAAACATGGACACGCATTTGAACATCTCATTTAAATCAACTTCCTACCGCAAGAACATCCATCACCCAGCACACAGCCATGTATTAATGTACAGCGTGTGGTATCCGCCCGCTGGCCGCCGTGGCCGAGCGGTTCTAGGCGCTTCAGTCTGGAACAGCGCGACCGCTATGGTCGCCGGTTCGAATCCTGCCTCGGTCATGGATGTGTGTGCTGTCCTTAGTTAGGTTTAAGTAGTTCTAAGTCACTGATTACCTCAGATGTTATGTCCCACAGTGCTCAGAGCCATTTGGTATCTGCCCCTGAAACTTTGACGGGTTGTAGCTCCCAAACTAAAAGTGATAGGAATGTAATTTGAATTGATGAATACACAGTTGGTGTTACTGATTCTAGTGCATGATAGAAACAACTATTGTTCCATTTGAAAAATTGTATCTTTATTCTGTAACTCTTTGGATAATAACGCAATAAACTATGTTCACAGCTCTGCAGACAGTACGAGTATAACGTGTTATGGCGACCTACTGCAATAAATATTTCCGTCCCCTATTACTTGGTAACTTACAGAGGCAAACACATTTAGTGAAATACCCTGTATATTGCGAGGCCAATGTCAAAATACCCAGACTCGTGAACAGGGGTCGATAAGGGGTTCATGAACTTAAACCACTTATTGCCCGAACCGCCCGTTTCTGAGCCAAAAATATCGTTTTAGACTGGGAAGAGCTACCCCAAAATATAATACCATACGACATAAGCGAATGAAAATACGCAAAGTAGACTAGCTTTCATGTCGAACGATCACTCACTTCAGATACCGTTCAAATAGTAAAAACGGCAGCATTAAGTCTTTGAACAAGATCCTGAATTTGGGCTTTCCACGACAGTTTACTATCTATCTGAACACCTAGAAATTTGAACTGTTCAGTTTCACTAAACACATGCCCATTCTGTGAATTTAAAACTTTGGGTTTTGTTGAATTGTATGTTAGAAACTATAAAAACTGAGTCTTACTGTGATTTAGCGTTAGTTTATTTTCTACAAGCCATAAATTTATATCATTAACTGCACTTTTTGAAACATAGCCAATGTTGCGCAGAACATCCTTTACTACCAGGCTAGTGTCATCAGAAAACAGAAATATTTTAGAGTTACTCGTAATACTAGAGGGCGTATCATTCATATAAATAAGGAACAGGAGTGGTCCCTACACTGAACCCTGGGGCACCCCCCCCCCCCCCCCCCCTCGCCCAATTTGACTGTACCCTACTCAGACCCCACATCACAGCCATTCTCAACACTGTGAATAATGACCTTTTGCTGTCTGTTGCTGAAGTAAGAGGTGAACCAATGGTGAGCTACTTCCTGTATTCCATAACGGTCCAACTTCTGGAGCGATATTTTGTGATCAACACAATCAAACGCCTTAGTTAAATTAAAAAAATGTGCCTATCGTTCGAAACCTTTTCTTTAACCCATCCAGTACCTAACAGAGAAAAGAGAATATAGTATTTTCAGTTGTTAAACGACTTCTAAATCTGAACTCTACTTTTGATAGCAAATCGTGTGATATAAAATGATCAATTTTCCTTACATACACAGTGTTTTCAGTAACTTTAGCAAACACTGATGGAATAGAAATAGGTCTAAAATCGTCTACATTATCCCTTTCTCCCTTTTTATCAAGCAGCTTTACTACTGAGTAGTTCAATCATTTAGGAAACTGACCATTTCTAAAGGAAAAATTACAAATATGGCTAAATACAAGGCTAACATGTGCAGCACAGTATTTAATATTCTTCTGGGCACTCCAACATATCCATGAGAGTCCTTAAGTCTTCAGTGATTTAATTATTGACTCAATCTCCCTCTTTTCTGTGTCACAGAAGTGTATTTCAGACATATCGGAAAGCCATTTGCCAACAAAGTTATATGTTGCCTGTAGAAACTAAATTTTTATTTAATTCATCAGCAATGCTCAGAAAATGATTGTTAAATACTGTGCATATATCTGATTTATCAGTAACAGAAATATTTTTATTACCAACTGACTTTATATCGTCGACCTTGTGTTGCTGACCACACACTTGTTTCACAACTGACCATATGGTTTTAATTTTGTCCTGTAAATTAGCTATTCTATTGGCATATACATACTCTTTGCTTTTCTAATAACATATTTAAGCGCCTTACAATGCAGTTTGTAATGGACTACTGTAGCTTGATTATGACTACTTCTAACATTTTTGTAAAATTCCCACTTTGTTGTACATGGTATCTTTATCCCACTAGTCCGCCACCTGGGCTGCCTATTACTGCTAGCACCCCGTTTATAACGTTCTAATAGAAAGTAACTCTCAAAGAGCACGACAAATGTGTTAAGGAAAGCATTATATTTATCCTCTATGTTACCGGCACTATAAACATACTGCCATTCTTGTTCCTTTACAGGGTTTAAATACTCTCTATTGCTAATGGCTTAAGTTTCCTACATAGTTTGTAGTTACATGTGTCATTTGTTTGAGTATGAAAGCCTTTTAGTGTTAAAATTTGTGCATCATGGTCTGAAAGACAGAATGCCCATCTAGCAATGAAGAATGAATAAAAATATTGTCTATGGCTGTGTTACTCAAAATGCCTCGGACCTTTGGAGGTGACGGAGCCCCACCTCCAATTGACAAACCAGGGACTCCTAAGATACGACTCGGCAAACGAATGGTAACGAGATGGGGAGCTATTAATATCAATGGGGGCTACTCTGGGAAGAAGGTAGAGTTGGCAGAGGCTGCAGGTAAGATGGGGTTGGACGTTTTAGCTGTTGGTGACATTCGGGTAAGGGGTGAGAAAGAAGAGGAAGTGGGAGAATACAAGGTTTACCTGTCAGGGGTCAAAGCAGGAATAGCACAATGGGGTGTAGGGCTTTACATCAGGAAAGAAATGGAATCCAGCGTTGTTGCAGGAAGATACGTAAACGAACGACTGATGTGGATAGATTTGACAGTGTCTAACAAAAAAATTAGGATTGTGTCAGTATATTCGCATTGTGAAGGGACAGATCAAGATAAGATGGATAGTTTTTATGACGCACTCAGAGATGTAGTTGTTAGAGTAAAGGACGAGGACAGTGTTCTGCTCATGGGTGATTTTAATGCCAGGACTGGAAATCGAATAGAAGGGTATGTAAAGGTTGTGGGTAAATTTGGAGAGGATATGGAGGCCAACAGGAACGGGAAACAACTCTTGGATTTCTGTGCCAGTATGGGCTTAGTAATCACAAACTCATTTTTTAAACATAAGAACATTCGCCGGTATACTTGGGAAGGCAGGGGAACCAGATCTGTCATTGACTATATAATAACAGATCAGGAATTCAGGAAGGCTGTGAGGGACACACGTGTCTTCAGTGTATTCTTTGATGACACTGATCACTATTTAATCTGCAGTGAAATTTGGTACTGTGAGGCCGAAAGTGCAGCAGGTCAGGTCCATATGTAGGAGGATAAGAGTGGAGAAACTCCAGGATAAGGAAATCAGGCACAAGTACATAACAGTGATCTCAGAAAGGTACCAGTTAGTTGAATGTAGGCAATTACAATCATTGGAAAAGGAATGGACAAGGTACAGGGACACAGTAGTAGAAGTGGCTAAAGAATGTCTTGGAACAGTAGTGTGTAAAGGCAGGATGAAGCAAACAGCTTGGTGGAATGACACAGTCAAGGCAGCCTGTAAAAGGAAAAAGATGGCGTATCAAAAATGGCTACATACTAGAACTCAGGTAGACAGGGAAAGGTATGTTGAAGAAAGAAACAAAGCCAAACAGATAATTGCAGCATCCAAGAATAAATCTTGGGAAGACTTTGGAAACAGGTTGGAGACTTTGGGTCAAGCTGCTGGAAAACCATTCTGGAGTGTAATTAGCAGTCTTCAAAAGGGAGGTAAGAAGGAAATGACAAGTATTATGAACAGGTCAGGAAAACTGCTGGTTAATCATGTTGATGCCTTGGGCAGATGGAGCGAATATTTTGAAGAGTTGCTCAATGTAGGTGAAAATACGATGAGTAATGTTTCAGATTTAGATGTACAATGGGATAGGAATGATGATGGAAATAGGATCACATTTGAGGAAGTGGAGAAAATGGTCAATATATTGCAGTGCAATAAAGCGGCTGTGGTGGATGAAATTAAGTCGGAACTCATCAAATACAGTGGATTGTCAGGTCTTAAATGGCTACACAGGATAACTGAAATGGCGTGGGAGTCGGGACAGGTTCCATCAGAGTGGACGAAACCAGTAATCGCACCAATCTTTAAACATGGAAACAGGAAAGACTGTAACAACTACAGAGGTATCTCTTTAATCAGCAGTGTGGGTAAAATCTTCTCAGGTATTGTTGAAAGGAAAGTGCGAGTATTAGTTGAGGACAAATTGGATGAAAATCAGTGTGGGTTTAGGCCTCTTAGAGAATGTCAGGACCAGATCTTTAGCTTACGGCAAATAATGGAGAGGTGTTACGAGTGGAACAGGGAATTGTATCTATGCTTCATAGATCTAGAAAAGGCATATGACCGGATTCCTAGAAGGAAGTTATTGTCTGTTCTACGAGATTATGGAATAGGAGTCAAACTTTTGCAAGCAATTAAAGGTCTTTACATAGAGAGTCAGGCAGCATTTAGAGTTGACGGTAAATTGAGTTCATGGTTCAGAGTAGTTTCAGGGGTAAGACAAGGCTGCAACCTGTCTCCACTGTTGTTCATATTATTTATGGATCATATGTTGAAAACAATAGACTGGCTGGGTGAGATTAAGATATGTGAACACAAAATAAGCAGTCTCGCATATGCAGATGACTTAGTTGTGATGGCAGATTCGATTGAAAGTTTGAAAAGAAATATTTCAGAGCTAGATCAGAAATGTAAGGACTATGGTATGAAGATAAACATCTGCAAAACGAAAGTAATGGCAGTGGGAAAGAGATATAAACGGATTGAGTGCCAAATGGGAGGAACAAAGTTAGAACAGGTGGACCGTTTCAAGTACTTAGGATGCATATTCTCACAGGATGGCAACACAGTGAAAGAACTGCAACCGAGGTGTAGCAAAGCTAATGCAGTGAGCGCTCAGCTACGATCTACTCTCTTCTGCAAGAAGGAAGTCAGTACCAAGACTAAGTTATCTGTGCACCATTCATCTTTCGACCAACTTTGTTGTATGGGAGCGAAAGCTGGGTGGATTCAGGTTACCTTATCAACAAGGTTGAGGTTACGGATGATTGCAGGTACTAGTAGATGGGAACAATGGCAGGAGGGTGTCCACAATGAGGAAATCAAAGAAAAACTGGGAATGAACTCTATAGATGTAGCAGTCAGGGCGAAAAGGCTTAGATGGTGGAGTCATGTTACACGCATGGGAGAAGCAAGGTTACCCAAGAGACTCATGGGTTCAGCAGTAGAGGGTAGGAGGAGTCGGGTTAGACCAAGGAGAAGATACCTGGATTCGGTTAAGAATGATTTTGAAGTAATAGGCTTAACATCAGAAGAGGCATCAATGTTAGCACTGAATAGGGGATCATGGAGGAATTTTATAAGGGGGACTATGCTCCAGACTGAACGCTGAAAGGCATAATCAGTCTTAAATGATGATGATGATGATGATGATGATGATGGCTGTGTTACTGTTCCACTGCACCCTAGTTGGGAAAAAACACATTCTGCACCAGATCATATGAATTTAGGAGATCTGCTAACATCCTTTTCCTTGCACCATCATATACAAAATTTATATTGAAGCCACCACATGTAAGTAATTTCTGGTACTTTCTACAAAGTGAGTCAAGAACCCTCTCTAGCATGAACAGGAATGCTCTGAAGTCCGAGTTAGGGGACCTATAAACAATAACAATTAGAAGTTTAGTTTCACTAAATTCAACTGCCCCTGCACAACATTCAAATATCTGTTCAGTGCAGTGCCGTGATACATCTATGGACTCAAATGAAATACTGTTTTTTTACGTACTTAGCCACTCCCCCACCCCGCAAGGAACTCCTTGAAAAACAGTCAGCTAATCTGTATCCTGGAAAAGGAAGCATCTGAATTGTCAAACTATTTAAATGGTGCTCCGATGTATCAATAATTTCAGAGTCAACGTCTATAAGCAGTTCACTAACTTTATCTCTAATTTTATTTTGATGGTTCAAAAATGGTTCAAATTGCTCTGAGCTCTATGGGACTTAACATCTTGGTCATCAGTCCCCTAGAACTTAGAATTACTTAAACCTAACTAACCTAAGGACGTCACACACATCCATGCCCGAGGCAGGATTCGAACCTGCGACCGGAGCGGTCACGCGGTTCCAGACTCAAGCGCCTAGACCGCACGGCCACACCGGCCGGCTTTTATTTTGATGAAATACCCTAATTCCTTCTCTACTTGGAAACATGACGTCCTCTGAAGGCGATCCCTTAGTTAGAGGGACTTCCTTTAAGCAGGTATACCTATCAGCTGACTTCAATCTAAAAAAGGTACAGCTCTAACACCAACTACTACAGGAATGTTTCCATGAGTGATCTCACCACCACCCACTACTCTGTCACATATAAGCTTTGCCAGCCTCCCCTTCCTGTACCTGTAGAGGTGCAGGGCACGCCTAGCGAAACCTGATGATAGACTCAACTGGCACAACTGAAATGTGACCCATGCCCTCTGCCATCAGCACCTTCTCCAGCCTCATGTTAACGTGCCTAACAGTCGCATTAAGATGGGGCCGATCATGACGATGAAATAGTTGCACAAAATGCACATTAATGCCACCAGTTTGACCAGCTATCTTTACCAGGTCACCACATACATCATATTCCCCGTCCCTCTCAAGACCGTTCCCTGCTCCACCCACTGTCACTACCTGATCCTCCTCTGTAAAATTCCTACGTAACTACCCTATGCTATCAGTCACCTGAGCCAACCCTGCACTAGGCTTCACAATGCTGGTGACCTGGTAATCACTCCCCAACACTTCCTGCAACTGCTGGCCCACACCTCTACTGTGGCAAGTGCCTAGCAGCAGAAACTTCTTTCTGTTAGACTTTCCAACTGTCTTATGCCTCCTAACTGCTGAGGACTGTTGCATGTTCCCTACATCTACAGCTACAAGAGGCTCCTCTCCACTCAACTCTGACAGTTGGTCAAATTTATTGCATAAACGCAAAGTATAACTGTCTGAATACCTCTTCCTCCTCCTCCTAGCTGCCTTCTTGCCACCTGCTAGTTCCCATTCCCCACCACCTTTCACACTCCTCAATCTATTTAGGTCGTCCTTTGCGCGTTGTAGCTGCACCTGAATGGCACAGATCTTACGCTCCTGCTCCTCTATCAACCTATTTCTACTACAGGTTCTGAATTCCCATGAGAGGATCTCACTAACATGTCCACTGGCTTCCCCACTGCGTTTCCCCCAATGAAAATACTTTGAACAAATCTCACACCGTAACCCACTACTCACAAACCTACGACAGAGCCCACTCTTCTTACTCATGGTAAAATTTTACAGTTACTGAAAAAAACTGTTCGTGTACATTACCTAAGTTGAGTTACATCAGTAGAACTATTTATAGAACTAACAATATCGGTCTCAAAATTCTCTGTCTACTAAGAAAGCAACTACTTGTATTAATACTAATACACCACAGCTAATACCAATAGCAAAAAAAGTCACAAAAATTATTAGCTAAAACCAAAAATTCAAGCTGCCACAGGAACACTCAACGAAGTTTTAAACACTGAATGAAAATTTTACTGAAATATTTCACTAGAAACAGTAAGAAACATCAGCTGAAAACTAAAGCACGAAATTTACTAAACGACTTCAACGCACAGAAAACTCTAAAAAACACAGCGAGCAGACGCTTCCAAAAGTTTATTAAATCGTTATTTCGCCACAAACAGCACGAAACACCGCTGAAAATTATTAAATTTCACAACTGTATAGCAGTGCACAAATAACTTTGTCAGTAGTTACCTTTACAACCGCTACAGCTGCAACTGCACGCCACAATTGGAAACACACTACTGAGGCGCGAGGCTTGGACGAACGACGTAAGCACACTCACGAATAACAGACCATTCGAGTCAATAACACAGGAAGAAAGACTGAGATTAATAAAAACCCATTAATAAGTTACTTTTACAGCAAATATTAACACAAATAAACTTTAAAATAAGTAACTGAAAATTAAAACTTTATAAAATATTGACGAGCAATTTCAACAGCAGTCCAGCACACGTGACGTCATGCCCTTATCGGACGCCACCGATACAACCGTTGCACAACCTTCCCAGCAACAAATAGCCGTGTCTACGATACCGGCACCCCTGCCAGCGGAAGCCGATCCGATGGAGTTTACGTCAACGGTAGTATCGATGAGAGCTTTCATGCTGGAACGACGCGATTCGCTCCCGTCTTCCGACGTGGTAGGCCTGTCAAGGAAGCCTACGCGCCGTAAACGAAACGTTGCACGGTCTCAGATCGGGAGTCCCCCCTCCCAATCACCCCCGGCTTGCGGTTCCCATGGTCGACGACCACGAGCGAAGTCGAGGACACCAGCGTAACCCCTATTTCAACAAACGAACAGCCATCACCAGACCTGACAGCAAGTTAAGGGGTTGTAGAACTGGAGGGCAAGTCCGTCCCTTTGGCTGCTTCTTCGTCACTCAAGCACCCTATTCAGCCATAATGAGCGGATGATTCACCAGGACTGCACACTTCTGCGTGGAGCGACGATTTAGAAATCGACCCTGACCCCGGCCGGCGGCAGCCCTTACGGCTGCCACGACCTCAACATACCTAGTGAAAGGGTACTGTAAGTAATGTAAGATTTACTTGATATCGAGTCATGCTTGCAATGACACCTAAAGTACATTTGGCACTACCCTAAGCATCCAAAGAATAGTAGGTTATCTGTGTTTAATTTTTTTTATTCTTATTTATGCGTGCACTTCCTGATTTTGTCCTTGCTGTGTCCTCATTCTATAATTTAATTTTGTTTAATTTTTGCATTGTTGACTCTGTATGAATGAGCTTTCTGCTAGTGAGATGTGATTTCACAAAGATAATACGGATGTAGTCGGATTTACTAGGTCGATAGCCTGCAGCTTGATAAAAGAAACCAAGGACTTGGGTGGCGAGGTTCGATTACCGGCAGTTGACCAATCTAGTTTTGGCCGACTTCCCCACCACTGTTAGAAAGTGGAAGGAACTGGGAGATAGGGTCATTGTGGATGGAGGACTGCTTGAGAGGAGATGTACTAGTGGAACGGGGCAGGTTTACTTTGTTTAGTGCTATGAAATGAGAAGCAAATCACAACATTGTAAACATGTGAAATATTTGGGTTGGAATACTATTCAAAACGCATCTTTCTGCAACTGTTTTGTATTAATTGATAGGGGGACATTTCAGTATGATGCAGTGTTAATTCAGTACTTAGGTCCTTTGCTCAAGTCATGACCCACTTTTTTCTTCAGGTTTCACGAATTAGTTTCAGGACAGCATCTTTTAAAGATAACTAAAATCTTTAATTGCATGTGTTAACGTTAAGTTGCTGTAAATTCAGTACAGTGATCCAAGGATTCTTTCATTTTTGCGTGTGATGATCTGCTCAGTGGCCAAGCACGTGTCGTATGTACCGCATTTGCACTGACATGGCAGCAAGGAAAAAAATATAGCGTGCTTGAGTCACATCATAACTTGAGAAAATGCGAGTGTAGAAATTAAGCTGAATTTACTCTACTGGCCATTAAAATTGCTACACTACGAAGATGACGTGCTACAGACACAAAATTTAACCCACAGGAAGAAGATGCTGAGATATGCAAATGATTAGCTTTTCAGAGCATTCACACAAGGTTGGCGCCGGTGGCGACACCTACAACGTGCTGACAAGAGGAAAGTTTCCAACCGATTTCTCATACACAAACAGCAGTTGACCGGCGTTGCCTGGTGAAACGTTGTTGTGATGCCTCGTGGAAGGAGGAGAAATGCGTACCATCACGTTTCCGACTTTGATAAAGGTCGGATTGTAGACTATCGCGATTGCGGTTTATCGTATCGCGACATTGCTGCTCGCGTTGGTCGAGATCCAATGACTGTTAGCAGAATATGGAATCGGTGGGTTCAGGAGGGTAATGCAGAACGCCGTGCTGGATCCCAACGGCCTCGTATCACTAGCAGTCGAGATGACAGGCGTCTTATCCGCATGGCTGTAACGGATCGTGCAGCCATATCTCGATCCCTGAGTCAACAGATGGGGACGTTTCAAGACAACAACCATCTGCACTAACAGTTAGACTACGTTTGCAGCAGCATGGGATGTCAGCTCGGGGACCACGGCTGCGGTTACCCTTGACGCTGCATCACAGACAGGAGCGCCTGCGATGGTGTAATCGACGTTCCTGGGTGCACAAATAGCAAAATGTCATTTTATCGGATGAATTCAGGCTCTGTTTACAGCATCATGATGGTGTCATGCGTGTTTGGCGACATCGCGGTGAACGCACATTGGAAGTGTGTATTCATCATCGCCATTCTGGCGTATCACCCTGTGTGAAGGTATGGGGTGCTATTGGTTACTCGTTTCGGTCACCTTTTGTTCGCATTGACGGCACTTTGAACGGTGGACGTTACATTTCAGATGTGTTACGACCCGTGGCTCTACCCTTCATTCGATCCCTGCGAAACCCTACATTTCAACAGGATAATTCACGACCGCGTGTTGCAGGTCCTGTACGGGCCTTTCTGGATACAGAAAATGTTCGACTGCTGCCACGGCCAGCACATTCTCCAGATCTGTCACCAATTGAAAACGTCTGGTCAATGGTGGCCGAGCAACTGGCTCGTCACAATGCGCCAGTGACTACTCTTGATGAAATGTGGTATCGTGTTGAAGCTGCATGGGCAGCTGTACCTGTGCACGCCATCCAAGCTCTGTTTGACTCAATGCCCAGGCGTATGAAGGCCGTTATTACGGCCAGAGGTGGTTGTTCTGGGTACTGATTTCTCAGGATCTATGCACCCAAATTACGTGAAAATGTAATCACATGTCAGTTTCAGTATAATATATTTGTCCAATGTATAGCCATTAACATCTTCATTTCTTCTTGGTGTAGCAATTTTAATGGCCATTAGTGCAGTAAATATCTGGCTATCGTCTCCATATGGTTCATGGCTGGAATTGCACGACGATAACTGTGAAACGTGATGGTGTTAATTGTAGACAGTGGCGTGTGTTAGAAATAGCCAGTTAACGGAACACAATCGAAGAAAATTGCGTTGCAGATTTGAATGTGTACATGGGGTGGTCGACGGTGTGTGCATATGTCATCTATCCACGGTGCACTAAAGGCCTCATGATCCGTTGAACGATATGCTTTATCGATCCCAAGAATTTAATTTAAATGCTAGGAAGTGGCGTGTTCTAATTTTTTTATGTAATTGTTTCACGTAGTTTTGCCGATATCATTTCCCATATGCCCCGAGGAGATCATTTCATAATCACTTGAGCAGTTGCTAATTGTATGACCATAATTTTTTGCCCAGAAATGTGTGTGATTTGTGCATGAGTGTAAATGTCTTGGTTTGTGGGGTTCTTGAAGGTAGTTAAAATCTATCTCGTGTGAATACTGACTTCAGAATAAAAAAAGAAAAACGGACCGTAGTTATTGATAGGACTCAATGAATGAATATAATAAAGGTATTCAAATGTGGAAAGGTCTGTTAGGAAAAAAATAACAGCGTCCTTCCCAAAGAGGCAGGTAAAAGCTACATCGGATTCGGTGGGTAATCAACTAGAAGACAGCAATGAAGCGGAGCATTTGCAGTTACCCAAATGCATACTGACACACAAAAAGAGGATTCAACATAAGCAAATAAATTATATAGCAAAACACAACATAATCTCACTACTTAAGACCGCAAAATTTAATAATTTCACATATGAATTAAATAAACACAGTTTTAAAAGCGAGGCTCCAAGAAAGGAGAAACACGACGGAACCCTTTCGAATCACAAGGATATAGAGTTTATAATGGGAAACCTGGTTAGATGGTTACGAAGTAATGTCCCCAATTTGGAACAGGTTTTATAATGAGTATAAAAATAATAGATTCAATAACCGATTTTCAGGCAATATCAACAAGAATTGCAACTCTGACTTTTAAAACAATGAGCAAGACCTACGCGATGCTCATGCTCATACAAATGAAATAATATCTAACATAAAGGAAGGAAGTGACAGGTAAATTATGGGACTTTCCAGAACAAACTGTGATCATAACAAATAAAAGGAATGTAAAATTTTTTTTGGGAAACTTCAACGCCCGTCTGCGAAAAGAAACGAAATATAAAGATCGAATTTTAAGATGGAGTCCACATAACTTTACAGACAAGACCAGTCAAACATTTGTAAAATTCCGCAGAGAACACAAGCTGATATCTAAATCAACATATTTCAAGAGGAGGCCAAGTAAACTAAAACATGGAAAGAGGGAGTGGAGGAAGAGGGAGAGGCAGCTAGACCACGTTTGTATAGACAAAAATTCTCTTAAGAAACTATACAATGTTAAAGTGCTGAGAGGAGTACACACATGCTCAGAGCACTAATAAGCTAAAATTAAAATCAAATTTACTCGATTAAAGAAAAATAATGAAAAACTAATAAAACAAGGAGGACGTATTGTAAGTAGGCTGTTTAGGTTTTCTTATTGGTAACGCCACGTAGCGCTCTGTGTGAGAATCACTGGCTGTGCTGTGTGCAGTCTGTGTCTAGTTTGCATTGTTGTCTGCTATTGTAGTGTTGGGCAGCGGCAGCTGGATGTGAACAGCGCGTAGCGTTGCGCAGTTGGAGGTGAGCCGCCAGCAGTGGTGGATGTGGGGAGAGAGATGGCGGAGTTTTGTAATTTGTCATGAACTGCTATATATATTATGATGATATTAAGGTAAATACATTGTTTGTTCTCTATTAATATCTTTCATTTGCTAACTATCCCTATCAGTAGTTAGTGCCTTCCGTAGTTTGAATCTTTTATTTAGCTGGCAGTAGTGGGAGTAACCAAGATTTTTGTGAGGTATGCAATTTGTGAAACGCATAGGTTAATGTTAGTCAGGGCCATTTTTTTTGTAGGGATTTTTGAAAGTCAGATTGTGTTGCGCTAAAAAAAAAATTGTGTGTCAGTTTAAGCACAGTCTTGTATAATTCTTTAAAAAGGGGACGTTCCATATGGCGACCCTGCCAGGATTCGAACCTGGAATCTTCTGATTTATTTCTTGTAGTTTGTGTAATTAGTGTAGCTTTTGTTTATTGCCAGCACGTAATTATAGAGAGAATCTCCTTTCTAGTTGCAGTCTTTCATTGTTGTACAGTAAAACAGTTGAGGCATGCATGTAGTTTGCACCAAGTATTTCGCAGCTGCGCTTGCAATTAAGTAGATATTATTTCCATTGCTATATTATTTTATTTTGCTCTTCAATTTGTGTTTTTCTGTGTTGTCGTGTGAAATATTGTGACAATAATGGCGTGTGAAAAACGTAACACTAGGTTCCAAAGTAAATTGGGAAATGACAGCGAAGACGAAAGCAGTGTGTTAGCGCCACCGTGTAATGAATTAACTAATGTTCAAAGTAGTAATTTGGTAATTGTGCGTAGGGAAATGGAGCGGGCGGCAGACAATGGCACAGGCAGTGAAACAGGTAGTGAACAGGGAAGCATTATCGATCGATCGGTCGGCAACAGCTCGCCTCAGGAATCCGAAATGACAGGACACAGTTTCGCAAATACTGTAGATTCAGGTTTTGGGGCCTCACCGTTTTCCCAAATAAGTCAAAACACATTTTCTGCTTGTCAAAATGTGAATGCTGCCGGTGCAAATGCACTGCCGAAATGCATACAGGAACAGATTCCAGACACTAATACATTATTACTGCAATTAATGCAGCAAATGAAACAAAATCAGAGACAAACACAGCAACAGTTAGACACAATGGAACAAAATCTTCAAAAGTTAGACACGATGGAAGAAAATCTTCAAAAGTTAGACACAATGGAACAAAATCTTCAAAAGTTAGATACAATGGAACAACACCAGAGACAAACACAGCAACAGTTAGACGCAATGGAACAAAATCTTCAAAAGTTAAGACACCACACTTGAACAAACACGTGAAGATTTAACTACTGAGTTACATAAAATCGAATCGAAATGTCAAAAAGTCTGTAATGACGTAAAAACACAAATTTGTGATCATTTCCAACCTATTTTTTCGCGTCATGAAAATGCATTACAGAATCACGAAGCAGCCATAAAAGAACTGCAAACTATTGTTCATGAAAATCACGACACCCTGCAAGCTAAAATTGACTCAGTTGCATCTACCGATTCGGTTATGCAACTTGCAAAAACTCAGGAAAACTTAAAGGACACGGTAGATACGATTTCAACACAAATGGACACTCTGAAACTTGGTTCAGAAAAACACACAGAAGAAATAATTTCACTAACGGATAAAGTAGCCGAACTTTCAGATCAGTACACTAACTCATCTACAAAAGTAGATGATAATCTGAATGACACAAAACCGGTAGTCTTTAATGACACAGAAGAGAGCGAACAAATTAGGAAACTGAAACAAAATCTGAATCAAATTAATACGCAACACCAAAGAGAAATCCGGGAAGTACAAGATCAGCTGACACAGGTAATACAAGAATTACGTATTTCAGAGGACACTCGCGCTCCAACACGGGAAGAGGGACTTAGAAATACGGAAAAGCCGCAAAATAATAACACAGGGCATTTCGGAAGTTATGAAAGAAATTGGCAATGTGCACCGAATTTTGAGATGGAACGGCCGACATGACCTAACAATGACCGATATGCGACTCGCCGACATGATGATTTTGACTATAAGCTGTTCATTACTACACGTAAATTCAAAACATTTAAGAATTCTAGCAACGACATTCATCCAAAAGCATGGCTCCATCAATTCTCTCATTGTTTTCCTCCCAACTGGTCGTTAGAACACAGATTAGAATTTATGTGTGGCTACTTAGAGAATGAGCCAGCTGAAAGAATGCGATCAGTCATTCACAAATGCCACAGTGAAGGAGAATTTTATCATGCCTTCCTCTCAGCATATTGGTCTCAAGCTACACAAGACCGAGTAAAACATAGCATCATAATAATGAAACATTTCGAACAATCTGATTTCTCCAGTCTTGTGAAATATTTTGAAGACATGTTGCACAAGAATCAGTACCTGTCAAGCCCATATAGCCCCTCAGAACTCATCCGCATTTGCTTAATCAAATTACCTGAACATTTAGAACATATTATTTTAGCAGGACGTTGCAAAGAAGACATTGAGGCTTTTCAGGGACTATGACAAGAACTGGAAATTGACACTGACAATCGGGGAACGCGGAAACAGGAGCACAACAATTACAGGTCACATCTGTCACAATTCCGCAATGAAAGAAATAATAACTGGACACGACAAGGCTATTCTCACAACACATATTGTGACCAAAACAGACACCACCCGTATGACAACCGTTGGCAGAGTAGTAATAGTTACAGGGAAAGATCACCTCTCCGCGGTAGTGACTATCACAGAGACAATCAGAGAAACAGACAATTTGGGAACCAAAATAATTATTATCAAGGGAGACAGAATAACTTTAGACGCAACGGTCCAGCGCGCAGTTTCGATTCAGGGAGAAATTCTCCACCACGTGACCGACAAGAAAGAAACTATGGAATCTACCGACATGACGACAGACGATATGATCGTAACGACAGACCTGAATTGCATCAGAACTGGCGGGATTCAAACAGAGGAGGGCCCTCTCGAGGAGGTGAATTTGTAGAAGTTAGGTCTCCAAATCCCAATAACGACGCGCGCCAACAAGGAGACAATAGGCAATGACTCACACCGCTGGCAGCCACAAAACGTACTTATGAAACTGACGACGCAGCTGCCGTAGCTAGTAATTACGTAAAAATGGAAGACATTAGGGACATCTTACTCCAGGAACACGACATAAAACGTAACAACATTGCATATCCTGTGATTCACATTACTGTAAATGACGTAAAATTTACGGCAGTACTTGACTCTGGCAGTCCCATTTCAGTAATTAGTGAAACAGCCTTTAGCAAATGCAACAAATCGATCGATTGCCCCACACTTCCGTTACGTAAGATTAAATTACAAGGTGCAATCTTTGGAAAAAGTGTAGATGTACGCCAACAAACCGATTTAGAATTCTTTTGTCAAAGCCACAGCTTCTCTATGAACTTTCTTGTTGTTCTATTATTGTCGACGGAAATTATACTGGGAGTAGACTTTCTGAATGAATACAAAGCAATCTTAAATTTTCACGATGCTGAAATAAGTTTAGAGAAGGAAGGTAAGTCAATAGCTCTGAAATTTGAAGATTGGCTCTCAAACCATGACGAAGAAATTAATCGGCTTTACCTTCTGTTGGACAACAGTTCGGAATTTTCTACGGAACTAGACACTAACAATCACTCTGCAAGTACTGACAGGGATGATATCGACGGCATATTTGAAACTAATGAGTTAATTCAGAATAAAATTCAAACAATTGAGAATTGTAATGACACTGATAGGCAGGACCTCTTTGAGATTTTACAAGCACATTCCACAGTTTTTACTCACAAAACAGGAACAATCAAGGGATTTCAATACCAATTTCGTATTCATGAACATACTAAATTTTGTGTTAGACCATACGTAATTCCGGCGCATTATAGGGACCGTGTTAGAACAGAAATACAATCTATGCTTGACGAGGGCATTATTGAGCCTGCAGTAAGCTCATACAACAATCCGTTACATGTTGTTGAGAAGAAAAATGGATCGATCAGGCTTGTCTTAGATTCGAGACAAATCAATACTATCATTATTCCTGAAACAGACAGGCCGCAGACGATGGAAGAACTTCTTCAAAATTTTAATGGTGTAAAAGTGTTGTCTTCCATTGATCTCAGATCCAGCTTTTATCAGATCGAACTTCATCCAGAATGTAGAAAATACACAGCTTTTATTTGTTTCGGCGTTTGTTATCAGTTTCGGAAACTTCCTTTTGGTTTGAACATTTCTTCGGCAGCATTCATTCGGGGGCTAAATTCCATATTACCTGAGTTCTTAAAACGTCACATCACCTTATATGTAGACGATATTCTGATAGCAGAAGCCTCATGGGAACAACACAATCGCATCCTCAACAGCGTGTTACATATTTTTGCAGAATCTGGAATTACAGTTAACTTGGAAAAGTCTGAATTCGGTAGGACTAAGGTGAAGTTTTTGGGACATATTATTTCTTCTGAAGGCATTCAGCTGGATCCTGAAAAGTTAGAAGCAATCAGAGCCATTCCAGTTCCATCCACAAAAAGACAAGTCCGCAGTTTTCTAGGTCTCGTAAATTTTTACCGTCGTTTTCTGAATATGCAAATTCTAGTTACACCAAAACTTTGTTCTCTCACTGGAAAGCATACTATTTGGAACTGGGACGAACAAGCACAGTTGGAATTCAATTCCTTGAAAGAAGCTTTACTTCACGCGCCAATATTAGCTCATCCAGATCTGTCACAAGATTTCTGCCTTAGCACGGATTCTTCTAAAGTTGGTCTTTGTGCCCATTTATTTCAAGAAGCCATAGAAAATGACATTACTGTTCAGAAAACCATTGCTTTTGCTAGCCGAGTGCTAACAAAATCTGAAAAAAATTATTCCGTTACTGAATTAGAAGCTTTAGCTATCGTATGGGCATTTAACAAATTCCGTTTCTTTCTTTCTGGTAAGCACGTAAAAGTATACAGTGATCATCGTGCATTACAATTTCTTATGTCTTCAAAATTAAATTATGACAGGTTAAAACGTTGGGCATTGTTTCTGCAAGAATTCCGCTTCACAATAGTCTACATTCCCGTCAAGGAGAACATTGTTGCGGACGCGCCGTCACGCGCACCGGCTGGGCTTGAGAAAAGTAACACAGAAGGCAACATTGAGAAAAATTTCAGTATTCTTTACATTCAGAAAGTCGCCTTTGAAAACTTCATCACCACATCTTTAAAGGACATTGCTCATGAACAAGATAAAGATCCGATTTGGAAAGACATCAAAAGTAAATGGCATGAAAAGACACACAGTCAGATTCGGCATTATTACCTGGTTAGAAACAACATACTCTTCAAACGCTGCACTGTTGATGACAAGCTATGGGTACTTTGCATTCCAGACGATTTCGTTAATAAGCTCATTTGGTACATTCATTTCAGCTTCGCATATTTTGGCCCACGAAAATGTTATCATATTCTTAGAACGACTTGTTATTTAAACAATATGGAAAAGCGAATTCGAAGTGTCTTGTCTATTTGTAAACTTTGTCAAAAGGCGTAACCATCTACTATCTCACATCGTGCTCCGCTGTTTCCTATCATTCCTTCTAAATTAAAAGAATTTGCTCCTGTTGATCTCTTGGGACCGCTTGTCAGAACATCAAATGGATTTTCGTACGTTCTAGTCGCTGTTGAACTTACTTCAAAATTTTTTTCTTTCACACCGTTACGTAAAGCCACTGGACGGTCTGTATCCAACGCCTTTGTTAAAAATTTCTTACGTGAAGTTGGACACGTTAGTATAGTCATTTCAGATAACGGACCGCAATTCAGATCTGCTGTTTGGTCACGCATGCTTCGCAACCATAAAATCAAATCTGTTTTTATTTCATTGTACTCACCACATTGTAACCCCTCCGAACAGATTATGAAAGAAATCAATAAGCTTTGCAGACTTTATTGTCACAGAAAGCATCAGCATTGGGACAGATATTTACACTTATTTCAAAACGTGCTGAATGAAATGCCTCATGATTCCACTGCTTTACCACCTACTCTTGTACTGAAGAATGAAGAACCACCGAACAGAATCAGAGAGCTTGTACCTTTCCCGAATACACGTAAACTTCGACACAAAGACATAATTGATTTGGCTCTTAAAAATATAAAATCTGCAGCAGACAAAAGGAGAAAACTACACGGTAAAGCAAATGCAAAGAAATTGTATATTGGTCAGAAAGTTCTCATTAAAGCTCATTCATTGTCACATAAGAAGAAACACTTAAGTCACGAATTCTTTCTAGTTTACAATGGACCATACAGAATCCGACGTATACCACATGATAATTGCGTTGAAGTTGAAACTCTGCGTACTAGGAAGAGTAAAGGTTTACACCACATTTCACATGTAAAACCATTTATTGAGAGATAATCTGATTTTTAACTTAGTCTTTGGTATAAAACTTTTCACTTCACATTTCTAGTATGCTTTGTCAGACTTAAGAAACTGTTAACATGCAACAATGTTTGAAGTTAAATATCCAGTCTAGAACTTAGGGAACATTTTTAAACAGAAATTACGAATGCATTGTTATAGTGAACAGACGTCACAGTGTTATTGTGTGTGCACATTCTTGCTTGTTAGTTGCACGATTACGTAATGACTATAAGGCTCACATACTTAGAACATTTACCAGTACTGCTAATGAGATTTTAATGCAACATTTTGGTTTACTTGAAATTTGGTATATCATGAGGTAAGTACATTGGCTTCTGCAGAACTTAGCTTTCAGAGGACGATAACTACGACACTTCCACAGAGATTATCTTACAGCAAGACGCACATTTAGCGCTACAGGACACATATTTGAGTGATTAATTTCGCACTTAAAACATGCATTTTTTAAGATATTTGAAGTACAATTATACAAAGGTTTTCTGTAATACATTTCATTCCATTGTTGTAATCTGTAACACCTGAGGGTGTAATTACATAATCCTCAGGGGGGTACACGCCTACTTTGTGTACCATGTGTTTGGCAAGCACAAGGAGCCCTAGCTAATATGGTATTTGCTTATACAACTTTACACATCGGTACCATATTTCTCTAACACACAAATTACACAGCTATCTGACCATTTAACTGAGAGATAAACATTTTTTTACTACGTCAGTGACACATGTTTACGCACTTACAGAGTTGGATTACTTCACAGTTATGAAATTGTATTTTTGTCTGTACTTCGTGAATTGTTCATATTTTTTCGGAACCATTGTCATACTATAAGAGCTTTGAATGATGTATTTGGTAAGGGAGCATGATTTTAAAGTACGTTTGAGGTAGATGACACTCTTGAAATGAGCAGAGAATTTTTTTTAGGTTTTGACATTATTGCAAAAAGCTACGACGATTTTGAGAGTTTACTGAGGTGTTATGATGTTATTATTACGATGACTATGTGTATTATGCTGTTGCGGTATGTTTATGATCAGTAAGCTGATGCTATATGAGTTATTTGATTATGCTACGTATCTGTTATGATGAAATATTGAAGAAGTGTCGACGAATAAGGTAAGGAATAATGAGTAGTGGTTAGGGATTCTGGTTTGTGAAAAAGGTTGTTGGAAACCAAGAATCGTACTTTAAGAGTTATGAAATGTGTGTATATGCATGAATATATCACAATGCTGGCGAAAATTTTTTGGACGCTGTTATATTTATAGGATTTTGTTTCTACAGATTTGTAACACAAATTCTTGACCTGTGAAATATTTTTATATGAGACTGTCACTGTAGCAGAAACTGGTGTCGTAAATATTTCGGTAAGAAAGTTAAGTGACCACCTGCACCTAATGCGTCGTGGGCACCCAGCTGGGTGACAGTCGCCTTGAAAAAAGCCATTAGCGTGTGCCTTCCAGAGGCACAGGTGGGAAAAAAAAGGGAGGCCATTATCCTCGCTATTGACATACCTTTGTAGAAAGCACCACAAATACGACTCGCTCATTACTTGGAAAGATACTTACATCTGCACACCTGATTATGACAAGCGTCTTTCTCGAGAATTGAGAGAATTTTTACTACCTTATGAAATGCCATATGGCTAATGAATGATGTTTCATGCCTTCCTTTGTACATATTTGCTCATTTTCTTTCATATCTAGTTTCTAGCTGCACTGCAGCATTGCTTATTATAAAATTTAATAGATGTACTAATATCACTATTTTCTGTCTACAGACCCAGTAAAGAATACGTTTCTGATAAACTTTCTTGGAAAAGAGAGCACAAATAGACATTTCCCTTCACAGGAATTGCATATATACTATTTTTAATGACTTGGTAATTTCTTTTCTAGAATAAATTGTGATGCATCACTCTAGTGTTAAGATGTGACTTAGGTATTAGACATGGCCATTTTCAGTGTAATATTTTTTCTGCTTGAGCTTTGTCATGTTTAGATATAAGCTGCTGTTTGCCAGGCATAGTGCTACTGAATTTTAATTTGTGTTACTCTGCTAAGCCAGATTTATTTTTCTTGTTTGCTGCATGTTGCCTTATATTAGTTGTAATATTGCAATTGCTTTGCCAGTTTGAATTTTTTGTCATTGATGTTTGTGTTACTTGTTTTGTGCTGCTGCATTGCCTCATCCCTTAGTTTAGCATCTGAGCTCAGTAGATTTAAGTAAGCTTAATAGGGGGTAGACTATATAAGAGAATGAGTTGCGATGAATTGGAAGAAACGCATTGAGAAGATATAAGAAACAGATTTGGCAAAAATGAGTATTGTGCACTGAGAAATAATTATTTTGAAAGAAATATGAATAGAATACAGAAAGCAGGTATAGATAGCACTTTTGGGAATAATGATGAATAAAGGGAGATCTCCAAGAAGTAAAGAAAGTTTTGTTTGCAAAATACTGCAGTAAAAGAAACCCTGTCCTTTCCTTTTGTGTTATCCCCCTATGTGTTTATGTACTCTTGTATATTTCTGTTTTTCCTGTCTTTATGAGTTTAGCTAATAGGAGTTATGTTGTAGAATTTTTCTAATAATATGTTATTTACTTTGTAAAGATGTTTAGACATTATTTATCTGTTTTGTTTTAATGCTCATGTGTGAAGTTGATATTTCAAAACTTATTCTGATCTTTTATGTATGAACTCATGTCATAATTCCTGTAACACTAATGTATATGTTATTTCGATTTTTTGTAAAGCCTGTACTACAAATGTTATCTGTATTGTTATGTTCTTTAATGATATATTTTGTACCTTTGTAATTGTATTCTTATGTTATAAAATTGTAATTGACACCAGGTCATCAAATTAAGTAACTTGTAAGTTCCATTTCACTGCACACGTTTCTGCTGGTCATAGTATATGGACAATATGTGAGAAGTAGGGACTGTTAGTGTTTGCACGTCTGTTAATAATTCAGCAAGGGACTGGGTAACAGCATTGCTGGTTCTAAGGACAATTACAGAAAAACTTTGTGAGTGCACAAGTGGTGGTTTATGGACTTGCTATATTCTCCGCAAGACTCTTCGATGGCGAATGTGCACCTGCACAGTCGCAACAGATGGCTGCTGGCCGTCGCTACATGGACTACAGTGGGTCTGCACCTCTGGTGGCCCACCAATACCGTAATCTCTACCAGGACTACAGTGGGTCTGCTCTGTGACGACCTACCTACCAATATTCTTCAAAACGTCGAACGACTCTGCTGTGGGTTTGCTCTGTTGTGGCCCATTATCTGTCTGCATGTCAAGAGTCAGCACTGTCTTTCTGTTGGAAGGACAACACTAATTCTTCAAGACTGCATGGAAATCCACTACTTCCATGTGCATTGTCTTTTACTGCTCAGACTTTGAGAAAAGAAACGGCAGTTTCACTGTGATGAGTGATCAGGACTGTCTTTAAGGACTGTGAGAAAATTTTAGTTTTTGACCAACATTGTATCAATAAGTGTGTGCATTTGATATCTTTGTTATTGTAATTATGAAAAATTTCTTCAAATCATTTTTGGCCACTGCCCAAAACAATTTGTAAAATTTTTTGTGGGGAGCATGGGGGCTATGTAAGTAGGCTGTTTAGGTATTCTTATTGGTAACGCCACGTAGCGCTCTGTGTGAGAATCACTGGCTGTGCTGTGTGCAGTCTGTGTCTAGTTTGCATTGTTGTCTGCCGTTGTAGTGTTGGGCAGCGGCAGCTGGATGTGAACAGCGCGTAGCGTTGCGCAGTTGGAGGTGAGCCGCCAGCAGTGGTGGATGTGGGGAGAGAGATGGCGGAGTTTTGTAATTTGTCATGAACTGCTATATATATTATGATGATATTAACGTAAATACATTGTTTGTTCTCTATTAATATCTTTCATTTGCTAACTATCCCTATCAGTAGTTAGTGCCTTCCATAGTTTGAATCTTTTATTTAGCAGGCAGTAGTGGCGCTCGCTGTATTGCGGTAGTGGGAGTAACCAAGATTTTTGTGAGGTATGCGATTTGTGAAACGCATAGGTTAATGTTAGTCAGGGCCATTTTTTTTGTAGGGATTTTTGAAAGTCAGATTGCGTTGTGCTAAAAAAAATATTGTGTGTCAGTTTAAGCACAGTCTTGTATAATTCTTTAAAAAGGGGACGTTTCAGTATGACCCACTTCATCTAATTAAAAATGACAAATACCAACAAATAACAGAAACCATTAAAGTAACAAATATGTAGAAGAACTGATACCAAGTTTTAAGAAACAAGCCGAGAATCTAGCTGCCTTGAACCCATGAAGAAAACGTGCATGGTGGACTGCAGAGTTCCATGGAAAAAAAACCAGCAAGCATGATTAAAGTTTGAAACACACGAAACAGAACAAAATGCGATCTACCTCAAAAATCAAAGGAAAAAATTCACACAGAACATTAGGAGAATTAAGAGAGGATTCCATTAAGACATAATAAACTCTATGGAAGATAATTAGCGCATAACCAATTCCAGGAACTACTACAAAATCTTTGGGCAACAACTACAACAGTATGAGCCCCCGACGTTAATACTGGAAGTGAAGGTGGAAGAATGGCACACAGAACAAAGAAATACAGGGTTATTACAAATGATTGAAGCGATTTCACAGCTTTACAATAACTTTATTATTTGAGGTATTTTCACAATGCTTTGCACACACATACAAAAACTCAAAAAGTTTTTTTAGGCATTCACAAATGTTCGATATGTGCCCCTTTAGTGATTCGGCAGACATCAAGCCGATAATCAAGTTCCTCCCACACTCGGCGCAGCATGTCCCCATCAATGAGTTCGAAAGCATCGTTGATGCGAGACCGCAGTTCTGGCACGTTTCTTGGTAGAGGAGGTTTAAGCACTGAATCTTCTACGTAACCCCACAGAAATAAATCGCATGGGGTTAAGTCGGGAGAGCGTGGAGGCCATGACATGAATTGCTGATCATGATCTCCACCACGACCGATCCATCGGTTTTCCAATCTCCTGTTTAAGAAATGCCAAACATCATGATGGAAGTGCGGTGGAGCACCATCCTGTTGAAAGATGAAGTCGGCGCTGTCGGTCTCCAGTTGTGGCATGAGCCAATTTTCCAGCATGTCCAGATACACGTGTCCTGTAACGTTTTTTTCGCAGAAGAAAAAGGGGCTTTAAACTTTAAACCGTGAGATTGCACAAAACACGTTAACTTTTGGTGAACTGCGAATTTGCTGCACGAATGCGTGAGGATTCTCTACCGCCCAGATTCGCACATTGTGTCTGTTCACTTCACCATTAAGAAAAAATGTTGCTTCATCACTGAACACAAGTTTCGCACTGAACGCATCCTCTTCCATGAGCTGTTGCAACCGCGCCGAAAATTCAAAGCGTTTGACTTTGTCATCGGGTGTCAGGGCTTGTAGCAATTGTAAACGGTAAGGCTTCTGCTTTAGCCTTTTCCGTAAGATCTTCCAAATCGTCGGCTGTGGTACGTTTAGCTCCCTGCTTGCTTTATTCGTCGACTTCTGCGGGCTACGCGTGAAACTTGCCCGCACGCGTTCAACCGTTTCTTCGCTCACTGCAGGCCAACCCGTTGATTTCCCCTTACAGAGGCATCCAGAAGCTTTAAACTGCGCATACCATCGCCGAATGGAGTTAGCAGTTGGTGGATCTTTGTTGAACTTCGTCCTGAAGTGTCGTTGCACTGTTATGACTGACTGATGTGAGTGCATTTCAAGTACGACATACGCTTTCTCGCTCCTGTCGCCATTTTGTCTCACTGCGCTCTCGAGCGCTCTGGCGGCAGAAACCTGAAGTGCGGTTTCAGCCGAACAAAACTTTATGAGTTTTTCTACGTACCTGTAGTGTGTCGTGGCCATATGTCAATGAATGGAGCTACAGTGAATTTATGAAATCGCTTCAATCACTTGTAATAGCCCAGTACTTAACCGGACTTCACCCCAAAATCAAGTTTACCTTGGAGGTTGACAGTGAGGTCGGTCTCTCGTTCCTAGATATGTTGGTGTATAGAATATCTGATAATACTCTAGGTCATAGAGTGTATAAAAAGCCGACCAACACAAACAGGTATTTAAATGCCAATTCGCTCCACAACGCAGCCCAGAAGCAAGCAGTGCACAGCACTCTGTGTATGCGCAGTGACGACAGCTTGGAGTCGGAGTTGGATTTTTTAAAGAGGAAATGATGGCAAAAGGCTTCATAGTTGTTCAATCGACAGGGCTTTTAGGCGGAATATTAATCACGCTAATAAGAATGACGAGAAATAGCTTTCTCACTCCTTTAGGTTACCGTTAGTTTCTGGGGTCACTGACCACATAAGCAGAATTCTGAAGAAAAGTGGTATCCAGACGTCTTTCTTCAGTCAAAACAAAATAAAAGATTTTTTCCGGCGAGCGCTGGAGTATTAGCCATGAAGATGGCCCACCAATGGTAGCCACTAGAATTTTAACCAGTACTCCCACTTCTCCAGCACAAACGCGGGAAAACTCCCCTTTATAAGAGAACGCGACACTGGTCTCTAACGGTGTTCTAGCAATAGTGGACATCGAAACATCCTGAAGAAGATCCCAGCAGAGGGGTCGGAACGTCGATTATTTTAGAAGGAAATATGACACGGCCTAACAACCCAGAAGATTTTAACTTTAGTGACAACGGCTACGAAAGCTTGCAAACATACGGAAATGCTGAAATAATGGCAAAAGCATTTAATGAAGTATTGAATTCTGAAGAACTCAAAGAACTCTTACAAATAGTCGTAAATACCCCAATTAAATCCGAAACTAAGAAATTAGCCTCCCCCCCCCCCCCCCGAACATACCAAGAAGTAGAAAGGGTCCTCAAAGGACAAAAAAACTATAAAGCATGTGGAGATGATCAGGATTCTGTTGAAATGCGGAAATATTGAAGTGACAGAGTCAAGACCTCCTTACACAATGCTCTAACAAAAGTTTGGATAACAGAACAAACAAACGGCAGGAGTGGTGACGAGGTAGTCGGCCGACCGGAAGTCGAGGCTTAAGGATGTCTAAGCTGGTCGTAGGTTGTGTTCCAATAATGAACAGCATAGAGAAAGGAGTGGTGACACTTTCTGCAGGACCTGACCATCATTTTGCAGGACAATGCTCAAGCACGTACAGTGCAAGCTGTTACTGATTTGTTTGACTTTGCACTCCCCTGACTTATGTCCTCTTGAGTTCAACTCGATTTCTCAACTGAAGGAAACACTTCACGACATTCGCTTCAGAACTACTACAAATTCGTCGGGCAATAGACCGCGCCGCTCGAACTGTCAACACAACTGGCACTGCTAAGAGTACCCTACGACTTCCACATCGCTGGCAACGGGTTATACACAATGCTGGTGACTACTTTGAAGGTCAGTAAAATTTAAAAAGACATATCTATTTTGTACGAGCTGTAAATAAATAGTTGCCAATATTAAACTTCCAACACTCGTATATACAATGAGTAACGTTCCATTAGAGTTAGCTAAGGTGCGAGGCGACGACTGTCACTGTGGAAGACTACAGCACAGTGCGGCGTACTGAGACGCAATGCGAACTGAGTCCCTATGGGACGTACTGAGGGTGTGAGAGACTGAGACAGCTTGGTCGGCGGCGGCGGTCTGTATGCCTTGGTCTTCTCTTGTCGTAGGCGCGCCTAGTTCAGCGCCTGCGATACAATGTTCCCTAATGCTGACCGGTGTTCTGTCGAAGGCGTATGCCAGCACATTCCTCCCCCTTATTCCCCTCCCACGTAACGCCGCATCGTTGTCGTGCACTGTAGATGCGAACGACAACGTGGGGGGGTGGGATGGAGGGGGGGAGGAGGCAGGCAGCTGGACGTGCAGATGAGTCAGGAGCCGTAGCTGTGGAGGTCGGCATACTCCAGGCCGTACCCCGCCATCTGGCTTGCGAGAGCAGAGGAACGTCCTCAAGAAAACACTGGTCAGGATACGTCTCCAGTCCTGAGGGCGTCTTCCGGGGCGATGACGGCGACGGCGATGGCGGGTTCAGGTCCATCGGCTCGGAGAGCGGCGACAGCAAAGGCGAGGGCGCGACGTCCATTGGCTCTTCCAGGGGTGCCGTGACGGCACCAGCGGGCGGCTGCGAAGGCCTCGTGATCCCGTGAGGCCACGAATGTGGGGAAAGAAAAGCAGCAGAATCATTGGGCAAACGACAAACGCGAATATGATTGCGAACCATCGGGACCTGCGTTGGATTCGGATTGCTATTTTGTTCCCAAAACAATTCAAATTCATGTGACGTGAACTTAGGTCCGTTGTCCGTAACAACGATGTCAGACAACCCTTCAATGCAGAAAAATAGAGGATACCACCTGAATGGTGCTACGTGACGGTGGTAGAGTTCATAGGCTCCGCGAATGGGAATTTGCTAGAAAGAGTCTACCACAATAAGCCAACGAGTGTTCCAAAATTGTCCTGCAAAGTCAATGTGCAGTCGTTGCCATGGCGATTGAGTCTGAGGCCAAGTTGAGAAAGTCTGTGGCGGAGCGGATTGGTTTTCCGCGCATGCACGACTCTGTGACGCCATATGTTCAGTGTCGACGTCCATGCCCTGCCAAGGCCATTGCCGGCACGCTAACAGTTTAGTGCGAATAATTCCTCAATGTCGTTGGTGAGGTAGTAGTAACACATCCTTTTGCAACACTGTGAGAGTGACCACAAGCGATTGGCCACTATCAGATTGTACTAAGATCACACCTTGTAGCACTGATAGGTTGTGCCGACAAGCAAAGTATCGGGGCACCGCTGAGTCCTGAGTAATGTTCAATGATCGAGGCCCAGACGTGAGAATAATGCAACAAAATCCTCATGTCAGGGTCCGCTTCCGTGGCCGGTCCAAATTTTTCTGTAATTAATTGGAAAAGATTGCAGCAATTCAGAGACGTGCGCATCGATCTGTCAACAAGATGCGTCAGAGGAATCAAAATCAGAGTCGCAGCCGATCGGAAGGCGAGAAAGGGCGTCAGCATTGTCATGCTTTGCCGTACGTCTGTACACAATGGTCGGCCGGAGTGGCCGAGCGGTTAAAGGCGCTACGGTGTGGAACCGCACGACCGCTACGGTCGCAGGTTCGAATCCTGCCTCGGGCATGGATGTGTGTGATGTCCTTAGGTTAGTTAGGTTTAAGTAGTTCTAAGTTCTAGGGGACTTATGACCACAGCAGTTGAGTCCCATAGTGCTCAGAGCCATTTGAACCATTTGTACACAATGTCGTACGGATACTGGGATAGAAGCAAAGACCAGCGTTGCAATTTTTGAGCAGTACGTTTAGGAACCGGCTTTGACGGATGGAACAAAGACTGCAAAGTCTTGTGATCTGTCAGTAAACAGAACTTGCGACCAAACAGATAGTTTATGGAATTTTGTCACACAATACACAATAGCGAGAGCTTTATTTCCAATTTGTGAGTAACTGCGATGTTTTTGACTTAACAACTTTGAGACAAAACCAATAGGTCTGTCTTGTACACCAATTCTGTGCGAAAGTACAGCGCCGATTTCTTGAGAGCAAGCGTCTACTTGCAAAATCATTGATTTGGCAGGATGAAAATGTACTACACATCTATCACTAAGCAAGGCATTTTTGAGGTTCTGAAATGCGTCGTGACATTCTTTGGTCCACTCGAAAGGCACAATTTTCCGACGCAAGCGATCCAATGGGGCCGCGATCTGTGAAGCATTCGGAATGAAACAAATGTAGTATGTCAGCTTGCCTAGCGCTGACTGCAGTTCAGACACCTTATGAGGCGCAGGCTGGTCACGGATTTCAAGCAAATGAAGTTGGAGGGGGTGCACACCCAGTCTGTTTATCACATGACCTAAGTAGTGAAAGTTCTGTCTGAAAGAAGTCACACATTTCGAGACGATACTTGAGTCCTGCATCTGACAATACTGGAAAAAGAGTACGCAAATAGGCAATGTGTTCCTCTGGCGTACGACCTGAGACGACAATATCGTAATGATAGTTCGAACAGAACGGCACTTGCGCAGTCAGCTGTTCCAAGTAACGTTGGATAATGGCGGTGGCGGAGACACTGTCTTAGGGCAAATGCAAATTCTTCACCAGGTCTAACTGTGTATTAACAATAAACACTGTGTGATTCTTCGTCTAGTATTATTTGGAAACAAACATCACGCAAATCTGTCTTAGAACAGTAACGGTCTGCGGCAGGCCTGCGTATAAGTTCCTCAAGGCGAGGCAATGAATTGTTGTTGTTGTTGTAGTCGTCAGTCCTGAGACTGGTTTGATGCAGCTCTCCATGCTACTCTATCCTGTGCAAGGTTCTTCATCTCCCAGTACTTACTGCAACCTACGTCCTTCTGAATCTGCTTAGTGTATTCATCTCTTGGTCTCCCTCTATGATTTTTACCCTCCACGCTGCCCTACAATGTTAATTTCTGATCCCTTGATGCCTCAAAACATGTACTACCAACCGATCCCTTCTTCTAGTCAAGTTGTGCCACAAACTTCTCTTCTCATCAATCCTATTCAATACCTCCTCATTAGTTATGTGATCTACCCATCTAATCTTCAGCATTCTTCTGTAGCATCAGATTTCGAAAGCTTCTATTCTCTTCTTGTCTAAACTATTTATCGTCCATGTTTCACTTCCATACATGGCTATACTCCATACAAATACTTTCAGAAACGACATCCTGACACTTAAATCTATACTCGATGTTAACAAATTTCTCTTCTTCAGAAACGCTTCTACTTCGACCATCATCAGTTATTTTACTCCCCAAATAGCAAAACTCCTTTACTACTTTAAGTGTCTCATTTCCTAATCTAATTCCCTCAGCATCACCCGACTTAATTCGACTACATTCCATTATCCACGTTTTGCTTTTGTTGATGTTCATCTTATATCCTCCTTTCAAGACACTGTCCATTCCATTCAACTGCTCTTCCAAGTTCTTTGCTGCCTCTGACAGAATTACAATGTCATCGGCGAACCTCAAAGTTTTTATTTCTTCTCCATGGATTTTAATACCTACTCCGAATTTTTCTTTTGTTTCCTTTACTGCTTGCTCAATATACAGATTGAATAACATCGGGGAGAGGCTACAACCCTGTCTCACTCCCTTCCCAACCGCTGCTTCCCTTTCATGTCCCTCGACTCTTATAACTGCCATCTGCTTTCTGTACAAATTGTAAATAGCCTTTTGCTCCCTGCATTTTACCCCTGCCACCTTTAGAATTTGAAAGAGAGTATTCCAGTCAACATTGTCAAAAGCTTTCTGTAAGTCTACAAATGCTAGAAAGGTAGGTTTGCCTTTCCTTAATCTTTCTTCTAAGATAAGACATAAGGTCAGTATTGCCTCACGTGTTCCAATATTTCTACGGAATCCAAACTGATCTTCCTCGAGGTAGGCTTCTACCAGTTTTTCCATTCGTCTGTAAAGAATTCGCGTTAGTATTTTGTAGCTGTGACTTATTAAACTGATAGTCCGGTAAATTTCACATCTGTCAACACCTTCTTTCTTTGGGATTGGAATTATTATATTCTTCTTGAAGTCTGAGGGTATTTCGCCTGTCTCATACATCTTGCTCGCCAGATGGTAGCGTTTTGTCAGGACTGGCTCTCCCAAGGCCGTTAGTAATTCTAATGGAATGTTGTCTACTCCCGGGGCGTTGTTTCGACTCAGGTCTTTCAGTGCTCTGTCAAACTCTTCACGCAGTATTGTATCTCCCATTTCGTCTTCATCTACATTCTCTTCCATTTCCAGTACATCGCCCTTGTATAGACCCTCTATATACTCCTTCCACCTTTCTGCTTTCCCTTCTTTGCTTAGAACTGGGTTTCCATCTGAGCTCTTGATATTCATACAAGTGGTTCTCTTTTCTCCAAAGGTCTCTTTAATTTTCCTATAGGCAGTATCTATCTTACCCCTAGTGAGATAAGCCGCTACATCCTTACATTTATCCTCTAGCCATGCCTGCTTAGCCATTTTGCAATGGATATGTGTCAATTATTGTCTGTGGATTGACTGTAGTTTCGAAGTCAACACAAATGCGAATGCGACTAGAAGGAAAATGTTCAAATTTGTGTGAAATCTAAGGTCATCAGTCCCTAAGCTTACACAGTACTAAACCTAAATTATCCTAAGGACAAACACACACACCCATGCCCGAGGGGGGACTCGAATCTCCGCCGTCGTTGATCCATTAACTCAGTTTTTTTTTTGCAGAGGGCAGCTAAACCGCTGACTGAACACGCTGAGTCACCGTGCCGGCGCAATCACACCATTGTCTTGCAAAACTTAATTCACTGGCTACTTTGTCTCGTAAAGCAATGAGAAGGGCCAATCCCGGAGAAACTTTGCACTTCAGGGTACTGTGCGCTGCAAAATTATTAGCTAATTCTACCAGAAAATAATCAGGAAATTCCTTAAGTAAGCTAACTACACTGTCTTTTGGATTAAAAGCAGTCACTGAAAGTACCTTGTTTTGGATGCTTAGGCCAAACAAGTCTCACGAATCTAAGCCAAAAATATTTTTACTGTCTTGTGATTGCAACACAGTGAATATCATTGTCCTAGCGTGACATTTGGAAGTGTCAAGCGAGTGACACTGAGCAAGTTTTAGGATTTCCTGTCCGTTGTACGCAGCGAGGTGCGTGCTAGATTTTGAGAGACGTGTTGAACTAAATCGTTCGTACTTGGCACGGTTACGCAAAGTTACAGAAGCACCTGTGTCCAATTGAAATCAACTTTTTTTTTTTTTTTTTACTTTATTGTTATTTTAAAACCTGTACAACTCAGGTAGGCTGGCAGCGGCACACTACGCCGCTCTTCAGCCATAGCGTTTTACAAGAGTATAAAACATGGTGAATGACAATGAACAAAGTGACGGGCAAAAGAGAGAGGTCACAGAGACATAAAAAACACGGAGTCGTTCACATGTGACGATAACAACACTGAAAACACGTCGGCACGGCGCACAAAACACTGATGAGTCCGACGGCACAAGTGAACGTAGGAGTGGGACGACGGACACCAAAAACACTATACGACGTCACACACACGAGACACAAAAGGCGACGATCTCCGGCGCGCGAATGTTCACTATACGTGTGCGAGTCCGGGGACCTGCCAAGAGAGGAGGAGGAGGAAGGGGAGTGGGAGAGCGAGAGGGGAGAGCATAGATGCCACGGGCAGGGGAGATAGGGGGGAGGGAGGAAGGGGGAGAGGAAGCCCGGGGGAAGAGGGGGAAGGGAGGGGACAGGGAGACGGAAAAAGAAGGGAAGAGAAGAGAAGGGAGGGAGGGTGCCGAAAGGAAAGGACACGGGAAGTGGGGGGCGGGGCAGGGTCAAAGTTGATAGGAGGGGTAGATGGAGGGGACGAGGACATCATCAGGGAGGGGGAGCTGGCGAAAGCCACCTTGGGAGAGGGTATGGAGGGTGGAGAGATGGAGACCGTGTGGGACGTGAGAATACAGGCGCGGCAGCGGGCGGGGGTGGGAGAGGATCGGGGAAATGAGCGGGTGAGGAGGATCAAGTTTACGTGAGGTGTACGGGATACGTATCCTTTCAAGGAAAAGGAGGAGGTGGGGGAAGGGGATGAGATCATACAGGATCCGCGTGGGGGAGGGGAGACGGATGCGATAGGCAAGGCGGAGAGCATGGCGTTCAATGATTTGGAGGGATTTATAGAAGGTAGGGGGGGCGGAGATCCAGGCTGGATGGGCGTAACAAAGGATAGGGCGGATGAGGGATTTATAGGTGTGGAGGATTGTGGAGGGGTCCAGACCCCACGTGCGGCCGGAAAGGAGCTTGAGGAGACGGAGTCGGGAACGTGCCTTGGCTTGGATTGTCTGGAGATGGGGAGTCCAGGAGAGGCGACGGTCGATTGAAATCAACATGACGGCCAGCAATTTGTAGTGTTACAATTAGTTTGTTGGAATGACTTCGCATTGCACTGGGGCGAGATGAGAGCACAACCTGACGAATTACTGCTGTAAACTTTAGTCGGTTTTGAAAACACTGCATTCAGAGAATGTGCATGAGACCTGTTGTTGCGAGAGCGGGCAGAATTGGCGTTCTTTTGCCGTTGCAAGCAAACGGCCTGGACATGGCCTTTCTTTCCACACGAGTAACATATCGCGTGAGCGACGGGCAACCTTGCCGCTTATGGCGAGCAGAACAGTGAGGGCAAGACTTGACTAGATTTGCAGGCCTGGCTACTTGTTTACTAGGCTGTCCGCACGTCTGTGCGCGCGCTCGTTGTGGCGACTGCGTGGGGCAGTCGCGGGCAGAAAGCGACTCGACCCGACAAATCGGGACCTGATCAAATTTATCGGCAGCTATGGCGCCGGAATCGAATTGTCCTAATATTTTTTGAACAGTTGGTGGAGCGAATGATCTGTATACTTGAGAACATGTTCTCTAATTCTGCTATCAGGGACTTTTTATGTTATGGCATCACGGATCATAATGTCACAATAAAAGTTGCCTCAACAACATTTGAATTTACTCTTCCTAGTGAGACCACTAACGGTAAGTCTGTTCCTGCTCTTTCTTAGGGGGAAAGAACTTAAATCTGGCTGCCTCGACCTGAATCTGCTGTTCTTAATACTGACTTAGTGCACCTACTACTGCGTCATAGGAGAGTGCGTCGGGAGACAACGTAGGGAAGAGTTTTTGAATTAAGTGAAACACAGTGGTTCCCGCTACGGACAGGAAGTAGTGAGGTTTCACAGTACCTTGAATTCGATAGACTTGACAGTGGGCCTGGAACTGGGTGAGATATTGGAGCCATTCCTTTTCTTTTTCATCGAAGTCCCGAAACAGTGAAATGTTGTTTGGTGGCACTTTTTGGATCGGTTGATTGGTCGGTTGGGTAGACGACGCAGCTTTTGCGGCGAGCAGTTGCTGTACAGTAGACAGCAATGTGGCGATTTGCTAGGTCTGAAACTGAAAAATCGGATTTAGTTCTAGAGCAGGAGCTGTGTGCGGCTGAGGTGAAGGGATAGGGGATGGGAAGGGCGGGGAAGTTATTCTAACGCTAACAAATTACAGAAAAATATGAAAAGAAATTGAAAAGCAATGTGCAAAGCCTCTGAAAAGAGTAATGGATTAGTTCTGCAGCTCCCCTCCCGTAATAATGCACCAAATGGTTCAAATGCCCACTTTTACTTTAATTTTTTTCCTACCTTTAGTCTGGCAGCCGTGGGGTATTCAAAATTATTTGTGTGCTGTTCGTCATTCGTTCCTCAGGGACCTTGTCTCGAATGACCACAGAACAATCGTTTCTTTCCACAAACAAACCTCTCTTAAAAAATGGTTCAAATGGCTCTGAGCACTATGGGACTTAACATCTGTGGTCATCAGTCCCCTAGAACTTAAAACTACTTAAACCTAACCAACCTAATGACATCACACACATCCATGCCCGAGGCAGGATTCGAACCTGCGACCGTAGCAGTCGCGCGGTTCCGGACTGAGCGCCTAGAACCGCTAGACCACCGCGGCCGGCTAAACCTCTCTTACTTAACATCTGAGGTCATCAGTCCCCTTGAACTTAGAACTACCTAAACCTAACTAAACTAAGGACATCACTCACATCTATGCCCGAGGCAGGATTCGAACCTGCGACTGTAGCGGTCTCGCGGTTCCGGACTGAAGCGCCTAGAACCGCTCAGTCACACCGGCCGGCAATAATGCAACAACAAGAACAAATTAGCAAATGGAGTAATTGTAGCGACAGTTTCCTGCAGCAACGCAAAACATATGAAAACCAAGCAAAACTTGTTGATCAGACTCGTCGCCACTTGTTGTGGCTGTGCTCTCTTGTAATGTTTTGTTTTTCTGGCTGGATGAGGATAGGGTGGTATGATAGGTGGGTGACCGGTTTCCTCTAACTACAATACAAAATGCACACGTGTTTAAAATACAGCTTATTACAGGAACCAATTGGGTACTTAACTTAAGTGATGTCCGGTCTGAAGATCTATGGTTAACAGTAATCAAATAACATGTACTAATTCTTGAATCTTGTCTGTGTCCATATCACAAATACAGTTATATACAATGACTGATGTTCCCTCACAGCTAGCTAAGGTGCGAGGCGACGACTATCACTGTGGAAGACTAGAGCACAGTGTGACGTATTGAGCTGCAATGCAAACCGAGTCGCAATGCGACGCACTGAGGTGCTGAGGTTGAGAGAGTGAGCGATTGAGATAACTTGGTTGGTGGCCGCGTCCTATATGCACGCTGCCCCGGGGGCGTTATTGGCGCTTAGCCTGAGGGACCGTCTTGGTCCTCTCTTGTTATAGGCGCTCCTAGTTCAGCGCCTGCTATACAATGTTTCCTAATGCCGACAGGTGTGCTAGCAAAGAGCACACAAAATTGACATTTCCACTAATAAATTTGAATTTCCCGCTATTTGCAGGTGTGCATGTGTGTGTGTGTGTGGGGGGGGGGGGGGTGGTTGTCATCTGGCGATGACATTAGTAATTGTTTAAATAAATAAACAGTATGAAATTGTTTACATTAATGTTATATTGGTCCTATCAGTTTGGCAGCTCAACACAGCCTGAGCGAGTTTCCCGCCTCTTCCAGGGGGCGTGTGATGGGTGGAGGGGAGGGGGAAGAAGGAGTAACGCCGGAAATGCATATCCTCCTATTTACAGCCGGCCGGGGTGTCCGAGTGGTTAAAGGCGCTACAGTCTGGAACCGCACGACCGCTACGGTCGCAGGTTCGAATCCTGCCTCGGGCATGGATATGTGTGATGTCCTTGGGTTAGTTAGGTTTAAGTAGTTCTAAGTTCTAGGGGACTTATGACCACAGCAGTTGAGTCCCATAGTGCTCAGAGCCATTTGAACCATTTTGAACCTCCTATTTACATCTATAGTACTATAAATTTTTTTCTTTATTTTGTTACCTGAATATATGACATTTCTGTGTCTTTATATATTGTAATTGTTTTACTATTTGTATATATATATATATATATATATATATATATATATATATATTTTCCATTTCACTGCTTTAATTTCAGAGTTCAGTTAAGGTATTCATAGCTGGCTACGATATTTAGATTACACAAGCACATATATATATATATATATATATATATATATTTATGTAGATGTATAATTGGTTTGGTTTGTAATTATTATTTGTATTTTTACGCTGGGTCTGACTTAGGGAAAACTATGCTATCGAACGAATACATCGATAGGTCGTGTGGAGAACCAAAGTGTTTAGGATCTTTGGTAGTGTTAACTCTGCCGCGTGGAGCGCGGGCAGAGCAGCGTGAGTCTGGCTGGAGGAGGGAAGTGGAGCAGGTGTGTTGTTTGACGCTCCCGCGAGTTGCCGCGCTTTCGGGGTTTGGCAGCATGTAATTGCGCTCGACTTGCTATGTTAGTTTCTGACACGGTGTCGCGGACGGGAAGCATTAGCTGGCGCACATAAAGAACGCGTTTCGCCTGGTGACCGTGTCGAGAAGAAGGCGCGCCAACATCCAGCTTCTCCAACAGCGACGGCCGACAATGAGTGACTGTCGCCACCTCCTCGACCGACGACTTCAAACCTTCAATCAACCAACAAGGAAGACTGGAAGCACGTAAAGTTTTAGAACTGTATGGCAGACCTCAGCTTTTAAAATTGTTGCATCACAAAATTACAGCAACTTATCATGAACATTTGCTGCTCATTGTCCCAATTGCATTACTAAGCGGGTCCCTTCCTTTTCCGAAATAAACCCGAGTGTCGTTGAAATTCAGACGCCAGCATTAAAGTAATATCATTCCATTTCACTGCTTTAATTTCAGAGTTCAGTTAAGGTATTCATAGCTGGCTACGATATTTAGATTACACAAGCACAAATTAGGAGTGCGAGTTTTGTTAGCATATTTTAGCCTACCTGTGACTGCGGCTCAGCTTGGTACATACTAAATGTTACTATTGTTAAATGTTCAGAATCATTTAATTCAAGTTCAAAGTTAAATCTCTTATTTATAAATTGCATAGATTCAAGTAGCTTTTGAAATAATTGTTGAGGTGGCCGAAGACTAACCTTATTTTACTGAATTTCGTAGTGCTTCAGAAACAAATCTCACTATTAATTTCAGTCACTAAATTAACTTTCAGTTTTCCGGTTTTATTAATTCTTTTGCTAAATTAAGTCAGAGTGTAGCGAAATTTATTACTTCTGACAAACTTTCAGTTTTCACACAACACGTGTCAACCTTCAGTTGCCACGCTTTTAGTGCTAATTATATGTGTAATAACCTTTCTTTTTCAGTTATTATAGTAGTTGTCCATAGGACTGACGACCGTAATTTTCACCAAATCTCAAATATATAATTAACGCCAACTAATTGTTAACGTGACGACCGCACATTTACTTTCTTTATTAATTTTACCCTTTTCTCAACATTAATTTCCACCAATTTCATTTGCATTTTTCCTTTCATTTAGATGTAACCCTTTCCTCCCTCTTTACCGACAGATTAACTTCGGTGACGATTGCTTTTCCCAAATTTCCATTAGGTACACGCGGTTTAATTTTTCACTGTCATTAAGGTCGATAAGTGAGGGGGAGGTTACAAGGGGAAAGGATAGGCTAAGGGTGGTGGGAGAAGGGACCTTTGTGCCAGCTGAGGAAAGCACGTGATATCACCACGGGGTGGGGATAATTAATTGATCAAGTAATTAATTTGCATAATTAACTTTATATCAATTTGGTATCGAAAGTGGCATAGTACAGACATTGCCCCACTATTGACGCACTGAGAGAATCGTAATATCACCGAAGTGTAACAGAAATGCTCGGATAACTTGAATGAGAATTCTTAGTGGAAAGACAATGTAGTTCTCGCTAAACCGTAAAGGGTACATCTAAAAAACGTGTATTCGAAGAAGACTCTGTGGGTATCATACTGCCATCATCGTACATCTCCAGTGTGGACCGTGAAGATAAGACAGATTTATATGTGCGAGGCGCATACAGATAGTCATTTCTCCCTCTTTCAATAAGTGAATGGAATTGCCCAAACGAAAACGGAAAAGCACTAGTACTGGTACTAAGTATCCTCCTCTGAACAATTTATACTGGCTTGTGGAGTATAACTACATATACATGTGGATGTAAAACCAGAGCTGAAGCTAGTTTAAATTACACCTTGTAGAACGTGCTGCTTGTCGTTCAGAAACTGAAAGTAAGCAAAAACAAGAGTGAAGCAACAAAATGCCTGCGATATATGGATGTGCTTAAGAAACGTACATGTACGCCTTTCCACGCTTGAGTACTAAGTATTTACGCGGAACAGTCGGCATGGAATCCAAACAAGGAAACGAGGCTAGCCTTGCTGATTCCGGCACGAAAATTTATTTCACAAATCTGCCTGAGCCTGAGTGCAGCGAACGTAGAAACCTGTTCCTCACTTCGATCAGCAGCTGCACTGGTCTCAAAGGTAATGCGCTGCTGCTAGAGTTCGTCCATCTCTCTATTTCTGTCTGTATTTATTCCTCTGAGCATATCATTGGAGACCATACGTAGATCTAGTAAGCAAATGATAAGAAAGCGAAGGAGTATAATAATACTGTACCAACAACCGTTATTTTGGTGTTTTATCAGGCAAACAGTTTCGCGTTCCACTCGTGTCGTTTTGAGGCCTGTCGCATGAATGACACCAAGTACACTGGTGCATGTATGAGACAAGGCACCAATATTTGTAGCTGGTTCCGTAGATATCCGAACTTCATGAACACGTGTGCTCTGTCACGAATATGGTGTAAATGGGTTATGACGGCAGATGACCGACGAGAGTGCCTGCAGCGCCTCTCCTGGGCTCGTGACCATATCGGTTGGATTCTAGACGAATGAAAAACCGAAGTCCGGTCAACTGAGTCCCGATTTCAGTTGGTAATAACTGATAGTACTCTTCGAGAATGACACAAGCCCACGAAGCCATGCACCAAAGTTGTCAACAAAGCTGGTGGTGGCTTCATAATGGTGTGGACTGCGTTTATATGGAATGTATTGGGTCGTCTGGTTATGTTCGACTACTTGGAGTCCATCTGCAGCCATTTACAGACTTCCCAAACAACTATGGAATTTTGATGGTTGACAACGCGCCATGGCACCGTGCCTCAGTTGTTTACGACTGGTATGGAGAACATTCTGAACAATTCGAGTCAATGATTTGGCCACCCAGATCGCCCGACATGTATCCTATGCAACATTTACGGGACATAATCGCGAGGTCAGTTCTTGCACAAAATTCTGCACTGGCAGGCTATAGAAGCAGCATTGCTCAGCATTTCTGCAGAAGATTTCCAAAGATCTGTTGAGTCCTTGCCATGCATTATGCCACGGCAAAAGGACGTTCGACACGATGTTAGGATACATCCCATGACTTGTCATCTCATTGTATAGACTTACATATAAGAGCAAGATTAGCTTACGAAGCGTTAGTTCTTCCATTAAGCATCTAAAGATCATTTGTAAAATGATAACAGAAATGTCAACTTAACCGAAAAAGAAACAATTTTTTAGAAGGTAAATTTTTCATACACACAGTAATGTTTTGTCAGGTAGGACTATAATGACTCGTTGTGTTTTAACCTTGAGATTTTGTGGTGACCTTTCTCCCATTTTCCAGACTACACGAAAGCAGTTCCCCAAATTTACGGACACTGGCAGCAGACTTTCTATGAAGTTCGGAAAGTAGGACAGGTGACAGATGTGAGGGAGGGTTGTGACTCGTGCCGGAATAGCTCAGTAACTAGTATGTTATAATTGATTTTGCTTCCATAACATTTATCTTATTGTGACTCACAACCAAACTGATAGCATTATTCCTTTACTTATCCCGAAATGTGAGGCTGATCCCGGCGGAGGTTCGAGTCCACCATCGGGCATGGGTGTGTGTGTTTGTCCTTAGGATAATTTAGGTTAAGTAGTGTGTAAGCTTAGGGACTGATGACCTTAGCAGTGAAGTCCCATGAGATTTCACACACATTTGATTTTTACTTATCCCAGTCCGAAATATTTGAACGTAAGATTAAATAGGCCACATGCATACCGTATTTAGCTCAGAGTCACATTCTGGGGTGCTAGCTGTTGTCATGAGACACAGGGAGCACTTCCAAGCAGACTTTGATAGATGTACCTTAGTGCGTATCATTACCAGGCATTGATGTTTCTGCTTGTTTTATGTCTATGCTGAGTCCTGGAGAAAAATCACCTCATGTGATTAGTGGCTGCAGAGTTCGTTACATTATGTAACGGCCTCTTTTCCCAAACTAAAAAAATACACCCATATACACTTATCAAAACTGTTTTTTTTTTTCTATACGGTTTCCATTCTTGACGCTAAGGTGGCCGATACATGCAACTTTATGTCTATCTGGGTCATTCAGTTAGCATTGTAACTGACCCTGGAAAAGAAATGGTGAGAAGTCTCTCTCTCGTCCTTAATAACGGTGTCTTACGATCGTGGTGGTTACATCGACAGCTGCCTCAGACGTGAGGTCCGTATGGGACGCATCTTTCTCTTTTTACGTACGGACTTCACGTCTCAGACAGTTGTGCCCATAACTATCACGATCATAAGAAACCGATATTGGGGATACCATCAGATGTTGCTCCCTCCACAAAGATGTGTGAAATATAAGATACTATATGAATATAAGTTTTTACTATGATGCATGTAATAAAGGTAGCTTGAAAATGCCGCAGAGGGCAAAATTAACTAATAGCTAAATAATGAAATAAAGTGATTATTTCGAAATAGAAACACCTGAGGCAGGAAAAACGACTTTCCTCAAGGCCTGCCTAGTTGTTTCTGCTCTGTCTGTGGGCGAACAGGGTTCTCTCATACCGATTCAGCATGCAGTGCAAGATTTCTTTCTCACTGCAATTAATTGAAAAAAATCAGTCGCCACCTGAATGAAGAGTTTACTTCAAAGTGAGCCCTACATTTTTATTTTTCTGTGATTTAGGTAGTGTTCACACACCTCACACGAAGTCTAAACACAGACTTCAGCTCATCTCCGCAAAGAATTCTGAACGCGTTGTCACAGTGTATACCATCTCCATTGCTTCCAAGACTAACGTAAGCAGAGGTGCTCGAACTTTTTGCGTAAACCTTCAACCAATCCTAATTCTAAGAAAGAATTCCAGTCGATGCAAGTCACGTGAGTACAAAGAGAGAGGAACTGGTGCACCTTTGTGTTTTCTATGAGCAGTGTAGTGCATCGTTCGCTGTTCTCGAGCATGTAATAAAATTTCTGTACCTGTGCATATGTGTGACACCGATTTGTCTGTAGGAGTACTTCCAATTCCCACATGACGTTTGGAAAAGACAGAGATATACTCTGAAATAGTGTCGATAGTACAGTAAGATACTTTTATTTTTACTCTCTGACTGACAGTTACAGTCTTCCCAGGCAATCATGCACCTGTAACAGTTGCATGAACAAGTTTATCTGAAGTGATTTGTGGCAAACATTACGAGGTTTATTTCGAGGGTACTTCTGGCCACATGTGACATTTTACTAAAGTACTAAGGCTATTGCTCTCGATAACAATTTAGAAGTCAACTGTTGACAGCCATCAGACACACGCGAGAATTGGAACCCTTCTTCCCGGGGCTAACAACTGCCTGGGCTGCTCCCAGAATAGGCATTTCAATAGCATAAAGTTTCCACTGTTTGCATCATCACCATTGCCGGCAGACCCTGCTGCCCATCATCGTCGTCGCCTTCACTGCCAGTTATCGTCTTCGCTGACAGTCCTCGCTTTTTTTTTTTTTGTCATCAGTCTACTGACTGGTTTGATGCGGCCCGCCACGAATTCCTTTCCTGTGCTAACCTCTTCATCTCAGAGTAGCACTTGCAACCTACGTCCTCAATTATTTGCTTGACGTATTCCAATCTCTGTCTTCCTCTACAGTTTTTGCCCTCTACAGCTCCCTCTAGTACCATGGAAGTCATTCCCTCATGTCATAGCAGATGTCATATCATCCTGTCCCTTCTCCTTATCAGTGTTTTCCACATATTCCTTTCCTCTCCGATTCTGCGTAGAACCTCCTCATTCCTTACCTTATCAGTCCACCTAATTTTCAACATACGTCTATAGCACCACAACTCAAATGCTTCGATTCTCTTCTGTTCCGGTTTTCCCACAGTCCATGTTTCACTACCATACAATGCTGTACTCTAAACGTACATCCTCAGAAATTTCTTCATAAAATTAAGACCGGTATTTGATATTAGTAGACTTCTCTTGGCCAGAAATGCCTTTTTTTGCCATAGCGAGTCTGCTTTTGATGTCCTCCTTGCTCCGTCCGTCATTGGTTATTTTACTGCCTAGGTAGCAGAATTTCTTAACTTTATTGACTTCGTGACCATCAATCCTGATGTTAAGTTTCTCGCTGTTCTCATTTCTACTACTTCTCATTACCTTCGTCTTTCTCCGATTTACTCTCAAACCATACTGTGTACTCATTAGACTGTTCATTCCGTTCAGCAGGTCATTTAATTCTTCCTCACTTTCACTCAGGATAGCGATGTCATCAGCGAATCGTATCATTGATATCCTTTCACCTTGTATTTTAATTCCACTCCTGAACCTTTCTTTTATTTCCATCATTGCTTCCTCGATGTACAGATTGAAGAGTAGGGGCGAAAGGCTACAGCCTTGTCTTACACCCTTCTTAATAAGAGCACTTCGTTCTTGATCGTCCACTCTTATTATTCCCTCTTGGTTGTTGTACATATTGTATATGACCCGTCTCTCCCTATAGCTTACCCCTACTTTTTTCAGAATCTCGAACAGCTTGCACCATTTGATATTGTCTAACGCTTTTTCCAGGTCGACAAATTCTATGAAAGTGTTTTGAGTTTTCTTTAGCCTTGCTTCCATTATTAGCCATAACGTCAGAATTGCCTCTCTCATCCCTTTACTTTTCCTAAAGCCAAACTGATCGTCCGTCACCTAGCGCATTCTCAATTTTCTTTTCCATTCTTCTGTATATTATTCTTGTAAGCAGCTTCGATGCATGAGCTGTTAAGCTGATTGTGCGGTGATTCTCTCACTTGTCAGCTCTTGCCGTCTTCGGAATTGTGTGGATGATGCTTTTCCGAAAGTCAGATGGTATATCGCCAGACTCATATATTCTACACACTAACGGGAATAGTCGTTTTGTTGCCACTTCCCCCAATGATTTTAGAAATTCTGATGGAATGTTATCAATCCCTTCTGCCTTATTTGACCGTAAGTCCTCCAAAGCTCTTTTAAATTCCGATTCTAATACTGGATCCCCCATCTCTCTTAAATCGACTCCTGTTTCTTCTTCTATTACATCAGACAAATCTTCACCCTCATAGAGGCTTTCAATGTATTCTTTCCACCTATCTGCTCTCTCCTCTGCATTTAACAGGGGAATTCCCGTTGCACTCTTAATGTTACCACCGTTGCTTTTAATGTCACCAAAGGCTGTTTTGACTTTCCTGTATGCTGAGTCTGTCCTTCCGACAATCATATCTTTTTCGATGTCTTCACATTTTTCCTGCAGCCATTTCGTCTTAGCTTCCCTTCACTTCCTATTTATTTTATTCCTCAGCGACTTGTATTTCTGTATTCCTGATTTTCCCGGAATATGTTTGTACTTCCTCCTTTCATCAATCAACTGAAGTATTTCTTCCGTTGCCCATGGTTTCTTCGCAGCTACCTTCTTTGTACCTATGTTTTCCTTCCCAACTTTTGTGATGGCCCTTTTTAGAGATGTCCATTCCTCTTCAACTGTACTGCCTACTGCGCTATTCCTTATTGCTGTATCTATAGCGTTAGAGAACTTCAAACGTATCTCGTCATTCTTTAGTACTTCCGTATCCCACTTCTTTGCGTATTGATTCTTCCTGACTAATGTCTTGAACTTCAGCCTACTCTTCATCACTACTATATTGTGATCTGAGTCTATATCTGCTCGTGGGTACGCCTTACAATCCAGTATCTGATTTCGGAATCTCTGTCTGACCGTGATGGAATCTAATTGAAATCTTCCCGTATCTCCCGGCCTTTTCCAAGTATACCTCCTCCTCTTGTGATTCTTGAACAGGGTATTCGCTATTACTAGCTGAAACTTGTTACAGAACTCAATTAGTCTTTCTCCTCTTTCATTACTTGTCCCAAGCCCATATTCTCCTGTAACCTTTTCTTCTACTCCTTCCCCTACAACTGCATTCCAGTCGCCCATGACTACTAGATTTTCGTCCCCCTTTACATACTGCATTACCCTTTCAATATCCTCATACACTTTCTGTATCTGCTCATCTTCAGCTTGCGACGTCGGCATGTATACCTGAACTATCGTTGTCGGTGTTGGTCTGCTGTCGATTCTGATTAGAACAACCCGGTCACTGAACTGTTCACAGTAACACACCCTCTGCCCTACCTTCCTATTCATAACGAATCCTACACCTGTTATACCATTTTCTGCTGCTGTTGATATTACCCGATACTCATCTGACCAGAAATCCTTGTCTTCCTCCCACTTCACTTCACTGACCCCTACTATATCTAGATTGAGCCTTTGCATTTGTCTTTTTAGATTTTCTAGTTTCCCTACCACGTTCAAGCTTCTGACATTCCACGCCCCGACTCGTAGAACGTTATCCTTTCGTAGATTATTCAATCTTTTTCTCATGGTAACCTCCCCCTTGGCAGTCCCCTCCCGGAGATCCGAATGGGGGACTATTCCGGAATCTTTTGCCAATGGAGAGATCATCATGACACTTCCTCAATTACAGGCCACATGTCCTGTGGATACACGTTACGTGTCTTTAATGTGGTTTCCATTGCCTTCTGCATCCTCATGTCATTGATCATTGCTGATTCTTCCGCCTTTAGGGGCAATTTCCCACCCCTAGGACAAGAGAGTGCCCTGAACCTCTATCCGCTCCTCCGCCCTCTTTGACAAGGCCGTTGGCAGAACGAGGCTGACTTCTTATGCCGGAAGTCGCCTTCGCCGTCAGTCCTCGCTGCTAGTCACCACCTTCGCATCCAGACCTCGCCCCCTCCTCTAGTCATCACCTGTGATCGCCAGCCCTCATAGCCACGGGCAGTCGTTTCCTCCATCAGTCGTTTCGGAGGCTGGTCGTCACTGCCGCCGCCGTCGGCGGCATCCTCATCTCGGTGACTCTCTGTCGCCGCCTCCAACTCGCAGTTGCCGTCGATGACCTTCATCAACCTTCGTCAAGACATTGCTGTCTCGCCACTGCAGCAGTGTTCTCGCCACCACCGTCTTCATCGCCACCACCGCCTTCGCCTGTTTGCCATCGCCATCACATCACCCCACACGCAACAGCTGTCTTTCCTGTAACATCAGAAACATTTCATCACCCGTCACCGCTCCATTGTCCATTACTCTACCACAACTTGTTGCTGTCAGCTTCAGCGCCGCTTCAGAGGCTGCTCCCATTTACCTAGCATCATCGTGGATCATCCAACAATGTCCATAATCTATCCCTACGCATTTTCAGCTCCCATTGTGAGCACAATGAGCACGTCATCCCAACCACCCCGCTACATCTGTCCCCCAACTTTACCAACCACACCCTGTCCCACAACAACAGCAACACACGAATCTCTCTCCCTCCCCACATGTACAAACCATTTTTCTTCTAGATGTGCCACATATGCAACCACATCTACCACTGCTGCATGCATCGAAGCCCATCGAGCAACAGTGGCAACAGACAACTTCTCCACCTATCCTTCCTGGAGCTACAACGCACCAACCATCGTCAGGTATGCTAAAGACCTGGCGCAGCTTCCAGGTAACCTACAACAACGCACATCACGCCGGCTTCCATAGCACAACCGACTTCCCTCCAACACCCATAAAAAACCAACAAAACGCCAAAAAACTGACACCTCTGTCTCCAGCCACACCTAAAAACCTGCAAATTGAACCTTACAACACTCTGTACATAGATAAAACTCCTCCCCCTCCAACATCTCTCCCTGCCATTCACACCTTTGTCCTGCCCAAGTCAGATCCAAAATTCCTCAGAGCCAGTCTCTCACCTTCAATATCCAAAAATACCTACCAAGCCTCATCATCCAACAAATCATCCCATTGGAAGGCTTATTAAAGTCCCTGAAACCCAACTTTTACACTGACCTCTCCAAAATTCCTCGCATTACCCTTGGTCCCAAAGCCTCATTAACACCTTTCACCAGCACTCTCAAGACCAAGAAACCACAACCACTTCACCGTCTTCCCACCTGCACAGCAGTGTTAATAAATTAGATCACAGATAGCGAAGCGGTATCTGGATTTAGAAGTCTGAAAAGCTCTTCGGATCAATAATGATCTTGGTTCCGTGGCCTTGTCTGTGTTTTCTCTGAATCTGCAACCACCATAGACCTTCTCTTTAAACACGAAGCCCTGATGCACCACCACTGCCACAAGGTCGAAGCTTCCAAATCCCATCCTCAGTCCTACTGCAGCCAAGATGTCTCCATTACAGCGATCACCTTGCTGCAGACTGTAAGACCCACCTATTCATCCACAATGCAGAGTCTCCAGTTTCTTAAACAGTGCTCTAACCTAGCTTTCCCTCCTGCCTGCAACACCAGCAATAACTCCAACACCACCTTCTATTAGAAATGGAAAGCTTAAGTCACAACCTACCGAACCAGAACTCACTGTCCCAGTCTGTCCCAGTGATACTCCCATCACCCAATAATTCCCTCTATCCAGATCCCACTGAATCCATTACAAAGTCCGCACACCCCCCAACAAATCTCCCTTGCTGTCTGCTCCATCTCAATACCCAACCTATCTTTGTAAGGTACACTTGCTGTGCTGTGGGGCAGTCGGTATGGTTGGAAATGAACGAACTTCATGTGCTGCAATTGCAGTGCAGGTACTTTTATTGTTTCAAGATAACTGGTTTCAAGACTCTAACGCTGGCATCATGTGATCAAAGGGGAAAACGTAGAGATAATAAGGAAGGTGTGGAGTGACACCACAATTCATATCATGGATTATATAAAATAAACAAAATTCCATACATCTTATGGAACTCGTTGTAAAATTGCCATATTACATTATATGAAGTCAAAGCATAAAAGGCACTCGCCACACATACGTATCTTGGTAAAATTCCTGTTCGTGAAATGTACACAGTTCATAAAATACACACAGCTGATAAAATGCACGCATCTGATAAAATCTTCGTACTTTCATTGCATGATTGTGGTGAACATGACTCTCACAAGCTCTCTGCAGAACACTATGCTGCTAGAGGAGTGTTATCATGGAGGTGGCAGACCCCCTACAAAGTTACCTATCTCACTGCTGGATGCTGTGTGTAGCACAAACTAAATGGTCACATTCTATGGTTACAAACAATGAATAGCAGTGCACCAGAAATAAAAGTGGATTTTGCAAAGTGCCTGGTATAACAATTAAGTATGCCATCCAACCATACATAAAAAATCAGCATGGGCTTATCCTCCATACAAAATCTGTAGCAATTACATACTATTTACTTACACAAGCACTCCACATTTTTGACAATGTACTATAAGTTTAAGTAAGCCAGGATATGAGACTGAAGTTTACTAATTTGGTTGGTCTATAAACAAAGTAGACATGTAGGCGTTTATAGTAGAACAGCCTGTAGGTACCATGTCATTATCCTCTAACCATGTAGGTAGCCTATCCCACGTGTAATCGTCACATAGTACTGTGTACTTTGTATCCAACACTTAACGGGTGTTTCATATGGCAATCATTAACTATTTCATTGTCTAGCGCAATAATGTGTGTATCTTATCAACTGTGTGCAGTTTATCAACTGGATTTTTATCAAGATATGCATATGTGAGGAGTAACTTCTGTGCTTTGAGTTCATGTATTGTAACCTGGGAATTTTATAATGAGTTCCATAAAGTACATGGAATTTTGTGTATTTTATATGACCAGTGATAAATAAAATGTGTGTTTACAGATATGTAGGTGCTTACAGTAGAACACCTTGTAGATGCCATGCCATATCCCGTAGCCTTGTAGATATGAATTATAGTGAGCCCCCTTCCTGCTATTATATATATGTTTTCCCCTTAGATCAAATGATGGCAGCATAAGACTCTTCAAACCGGTCATCTTGGAATAATAAAAGTGTCCACACTGTAATTGTAGTGTACAAAGTGTGTTCCTTTCTGTCCAAACTACCTACACCGACAACAAGGCCTGCTTCATCTCTCCCACCTCAACACCCTTGGCTACGCCTCCTCTAGTCCTCATCCACACGGACCACACTAATCTATTTTAATGTAATGATAGCATTACCAAACCCTGCATCACAATATTCGCTCCCTACCCGCCAATGAACATATTTATTTCATACCCCATCCCAATACAGCTTCCATATCTTTCTCCTTAATGAAACGTTCATCCAAAACTATCACACCATCCAAACCTCTTCCTATATTCTCCACCACCCAGATAAGCCCCTCTGCCTGACCAGAGGTGGAGTTACAGTTAGTCACCACAAGAACTCCCTGTTTGGCCAGAATACTTATACAATACATCCACTGAACACTTTATCCTTACTGTCCTTTTACAAGCCCCAGTCATTACCTATATTGCCATTTACATCTAACATAATCACCCCATATCCTAACTCCCTGCAAGGTAGTAGTGAAGACACAGATTCGGTTTCCAGTATTTAAATGTACTCTACTGTCAATAAACGTTTACCGAACTACAGTATTCTGGAGTTAAGTACATAGTGGTGTAGAAACTTTGTTTCGCATTTCTGGTTCCTCAAAATAACCAGATTTCATCCTCTACAATTTCTCAGATTTTTAAAACGTCGTTCTGTTACATCCGTCAGAGGTATAGCGAGGTCGTGAATAATAGCGTCAAGTGAATTGTGAAATTATATAGATGGAGAGACCCTGGTTCCAGGATTGGTTCAAATGGCTCTGAGCACTATGGGACTTAACATCTATGGTCATCAGTCCCATAGAACGTAGAACTACTTAAACCTAACTAACCTAAGGACATCACACAACACCCAGTCATCACGAGGCAGAGTTCCAGGAGTGTATGCTAGTGATAAGTTGTTGTGTATTGCACTGCTTTTTTGTGGTTTGTGTAGTAGTTAGTTCTGTGTAATTGTGCCCTCTTTTGGGGCTGGTATGGCAGATGGTGAAAGATGATAGCAGTAGATTCTAGGTACTACAGTGTTTCGGCAATTTGTCGTAGTGATTCAGTGCGCCCGCTTGTAAAGTTAATCATGGGCTCAAAGAAGTTGTCATTTTTAATTGGAGCCTACCTGCATGGTTCATCTGGGCCAAGCAAGAGCATTTTATCTACAAGTAATATGTGGATGTGTTTTACAAAGTTCCGTTATATATAATTGATTCTTGTATTAGCAGTTCTCTGAATTTTTTATTTATATTTGAAGTTTTAATTATCTGATGCACTCGCGTGTTGTAATCTAATGTTAAATAAAGAAGGTATTTATTATAAGCACACGCTCGAAAACAAGAGCGAAACTTCATTTTAACTGCTGCCTGCTGTGAACTGCAATTTCTCTGACATTATGTCAAAGCGATGTCCTAAGCACTGAAGTACTATGTTAAAACATTTTACATTTTCACTGTAACTAAACCACTTATTATTAAAACACATATTTTGTAGTTCTTATCATTAAATGTGGGAGAGATGGTAAGTTTAATTTCGGGAGGAGGGAGGAAACAGGGAGCCAGTAAGAAACTGTGCCTCCGCCTCCACCCCGTCACCTCCCCATCGCCCTCCCGCCCGGATTCGAACCCTGGATCTGCGCCTGACTCAGCATATCTCAAAAAAGTCACACAGAAATCTGAATGTATATGTCATTGTCAAACACTCTATTTGATATCTATATATATCAACCAGACGTCGTGCAAAGTTCAAAATGTGTACAATATTATTTGTAGCCTCAATATATATGGTCTGTTTTTATGATAGACTTTTGATGTATATGTACAGATCTGATGTTTGTTTGACGGTGATATGTATATGCAGACTTGCGCGTGATGTGGTTGAAATATGCTGAGGGTTGCTGTAATACATTGCTTGACAGTTGCTAAGGAACAGACATTGTTGGACAGCAACGAAAACAAGTAATGATGAAACACAGTACATACGTAACAGAGGTGGAGTGGTACATTTGTAAAGCAAAATCGTACATGTTTGATTATATGGGAAAGCAAGATGACAGACATAAATAGCGTTCACATTTAAAAGAAGTCAGACACCCAACATAAAGGCGGACATCGTACTCTCAGTACGGAATATGCCCTTTTTGTCCGCTATTATTCATTTTGCACCTGTTGTTCATGATGGCTACCAAACTCGAGCAGTCCTTGGGGGATATAGCCCCATTCCTCTCTCAAGGCGGTTTCGGTTTTCCGTGTTTCTGGGAGGGAGTGATCGTTGAGAAATAAGTCTTCCAAGAGCATCGCAGTTATGCGCTATAGGGTTTAGGTCCGGGGACTAAATCAAATGGCTCTAAGCACTACGGGATTTAACATCTGAGGCCATCAGCACCTTGACTTAGAACTACTTAAACCTAACTAAACTAAGGACTTCACACACATCCATGTCCTAGGCAGGATTCGAACCTGCGACCGAGCAGCCGCGTGGTTCCGGACTGAAGCGCCTAGAACCGCTCGTCCACCGCTGCCGGCGGTGCAGGGAGTGCGCAGGCCATTCCATAGGATCAGTATCTTCACTTTCCAGTGTGTCCGATACATCGGCGATCCTGTGTGGGCGAGCACTGTCGTCCATAAACAAAAATTCGGGACTTCCTGCACCCCTAAGCAGCCGGACATGATCCAAAATAACCTCCCTGCATTGTCGCTGTGCTGTAATGGTACTTTGCGCAGAGATATGGAGCGGTGTTCGGTATTTGTGCATAAAGTCTGCCCACTCCATTAGGCTAGGCCATATGGATGACGTTCATTAACATTCTGTCGTGTGCAACGTGTTCCCCTCTCTCCATACTAACTAGTGGCCAGAAGTGGGATTCTTGGAAACATCACAGTGGACCTCTGTTGCTGATCCCAACCAACATGCTCTCTGCACCAACGACGTCTTTCTTGACTATGGTGTGGTTGAAGTGGATGCATTTAACAGGCTTCTGAGGATGCAAAACATCCTGATTTAATCGGTGCGAAATGGTTCTGACGGAGACACGTGTACTGATACTGTGGACGCAGTAGTAATACTTTGGCCTGGTTCAAGCCGTTCAACTGCTAATCTACGGCTGTAAGTACTCAAATCATGTCTGAAAGAGAGTTCGTGCACAGTCTTCGCTGCCGTTAACACGTCCTGGTACTTCCTTTTACCATCATTGGTTTGGTCTTCAGTAGAATTGTCGCTAGTTCCGTACCAGTTGCCAGTTGTTCCTTAGGAAGTGTCAGTTATTTCTTAGCAGTTATCAAGCAGTGTACGTAACGCTCCATGCAGCAAGTATTTTGTGCATTCCGACCGAATTATACCATATGTTTCATGATTTATACATTTTGTTGTTTTTCGGTCTCAACTTGAAAATACCTCGAAATTCGAAATCACGGTGGTGAACATAATAAACACAATTACAGTCAAACTTCGAAAATTTTGCTTTTCAGACACATTTGTACGACTGTGGTCTGGAATAAAAAAAAATTTGAAAATGATTGTTCTCTACTGTCTGAAACTGCATTCCTCGTGTCCATACTCACTGTCGGCCAGTATTATTCAGTACCTGCAGGTCGTGTTGCCCAGCGTCTGAATTTACTGCTGGGCGCTTCGGCCAAGCCTGCTGCGCCGCGGTGGCGTACACTACTGGATCTCGAGGATGCCAAGGAACTGGACTTTCTGACTGGCTTACGTGGATGACGTCTTAGAGCAAAATCGATGTGACCACGAAACTCCACAGCAGTCGGACGCCACATCCAATTTCAAAGTATTTCATTCTGATCGTGTTGTAAGCTCCATATTACGATAGTTAGCCGCTCCAAGGCAACATGGTACTGAAGACTTATCACAAGCATGTCACTCTTGGTACGAATTGCTATAATTTGGAAGGTTGCAAGCCGTCTGACTTGCCTCCTTCCAATTATACCTCCTGTCACGACTGGCGATAGGCAGTACACATGGTTGCTTCTACTTAAAGTTTCATTACGTTGATTTATTTCAGGAAAATGTATTTTATAAAATCTCATTGGTCATCCCAAAGGGGATATTAGTTCCAGTCTGTGAATACGTGAATAATGCACAGCTCGCACATTGCTCTCAATGTGGCAAGTGTGTTCTGGGCAGTCAGAACTTTTTGCTGGCCCGCGCGTGTCCAGTAGCCACCGACGGAACTTACGGAACTTACCGGTCATTTGCACTAAGTCTGGATTAGCGGCCTGTGGCACGTTTCGCATATTGAGATGGTCTTGGGCAACAGTTTTAAGAGCTTGCTGGGAAACCAAAATTTATGGCGGAAAAGTACAAGTCTTGGAAGTGGGTTGGCGTCTGGAATTGCAGAAGCGTTAAACTACGCTCTGGTTCGCCCATCGCCGGGAATTTCAAGGACAAACTAACGAGGAAGAGGTGCTCTGATTGGCCCGTGACTGACGACATTCCGGGATGGGGGTTTGCTGAACGTGGCAAAGCCACGCTATTAGCGGAAAAGATTTACATTTTTCATGATTGGCAGACAGATTGGCTCAGACTGCCGCGTCGGGGGTGGTGGAAGAAAAAGTGACACACTTGGTTTGACGGAGGATGGAGACTGGTTACTGGTTGGAGAAGACGTGGTGCTTGGAGGTGTTTGAGTGCTGACGACGGAGATACATATTCTCCACTATGCCCACGGTCCTCTGACTTAATGACACAATAGATTGGTGAGAGTATACGGCAGCACAGCTAACTAGATGGGATTCAATGTTATATAGGAAGCGTACCGTTGCCACGGCTCCGCTAAATCCGATTCCTACCTGAGTATCGTTTGTTGTGGTTTTCAATTGACCACGGGAGTGTAAATTAATCATCCGGTTGTATTGGATTAACGATATATTGTGCAGCTAAGATACGCTATCCATCCATCCACTTGCCTGTCTTCTTAGTTGTCGTCAGCAATTAATTTGGTTTTTCGTAGAATGTTGGTACAACTAGTGTGTATTTGGTTAGTATAATAAGTAATCGGTTTATGTTTCATTTGCATTTTTATTTGAAGGAGCCCATAGTTCCCTTCAACTCACTGCTTATTCTGTTGACTGAATGGATAGTTATTGCAATTTCGCACCGTATGAATCTATGTTAGGGCATTTCAAGACAGTGATTCCGTTGCGTAATTTGCAGTTAACGTGGAGTCTTAAGAATGGTTTGACAAAATTTGGGTGGGTCCATTACCCTGATAGGTTTCACACTCTCTCACACCGCGGGGTATTGCAAATTAAATGCCAGTTAATCACATAATGGTGGTAAAACATTAAAGCTTAAAGACATTGTCTGAAGTTGCATAAGTTAGCTGTAGTGTAGAGGCAGGGAATTATGAAATCGACGGAGGTACTTTCGCGTTCTTCGATATGCTAATTTCGCCGGCCGCGGTGGCCGTGCGGTTCTGGCGCTGCAGTCCGGAACCGCGGGACCGCTACGGTCGCAGGTTCGAATCCTGCCTCGGGCATGGGTGTGTGTGATGTCCTTAGATTAGTTAGGTTTAAGTAGTTCTAAGTTCTAGGGTACTTATGACCTAAGATGTTGAGTACCATAGTGCTCAGAGCCATTTTGATATGCTAATTTCTTTTTATTTTCGTATTTGTAACCGATTGTGGGCCTTTCTTATTAATTTAATACAAGTACACTATGTGATCAAAAGTATCCGGACACCTGGCTGGAAATGGCTTACAAGAACACCTTTGGGATGTTTTGGAACGCCGACTTCGTGCCAGGCCTCACCGACCGACATCGATACCTCTCCTCAGTGCAGCAATCCGTGAAGAATGGGCTGCCATTCCCCAAGAAACCTTCCAGCACCAGATTGAACGTATACCTGCGAGAGTAGAAGCTGTCATCAAGAGTAAGGGTGGGGCAAAACCATACTGAATTCCAGCATTACCGATGGAGGGCGCAACGAATTTGTAAGTCATTTTCAGCAAGGTGTCCGAATACTTTTGATCACATAGTGTATGTTTTCTTTTCCAGGTTCTCAGATTGTCGTTTTTAGAGATGTCCATTCCTCTTCAACGGAACTGCCTACTGAGCTATTCATTATCGCAATATCGTTTGCCTCAGAGAACTTCAAGTGTATCTCTTCATTCCTTAGTACTTCCGATACGTATATAGAGCTTTTAAGGTTCGTCGCTGGACCCCACGACCGGCTAGCGGAAAGTCGAGGACGGCATTATCAAGAGACGCTGCCTCGGTTCGGACCGGCTCAACAAATATTTGGATGTTTTTTCTTAATATGTCGCGATTTATGAGGATGTGAAACTTCCTGGCAGATTAAAACTGTCTGCCGGACCGAGACCGGAGCTAGGGACCTTTGCCTTTCGCGGGCAACTGCTCTACCTACTGGGCTACCCAAGGACGACTCACGACCCGTCCTCACAACTTCATTTCTGCCGGTACCTCGTCTTCTACCTTCCACACTTCACGGAAGCTCTTCTGCGAACCTTGAAGAACTAGCAGTCCTGGAAGAAAGGATATTGTGGAGACATGGCTTAGCGCCAGCCTGGGGGATGTTTCCCGGATGAGGTTTTCATTCTGCAGCGGAGTGTGCGGTGATATGAAATTTCCTGGCAGATTAAAACTGTGTGCCGAACCGATTCTCGAACCCGGGACCTTTGCCTTTCGCTGGCAAGGTTCGCAGAAGAGCTTCTGTGAAGTTTGGAAGGTAGGAGACAAGGTACTGGCAGAACTGAAGCTGTGAGGACGGGTCGTGAGTCGTCAGTTGGTAGAGCACTTGCCCGCGAAAGGCAAAGGTCCCGAGTTCGAGTCTCGGTCCGGCACACAGTTTTAATCTGCCAGAAAGTTTCATATCAGCGCACACTCCGTTGCAGTGTGAAAATCTAATTCTGGAAACATCTCAGGGCTGTGTCTAAGCCATGTCTCCGTTATATCCTTTCTTTCAGGAGTACTAGATCTGTAAGGTTCGCAGAAGAGCGTCTGTGAAGTTTGGAATGTAGAAGATGAGGTACTGGCAGAATTGAAGCTATGAGGATGGGTCGTGAGTCGTGCTTGGGTAGCTCAGTTGGTGCTGGCACGGTAACTCAGTGTGTTCGGTCAGAGGGTTAGCTGCCCTCTGTAATAAGAAAAAAACTGAGTTAATAGATCAACAACGAACTGAAACGGGTGCCTTGCGTTGTCCGCACCGATCAGATGAAACGGACGAAAACGAACAAAATATATATAAAAGTTGGTAGAGCATTTGGCCGCGAAATCAAAGGTCCCGAGTTCGGGTCTCGGTCCGGCACACAATTTTAACTTGCTAGGAAGTTTCATATCAGCGCACATTCCCTTGCAGAGTGAAAATCTCATTCTATGAGGATGTGGTTCGGCAGAAACCTAAGAGGAAACTTTAAATGTCAGCAGAGCCCCTTACTGGGTATGCCACCAAGCGGTGGTGTGAAAGACATTTTGCCTTCCTTATGACGTCATGAACGTTAACCAATCGGCAACCAACGCTCTGGTAGCCGCGAGAGACGGGTGACACGCGCGGCTTCTTCGCCGCTGTGCTTCTGGCAGGAGAACGCCGGTGGCGCCGTCTTCCAGGTCGATGCGCTTCCGTCTGGCTGGCATGCGGCGACTTCAAAGATGCGGCCTGTCGCCGCGCAGCCCGAAAGCTGATACCGCGGCAGAGGTCTGCGCTGCGGCTGCCGGCTGACGCAAAGGAAGGCGAGGGCCGCGGCGACCGCGATCCCAGGTGCCGATAGCGGGCAGGCGACAGCCGGTGGGACGCTGGGGTCAGGCGCGCAGGCGAGTGTGGCAGCGGTCGTCCGAACCGCCACAGCGGGCAGCCGCTCGTCCGCCGCTTCCTCCTCCTGCAACAGCCTTATCTGTACGGCTAGCAGTGTAGTTTTCTCTACCAGTAAAGCGGCGTTTACCTAAGCACACCGAGATTCTACTCTACATCTACATCCATACTCCGCAAGCCACCTGACGGTGTGTGGCGGGGGGTACCTTGATTACCTCTATCGGTTCTCCCTTCTATTCCAGTCTCGTATTGTTCGTGGAAAGGAAGACTGTCGGTATGCCTCTGTGTGGGCTCTAATCTCTCTGATTTTATCCTCATGGTCTCTTCGCGAGATATATGTAGGAGGGAGCAATATGCTGCTTGACTCCTCGGTGAAGGTATGTTCTCGAATCTTCAACAAAAGCCCGACCGAGCTACTGAGCGTCTCTCCTGTAGAGTCTTCCACTGGAGTCTATCTATCATTTCCGTAACGCTTTCGTGATTACTAAATGATCCTGTAACGTAACGCGCTGCTCTCCGTTGGATCTTTTCTGTCTCTTCTGTCAACCCTATCTGGTACGGATCCCACACTGGTGAGCAATATTCAAGCAGTGGGCGAACGAGTGTACTCTAACCTACTTCCTTTGTTTTCGGATGGCACTTTCCCAGGATACTTCCAATAAATTTAAGTCTGGCATCTGCTTTACCGACGATCAACTTTATATGATCATTCCATTTTAAATCACTCCTAATGCCCACTTCGGATAATTTATGGAATTAACTGCTTCCAGTTGCTGACCTGCTATATTGTAGCTAAATGATAAGGGATCTTTCTTTCTATGTATTCGCAGTACATTACACTTGCCTACATTGAGATTCAATTGCCATTCCTTGCACCATGCGTCAATTCGCTGCAGATCCTCCTGAATTTCAGTACAATTTTCCATTGTTACAACGTCTCGATATACCACAGCATCATCCGCAAAAAGCCTCAGTGAACTTCCCATGTTATCCACAAGGTCATTTATATATATTGTGAATAGCAACGGTCCTACGACACTCCCCTGCGGCACACCTGAAATCACTCTTACTTCGGAAGACTTCTCTCCACTGACAATGACGTGCTGCGTTCTGTTATCTAGGAACTCTTCAATCCAATCACACAATTGGTCTGATGATCCATATGCTCTTACTTTGCTAATTAAACGACTGTGGGGAACTGTATCGAACGCCTTGCGGAAGTCAAGAAACACGGCATCTACCTGTGAACCCGTGTATATGGCCCTCTGAGTCTCGTGGACGAATAGCGCCAGCTGGGTTTCACACGATCGTCTTTTTCGAAACCCATGCTGATTCCTACAGAGTAGATTTCTAGTCTCCAGAAAAGTCATTATACTCGAACATAATACTTGTTCCAATATTCTACATCTGATCGACGCTAAAGATATAGGTCTATAGTTCTGCACGTCTATTCGACGTCCCTTCTTCAAAACTGGGATGACCTGTGCCCCGTTTCCAATCCTTTGGAACGCTACGCTCTTCTAAAGACCTACAGTACACCGCTGCAAGAAGGGGGGCAAGTTCCTTCCCGTAGTCTGTGTGAAATCGAACTGGTATCCCATCAGGTCCAGCGGCATTTCCTCTTTTGAGCAATTTTAATTGTTTCTCTATCCCTCTGTCGTCTATTTCGATATCTATCATTTTGTCATCTGTGCGACAATCTAGAGAAGGAACTGCAGTGCAGTCTTCCTCTGTGAAACAGCTTTGGAAAAAGACATTTAGCATTTCGGCCTTTAGTCTGTCATCCTCTGTTTCAGTACCATTTTGGTCAAAGAGAGTCTGGACGTTTTATTTTGATCCACCTACCGCTTTGACAAAAGACCAAAATTTCTTAGGATTTTCTGCCAAGTCAGTACATAGAACTTTACTTTCGAATTCATTGAGCGCCTCTCGCATAACCCTTCTCACACTACATTTCGCTTCGCGTAATTTTTGTTTGTCTGCAAAGCTTTGGCTATATTTATGTTTGCTGTGAATTTCCCTTTGCTTCCGCAGCAGTTTTCTAACTCGGGTGTTGTACCACGGTGGCTCTTTTCCATCTCTTACGATCCTGATTGGGACATACTCATTTCGGAAAGGAACAGCTGTGCTTCAAGTGCATGGACGCACCGCCTGTATATAGTGACCTATAGAAACATAGCGACGCGAGGACAGAGGAGCATACAACTCAGAATGTCGACTGCTTTTGGCACCACGTCAGTAGAAGCCCTGTGAATTGATCAGCCAGAACATTATGACCATCTACGTAATAGCCGTTACGTCCACCTTTGGCACGGATGACAGCGGCGATGCGTCGTGGCATGGAAGCAATGAGACCCTGGTCGGTTACTGGAGGGAGAAGCACCACATCTGCGCACACAAGTCACGTAATTCCCGTAAATTCCGGGGAGGGGGGTGATGAGCTCTGACGCTGCGTTCAGTCATAACCCAGATGTGTTCGATCGGCGTCAGATCTGGCGATTTGGATGGCTAGAATATCAATTGGGACTCACCATTGTGTTCCTGGAACCACTCTATCACATACCTGGCCTTGTGGCATGGCGAATTATTTTGCTGAAAAATGCCACTGCCATCGAGAAACATGATCGTCATGAAGGGGTGTGCGTGGTCTGCAACTAGTATATGGTACTTCTTGACCGTTATGGTGCTTGGCATGAGCTCCACTGCACCCATGGAAGCCCTCGTGAATGTTATCCAGAGCCAGCTTGTCTCCTTTCCTCAGGTGTCAAGCAGCTGATCCCCTGGAAGACCATGGATTCATTCACCACCATCGGCATGATGAAGAAGGTATTGGTATCCATCAGACCATGCAAGGCACTGCCACTGTGCCAACGTCCAGTGCCGATGGTCACGTGTCCATATCGGTCGTAGAGGCCGATGACGTGGTGTTATCATATACACATGCTTGGGTCGTCGGCTGCGGAGGCCTGTCGTTAGGAGTGTTCGGTGCAGTGTGTGGTGAGATACGTTTGTATTCTGCCCAGCATTAAAGTCTGATGTTAGTTCCGCACACCTCGCTGCCTGTCCTGTTTTACTAGTCTGCCCAGCCTACGACGTCTGACATCTCTAGTGAGAGTGTCCGCCCAACCCCATGACGTCTGGGCGTGGTTCCACCTTGGTTTCACAACGTGTTGAAGAGAAGTCGGGCCCTTGGTCAGATGCACACAGATTGCGCGCCTTCCTCATTGTACACACGGGCTGCAAGCTCACTGATACTATATGCGCCGTGCGTGTTTCCAACTAGCAGTTATTCCTCTCGACGTGATGTTGCTGTCGCCTGGACTGGTTTACTTGTATAGTAGGTTCAAATGGGACTTAACGTCTTAGGTCATCAGTCCCTAGAACTTAGAACTAATTTATCCTAACTAACCTCACGACATCACGCACATCCATGCCCTAGGTAGGATTCGAACCTGCGACCGTAGCAGTCCCGCGGTTCCGGACTGCAGCGCCTAGACCCGCACTGCCACCGCGGCTGTATAGTAGGTCAGTGGTCATAATGTTCTGGATGGTAAGTCTATGTGGTTCTGGGGACTTGCCCTACTGACATCACTATCCGTCACAGAGGAGTAGCATGACACGACAAGGTTCTAGAAATAACTGAGGAAAACATAGTGCCGGCCGGAGTGGCCGTGCGGTTCTAGGCGCTACAGTCTGGAACCGCGAGACCGCTACGGTCGCAGGTTCGAATCCTGCCTCGGGCATGGATGTGTGTGATGTCCTTAGGTTAGTTAGGTTTAAGTAGTTCTAAGTTCTAGGGGACTGATGACCTGAGAAGTTGAGTCCCATAGTGCTCAGAGCCATTTTTTTGAAAACATAGTAGACATGCGTCGAACAGCTGGCGCCTTGACACATAGTGCACGGGAGTGGGTGAAGACCGAAAAAGGTCGCCGCGTTTTCTACTTCTTCCCCAATATACCGGAACGGCTGTAGCTGAAACACGCGGATCCAAGCCACGGTATAGTTCACTTTTCGACCGGCCACGGCCCTTACCCAGCACAACTGAACCGCGTGGGCCTTAGCCAGAGTGTTACGTCCCCATGCAGGGCATATGGTTCTCCTGAATGCGTGGCGTTATACTGCAACACCCTCACACGCGTAAGGCGTGTAACAGAATATAATGACATCAAAAAAATGCTACTTGATCCAGAAAAGTAGTGTGCTCTAGGCAACATCGCTGGTAAGGTTTCAGGAACGCTGCATGACTCCGATAGAGGAGAAAATCCATACGGCAGATCTCGAACAAACAACAAATACGGCAACAGGATCCGAGAGACGACACAACCTTGGACACAGTCACAGAAACTGATGTAGGTGCATACACAGAAAATGTCGCAAACAGAACAACAACATCAGATACAGACTCGTAACAGAACGAGTATAACACATAAAATACACTGAAAAGCCAAAGAAACTGGTACACCTGCCTAATATCGTGTATGGCCCCCGCTAACACACAGAAGGGACACAACACAACGTGGCATGGACTCGACTAATGTCTGAAGTAGTGTTGGAGGGATGGCTCAAATGGCTCTAAGCACTATGGCACTTAACATCTGAGGTCATCAGTCCCCTAGAACTTAGAACTACTTAAACCTAACTAACCTAAGGACATCACACACATCCATGCACAAAGCAGGATTCGAACGTGCAACAGTAGCAGCCGCGTGGTTCTGGACTGAAGCGCTTAGAACCACTCGGCCACAGCGGCCGGCTTGTTGGAAGGAATTGACGTAATGAATAGTATAGGGCTGTCCATAAAACAGTAAGAGTACGAGGTAGTGGAGATCTTTTATGCACATCATGTTGCAACGCATCCCAGATATGCTCAATAATGTGGGAGATGGCATGCCTTTAGATACACAGTGACTTGCCTCCTCTCATATTTATATATTACTTTGAGTAATTCGATTTAGGGAAGTATGGCCGAGTATTGTCATCACAAGGCTAGTATTGAGAACTTAGAAGATATGAATATTTTCCTCTCTAATTGCATGTGCTGAAAAGTTGCTATTCCTTCACATGCAGATTTCCCATGCAGCATCTCTCGTCACCCGGGTGGTCCGGTGACAGGCAGGTACTGCTGATCTTGAAAGGGTTATGCTGACGGGTGTGAGAAAGTCGAGTGGATGCTTACCAGACGCCGACATTGTTATAAGGGCAAGGGCGACACGCCCACAGGGCCTAAAGGAGCGGCTGGGGCTACAGATTCCGTTACTTTGCAGAAACTTATTGAAAACGCTTTCTGACGGGCTACCAGCGAGGCGTGGGAATGACTTGTGTTCCCAGGCAGTCTTGGCGGGCAAATTCCCGCGTTTTCTGCAAAATCATAACTGTGATTGGCTTGCTCAGGGGATAGCTCCGTGACGTAGCAAAATCGGCGCAGAAATTTGCGCCAAGTATCTCCATTGGTGGGATGGTAGTGCAATAGAGTGAAATTTTCCGCCGGTTTTCGAGTTGCTGATTGGCACGTTTTAACCACGGCCACTGTCGTGGGGGCGGGAATGTTCTGTGTTAGGCTTGTACGGGTGCTCTTGAGGGAGTCGGCTCTCGCCTTTCGGTCGGAGTAGGTTACAAGACTGAGCTCTCGCTGCTCTGGACAGCCTGCCTTCCGTTGGCTGTCTAATATACTTTTTTTAATTGTAACTGTTTGACGAAGTTACTGAAGTTTCAACTTCAACGTAACTTTCCGAGTACAGTTGGCAATTGAGCGTTCTGTGTACAAGCGGCCTATGTTGTCTGTCTTGACCAGTTTTGGCTAAAGTTGACTGTATCGCAGTTACTGTGTGACTTAGTTTGTTAAAATCAATCACTGTACTGTCAGTGACTGTGTGGCGAGCCTTCTTCGTCTCCCTCAGAGGCGTATTTGTATTGCTAGAAGTCTTTAGTCTGGAACAACCAGACCAGGATAATTTGTTTCCGGCTATACTCGTGACATTATCATCACCGCGACGGGACATCGAAGCAACCAGCCATCGCCTCCGGTATCCCAGATCATGTCCCTGCAGTTAAGAAGACAGCTTGGTAATGTATGTCCGCAGCACTGGCAGATTAGGGAATTTTGCTATGTAATAATCAGAGCTCAGCAGAGCACGCCTGTTTCCGTATTTTTCTAACATGGTTCTGTCTTGGGTGTTCATTGTCTGAGTAGTCTCTGTAGCAGCAATTAATGTTGGGTTGGCTGTATGTTTCTCTTAAGATCTGAGTTGCAAGGAATTGGCTCCACATACCATTTGGTCATAAATGTCACAATCTAGTTTATGGACAACTTCACCTTCACAGCATTTATTCGAGTATCCAATTTGACGTATTGTAAATGTTTAATGTGTTTTGTTTATTATTTTGACTTTAGTCATAATAAATCAAATTGTTATTTTGGACAGAACTTTCATTCTGTTGATCGGTACAGCAACCCTTGCATTTCTCACTAGGTTAATGAAACTTTCCTTTATCAAATTAATTTCTATCAAATGAAATTATTGCAGGTGCCAAACTTTTTTCTACTCCACTTGCAGGGTCGATTACAGTCAGTTCGCGTTTCTTCTTAATCCATATGCAACAGCAAAAGTCGGAGTTAGAAAAGGGGGTAGGGTTAGAGCATCATTCCCATATGAAGATTCTAGAAGAATTTAGTGTTAAATACACTGCTAGCCCCGGCACCTCGTAAATGTTCATGTCTGGGGAGTTTGGTGGCCAGCGGAAGTGTTTAAATTCTGAAGATTGTTCCCGGAGCCACGCTGTAGCAATTCTGGACGTGTGAGGTGTGCATTGTCCTGCTGGAATTGCCCAAATCCGTCGGAATGCACAAGGGGCATGAATGGATGCACGTGATCTGACAGGATGCTTACGTGCGTGTCACCTGACAGAGTTGTACCTAGACGTATCAGGGGTCCTGTATCCAACTGCACGCACCCCACACCTTTACAGAGCCTCCACCAGCTTGAACAGTCCCCTGATGACATGCAGGGTCGATGGATTCATGAGGTAGTCTCCATATCCGTATACGTCCATCCTCTCGACGCAATTTGAAACGAGACTCGTCCGACCAGGCAATATGTTTCCAGTCATCACTAGTCCAATGTAACTGTTGACAGGCCCAGGCAATGTGAAAAGCTTTGTGTCGTTCAGTCATCAAGGGTACACGAGTGGGCCTTCGGCCCCCGAAACCCATATCGATGATGTTTTGTTGAATGGTTCGCACACTGACACTTGTTGATGGCCCAGCATTGAAATCTGCAGCAGTTTGCGGAAAGGTTGCACTTCTGTCACCCTGAATGATTCTCTTCAATCGTCGTTGGCCGTTTCTTGCAGTATCTTTTCCCGGCAGCAGCGACATCGGAGATTTGGTGTTTTACAGGATTCCTGATATTCATGCTAAGCTCGTGAAATGGTCGTACGGGAAAATCCCCATTTCATCGATACCTCGGAGATGCTGTGTCCCATCGCTCGTGAGCCGACTATAACACCACGTTCAGACTCACTTAAATCTTGATAACCTGCCATTGTAGCAGCAGTAACCGATTTAACAACTGCGCCAGACTCTTATTGTCTTACATAGGCATTGCCGACCGCAGCGCCGAGTTCTGCCTGTTTACATATCTTTGTAATTGAATACACATGCTTATACCAGTTTCTTTGGCGCTTCAGTGTAGATAAATAAGATAATTATAAGCAAAGCAGAAGTTGTACGTGACTGCTTCATCTACCTAAACTGCGTTTTAAATATAAAGAAATAATGTATAGGAAAATGAATAAAATAAGCAAGAACACAATCATTATATCTAAAGAACACGCCATACGGTGAAGCGAGGCTCAAAGTATAAGTTTAAAAGCTCCCCTCCCGCCTGTGGCATACTGGTCAAGGGAAATAGAATCATGTACGCAAAGATATAAAAGCACACGTACGACATGTAGAAGTAAGTCTGGTTATACTCTTAGTAACATAAATGGTGCAATGGGTATGCCCTACATAAGCACTTGAAAGACATAATACGTAATATTAGTGCTTAGACAGCAGAAACAAATACAAATAGCGTCACTCATGAAGCATTTCATTTAGAAATGTAAGAAAACATAATTTTAAGCTACTGCAGGTGGTCTTGATGTTTCTGCCGAGGCCCTTCCACCTGGAATAGTAACACGAAGGATAATTTATATGTAATATATTGTTTTAATAGAAAAAGAAAATTTGCAGGTCATCCCTTTCGTATCTCTCTATTATTTTGTTCTAAATTACTAACATTTTATTATTTTAACACTCCATTTCCTACGTCTAATTTAATTGTCTTCGTAACTCATTGTTATTACCCTTGTTTTATAGCTCAAAACAAGGTTTGTTAGTAATGTGAAACAATGTACTATTATTTGTAAAATTGTATAATGGCGACCCGCTTTTTGAAATATCAGGCAGCAGGTCATTAGATATGCAGCAAATAAAATAAAATATGTAAATACCGGTCGATTGCACTGTGTGACCAATTCGGAAAGCTATGCTTTCACCGAGAGTAGAGTAAAATACACTATATTTTCTAAGATCCGACACCTGTCTTGTACGGGGAGCATACGCGGAACAGGTCTTCGATTTGCTCTCTTTCGCACTATTGTATGGGGGGGGGGGGGGGGGGGCGTTCAATAAGTAACGCAACACATTCTTTTTCTCCACCGATTTCGGGTAAAAAAATGGAGAATTCGTTGTAGGGCATCTTGGAATATTTCCACTTCAGGCCCTATAGTTTCATGAAGTTACGATAGGTGCCGCCACTGTACATGGCCTTCAGAACGGCGTCTGGGCTACAAGCACAGAGCTGCCACTGAGTTTGTTTTGGCGGAAGACCAGAACATGATAGACATTCGTAGACGTTTGGAGAACGCATGCGGTGACCTGGCAGTGGACACAAGCACGGTGAGTTTTTGGGCGAGGCGTCAGCATTCATCGCAACAAGGGGCTGGAACATCTACAGGGAGTGACACTTGCAGCGAGCCTGGGGCTCTTGCCGGGATAACGGGCTTTTCACAGGTACAGGCACACTAAAATGTCTGGCAGCTGCTCTGTTTGCGCGAGCTGGGTCGCGCTCACACCACAGCAGTGAGCAACCGCGTGTCACTTTATGGTGGCCAATGCTGGTTTGCTCACCTTCTAACGGAGGGAGAAAGTATAGATTTAACTGCATGTCATTTGCTTGCGTTTCCGCTACAGTGTTTTTGTATTCGGTATCTGCCCATACAGATTTTGATTCTAAGAACCTCTCAAGGCGAATGCTGGGGATTATTCCCTAGAAGAGGCTTGGCCTTTGAGATAGTCTTGTTAGCCTTTGTTATTTTACAAATTCCAAGAGACACTTAGCCGACTTCGTGTCGTTTCCAGGGAGCAGCACGAGCAGATGGTCCGTTTTCGTCCCCCAATTAATTTATTTACGAATTTTGCTAAATCGCTAATGATTACATTAAACTACTTTTCAGTATTTACAAACTGTTCAATGATTTTGACATTTTCTTCTTCACTGTAACTTCTGTGTCTCGGCCGCAAAAGTCAGAAATGATTTTAAGCACGCATTTGTTTGCAGTTTCTTTACAGCCTTTGCAATCATTTCGTCAGTATTCTTTGCTGACTTTTTTCATCTTTTCCACCAAAGTTTAAAAGTAGTCTGTCAGATTGGTGGTCGTGGTAGTCTTCATCTTCTCGAAATTTTTCACTAATGCGTACACATTCGGATGAACTGATATAAATGTACCATCCTTCTGAAACGTTATTAGTGCGATAGCGCCTTCCGTTGAAATTCCACAACTCTTGTGGCACAAGTTCGTTATCGAGCCACTGGTCCACAAAACAGTCATAAAATTTTCAGGCATGCTTTCCAGAATACACAACCAACCATCATCAAAAATTTACAGGATAAGATGTGCTAGACCAGAACACATTCTTATGTGACAGCGTATTTCCTTGCCGCAACACTGAACTTGTCTCCACAAACATTGATTAAAACGATAATTGCAAACAGTAACCTCCGTTTCAGGGAGTAAATTGTTAGCTGATTGTACGATGGCAATTTCCATCATCAGAGATGCAGGGTTCCATCTACGCACGTTAGTTTTAATAGCTTTAAAAAAACGTTCGTATGTTTCTCGCTTTTTATTTGGCAGCAAAGCGTAAACATCTGGAATGGTATATGTTTCCTCCCAAGGTCGACGTGGACTACAGACAACTGTCCACAGTACTTACTCGAACTCTTGAACCTTCCATCCATAAAGAATGATTCGCAGTTTTATAAACTTGCTTTTCCCTCTTCGCTGTCAAACACCAGTATTCTGTCATTTGATCCCCTGTTATCATCTGTAAGTACATAATTACTACCATCATTCATCAGTAAATTATTTTCTGGAAAGAATGTTCCTCCGTAATTGGTGGGATCTTGTGTAGTTCCCATACATATTCGCCCACTGCTATGTAACGATTCTTTCACACATATGTGAGATGGTAACGATGTTACTAAGTCATAGCCTCGATTGAAGACCTGCCCTAGTTCTTGAACGTTAAACTGGTGAAACTGAATCGTCTGTTTCTTTTGCCTGCTTCTTTTCGCTGACAGAATCTTTTCGCACTTCATTTGCTGCTTCATCTGGAATACAAACATGTCTAACTTCTCCTAAAATTATGTTATTTTGTGTGGGTAATCTTCCTTTGCATGTATTCTTTTTAAATTTTACATGACGCCAATAAGTCACTTCTTGTTTGTTTGTATGGTCCACTATATACTGATGCCCGTTGTAAATCAGTAAACGCTTCTCTTTGGTGGGATCGATGAACTCCTTTATCTCAGAAATAAAATACGGACCATTGCTTACCACTCGTAGGGCAGCTGCCGTATCGAACTCTGGGAGAAATCCATGCAAATTGGTGCGGGGAAAGGGAAGTTTGTGTAGGAAGCGCGGTTGGGCCTTCTTCAGAATACGTCGTAGATAGCGGCGGAGAGGCTGGTGTATCCTACTTCTAGAACACCCAGTCGATTACGTATAGTGACATGAGATCCGTACAAATGTCAACACATTCCCTCTCCGTACTAGTGTCACACCGTGGAAGTGTCACCAACTCTGGCAACAATGTCGCGCAAACCTGTCCAATCTCCCGCGTTTCGCGTCTTGCACCTTTCGACTTCTATCTGTTTGGCCCAATGAAAGATACACTCCGCGGAAAGTGGTACGTGGTTGACGGTTAGATAACTGACGCTGCAAGACGTTGCCTCTGACAACATCGACCAGTGGAGTGGCACCGTGAGGGCATAGAGGCACTCCAATCAAGGTGGCGTAAGGCCGTAGCATTGAACGGGGATTATGTTCAAAACTAGGGTTTTGTAGCCAGAGGCGTGGGGAATGATATGGTGAACTGGAATCATGAAAAAAAAACCAACCTACTTTCATAAAAAAATGTATTACATTACTTACTGAATGCCCCTGTAGCAAATACTTCTATAGTAAGATTTGCTTCTAATGCGTCCCCGACAAATTGAGATTCGAAGTTTTAGTGCTCTGTTGAATACCATACGAGAGCGCCAACGTGGAGTTGTGTTGTTTGCGCGACTGGCTAAGGCTACATCCAAAATGGATCCGTAGTTCTCTTCATCCGATGTCCGTGACCGTCGGACAATGTTAGAATCAATGCAAACTACCAAATTACAATGCAAGTGCATGCAAAGGTAGTGGAAGCCCGGCACGAAACCAAAGGATGACGGCCGATTACGAGCCGATGAACTGACAGACCAAACATGTTTGTTTCCAACGCAATATCTCAGTCTGACAGCACATAATGATGGCGAAAGCTGGATATCTCTAGCTCATACAAAGTTACTCATTAACAGTTCTTCATTAATAACACCCAATACTACTGCGAAAATGCCATTGCATAAAGTTAATTGTGTTCACTTACGTTAGATCTTCTTGTGCTGTTGGAGACTCTGAAGTTAGACAAACCAGTTATATTGTTTCTTATGTCTTCAGACACGTGATTATATATATTAAGTGGCTGTGTTTTATGTTTGGTAGCATGGAGTGATCTGGTGGTAAACTAGTGATGTTAATCTCTATTAATGTTGGAAAATACACAAAAATGTGACAATAATACCCTTAATCACTTATTCCTATTGTTCTTTGACACAGCCACTGGTGATGATATTGTACCCGTAGGTGCAGTGGCTACACTGTGGTTAAATAAAGTAGGAGGAATTTTTGCTCTGAAAAGAAGTAAAATAGTTTTTTAAACCTAACGCAACGGAAACACGCAGCACAGCAAAGTCTCAAGGAGACAAACACAGTGTTTAGCCGCAGCTCATATACTTCTTAATCTATTACCCGATGCGACTGAAAATGAGCTTTGGATCCGTTAACGATTACTTTTACATGGAGGAAATTTGAACTGCGTAACAAGCAGTGTCCTCGAATGCTGCTGTCCCTATACGAAATGAAGAATTCACCATAGCTTAGCAGACAAAATGGTCAGAATGGGAGCAGGTTGCCTCTACGGAAACAAGGGAAAGGATTTTATAAGCTTGTGGTTGATCCAGCACACTGTAACAAACGTTGCTGGTGGCAAAGAACAAGAGAGAAAGTTGCTATTAGTCATTCACAGAGATTCGCGGGCCTGATAAACTTACAATTTCGTTAACCGATTTGCACGGATATTAGTTACAGTTATTAAAGATAGCTAATAAACACTGATCAGCGTAAAACAGGGCAGTGTAGAGAATTTAGCTTACGACACATGTGGCAAAGATTTCAACAATTCGGAGAGATTTTGGTCCGTCGGCCGCTGTTGCCGAGCGCTTCTAGGCGCTTCAGTGAACAGCGGTAAGACGATGTGAAAAAAATAAAATAAAATAAAAATAAAATCGGTTTTAAGTGATCTGAGTAAAGAAAGTATACATTCATCATATGGGAGCAGAGAAATAAATGTCTTAATATTTTTTCCAACATTTTCACTATGAAAATACTTTTTGTTTTCAGGAGTAACACTCAACGAATGAATCTTTAGCGCTTCAGTCCGGAACCGCGCTACTGCTGCGGTCGTTGATTCGAATCCTGCCTCGTGCATGGATGTGTGTGATGTCCTTAAGTTACTTAGGTTTAAGTAGTTCTAAGTCTCGGGGACTGATGACCTCAGATGTTAAGTCCCATAGTGCTTGGAGTCATTTGAACAATTTTTTTGATTTTGGTCCAAAAAAACTGTGACAACGAATAAGCTCTGATCGCGACCTAACTAGCAGTACACCAGCAAGCAGTTGTACTGCGTCTCGTAGTCGTTGCGTCGTGGTACTGTTGCACTGCATGTTCCCACCGGCCAACAGCATCACCAGCTCGTCCCATTTTCAACTGTCCCGCTCCCCCCCCTTCCCCCTATCGCTCCTAACATCCCCGGGCGGACAACCTTTTGTCGTACATTCCGTCTAGTCACGGGCTTGACTTCCGGGTGCAACACAACGGCCCAGTCGGCTTGCGTCAAAAAAAAAAAAAAAAAAAAAAAAAAACAACGCATCCTGCAGATCGCTTGCTCGCCCATTTCAGCTGACAGATTTTCTCGAAAGACCTCGTCGAAGCTTCTACAGCGAACTTCCAGCAAACAATGGAAACACTCATTCGGCGGGAAAGATGCGCTCCAAGTCACATATACCTTTTCTCTCCTTATTCTTCGATTCTCCTCCATCTCTGTCGTTCTCCCGCATCCCGACGGTCCAAAAGTGAACCTCAGAGTCACTCACGGTATCCCACAGTTAGCTGCTTCCCTGTCAGTCGATAACTGACAGTGAGGCCAACGTAGGCAGTCACGACGGACGATGTCAAACGACATTGAGTCACGTAATCGCTCTCCAACGAATATGAAGAAATTTGGGTCCATTGTGGGTGCAGCCTAAGGCGGCAGATTATAAGTCGGTCCTTGTTACATTAGAATCTCGCAATTTTTTTTCCTTTTTCTTCGAAATGGAACAATAACAGTAATGACAATCTTTGTGGTACTTCGAAGCGAGATGTATTCGAGGTTTAGTGAGGATCAGTGATGAAATAAATATACTAATCTGATAAAAACTATCCGGACGCTTATTAGAGGAGAATAATACAGGGTGTGTCCACCCTTCTCCTTCATGACGGCTTGAACTCTGTTGGGGACACTTTCAGAGAGGTGTCTGAATGTCTGTGGAGGACTGGCACCTCACTCTTCCTCAAGAGCCGGAAATAGAAAGAGTAGTGATGTTAGACGCTGGAGCCTGCAGCGAAGTCGCCGTTGTACAACGAAGGTGTTCCTCTGGGTTCAGATCGCGACTCTAGGAACGACAGCGCATTTCAGGAGTGTTATTGTCCACAAACCATTCACTTGATGATAGGGCACAACGTCATGCTGATGCAACCGGTCATAGTCTGTGAGCCACGCGGTATTAGACGAGCGGTCTAGGGCGCTGCGCCGGCCGCGGTGGCCGAGCGGTTCTAGGCGCTACAGTCTGGAACCGCGTGACCGCTACGGTCGCAGGTTCGAATCCTGCCTCAGGCATGGATGTGCGTGATGTCCTTAGGTTTAAGTAGTTGTAAGTTCTAGGGGACTGATGACCTCAGAAGTTAAGTCCCATAGTGCTCAGAGCCATTTGAACCATTTTAAGGCGCTAAAGTCATGGACTGTGCGGCTGGTCCCGGAGGAGGTCCGAGTCCTACCTCGGGCATGGGTGTGTGTGTTTGTCCTTAGGATAATTTAGGTTAAGTAGTGTGTAAGCTTAGGGACTGATAATCTTAGCAGTTAAGTCCCATGAGACTTCAAACACAAACAGACATAGTCTCCGAACAGTTCCCCTAGTGCATATAGTACAGTACGCTGCAAAATGTGTTCGTATCCTTCCGCATTTAACATTTTCGTAAGCGCAATAAGAGACCCACACCCTAGCCACAAAAAACACTCTCGTACAGTATCACCACCTCCTCTGCCCTAGGCGATACACATGATGGATGATAATGCTCCCTAGGTATTCGCAGGACCAAAAAATCCCCTGAAAGATGAGCAACGTGACCTTTGCCACTGCCTTCTACAAGACCAGACGATAAGCCTATGTAGCCTTTGAGTTCGAATGAAACGTATCAAGTCGCCCCTACTACAATTCTGAACAATATTTCACTTTTGTCAGCTAGATCCGAACCTCATACAAACACAGGCAGGCCTAGAAAAAAAAAGCTACAAACTTGACGTCAAAAGAAAATATTAAAAAGTCAAAACTGAAACTTGATGCGAAGGAAAAGAACTAGACCTACAGAAAAAAACCTAGTAACAAAGGCTCCTATCAGCAAGGTTAAAGATACGTCATACGGTTCACGCTGGCCAGGCGACGTTCACTACAAGGAAGAGTCAGGTGACGAACTTCTTGAAGAGGAGAACGAACGCGTTGGATGCGTGGAAGACTACTCAAAAACAGATAAAACCTGTAATTGGATTCATTGTGTCACGTGTAAGCGTTGGTTACACCAATCCTGCACATCATACGTTGATGTGTGCCATCGATGTGGTAATGCCGTTTTAAAAAATAAATCTAGGCCTATAAAGTAACCATTACTTTTCACAAATTAGGCTCAGCTCTAGATTCAACTAACTGCATAATTGAGACGATTTCTCATTATTTTCTATAAGAAAGTAGTATGCTCCAACGAGATAATAAAAATGTTAAAAATATTCAAGACTTGCAGAATGGTTTTTACAGATGAGGTTCTGTTTACAGAATGAGATTTTCACTCTGCAGCGTAGTGTGCGCTGATATGAAACTTTCTGGCAGATTAAAACTGTGTGCGGGGCCGAGACTCGAACTCGGGACCTTTGCCTTTCACGGGCAGCTGCTCTACCATCTGTTCTGTTTAAGTTATAATTTACCTACAATTCATGTATTTATAAAATACTTTGTAACATCAAGAGATTCAGTAAAACATGTTTAAAGTGTTAAAAGCTTTCTGTAATTTTCTCTTTGATAGGAAAGTGTTTCGTCCGACGGCCATCCATCCCTTACATTTCTGGCCGTCCAACCCAGATACTTGGGCACTAATTACTGATAGGCATAGTTAGCAAATGAAAGATTTTGACAAGGAACAAACAATGTATTTATCTTAATAGGGTTCGAAAGTCAAAATATATATTTAATTTTGTGACATCCAATTAAACAAATTTCCTTTGTCTGACGGACACACGTCCAGTTCGCCCGTTCTCAAAACTCTGGCATCTCTCTCCCGACATCCACCACTGCTGGCGGCTCATCTCCAACTGCCCAATGCTACGCTTTGTTCACATCCAACTGCCCAACACTACACAATCAAATATTCCAACAATGAGTCCAACCAGGCACAGACTGCACACAGCGCAGTCAGCGATTTTCTTACAGAGCACTACGTGGCGTTACCAGGATAAAAACCGTAAACAGCCTACATACATGTTGACCTCCTAATTACAGGAACAAATAGCACCGCCGCGCGTAGCTGCTCCGAAATTTAGCTTCAATTTTCTTATCCTTGTAAGTGAAATAGATTAGTAGGCACTCAGTAAAGAGATGATGTTTCGAAAAATGGCTCTGAGCACTATCTTAGGTCATCAGTCCCCTAGAACTTAGAACTACTTAAACCTAACTAACCTAAGGACATCACACACATCCATGCCCGAGGCAGGATTCGAACGTGCGACCGTAGCAGTCCCGCGGTTCCGGACTGCAGCGCCTAGAACCGCACGGCCACCACGGTCGGCGAGGTGATGTTTATACATAGCTATTGTATGTGGTTAAGTTGTCACATTTAGCTGTCTTGAAGTTACAGCATTTTGTAAACATGTTCCATGCTACAGTGATGTGGAACGGGGAGGCGAAAACGTTGCCCCAGCCTCTGGGCACGTAGTCTTCGCGAACTAACAAAAGCATCTTGCGGAGCCCCCCAGAAGGTTGCAGGCGGAACACGACAAGCGGTGGCAACCACCCCGCCAGCCGCGTGGCCCAGCTGAATGGACTGGCTGCGAGGGCAGCAGGTAGTGGAGCAGAGTGCCTTCACCCACCTCCACTTTCCAACGGCACGCCGCTTCACACCATCAACTGTCCGCCTCCCTAGTGGGACGGCACAGACAAGCTTTGTCCAAGGAAATTAGTTTCGGGGCAGCTTCACCAGTCACCCAGGACAAGCGAAAGTCACCGTCTTCCCTACAAAGACCCGAAGCGCCTACAGCTCAGGCACAGCTTTAGGAACCCGTCACCCGAAGCCGGGGTCTGTTGACAAACAGAGGGATAAGCTGGAGACGTTACCTGCTGAGCAACGACCAGAGGAGACTACCTGAACCTGTCCACAGGTTTGCTAGTGAAGGGAGGCTTCTGGCCGGCCGCGGTGGCCGTGCGGTTCTAGGCGCTGCAGTCCGGAACCGCGGGACTGCTACGGTCGCAGGTTCGAATCCTGCCTCGGGCGCTGATGTGTGTGATGTCCTTAGGTTAGTTAGGTTTAAGTAGTTCTAGGTTCTAGGGGACTGATGACCTAAGATGTTAAGTCCCATAGTGCTCAGAGCCATTTGAACCATTTTTGGAGGCTTCTATCGTCAGTCATATCTTGATGGTTACTGTTTCTTCATGTCGCCAATTCTATGCCACTAAGAGTTCCAAGCTACTGAGAACAAGTGGTCAACGAACAGATGATCGCTCACAGTCCGGAAATTGTTACGAGCAGACTGCTTGAGGCGTACTACAAATTTCTACACACTAGACTTTTTCCTTTCTGTGGCAAATGTGCGTCGTGAACAAGTTTTTGTAGCACCACGAATGAATGCACAATTACCTTTGTTGGCATTTGCTTATGTGTGTGCAACATACTTTAATTGGGCTAAAACGACTTCCGAGGAGAGACAGTAAACAATACTATTGGTCAGAGCTAAACCCGTTGGCGAATGAGCATGAAGTCCGGTTAACTAGAGCAGTCTTACTTTCAGCTTTTGAAAATCTTAAAGGGGCTTCACAAGAGATAGTTCAAGTGAACGTTGTTGACCTTTACTAGTAGAACCAGTTCGGTCTTCGTGTGAGGTATGAACACTAAAAGAAAAATCTGGAATGGACACAAACTGTCCACAGATGTTCAAATGTTACTGCGATGAGCTGGTTGGGAGATCAGTGATGGACAGTAAAATTGTCTGCACCTGGAGTTTAGAAGGAAAGATTGAGCATCTGGTCTTTGGTCTTGTAAGTGTTCAGCTTGCAAAGAGCTGCGTCAGTTAAGCCTTTATCCCGTGAACGCCCCCAAGGCAGTGTGTTATTCTGATTACAAAGCAAAGTTCCTTTGGCTATGCATGCATGTCAAAAGGAACAGGCACTGCGGCGATCACAGGCGTTACGAAACGCATCAAATGAATTCGCCGGCCGGAGTCGCCGAGCGGTTCCAGGCGCTACGGTCTGGATCCGCGTGACCGCTGCGGTGGCAGGTTCGAATCCTGCATCGGGCATGGATGTGTGTGATGTCCTTAGGTTAGTTAGGTTAAAGTAGTTCTAAGTTCTAGGGGACTGATGACCTCAGAAGTTAAGTCGCATAGTGCTCAGAGCCATTTGAACCATTTCAAATGAATTCGCAATTGTGAATAAGGACTATCATCACTTATAGAACAGAATGACCACAGTGAACATCTATGCCTGCCCGGGAGTCGAGCCAGGATTTCCCGCTTATCGCGAGCAGTCGCCTTACCATTTGGCTATCCGTGCACGACGCGCTGCCAGACCCAAACTTCCGTATGTCATCAACCATGCGTCTACGACTTGTACTCGTACATCCATTATGTACATTCCTGTACAGGTCAGACGCTGTCCCATACGACATTGCAGTGTCTGCGTCATTCTGCTTACGATGCAAAGTTACTTTGGACATGCATGCGTGTCTAAAGGAACAGGCACTGCGGCGACTGTTTTCTTCATGTACAGCCATTATATATATTCCATCTCTTCCAGTACGCTGGTCCATCTCTCCACACACCTACGGGTGATGCATGTTGAAAGGAACTTTGCGTCGTAATCAGAATAACACAGACACTACAAAATCGCATTTATCTGCTGATACTGGGCAAGCGACTTTCAAGTACAATGTCGCACCTTTGTGGGAATATACATAATCGATGTACGAGTACAGATCGTACACGCTTTGTTGACGAGATACGGAGGTTCGGGTGTGGCCGTGAGTCGTGCACGGATAGCCACACGGTAAGGCGACAGCTGACGATAAACAGGAAATCCGGGTTCGAGTCCCGGTCCGGCACACATCCTCGTTGTCGTCATTCTCTTCTACAGCTAATGGTAGTCCATATTCGCAACTGCGAATTCATTTGATGTGATGTACGACTACGTCGAGCTCCAATTCATTTCTTGTGTGAACAAAACCTAATGTGAATTGGTATGATCGGGAGTTGTGTGTGATTTTTCAGTAACGGGTTGAAGTGTTTTACAGGCATTATGCGTGTCATATAAGACTACGCGTTCCTTAATTATTATGCTGGAGCTGGCCATACCGTTTTGCTGCTTTTGTGCTAATCTGTAAATACCAGAAAACTTTTGTGACCTTTTCCTAGTTTACATCTTTGGTAATTATTATACGAACATGTATTCACTTTCACACTCAAGTTGTAAGTTAGCTTGCGTCATGGTCACTATGTGTAAATTGTGGAAAGCTCACTTTGAATAAGAAGATGCTATCTGACATTGAAATAAAGTAAATAAAGTAAATAATGCGTGACCACTGTACATAAGAGCAGCTTGCAGCAGCACTCCTGGATACAACATCTATTTTAAAGAAATTGTTTTAAATGAAAAGGCAACACTAATTATTGGACCTGTGCGCATGGAAACTACAGGGTAAATGGGGTAGGTGATAGAGACGTAACATCGGTACACAGGATAAGATTAGTGGCAAAATTATTTATTCCTTAAAATATTGATGTGGTGCATCTACACAACTGCTGTTGACTGGTAACTAAGTACAATTTCTTGTGAAACGGTACACGATTCACAACATACACGTATGCCCACGTAGTTTCCGGAGACACAATTTCTATCTACCGTGGCCAAGTTTTAATCACATTAAACCACGCAGCCGCGAACAAATAAAATTTTTCAGAAGGCATATTTGAACAGACAAAGGGTGCTGGCAGTGGGCCAACAAACTCTAATATTAAACCACGTGGATAGCTTCCAAAGGACATAAGGTAAATGGGACAAAGAAAATTCACGAAGAGGCAAAAATACTGATGTTCAGGAAAGATTTGAACGTATACAGACGCAGTTGCAGGCAGAAAAACATTCAAACTGAACCGAGGGAGCCGGCCGGTGTGGCCGTGCGGTTCTAAGCGCTTCAGTCTGGAACCTTGTGACCGCTACGGTCGCAGGTTCGAATCCTGCCTCGGGCATGGATGTGTGTGATGTCCTTAGGTTAGTTAGGTTTAATTATTTCTAAGTTCTAGGCGACTGATGACCTCAGAAGGAGGAGAGACAGTAAACAATACTATTGGTCAGAGCTAAACCCGTTGGCGAATGAGCATGAAGTCCGGTTATCTAGAGCAGTCTTACTGAACCGAGGGCGCACTTCTTACATTTGCAACGCCTTTGCATTACGTTCTTCTTACGAATCAAAGTCTGCATTAGGAATCAAACTGAAAGTCTGCAGAAGCCTTGCATCCCTTGCTGCGACAAGGTTAAACCACCTTTATAAGACTAGACGCGAGACCAAAAGCTAAAAGCTCCCCTCTCGCTACGAGACAACGCGCCATACGGTTAAACCAACTCACTTTCCTTCGAAGAGAGCTCGGCTGCAGACCCTCTGCGCGCTGGAAGCAGACTGACTGTCTCACCCACTCCAACGTCTCCCACGCGATTCCGTGGCCAGGAAAACCCAGAGATGAAGCTTCCGCCACCAACCTTACAATGGTAACTTTCACGCAAGGAGAGAAAACCTCTTAGCCTATCTGAAAACTACAGGGGTTGACCATTCTGTACGACTACCGCTGATTCTCTGTAGCAGACTAAACCACCGCATAGCAACATGGAACACACCCACATTCATTCACTCACGCCTGCCAGAGAGTTTTGTATCACTGTAAAGTAAATAAAATGATAATGAAAGGGGACTACAGGACCTTTTCAAAGTTTTTACCTGTTATTTAGCTAATTTGTTGTTGTGTATTGTGTATTTTTCATCCTTTTTTGTGCTTTTATTGTTTGCCCCTTAGCTTCAATATATGTATATATGTTTTTGTTGTTTTCTTTCTTTGGGTGCCAGTGTGTAATGACTTGTCTTCTTAAATCTTTTTAGCCTAACCACATCCTCAGGTTATAATTCGCCTAATTTTTCTGCATATTTTTGTGATTTGCATTTTAGCTATATTGTTACAGATTTGTCTGGCTTATAGCTTATAGTTTTGTTCCCTTGGTAAATTGACATGAATTTTGCGTATTCTGACATTTTGTCATACAAGTAACGCTCTCAAATCAGATAATGTCATCTTAAATACTTTCGGACCTACTGCTGGGGCATAAATCTTTTGATATTATGATCTTTTTGATTATGTATTTTTGAAATGATATGGCTAACACTGTGAATCCTTTCTAAGTGAGTACTGATAAAGAGTGGATAACTCGACACAAAAGAAAGACGAAATTCTTGGTTTGGCGTTAGAGTTCCTGCCGTACATACGCATTTGTACCCCGAGATGCACTGCCCAACGAGTTTCCTTGATTCTCATACTTTATCAAAACAATGACTCTCTGAGGAAACTCTTCTTCAGGCAGCAGATTGATGAAAGCGGTATCAGCGCCCTCACGTGTAGAGAGCTATACATTTTACTTATTTTTACTTCTGCAACTGAAGTTTAATTCTTTCATGTGGAACTTGAATCATGAATTCGCGTTACTACGTGGCCTTGTATTAAGTCGCATGGTCGCTATGAAACCGGTGGTTAATTTTGCACTAATTCTCTTCTGCGATACTCAGATGCAGATAGGCGACCACAGTACCAATTTCATTTATTCTGAATTCAATGCTTAGCGATTCTTATGATTTTTCTCTTGCCACGGTTTCGGATGCCGTATGTCACCGGCCATTCCAATTTTGACAGGCCCTCAACTCTATCATACCTCAATAGTCATGGTGTCAAATGAATATTCCGTGGCTCCCTGGAATTTACTGTAATTTGCGACGTTGAGCCGTCCTGTCTTGTTAATTTCTATCTCTCTGGAATACCCAAGTGACTGCATGATGCTAGATTCATTGAAAAGTAAATCGTTCTCCCAGATGCATGAAGAGGCTATTCGTGCTGCATTCCCATGCTAAATTAATGTGATCCTTAAGGTTTTCTATGGCTTTGTCTATGTCAAATCCATTATCAAGCTTTGTAATATATGCAGAGTTTTCTGAACACAGCCAACTTGTCTTTTAAGACTGTTTCATTTTCTTTCCTTCAGAGGGTTCTAGTAATTATCCCAGAAGCTATCAAACGCATTTTAAAGTAAATGCAAGCAAATAGTTCGCCACTGCATAGTCTTGGCAGGTTTTAGCGAATCCGTTGCGATTATCTCGTTTTTGTTCTTTTGCGTTAAAGCAATTAGTAAATGTAGGGCCTAGATACGTTACTTTACTAAATCGGGGTTCTGTGCAGCTATTGCACACGATGCGAGATATGGCCAATGAAACTTTACACGTGTACCAACTTAAATAGAATTACGGACATACACAAAGAGGTAGAGTACCTTATTCTACTTTAATCCCTTATGTAAAAAGCAAAGAAGGGATGGATCAAGTTAATTTAGCATGGGAATTCATTGGGGATATGATGTAAAGTGTGGCCTCAGGTGTGGAATAGTGATATGAATTATGTGCCACGTCTAATGAAATGCCAATATTATTTCTGTTCATTAAAACTAGTATTAAGCCTGACTGTATAATCGGTTTCAATAACGGTTATGTCTGAATAAAATCGAGAGACCGCTGAGGTAGTACATAATACACTGAAACACGGGTGAAAAAAGGGGAATTTAAAGCCGCGCAGTTTTAAACACGACTGACAACAGCAACCGTAAACAAACTTTCAATAAATGATGTATACAGCCAACCGCCTGCATAAAGTTTGTTGTAATAAGCCTTGACGAGGTTTCAATACCAACAAGCGTATCGTCTTCCGAAGGATACATTAAAAGTGTAAGCATATATTATGAGCTAAAGCGCTCAAGTCAAACAGCGGAAATTATGGATAAAGTTCCTCTCCGGAAACAGCAATAATTATTATACAGGTACAGCTTGTTATAAGAGCAGACACTGCACTGCTTCAATCTCTGCTTTTATAATAAGTTGCAACTGTTGAAACCTTCCCGTCTCCTCTATATCTCTTTTGTTACGCAACCTTCCCTTCTACAATGACCTATGAAACCTTCCCTTAGAATTTATATCTTTTGCTTAATGATAACAAATGAAATCTTCCCTTTGAAATTAATTCTCTTTCTCAATAATAATAAGTGCAATCTTCGCATACAAATTTAAATGCTGCTTATTAAAAGTGATTTGCTGATTATTTCGAGGAAGCATAGAATGTGTCGTCGTCGTGGCCCTCAGTCGTTACCTGCAATAACCCAAAACTGTTCCTTACCTTTTTACGGTTACTGGATCGCCATCTGACTGCTACATCGAACTGCGACATGAATATACTTACTCTGTTTTACGTGTATTAGCTGCTGGTGGGCTGTCATAATAAATGGCTGTATTTATTACCAAAGCTGACATTATTGTTTAATAGTGAAGATAACGTTATTCTTTAATTAATTTTACTGAAGTTACGTAATTCATTGTTAAACTTTTTCTTGACAACAATAAAATTTTGCGAAGTTTTACGTTGATGGTTTTTGGGATGGATTATAATCAGTAATGCACTATTGCTGGAAATTAATTATATTCTGAAAACGATTCTTCAAATATTTACTATTTACTGTTGGTAATGAAATGATTTTACAAACGTTTACAATAATCTTACAACTAGCATTGCGCAAACATACCTTCAGTAGTCTTAAGTTTCCCAAAAAAAAATAAAAAAAAAAATAAAAAAAATAAAGTAAAATAATAATAATAATAATTCAATAATATTAGTTCCTCTTATGATAATAGTTAGCTGATATCTCTCTACATCCGTTTATAATCTCTTGTAAATCATAGCTGGTGGCTGGCAGGCACACCGCTCCTCTCAACCTCTCGCTTCAGACCTGCTATATACTAGCTTCACATCTTGATCTTGCTTACTACTGACTTCCTACGAACGCTAAAGTGCGGTATCTCCCACCACAAATGCTTTCTGGTGCAGAAAATCCCTGCTACCATTACAAAATGTATCAATGCGCGGTCTTTCCCGCTCTTTTCTTAAAATATATCCATACGCGGTCTTTCCCGCCCTTTTTGAAATTATATCAGTGTGCGGTCTCTCCCGCCAACAATACTTTGGTGTAGATATTCCCTGCTACCACAATTATTTCCAAAATGACAAATATTAATTATTCCTACTTAATCCTATTAATAAAATATAGACTTTTTCATAAATTGTGGTTTGACAATAGACAATAGAAGTATACACGTCTTACACTGTGTAGTAATTTTTGCATTTTTCCATGGAGAACTTGACACATAATTTCTGCTGTTGGTCTTATGCCTGAAGAAGATACTCTTCGTGATATTGAAACCTGGTCAAGGCTTATTACAATAACCTTTATGTAACCGGTTGGCAGTATACATCGTTTATTGAAAGGAATTAAAAATGTCGTATCTAAGAAGGAAATTCAATAGCGTAAAGTAATTTGTTAACGTTTGCATTTACACTGATCCTTGAGTCAAAATACGGGACACAAACATAAATCGAGCACATGTTACACGTGATCTTGGGGTACACGTATATGAGAAAGTGAATTTCCACGAACACGTAAGGCTAACGACAGACAAAGCAGAAAAAATACTAAATAAACCATTGAGGCTAAATTCATAACAGTACAGACTACCTCTGCCAGTCATACGGACAAACCACTGTGCGCTCTTCGAATGAGTTTCGAAGCTAGCACTTAGGCATACAGACTGAAAATGTCCTACTTAGACTATCAACATCCTTCAGAACCACCTAAGTGGATGCACTGTGTTTGTCGCTTGGCATATTTCCAATAGATACCATAATCAAATACAGAACTGCAAGGTACTGGTTAAAGATGGGGAGACTAAATAAGGTACACAGAATAATTGGTGTATCGGTACAGACGACACGTCATCTTAAAAGTTGGCGTTAATATGGCAAGGTGAGTGGGATGTAAGAAATGAAGGATGTAGACTTTATGACTTCCTCCTTGACATAATGGAGCAGTTGAGAAGAAACATATCGATCCCAGCCGCAGTATGGTACATTTCTAACTAGGCACGAACTTAAGGCGCTTGAGTCTGAGACAGGCACCTCCATGCACATGCGAGAAGAAGGTTCTCCAGAACATACTGTCCTCTTCTGCGGACAATACACGAACAACAGACATACACTATACTTAGACTACACAGAAACAGACATACACATAAACACAGCAATAAGAGACGAAAAATATTGGGCACAGCTAAATGTATTAACAGACTATTTCAAAAACAACACATGAAGAGTACGTGCGGACACGGTATAACAGACATGCCTATAGGCAACATAACAACAATCTCCAGAGGGTGGACAGCGACGACAGTGACACTGAAGAGGAGCAGGAGGAGGAGGAAGGTGAGATGTAATAGTAAATAAGACACCTAAAATCATGAATCAGACCTAAAATGCCAAAATGCACTGACACAATGTACAAACCAGTCAAATAGTAGTTAACGATAGCGAATAATTGGATAAATATCATGTAAGATGCTGGCAATCTTGCCAAGAAAGCACCAATTGTCGTACATGGATGTATACCAAATGTTAATGCACAGTATTAGCAGTGCCATTTCTCTACTGCTAACTATAAACTAATTTGCGGTGACAGGCGGTCAACAGCTCGAAGAAACCAGTCTAACGTATTCACCGTCATTCACAGTCGGTGATGGTAATAACAATCGCTGTACCCTACCACCTTTCTACATTCTTCTTAAAACAACACAATTTTGTTTATATTTCAACTTTAAATTATTGTTATTTGGAAAAAAGTATTATTCTGTGTCAAATGCTACAGATAAAAGCAAAACAAAGAAGACGCAAAAAGATGAAAAACAAAAACTGCCCGGCTGCTGTGGGCGAGCGGTTCTAGGCGCTTCAGTCCGGAACAGCGCTGCTGCTGCGATCGCAGGTTCGAATCCTGCATTGGGCATGGATGTGTGTGATGTCCTTAAGTTAGTTAGGTTAAAGTAGTTCTAAGTCTAGGGGACTGATGACTTCGGATGTTAAGTTCTATAGTGCTTACAGCCATTTGAACGAAAACTGTAAGAACTACGACCTGTTTTAAAATTCAGGTAATGGGTCTTTATGTTTGCAACTAATAAACAAATAAAATCGCTCGGTATAGACCAAATGCCGATATTAGCTTGAAAGCCGATATTAGCTTGAAACGTCCCCTTAGAAAAATCAGTGAATTACTGTGCTCATAAAGCCCTTACGTTATTTGATTTGCAAACAGCTGAGCAAAACTGAACCTACTCAGACATTTCTCTCTTTACTTATTCTGATAAACACTAAACTGACACACAATATTTTTAGCGCAACGCAATCTGACTTCCAAAAATCCCAACAAAAGAATGGCCTTGACTAACAATAACCTATACCTTCCATGAATCACTTACTTCACAAAAATCTTCGTTACTCGAACTACTGCAATACAGCGAGCGCCGCTACTGCCAGTTAAATAAAAGATTCTAACTACTGAAGTCACTAACTACTGATAGGCATAGTTAGCAAATGAAAGATTATGATAGAGAAGAAACAATGTATTTACCTTAATAATATTCAAAAAAATTTACTCTTTCTGATGGAAACACGTCCAGAGCGTCCGCTCTCAAAACTCCGCCATCCCTCTCCCCACACCCACCACTGCTGGCGGCTCACCTCCAACTGCGCAACGCTACGCGCTGTTCACATCCAACTGTCCAACACTACAATGCAAATACTCCAACAATGCAAACCAGCCACAGACTTCACACAGCACAGTCAGTGATTTCCATATAGAGCGCTACGTGGCGTTACCAACATAAAAACCTAAACGGCCTACTTACAAGCTCTTTGCATCATTGCGGAGTTGTATTACGGTTTAGAAGGGAAACCCCCCATCGCACTCCCCTCAGCTTTAGTGGTAAGGTGGTCCAGTGGATATCCCGTCAAAAACTGAACACAGATCAAGCATGAAAACAGGAAGAAGGTGTACTGAAATGTGAAAACAGAAGGAAAATAGAAGCAGTGAACGATTCAAGTTCAAGATGTACAACATCGAGCGACTTCGAATCGCCATGGCGTCGCGGTTATGTGGTCGCGGTGCTGGACTACGAAAGGGGATCTCTGTGTTCAAATCGCCCTCGTGCCCTTTTTTTTCCACAAAATTATGAACTGCACGCCCGTTCATTGACGTCTCTATTCGCTGTATTCAGATTTGTGTCTGTGTCTCCGTGTAACGTCCGTCTGCAGCAGCGACGTGTAACAAAGGGACCTCCATACGTACGTACCTCCTATTTGTTCTATACAAGCGCAAATTTTATGACTCTTGCATTCCGTTTTGGAAACTTAAAGCCTTGAATTCTTTTTCTGTGTAATACTTCACATCCATTTATTTGTAGTTTTCATTTCTGTGAGAGGTCTTACTATTAATCACATTTAGTGGCGGCAATAATACACTACATGATCGAAAGTATCCGGACACCTGGCTGAAAATGACTTACAAGTTCGTGGCGTCCTCTATCGGTAATGCTGGAATTCAGTATGGTGTTGGCCCACCCTTAGCCTTGATGACAGCTTCCATTCTCGCAGGCATACGTTCAATCAGTTGGAAGGTTCCTTGGGGAATGGCAGCCCATTCTTCACGGAAAGCTGCACTGAGGAGGGGTCGGACGGTGAGACCTGGCACGAAGTCGGCGTTCCAAAACATCCCAAAGGTGTTCTATAGGATTCAGGTCAGGACTCTGTGCAAGCCAGTCCATTACAGGGATGTTATTGTCGTGTAACCACTCCGCCACAGGCTGTGCGTTATGAACAGGTGCTCGATCGTGTTGAAAGACGCAATCGCCATCCCCGTATTGCTCTTCAACAGTAGGAAGCAAGAAGGTGCTTAAAACATCAATGTAGGCCTGTGCTGTGATAGTGCCACGTAAAACAACATGGGATGCCAGCCCCCTCTATGAGAAACACGATCACATCATAACACCACCGCCTCCGAATTTTACTGTTGGCACTGGCACTACATATGCTGGCAGATAACATTCACCGGGCATGCGCTATACTCACACCCTGACATCTAATCGCCACATTGTGTACCGTGATTCGTCACTCCACACAACGTATTTCCACTGTTCAATCGTCCAATGTTTACGCTCCTTTCACCAAGGGAGGGGTCGTTTGGCATTTACCCGCGTGATGTGTGGCTTATGAGCAGCTGCTCGACCATGAAATCCAGGTTTTCTCACCTCCCACCTAACTGTCATAGTACCTGCAGTGAATCCTGATGCAGTTTGGAATTCCTGTGCGATGGTCTGGATAGATGTCTGCCTATTACACGTTACGAACTTCTTCAACTGTCTACTGTCTGTGTCAGTCAACAGACGAGGTCGGCCTGTACGCTTTTGTGCTTCACGTGTCCCTTCACTGCGGTAGCGTTCTCGCTTCCCGAGCCCGGGTTCCCGGGTTCGATTCCCGGCGGGGTCAGGGGTTTTCTCTGCCTCGTAATGACTGGGTGTTGTGTGATGTTCTTAGGTTAGTTAGATTTAAGTAGTTCTAAGTTCTAGGGGACTGCTGACCGTAGATGTTAGTCCCATAGTGCTCAGAGCCATTTGAACCATTTTGTCCCTTCACGTTTCCACTTCACCATCACATCGGAAACAGTAGACCTAGGGATGTTTAGGAGTGTGGAAATCTAGCGTACCGACGTATGACACAAGTGACACCGAATCACCTGACCAGGTCCGAAGTCCGTGAGTTCCGCGAAGGGCCTATTCTGCTCTCTCACGACGTCTAATGACTACTAAGGTCGATGATATGGAGTACCGGGCAGTAGGTGGCAACACTATGCACCTCATATAAAAAAGTAAGTTTTGGGGGTGTTTAGATACTTTTGGTACTTACAAGGGGAGGCCGCCAATTGCGAAATTCAGATTCGATTCATACTGCGCGTAATAAAAGCTCATGGCCAGAGGTGTAATGTGGCAAAGCACCAAGATGCACTTCTCAGCCGTTGTCGAGAAAATCGACAGTTAAAAGAAACCGTTGCAGTGAAATACTCTCTACGATTAATAATTTTCTACAGCGTCGTGGCGCAGGGGTAAGCGCTATAGTTCCTAATCCGAAGGTCGCCGGATCGAATCTCGCGCTATGCAACTTTTTTTTTTTAGTATTTGTTTTTTATAAATTAAATATATATATATATATATATATATATATATATATATATATATATTTCCGGCAATCAATTGCAACAATTATGCATATAATAAGTTGTTGAAAGTCGTTTGTCGTGAAAAAACTGGCGACTTCGAACATCATTATGTTTTCCGCAAACAAAGTTGTATTTCACAAATGTTATTAATTGTCTTCATAATGTTAACCACGCATAGTTAACGGAAGACGTAGAAACGATATTTCGAAACGAATACGTATGGCGTAAGTCAAACGTTCGAATTAGAATAGAGACCCCACGAACACAAATTTGCTGTGGCAGGTATGAAATATAAACTCCGTTACTCGCTCGTTACACTTGAATGACAGATGTGGAATGGGCCGAAACGAGCCGCCGCATAACAGCGTAGTTGCCTGCTAACTTCGAAAGAAGGTAGATGCGGTCCCTAGCGCAACTTATAACATTGTCGAAAATCAGTGCGGACGGGAGAGCTTTGGTACACCCTGTTAAAAAAAACGGAAAAATGGAGGCGGTACAATTGGAGAGCGATCCACCTTCACCAACATGCATAAGCAATTCATTAATACTTTATATATATATATAGTATTAAAGTAGTAAAGGAGTTTTGCTATTTGGGGAGCAAAATAACTGATGATGGTCGAAGTAGAGAGGATATAAAATGTAGGCTGGCAATGGCAAGGAAAGCGTTTCTGAAGAAGAGAAATTTGTTAACATCCAGTATTGATTTAAGTGTCAGGAAGTCATTTCTGAAAGTATTTATATGGAGTGTAGCCATGTATGGAAGTGAAACATGGACGATAAATAGTTTGGACCAGAAGAGAATAGAAGCTTTCGAAATGTGGTGCTACAGAAGAATGCTTAAGATTAGATGGGTAGATCACATAACTAATGAGGAAGTATTGAATAGGACTGGGGAGAAGAGAAGTTTGTGGCGCAACTTGACCAGAAGAAGGGATCGGTTGGTAGGACATGTTCTGAGGCATCAAGGGATCACCAATTTAGTATTGGAGGGCAGCGTGGAGGGTAAAAATCGTAGAGGGAGACCAAGAGATGAATACACTAAGCAGATTCAGAAGGATGTAGGTTGCAGTAGGTACTGGGAGATGAAAAAGCTTGCACAGGATAGAGTAGCATGGAGAGCCGCATCAAACCAGTCTCAGGACTGAAGACCACAACAACAACAACATATATATATTTGAATTATAAAAAACAAATACTAAAAAAAAATGTTTGCACAGCGCGAGATTTGATCCGGCGACCTTCGGATTACGAACTAGAGCACTTACCGCTGTGCCACGACGCTGTAGAAGATTACTCATCGTCGAGAGCATTTCACCGCAACGGTTTCTTTTAACTGTCGATTTTCTCGACAACGGCTGAGAAGTGCATCTTGGTGCTTTGCCACATCACACCTCTGGCCATGAGCTTTTATTATGCGCAGTATGAATCGAATCTGAATTTCACAATTGGCGGCCTCCCCTTGTTAGTTTATATTCTTACCACATGACCTCGTGTTCTATACCCAATATATAGTATGACAATTGCCAAGACTTCAGATGGAGAACAAACACGTAAATGTCGGGACGGACAGTTCATAAATTTGTGAAAAAAAAAAGAGAAGTTTGGCTACGAGGGAGATTTGAACACGCATTATCCGCTTCGCAGTCCAACAGCGTGACCACAGGATCACGACACCGTAGTTTTTGAAACGGGCTCGTTGTGCACATCTTAAGCTTGGACCGTTCACTGTTTCTATTTGGCTTCATTTTCACAGTTGAGTACATGTTATTCTTGTTTTCATGCTTGATCTGGGTTCAGTTTTTGACGGGCTATCCACTGGGCTATTTTACTGGGGGGGGGGGGGGGGGTGGTGTAGCGGGGAGTTTCCCATGTTAGGATATTATATGATTCACTCCGTGTCAGCGCTCAGGCGGCGAATATTTAGTAGCAGAGGTCAGCGGTGGCATCTGGAGTATAGACACCAGGACTGAGTGCTGGCTGGCGTTTTCCAAGTGCAGAGTGTAGCGCGCGTGCATCCAGAGCAGGATTGCATGCCGCGATAGACAGCGGTCAGCGCTCCCGGAAACTGTAACTTGACCCACCAAAGCAGCAGTAGCGCCTCCGATAGTGGGCTCACGAGTTACGGCCAGAATGCGAGACCGCCGTCCATTCGCTGAATACCTCGCAGATGAAATCTGCACCGTTAAAGGGTGTATTACATCAGAAATAAACAGCGAAAGAGCACGAATGAGCACAGAGCCTGCTACTGCAAGGCGCACAATCTGTCCAAGAACCATGTACGTGCTGAAGAATCGGATTGTCTACTGGTTGGTTACCGAGCCAGCTATAGGACGTAGTAACGATGTCTTATCGCTCGTTCCCTCACCCTTCCGTCGTTTATCTCGGGATTTACTGCCACCAATGCATTTCTGCACAACAGTTCATGGCTTATTGGCGGAAGTGAAGCGATAGTAGAGCGAGGAGTGTGTTTCTTTCTAGAGACGGTAACTACTGCTAAAACGTGACTAAGATCTCGTTGAACACCAAAATGGATTCCAGCATGAAGGTAGAGACAGAATGATAAGTGATTCCCGTTTTAGTATCATTACACTGTCGAAATTGTAACACTGCAATTTATTCACTGGATTGTTCCAGCCACCTGTGGACTACGATTACGCAATTTCCTCCGCCTCTTCAATGTTCTTCTGTTCTTTGGCCTGTGTTTCATCGTTCTCTGACGCACCCTTGCTCGCTCTTCTTCTGAGAATACTCTTCGTGTTGTTCTTGCCGCCTTCGTCGAATACATTCGCCACTTCCACTGAAAAGGGTTCGTCTGTTTGTAAGCGAGTCTTCTTCCGACTGTACGGCTCGTCTTCTACACAACGGGAAAAACCACTTACTTCATGTATGATCTTTTTTTCTTCTACTACTCATATGTATACAACATTACTGCTACGCTGTGAAATATTTTAGCCGCCTGCTGTGGGCGAGCGGTTCTAGAGGCTTCAGTCCGGAACCGCGCTGCTCCTACGGTTGCAGATTCGAATCCTGCCTCGGGCATGGATGTGTGTGATGTCCTTAGGTTAGTTAGGTTTAAGTAGTTCTACGTTCAAGGCGACTAATGACCTCAGATGTTAAGTCTCATAGTGCTTAGAGCCATTTGAACCATTTTTTGAAGTATTTTACATGGTGCTTCTAACACTATGTTCGGTATATGGGAAACATGAGACTCAAAATCAGATTTCCAGAAAGGAGGAAACCCGGGTTATAGCCGTCCTTCTGAATCAGAAAATGTGACACGCTGAATTTATATTTTTTAAATGTTTCGTAAGCACACTGAACATTACGAGCCCCTCTGGCAGCTAATGCAAAAGCACTATACATAGCCTATTTCACAATCAGGAACCACCAGATAGCCAGATAGTCACAGCAAGGATCTGGAAGCTCATGCTAGCTAGCTAATAACATGAGCAATGACCTATTGAGAAATACATTTAAAAACACTCTGGTGTGGAAACAGGAACCTTCAACCTTTGTGGAACAGTCGAGGTGTGTACTACATAATCACACCTAATCTCCTCTACATAACCATGGCAGGTTGTAGATGTAGACAAGAAGTAGGGAGAGAGAGAGAGAGAGAGAGAGAGAAGAGAGGAAGAGAAAGAGCAGCACGAAAAATTCTACGAAATTACACATAGGTCCCAAGCGTAGTTCCAGATAAACCAAAGAAATAAAGGGAATCATGTAACTATCAAGAGATACGAATTAGCGTAGATGTAATTCGAGAAAAATCACGTGGAATTATACCCCGAAGAGGAAAAAAAAGGTCAATATGCTGATCTTACCCACCCACTCAGTGAGTAGAGAAATATAATTGCAAAATATGTTTTGTGTTAATGGATGGTAGTTGACGTAATGCAGGCCACCAGTAACAGTAGCTGTCAGTTTTGTGAAACCAGTACCAATGGAAAATTTAGGGGAACTTTGTGAGGATCTTATCAAAGACGGTCGGATGGTGATACCTGGTTTGGCTGATTCGGGGGAAGGGACCAAACAGCGAGGTCATCGGTCCCATGGGATTAGGGAACAATGGGAAGGAAGTCGGCAGCGCCCTTTCAAAGGAAACATCCCGGCATTAGCCTGAAGTGATTTAGGGAAATGACGGAAAACCTAAATCAGAATAGCCGGACGCGGGATTGAACCGTCGTCCTCCCGAATGCGAGTCCAGTGTGCTAACCACTGCGACACCTCGCTCGGTGGTGATATCTGGGGCAGCTTACAATTGCTTGCCTGTGAACATAAAAAATACTGTCAAGCTGATCTTAAGAAAACAGTATCTGCTACAGTATCTGCAGAAGAACATTTTGTGGACGTATGGAGAGCCATGTTTAGTCCCTCGTTAACCTGGCTGTACAGAAAATGATGACCACTGAGGGGACTCTCCACACAGTTGGAAGCTCTGATGCCAGTGCTCTCCCAGCGTCTGCTGTAGGTATATTTACTCTATTTATACACTCATACGGTCTGTACCTGATTGGGTTGGTTGAGAGGTTATCAGAGTACCTGAAAGTAGAAGGCGCGTCACCACTGCAATACAGGAAAATCTTGTTGTTGATGGTGTAATTTACACATCTCTACACGGGCGCGCCCAGGGTCTAAAATGGGGAAGGGAAGAACTCGTATTAGTTATTGTGGAGGAAGATGAAGGGGCTGAGGAAATGAAGCACAGTTTTTTCTGGTCGTATGTGACCTGGAGCTTAACTGTGTTATTAAAAGAATAAGTTTAAGACGATTGCATGCTGCCCATGAGGCAGTTTGCCTAGGCTGTCGAAACACAGTTTCTTACAGAGTTAAACCTAGAACTCTTACGAAACCAAACATTTTACAGTTACGTATTTTCTTCTTGTATCTTTGAAGTTTGACCATATTTGTTGGGCCAGGTCACTATGTATGTCGACGCTAGATGTTCTACAGGCTCACAGCTGCAAACCATGCAAAGAAAGGACGTCATGATCCACCGCTAAGACCTGTTGATAGAATTTACGTATTGAAGAACCAGGCACGAATCTGCCCGGCGAATTAGTGTCGAAGTCCGGTGTGCCGGCCAGCTTGTGGATGGGTTTCAAGGCGGTTTTCCTTCTACCTTGGCGAATGCGGGCTGGTTCTACTTATTCCGCCTCAGTTACACTATGTTGGCGATTGCTGCGCAAACACTGTCCCTCGTACGCGTACACCATAATTACTCTATCACGCTATCATTTGGGGTATGAGACGTTCCGTGGAGGGGGGCGTGGGGTCCACTGGGGCCGAACCGCACAATAGCGCTGGGTTCGGTGTGGGGCAGCGACGGGGTGAGTGGACTGCTGTGGCCTATTGTGGGGTAGTGAACCACTGAGAGCTACGGCGGGGTGAAGCCTCTCCGTTGTTCCTAGGTCCCCAGGTTTAAATACACAATACTAGACAAAATGTCTCTAAAACTGCTTGCTACAACAGGCTGCCCTGGACGACGAAGAAGGAAGAAGTAGCTTTGTCTCCCAAAACTGCTGTTTCTCAGTGCCATAATAACAATGCCCTATGGAGATAATACATTTCTATTGTATATCTGTATATGTCTTACTGATAGTTTAAAATGCAAGTTCAGTAACGAATAAGCTTCCAAATGCATAGTTCAACTTCTCTTTGTACTGTGGACGTTACAATCCTGGGAATGCAGATCAGCACGTGTACAAAGTATTTCGATAAGCATACCAGTTCTTCACCTAATGCACCAAGTGCCTCAAAACTCAACCCATGGTGCTACTAGTTATACATCCCCAACAGTAATTGCCGTGAATTAACCCCAAGAACTAACTAGAACCACGAAATGTCTTGTACAAACCTTGCAATGGCTACAATGCGACTATAGTTACGACATTTTATCATGGTTAATGTCATTTTCTTCGTCCACTACTGAAAGTAGGTGAGATCAGGGCTAGTTGGTATAAGGGGTAAGTTAGCATACATTTATTTTCTTCCACTGCTATCATCACAGTCAAACAATTTAAAGACACTGCATCTTTCATTGGTTGCTGTCAAATCCCATTAATCTGACCAGCCGGCCGCGGTGGTCTCGCGGTTCTAGGCGCGCAGTCCGGAACCGTACGACTGCTACGGTCACAGGTTCGAATCCTGCATCGGGCATGGATGTGTCTGATGTCCTTAGGTTAGTTAGGTTTAATTAGTTCTAAGTTCTAGGCGACTGATGACCTCAGAAGTTAAGTCGCATAGTGCTCAGAGCCATTTTTAAACTGACCACCTGTCAAAGGCCTGAATAACAATCTTTTGCAGCTCGGACTGCTGAGAGACGTGCAGGAAGTCAGTGAGGTTCTGGAAGGTACCGACAGGAATATGGAACCACGCCGACTCCATTGCCGTGTCTGTGCTAGATTTCTCCGCTGAGGATCCATACCGCGAACAGCCCGATCGAGGTACTCCCACAGATTCTCGACTGGGTTCAATTCTGAGGAGTTTGGTGGCCAGGAGAGTAAGGTGAACTCATCCAAGGTGAACTCATCCAAGTGCTCTTCGAACGACGCACATAAACTGTTACCTGTGTGACATGTGGCATTGTCCTGCTGGTAGATGCCATCATACCGAGGAAAAACAAACTGCATGTAGGGGTGGACATGGTCCCTCAGGATGGATGCATACTTGTTGATCCGTTATGCCTTCCAGAATGACGAGATCACCCAGCATATGCCACAAAGACATTCTCAACACGATGACGCTCCCTCCTCCATGCTGGACACTTCCGGTGAGGCCGGCCGGTGTGGCCGAGCGGTTCTAGTCCCTTCAGTCTGGAACCACGCGACCGCTACGGTCGCAGGTTCGAATCCTACCTTGGGCATGGATGTGTGTGATGTCCTTAGGTTAGTTAGGTTTAAGTAGTTCTAAATTCTAGGGGACTAATGACCTCAGATGTTACGTCCCATAGTGCTCAGAGCCATTTGAACCATTTTTATTGCAGGGTGTTTGCTTTCAGGGCATAAAACGTGATTCATCTGAAAAACAATATGTCACCACTCAGTGGACATCCAGATGCAGTACTGGCTTGCAAATTCCAGCCTTCTTCGCCTATGAAAAGCAGTCAGTACGGGTGCATAAACCAGGCTCAGCAACGATCACTGAACGGTCGTTGAGATGACACTCTTGTTGGCCCCTAGGTTCATCTGGGCGGTCAGTTGCACGTCTGTTCCCCCATGCACACATTTCAGCAGCTCTCGTTCACCAATGTCACCTATGGCCCGTGGTGCACCACAGTTGCCCCATCGCCTGCCAATTGGATAGCGTCATTTTGTCATGCATGGTATAGCCGCGAGGGGTAGCCGTGCGGTCTTGGGCGACTTGCCACGGTTCGCGCGGCTGCCCCCGTCGGAGATTCGAGTTCTTCCTTGCGAATGGGAGTGTGTATGTTGTCCTTAGTGTAAGTTAGTTTAAGTTAGATCAAGTAGTGTGTAAACCTAGGGACCGATGACCTCAGCAGTTTGGTCCCATAGGAACTTACTACAGATTTCCAATTTCTTACTCCCACAGAAAATGCCTGTGGTGATTAACATCCCCGCAGTTTGATTGCTTTACGAGAACTAAGCATCAGCAAGTGGTTTCAATTTGATATGACATACCTGAAGAAACTTTAAGACTCTTTCCTTCGACCAACTGAGACATTTCTAAATTTTTCATGCACAGTATACTGTAACCATGACAGCTCGAGAACAGTTAAAAGACTTAGCCGTTTCGGAAGTGCTTCCACATTTGGCCCGCCCGAAAGCCAGTGATCATGTCCTCTTGACGTAAGATAAACCACCACGTTTCCGGATTACGATAACGGCTGCACTGTTACCTGCGTCCCCCCCCCCCCCCCCCACACACACACACTCACACACAAGCCTTAAAAACCCTTCACTGCTAGTACTGCCACCTGTTTTCTGTCAGTGGTTATTGCACATTGACGTCAAACATAGGCGTTGGTCACCGCCGTTGATAAGCAGCTGCAGCAGCAAGTCGTATACTCCTAGCTCACTCATTTGTTACATAGTTTAATTCTTAATTTCTTTGCGTGTTTTTGGTACTTGCATTGTCTAATTCATAAATTTCGGGCGTATTATAGTATTTGAGAGTTGTAGCATCGCGTTTTAGTACCTGAATAGTGTAAATTCGCGTAGTCGTTTGTCTTCTGTTTTTGTTTTGAACGGCCAGTGTCGGTTGGTCAGTCCGTGTGCTCCGTGCCGTCGTTGGATAAGCAGCTGCAGCAGCAAGTCGTATACTCCTAGCTCACTCATTTGTTACATAGTTTAATTCTTAATTTTTTTGCGTGTTTTTGGTACTTGCATTGTCTAATTCATAAATTTCGGGCGTATTATAGTATTTGAGAGTTGTAGCATCGCATTTTAGTACCTGAATAGTGTAAAATCGCGTAGTCTCCTTCCGCCGCCGAGCAGTGTGTCAGCAGTGCGCAAGTAGCAGCATTACTGCATTTCCTAGGCAATCTTGTATTTTAATAACCGTTTAAATTTTGTGTCGATTTGTTTGCGCTCTCTGTAGATTGGTTCAGACGTTCTTTGCACAACAGTTTTTAGCATGGATAGGGACTGCAACTGCTGTGTTCGGATGCAGGCTGAGTTGGCATCCCTTCGCTCCCAGCTTCAGGCAGTGTTGGCTTCGGTCATACAGCTTGAGGCTGTTGCCAATAGGCATCACTGTGGGGTTCCGGATGGGGGTTTGTCGGGGACGTCCCACGCATCCCCCGATCGGACTACGACTGTGGTTGCCCGGGATACTGCCCGCATTGAGGCTGATTCCTCACCTGTGGTAGAGTGGGAGGTCGTCTCAAGGTGTGGCAGGGGGCGAAAGACATTCCGGAGGGCTGAACGGAAGGCCTCTCCAGTTTGTCTGACGAACCAGTTTCAGGCTCTGTCTCAGGCTGATACTGATCTTCAGCCTGACATGGCTGATTGTCCTGTTCCAGAGGTTGCCCCTCAGTCTGCAAGATCCGGGCGGTCACAGAGGGTGGGCTTACTGGTAGTTGGGAGCTCCAACGTCAGGCGCGTAATGGGGCCCCTTAGGGATATGGCAGCAAGAGAGGGGAAGAAAACCAATGTGCACTCCGTGTGCGTACCGGGGGGAGTCATTCCAGATGTGGAAAGGGTCCTTCCGGATGCCATGAAGGGTACAGGGTGCACCCATCTGCAGGTGGTCGCTCATGTCCGCACCAATGATGTGTGTCGCTATGGATCCGAGGAAATCCTCTCTGGCTTCCGGCGGCTATCTGATTTGGTGAAGACTGCCAGCCTCGCTAGTGGGATGAAAGCAGAGCTCACCATCTGCAGCATCGTCGACAGGACTGACTGCGGATCTTTGGTACAGAGCCGAGTGGACGGTCTGAATCAGAGGCTGAGACGGTTCTGCGACCGTGTGGGCTGCAGATTCCTCGACTTGCGCCATAGGGTGGTGGGGTTTCGGGTTCCGCTGGATAGGTCAGGAGTCCACTACACGCAACAAGCGGCTACACGGGTAGCAGGGGTTGTGTGGCGTGGGCTGGGCGGTTTTTTAGGTTAGATGGCCTTGGGCAAGTACAGAAAGGGCAACAGCCTCAACGGGTGCAGGGCAAAGTCAGGACATGCGGGGACCTAGAGGCAATCGGTATTGTAATTGTAAACTGTCGAAGCTGCTTTGGTAAAGTACCGGAACTTCAAGCCCTGATAGAAAGCACTGAAGCCGAAATCGTTATAGGTACAGAAAGCTGGCTGAAGCCAGAGATAAATTCTGCCGAAATTTTTACAAAGGTACAGACGGTGTTTAGAAAGGATAGATTGCATGCAAACGGTGGTGGAGTGATCGTCGCTGTTAGTAGTAGTTTATCCTGTAGTGAAATAGAAGTGGATAGTTCCTGTGAATTATTATTGGTGGAGGCTACACTCAACAACCGAGCTAGGTTAATAATTGGCTCCTTTTACCGACGTCCCGACTCAGCAGCATTAGTGGCAGAACAACTGAGAGAAAATTTGGAATACATTTCACATAAATTTTCTCAGCATGTTATAGTCTTAGGTGGAGATTTCAATTTACCAGATATAGACTGGGACACTCAGATGTTTAGGACGGGTGGTAGGGACAGAGCATCGAGTGACATTATACTGAGTGCACTATCCGAAAATTACCTCGAGCAATTAAACAGAGAATCGACTCGTGGAGATAACATCTTGGACCTACTGATAACAAACAGACCCGAACTATTCGACTCTGTATGTACAGAACAGGGAATCAGTGATCATAAGGCCGTTGCAGCATCCCTGAATATGGAAGTTAGTAGGAATATAAAAAAAGGGAGGAAGGTTTATCTGTTTAGCAAGAATAATAGAAGGCAGATTTCAGACTACCTAACAGATCAAAACGAAAATTTCTGTTCCGACACTGACAATGTTGAGTGTTTATGGAAAAAGTTCAAGGCAATCGTAAAATGCGTTTTAGACAAGTACGTGCCGAGTAAAACTGTGAGGGACGGGAAAAACCCACCGTGGTACAACAACAAAGTTAGGAAACTACGGCGTAAGCAAAGAGAGCTTCACTCTAAGTTTAAACGCAGCCAAAACCTCTCAGACAACCAGAAGCTAAACGATGTCAAAGTTAGCGTAAGGAGGGCTATGCGTGAAGCGTTCAGTGAATTCGAAAGTAAAATTCTATGTACCGACTTGACAGAAAATCCTAGGAAGTTCTGGTCTTACGCTAAATCAGTAAGTGGCTCGAAACAGCATATCCAGACACTCCGGGATGATGATGGCATTGAAACAGAGGATGACACACGTAAAGCTGAAATACTAAACACCTTTTTCCAAAGCTGTTTCACAGAGGAAGACCGCACAGCAGTTCCTTCTCTAAATCCTCGCACATACGAAAAAATGGCTGACATCGAAATAAGTGTCCAAGGAATAGAAAAGCAACTGGAATCACTCAATAGAGGAAAGTCCACTGGACCTGACGGGATACCAATTCGATTCTACACAGAGTACGCGAAAGAAGTTGCCCCCCTTCTAACAGCCGTGTACCGCAAGTCTCTAGAGGAACGGAAGGTTCCAATGATTGGAAAAGAGCACAGGTAGTCCCAGTCTTCAAGAAGGGTCGTCGAGCAGATGCGCAAAACTATAGACCTATATCTCTGACGTCGATCTGTTGTAGAATTTTAGAACATGTTTCTTGCTCGAGTATCATGTCGTTTTTGGAAACCCAGAATCTACTATGTAGGAATCAACATGGATTCCGGAAACAGCGATCGTGTGAGACCCAACTCGCTTTATTTGTTCATGAGACCCAGAAAATATTAGATACAGGCTCCCAGGTAGATGCTATTTTTCTTGACTTCCGGAAGGCGTTCGATACAGTTCCGCACTGTCGCCTGATAAACAAAGTAAGAGCCTACGGAATATCAGACCAGCTGTGTAGCTGGATTGAAGAGTTTTTAGCAAACAGAACACAGCATGTTGTTATCAATGGAGAGACGTCTACAGACGTTAAAGTAACCTCTGGCGTGCCACAGGGGAGTGTTATGGGACCATTGCTTTTCACAATATATATAAATGACCTAGTAGATAGTGTCGGAAGTTCCATGCGGGTTTTCGCGGATGAAGTTGTAGCATTAGAAAATGGCAGCTAAATGCAGGAAGATCTGCAGCGGATAGGCACTTGGTGCAGGGAGTGGCAACTGATCCTTAACATAGACAAATGTAATGTATTGCGAATACATAGAAAGAAGGATCCATTATTGTATGATTATATGATAGCGGAACAAACACTGGTAGCAGTTACTTCTGTAAAATATCTGGGAGTATGCGTGCGGAACGATTTGAAGTGGAATGATCATATAAAATTAATTGTTGGTAAGGCGGGTACCAGGTTGAGATTCATTGGGAGAGTCCTTAGAAAATGTAGTCCATCAACAAAGGAGATGGCTTACAAAACACTCGTTCGACCTATACTTGAGTATTGTTCATCAGTGTGGGATCCGTACCAGATCGGGTTGACGGAGGAGATAGAGAAGATCCAAAGAAGAGCGGCGCGTTTCGTCACAGGGTTATTTGGTAACCGTGATAGCGTTACGGAGATGTTTAACAAACTCAAGTGGCAGACTCTGAAAGAGAGGCGCTCTGCATCGCGGTGTAGCTTGCTCGCCAGGTTTCGAGAGGGTGCGTTTCTGGATGAGGTATCGAATATATTGCTTCCCCCTACTTATACCTCCCGAGGAGATCACGAATGTAAAATTAGAGAGATTCGAGCGCGCACGGAGCCTTTCAGACAATCGTTCTTCCCGCGAACCATACGCGACTGGAACAGGAAAGGGAGGTAATGACAGTGGCACGTAAAGTGCCCTCCGCCACACACCGTTGGGTGGCTTGCGGAGTATAAATGTAGATGTAGAGACTGTATTGCGTAGATTCAATGTGATGCGAGATGCTAGCGAGGAAGAGCTGCATACTTCTTGATTTCCAACCACGAATAATTTTCTTTCAAAAGAAGTTTTTGTTGTTCCTTTAAGCTCTTGAATATGTTGAGACATTACAAACGGCAGAGCTGTCAGTAACATTTGTATTGAAGTGCCGATTGCTTCAAAAACCTTTTGTGACAAGCCATCGCGTCTAAAAAAAGTTCTACTGGGGGAAGTTGGCATCTTAATCGTAGCAGCATTTTGATGCAGAGCACGTAACATATTCCAACTTAACCCTCCGTCGTATTTTTAGTACATTGAAAGGGTACAGTACCGCCCGACATTGAAAATAGGTACAACATTCTTCGTTATTCTTGCCAGAACAACATATTTTTTGTAATAATAACTCAATTTCACTTAATACACCGAAGCCGGATACCAGTGTAGGAAAGAAGGACAATTTATTTATTTATTTAATTGATCACATGTGCACTCCCACAAAATAAATCCCTATATCCAATTTGGTGAGATCTGCGAAATGAATGAATGTATGGTCGTCTGCTAACCGCAGATAGTGAATGTGCAATATACGATCATCTTTGAGACGGTCCTTTGGTCACCTTTGGTGGAACCAAAGAGATGAAATTTACCTGAGCTTTGAGCGCCTGAAATGTGGCTGACCAATACGATAACACGGTGCGCCCCCACCTCGACGGAGCTGAAGCTGACATGAAGGACGGCCATGTTTCAGCACTCTGGCGCTGGACCTTGTGTTGGTAAGACCTGTCTTAGGTGTGCTCCGTAAAGACAAAAGAGTGGAGACATGGTATGCTTGTGAAATACTTAAGAGTAGTTTGGAATAATTATTTCTCTATTTCAGGAACTTTTGGGGGGAGAATTAAATGACAGGCAGGTAATATTAAGGGGATCGTAGTAATCTTCGGAAGTGACCAATGGTCGCAATGAAACCACGAGTAGCAATAAGTTGAAATACTTCCGAGTGCTAAAGTTAAGCTGAATTACTGGCGTGTGTACTATAAGTTGGAAATATTTAAGAAATGGCGTGTGCAGGACTTGAAATTAGAGACGAGCACTTCCACGTGAGAGTTGAGGACTCGCGTGCGTGACGAGTATGTTCTTAATATTACTTTGCGTGTTATGTTTCCGTGTGACGCTGGATTCAAACTCTAAAACTTTGAGAGAGAAGCAATGTGAGTCAGCCGTCTATCCAGCAACTCCACTTGGCTTGCATTGCACAGGAAGACGTGCATACATCCTCCAGAGTTCGTAGTAGGAAAGAAAAGTTACGAAGTGGGGCAATGTCGTGTGAAACTGGGATGAATACTAATTGAAGTGGGAAAGCTGAAAGTGAAGGGATTCTAACGTTGTGACTATTCTTTGTGATGTATGTTGCCAGTGTGATGCATTTCGAGTAATTTAAGTATGTGTGGTTTGCATGGGAGAGTAGTAAGATAGGTTCAGAGGCAGTGGGTTATGCATGTTCCTGTTTGTACCGCTCGGTCTTGAGTAAATTTTCGTGATGATGGGTGTAAGAGTCGAAGTGTGAGATTTAGCAAAAGATCCACCATCCTATCCAGAAAGTGCACTGTAGCGTTAAATAATTACGAGACCATAAGATTGAGAATCACCAATGTAAAGCCATGCCCACTGGGATGAGTTTCTCATGTGTAACTGTTGTATCAAATGTAATGGTGTGTTTAGGTTGTCTTTGAACCATAATAGAATTTATCGGAATAAAAAAAAGATAGTGAAAAGAAAAAATGGGTGGCCTTGTTCTTCAAATAGTGTGTAGTCGTGATACCCAGAATTTATAACGTGTGCGCCATTCATATACAGTGCGATGGCCACGTGTTGAGCAAAGCCGAGAAAGAAAATGTGGTATTGCCAGAGCGTAGTGAACAATCAGAATTGTATAAATTCCTAATAGTCAGATTAGCTTTATCCGTTTCCATTGCGTAATATTCAAACAGGAGAATAATTTGTAGCTTAATTGTGGGTACTAGAGCTCATAATCAGTCACTAATGTTTTTGCAAGAAATAAGAATAAATACACTCGCTTGGCAGACCACTCACCTTGCAGGCCTGACTGCTTGATGCCACAGCATGAGCAAGGCACATGGGTGCCCCTCAACATAAATATCCGTTGATGTGTTTTAACTAGTTTTGGTTATTTTACTTGTCAGTTTGCCACGAGAAACTACTACGAAATGGTTCAAATGGCTCTGAGCACTATGGGACTTAAAATCTGTGGTCATCAGTCCCCTAGAACTTAAAACTAATTAAACCTAACTAACCTAAGGACACCACACAAATCGAAGGCCGAGGCAGGATTCGAACCTGCGACCGTAGCGGTCGCGCGGTTCCAGACTGAAGCGCCTAGAACCGCTCGGCCACTTCGGCCGGCTGGGGGCAAGTCAACTTGCCCCAACTCTTGATAAACTATAGCGCATAGGTAAATATTTTTTCTTTCGAACTCAGCATAGAATTAAAATGATCTTTTCATCACCAGTTAGGAGCGTAAGATTAACAATATTAGCAGCACCGGTCACATATGCAGGAAAAAGTACAAAAATTAGAAAATAAAAACTATGTCATCTAGGCACAGTCGCATCCATAGTCGGCAGTGTGTTATGATCGATATCGTCATTGAAGTATGGTCGTTCATCCATAAACTAACCATTCTGTGATCTCTCTCTCTCCCTCCCTCTCTCTCTCTCTCTCTCTCTCTCTCTCTCTCTCTCTCTCACACACACACACACACACACACACACACACACACAGGTTTTAACGACTCAGAAAGCTGTAACAGTCTCACACAAGCTCAGCAAGACCAGCTACTGATACTTATCCACGCAATGGTCAGTTCGTGACGTCATCAGATCGGTGCCTAAGATTGTGGAGTTGCGCCGACGAACGCTATGTGACTCGTAGCGGGGAAGAGCATCGCTGTTTGTTTTATTGAGTATTAAATCCCACAACTTGTCTAAATTCAGTCCTTCTTCTTTTCTGTTAAAGCTGTTAGGTGCTCTTGAATGTCTGAGATCTCTCTGGTCATCCTAGCACGGTAATGATTGGATCTTTATAAAATCACAGTATCAGCGAAACGAATCTGGTGGTGTTCCGGTCCCAGTGCATGATCTGCTACTGCTTGTTTACCCGTATTGACCAGGCGACAGTTTCCCTTAGGCTCCTGAATGCTGGTGTTGATGCTTCTTTTTGTAGTCCCTGTGTATACTTCAGCGCAGCTGCATGGGATTTTATTTCCTGCTGCTGTGGCAAGCGCCGGGCGTATGTCTTTTGCAGTGTTAAAATATTTGCGCACCTTGCTTGTTGGTTTAAACACAGTGTCAATACCGTGTTTCCTCTGCTGATGCCACCTGAGAGTTTTTACAAATGGAAAGGACAATATCTCCTCGATCTCCTCGGTTGGTTCCTTTCGCGTTAGAAGCTCTGGACCTTTTAGTGTGTAGTGCCATATTTATTTGTTTGCCATAGTAGCCTTTTCTTCTGAATGTAGTCGTTAAACGATTGGGCTCGTCCTCCAAGTACTGTGATTCACATATTCTCTTAGCCCGGTCCACCAATGTTTTGATCACTCTTCTTTTCTACTTTGGATGGTGATGGGAATTTCTGGGAAGGTGACTTCCCGCGTGAATGGGCTTTCTGTAGACTTTATGCACTTTAACTGCTTTTTCAGTCGTTAAAGCCTCTAATGATGTCTCCTGCATTGGAAGACGAAACGTTAGGCAGAGAAATATGCCTTGGGCCACGGCCAGATGGCCGTAAAAGAAATATGAAGGCTAACATGTAAGTGCACGTCGGTCGTGAAAGACTGCATTCTATGATAAAAATATATTTCAAAATATAACAAGGAGTAAAAAATGTGTAAAACCAGGAGCAATTAATGTAGAAAAGAGAAGAGACATACAATCAGAAACGTTTCCAAGTTAGCTTTTCTTTTAATACCTCTGATGTTTCGATGTGGGCCTTTTCTTACACCCAAACCTCCAGATGTCAGACACTCAGATCCGTAAGAAACGTCGTATGCTGACAGTGTGTCAACCAAAACTCAGATTTAGTTCGTACTATGTGCTGTCGTCCTCCAGAACGGCGTAAACGTTAGTTAAAAGTAACAACAAAACTACGGAGCACAGGAAAAGCGTAACTGTAACTACTAAACATAGCTTCCATGGGGAAGTTGGTAGAGCGTTAGATCGTCGTACCAAGGGTCCTGGCTTCATATTTCAATGATGATATCTACATGGATACTCTGCAAAGGGTCATCGAACCACCATCACAATTCTCTATTATATCAATCCCGAATCGCGCGCGTAAAGAATGAACACCTATACCTTTCCGTACGAGCTCTGATTTCCCTTATTTTATCGTGGCGATCGTTCCTCCCTATGTAGGTCGGTGTCAACAAAATATTTTCGCATTCGGAGGAGAAAGTTGGTGATTGGAATTTCGTGAGAAGATTACATCGCAACGAAAAACACCTTTCTTTTAATGATTTCCAGCCCAAATCCTGTCTGGAGGACGACGGTTCAATCCCGCGTCCGGCGATCCCGATTTAAGTTTTCCGTGATTTCCCTAGATCACTTCAGGCAAACGCCGGAATGGTTCCTTCGAAAGGGCACGGCCGATTTCCTTCCCCATCCTTCCCCATCCTTCCCTAATCCGAGCTTGTGCTCCGTCTCTAATGACCTCGTTGTCGACGGGACGTTAAACACTAATCTCCTCCTCCTCCTCCCAAATCCTGTATCATTTCTGTGACACTCTCTCACATATTTCGCGATAATACAAAACGTGCTGCCCTTATCTGAACTTTTATCGATGTACGCCATCAGTCCTATTTGGTAAGGATCCCACACCTCGCAGCAGTATTCTAAAAGAGGACGGACAAGCGTAGTGTAGGCAGTCTCCTTAGTAGGTCTGTTACATTTTCTAAGTGTCCTGCCAATAAAACGCAGTCTTTGGTTAGCCTTCCCCACAACATTTTCTATGTGTTCCTCCCAATTTAATTTGTTCGTCAATGTAATACCGAGGTATTTAGTTAAATTTACGGCTTTTAGATTAGACTGATTTATCATGTAACCGAAGTTTAACGAGTTCCTTTTAGCACTCATGTGGATGACCTGAGACTTTTCGTTATTTTGGGTCAACTGCCACTTTTCGCACCATTCAGATATCTTTTCTAAATCGTTTTGCAGTTTGTTTCGATCTTCTGATGACTTTATTAGTCGATAAACGACAGCCTCATCTGCGAACAACCGAAGATGGCTGCTCAGGTTGTCTCCCAAATAGTTTATATAGATAAGGAACAGCAAATGGCCTACAACACTACCTTGGGGAACGCCAGAAATCACTTCTGTTTTACTCGATGACATTTTTTTTACAATATTACGTGTGAAAGTGCTGTAGGGGACTATTAATACTTCCGTATATATGATACAGTTGTTTCTTTATTCTGCTGTTCCGACTCTTTGTGTTTAGTCTGTGAAACTACAAATGTACCAGTTGGTTCATTACGAGTGTTGTTTGTTCTGCCGCACATGTCCGACAGAACACCACAACTATCTATACAAATGTAATCTATGTTTGCTACTTACAACTAACGAAGCGAAAGCAGATTGCCAAAGGAATCCTGCTGCAATTCCCAAAAAGCCGTTTTACGTGCCAGGAAAATGTTCTCCCATATAAAAGTTTCGTGCTTAAACAGTTAAAAGAAATTATCATGGTTTGAACCAGGAACCTTTGGGACGACCATCCTACGCTCTATTAACCCGCGCGGGATCTTCAACGCCGTTATTCAGAAATACGATTTTCCTGTGCTCTGTAGTTCTGGTGATATTTTCAGTTACCGTTTACGCATGTTCTATTGGACGACAGCACAAAGCACAAACTAAATCGGTGTTTTGGTTGATACTCTATCTATGTTTGTTACAAATCTGAGTGTCTGACATCTGGGGCTTTGGGTGTTAGCGCTTCAGTCTGTTACGACGGACGTAGCTATACACTGCAGGCATTGCTGGGTAAAAGAACGTCTGCAGAGTGTATCCGCCGAAATTAAATGCAACAACGCAGTGAGAAGAAACCAAATACGCGAATGACGCAGACCTGCGATTCACTAAGATAAATACAGGGCCAGCGCCCACGAGGTAAACAGTGACATCAGACAGAGAACACCCCTATCTGGCCATCGCTGTCATTGACCAATGGAGGGCGCCGACGTCATGCGGTGTCCATGTGGAGACGGCGCCGTAAACCGCATGATATGTGCGGACACTAAGTGCCGTTAAGTCAGCGTGCACTCAGTGCCACGTCACGTTCTTTCTGTTTCATGGACACTGCTCGGCATGCAAGTACATACGCAACTCTGTAGAGGTTCGCTCTCCACTTTGCACGCACAGTGCTTTGGATTTTGCAGCAATGCGTCAGTTTAAGATTGTGGTTGTTCCTCCTTAAAACGCTGTGCAATATAGGGTGACCCAAAAATCCGCTAACTTTTGATCGGAATAATGTAGGTAGAGAGGTGGAAATTGATTCACATGCTTGACATGACATGAGCTTTTATTGAAACCAAAAAAATGCACAAAATGACTAACATATGGCGCTTCAAATGATACAAAAACATCTTCAAGTGGCGGAGTTGTACTAAAGTCGTAACAACCGTACCATTTATGTCATGACTGTAGCACAACTCGGAGACCTGAGGATGTCAAAGAACTAAACCCCGGTAGTAACACAATAAATGTATATGTTTGAATACTTTGTTTATCAATATCATTGAGATTTCATGGATTGATTAGCTCACACTTTTCCTGTTACTATCAGTTTCAACCACGTGTGTCTGCGTTAGAATTCTTACGTACTTTCGTGGGCTAGTCTACTTCTTGTTTTGCCTGGATTTAAATTCAGCGTTACATTGCACATACGTTCCCTGTTATTTTTTTGTTTTTTTTTTGTTTTGTGAATGATTTTTAAGCAAACTGGTAAGTTGAAGCTGATGCAGTGGCTTAGAAATTTCTGCTGCTGAGACTACGTGAATGTGGACCATTCTTTCACCACACAGGCTACATGTTTATAGGTAACTGACGACAAAGACATCTGACCGCGCACCAATGGTATCTATAAGGTGCGATTTTTAATGCTTGTAGGTTGGCTTGTATGTGTTCAGCAGTTCCACGCACGTATTCAGCATTCGGTATTGTATTACTTCCGAGTAACTTCCCCTGATTTTGTTGCGCTTTGCGATGGATTTCCATCCCCTATCACTAGTAAAAAAAAATCAGATCGCGTTATCGTTGGCTCACATCAACTTTCTGGGGGCAAATTTCACAGCATAAAATGTGTTTGTCACTTTGCATGAACACTCGTAATTTCTTGAGATAGGAGGCCGCCTTACAACATTTATCGTACTTTGCTATTACATGGTTATGTTTTTTTTTCTTTTTAGACTGAAGTTCCAGAATGTTTTAACAAACCAAGGCTGCACTGTTGTTGTGGAACGAGTGTTTAGTGATTGTTACTTACTGAATTTAACAGATTTTCTATGTTGGGTCAGACTGATTATTTGAGATACGCAGCTCTTCACTGTTGTGAGCGCTGCTTGTTCTGCGGCAAGTAGGGCTATTTCTTCGTCAGCCATTGCAAATCTGGTCTCTCCGACAGCTTATGAAGATCCATCTCTAAGTAATCGAGTGATAGCGTTTCGGTTGTTTAAATTATTATCATGTTAAATATACCTGTATTCTTGGCCCCCCTGCAAAATGTTGATATCTTCTAGAACTGGACGCAGTCATTTATCAACTCTAATGTGATGGGACCGAAATAATGAGTTCATAGACCATCCACACCAACTGCCTTATCCTTTTTACATTTCAGTGGCACATGGGAAACGTCTCTCATAGAGCGCTAAAATTACAACACTGTTGCGTTCCCTGAAAACGAAAAATCAATGGCCAGTTCATACACTCCAGAAGCACCAGCGAAAGATGGTTCAAATGGCTCTGAACACTATGGGACTTAACATCTTAGGTCTTCAGTCCCCTAGAACTTAGAACTACTTAAACCTAACTAACCTAAGGACATCACACACATCCATGCCCGAGGCAGGATTCGAACCTGCGACCGTAGCAGTCCCGCGGTTCCGGTCTGCAGCGCCTAGAACCGCTCGGCCACCGCGGCCGGCCACCAGCGAAAGGGTTCATCGATGGGCAGTTGTGTGACCAACTGTTGCCATAGTACCCCTCTGTCATTATGATGACGGGACTGATTGGGTGTGATTCGTGATCGTCATGTAGTCATACTTACTTTGAGCTGTGAATGACCTGGCAAGAGAGATCTCAACCTTTCTGATCACTCCAATATTTAGAGGACATTCGACTGCAGAGGTCTAGTAGAGTCCGTGGTTTAGTGGGACAAAGGCTTACAATGAACATCTCAACAGAGGAAAAATCGGTTCTGATTAGTTCAAGTGTCGCATTCCATGAAATACGAATTACAGGAGTGATCGTCAGCTTGTTCACCATAAAAAAACACGTCGATGCCGTCTTAACTGTAGTAAATACGTGTTACTCGTTTGTGGGAGGATAAGCATTTTGTATACCCAGATGGGACTCCGAAAGTGTTACCTTTGCCTCTCGTGGACAAGTGCTCTACCAGCGAAGTTACAGAAGCGCGGCTCTTAAACCCCCTGACCTGCAGCTGTGGGGAGAGCATCGAGAGTCGTGCTTACATAGCTAAGATGGAAGAGCACTTGCCTGCGAAAGGCGAAATTAAAAGATTAGAGTCTCGATCCGGCAGAGAGTTTTAATCTACTAGGAAGTTTTAAATCAGCACACAGTCGCTGCAGAGTGAAGATTCATTCTGGAAACATAACCATAAATTGTTAAATGTAGATTATTTAGCTTTAATAATCAGCTTTTAGTAGCTTAAATATTTTCGTAATGCTTTATTCTGCCATGCTCACTCGTGACAAGTTTCGCTTTTAAAGATGTTTTAGCGCTGATAAAATGAGATTAGACCAGTTGTGTAACGGCCGTCAGATACCTTCCGCTTTAACTTCCACGATACGCACCGCGAAGCATTTTACGTCAACCGCAATACAACTATATCTAGCAGTTCGGTCTAGTTATTTCGGCTCTCACGTGACGTAGTTCCGTTCAAAACAAGTAAATTGGTGTTGCCACATTTTCGTCTCTGCTTTGCTAGAATCGAGAGAAGAAGTTATTGGCTGCAGATGCGCGCTGCGGTTCTTGCCGTCTACTGTTTCGCCCTTATCTGACTTGAGGAAGGTCAGAAACAAATCTGCTGATCGAAGGGGAGCTCTGTTTATTCTCATTGCATCCAATACGGCGCGACTGGCGTGGTGAGCGGTTTTCCGCGGACTGGGAGCTGCGTCTGCAGTTTGCAGTGGCGCCAGCAGACGTTGAAACGAGAGCCTGCAGACACGACGTCTGCTCTCTTCACGTCGCCGGTATCACGAAGCTGAAACGTGAACTGTGCACGGAAATGCGAAGGCCTGCGTTCTGGCGAGACGACTACTAACTGGTCTATCAGGAGTATGGATTATTTTGCTTGAAAAATTAAGATTTTTCTCAAATGCAGTAGTCCCGTCGACTACGAGATCATTACAGATGGAGCACAGACTAGGATTGGGGAAGGATGGGAAAAAATGGGTACTGTCTTTTCGAAAGGTAACATCCTGTCTGTTCCACAAGAGGTTTCGGGAAACCATACAAAAATTTCCATCTACCTATACAGGGTCGTCCATTCATCGTGACCGGGTCAAATGTCTCACGTAATAACCCTCAAACGAAAAACTACAAAGAACGAAACTTCTCTAGCTGGAAGGGGGAAACCACATGGAGCTATGGTTGGCCCGCTAGATGGCGCTGCCATAGGTCAAACGGATATCAACTGCGTTTTTTTAAAATAAGAACCCCCATTTTTATTACATATTCGTGTAGTACAGCTGAGCTATGGCAGCGGCATCTAGCGGGCCAACCAAAGCGCCATCTCGTTTCCCCCTTCAAGCTAGACGAGTTTAGTTCTTTGTAGTTTTTTCGTTAGATGCTTATCTCGTGAGATATTTGGCCCGGTCACGATCAATGGACCACCATGTATAGTAAACAAGCCACTTTTAAGTGTGTTACTTCTTATTGTAGGAGGGGTGTTGCATAAGTACTACACCACATTCTTTTCTTGGCACTTTCGGGTGAAAACATGCGGAACTTGTTGTGGGGTGTGATAAAATATTCCCACTTCAGTTTCGTGCAACTACGATAGATGGCGGTGCTATATGGAGCTTTCAAAATGGCATCCGTAATGGACGTGTGTTTCAGGTAGAGAGCTGTCACTGGGCTTCTTGTGGTGGCGAACTGGAGGATCGCAGATTTTCAAAGGCGCTTGTGGAGCGCCTACGGACACCTAGCAGTGCACAAAAGCACGGTGAGCCGTTGGGCGAGGCATCTGTCATCATCACAACAAGTTCGCGCGACCCGGTCAGTGTCCTGCGTGTCGGCCGGCGGCACACAGCTGTGACTCCTGCAATGTTGGAACATACAGACGCTCTCATTCGAGGTGATCGACGGATCACCGTCAGACACCTCGCTTCTCAACTGCATGTGTCCGTTGGTAGTGTTGACACACCTGTCCATCAGTTGGTGTACTCAAAGGCGTGTGCCCGCTGGGTTCTTCGGCGCCTAACAGACGACCATAAAGAGCAATGAAGGACCATCTGTGCGGAATTGCTTGCGCGTTACGAGGCTGGTAGTGGAGATGGTTTCTTGTACATTGTCACAGGCGATGACACGTGGGTTCAACACTTCGAACCGGAAACGGCAATCCATTAAGTGGCCCCACACCATCTCTCCTCCAAAGAAAAAGTTCAAGATCGTACTCTCAGCCGGTGAAGTCATTGCGACGGTCCTCTGGGACTATGAAGGGGTTATTCTGTTTCTTACCCTCCCTCATGGTTCACAGATCAACTCTGAAATTTATCGTGCTACCCTCAGAAAACTGAAGAAACGATTTCAGCGTGTTCGTCGCCACAAAGATCTTCTCCTTCTCCATGACAACGCAAGTCCTCACAGCAGTCTGCGCACCCTACGCGTGAAAGATGCTCTCCCCTTCAACACGCTCTTCAGTCACTCTTGGTCGTTCCACACTGTTCCCTTTGCGCAAAGCTGTACAAACGAAACTGTTTGAGTTGCTCTTTCATTTGATGTATTATTTCTGTTGAATGTAATAAATTCTACGAAACCATAAATCCCGTATATTCATTTTGAAGCACCCCGTATTATGGTTTCTTCCAGTTCCGTTTATGGAGAACAGGAAGAATGTCTAATTAAATACCTCTGTGCATCATGAGCGATACGAAGGAGGTTGTAGAATATACTTAACACTTATTTTCCTTGCTTCTGTTGTAAGTAAGGTTTGGGATCCCCATCACGTCGTATTAAACGAAGATATCGAAGCAATTCAGAGGTGTTTTACTAGAATTGTTATCGCTAGATTCGCTCAACACGCAAGCGTAACAGATGCTTATTGAACTCAAATGCTGGAGTAGACGACGTTCTTTTCGCGAAACATTATCCCGAAAATTTGGAAAATCGACATTTGAAGCTGACTGCAGATCTATCTCTGCTGCCGGCAACGTACGTTTCGCGGAAGGACCACAAAAATAAGAGAAATTAGGAGTCATATGGTGGCGTATAGACAATCGTTTTCCCCTCACTCTGTTTTTAGTGAAATAGGAAAGGAACTGACCAGTAGTGCTACAAGATAGTAAAGTATGCATGGAGATGAAGATGTAGGGTTAGAATTTCGCGGGATAGTTAGCTTCCGCCAGTTCAGGTTTCTCACCAACTACGTGACGCTCTTCCGTGGCCCAGACAGACCTGTGACCATTCGTGCTGTCCTTTGTACAAGTTGAGTCCCCTGTTAGTCTTATACGGTTTAATTCCCCCGTATTGGAGGAATGACCTAGGCTGGGTTGCGCGTGTGTTTAGTAAGCTGTGTCCTGTGTGACAAACGGCGTTATCCTAGTATCTCACTAAAAAACGGAAATCTGCCATCTACCTATACCTAAAAATTGTTACACCGATGCGTTTGTACTTTACTGATTCCATTTGTAACTAAAGGATACTTTATCCACAAGATGCTACGTTTCTTTCCCATTTTGTGATGCGAACATTTTTACATTTCTGTAATTCATTGCCGGCCGGGGTGGCCGAGCGGTTCTGGGCGCTACAGTCTGGAACTGCGCGACCGCTACGGCCGCAGGTACGAGTCCTGCCTCCGGCGTGGATGTGTGTGATGTCTTTAGGTTAGGTAGGTTTAAGTAGTTCTAAGTTCTAGGGGACTGATGACCTCAGATGTTAAGTCCCATAGTCGTCAGAGCCATTTTAACCATTTTCTGTAATTCATTATGGGTGACACCGACATTTGCAAAACGTCTGAGGTTAAAATTAATAATGACTAGATACCGGATTATACGCAATTGCATGTTGCATATGCACTTGCATATTTGGCTCCTTTTCACCGGTTATTGGGTATTTCAACTAAAAAATAGTGACGATGCATATTTTCGCTCTATGTTTACAATATTTTAAGTATTTTGACGGACGGTCTCTAGCTCCATCTAGTTTTGATGTCCCACAGATTGACCACCACGTAGAACTGCGTACATTCGCTAACCGCGAGGCCTCTGCCTAGCGAAATCATTACAGAACAGAAACAGGAACAGGCAGACACAGTCAATGCTCCTGCGCCCGCGCCCCCGGTTAATCTCCTCCGCTGTCATACCGTACGCGTCGGCAACAGTTAAACTACGCAAGGTTTTAGTCGCACGTCCATTGTTTCAGTTTAGCTTTCTATTTACTTGTACACAGTTGAACGTGTTTACGACGTCTAGTGTGCAACGTGTTGTGCGCCATGCCGCCCGAAGAAAGAAACGTCGTTTCGTGTATATCTGACCGTCGTGCTACATTTACATATGGCGGAATTGTTTTATATTGTCGAGTTTGTAACCTCCCCACAAAATATGAAAAATAATATAAATAATATTCACGTTTAGTGTAACTTCAAAACAAAATAAATTCCTTAACCTACTAATAATACAATGTGACTAATCTCTTAATAAAATTGCCGCTCACTTATAACCTTTCAATAATGACTGTGAATTTAAACTGGTAAATTTAGGACGTCAGCAGTGCTGCATCATGGCCCTGAAAATTCATTCTGAATAAATTTAAAAATCTTACCTAAATTAGGTCGCCGGATAACGCGTATATATCTGCTCCTATAAGAAACTAAACTTTTCTGGCACAGCTCAGTGCAATGCTGGCCGATAGATTTGTCATGTATAAAAGGAAACAACTGATTTTTCTTTGCAATAATCGGGGTGACCATGGATTGGAGAAATTAGTAAATTCTTTAAATTGCGATGAATGATTATCAAAAGTTAATTTTTTTATAAGAAAGATTATTATTAAGAGATTTTTAGCAACATTTACATGGGACTTGATATAACAGTACTATATATGCGCGAGACTGCTTTTACCTTATATTACAACGCTCGGGCTCCGCCATCGCTCCACCACGACCGGCCCAGCCAACACGATACACCAGACTGCTCGCTAGCAACTACTTACTCCTACTGCTACACAGTTCCTACTGCTGACAACACTGCTCTCTCAGATTCTCTTATAGCTTACATATTACAGGTAGCGCGTGAGCAATCCATCGAAATTACATCTTCTCGAGTGCGCTAGCAACAAATTCCTTAATCATGGACCTCTTACAAGTTTGCGATAAAAACGTTTCGTGTAGGAGCAAAAAAAAAAGTTTCAAATGGACCAGCACATCAAGATAAGTCTTCATATAGCAGGAATGCAGAAGAAAGGACCATGACAACTTCTGACAACAGCAAGTTGCAGTAGCAAGGATTTGTTCAAATGTAACGAAAAATGTCGGTTCAACATGGTTCTACGTGAAGCAATATTCCTCTTAACAAACATACAGACTCTATTCTTAAAGGCTTCTTGCGCCAATATTGCTTAAATCAAAATAAACCAGATGAATCAACATTGCGTAAAAATTTCATACCGACAGTTTACGTTAAATGTTCTGGAAGAAATACGCAATGAACTCAAGGACAGCATTATCTGGATTTCAGGTGATGAAAAACTACAGACACTTGTGGCCGTTAAATTGCAAATTTAATTGTTGGTGCTTTAAAAGAAGAGCCTTCTTCTTGCTATTCAGCGGCCTGCAAAGAACTTGAAAAAGTAAATCATTCTGCGATCGTTAGATTCGTGAATGAGGGTATTAGAAAAATATTTCTAGAATCTTCTGCAGATGGAAGGGTGTTTTTCTTTATTTCAGATGCTGCTCCCTACATGATCAAAGCAGGAAAAGCCCCCCCCCCCCCCCGTCTCCAAGTATTTTATCTCAATTTGATTCACGTGACATGCTTTGTTCATGGAGTATGTCGCCTTGCTGAAGAAGTGCGTTCCACGTTTGTGAATGTAAATAAACTGATTTAATTCAGAAAGAAAGTGTTTCTAAAGGCGTCTGCTCGCATCAAGACCTACACAGAAAAGCTACTAAATGTGCGTTTACCTCATGAGCCAGTGGTAACCTGTTGGGTTAGTGGATCGAAGCTGTGTTGTTTTACAATGAACATTTCGAGGCCATAAGAGGGATAGTAAACGACTTCGATATTGCAGAGGCTTTGGCAGTTTGCCAGTGCAAGAAAGCTTTTAATGAGTCCTGTATTAAAAAAGGCATTGCTGTGATTAGCACTCATTTTTCCCATATGCCTCCAAGTATTAAAAAGATTGAAACTCAAGATTTGGCGTTGAATGAATCTATTCAGTTAGTGAACTCCTCATTGCCGGAGGTATTCCCAAGAAAACTTAAAGAAAGTGCATGGGGGCTTAATTATATAAATATGAAATGCAAATACTTTTAATTTTTAGTAGCTGTGTGTCCGGTTACGAAATCTCGGAAACGGTTGGCCCGACTAGTTTTAGTACGCAATGTGACTGCATAGAATAACAACAAAGAATGAAAGAAAATTTCCGTTAACACAATTAATTAATTAAGTCCCAAGCAACTATAAAACGTACGAAACCAAAGCACAAGTGTAACTGTTCTGTGTGTGGAAGTGTGATTCAACGTACACATCTGGCACGGTTCTCCTTCAATAAGACAAGAAATTTTAAATACCATTTATACTGAAGCAATTAAAAAAAATAAAAATACTATAATTGAGTAAGGAAACCAGAATTACACTCTAATACAAGAACACAAGCCAGATGCTTTGTTGACTGAACCTGTAATGACGCATTAATTAAGACATTGAAATAATAAAAAAAGGGAATTCTTTTACCTACATATATATTGACGTAAAGCACTCTGATCTTTACAATATCTCCATTCGAACAACATCTGCTGTCTAGCCCATCAAACAACTGCATAAAACATGGCCTCAAATAGTACAGCTATCAATACCCTCTCAGCAAGATCTGCACAAGCACTCACTACGACGACATCTCAACAACGACTTGACTCCTACTACTTCTCAACAAGCACTGACTACTGCCACGTCTCGACAAGCACTGCTAGTGGAAGCGGCGGAATAAAACTCTTTGGCGCAATCTCTGGCGCTGTGCCTCAGTGTAGCCACCTTTCATATGCCCTTCCTCCACGGGCCAGAATTTGATGGTATTTTTGCCAGCATTGGTGGTGAAAATACCACCCAATTCGTCCACAAAAATACAGACAAAAATAAAAGATAATATTAATACGTAAATATCACATAATTAGATAAAATTTTGGCTTTGCACTGACCTTTCAATAACCTAATATATAAAATACAGTAAGCAATACAAATTCTTTCATACACGTGACTTTACATAATAGTTTACACAATACACAAAAAATCAGTTTATACAAATGTTCACATAAAATGCTTTCAATGATTCAAAAAAACAAGTAGTTGATAGTTCCAGCAGTAGCACCCAGCAATGGTCAAAAGGTGCAAATACCAACAAGTGACATCATTTTAGTAGAAGCAGTTCCATCAGTGGCACCCAGCAATGTTGAACAGGTGCAGACACCCACAAGTGACATCTTTCAGCAGAAGCAGTTCCATTAGTGGCACCCAGCAATGTTGAACAGGTGCAGACGCCAACAAGTGACATTATTTCAATAGATGCAGTCCATCAGTGGCACCCAGTAATGTTGAACAGGTGCAGACACCAACAAGTGACATTTCAGTAGAAGCAGTTCCATCAGTAGCACCCAGCAATGTTGAACAGGTGCAGACACCAACAAGTGACATTTCAGTAGAAGCAGTTCCATCAGTGGCACCCAGTAATGTTAAGCAGGTGCAGACACCAACAAGTGACATCTTTTCAGTAGAAGCAGTCCATCAATGGCACCCAGCAATGTTGAGCAGGTGCAGACAGCAACAAGTGACATCATTTCAGTATAAGCAGTTCCACTAGTGACACCCAGTAATGTTGAACAGGTGCAGACAGCAGTCCATAATATTCACTATCACTAATCACACTGTTCATCAGAGTTTATCAGCAGAAATTAAACATGTCCTAGTGGCACCAATCATGTAGAAAAAGTGCAAGTAACAGTCCATAATATTCACTATCACTAAACACACAGTTCATCAGCAGAAATTAAACATTTCTAAGTGGCACCCATTATGTTGAACAAGTGCAGGTAACAGTCCATAATATTCACCATCACTAACCAGACAGTTGAGGCATGAACAATAGTTTGAATGCTCACACAATTGCTTTTACAAAATTATTCTCAATGCTCTTACACTAAACGTACAAATTCTAATAAACACACAAATGATATCAGATAATTGTCATATTAACTATTACAAATACACAAATATCAGTAAACCTATAATATTTATGGGTGTCAGTGCAAGCCACAACAAACAAGTAAAATAATATTTAGGAGATAGGTCGGTACCAATTATCTGGGATTAGGAAGGGAAAACACACAAAACACATTCACTCATCTTTCGTCCACATTAGTGCTACTGTGTAACTGAATAGTGTTAACTGTGTAAATGCAATTCTGTCAAAATTTGATGTTCATCATGCGTATCAGGTAGTAGTGGCAGCAATGTATAACAGTCAATAATAGTTAGTCAACGTCGTAGTCATCATGTCAAGAGCAATGTCTACCAAGCCAAATCAAATGTACTGTTGCTAAACGACTGTCAGTGTGCCAAGATATACAATTACTTCCTCTCTCCAAAAAAAAGTATATACTGCTTATTGATTTAACGAAGTGTGTGTGTAGACAATCTTCCTTCTACTTGAGTGTTCTAGTCTGCCATCTTCATCCTCCTTGTTCCATATAAACCAACAAAAAAAAATATGCTCCTCACTTACTTTACCTCTTATCCACCAAAACTCCAATAACCATCTGCATCACATAATCTTAATACTTCAATAATACCTCTTACGTCGATACATATAAACCTTATCATCAATATCATTTACCTTCCTCTTGTCCACCAAAACTCCAATAATCATCAACTTCACACAATCTCAATACCTCAATAATACCTCTTCAATACGTCAATACATATAAACCTTATCATTAATATCATTTCACTTCCATAACAACCCTTTCCTCTAATCAGTCTCCTCGAACAAGTATAGATAAAATCCTAGTGCAAACTTCAATTCATCATCCCATGCAATCCGAAGACACAGTGTCCACACACAACCTCTGTGTAATCCATCTGACCCAAATCTTCTACTCATTATGAATTATAAGATACATTTTGGTTACCTTGTCCATCATTAAACAAAAGAAATGCATACATGACCTCTAACAGCCTTTAGTTCGAATAACTCTCAGTAAGTAAGTACGAGTACGTAGTATGAAAGATCACATAAGACTTTGAGTGAATAAATCGTAATATTTCACAGTGTGTACACCACTTCAAGAATCATGGCAAATCAGAAACATACATGTGGAGTATTTTTTGTGTCAAGTGTCACTTACTATTTCACTTGCTCACGAAGAATGCAGTGTAATAACTGTCAATGGTCTAACCCTAGTGTTGGTATGTCATGTCGTTAGCTTCCTTCCTATTAGCATAAATTTATACAGCTTCCATAAAACCTCCAGCTCATGTGACTTCTATGAAGTTTCTTGTACTAATGTCGTTCGTCGAATTATAGCAGTTCATTTTCTTATCTTAAAAATATAAGGCACTGAGCGTAAGCAAACATGCAACAGCGAGTAAATATACCAGTAGAGAACAGAATGTCAACAAGTGGATGTAGCACAATCCCTACAACGAGGCTCTGCCAAGCGAACAATCTATAATTAATACCATAGTGTGACCTAAGCTCCATGTTTGTACACCGTATATCAGCATTTCTATATACCATATTAAAGAGTAGTTATGATGACAAAGCAGAAATGTGTAAATATGCAATCCATACGCACAGCAGCAAACATATATCTTAAGTAATAAACAGGTCATTAGCATCATATCAGCATAAGCAAATAAATGTTCGTATGTAATCTTAATAAGTAAACATGAAGGCGCAAGCAGATAAATCACAAAGTATAACTTACATACATAACCACAGTCAGCACAATTAATCAGGTGACAATTATAATTTAAATAAATAAGCACAGCAGGCACATAATTAAAAAATATGACATCAGTGAAAAAGCATAGCAGCCAAGCGATGCATAATATACATAAGTAACAACCCTGTTCATTAATCAATCATTGTCAAAATCAGTAAACACAAAGTATAAATCACGTAATCGCGAGCAGCAAATTACATCCAAAGTACGTACCTAAGTGGAAATATGTTACCTGAAAAATAAACTCAATTAATAGTTACCTCTTCTTCGAAATTACATTCTTCCTGAAATTTTCTCGATAGCAAGTCGTCTTAACGTCGGACACGCACAGAATTTACCTGAAGTTCTTAAATATTTTATAGAACCGTATCCTGAAAAATACTGAACGTTAATAAACATAATTCATCAAGTCACTATAGCTTTATACTGAATTTAATCGGAGAAATTAGACTGTGTATTTGTTTACGGCTGTCAGTGCATTCGCACTGAGCGCTCGATCAGTTGTAGGCGCGTGACGTAGGAAGTAACTGTTTGCGGTCAACGACTGCCTTGTGCGGCGCGCAGACTTGACTGTTGCTTTGAGCATGTGCCGCCGCCGGAACACGGCGCGGTATCCTTGCATTCTCCGTGTGTTTACGTATAACTGTTGATGTCTCAAAAGTATGTCATTCCACAAAAATTTTAACATTTGATATATGATGTATTCCCTTAGAGCGCCGAGATTTAAGAGTTTCTACTTCGACAGTGTTATCATGAATAATTTTGAGAATTGTATATGGACCGTTATAAAGCAGAAAAAATTTGCGACACAAGCCTTTTCCTTTCTGAGACAAACGATGAGACTTAATTAACACCTTCTGACCAACTGACAAGATTTTTAAACGACCAGGATGTTTAGCTGATTTTTCTCTTCTAGCAGCCGCAGATGTAATATTTTGCAGAGCCAGGTTGACAACTTCAGAATGCCGCAGTTTCCGTGAAGGCGGAAAAGGAACGATTTCAGAAATGCGTTTTGTCGGTGCTTTGTTTTTTAATATCAGTATCGGCGGTAAAGAAGTTGAATCATTAGGGAGTTCGTTCAGAATGTTTTGAAAAATATGAAGATACTGATCCCACGTTCTGTGATTCTGATGACAATAAAGTCGACACAATTTATTGATTTCCTTCATCCATCTCTCTGAAGCGTTAGATTGAGGATGAAAAAGTGAAATGAAAATTGGTTTAATCTTACGACGCCGTAGAGTACGAAGCCAAATTTTAGAGCGAAACTGTGATCCATTATCTGATATAACCTTATCAACATGTCCCACTTCTTTAAGAAAATGTTTGATGAAAGCATTAGATACTGAACAAGGTGTTGCTTTGCGTAAAGGTGTAAAACACACATATTTCGATATCAGTTCCACTGCTACCAAAATTTACGCAAAACGATTAGTAGAACGAACCACTGGACCGAACAAATCGACTGCAGCCATGTCCTTTAATTTCGCTGGAATGATAGGAAACAATGGTGCTCTGTGAGAAATAGTTGGCGGCTTAGCCTTTTGGCATAATTTGCATTTGGCAAGAACAGATCTCCCCCATGAACCATGGACCTTGCCGTTGCTGGGGAGGCTTGCGTGCCTCAGCGATACAGATGGCCGTACCGTAGGTGCAACCACAACGGAGGGCTATCTGTTGAGAGGCCAGACAAACATGTGGTTCCTGAAGAGGGGCAGCAGCCTTTTCAGTAGTTGCAGGGGCAACAGTCTGGATGATTGACTGATATGGCCTTGTAACATTAACCAAAACGGCCTTGCTGTGCTGGTACTGCGAACGGCTGAAAGCAAGAGGAAACTACAGCCGTAATTTTTCCCGAGGACATGCAGCTTTACTGTATGATTAAATGATGATGGCGTCCTCTTGGGTAAAATATTCTGGTGGTAAAATAGTCCCCCATTCGGATCTCCGGGCGGGGACTACTCAAGAGGACGTCGTTATCAGGAAAAAGAAAACTGGCATTCTACGGATCGGAGCGTGGAATGTCAGATCCCTTAATCGGGCAGGTAGGTTAGAAAATTTAAAAAGGGAAATGGATATGTTAAAGTTAGATATAGTGGGAATTAGTGAAGTTCGGTGGCAGGAGGAACAAGACTTTTGGTCAGGTGATTACGGGGTTATAAATACAAAATCAAATAGAGGTAATGCAGGAGTAGGTTTAATAATGAATAAAAAAATAGGAGTGCGGGTTAGCTACTGCAAACAGCATAGTGAACGCATTATTGTGGCCAAGATAGACACAAAGCCCATGCCTACTACAGTAGTACAAGTTTATATGCCAACTAGCTCTGCAGATGATGAAGAAATTGATGAAATGTATGACGAGATAAAAGAAATTATTCAGGTAGTGAAGGGAGACGAAAATTTAATAGTCATGGGTGACTGGAATTCGTCAGTAGGAAAAGGGAGAGAAGGAAACATAGTAGGTGAATATGGATTGGGGGGAAGAAATGAAAGAGGAAGCCGCCTTGTAGAATTTTGCACAGAGCATAACTTAATCATAGCTAACACTTGGTTCAAGAATCATGAAGAAGACCAAGATGAAGCAAGGAAGGTGGCATATCTGCCCTACGCTGGCTCTATTTCTGCCAGAATCAGTAGGATCCTGCGTAAACACAATATCAAGTGTGTTTTCTGTCCATCCAACAAGATCGGGGGACTGCTGGGGAGTGTCAAAGACGACCTGGGGTTACGAAAACCAGGGATTTACAATATACCTTGTCAATGTGGCATGTCCTACATTGGCCAGACGACAAGAACTGTGGAGATCAGGTGCAAAGAACATCAGAGGCACACTAGATTAAGACAGGTGACTAAGTCAGCCATTGCTGAACACTGTCTAGAACTAGATCATGGCATGAAGTATGAGGATACCAAGATTCTAGCACAAACACCCAGATTTTGGGACAGTGTTATAAGAGAATCGATTGAGATTAAAATGGCTGACGATCTTATGAATCGTGACACAGGGTACCAGCTAAGCAGAGCCTGGGATCCTGCTCTGGAATTGTTAAAGGAGCAACGGGGCCAGCTGCAACACTACACAAACAGAAGAACCAGAGACATGGAGATGGTAAAATAGCCCCTGACGGACTGTCAGGATCACCAGACCGAAGATGGAACACCCAGAAGTGGGATTGGTGGGCGCGGACCGCAGAGGGTACATCGAGAGCCGCAGCAGACGAAAAACGGAGCGGCAACGCTCCAACAGGTCGTGGTGAGCGGGCGCGGACCGCAGGGGGAACGCCTGGTACCCCAGACCGTAGATGAAACCCCCAGGAGCGGGTTGGGTGGGCGCGGACCGCAGAGGGAACACCTAGAACCGCAGCGGACGGAAAACGGAGCAGCAACGCTCAGCAGGTCACAGGGAATGGGCGCGGACCACAGAGGAAGCGCCTGCAGCCGTTGGTGGAGGGGGAAGGCCATAGGCATAAATACTGGACCAGGTCCACTCGAGGAGCAGTCTCAGGTCGCACCTGATGAAGGTCTCGAGCTACGTGACCGAAATATCGTGCAAGTACGACGCTGATATCCGGCAGAACACCCGACAACCCAAGATGTCATTAGATCGCCGGGAAAGCCTGAAGAGTTACATCATGAAAGAAGGTTGTATACCTGGAAGAATCCTGGAGATAATAAAAGGTATCAGATAGATTACATAATGGTAAGACAGAGATTTAGGAACCAGGTTTTAAATTGTAAGACATTTCCAGGGGCAGATGTGGATTCTGACCACAATCTATTGGTTATGAACTGCAGATTGAAACTGAGGAAACTGCAAAAAGGCGGGAATTTAAGGAGATGGGACTTGGATAAACTGAAAGAACCAGAGGTTGTAGAGAATTTCAGGGAGAGCATAAGGGAACAATTGACAGGAATGGGGGAAAGAAATACAGTAGAAGAAGAATGGGTAGCTCTGAGGGATGAAGTAGTGAAGGAAGCAGAGGATCAAGTAGGTAAAAAGACGAGGGCTAATAGAAATCCTTGGGTAACAGAAGAAATATTGAATTTAATTGATGAAAGGAGAAAATATAAAAATGCAGTAAATGAAGCAGGCAAAAAGGAATACAAACGTCTCAAAAATGAGATTGACAGGAAGTGCAAAATGGCTAAGCAGGGATGGCTAGAGTACAAATGTAAGGATGTAGAGGCTTGTCTCACTAGGGGTAAGATAGATACTGCCTACAGGAAAATTAAAGAGGCCTTTGGAGAGAAGAGAACCAATATAAAGAGCTCAGATGGCAACCCAGTTCTAAGCAAAGAAAGGAAGGCAGAAAGGTGGAAGGAGTATATAGAGGGTTTATACAAGGGCGATGTACTTGAGGACAATATTATGGAAATGGAAGAGGATGTAGATGAAGATGAAATGGGAGATAAGATACTGCTTGAAGAGTTTGACAGAGCACTGGAAGACCTGAGTCGAAACAAGGCCCCCGGAGTAGACAATATTCCATTGGAACTACTGACGGCCGTGGGAGAGCCAGTCATGACAAAACTCTACCATCTGGTGAGCAAGATGTATGAAACAGGCGAAATACCCTCAGACTTCAAGAAGAATATAATAATTCCAATCCCAAAGAAAGCAGGTGTTGAAAGATGTGAAAATTACAGAACTATCAGTTTAATAAGTCACAGCTGCAAAATACTAACACGAATTCTTTACAGACGAATGGAAAAACTGGTAGAAGCGGACTTCGGGGAGGATCAGTTTGGATTCCGTAGAAATGTTGGAACACGTGAGGCAATACTAACCTTACGACTTATCTTAGAAGAAAGACTAAGGAAAGGCAAACCTACGTTTCTAGCATTTGTAAACTTAGAGAAAGCTTTTGACAACGTTAACTGGAATACTCTCTTTCAAATTCTGAAGGTGGCAGGGGTAAAATACAGGGAGCGAAAGGCTATTTACAATTTATACAGAAACCAGATGGCAGTTATAAGAGTCGAGGGGCATGAAAGGGAAGCAGTGGTTGGGCAAGGAGTGAGACAGGGTTGTAGCCTCTCCCCGATGTTATTCAATCAGTATGTTGAGCAAGCAGTAAAGGAAACAAAAGAAAAATTCGGAGTAGGTATTAAAATTAATGGAGAAGAAGTAAAAACTTTGAGGTTTGCCGATGAAATTTTAATTCTGTCAGAGACAGCAAAGGACTTGGAAGAGCAGTTGAACGGAATGGACAGTGTCTTGAAAGGAGGATATAAGATGAACATCAACAAAAGCAAAACGAGGATAATGGAATGTAGTCAAATTAAATCGGGTGATGCTGAAGGGATTAGATTAGGAAATGAGACACTTAAAGTAGTAAAGGAGTTTTGCTATTTAGGGAGTAAAATAACTGATGATGGTCGAAGTAGAGAGGATATAAAATGTAGACTGGCAATGGCAAGGAAAGCGTTTCTGAAGAAGAGAAATTTGTTAACGTCGAGTATAGATTTAAGTGTCAGGAAGTCGTTTCTGAAAGTATTTGTATGGAGTGTAGCCATGTATGGAAGTGAAACATGGACGATAACCAGTTTGGACAAGAAGAGAACAGAAGCTTTCGAAATGTGGTGCTACAGAAGAATGCTGAAGATAAGGTGGGTAGATCACGTAACTTATGAGGAGGTGTTGAATAGGATTGGGAAGAAGAGAAGTTTGTGGCACAACTTGAGTAGAAGAAGGGATCGGTTGGTAGGACATGTTTTGAGGCATCAAGGGATCACAAATTTAGCACTGGAGGCCAGCGTGGAGGGTAAAAATCGTAGAGGGAGACCAAGAGATCAATACACTAAGCAGATTCAGAAGGATGTAGGTTGCAGTAGGTACTGGGAGATGAAGAAGCTTGCACAGGATAGAGTAGCATGGAGAGCTGCATCAAACCAGTCTGAGGACTGAAGACCACAACAACAACAACAAGAACAGATCGAATACGTTTTTCCATATTACTGAAGTAGCAATTTTGTCGTAATTTGTGAAAGCATTTTCTGGGACCAAAGTGTGCATAACTGAAATATGTGTACCAAATCAATTTGTTAACCCACTCATCAGGAATACAAACTAATCAAACAGAGTTGTCGACCGATTTTCGTTTAAAAAAATATCATTGCGAACTAAATAATGCTGTCTAATCGCTACGCTTTCCTTTCTCCTCAACTTCTCCTTAATATCCTTCCAGATTGGATCCTTATTTTGCTCCTTAGCGATGTCCTGGAGCGAAGACGAAATAAAATTCTCTAACGCAGCACCTTGAATATACATCAAACAATAATTGTTTTCTATGCAATCCTCTTCAGCACTTTGTTTCAAACCCATAGGTGCACGTGATAAAGCATCAGCAACAATATTTGAAGAACCCTGTATGTAAACAATACTAAAATCAAATTCCTGTAGATACAACACCCATCGTGACAGTTCCATGTGTTAATTTTGTTGACATAAGAAATTCCAGAGCTCGATGATCGTTGTAAACCTTAGTATGTCTGCCAAACAAAAATGTCCGAAATTTTGTGAAAGCCCGTACAACAGCCAAGGCTTCAAGTTCCGTAATCGAATAATTCTTTTCTGATTTAGAGAGAACACGACTTCCAAATGCAATAGTTTTCTGTATTACAACGTCGTTTTCTTCTATCTCTTGAAATAAATGTGCACCTAGGCCTTTGTATGATGAGTCCGTCGCCAAACAAAAATCTTTAGATAAATCCGGATGCGAAAGAAGTGGAGCAGCAACTAAAGCATCTCGAAGTTGTTCAAATTCTGTCTGAGCCTCCTCATCCCAACACCAATTAGAATTTTTTCCAAACAGTTCACATAAACGAGGTGTGGCCATATTGTCCAATTTAACAAAGCGTCTAAGAAAATTACAGACACCAAGGAAACTACGAACATCACGTTTTGTGGTAGGAACAGCATAATTACGAATAGCGTCTAGTTTCTCTGGATCAGGAAGAATACCTTCTGTAGAAATAATGTGACCGAGAAATTTCACCTGAGAACGACCAAATTCAAATTTTTCCGAGTTCACTGTAATGCCAACTCTTGCAAAAATACGTAATAATGAATCCAAAATTTTGTTGTGCTCACGCCAAGAATGTTTAGCAATAAGAATATCGTCAACATATGAAGTAATATTGTCACGAAGATAAACAGGTAAAATTTCGTTTAAACTACGAATGAATGCTGCTGAAGATACAGTAAGTCCAAACGGTAATTTCCGAAATCTCTTTTGGGTAAAATCGTCATATCCGGTTAATCTTTACCGACTCTCTAGATAGACTGATAGTCGAAGAGTTGTTTTTGACAGATGCAAAGAATAGTAAAAGAGTAGGCAGCGGTGCAGAAAACTAAAAGGGAAGTAGCACCACTACAGCTCGGGACCCTATGTACGCTACGGCACATATTCACTTAGTGTAGTGAATCCCCTGAGGACTTTAATAGCCGCACATAAATTCCAGTTTGTGACTTAGTAGCCAATTTGGTGGAAGTGCGTACATCAATTGATCTAACCATGAACATGGATGTATGTCGTTCTTAGAATTGCGAAAGATCTTAAATTTCCGAACAGTCAAGAAGTGTTTATAGTCAAAGTTTTCTCCTCGTGGCCTACCGCGACTGTTCCAGTCCGAATGTCGATTATTGTCAAGTTCACGCGCCTGTCGCTCTCTTGTTGCATCCAGTAAATGAAACAAATTATTTTCTTCATAGCCCTCTGCTATCTGTGATTCTAAATTTCTTTTGCTGTCTTTTCCTACGATTTCGCCTTCAATTTGTTTGACTTGCTTTCGTAATGCCTCAAATTCCCTTTTGTCACGTTCATTAAATTTTCCCTGATTTTCAACATGCTTATTTATGTTCTGGTACTCTTCGGTTTCTGCAAATGGCAGTGGTGCTGTATCATCTGAATCTCTGTCCCCATTTAAACTAAGACTTGTCAATTTATCTGAAATCTCCTCAACTCTTTCCGATAAATCACCTATTTGTTCTTTCTGTTTATTTACGTCTTCTGTAAGTATCGCGACTCGGGTTTCAGTATTGACACATTTGGTAGTTAACTGTTCATATTGTTGTGTTAGGTTATTTATTCTGTCATTTGGTACGGATTCCTCGATTCTCTCAAATATTTCTTCCTTATCGTGTGCACGTTGTAAATTTAACTCTGAAAATTTTTGTACTATCACGCGATCTCTTTCTTCCTGTTCTCTATCCTGTTCCTTTTGTCTAATCTCTACTGCAATTAATCTATTATTGTGAGAATTCAAAATCGGTTGTACTTCTTCTCTAATTTCTTTCTTTAATTCATCTTTCATGTTTTTGAAACATGTCCCTATTCGTGAGTCTAACCGTGTTTCCATTGTTCCCATATCAGTTTCTAACCGTGTTGCCAAAGTTCCCATCTGTGTTTTTAATTCAGATCTTAACTGTGTTTCCATTGTTCCCATCTAAGTTCTAATTGTTCCTATTTGTGATCCCAGTGAGTCTAACCGTGTTTCCATTGTTCCCATACCAGTTCTAATTGTTCCTATCTCAGTTTTAATTGTTCCTATTTGTGAGTCTAACCATGTTTCCATTCGTGATCCCAAATTTAATATAGCACCCATCAACTGCTCCGTATCTTCTGTCGTTAATTTCGTATCCTGAAAATTTTTTGATTGTGAAAAATTTTGAACTGTTTCCGGACTATTTTCTCGACTTATTAAATTGTTTTCCACTTCATTATTCATCATACTGTTCTCCTGTGTTGGCGAGTTCGCCATGTCAACAATTTCGTCATTCTGACTATCCATCATTTTTGCCTTTTTCATCGATCGCGTAATCATTTACAAAACATACAAAATTCGTCACTATACGAAAATTACACACAATGAGACTTTATCTCCAACAATACCATTCACACGAAATGCTTCCCTCAAATACGATCAACGAACAATTGAAATCTTCATAATTGCACAAAATTGTCAAACCTATACACAAGACAACCAAAAATTAAATTCTGCAAAAAATTCATTAGAAGAATGACAATTACCAAATCTACACATGCAATATAGACTACAATTACTAAACTAGAAATTACTACAACAATACTACTGTCTGCTATTTTCACAATCAGAAGAATTCCAAGGGACGATCCGAAGCAGCGGTCGCCACGTGCATGGGGGCTTAATTATCTAAATATGAAATGCAAATACTTTTAATTTTTAGTAGCTGTCTGTCCGGTTTCGAAGTCTCGTAAACGGTTGGCCCTCACTAGTTTTAGTACGCAATCCGACTGCATAGAATAACAACAAGGAATGAAAGAAAATTTCCGTTAACACAATTAATTAATTAAGTCCCCAGCAACTATAAAACGTACGAAACCAAAGCACAAGTGTAACTGTTCTGTGTGTGGAAGTGTGATTCAACCTACACATCGGGCACGGTTCTTCTTCAATAAGACAAGAAATTTTAAATACCATTTATACTGAAGCAATTAAAAAAAATAAAAATACTATAATTGAGTAAGGAAACCAGAAGTACACTCTAATACAAGAAGACAAGCCAGATGCTTTGTTGACTGAACCTGTAAAGACGCATTAATTAAGACATTGAAATAATAAAAAAAAGGGAATTTTTTTACCTTCATATATATTGACGAAAAGCACTCTGATCATTACAATATCTCCATTCGAACAATATCTGCTGTCTAGCCCATCAAACAACTGCATAAAACATGGCCTCAAATAGTACAGCTATCAATATCCTCTCAGCAAGATCTGCACAAGCACTCACTAGGACGACATCTCAACAACGACTTGACTCCTACTACTTCTCAACAAGCACTGACTACTGCCACGTCTCGACAAGCACTGCTAGTGGAAGCGGTGGAATAGAACTCTTTGGCGCAATCTCTGGCGCTGTGGCTGTGTAGCCACCTTCAAAAGGTTTGAAAACAGTTTAAACAATAACCCAGGCTTGAAGCCTTGTGCCAAATTGATAGTTTTATTACTGGGATGGGTGAACTTTTACCAGACACAATAACTGCCAACATAGCATCCAAATTCAAATACTGCCCAGTTACTTCAGTTGATGTTGAACGATCCTTTTCTGCTTATAAAAATGTTTTTAGTGTTTGAAGACACAATCTCACTGCCGAAAATTTGGTACAGCACTTGGTCGTTTATAATAGTAGAAAAATGGAAAATGAATTGTAAATGATTATTTAGTCATGTAGTATTAATTAAAAGTTAATGCCGTTCAAAAAGGTTCATGATTGAATGTTGATTTTTAAATAAAATATTACGGAGATTTTGAGCATGCCCCTCTTTCCGCGATATATCTTGACTTTGGTCTTGTACATATCGATTGTTTCGCTGCAAGTCACTCGCATCGAATCCGCTTGTTACCGACAACAGTAGCAAAGAAGGAAGAATTCTTGAAAAACGGTATGCGTCCCGATTTTACAAATTTTTAGAAAATGATCCCAGAAAGGCTCTCTTCCTAACATTTACTATAAATATTCAGAAAATGATAACAGCGTTGTAAATGTACCAATTTTTCGTGTGGTCGGCGCTCTTCCTCATTACTGATATGCGCAGATTCGACTTTGAGAAATAATGCACGCATTAACTGGCTCTGAGCACTATGGGACTTAATATCTGAGGTCATCAGTCCTCTAAAACTTAGAACTACTTAAACTTAACGAACCTAAGGATATCACACACATCCACGCCCGAGGCAGGATTCGAACCTGCGGCCGTAGCAGTCGCGCGGTTCCACACTGAAGCGCCTAGAACCGCTCGGCCACACCGGCCGGCGCACACTTTCCATTCATATCTAAGCATTTTTCATGCATATTTGCATAAATATTTTAAAGTTTTTATGATGCATATAATCCGGTCACTAAATTAATGACAGAATAGTTTACTGGTGAACGACCTACCAAGCTGCCATCAGGTGGCAAGGCAGGGCAACGTGATCGCTTGCCGAAATGTTTTGCACGTTGGACACTGATATCTGGCCTTTCATCCTTGAACTATTTCGTCATGAATTACGCCCGAAGAAGCTGAAGAATCACACAGTTAATATTGTCTACCCTCGTCAGAAGAAGAGCGTTCAGTAATTGTTGTTGTTGTTGTTGTGGTCTTCAGTCCTGAGACTGGTTTGATGCAGCTCTCCATGCTACTCTATCCTGTGCAAGCTTTTTCATCTCCCAGTACCGACTGCAACCTACATCCTTCTGAATCTGCTTAGTGTATTGATCTCTTGGTCTCCCTCTACGATTTTTACCCTCCACGCTGCCCTCCAATACTAAATTGGTGATCCCTTGATGCCTCAGAACATGTCCTACCAACCGATCCCTTCTTCTGGTCAAGTTGTGCCACAAACTTCTCTTCTCCCCAATACTATTCAATGCTTCCTCATTAGTTATGTGATTTACCCATTTAATCTTCAGCATTCTTCTGTAGCACCACATTTCGAAAGCTTCTATTCTCTTCTTGTCCAAACTATTTATCGTCCATGTTTCACTTCCATACATGGCTACACTCCATACGAATACTTTCAGAAATGGCTTCCTGACACTTAAATCAATACTGGATGTTAACAAATTTCTCTTCTTCAGAAACGCTTTCCTTGCCATTGCCAGCCTACATTTTATATCCTCTCTACTTCGACCATCATCAGTTATTTTACTCCCCAAATAGCAAAACTCCTTTACTACTTTAAGTGCCTCATTTCCTAATCTAATTCCCTCAGCATCACTCGACTTAATTAGACTACATTCCATTATCCTTGTTTTGATTTTGTTGATGTTCATCTTATGTCCTCCTTTCAAGACACTGTCCATTCCATTCAACTGCTCTTCCAAGTCCTTTGCTGTCTCTGACAGAATTACAATGTCATCGGCAAACCTCAAAGTTTTTACTTCTTCTCCATGAATTTTAATACCTACTCCGAATTTTTCTTTAGTTTCCTTTATTGCTTGCTCAATATACAGATTGAACAACATCGGGGAGAGGCTACAACCCTGTCTCACTCCCTTCCCAACCACTGCTTCCCTTTCATGCCCCTCGACTCTTATAACTGCCATCTGGTTTCTGTACAAATTGTAAATAGCCTTTCGCTCCCTGTATTTTACCCCTGTCACCTTTAGAATTTGAAAGAGAGTATTCCAGTGAACATTGTCAAAAGCTTTCTCTAAGTCTACAAATGCTAGAAACGTAGGTTTGCCTTTCCTTAATCTTTCTTCTAAGATAAGTCGTAAGGTCAGTATTGCCTCACGTGTTCCAGTGTTTCTACGGAATCCAAACTGATCTTCCCCGAGGTTGGCTTCTACTAGTTTTTCCATTCGTCTGTAAAGAATTCGTGCTAGTATTTTGCAGATATGTACAAGACCAAAGTCAAGATATATCGTGGAAAGTGGGGCACGCTCAAAATCTCCGTAATATTTTATTCATTAATTAAAGCAACATATTTTTTATCGTCCAGTTTCGTTTGAAAAAATGTGGTATTGGTTGTGGAACATTGTGGAAAATTCCCACTTCAGTCCTTACAGTTCCATGAATTTCAGATAGATGGCGGTGCTATACGTAGCCTTCAAAACAGCGTCTGTAACGGAGATGTGTTCCAAGCAGACCATTCGTGTTGATGTGTTCCACGCAGAGAGCTGTTTATTTTGGCGGAAAGCCAGAGCATCGTAGATATTTATAGGCCCTTGCAGAATGTCTACGGAGACATCGTAGTGAACAAAAGCACGGTGACTTGTTGGGAGAGGCGTCTGCCATCATCGCAACAAAGTCGCTCAAACCTGTCCGATCTCCTGCAATGCTGGAACATGGGGACTCCCTCATTCGACATGAACGACGGATTACAGTCAAACATCTTATTGCACAACTGGACGTCTGTGTTGTTAGTGCTGACACACTCGCCTACCAATGGGGGTACTCAAATTTCTGTGCATCCTGGGTCCTTCTCCGCCTGACATAAAACCAGAAGATCAACGAAGGAAAATCTGTGCGCAATTTCTCGCGCTTTACGAGCCCGATTGCGACAATTTTTTTTATCGAACATCGTCACAGGAGATGAAACATGGATTCCTCTCTTCGAACGGGAAGCAAGATGCTGTGTAGTGGCGCAACATCACCTCTCCTCCGAAGAAAAAATTCAAAGCAGCGCCCTCAGCCGGTAAGGTCAAGATGACGATCTTCCGGGAGTCTGGACGGGTTATTCTGTTTGATGTCCTCCATCATGGTGCAACGATCAACTCTCAAGTATATTGTGGTACCCTCAGGAAAATGAAGAAACTATTTCAGCGTGTTCGTCGCCACAAAAAACTTCTCCACGACAACGCAAAGCATCACACAAGTCCGGATGCGAGAGGAGTTCACAAAACTTCATTGGACTGCTCTTCCTCATCCACCTTACAACCCGGATCCCGCACCTTCCGACTTCCATCTGTTTGGTCCAATGAAGTATGCACTCCGCGGGATGCAGGACGTAGCTCAGGGGGCGGTTACCGATGCAACAAGACGTTGACTCTGGCGTCGGCCAGTGCACTGGTACGAAGAGGGCATATACACCCTCCCACACAGTTGGCGTAAGGCCGTCGTATTGAACGGAAATTTTGGTGAAAAATAGGGTTTTGTAGCAAAAAAAAAAGCACTCCGTCTGCAGGCCACGAGTGGCCTACCCGGATCATCCGACCGCCGTGTCTTCCTCAGTGGAGGATGCGGATAGGAGGGGCGTGGGGTCAGCACACCGCTCTCCCGGTCGTTACGATAGTATTCTTGACCGAAGCCGCTACTATTCGGTCAAGTAGCTCCGCAATTGGCATCACGAGGCAGAGTGCACCCCGAAACATGGCAACAGCGCATGGCGGCCCAGATGGTCACCCATCCAAGTGCCGACCACGCCCGACAGCGCTTAACTTCGGTGATCTCACGGGAACCTGTGTAGCCACCGCGACAAGGCCGTTGCCTTTTGTAGCCAAAAGAGTGGGGAATAATTTGGTGTATTAGAATCCTGAATAAAACCAACGTGCTTTCAGAGAAAAATATGTTGCACTACTTATTGAACACCTCTCGTAACTATACTACATGTGTCCCAAAACACTTGACTGGAATACTCTGGAAATTACTTCTGTATCCAGCGATGACTCTACAAGCAAGGTAACATACTGGATCCTCACTATCAGTGCTGGGTTGTTGATTAAATAGTGTCAGCAGCACCAACAAAATTACCGTAAGGAAATGCTACGAACTGAAAATGAAAACGACATAATAAGTGAGATACTCTGTCAGTAAGTGAGATACTCAGTCCATGTTTAGCAATTCTATACAACCGCTCTCTCACAGAAAGATCCGCTCCTAAAGACTGGAAAATTGCTCAAGTCATACTAATACCTAAAAATGGAAATAGGAGTAATCCGCTGAATTACAGGCCCATATCGCTAAGATCGATTTTAATAGGGTTTGGGAACATACAGTGTGTTCGAACATTATGAATACCTCGAAGAAAACGATGTATTGCCACATAGTCAGCCCGGATTCAGAAAATATCGTTCTTGTGAAACACAACTAGCTCTTTATGCTCATGAAGTAATCGGTGCTATCCATAGGGGATGTGATATTGATTCCTTATTTTTAGATTTCCAGAAAGCTTTCGACACCGTTACTCACAAGCGTCTTCTAACCAAACTGCGTGCCTACGGAGTATCGTCTCAGTTATGCTACTGGATTCGTGATTTCTCGTCAGAAAGGTCACAGTTCGTAGTAATAGAAGGAAAGTCATCGAGTAAAATAGAAGTAATATCCGTGGTTCCCCAAGTAAGTGTTATAAGCCCTCTACTGTTCCTGATCTATATTAACGACGTAGGAGACAATTTGAGTAGCCCTCAGATTGTTTGCAGATGATGCTGTCATTTACCGTGTTGTAGTCATCAGATGATCAATTCGAACTGCAAAATGATACGTTATCTGTATGGTGCGAAAAGTGGCAGTTGACCCTGAATAAAGAAAAGCGTGAAGTTATCCGTATGAGTACTAAAAGAAATCCGCTAAATTTCGATTATGTAATAAGTCACACAAATCTGAAGGCTGTAAATCCAGCTAAATACTTAGGGACTACAATTACAAATAACTTAAATTGGAACGATCACATACATACTGTTGTGGGTAGAGCAAACAAAAGACTGGGTTTCATTGGCAGAACACTTAAATGGTGTAACAGGCCGACCAAAGAGACTGCTTACACTACGCTTCTCCGCCCTATTCTGGAGTACTGCTGTGCGGTGTGGGATCCGCATCGGGTGGGATTGACGGATGACATCGAAAAAGTTCAAAGAAGGGCAGCTCGTTTTGTACTATCGCGAAATAGGGGAGATAGTGCCACAAACATGATATGTGGATTGGAGTGGCAAACATTGAAACAAAGGCACTTTTCGCTGCGACAGGGTCTTCTCATGAAATTTCAATCATAGTTTCCTCCTCCGATTGAGACACCATTCTGTTGGCACCCACCTACATAGGGAGAATTGATCATCACGATAAAATAAGAGAAATCAGAGCTCGCACAGAAAAATTTAAGTGCTCGATTTTCCCGCGCGCCATTCGAGAGTGGAACGGTAGAGAGATAGCTTGAAGGTTGTTCATTGAATCCTCTGCCCGGCACTTTGTTGTGAATATCAGAGTAATCACATAGATGTAGATGTAGACGAGTGAAAAAGGACGGAGACTGGATAAACAAAAAATAGAGGAAACTTAATGATGTGTTGGCAAATGTGCCAACACCTTGTAGATAGAGGAGGACGAAATGCACGCTATCTAACGCAGACGGGCGTGAATTCTGGAACAGGATAAGTAGTGAATGCTAATAAGAAAAGTATGCAGCTCCTATTACTTAACTTTTAATCCTTGTTGTATACATCGTTCTTGATGAGACATTTCATACGATAACTATCAAACTATGTAAGGCTAATGGCGCCTTGCTAGGTCGTAGCCATTAACTTAGCTGAAGGCTATTCTGACTATCTCTCGGCAAATGAGAGAAAGGCTTCGTCAGTGTAGTCGCTAGCAAAGTCGTCGTACAACTGGGGCGAGTGCTAGTCCGTAACTCGAGACCTGCCTTGTGGTGGCGCTCGGTCTGCGATCACACAGTGGCGACACGCGGGTCCGACATGTACTAAATGGACGGCGGCCGATTTAAGCTACCACCTAGCAAGTGTGGTGTCTGGCGGTGACACCACACTTAAGATGGTCGTTTTAATGCTTCAAATGTTCTCCATAGTCTCTTCTTCCCCGACACTTGTATTCAACGCAGTGTACGTTCTCAGAGACATGTGAAACTGTCACAAAAGTCCTTCTTTGGGGTATTATTCAGCTCGCGCCGCAGGTTGAGTTCATTGTCGGTTACATCATCAACGAGTGGGCCCTGCATGTTCTTTTCTGCACGTTTTCCTTTTGTGATAGGTTCGTGTACGTAAGTTACGTCACCTGTCATTCTTCCGCGTTTTTCATTTCACTCAAGTTACGCCAGGCGCCTGGAGAATGTCTTAGACACTTGATCTTGAGATCTTGCCCCATTGCAATTTGTGACACAACAAAGTTGACCCACTGCGGTCGCACATTCACTTTTTAACACTATCCGCTCACAATTGACAGATCGCATGCACATCTGCTGTTCACAGTTAGTAGTGCAAACTGCCATCGTAGTTACTGTCCTGACCTCGCTTTTACACCAGGAATAAAATCAATGTTGGGACTTTTTGGACGAATGGTGAATATTCGTGGGACTGTCTCAGTATTCACTTCTGCGGGTTTCTGAGAAGGAATTGTAGTTGTATAAGTAAACAGAGCGCTGTAGGATCATCAGACAGAGAAGTATGTTCCAACAGAAAGTAAGCCGAACCACTGGAAAGATAAGAGTTTATTAGCAAGAAGGGAAAAGGAAAGCATCGCTGTTCAGGCCACAGACGAGCCACTCGGAACCAACCGACCGTCATATCATTCTCAGTCTGTGGTATCGTGTAGATGAGGTATGGAGGGGCACACCGCACTCCCGGCCGATATCTATTCAGCAGATCTGGAGCCGCTACTACTCGTTCAGTTATCTCCTCTACTGTCATCACGAGCCTTAACACATCCCGCTCCAGTCCTCCCAGCTTCCTTCCTGACAGCATGGGGATTCAAACACGGGTTCCACACGTGGCATACAGCCTCGTTGATGGATTCACATGAAGGGTGACCGGTCCCCATACGCCGATATGATATTACTAAGGTATTTGAAATGAAATAAATGAAGAACGAATATTCCTGAGGTGAAACCTGCTTCTTATGTGTATGGATTCACATGAAGGGTGACCGGTCCCCATACGCCGATATGATATTACTAAGGTATTTAAAATGAAATAAATGAAGAACGAATATTCCTGAGGTGAAACCTGCTTCTTATGTGTATTCGGTCATTATTTAAGACTGAATGAAAATCTTTTCTTGTTTACTCTGTAGGTCTGACTCTATTATGGGACAATTAATACCGGATGATTCAAGTAGAAAACTCAAACAGAAAACAGATTTCAGTTTTTTCCTACAGACAAACTGTTGTTGTTGTTGTGGTCTTCAGTCCTGAGACTGGTTTGATGCAGCTCTCCATGCTACCCTATCCTGTGCAAGCTTCTCCATCTCCCAGTACCTACTGCAACGTACATCCTCGCTTTTCTCACCATTGCCAGTCTACATTTTATATCCTCTCTACTTCGACCATCATCAGTTATTTTGCTCCCCAAATAGCAAAACTCCTTTACTACTTTAAGTGTCTCATTTCCTAACCTAATTCCCTCAGCATCACCCGACTTAATTTGACTACATTCCATTATTCTCGTTTTGCTTTGGTTGGTGTTCATCTTATACCTTCCTTTCAAGACACTATCCATTCCGTTCAACTGCTCTTCCAAGTCCTTTGCTGTCTCTGACAGAATTACAATGTCATCGGCGAACCTTAAAGTTTTTATTTCCTCTCCATGGATTTTAATACCTACTCCGAATTTTTCTTTTGTTTCCTTTATTGGTTGCTCAATATACAGATTGAATAACGTTGGGGAGAGGCTACAACCCTATCTCACTCCCTTCCCAACCACTGCTTCCCTTTCATGCCCCTCGACTCTTATAACTGCCATCTGGTTCTGTACAAATTGTAAATAGCCTTTCGCTCCCTGTATTTTACCCCTGCCACCTTTAGAATTTGAAAGAGAGTATTCCAGTCAACATTGTCAAAAGCTTTCTCTAAGTCTACAAATGCTAGAAACGTAGGTTTGCCTTTTCTTAATCTAGCTTCTAAGATAAGTCGTAGGGTCAGTATTGCCTCATGTGTTCCCATATTTCTATGGAATCCAAACTGATCTTCTCCGAGGTCGGCTTCTATCAGTTTCTCCATACGTCTGTAAAGAATTCGCGTTAGTATTTTGCAGTCGTGACTTATTAAACTGATAGTTCGGTAATTTTCACATCTGTCAACACCTGCTTTCTTTAGGATTGGAATTATTATATTCTTCTTGAAGTCTGAGGGTATTTCGCCTGTCTCATACATTTTGCTCACCAGATGGTTGAGTTTTGTCAGGACTGGCTCTCCCAAGGCTGTCAGTAGTTCTAATGGAATGTTGTCTACTCCCGGGGCCTTGTTTCGACTTAGGTCTTTCAGTGCTCTGTCAAACTCATCACGCAGTATCATATCTCTCATTTCATCTTCATCTACATCCTCTTCCATTTCCATAATATTGCCGTCAAGTACATCACCCTTGAATAGACCCTCTATATACTACTTCCACCTTTCTGCTTTCCCTTCTTTGCTTATAACAATGAAACATAAAAACACAATGCGCTTGTCACTGGACAGACGAGGGCTCAACGTTTTATGTTCGCACACACTCTGTACCATACACTCAACACGAACGCCGTGCGTCGTTCGTGAAACATCGAAACGGTACTCCATTTTATTTCACACACGAATCAACCGGTCCCTGTGTGCCGAATCAACCGCTTAAACGGTTTCTGAAGAGTAGCTGCTATAGGTGAGACAAAGACTGTCTTTTATGTTCTCCCACAAAAAATAAGAAAAAAAATCGCAATGTGCGATTACTGGTGACCTGGAAGTTGAACGACATCTTGTCATTCACCTATTCCAAACTAAAGTTGTGGGATGGTGTTATTCTGATAATGTCCGCCCCCGGTAGCTGAGTGGTCATCGCGACAAGCTGTCAATCCGAAGGGCCCGGGTTCGATTCCCGGCTGGGTCGGAGATTTTCTCCGCTAAGGGGCTGGGTGTTGTGTTGTCCTAATCATCGTCATTTCATCCCCATCCACGTGCAACTCAAATATGTCGCGCATGGCACTAGGCAGAAGATGGTTCAAAGTTTTAACATACAGGTGTGCTGTTGTTCGTTTGTGGCAACACATCGAAAGACTTGCACTATGCGAGCGGTCTAACAGACGGTAGGCCCGCGTCACACGACATTTATTTATTAAGATAATGCTCCACCTCAACGTGAAAATGAGGCTGGGTGCCGTCACGTATAAAAATGAAATCATTGGAATCTGCTTAAAGCTGAGGGAACAATCAATTTTTCAGCATGTCCAGGTATAACATTCCTGTAACAGTTTCCTGAACAAAAGACAAAGGACCATGCACATTGTGAACAGAAACAAAAAGCATTTTCGACGACGACGCCAGGGTTTTGTGACCCCAAACTTTTTCCATTATGGCAGTTTACTTCACCCGACAGGTGAAACGCCGATTCCTCCGAAAAGATGAGTCATTCGGAAAAAGTGTTCGCTGCCATATCCTGTAGAACTGAAAAGCAAAAATCGTACTTTCTCTTGCGGTCGCCGGAACGCAATTGCTGCAGTAACTGCAACTTGTAACACTTCGTATGCAGGCGTCATTTCACAAGACGCCACACCATCGTTTGAGGAAGCTGAAGTTCTTGGCCTCCGCGTCTTGTGGACGTCCCAGGGCTCCGTGTGAACGCATCTAGGATACAATCGACATTTTCATCAGACGTGCGTGGCCGACCAGTACTCTTCTCTTCGCATGTGTAACAAACTTTCAAGACTTTTGTATGCCGGTCATAAATCTCCTTGTGCAGAGGCGGCCTCTTGTCGAATCCACGGCACAATGCACGTTGCACTTGAACAGTGGATGGACTCCATGCAAATTCCAGTACAGAAAATGATTTGTTATGTAGTTCCATGTTGCTACAAACGAACAACAGCACACCTGTATGTCAAAACTTTGAACCATCTTCTGCCTAGTGACATGCGCGACATATTTCTATATTTTATACTATGTCTGTAATAAACAATTGAAATCGGTTTTTGTTTTTTGACTCTGTGTGTGAATTACCGCGTAAATGTTCACGCTGGGAGCCTTATGTGAAGAAAATTCGTTTTCTCATTCTCTATAATCGTGTGTGGAGCACCGTCAAAGAGAACCAACAGTTGCTGATTACTTCTGTATTCGGAAGGCGTCCATCGTTGCGTTGGCCGTGTCAGGAAGCCGTAGCATGTCCGACAGCCCAGGACACACGACTGACATGAACAACCTCGCGGTGCCGGCGTTTCTACGGCTTTAACTCCTATCTACATCCGCCTGTTACAACGACGGAGTTGCAACACAGATACAATACTGGACATAAAAGTTGCTACACCAAGAAGGAATGCAGATGATAAACGGGTATTCATTGGACAAATATAATAGAACTGACATGTGATTACATTTTCACGCAATTGGGATGCATAGATCATGAGAAACCAGTACCCAGAACAACCACCTCTGGCCGTTATAACAGGCTTGATACGCTTGGGCATTGAGTCAAACAGAGCTTGGATGGCGTGTGCAGGTACAGCTGCCCATGCAGCTTCAACATGATACCACAGTTCATCAAGAGTAGTGACTGGCGTATTGTGACGAGCCAGTTGCTCGGCCACCATTGACCAGACGTTTTCAATTGGTGGGAGGTCTGGAGAATATGCTGTCCAGGGCAGCAGTCGAACATTTTCTGTATCCAGAAAGGCCCCTAAAGGACCTGCAACATGCAGTCGTGCGTTATCCTGCTGAAATGTAAGGTTTCGCAGGGATCGAATGAAGGGTAGAGCCACGGGTCGTAACACATCTGAAATGTAACGTCCACTGTTCAAAATGCCGTCAATGCGAACAAGAGGTGACCGATACGTGTAACCAATGGCACCCCATACCATCATGCCGGGTGATACGCCAATATGGCGATGACGAATACACGCTTCCAACGTCCGTTCACCACGATGTCGCCAATCACGGATGCGACCATCATGATGCTGTAAACAGAATCTGGATTCACCCGAAAAAATGACGTTTTGCCATTCGTGCACCCAGGTTCGTCGTTGAGTACACCATCGCAGGCGCTCCTGTCTGTGATGCAGCGTCAAGGGTAACCGCAGCCATGGTCTCCTAGCTGATAGTCCCGCTGCTGCAAACGTCGTCGAACTGTTCGTGCAGATGGTTGTTGTGTTGCAAACGTCCCCATCTGTTGACTCAGGGATCGAGACGTGGCTGCACGATCCGTTACAGCCATGCGGATAAGATGCCTGTCATTTCGACTGCTAGTGATACGAGGCAGTTGGGATCCAGCACGCCGTTCCGTATTACCCTCCTGAACCCACCGATTCCATATTCTGCTAACAATCATTGGATCTCGACCAACGTGAGCAGCAATGTCGCGATAGGATAAACCGCAATCGCGATAGGCTACAAACGTGATGGTACGCATTTCTTCTCCTTACACGAGGCATCACAACAACGTTTCATTAGGCAACGGCGGTCAACTGCTGTTTGTGTATGAGAAATCTGTTGGAAACTTTCCTCGTGTCAGCACGTTGTGCGTGTCGCCACCGGCGTCAACCTTGTGTGAATTCTCTGAAAAGTTAATCATTTGCATATCACAGCATCTTCTTCCTGTCGGTTAAATTTCGCGTCTGTAGCACGTCATCTTCATGGTGTAGCAATTTTAATGGCCAGGAGTGTAAATATACAAGGTTACAACGAGAATCTTTAAGGACTTCGAAAAGTGTATTGGAAGTTTAAGACTTGATATCACAGGTAGGCAGGGAAGGATTGAGTAAGAGGCGGTCTTGATCGGGATTTAGGAACTTCAGAAATATGGAAAGCATGACACACGTTATGGTGTTTGATGGTAAACGGCGAATAGTACAGAAGTAAACAGGTCGGGATAATTGACGTTATTGAAGATTTGGGAAGGAAGAAGAATATTTGAGTATCTGTCTCGCAATAGGGTGTAAGGAGACAAAAGCTACGTCGGCTTGCTCACAATGCGCTGTACTCGCTTTTCATCAGTACGTCGAGAGCCGGAAGGTCGTCACTGGAATTGAAAGGAGAACGTTAAAGGTTGTCATTCACGATGCCTGCATCGTATGTGAAACAGTAATTCAAAAGGACTTCATTTCATAATTCAAGAAGCAAAATTTTATTCTTAATTTGGAGAGAAAATAGCTTTTTCTGTAGTCCTGTTGTTGCTGTAGCTGCGAGCCCTTTGCATTAATGTCGTATACAGAGATCGAAATGGCTGAAATTAAATTCGTCGCACCTGCTTATTTCCCCAATATACAAATGTCGAAATGACACGCAGACAAAATTATGGCGCATACTTTGTCAATTAATACTGACGTTTTTATTCTGAAGAAAAATTCTAACACAGGTGAAAACCAATACGCTCATATTAAAATTTCCTGGAAAATGACCGTTTTTGAAGGGGAAGGGGCGGGGGGAGGACAACGCATATCATAACCGCTTCGCGAATTTTCGAATGCTCGGAAACAAAACGGTTCGGTTACGTTTTGCAATATAACAATGTTGCAGCTTTAAATATTAACTGTGTTCACGCGTGAAATGCATGAAATAATTTGGACTGTCAGTTAACACATAACAAATACACTGATGCGCGAAAAGTCCCGAAATTACGTAATGAAACTGCGGTAACAAATTTCATCAGAACAACAACGATTCCAAACTGTATTTTACCCGGTACAATTTCACACGCTCACTACTGTGAAAATCAGCCATGAGCTTATTAGCACACGTGCATGTAATGAAATGAGTGCTTCTGATGAAGGCTGTCTACTAATGTGTTACAATTGGACGCAAATTTTGAAATAAGAGCGTCACGTGCATTACGGTTGTCAGTGGTAGATAAAGTGATTCTTCTAATACCGCAGATGTTAACTGAATGTTTTCAGTGAAAGTTTGTTTTTTGTTTTTTTTTTACGATATCGCTAGGTACGAAAAACTGATTACTGAAAGAAACCAAGAGAGACCTAGGAAGACGAAGAGAGTGGAGAGAGGGGGTGGGGGTAGAGAGGAAAGAATGGAGGAGGTGAGGGATCGAGGGTGTCCCAGTTTAAACAAAATGTTCTTCAATATGTGGCAGGTTCGTTTTCTATTACAACTAATTCCGGTCCTATTCGGCACACATAATCAGATATTGTTTCTTGTGTATCATATGCAGTTAATCTCAACTGCACATTACATAAGGGGCAACAGGAAGTGGTGGTGGTTTTCAAAGAGAACGAAAACTGGTCATCATAACAATACAGAAAGAGACATTGTCGTCCAAATATTGAAAAAACTGCTATTAAAATGTCTTTGAGACTTCAGATAGTACATGGATAATGGCTGAAATTCCTTTAATGATATCGAAGTCAAACATATGTGATGTCAAACATTAGAAACGGTATCGATCACCTTACTCGTAATTCTGTTGTTGCGTGGTTGGCTGATTGGAAAACTACCCTCAATAGGCTGGCGTCTCATCGCCAGCTGAGAAATGAGGTGGTCCTTGCTCAATAGGCTGATCCCGGAGCACTGCCTGACCGCCATTACAGAGTTGATAATCTAAAACAGAACAAAACACCAAAGGCAGAAATCATACAACAGTAACAGAATTTACCAAATCAACCAACAGCAACTGAAATGGCGATAATACAATCGTAACTACGCTCTGCTACCAATTGAAACCTGGTAGTCAAGGAAGGCAGGATTCGGTTGCGATTATGGACGGGTCCGTAACCAGTTACTATTGGTCCACTTTTGCAATTACACACATTTATTTTTAAACGGTAATTCCAGACTGAGCAATAAATAAAGATATCACACGTTATTAATGAAGGAATAAACAACTGTGTAATTAATAGTGCTTTGAGTGCTTTACAATTTACCAAATGAGCATAAAATATAAACAAAGCAAATAATGTTTTAAAAACAAGCCAATGTGACCCCAATTAGAATTTAAGGCAAGTAACCACAGTCACGGCTGAAGGCCTTTAACACCAACGACGGCAATTATAAAAAAAATTTAACAAACATACTTAAAACAGCAGTGCAATAGCAAAGATTAATTTAAAAGAACAGGCAACTGATCACCATGAAACGTCCCCTTTCAACAATTATACATGACTGTGCTTAACCTGACACACAATATTTTTTAGCGCAACGCAATCTGACTTTCAAAAAATCCCTACGAAAGAATGGCCCTGACTAACATTAAACTATACCTTTCACAAATCACTTACCTCACAAAAATCTTCGCTGCTCAAGCTACTGCAATACAGCGAGCGCCACTACTGCCAGCTAAATAAAAGATTCAAACTATGGAAGGCACTAACTACTGATAGGGATAGTTAGCAAATGAAAGATATTAATAGAGAACGAACAATGTATTTACCTTGATATCATCATATATAAATATAGCAGTTCATGACAAATTAACTGGTACACCTGCCTAATATCGTGTAGAGCCCCGCGAGCATGCAAAAGTGCCGCAACGCGACGTGGTATGGTCTCGAATAATGTCTGAAGTAGTGCTGGAGGGAAATGATACCATGAATCCTGCAGGGCTGTCCATAAATCTGAACAGCACGTTGCAAGGCATCCCAGATACGCTCAATAATGTTCATGTCTGGGGAGTCTGGTGGCCATCGGAAGTGTTTAAACTCATAAGCCACTCTCCTGGAGCCACTCTGTAGCAATTCTGGAAGTGTGGGGTGCCGAATTGTCCTGCTGGAATTGCCCAAGTTCGTCTGAATGCACAATGGACGCAGGTGATCAGACAGGATGCTTGCGTACGTGTCACCTGTCAGTCATATTTAGACGTATCAGGGGTCCTATTTCACTTCAACTGCACACGCTTCACATCATTAAAGAGCCTCCACCATCTAGAACAGTACCCGGATAACATGCAGCGCCCATGGATTCAGGAGGTTGTCTCCATACCCGTGCACGTCCCTCCCAACAGTTCAGTGTCGGTGTTGACGGGACCGGGCGAGCCGTAAAGCTTTGTATCGTGCAGTCATCAAGGGTACAAGAGTGGGTCTTCAGCCCGTATCGACGATGTTTCGTTGAATGGTTCGCACGCTGACACTTGTTGATGACGCAGCATTGAAAACTGCAGCACATTGTGGAAGGGTTGCACTTCTGTCACGTTGAACGATTCTCTTCAGTCGTCGTTGGTCCCGTTCTTGCAGGATCTTTTTCCGGCCGCACCGATGTCGGAAATTTGATGTTTTACCGGACTGGTGATATTCACAGTACACTCGTGAAATGGTCGTACGAGAAAGACCCACTTCATCGCTACCTCGGAGATGCTGTGTCCCATCGCTCGTGCACCCACTATAACACCATGTTGAAATTCACTTAAATCTTGATAACCTGCCATTGTAGCACCAGTAACCAATCCAACAACTGCCCCAGCCACTTGTTGTCTTATATTGAGGTTGCCGAGCACAGCACCGTCTTCTATCTGTTTACTTATCTCTGTATTTGAATATGCATGCCTTTGTCAGTATCTTTGGCGCTTCACTGCATATAGAATCTTAATTATGAGTAATCTACAAAGCTGTAAGAGTTTTCACAATAAGAATTCGGAGGTATTACTCCTAGCACGACCTCATAACTCTAGATATCACCCGACGAATCTTGTTTATACGCGACGGTGTTCCATCCCACTTTACTCTAGCAGTTTCTCAGTCACCCGATAACCAGTTTCTGAATCGACGAATTGGTCGAGTGGGATCCATTGTGTGGCCTGCCCGATCACCAGATTTCAATCCAATGAAGTTTTATTTCTGGGGGCATTTAAAATCCCTGGAGTGTCCAAGTCCAGAACCCACCTGGATAAACGTGCGTGTCAGAGCGCCTCTTCTGGGACCAGGAGGTGTGCCGGCTCCGGATCGAACCTGCTCGGTGGACGTGACCTGTATGTTGTTTTCAGACCATTTCTGTCATCGCACTAGGTGAATACTGAGCTGTTACTCAAGTCCCGCCCAAGTTATGAAGTTCCCTATGATTTAGAAAACTTTCGCTCGCTTTCATGAACTTCACTGTACGCTGACAGCTGGGATACAAGGTGGCGTACGAAATGTGTTACCAAATTTTTCTTTCACAGTTTACGACCCACATTAGATAACCCGCAGGGATCGCTACAGCAGTACCAGCAGAGCTTGGAAAAACAAATGAGTTACGAAATTATGTGTAATTCACCTTAATGCCGCTAGGAGACTAGTAAGCAGCAATGGCTGACAATGGAAGACTGACGACACAGCAACGATCGGCAATTATGTTACTTTTTCATGAAACGAAAAGCTTTGTTGTGGCTCAGAGGCGTTACCGACAACAGTTTAACACACGATGCGTCCCTTGCAAGAAGACCATCCACGGGTTGTACGATAAATTTGCACAGGAAGGAACAGTACTGGAAGCGAAGCGACCTCGGTCTAAGCCTCTTTCTTCGCCGGAGAATATTGAAGCGGTACGAGTTACTGTACAGAGAAGGCCCGGGAAATCGTGTAGAATGGCAGCAGTGCAACTGGGAATATCCAGACGCACCGTTCAACGCATTCTTAAAAGTGTCCTCCATATGTACCCATACAAGATGACCTGTGCACAGAAGCTCACTGAAGAACACAAGCAGCAGAGATTACTGTTTGCTCAGTGGGCGGAGGATAGGGAAGAAACTCTCAACAACGTTTGGTTTTCAGACGAGGCGCATTTTCATTTAGACGGTGTCGTCAACAAACAAAATGTACGCTTTTGGGCCACTGAAAACCCACAAGTGCTTCATGAACGACAACATTATGCTCCGAGGATTACAGCGTGGGCAGCAATTTCCAGTCACGGACTTATTGGACCGTTTTTCTTTGAAGGAACTGTGAACAGCGAGCGTTATTTGAGCATGCTTCACAATAGCTTCATTCCACAGCTTCTTGCTACTGCCTTGCCCTTCAACACGCAGTGGTTCATGCAAGATGGAGCAAGGCCACATACTGCAAACACTGAGTTAGAGTTTTTACACGAGCATTTCGACATGCGGATCATTTCACTCAGGTTTCCAGGTCGCTTCAATGACGGACAAAATTGGCTCCCCAATAGCCCAGACTTCAATCCATGAGACTTTTTTCTTTGGGGGTTCCTTGTTGTTGTGGTCTTCAGTCCTGAGACTGGTTTGATGCAGCTCTCCACGCTACTCTATCCTGTGCAAACCTCTTCATCTCCCAGTACCTACTACAGCCTACATCCTTCTGAATCTGCTTAGTGTATTCATCTCTTTGTCTCCCTCTACGATTTTTACCCTCCGTGCTGCCCTCCAGTACTAAATTGGTGATCCCTTGAAGCCTCATAACATGTCCTACCAACCGATCCCTTCTTGTAGCCAAGTTGTACCACAAACTCCTCTTCTCCCCAATTATATTCAGTACCTCCTCATTAGTTATGTGATCTACCCATCTAATCTTCAGCATTCTTCTGTGGCACGATATTTCGAAAGCTTCTATTCTCTTCTTGTCTAAACTATTTATCGTCCATGTTTCACTTCCATAAATGGCTACACTCCATACAAATACTTTCAGAAACGACTTCCTGACACTTAAATTAATACTCGATGTTAACAAATTTCTCTTCTTCAGAAACGCTTTCCTTGCCATTGCCAGTCTACATTTTATATTCTCTCTACTTCGACCATCATCAGTTATGTTGCTCCCCAAATAGCAAAACTCCTTTACTACTGTCTCATTTCCTAATCTAATTCCCGCAGCATCACCAGACTTAATTCGACTACATTCCATTATCCTCGTTTTGCTTTTGTTGATGTTCATCTTATATCCTCCTTTCAAGACACTGTCCATTCCGATCAACTGCTCTTCCAAGTCCTTTGCTGTCTCTGACAGAATTACAATGTCATCGGCGAACCTAAGAGTTTTCATTTCTTCTCCATTGATTTTAATACCTACTCCGACTTTTATTTCGTATCCTTTATTGCTTGCTCAATATACAGATTGAATAGCATCGGGGAGAGGCTTCAACCCTGTCTCACTCCCTATCCCAACCACTGCTTTCCTTTCATGTCCCTCGACTCTTATAACTGCCATCTGTTTTTTGTAAAAATTGTAAATAGCCTTTCGCTCCCTGTATTTTACCCCTGCCGCCTTCAGAATTTGAAAGAGAGTAATCCAGTCAACATTGTCAAAAGCTTTCTCTAAGTCTACAAATGCTAGAAATGTAGGTTTGCCTTTCCTTAATCTTTCTTCTAAGATAAGTCGTAGGGTCAGTATTGCCTCATGTGTTCCCATATTTCTATGGAATCCAAACTGATCTTCCCCGAGGTCGGCTTCTACCAGTTTTTCCATTCGTCTGTAAAGAATTCGCGTTAGTATTTTGCAGCTGTGACTTATTAAACTGATAGTTCGGTAATTTTCACATCTGTCAACACCTGCTTTCTTTGGGATTGCAGTTACTATATTCTTCTTGAAGTCTGAGGGTATTTCGCCTGTCTCATACATCTTGCTCACCAGATGGTAGAGTTTTGGCAGGACTGGATCTCCCAAGGCTGTCAGTAGTTCTAACGGAATGTTGTCTACTCTTGGGGCCTTGTTTCCACTTAGGTCTTTCAGTGCTCTGTCAAACTCTTCACGCAGTATCATATCTCCCATTTCATCTTCATCTACCTGCTCTTCCATTTCCATAATACAATCCTCAAGAACATCGCCCCTGTATAGACCCTATATATATTCCTTTCACCCTTCTGCTTTCCCTTCTTTGCTTAGAACTGGGTTTCCATCTGAGCTCTTGATATTCATGCATGTGGTTCTCTTTTCTCCAAAGGTCTCTTTAATTTTCCTGTAGGCAGTATCTATCTTACCCCTCATGAGATAAGCCTCGACGTCCTTACATTTGTCCTCTAGCCATCCCTGCTTAGCGATTCTGCACTTCCTGAGACGTTTGTATTCCATTTTGCCTGCTTCACTTGCTGCATTTTTGTATTTTCTCCTTTCATCGATTAAATTCAGTATCTCTTCTGTTACCCAAGAATTTCTACTAGCCCTCGTCTTTTTACCTACTTGATCCTCTGCTGTCTTCACTATTTCATTCCTCAAAGCTACCCATTCTTCTTCTACTGTATTTCTTTCCCCCATTCCTGTCAATTGTTCCCGTGTGCTCTCCCTGAAACTCTGTACAAACTCTGGTTATTTCAGTTTATCCAGGTCCCATCTCCTTAAATTGCCACCTTTTTGCAGTTTCTTCAGTTTTAATCTACAGTTCATAACCAATAGATTGTGGTCAGAGTCCACATCTGCCCCTGGAAATGTCTTACAATTTAAAATCTGGTTTCTAAATCTCTGTCTTACCATTATATAATCTATCTGAAACCTTTCAGTATCTCCAGGGTTCTTCCATGAATACAACCTTCTTTCATGATTCTTGAACCAAGTGTTAGCTATGATTAAGTTATTGTCTGTGCAAAATTCTACCAGGCGGCTTCCTCTTTCATTTCTTAGCCCCAATCCATATTCACCTACTACGTTTCCTTCTATCCCTTTTCGAACGGTCGAATTCCAGTCACCCATGACTATTAAATTTTCATCTCCCTTCACTACCTGAATAATTTCTTTTATACATTTCATCAATTTCTTTCTAAGGGGAAAAAATTTCCCGAAACGCCCACGTGATTTAATGGAGCTCAGAAGACTTATTCTTCAAGCTTGCAGTGAAATAACGGAAGACATGTGCCGTAGGGCAATCACTAACTTCAGTGTTCTTTTGAAGCAAGTTAGGAAACGAAATGGTGGACATATTGAGCATGTGCTGAGTTAGAACAAATCTCCATGGACGGCTCTTCATTGTAGTATATGTTCCTTTCAGATTGTATTGACAATAAAGTTTATATTCAAAAAGAAAATGGTAAGTCATTTCGTGCGCCACCCTGTATTAGACCCCGAGGGGGGGGGGGGAGATTATGAGGGAGGGGGCGGAGCGGGAGATAAGGGGGTGGTTATTTTAAGGGTATCTTGTCATCTCTGAAATTAATCATGGCAAGTCCGTTAATAACCTTGTTGATTCTGCGCCAATGCGGTACAAAGGTAGAAGAAAAAGAAGTTATATGCAAGGTCAGTATCTAATACTGACGTTCCGAGGAAGCTATTCAGAATGTATCTGACGATGTATGACGTTTCCAAGAATATTCAACAGCGTGCGGAAGAAGCACTGAACTCTCGCTCAGGGCATGCATCGAAGAGAGAGGATGTCAATTGGAGCAATGTTTGTAACTGTGCGTTGTTAACCGCACCGCATGTAACACTGGGAACAAACACACGTAACTTGGTAACGAAGGACTTTCGGATCCACATTCATAGGGACTTCTTGTAATGCTGAAACGTTCCTTTCGTCGTTTCTTCGTGATTCCCGTGGCGTCGCGCGAAACCGCGCGGCCAGAATCCAACTACACTTAGCGTTGGGCAGCTTGTGGACGTACTACTATACGGATTTTACTGGAAACGTTGGAGGACGTGGATTAGTGTCTTGCACTACTACACATTTAAGTCGAATCGCCAACCCCACATGGTTTGTATTAAAGTTTTCATTAGTCCATTGTCAATAATCGCAGTCTCGTACCAGTCCAACAACCTTCAGAAAGATTCCAAGGTCCGACCAGTGGACTGCAGTGCGTACACTTCTAACACTTCATACACCACCTCCGACAGGCCACTAGGAACTCTCTCTGACAATCACAAAAACAGAGCAGGAACGTAGTACAGAGTCAGTAGGCAAATAGGCACACAAAATCACCACTCCGGAAATTTTGCCGGAAACTAATGAAATTTATTTCGTATCACTTAACTCTCGCCAAGGCCAACACTTCTGTCCAACATCGCCTCTGTCTAGCTGAAATGTGCATACGGCGTTCGGCCCCCTGCTACAAATATTGTTATTTTACGCCATGACGGCTACTTGCACGTTGATGATTATGATGAAAAAAACATACGCACCAGTCCCGAGCGGAAAAAATTCCCAACCAGGCCGGGAATCAGGCCTGCGACCCCATAATACAGAGTCGACAACGCTGGCCACACGACTAAGAGCTGCTCATGCATAGCTAGGTAATGACTCCCATCTCTACTCTGATATCCCTCTATTTACCGATCAAGTCTACAGTCACTAATTTGCAACGCTAGCTGAGAAAACCAGGAATGTGCCTGAGCAGAATACCATACCTGCACATGGGAACGCACTTTAAATTCGCACATTCCTCCGTTCTGGAGTCAGTGGCGTATAAGAGGATCTCCTACTGGCCACTTCCGAAATACATAAGGGTTCGGTTGAGTTGTTTGAGGATGGAGACCAGACAGCGAGGTCATCGGTCTCATCGGATTAGGGAGGATGGGGAATGAATTCGGCCGTGCCCTTTCAAACGAACAATCCCGGCATTTGCCTGAAGCGATTTAGGAAAATCACGGAAAACCTAAATCAGGATGGCCGGACGCGGGATTGAACCGTCGTCCTCCCGAATGCGAGTCCAGTGTCTAACCGCTGCGCCACCTCACTCGGTATACATAAGGAAAACGCTCCGTCTGTCCCAGAGGACACACGCCTTCTACACCCACGAGGACTTCTCACCGACTTCCAGTTTCGTGAGCTCAAAACCGCTCCACGAAATTATTCAAGACATAGGCCTTTGGGGCAGACTAATCAGGAGGAGAATTTATTAATTCTGGATGGCCATTACGTCCTCCTGCATAATATGGTGCCTCCTAGCCTTGTAGTCTACTGTCACAACTCATTCAGAAGGAATAGTGGAAAACAAGACACTTCAGCTACAGGCTGAAGGAAACATCCTTTTCTGTAGAAACATTACCCTGTCGTAGAGAAAGGCCAAAAGAAGAGCACACAGGTACGGCTAGGAAATGTTACAGTGTCAAGAACAAATCCCTACATACATGGAGACCAACGTATAAACGCTTCTGCGTAGCTCAGTGGTCAACGTAGATGGCTGTGAAGCGGAGGAACTGGGTTCGATTCCCCGTACTGCTAAGCGGCTTTCCTCAGTGGGAGGGCTGGTATGTGATGTACTCAGCCTTGTGATGCCAATTGAGGAGCTACCTGAATGAGAAGTAGAGGCTTCACAGTCTAGAAAGTAGAGAAAACGGCCTGGGCAGCGGTTTGCTGACCACATCCTCCTCCATATTCCATCTCCATGACGCCGTGGGGCAGAGGATGGCTCATCGGCCTGTCGACATGCCTTTGGCCTTCGAGGCCCGTACGAGGAGCTCGTTAATTTATTATAAACACACTGCATTAGACGGAGCGGAAGAAGTTCGCTAATAGACCCCGCAACTCTGCAGCAAGGTGACAGGTGTGGACGCTGCACGGCCGCGAGAATCCCGCGACCTTGGCAAGGTGAGCGCCTTCTGGGAGTGGCGACCCGCCCGTATTCCTTCAGCGTCTCCCTGCGGCCTCCGCAGCGCGCCCGCACTGCTAATCACCGGCTGGGATGCGCCAGAGGCGAGCCACACCAGCCTCGAGAGCGTCCATTGCGCAACTAGCGATGACACAGCGAACTGTGTAATGTTGATGCATTAAGTTGTTCTGAAAGCGGTGCTGATATTCACGACAATAAAAGCGGGTTAAAAGCTGTGAGCTATCTGGGGAAGCTAACCTTGCATTACTGAGCAACTGTTTCACCAGGTATCCAGTCTAGCTTACCAAATTCCCAACCAGACTAATGTTAATTATAATCTTTTAATAGTCATCTTACGACAACCGGTGATATAAAAACAAATAAATCAGTTTATATTTGGACATTTATTTTAACATTGATCATTGTTCCGTTAAAATTTCAGCATATTAAACTTGATTCATTACTAAACTGGTGCCTTATTTAGGATTGTGAAAATGTGAGTTTGTAATCTTACGGAACACATCAAATATGGAGTCAAGATTGGGAGACTGCATACAACACTGCGTTCATAAAATAACACACGAAGAACGTTGAAACATATGCAAGAGGAAATTAACCACAACCAACCGATTCAATTTTCACCCAAAGAAGCTACGTTCGTAGCTCAATCCTCTCAGTCATTAAATTACCACGCACTGGTATACTAAATTCACACTAACTCTCTGTGAAATCTTCCCGAAAAGAATAGCTGAGGGCTACTTTGATGATTACACCACATGCTTCACGCGGTCAACTTGGTTTACACAAAGAGTGTAACTCCACAATAATTTTGATAATTAAAATAAATTACATCGAAACGCAATTTACAAAAGAAAAACCTCGAATTGGTTACTATCGTCTTACTATTAACCTGATGGGTCAAACAATTGTATAAGCACGTGGTACTGGTCTCACAAAGTACACCCCACGTGGGTTGAAAATAAAGAAAAGTTGCTATATTGAAAAATATTGTCAAGAAGAGACGTTATAATCTCACGCACATTCGCATTTACGATTGATGATCTTAGTTAGAGTTACGGATCGTCAACACGTGGTTCCACTTTACTCACAAAGTAGTGACAAACCAACTACTGGAAGATATGCTGAACTTCACACTCGAATCACACTGTGTTGCAATTTAAGATAACATTAGATATTTTAGATCCAAACCTGAATTATAGGTGATTAAATTTTCAGTTTCCTACGGACTTAGCAGAGACGCACTTAGCCGGAGGTCTTACCACTTCAGACGCTCGCCGCGGACAGACTGCTTGGGCCCCTACTGAGGGTGCTTCACAGATACAAACGGAAGTGAGCAGAGAGGTAGCTTCCTATACCAACATGACAAGGGACGGACAAGACCATACCAAGAATAGAAACCCTGTTTGCTTTTAGAAAGCGTAGCTACCTGTTCCGACGTTGGTCCTACTGTTCTCTAGCAGACAGGCTTGTCTGCTACCATCAAGCATGCAACTAGAAATACATTTGCTCGTTCATCCTTTCACACAGAAGGGAAGGGGAATGACAGTATCTTATCATATACAGTATACACTCCTGGAAATTGAAATAAGAACACCGTGAATTCATTGTCCCAGGAAGGGGAAACTTTATTGACACATTCCTGGGGTCAGATACATCACATGATCACACTGATAGAACCACAGGCACATAGACACAGGCAACAGAGCATGTACAATGTCGGCACTAGTACAGTGTATATCCACCTTTCGCAGCAATGCAGGCTGCTATTCTCCCATGGAGACGATCGTAGAGATGCTGGGTGTAGTCCTGTGGAACGGCTTGCCATGCCATTTCCACCTGGCGCCTCAGTTGGACCAGCGTTCGTGCTGGACGTGCAGACCGCGTGAGACGACGCTTCATCCAGTCCCAAACATGCTCAATGGGGGACAGATCCGGAGATCTTGCTGGCCAGGGTAGTTGACTTACACCTTCTAGAGCACGTTGGGTGGCACGGGATACATGCGGACGTGCATTGTCCTGTTGGAACAGCAAGTTCCCTTGCCGGTCTAGGAATGGTAGAACGATGGGTTCGATGACGGTTTGGATGTACCGTGCACTATTCAGTGTCCCCTCGACGATCACTAGTGGTGTACGGCCAGTGTAGGAGATCGCTCCCCACACCATGATGCCGGGTGTTGGCCCTGTGTGCCTCGGTCGTATGCAGTCCTGATTGTGGCTCACCTGCACGGCGCCAAACACGCATACGACCATCATTGGCACCAAGGCAGAAGCGACTCTCATCGCTGAAGACGACACGTCTCCATTCGTCCCTCCATTCACGCCTGTCACGACACCACTGGAGGCGGGCTGCACGATGTTGGGGCGTGAGCGGAAGACGGCCTAACGGTGTGTGGGACCGTAGCCCAGCTTCATGGAGACGGTTGCGAATGGTCCTCGCCGATGCCCCAGGAGCAACAGTGTCCCTAATTTGCTGGGAAGTGGCGGTGCGGTCCCCTACGGCACTGCGTAGGATCCTACGGTCTTAGCGTGCATCCGTGCGTCGCTGCGGTCCGGTCCCAGGTCGACGGGCACATGCACCTTCCGCCGACCACTGGCGACATCATCGATGTACTGTGGAGACCTCACGCCCCACATGTTGAGCAATTCGGCGGTACGTCCACCCGGCCTCCCGCATGCCCACTATACGCCCTCGCTCAAAGTCCGTCAACTGCACATACGGTTCACGTCCACGCTGTCGCGGCATGCTACCAGTGTTAAAGACTGCGATGGAGCTCCGTATGCCACGGCAAACTGGCTGACACTGACGGCGGCGGTGCACAAATGCTGCGCAGCTAGCGCCATTCGACGGCCAACACCGCGGTTCCTGGTGTGTCCGCTGTGCCGTGCGTGTGATCATTGCTTGTACAGCCCTCTCGCAGTGTCCGGAGCAAGTATGGTGGGTCTGACACACCGGTGTCAATGTGTTCTTTTTTCCATTTCCAGGAGTGTATAAAAGAAAGCGGAGTAGGTTCCGTATGAGACTGTGTGGCATGAATTATATATAAACTGTGTTTTAAGGTGTAGTTGTGTGACAAATCGTTCTTGTTTATGTGTAAAAGTAACACGTTCCACTGCTCAGTCTCCACCCAGATAGAGTCAGAAGCACCACAGTAACTTCAGAAGAGGAATTTATGCCGTAAATGACAACAGATTTAAGGAATTAACATGAAAGGAATCCAACAGGGACCTTTCAACTGGTTTTAACAACTGACTGACCAGTCGATTGTTTTTCGTTCTTTTTTTTCGTCGAATGAAATAACCAAATGATGACTGTTTTCACTCATTCTTTGGGTTTGACTGATTTCGTTTCCATAATTTTCCAACTTTTGTGGTTGAATGTGAACGCCAACTTTTTTAGACACTAATTCCGTATTTAGGTTCAAGGAGGCACAAAAAAAGTATATTTCTAAAAATCAAATATTTTCAAAATTTTCGTACTTTCAAATATTTTCAACATATGAGGCTCACTCCAAAAGAAATGCACACTATTTTTGTAAAAATACATTTTTCATTCTGCATGTGTGAAAGTTTTACAGTGTGTAGATATATCCTTCCCGCTTCTTTTCAAACTTAGTTCAGCCTGTTCCCGTGAGTGGCGCCGTCACGGCATGTCTTCAAGATGGCTGCTATACTTGACGTTCGTCAGAAGCAACGTGCTGTCATGGAATTCCTGTGCTGTGAAAACGAGAGAGTGGGAGACATCCACAAGAGGTTGAAAAAGGTGTATTGAGATGCTGCTGTCGATCGCAGTACAGTTAGTCGGTGGGCAAGCAGGTTACGTGACGAAAGCGGGCACGGCAATATTGAGGATTGTCCTCGCAGCGGCACGCCTCGTACTGCACACACTCCAGACAATGTGCAGAGAGTTAACGAATTTGTGACTGCTGACAGACGCATCACAGTGAACGAATTGTCACGTTACGTTGGGATAGGGAAAGGAAGTGTTTGCAGAATACTGAAAGTGTTGGCGTTAAAAAAGGTTTGTGCCAGGTGGGTTCCCAGGATGTTGACAGTGGCTCACAAAGAAACAAGAAAAACGGTATGCAGCGAACTTTTGGAACAGTACGAGAATGGTGGATATGAATTTCTTGGAAGAATTGTGACAGGTGATGAAACATGGCTCCATCATTTTTCACCAGAGACGAAGAGGCAGTCAATGGAGTGGCGTCATGCAAATTCACCCAAGGAAAAAAAAAAAAGTCAAAATCACACATTCTGCTGGAAAAGTTGTGGCTACAGTGTTTTTCGATTCCGAAGGACTCTTGCTTGTAGACGTCATGCAACTTTGGAAGGACATAGAAATTTATTGAGAAAAGTTACAGAATCTGTAGATGTGTCATTTTTCAGCAAACAAGCTCAAGTTTGATTCACGTAGTGCATCAGTTTCCCATTCAACCACCGGGAGCGTCAGTATAGAGCACAGTTGAAATGGCTACTTTCATTGGTGCGGAGCATGCTCGCTGTGTGTTCCTCGATAATTGCTTCCCAGGTAGGTGGATTCGCAGTGAACGGCCAATCACATGGCCACCTAACTCCCCAGACTTGCTTCCTCTAGACTGCTTTCCCTGTGGTTTCATCAAAGACCTTGTTTATATTCCTCTCCTACTATAATGGTTCAAATAGCTCTGAGCACTATGGGACTTAACTTCTGAGGTCATCAGCCCCCTAGAACTCACACATCCATGCCCGAAGCAGGATTCGAACCTGCGACCGTAGCGGTCGCACGGTTCCAGACTGTAGCACCTAGAACTGCTCGGCCACTCTGGCCGGCTCCCCTACTATACAGTCTAACCGACTTGAAAAATAGGATCTACGCTGCCATTGAACAAGTTACACCCAATTGCTGCAACGAGTGCGGGAAAAAATTTATTATGGCTGGGATGTTTGCCGCATCAGGAATTGTAGTCACATCGAACAAGAATGACATTTGACACTTTTATGTGAAACTTGAGTTTTTTTGCTACAATATGACACATTTACGGATTCTGCAAGTTATCTCAATAAATTTGTATATAATTCCAAAGTTGTATAGTCCTTTTTGACTCACACTGTATTCAAATTCATTTTTTAATTTTTTATTTAAATTTACTGAAGCTCTGTTTCCTTCTTCCAGATGGTTTGCACCGTCACGTTTAACTATAATTCGGCAAATGCTGAGGTGAAGTGAACAGGAGGCAAATAATATACAATTTCTTTAATTCTTTGGTGACACACTTGCATTTTGAGCGGATATATGATACTTATAGGAAGTTTTTTTTTGCCAGAAATATTTGTCATCATTCGTTAATTTTCTTTGACTTTGTTTAATTAAAATAGTTTATAATATGAACCATCCTTGCAGATATTGTACATCGGATTCAATTTATCTTGCCGGCCGAAGTGGCCGTGCGGTTAAAGGCGCTGCAGTCTGGAACCGCAAGACCGCTACGGTCGCAGGTTCGAATCCTGCCTCGGGCATGGATGTTTGTGATGTCCATAGGTTAGTTAGGTTTAACTAGTTCTAAGTCCTAGGGGACTAATGACCTCAGCAGTTGAGTCCCATAGTGCTCAGAGCCATTTGAACCATTTCAATTTATCTTGATCACATTTTACCCAGTCATATGATTTCTTTCATTCCTGCACCACTAAGCCTTCCGGCAGTCTGATCCAGACACAAAATTCACTATTAACAAAACGCCTATACATAAACACGGACGAAAAACTGAATTAACACGTCCGTGTTGGAACTCAGTAAAAAGCAAATATCGAAACGGTAATAACAGTGACGCCCAGCGAAACAGAGTGCAGTCAACAATAGTGATTTAACAATGGTAAAACGATGGAATTTTTCCTCTCAGAACTGAATGCACAGACTATTTCTGTTCGGTTGCTCCCAGGCTTTGATTTCACTAAAAGGAATGAATGAATAATTCAACCCATAAGTAAAACTACAACCGTGTTAGTCGATTGTTTTCCAACAACTCACTGAATCGATGTTTTCGTTCTATTGTTGACATCCCCATGCCCAGACTAGCAGCATGATGTATACCAAGGAGCACTGAAAGCTGAAAACATAATTTAGTGAAAAGAGGGCAGAGAAGTCATTCACGAATCTCACTGTGTTTTTCCCGTTTGTCGTGTTCTGAGATACCGTAGGTAAAATTCCGCATTTTCGCCCTATACGAGCCAGTCGAACCTGTCAGACTACTGAGTCATCCTCTGCCAGCGGTGTCTTTGCTTCACACACCGCTCTACTGGACTTTTTTTGGGTTTCTTGACCTCTGAGCAGCCAGTAATCGGTCTTCAGTATACGTGCACCCGTGTTGTAGGGGTAGCGTCTTAGATTAGTAATCAGAAACGCCACCGTTCCCGGGGTTCAGGGTACTTTCTTGTCCTTGGGGTGGGAAACTGCCCTTAAAGTTGGAAAAATAAGAATTGTAAGAATTGATCAACGTCATGAGGATACAGAAGGCAATAGGAACCACTACATTAAAGACACATGACATGTATCCACAGGACATGTGGCCTATAACTGAAAAAATATTATAATGATCTCTCCATTTGCAAAAGACTTCGGAATAGTCTCCCATTCGGATCTCCGGAAGGGGACTGTCAAGGGTGAGGTGACCATGAGAAAAAGACTGAATAACCAAATAAAGGATAATGTTCTACGAGTCGGGTTGTGGAATGTCAGAAGCTTGAACGTGGTAGGGAACCTAGAAAATCTGAAAAGGGAAATGCAAAGGCTTAGTCTAGATATAGTAGGGGCCAGTGAAGTGAAATAGAGAGAAGACAAGGATTTCTGGTCAGATGAGTATAGGGTAACATTAACAGCATCGCAAAATGGTATAATGGGAGTACGATTCGTTGTGAGTAGGTAGGTAGGGCAGAGAGTATATTATTGTGAACAGTTCAGTGATAGGACTGTTCTTATCTAAATCGACAGCAAACCAACACCGAGGACGATAGTTCAGGTATACATGCCGACGTCGCAAGCTGAGGATGAAGAGACAGAGAAACTACATGAGTACATAGAAAGGGTAATAAGTATGTAAAGGGAGATGAACATCTAATAGTCATTGGGGACTGGAATGCAGTTGTAGGGGAAGGAGTAGACGAAAAGGTTAGAAGAGAATATGAGCTTGAGACAAGGAATGAGAGAGGAGAAAGATTAACTGAGTAATGTAATAAATTTCAGCTAGTAATACCAAATAATCCGTTCAAGAATTACAAGACGAGGAGGTATACTTGAAAAAGGGAGGGTGATACCGGAAAATTTCAGTTAGATTACACCATGGTCAGACGGAGATTCCGAAGTCAGATACTGGATTCCAAGGCGTACCCAGATGCAGATGTAGACTCCGGTTACAATGTAGTAGTGATAAAGAGTAGGCTGAAGTGTAAGAGATTAGTCAGAAACAATCAATATGCAAAGAAGTGGGACACGAGAGTACTAAGGGGTGACGAGGTACGCTTAAAGTTCTCTAAGCCTATAGATAAAGCAATTAGGAATAGCTCTGTAGGCAGTACAGTTATAGAGGAATTTACATTTCTGAAAAGGGCAATCACAGAAGTTAGAAAAAACATAGGTACAAAGAAGGTAACTGCGAAGACACCATGGGTAACGGAAGAAATACTCGGTTGATCGATGAAAGAAGAAAGTACAAAAACGTTCAGGGAAATTGAGGAATACAGAAACATAAGCCACTGAGGAAGTACAGAAAAGCTAAGACGAAATGGCTGCATAAAAAATGTGAAGAAGTCGAAAAAGAAATGCTTGTCGGAAGGACCGATTCAGCGTATAGCAAAGTCAAAACAACCGTTGGTAAAATTAAAAGCAAGGGTGGTAACATTAAGAGTGCAACGGGAATCCAGTCGGTAGGATGCAGAGGAGAGAGCGGATAGGTGGAAAGAGTACATTGAAGGTCTCTATGAGGGATACGATTTATCTGATGCGCTAGAAGAAGAAACAGGAGTCGATTTAGAAGAGATAGGGGATCTAGTATTACAATCAGAATGTAAGAGTGCTATGGAGGACTTAAAATCAAATAAGGCAAAAGGGCTAAATGACATTAATCAGAATTTCTAAAATAACTTGAGAAAGTGGCATCAAAACGACTTTTCACGTTATTGTATAGAATGTATCAGTCTGATGACATACCGTCTGACTTTCAGAAAAACATCAGCCACTCAATTCGCAAGACTGCAGGAGCTGACATTAGCGAGAATTATCGCGCAATCAGCTTAACAGTTCATGCATCCAAGGTGCTGACAAAAGTAATATTCAGAAGAATGGAAAAGAATATCTAGGATATGTTGGATGATGATCAGTTTGGCTTTAGGAAATGTAATTGAACCAGAGATAGAATTCTGACGTTGCGGTTGACAATGGAAGCAAGACCAAAGAAAAATCAGGACACGTTCATAGGATCTGTCGACATGGAAAAAGCATTCGACAGTGTAAAATGGTACAAGATGTTCGAAATTCTGGGAAAAATAGGCGGAAGCTATAGGGAGAGACGGGTAATACACAATATGTACAATAGCCAAGAGGGAATAATAAAGAGTGGACGGCCGAGAACGAAGCGCTCGGATTAAGAAGATCTAAGGAAGGGATGTAGTCTTTCCGTCCTACCGTTCAATTTGTACATCAAAGAAGAAGTGATGGAAATAAAAGAAAGGTTCAGGAGTAGGACAGAAATTCAGGGTGAAGGATATCAGTATACGATCCGTTGATGACATTGATATCCTGAGTAAAAATGAAGAAGAATTACATGATATGCTGAGTGGAATGAATAACCTAATGAGTACAGAATATGAATTGAGAGTAAATCGAAGAAAGACGAAAGTAATGAGAAGTATCAGAAATGAGAACAGCGAGAAAGTTAACATCAGGATTTGATGGTCACGAAGTAGATGAAGTTAAGGAATTCTGCTACCTCGGCAGCAAAATAACCAATGACGGCTAGTGCAAGTAGGACATCAAAAGCAGACTAACACTGACAAAAAGGATATTCCGGGTCAAGAGAAGTGTAGTAGTATCAAACATAGCTCTTAATTTGAGGAAGAAATTTCTGAAAGTGTGCGTTTGGATCACAGCATTATGTGTTAGTGAAACATGGACTGTGGGAAACCCGGTACGGAAGAGAACTGAAGCATTTGAGATGTGGTGCTACAGATGAATGTAGAAAATTAAGTGAACAGATAAGGCAAGCAATGAGGAGGTTCTGCGCAGAATCGGAGAGGAAAGGAATATGTGTGAAAAACTGACAGGGAGAAGGGTCAGGATGATAGGACATCTGATAAGACATCAGGGAATGACTTCCGTGATAATAGAGGGAGCAGTAGAGGGCAAAAACTGTAGAGGATGGCAGAGACTGGAATACATCCAGCAAATAATTGAAGACGTATCTTTGCAATGCTGTAGTGGAATTCGTGGGGGGTCACATCAAAGCATTCAGAAGACTGATGACTCAAAAAAAAAAAAAAAAGCGGCCTCACAATGGTGTAGTGCATCCCGTACCATTCCTCCGGCTGGCCAAATGAAAAATCCCTGGGAGTACAGACAATCGAGCCCGGGTGCATCATACGGCAGCAACCGTACTGACCATTCAGATACTGAGGCGGACTTGTCATGTCGTAACTATTTTATAATTTTTTTCTTGGTATTCATCTTGTGCCATGTCCGTGAGAAAATTATCTGAGTTTTGCAGCCAGAGACTTGGCAACGTAAGGTAATCGAATTCGCGCCTGCTTAACGGAGATTGTAAACTGATTTATTAAGAAACTGAGGAGTCGGATAAGGCTTTCAACAGACAAAGAAAAAGATAGGCTCTATTAATAAAATATTCGTATATTAGAACCATAGAATTTCCTACTGCTGAGAACAGCGTTCGAAAAGTGTAGAAGCAGACAAGAATTCACAGCGGGCAGCCATAAAGTAAGACACAGACATTTGAATTGAAATAGGCATTGTTAGTAAGTTACAAAAAAAATTGTGTTTACAGAATAGGGACTAAGTGTCTTTCGTCTAGAAGCTAAATTTAACCTCTACACAACAGATGCTGTTCAGCGAAAGATTTCGAGATAAACCAGAGAGTCCGCAGCTCGTGGTCATGCAGTAGCGTTCTCGCTTCCCGCGCCCGGGTTCCCGCGCCCGGGTTCCCGGGTTCGATTCCCGGCGGGGTCAGGGATTTTCTCTGCCTCGTTATGACTGGGTGTTGTGTGCTGTCCTTAGGTTAGTTAGGTTTATGTAGTTCTAAGTTCTAGGGGACTGATGACCATAGATGTTAAGTCCCATAGTGCTCACAGCCATTTGAACCATAAACCAGAGAGATAGAGAGATTACTGCAGTCATGACAGTTTGGTAAAGAAACAAATGGGGGTGGTCACAATGTGTTTGTAACACCGGTGACGTCGGAGGTGGTTTGCAGTGTCCAGCAAGCTGCTACAATGCTCCTGTCCGAAACTCCAGTGGCCTTATCGCGGTCGTTAACACGTTTCTATGTCCACAACAATTAACACCAAAACTGTAAAAAAATTCGTTTGATACGTCGTATGATTGTACTTCTATTAATAAGCGTTGATTTGGCACTGAAGTAAATGCGTTTTGGAATTCATGAAATTTTGCATCTGCTTGACTCGCTTTATCCATGGCTAGCGGGATCGACAGCGTAGTGCACACAACATGCCGAGTTGCTGATAATCATTCAAATGGTTCAAATGGCTCTGAGCACTATGGGACTTAACTTCTCAGGTCATCAGTCCCCTAGAACTTAGAACTACTTAAACCTAACTAACCTAAGGACATCACACACATCCATGCCCGAGGCAGGATTCGAACCTGCGACCGTAGCGGTTACGCGGATCCAGACTGAACCGCCTAGAACCGCACGGCCACACCGGCCGGCCTGATAATCATTGCTCGATGTGCTTCCTTCAGGCGGCCGACAGAATGTTTATACGATTGTCATGTTCCTGAATGTGGCAGCGGCACATCATGTAGAATTTACTTTCGTCCTTAAAGTTTTGCACTTCAGTATACTGTGTACCATGGCGGGATGAACGAGCTTCGACAGGTTCCGGTCAATCAGAACGTTGGACAGCATATTTCGGTTTCAAAAAGCGCCGTACCCACAGAACAAAGGAAGGAAGGAAGGAAGGAAGGTCAGGATTTAATGTCGTTTCGGCCATTGTCATTAGAGACAAAGCACAGGGATGGGGAAGGAAAGCAGACGTACCCTTTCAAAGGAACCATCCCGGCATTTGCGTGGAGCGATTTAGAGAAAGCATGGAAAATGTAGATTAGGATGATCGGAAGCGGACATGATCCATCGTCCTCCCAAATGCAAGCAGACCGCTAACCACTGCGCCACCCTTTTCCTTTTTTCACCACACGCTATGCTCCTTCTGTTCTTCTGCAGTGACGACTGTCTTTACCATGTTCTTCTTGACGTAGATACTCATTTCTTGTGGTCTAAACACAGGCGCATTCAGCCGGCTTTGTTCTGGATTCGCGTATTTGCGCTGCATTTACTTGGTTATAAGTTACGAGGCGTTTCGGGTAACGGAGCATTAGGTTTCTTTTAGTGATACATTTTGCACTCGTATGTGGCGTGCGAACGTTAGGTCCTCGTTCAAGGTTTCAACTTCTTTAGAGGACGTGGGGTTCTGTGTTTATTTCTGACTTAGTCATTCGAGGTTTCAACTGTCTTATCACCATCCCTTCCACTCGTGACACAATGCTTCAGGAATTAATAATAATATTTCGCATTTTTCTTTTTCCCGTCGTAATCGGTGCAGATGTAAGGCACATGGTCTGCTGAAATGAGTGTACCCGTAAAGTATGTATTCTGTGTATGAACTTTGATCATCATACTGCATCTGAATACAGCTGGGATTTTAAGAATTTATTGTCCCCCTCCCTGGTCTTCCTTCTAAGTCCACAGCTCCGTATGTGATCACTCAACAACTATGTTCTCGAAACGTATCCAGTTCAGTTTAATTGTATCTTAAGCTGAATTGAGTAAATCTCACAATTATACGAAGTAGAATTTTCATCTACATAACTGTCGCTGTGGAACTTCGAGACATGTGCCAGTGGAGACGGACTTATTTAGGCATTTTCTGGTACAACATCTCAGGGCTTTACGAACCAGATGAAAGTTTACGTTTTTCTGTGTTTAAAAGTACCTGCAAGCCGACCAGCGAACGTGAATTCATGACGTAGAAACAGTATCCACAACAATAGCCGGCCGCTGTGACAGAGAGGTTCTAGGCGCTTCAGTCCGGAACCACGCGGCTGCTGCTGTCAAAGGTTCGAATCCTGCCTTGGGCATGGATGTGTGTGATGTCTTTAGGTTAGTTAGGTTTAAGTAGTTCTAAGTCTAGGGGACTGATGACCTCAGATGTTAAGTCCCATAGTGCTTAGGGCCATTTCAACCATAACAATACCACAATCCCTATAGTATTTCGCTGACGTATGTAAGTATACGTTTTTATATTTGTTTGCTAAAAGCTACTCATACAGTTGCAGATGACACAGTGTGTGTCAAAGAAACGGAAACAAAAGGGCAGAGAATTAGCCGGAAACAGCGGCAACAAGCGTAAAAACCATGGTTTGACTTAAGTAAATAAGGCATTATGAAACTATTCACGGAACACAATATTTGGAACCAAACAATACACATGTAGTAACGTTTTGTAACGTTTATAATTATGCTGTCTTTCGCATGTTTTAAGATTAAAGAACCCACTGGTGATGGCGATATCGTCGCTGAAACTAATCTGGGAATAAATAAACAAAAAAACGAAAGTGTTTTGCATGAAGGCATGCCCACAATCATATATTGTAGAGCCTTAATCTAATAGAAATCTCCAGGTTATTATTATTTATTTAAAGGGGGGCAGGCTTTCAAAGCGACGTATCTAATATCGTTGCGAAATGATATTGGATAACTGCCTTTGCAATAACGCGCCATCGCTGTCCCAGCCCGTGATGAGGGCAGCAGCTCCGCGTTTTCACTGCTGTGCATGCGGGAGATAAGTGGGTCACCGTCACACTTCACTGCTGCCCTCGGCCGCCGCTGATGGTGGTTGCCTAGTCAGCAGTCCCGTCTGGCCGCTGTATCTCTTTGTGCTTAGTCAGCAGCTGGCTGCTTGTCTGTAATGTCACGCTCATCATTTTCTTTTACAGAATTGTTGAGGCTTTCGTGACCAGTTGTCGACTAATTGTCTGTTTACTTTTAACTCGGGAACTACCGATGTGGAGACCACTTACATGCACGACTAATGTCTTTGAGATCCTCAGGCTTCTAAGGGTACCGTCTGCTAGAAGAAAAGATATTACTACAAAATTATAAGCAGCCCATAGACAAAACACACCATGTGTCAGAGCGGTTGGTGGGCGGTGGGGGGGGGTTTAAGCGTCTCTGAGTATTAAGACACGAGGTACCTAGTGCGATCAACCTTTGTGCGGATGCCCATATAAGAAACAACAGCACATCTCTGGGGGCTGTGCATGCACTGCCTTAGTATACATCTGCTAGATTCGATACCGCAGGATCTACATCTACATCTACGTAATTGCTCTGCTATTCACAATAAAGTGCCTGACAGAGGGCTCAATGAACCACCTTCAAGCTGCCTCTCTACCGTTCCACTCTCGAACGGCATGCAGGAGAAAAGAACACTTAAATTTGATCGTGATGATCATTTGTCCCTATGTAGGTGGGTATCAACAGAGTGTTTTCGCAATCGGAGGAGAAAACTGGTGATTGAAATTTCATGAGAAGATCCTGTCGCAACTAAAAACCCCTTTGTGTTAATGATTGCCACTCTAATTCACGTATCATGTCTGTGACGCTATCTCCCCTATTTCGCGATAATACAAAACGAGCTGCCCTTCTTTGTACTTTTTTGGTGTCATCCGTCAGTCCCACACCGCACAGCAATACTCCAGAATAGAGCGGACAAGCGTGGTGTAAGCAGTCTCTTTAGTAGACCTGTTGCACCTTCTAAGTGTTCTGCCAATGAATCGCTGTCTTTGGTTTGCTCTACCCACAATATTATCTATGTGGTCGTCCCAATTTAGGTTATTTGTAATTGTAGTCCCTAAGTATTTAGTTGAATTGACAGCATTAAGATTTGTGTGAATTATCGCGTAATCGAAATTTAGCTGATTTCCTTTAGTACTCATGTGAATAACTTCACACTTTTCATTAGTCAGGGTCAACTGCCACTTTTCGCACCATAAAGATATCTTATCTAAATCATTTTGCAAATCGCTTTGATCACCTGATGACTTTACAAGACTTTAAATGACAGCATCATCTGCAATCAATCTAAGACGGCTACTTAGATTGTCTCCTATGTCGTTAATATAGATCAGGAACAATAGAGGGCCTATAACACTTCCTTGGGGAACGCCGGATATTACTTACGTTTACTCGATGGCTTTGTACGAACTGTGACCTTTCTGACAGGAAATCGCGAATCCAGACGCACAAATGAAGCGATACTGCGTAGGCATGCAGTTTGATTAGAAGACGCTTGTGAGGAACGGTGTCGAAAGCCTTCTGGAAATCTAAAAATATGAATTTGACATCCTCTGTCGATAGTACTTATTACTTCATGAGTATGAAGAGCTAGTTGTGTTTCACAAGAACGATATTTTCTGAAACCGTGCTGACTAAGTGTCAATAAATCGTTTTCTTCGAGGTACTTCATAATGTTTGAATACAGTATATGTTGCAAAACCCTACTGCAAATCGACGTTAGTGATATAGGCCTGTAATTCAGCGGATTACTCCTACTTCCCTTTTTGGGTGTTGGTGTGACTTGAGAAATTTTCCAGTTTTTAGGTACAGATCTTTCTGTGAGCGATGGTTGTATATAATTGCTAAATATGGAGCTATTTTATCAGCTTACTCTGAGAGGAACCCGACTGGTATACAATCTGGACCGGAGGCCTTGCCTTTATTAAGTGATTTAACCTGCTTTGTTACTCCGAGGATATGTAGTCTATGTTTCTCATCTTGGCAGTTGTTCTTGATTGGAATTCACGATGTGGATAAAATACACCTGTGTGCAATACCTATGGGGTGGCACTGGACAGATTTGTGATTCATCCCTATCATACTTTAAAGTAACTAATGACCACTGAAGAGAAAGAAAGTTTTTGTTTAGTCGTTCCATAAATTAAATAGAATGAAAATCTTGAAGGAATAAAGTGTGTGATCCGGATAACGTAATACTGAATATGCACTCGTTATTATGGGGATATTTTGTACACAGTAAAATTGTGATGAGGTGGATACTGATGTGCAATGTTCATGATTTTCTAAGGAAAGCGAGTTGAGGACTATGATAAAGTATTCAGGCTCATAGTGGCATTTTGAGAGTGTGATGAAGTTTTAGGGTTCTGTAAGGATTCTGCTGATGATTATGGGTAGTACTGACGTACTGTGAAAGATGTCGTGATGAATTTAGGGATAGGGATTAACTGTCATAAAATGTAGTGAGTTGTATTCATTGAGTCATGTCAAATACATTTATGGCGAGATAATGTAGTTTGCGTGAAAAACTGCAAGTATATTCGTTGAGATGAAGAAATGTAACTACAGATGTATTTTGTGCTGAAAATCGGTTGCTATGCATGGTTTATAATTGATAATTTAATAATAATTGTAGGAATGTAAGATAACAGATTAATGATGATCTGCAGAGGAATATATGATAATAAAATATTGTTGGTGATTGTATCTGATTACCAATTACAATAATGGACAGATAAAATAGTTAATCGTATTAATTGTTATTCCCAGTGGAAAAAGAGGTAAAAGTGTTAGTCAGTATCACTGCAGAGACGTGTAAAATTTTTCCTTTCAGTAAATAATTTAATTAACATGTGAAATCTGCGTCTGGAACCGCAATTAGTAATCTTGATGTCACATTTCTGCTTCTGTAGAAGTTTGCTTTCAATGGCAGCTCGTAGCTAAAATCAGCTGTGGTGCTGCTCCAGAAAATTTTTAGCTATTGTTTTAAAATTCTGTAAAAGGGACCACACACGTATAAACTTGATAAAATCCTAAAATAACGGAGTCAAATATTTCTTACTTACTTTAGCCTACATTATTACGGTGCATGCATGATCTATTCATTTAAAAGGAAATCCATTCTTCTTGTTTTAATTTCTCCAAAAAGATCAATAATTTTGTCCTTGATTTCTGGATAGCATCTGAGGAAATTTTTATCCATTTAAAGCACTGCAAGCTCGTTTAGTATTTCAGAATTTACAGTGAGTTTTACACAAGTGTTTATTCTTTTCAGTGTTTAAAAGCAGTGATCTGTCTTGATGTAGCTATGGAAACTATTATGACGATTTTTATCCGTTTCGTAATTTAATTACGTTTTGTAAATTTTTCAAGATAAATTTCAGCAGCTTGGATAATTTTCACAGTATCAGATATACAATATACTTTCAGTTCGGTTTCAAACTCTTCTTTGTCAATAATGGGATACGCTTCAGCACTCAGTACTATCTCTTCTGTAGGACGTTCATTCTCAAAAGCAGCCTAGCACTTCTTGCTGAACAATATAGGAGCTACTAAGTCTTCAGTGGAAGTACAGGCCGATTATATCAGTACATACACTGTCACACGTACTTAGTTTCTGTTGTGAGCGCCTTTAGAGGATTGCCACAGTAGTTTCCATTTCTTAATTCTAAAATGGCAGTTTTGAATACTGTGGTACACTGGTTAATTTTAAACGTAATAATTTCTCAAGATTGCATTTGGTCGCAAATTATTTAAAAATTAGGCATACCCTTATGAAAAAACTCTAACAAAAACTTGTAATTATTATTATTCAGGTATTTTAAAATTCCTGTTGCTTCTGTAACAGTTTGATCTGCATTTGATGTTCACCTAATTTCAGTAAGGTTGTTTTTTAAGGTCGCAAATTTTCGTGAACTCTGGTTGCGGTCCGTATTTTGAAGTTACGGCTTGTAGAGGATGGAGGGGGATTCTGACATTCCATGTTTCTTGAGAATGGACAAACTTTGCAGTAATCTTGAGAAGAGCATTAGAACAACCAGAGCGTTACAGAAAATATTCTTAGATTTCACGTAATACTTGCTATATTTCTCATTATTAAATTAATATGTGTAACAGTGAATGAAATATGCATTACTATAAACGGCTTTAATTTTTGCTTGGACTCCTGATTATTCTCCCTTTCATAACATTTGCACCATCACATGTCCGAGCTGTCAGTATTTGTCTATCTCCTTCATGGATTATGTCCTATTATTCTGAAATGCGTTTTGATGTGCTATCTGCTGTCTGGTTTTCTGGAGTAAAGAAACACAAAACGCGCAAATACTTCTCTGTTCCGTATTACCTTAGAACAACAACCATTTAACTGTGTTCCTCAACGTAGGACGCCATCAGCCATGACAGCTACGAGGAGGATGGGTTTTGCCGTCTTAATTGAACTTTCAACTGCCTTTTCCATTGTTGTGATTGCCGTTTACGCTACCGTGTGTAATGATGGATCCAGGTTTCATCAACAGTCACAAATCGGCACAAAAAGGCTAGCAGACTAGGTTAAACATCGCCAGACATTATGTTGAATGTTGTGTCGGATGTACTTTTGGACGACTACGACAATCGCGGCACTCAACACGCACACAGCTGAAAGAAGAAGATGAAAAAAAATGGGTTGAAGCGGGACAACAGTCTAATTCTAGACTTTATACTATTCAAGAAATGGTCACGGTTGATCGCAACACGCACAGAATAAAAAATTTGGTAATTTGTGGTAAGGTCTTATGGGACCAAACTGCTGAGGTCATCGGCCCCTAAGCTTACACACTATTTAATCTAACTTGTACCAACTTACGCTATGGACAACACACACACCCATGCCCGAGGGGAGACTCGAACCTCCGACGGGGGGAGCCGTGCGGACCGTGGCAAGACGCCACAGATCGCGCGGTGGAAAAAAAAGAAGAAAAAAAGATTGCATTCCACCAGAACGCTGGGGAAGGCACGGCGGAAGCGACAGTGCTCCCTTTATCTTGCAGCCTTGCGTGCAGCTCCCTGTGTGCACATGCGCACAACAGCCAACCACCATGCCACTGGAACTGAGAAATGTACAGTTTCATACAAAGATTTATATTTTTAATAAACTGGAGGATGGCTACTGACGTTAAGATTACGGATTACATACTGTACAAGTACAAAGAAAGAATTAAAGTTCATCTCACTTTATTAAAAGTTATCGATAATATCAAGTTGTAATGGCGATATTGCACTTCTACAGTGGCTGTACTTGAGCTCACGATTTCTTTGCCTTTTTTTGGATTGTTCTTGTATACTCACTGGTGATCACTCTATTATGTACAAGTGATTTCACTGCTAATGAAACTGTTGTACTGCTAATATTAGTATTGTGGTGTTTACTGATATTTATTTTCCTTAATTGCAGTCAAATAATGGATAATGAAGAAAGCTCTTGAAAGGTAGTATTAATCACACAGTTGTTCTCAATAATGGTATTCATAATTTGCTGTGTGATATTGTTGAAATACATTTAGGTTAAATGAATTCTGCACATATTTGAATTTTCCATGTACCTTTTTCTTGTTATAACATATATGGTTTCACTGTCTGTTAATATGATTATCTGGTTTACTGGCGTTAGAGAACAGATTTTCGGAAAGCTTCTTTTGTTGTCTTCGGAGATATTTATTTTTTATTTCTAACTGGAATCATCTATTAGTAGGAAAAAATTTAAAGGAAGCTTTTTTGTCGCTTAAATATTCTTAAGAACTTACTAACCTTAGATTATGTAAAAAACTGAGTTAATGTGTGTAAAGGAGAATAATGAAGAGATCGTTTGTGGTATGCACGATTATGTATTAAGAGAATGTTGCAAGTTTGATATGGAGTATATTCCATTTTCTGTTAGAAATGATGCTGGTGTAGATGAAAATGAGGTCATTTGTACAACGTTCAAGGTGGAACTGATACAGTGAGAACGAAATATTGTTATATTGAGCAATAAATAATTTCATTGAAGTTGTAAGGAATGTTGTAATGTTGGTAAGGATTATGCAGTTTGATACATAGATATGTAATTGTAGCCTTGCAGCGAAAATATTAATGCCGAATGATGGCTCTGAGCACTATGGGACTCAACTGCTGAGGTCATTAGTCCCCTAGAACTTACTAGTTAAACCTAACTAACCTAAGGACATCACAAACATCCATGCCCGAGGCAGGATTCGAACCTGCGACCGTAGCGGTCTCGCGGTTCCAGACTGCAGCGCCTTTAACCGCACGGCCACTTCGGCCGGCCTTAATGCCGAATGACAAAAATAGTAATACTCAAGTAGAATGATTAATGATTGTAGTAATCGTAAAACAAACTTTAGATGAATTACCCAGTTACAGGTGAGCAGCTTAGTAATTACACAGTGTTACTCAGTTTATGTAAGAGGAAATGTAAGTTTTACAGAACAATGTGTTAGAAATATTTGTTTCAATATTAAGTTACCTTCACTCATTAAGCTGTTATGTAACTTCGTACTGTTAACAACTGAGAGATGCCAAACCCATGTGGCTTGTTCTCTCTCATTCTTTTTCTTTAATTCCCCTCTCAGGCGGTGTTGATGGGAAGGTGATTGGGTATCAAGGTCTTTAATTACTCTTTGCATGAATTAAATCAGGTTATGGGTCATACTTCATTTTCCATATTTTTCTGGGTCTGCGGATGGTATTTTGTGTGGGAGAGGCACGTAGACAGAGGACCTGTGTGCGGATGCCTCCACAGAGTTCCAAGAAGATCTAACCTGGATGACAATGGCAGCGGTCGTGGGTGGACTATTTCACAGGCATTCTTGGCAGCTGGTCACCACCGGCTTTCTCTAGCAGGGATGAAAAGCAACGAGACTAGCGTAGGCCGCTGAAAGCCAGCAAGGCTTAGGTTCACGATCGAGCGAGTGTAGAAACTGCCACCTCGACTGAGCTAGGGCGGTCGTGCCTTGTATAGATACCTTCTTAGAATCACAACATGCTGGCAATGGGGTGTCCGCCAAGCCTGCACCTCAGGTATGCATTGTATTTTACTATGTTGGTTACTCTTCCTACGCCATGGTCTTCCCACGCGCGCTTTAAAAGAGCAAGCTGACTGGTAGACATTCGACGACGCTTGCTGACGTAAGAAGGCGCCGTTAGTTTTTGGGCGGCAAACCTCTCAATTGGAGTACGGTTTTTCACGGTGTTCTGGAGAGATGGTTCGCTTACGGATGGTTGGCGCTGAGATCCTCAACCTGTCACTACTGGCTGCAGTGCGGTTTGTTGGGATCGGTGCATCTTACTCTTTTTGAGTTTGTTTAGAGTATTTTTCTCGAGGACTCTATTCTGGGCAGCCGGAGAGAGAAGAGCCGGAGTAGAAACCGGACATTCAATCGAGTTGTTTTCACTGTCTCGATAGTCTTGGCAGAGTTTTGAAAGTCTTTATCCGGACTGCTAGTCAGCATAAATCGGTTTCGATGTCGAGACTTATGGGAACATCGTCCATGGTAGCAGCTCGTAGGGGAAGTCAGCGGTTCTCATTGCAACCTACAGTGCATCCCACAGCTGATAGCTGACTGCGCACGAAACGAGCTTGGCTATTATGGTTAAGCATTTGGCATTTCTGGCTCAGTCAGTTATTCCTGACACCCTCAGCATCACGCCTCCCCGCACTGTGACCATAGCCGATTTAATTTTTATGTAGGATGCTGCAGATGAGTTCTGTACTCGATCACTGTTCCCCAAGTTAGCGAATTAGCAATATGTTGAGATAAGCAGCCCACTAGTACTAGAGGGAAGGGAACTACAATCGCTTGATAGGCTCCCACTTCGACTTTGCCAACTAGTTATTCATGGATACTTGTTCTACCTATTATGTGTTTGAATAGCTGCGCATTGTCATAATATTTGAAGAACGGATTTATTTGTTCTTCAAATGAATAAATCTCATTGTGATAATAAATTCCGGTAATTATAGAACCTCATTATAACATCCTGCATTTAATCACACTTTTTGGGGTGAGATTACCCATCATACTCTAAATTACTTAAAGAGGTCAACCCAAGGATTGCTATTAAAAACAGAGCCAAATAAATTCTTTTGCATTCAGATATTCTTGCGCGGAATAGGGAGAGTGACAGTTCTTGGGGAGGTGGGGGGAGGGGGGTGGGGGGGGGGGTGGTCTGTATCTTTACAATGTTGAGATACAGGTTTTACACAAATCAGGGGCTAGTTTCACCTCGCCACATTGAACCCTTTCTCAGTTTATGCCATTATATCTTGGAATTCATTTGTCATGGTATAGGAAATCTTAGGATTTGTATTTACTAGATATATGTGACGGTCATTCCAGGTCTCTAATCCGGTATTCATTTAGTGCGTTGCGGAAACCCACCTAAAAACCACATCCTTACTGGCCAGCACACCGACCGGTCGTCGTTAATCCGCCAAGGCCGGCGTACCTCCCCGTTCCAGGTCGGATGGATATGGCATAGGTTAAGTCCGGGAAAGTTGGACCAGTTTTCTTTTACTGCATAAAACTTGTTTTTTCTCCACATTTTTTACTTCTAGCAGCATGTTCGTATAGAGCATCATCTAAACTTAAGAACAATATATTACTGAGGCACTGCCACTTAAATAAAACAGATACAATAAAATGAAAACATACATCAGTCGTCCATCTCACTCATAAGTGTACTGTGAACCAGTGTGCTGTGAGAGATGGTCCATATGAAATAGCTACACATGAAGAAAGAGTCAGTTAAAATTGCATATTTTTATTTGAAATATGTGGTAATGATACAGGATTATACTATCCAATATTTTATCAGTTTATTATAAATCTTGATTGGACATTGGCTTTTCTAAAGAGTTTTTTGTTTTGTTCAAGCATTAGCCTGTTTTTGTCTAAACACAGCAATTACACTTATTAGCAATTGTTGAACAACATCACGCGACCATCGTGAACAGGAAACACACTGAATGCAATCGTCATTTTTCTTAGTTTCGTAATAGACTTCACCCCACTCAAAACATTCATCTTCATTGTATTCATCAAAGCTATTTTCGTATTTTTCTACACTGGCTGGCAACGGCCTTACCACAGTGGATACACCAGTTCCCGTCAGATCACCAAAGTTAAGCACTGTCGGGCGTGGCCGGCACTTGGATGGATGACCATCCAGGCCGCCATGCGCTGTTGCCATTTTTCGGGGTGCACTCAGCCTCGTGATGTCAATTGAGGAACTACTCGACTGAACAGTAGCGGCTCCAGTCAAAGAAAACCATCGTAACGACCGGGAGAGCAGTGTGCTGACCACACACCCCTCCTATCTGCATCTTCAGCTAAGGGTGACACGGCGGTCGGATGATCCCGATGGGCCACTTTTGACCTGAAGACGGAGTGCTACAATGACTGCGTCTGATGAACACAATAGAACTATTTGCAGAATTTTTATTTTTTAGCGTCTTCAGTTTGTTTTTCTGTTCGCTAGTATTTCCGTATGGTGATCTTTTCGTTCCTTTTTTTCTGTTTCTTTCCTTATCCTTCTTTTCTTTACAGTTTCAATATTTTCAGCAGAGTTTAGCCCTCTGGGTGTAGTTGCTGCCTTCCTCTTACAATTCATGGTTTTATAAGTAGAAGAAGAACTTCCAGAAGTTTTGTCTGTATTGGCTTAGGAGCAGTCAGTTTTGAGGTGGTAATCTTCGAAATTTCGGGTTTGGTAAGAGTGGAGTCCGAAGTTGTGTCTGTGAAGAAGTTTGACTAGAGCAGATAATTTTGCTCTTCTGGTGTGCTTGGGATCGCTAGGTCTTTTGACAAGTTTTGAACTGGTTAGTTGGCCTGTGTGTGAGATTCTGCTTTTCCATTTGTTGGAACAAAGCATCATAGTTTGGGACTGCGACCACCTTATGTACGATTATCCCACAAGCCTTGAAGTTAAGTTGAATAGTGCTCCATCTCTCACACATTAAAACAGTTCTACGGTATATTGATAATTTTCACTTATGGACCGTCTGACAGCAACTGAATAAAACACAATTTTAGTGCCATACGCGTTTCGCCTTTATTTTCTGCAAGGCATCATCAGTGGCCTGGAATATGTGCATATGTTAGCTATTTTATTTACATTTTTGTCACTGTGCCTATAGGTTATAAACAGTTCTGGTGGTTGGTATTTCCTATTAAGTAGTAATGTTTTGAACTGTACTTAGAGGTTGCGTAGACAGTTTCTTACATATTACGATCCTGTTGCATTTTTGGTGTTGTTCTTCTTCCTATGAGCGCCAATTTGCTGTTTTTCCCGCATTCCACAGCACTATGCACTGAACGCTTGTTTTAATGTAATGTTTTGGTTTCTGTTGCCAACTGTCAAATGTTTTTGCCAAAGATCGAATATTACTGCCAATCTTATGAGTGTAACTATTGAAGTATCTGTGGTATGTTCGTGTATGCATTTGTGTGTGCGTTTGTGTATGTGTGTGTGTGTGTGTGTGTGTGTGTGTGTGTGTGTGTGTGTGTGTGTGTGTGTGTGAGTGTTTTTTGGTGTCGTATTAATTTAATTTTATTGTATTTATTTATTTATTTTTGTTTTTGTCCTGTGTATGTGTGTGTGTGTGTGTGTTTTGGTGTGATATATATTTTTTTGTGCTGTGTGTGTGTGTCTGTCTGTATTTTGGTGTTATGTAATTTTTTTTTTTTTTTTTTTTTTTTGGGAGGGGTGCTGTGTGTGTGTGTGTGTGTGTGTGTGTGTGTGTGTGTGTGTGTGTGTGTGTGTCTGTCTGTCTGTCTGTATTTTGGCGTTTTTTATATATATATATATATATTTATGTTATCATTTCCTTTATTAAGTGTAGTAGGGAGCCTGTGCTGATGTGTGTTTGTTCATTTATCACATGTTTGTTTGCCGCCGGCCGCGGTGGTCTCGCGGTTCTAGGCGCGCAGTCCGGAACCGTGCGACTGCTACGGTCGCAAGTTCGAGTCCTGCCTCGGGCATGGATGTGTGTTAGTTAGGTTTAAGTAGTTCTAAGTTCTAGGGGACTGATGACCACAGCAGTTGAGTCCCATAGTGCTCAGAGCCATTTGAACCACATGTTTGTTTTCTGCTATGGCTTTCTGGATGTGGAAGTTTTCTTGCATTTGTATAAGATGTTTGTCATGGTTGCTTATTCTCATTATTTTCATTTCTTGTTCCATGTTTGTACGATGATGGTTGTAGTGTTTTAAATGCTCTGCAAATGTGGAATGGTTTGTTTCATACTTCCAACATCTGATATGTTCTTTGTATCTTGTTTCAAAATCCCTGCATGTCATGCCTATGTATACTGCATCACAACTTTGACATTCAAGTTTATATATTCCTGATTGTTGGAATTTGTCCCTCTTGGTAGCTGGCTGGCTTAGGTGTGATTGAATTGTTTGCCCAGGTTTATATGCTATTTTGAAGCCCTGTCTCTTCAGGATGTTTGCAACTCTGTGTGTTAGTTTATGTGTGTAGGTCATGGTGTACCATCTGGTTCTTTTCTGTGTGGTGTTGTCATTGTGTGTGTTTGCTGAGTGTGTTTGTAAGTTTTCAGCTTGTGAGCTCTTTTGTATTGTGGAAATGTTGTGTTTGTTTTTTATTTGTGTTTTTATTTTTTGATTGAGCCTGTGTACCACATGTGTGTCATACCCGTTGTTCCTAGCTATTTGTATGATCGTGTTCATTTCTTGTTCATAGTTTCTCTTGCTGAGTGGGATTCTGTTTAATCTATGTAACATGTGTCTTAGTGCTGCAAGTTTCTGGCTTTGGGGGTGGTTGGATGTGGAATGTATTATTGTGTCCGTGGCTGTTGGTTTTCTAAAGATGTTAAATGTATGTTTTCCATTTTCTTTTTTAATTTTAATGTCAAGAAAATTTATTTGATTTTCTTTTTCTTTTTCAAGTGTGAATTTTATGTTCTTATGAGCTTTGTTTATTTCTGAATGGAGTTCATCTATTTTTACACTTGGCTCGTCTACCAGACAAATAATGTCATCCACGTATCTGTACCAATATATGATTTTGAAACACACACACACATACACAAACGCACACACAAATGCATACACGGACACTCATAAGGTTGGCAATAATATTCGATCTTTGGCAAAAACATCTGACAGTTGGCAACAGAAACCAAAACATTGCATTAAAACAAGCGTTCAGTGCATAGTGCTGTGGAATGCGGGAAAAACAGCAAATTGGCGCTCATAGGAAGAAGAACAACACCAAAAATGCAACAGGAGCGTAATATGTAAGAAACTGTCTACGCAACCCGTAAGTTCAAAACATTACTACTTCATAGGAAATACCAACCACCAGAACTGTTTATAACCTATAGGCACAGTGACAAAAATGTAAATAAAATAGCTAACATATGTATATATTCCAGGCCACTAATGATGCCTTGCAGAAAATAAAGGCGAAACGCGTATGGCACTAAAATTGTGTTTTATTCAGTTGCTGTCAGACGGTCCATAAGTGAAAATTGTCAATATACCGTAGTATTACACGCAACTGAGGAGGACAGGACCACAAAAGTTGAAGATTAAAACAGTTGTCCATCTCTCCCCGATAACACTAGACCACCTCAGGCAATTATCTGGAAGAGATGGACCACCCCGACTTCTATCTGCAGGTAGCGAACTCTACAGCCATTTTATGTTGGTTTCATGATTTTATTTTTGTCAAGGTTGCAGTAAAAGAACTGCATTAACACTGTGCGAACTAAGCCTTTATACTAATATTATGTAACTACACGATAAAACTATTATGCTTACCAGAACAGAAATGTGATTTTTCTCCAGAACTAATACGAAATTGACAGCAACACTTTTGCACCACGTTTCTTCACAGAAGGGCTCTCCTCGCAAGAAGTGGGAGATGCTCTGTATAGGCACATTTCTGAAATACACCACTGGAGCGTTCCACCTAGTAGTACAACTCTCCGGGACTTACCCTACCTGAAGAAACACTTGTATCCTGTCTTTATTGCAGAATTGAAGCCACTGAAGGCTTCGTAACATGATTTTAGCATGATATCTCCTTGGGGGCCAATTGTTTTGTCCAGCGTCCTTACAACGATGTGCACTATTCACATCTACGTCTACTTCTACGTGATTACTCTGCTATTCACAATAAAGTGCCTGTCAGCGGGTTCAATGACCCACCTTCAAGCTGTCTTGCTGCCGTTCCACTCTCGAACGGCACGCGAGAAAACGAGCACTTAAATTTTTCTGTGCGAGCCCTGATTTCTCTTATTTTATCGTGATGATAATTTCTCCCTATGTAGGTGGGTGGCAACAGAATGTTTTCGCAATCCTACGACAAAACTGGTGATTGAAATTTCATGAGAAGATCCCGTCACAACGAAAAACCCTCTTGTTTTATTGATTGCCACTCCAATTCACGTATCATGTCTGTGCTGCCGTTCTTTGTACGTTTTCGATGTCATCCGTCAGTCCCACCTGATGCGGATCGCACACCGCACAGCAATACATCAGAATAGGGTGGACAAGCGTGGTGTAAGCAGTCTCTTTAGTAGACCTGTTGCACCTTCTAAGTGTTCTGCCAGTGAATCGCAGTCTTTGGTTTGCTCTACCCACAATATTATCTATGTGATCGTTCCAATTTAGGTTATTTGTAATTGTAATCCCTAAGTATTTAGTTGAATTTACAGCCTTCAGTCATATCGACCACTGACAGAAGTTGGAAACAGTCGCAGGGAAAGTGTCTGCAGTGGCACTATCCTGTTTTCCGTCCCCCAGTCTTAGTTTAAATTACTCTCTTCACCATCGTCTTTTTGTGAAACTCGTATTACCTCTATCTGCTTCTCCATTCAGAAGCGAGAAGTTTGCTGAATTCAATATGTTGCAGCAGGTAGCTGCAGCAGTTATTGTGTACGCCGATAAACTGCATAAACTGATTTCGAGTGACGGCGCTGCAGACAATTTTAACCTGTCATTACAGATCGAGTGAAACGGGAAAATTGGAGCGACGAGTCGTCCATTTGTCGGCGCGTGTAACAGCGAGGCGCGGTCGGCGGGCTGTGCGATCCATCAGGTGCGCGGAGCGTGGTGGAGGGTGATGAATACACGCGGCGGCAGGTGTTGGCCCGCTGCGCCGCGCGCTCATTGACAAGCTTAATCACGCCTGATTCAAGACTCTGCCTGCCCATTAGAGGCCGCTGAATGAGTTATGGCGCGTCCATTAATACGCATTTCACATTTCTGCGGCCGGTGACCGGCCCGCCGAGTGCTAATGGAGCCGTCACACGAGACGGAAAGCTTCCGCCCTCCCGTTTCCCTGCGCGATAGCGAATCTGGCCGCGCTAGTCAACTCGGCCCGTCCGTGGCGTAGGGCTAGAGTTAAACTTTCCATCTAGGGGAGGTCGTTTTAGGTATAACACCAGCTCTTTTGAACAGTGAAGTCGCAGAGACTCAGTCGTAGAAATGGTATGTATGGAGTGAAGTCGGAAGAAAGGGCCGCAATCGTTTTGACGTGAGGAAGCCTTTCTACTATTGCAAGCCTGGAATAAGCAGTGAGAAAAGATACAAACTTGAGAAATGATCCACCTCTTCTTTACATCCTCTATGTCCACAGAGACACTTTTAAACTGTGAGTTATCTTACCTGGTGGTAGGATGATTATGTATAACAAGTGGGCAATACTGAAACGCAAAATCAAAGTGAATTTCTCGTGGCGGGGGAACAATCTTACTAAAGGAGAATGTGTGGCACTCTGAATTTAAACGTTTTTTGTTGTGTGGTAAGAACCTTGTTCTTGCAGAATGAGATTCTCATTCTGGAAACATCCCCCAGGCTGTGGCTAAGCCATGTCTCCGCAATATCCTTTCTTTCAGGAGTGCTAGTTCTGCAAGGTTCGCAGGAGAGCTTCTGTAAAGTTTGGAAGGTAGGAGACGAGGTACTGGCAGAAGTAAAGCTGTGAGTACCGGGCGTGAGTCGTGCTTCGGTAGCTCAGTTGGTAGAGCGCTTGCCCGCGAAAGGCAAAGGTCCCGAGTTCGAGTCTCGGTCGGGCACACAGTTTTAATCTGCCAGGAAGTTTCATATCAGCGCACACTCCGCTGCAGAGTGAAAATCTCGTTCTGGAAACATCCCCCAGGCTGTGGCTAAGCCATGTCTCCGCAATATCCTTTCTTTCAGGAGTGCTAGTTCTGCAAGGTTCGCAGGAGAGCTTCTGTAAAGTTTGGAAGGTAGGAGACGAGGTACTGGCAGAAGTAAAGCTGTGAGTACCGGGCGTGAGTCGTGCTTCGGTAGCTCAGTTGGTAGAGCACTTGCCCGCGAAAGGCAAAGGTCCCGAGTTCGAGTCTCGGTCGGGCACACAGTTTTAATCTGCCAGGAAGTTTCATATCAGCGCACACTCCGCTGCAGAGTGAAAATCTCATTCTGGAAACATCCCCCAGGCTGTGGCTAAGCCATGTCTCCGCAATATCCTTTCTTTCAGGAGTGCTAGTTCTGCAAGGTTCGCAGGAGAGCTTCTGTAAAGTTTGGAAGGTAGGAGACGAGGTACTGGCAGAAGTAAAGCTGTGAGTACCGGGCGTGAGTCGTGCTTCGGTAGCTCAGTTGGTAGAGCACTTGCCCGCGAAAGGCAAAGGTCCCGAGTTCGAGTCTCGGTCGGGCACACAGTTTTAATCTGCCAGGAAGTTTCACCTTGTTCTTGATTCTGCGAGGCATTCAGGCCTATTATTCAAGAGTAAATACCCCATTATAGAATCTAGGGCTGGCATCAAAGTGCGTCATACAACAAGGAGGTAAAAGCTCACGCTAGTTAATAACATGGGCAAAGACGCATTATACAGGATGAATCACCTAGAACTCGACCCGCAAATATTGTGGAAATGGAAAGTGCTGTTGATGTGGGATTCACCAGTGCCAAATCCGACATGCTCATGGTGTATGGAGAGCTCAAAAAATGCTTCAAATGGCTCTGAGCACTATGGGACTTAACATCTGAGGTCATCAGTCCCCTAGAACTTAGAACTACTTAAACCTAACTAACCTAAGGATATCACACACATCCAAGCGCGAGGCAGGATTCGAACCTGCGACCAGAGCGGTCGCGCGGTTCCAAACTGAAGCGTCTAGAACCGCTCGGCTACACCGGCCGGCCATCTCAGTAATGCACTTGGATAACACCTAGCCACATACATGGTATACATACCCATATATCTCTTAATTTTATCTCATAATTAATAACTAAAATAATTTAAGGTAGTTTCCATCCTCCGCTTTCAACTCGCTATTTAGTGATATTTCTCTTGTTTTTTAGGTTAAAACTGTAACTAATATGCTTCTAAATTGACAAGAGTCTGCGGTAAAGGACGATAGAAAGTAGATGGAGCAATCAGATGAGGGAGGTTGTGACGAGGTATGATTTAATGCATTTTAGAGAGAGGGAGATATTGTGACAGGTCATTTATCGTTTTTTTTTTTTTGGTCATCAGTCTACTGACTGGTTTGATGCAGCCTTTCCTGTGCTAACCTCTTCATCTCAGAGTAGCACTTGCAACCTACGTCCTCAATTATTTGCTTGACGTATTCCAATCTCTGTCTTCCTCTACAGTTTTTGCCCTCTACAGCTCCCTCTAGTACCATGGAAGTCATTCTCTCATGTCTTAGCAGATGTCCTATCATCCTGTCCCTTCTCCTTATCAGTGTTTTCCACATATTCCTTTCCTCTCCGATTCTGCGTAGAACCTCCTCATTCCTTACCTTATCAGTCCACCCACTTTTCAACATTCGTCTATAGCACCACATCTCAAATGCTTCGATTCTCTTCTGTTCCGGTTTTCCCACAGTCCATGTTTCACTACCATACAATGCTGTACTCCAGACGTACATCCTCAGAAATTTCTTCCTCAAATTAAGGCCGGTATTTGATATTAGTAGACTTCCCTTGGCCAGAAATGCCTTTTTTGCCATAGCGAGTCTGCTTTTGATGTCCTCCTTGCTCCGTCCGTCATTGGTTATTTTACTGCCTAGGTAGCAGAATTCCTTAACTTCATTGACTTCGTGACCATCAATCTTGATGTTAAGTTTCTCGCTTGTTCTCATTTCTACTACTTCTCATTACCTTCGTCTTTTTCCGATTTATTCTCAAACCATACTGTGTACTCATTAGACTGTTCATTCCGTTCAGCAGATCATTTAATTCATCTTCACTTTCACTCAGGATAGCAATGTCATCAGCGAATCGTATCATTGATATCCTTTCACCTTGTATTTTAATTCCACTCCTGAATCTTTCTTTTATTTCCATCATTGCTTCCTCGATGTACAGATTGAATAGTAGGGGCGAAAGGCTACAGTCTTGTCTTACACCCTTCTTAATACGAGCACTTCGTTCTTGATGGTCCGCTCTTATTATTCCCTCTTGGTTGTTGTACATATTGTATATGACCCGTCTCTCCCTATAGCTTACCTCTACTTTTTTCAGAATCTCGAACAGCTTGCACCATTTTATATTGTCGAACGCTTTTTCCAGGTCGACAAATCCTATGAAAGTGTCCTGATTTTTCTTTAGTCTTGCTTCCATTATTAGCCGTAACGTCAGAATTGCCTCTCTCCTCCCTTTACTTTTCCTAAAGCCAAACTGATCGTCACCTAGCGCATTCTCAATTTTCTTTTCCATTCTTCTGTATATTATTCTTGTAAGCAGCTTCGATGCATGTGCTGTTAAGCTGATTGTGCGATAATTCTCGCACTTGTCAGCTCTTGCCGTCTTCGGAATTGTGTGGATGATGCTTTTCCGAAAGTCAGATGGTATGTCGCCAGACTCATATATTCTGCACACCAACGTGAATAGTCGTTTTGTTGCCACTTCCCCCAATGATTTTAGAAATTCTGATGGAATGTTATCTATCCCTTCTGCCTTATTTGACCGTAAGTCCTCCAAATCTCTTTTAAATTCCGATTCTAATACTGGATCCCCTATCTCTTCTAAATCGACTCCTGTTTCTTCTTCTATCACATCAGACAAATCTTCACCCTCATAGAGGCTTTCAATGTATTCTTTCCACCTATCTGCTCTCTCCTCTGCATTTAACAGTGGAATTCCCGTTGCACTCTTAATGTTACCACCGTTGCTTTTAATGTCACCAAAGGTTGTTTTGACTTTCCTGTACGCTGAGTCTGTCCTTCCGACAATCATATCTTTTTCGATGTCTTCACATTTTTCCTGCAGCCATTTCGTCTTAGCTTCCCTGCACTTCCTATTTATTTCATTCCTCAACGACTTGTATTTCTGTATTCCTGATTTTCCCGGAACATGTTTGTACTTCCTCCTTTCATCAATCAACTGAAGTATTTCTTCTGTTACCCATGGTTTCTTCGCAGCTACCTTCTTTGTACCTATGTTTTCCTTCCCAACTTCTGTGATGGCCCTTTTTAGAGATGTCCATTCCTCTTCAACTGTACTGCCTACTGCGCTATTCCTTACTGCTGTATCCATAGCGTTAGAGAACTTCAAACGTATCTCGTCATTCCTTAGTACTTCCGTATCCCACTTCTTTGCGTATTGATTCTTCCTGACTAATGTCTTGAACTTCAGCCTACTCTTCACCACTACTATATTGTGATCTGAGTCTATATCTGCTCCTGGGTACGCCTTACAATCCAGTATCTGATTTCGGAATCTCTGTCTGACCATGATGTAATCTAGTTGAAATCTTCCCGTATCTCCCGGCCATTTACAAATATACCTCCTCCTCTTGTGATTCTTGATTAGGGTATTCGCTATTACTAGCTGAAACCTGTTACAGAACTCAATTAGTCTTTCTCCTCTTTCATTCCTTGCCCAAGCCCACATTCTCCTGTAACCTTTTCTTCTACTCCTTCCCCTACAACTGCATTCCAGTCGCCCATGACTATTAGATTTTCGTCCCCCTTTACATACTGCATTACCCTTTCAATATCCTCATACACTTTCTGTATCTGTTCATATTCAGCTTGCGACGTCGGCATGTATACCTGAACTATCGTTGTTGGTGTTGGTCTGCTGTCGATTCTGATTAGAACAACCCAGTCACTGAACTGTTCACAGTAACACACCCTCTGCCCTACCTTCCTATTCATAACGAATCCTACACCTGTTATACCATTTTCTGCTGCTGTTGATATTACCCGATACTCATCTGACCAGAAATCCTTGTCTTCCTTCCACTTCACTTCACTGACCCCTACTATATCTAGATTGAGCCTTTGCATTTCCCTTTTCAGATTTTCTAGTTTCCCTACCACGTTCAAGCTTCTGACATTCCACGCCCCGACTCGTAGAACGTTATCCTTTCGCTGATTATTCAATCTTTTTCTCATGGTAACCTCCTCCTTGGCAGTCCCCTCCCGGAGATCCGAATGGGGGACTATTCCGGAATCTTTTGCCAATGGAGAAATCATCATGACACTTCTTCAATTACAGGCCACATGTCCTGTGGATACACGTTACGTGCCTTTAATGCAGTGGTTTCCATTGCCTTCTGCATCCTCATGTCGTTGATCATTGCTGATTCTTCCGCCTTTAGGGGCAATTTCCCACCCCTAGGACAAGAGAGTGCCCTGAACCTCTATCCGCTCCTCCGCCCTCTTTGCCAAGGCCGTTGGCAGAATGAGGCTGACTTCTTATGCCGGAAGTCTTCGGCCGCCAATGCTGATTATTTATCAAAATTTAGGCAGTGGCGGAGATCAAACCCGGGACCGAGGACGTTTTGATTATGAATCAAAGACGCTACCCCTTTTTTTTGTTTTTTTTTTTGGCCCCTAGACCACTTACAAACTACATCGTACATTTAACCATTTTTGCATTCTTGCATTGATGCATGCCTGTATTCGTCGTGACATACTATCCACAAGTTCATCGAGGCACTGTTGGTCGAGATTGTCCCACTCCTCAACGGCGATTCGGCGTAGATCGCTCAAAGTGGCTGCACGAAATTCATTATTCAACATGGTGGCGTTGCTGTCAGGGTTCCTCAGAGCCATAATCCGTAGGTAGCGGTCATCCACTGCAGTAGTAGCCCTTGGGCGGCCTGAGCGAGGCATGTTATGGACAGTGCCTGTCTCTCTGTATTTCCTCCATGTCCGAACAACATCACTTTGGTTCACTCCGAGACGCCTGGACACTTCTTTTGTTGAGAGCCCTTCCAGGCACAAAGTAACAATGCGTACGGGATCGAACCGCGGTATTGACCGTCTAGGCATGGTTGAACTACAAACAACACGAACCGTGTACCTCCTTCCTGGTGGAATGACTGGAACTGATCGGCTGTCGGACCCCCTCCGTCTGATAGGCGCTGCTCATGCATGGTTGTTTATATCTTTGGGTGGGTTTAGTGTTATCTCGGAACAGTCAAAGGGACTGTGTCTGTGATACAATATCCACAGTCAACGTCTATCTTCAGGAGTTCTGGCCTGCCGGTGTGGCCGTGCGGTTCTAGGCGCTTCAGTCTGGAACCGCGTGACCGCTACGGTCGCAGGTTCGAAACCTGCCTTGGGCATGGATGTGTGTGATGTCCTTAGATTAGTTAGGTTTAAGTGGTTCTACGTTTTATGGGACTGATGACCACAGATGTTAAGTCCCATAGTGCTCAGAGCCATTTGAACCATTTTTTTTCAGGAGTTCTGCAAACCGAGGTGATGAAAAACTTTTTTTTGAAGTTTGTATAGTGGAAACCACATTGCTTTGCCATTACAGTATGCGTAAGTGCAGAACCGTGTAGCTTCAGGAGGATATGTTTATGTCCTACGATGATTTCTCTCTTTCCATTACCTTCTTCAGATGGAATTCAAACAGTACAGCAATACTACAGAACTGGTAGCACAAGTGATTTACGTAAAACGTTTCAAACTCCTTCTGTCTTGAGCTCCATCGTGCATAAACCATAACTTTTTTCTTCTTCTTAATCGTCTCTTGTATCAGCACAACACTCTTAAATGCATAACGCCTGTATATACTATACATCAATAAGGAGTGGTAACCTCGTCAGCACGTGTGAATCTAGAGAGACCGTGTGGTGAAAACTGAAGACCTAAGGAGCAGCACGTTTCGGAATAGAGGGCTGAGTGCTGCTATGGATATGACTGTTTGTTGGAGTGGTAATCATCAAAGGCGTTGGTGAGATCTTTAAATCTCTGACTTTATCCTACGAATGCGAGAATACTTTGTGACTTCCATCCACATAGGAAGAGATGGCAAATCGTAATAAAATCTTATCGAATTCATAAAGCGTTTCGCCCAAGGAACGTTGTTTTTGCACATCCTGTCTGCTGGTGGATATTTCCTACACTAAGAAACAGTATTTGTATGTTCTACTGTAGGCAGTGTAACAGAGTTGGTGATATGCCCACGTATATATGACACTCGCAAAGAATGGAAGGGGCGGTTTACCAATGATACAAAAATTGAGAACAATGGTGTAATGTAATTGGCTGATGGCACCACGAGATGACACGATGAGACGTTTTGGTGATGTGACATGTCATCGGGAGTGATGCTTCGGACCTCGAGTAATTGGGAAAAATGCGTTCAAATTACGAGGAACCTAGTAAAATTACGAAATGTAAAGGAAAATACGCAAAACTGATGAAAACATGACAAAAATTAGGAGGGATGGGGGTAATTACATGCTTGGCTGTGTGAAAATCTTTCCTTTCCTCCGCCGTTGGGATTGACAACTGATGGGGCATACTATCCCTACTGTATGGGTTTAAGTCCTGGAGAAAACCCCTTGTTCCAAATGCACTTATGCAGTGTAAGTCATAAACATGAAATATGCAGTGTGCAAAGATTTAGAGGTCAGGACGACCGCAACCTGGGACACTGAATCACCGGTCATATACCTGGGTGCAATCTGCGCCACCAATATCAGGAATCATTGTACTTGGTTTCTTCGGAAACGGAACACTTAGACAACTGCTACCCAGTCATTCTGGAACAAGAGATTGGATTTAGAGGTCATCACCTTCGGACAGTTGTTTGGAAAAGCTCCACAATGTCACAAGCTCTTCCAGCTTCCATATGTTGCGATATTTTCCACATTTTTGTCAATGAGAGCCGCATGGTGTTGCCACGCGGTCTGAGGCGCCTTGCCACGGTTCGCGCGGCTCCCCCCGTCGGAGGTTCAAGTCCTCCCTTGGGCATGGTGTGTATGTTTTCCTTAGCATAAATTAGTTTATGTTAGATTAAGTAGTGTGTACGCCTAGGGACCGATGACCTCAGCAGTTTTGTTCTGTAGGAAATTACCACACATTTCCAAATGTCATTAAGAAACACCGCCTTTGTCTTTTGTTTCAGCCATTGTGTGCATTGTGGGAGCTGCTTAGTTTACACCATTCGATGTCCAGCTTTCTGTGAGAGCCAATGGAGCGAAACGAATTGAAGCCGGATTAGCACTTGACACAGACCTCAGAGTTGTGGTAGAAGAACAGTATGTATGGCTGTGTACACAGCTGTAGTCATACACCACAAGAACCCTCTGTTACGATTGATTGATAGTCTGTGGCATATGGTCTTCCTCCTGTACAGGTGACAAAACTTGACACAGGCGCGTGGAAGCGATTCCGATCACTGGTCGCTTGCTTCAATGGACTAATACATGTATATTTAATGTGATCACCTCATATGGTAGATGTCAACAAGCAGACGGTATTTGTTTTCGATATTTCGGAAGAAAGACGAGGTAAAATCTTATTGAATTCTCAGGCACGTGACGTTTGCGAAGTTTTTATAGTTCTTAGTTTTTACTCCTTTGGATGTTACAAAAATAACGAGGAGAGAGAGACACACAGAGAGACACTGTGCTGTCATCTAAGGCTCTGATACCATTACATAGTCGTATTTCTAGCTTAGTAATCATAGGAATACGATAAAGGAGATTAGGACACGTAAAGGGTTATATTTATAGACAGTTATTCGATATCAATGAATTGTATGTGTTATGCTTCTGAATTTCTTTGTGCAGCTCACGTGATAGGTCTGTACCTGCTCCATGACAAGCGGAGGACCAGACAGTCTTATAACTGATGGAATTGCGCTGACGGAAAGAGATGGGCTTAAGAGAGAAGTGGGAGGGTTTGTGACTTGCGGGGGACATCTCACACTCATCAAAATCAGATGGTTTCAAATGCTATATGCCGAAGACTGGAGGATTCGTGAGAATACGGCAGGTAAGATATACTCTAAAGAAAGGGGAGTTGAGATGTGAGGTCTGTAACATTTCTTCTTAGTATTGTGTAAAAACATATTACGACCTTTCAAGTATGTCTCGTGAAGTGGCTGCAGTGAGAAAATTAAGGGCTAATACGAAGGTTTTTATCGAGAGAAAATCAGCAGCAGAAGTTCCGTCATTTTTTTCTATAAATAAGAGACAACATTCTTCTGTGAGTTTTGTGTGTCTATAAATGAATGGGCTGACATTTTAATAGGTAGAGTGAACGGACGTCTAATTCCATGTGCATACTTCGCAATCCATCGCCCTGTTCGTGGGGAGAATGTCCTGTACCATTACTAGTCATTTCTATTCATATTCCACTATCAAACAGAGCGAGGGAAAGGACATCGTCTATATGCCTCCATATGAACGTGAATTTCTCGTATCTTATCTCTGTGGTTCTTACGCGAAATGTTTGTTGGTAGAATCCTTCTGCAGTCGACTTCAAATGTCATTTCTGAATAGTGTTTCTCGAAAAGAGCGTCGTCTTCCCTCCAGGGACGCCAAATTGAGTTACCTGGCGAGTGTAATCCATCTGCAAGAAAAAAAATTATTGAAAATTCAGTGTTCCTATTGGATAATGCTAGGGACAAAGGGAGAGCTCGCGCAATTGTGATATAAAAATGGCGGGAAATAGTCCAATTGCACTGCCTCAGCAAATTAATTGTTTAACAATTTACAGGAGTCAAATAGATCGCTTAAAGCACTCGGCACGAGTTCGTGATGATCCTTCTTCGTAATACAACATATTTTCAGCTTTTTAAAATCACAAGGAAACATTGTGCAATTAAGTAATTAAATTTCCGCTACAAATAGATCTTAGTACTAAATCTGTCTGAGGTCTTGTATGCACCGATATTTGACAAGACAAGCAACATCTTCCATCACAACGTTTCCACTAAACGCATCTGGCGAAAGAAATCTTCCGATCGCACACACTCGAGATCGCGAAGCGCACGCCATCCGCAGACTGCCAGAGAGCCTTGGCCGCGCCTGAACTTAGCGAGGTGGCGCAGTGGTTAGACACTGGAGTCGCATTCGGGAGGACGACGGTTCAATATCGCGTCCGGCTATCCTGATTTAGGTTTTCCGTGATTTCCCTAAATCGCTCCAGGCAAATGCCGGGATGGTTCATTTCAAAGGGCACGGCCGACTTCCTTCCCCATCCTTCCCTGTCTGGTCTCCTTCCCCAAAACAACCAACCAACCTTGGCCGCGGCAGCCACACCACCAGTTGCAGCCGTACCAGACGCTCAGGGCTCAGAGAGACTGCCACTGTGGCCACCCAGCCATCAACCGATCTGTTTACATGAGTGAGAATAATCGTCCAGCGTAAACACTCACCGTATTAAATCTTCTCATGCAACACGTATGTTCACTGAAAACCTGTGTCCGTGTGTTTGGAGATGTTCATTCACACACAGACGGAGAGCAGCCACTTGAGAGAGAGTGGAGGTGGCTTTCCACGAATCAGATATCAAAGGATTCCATCTTCTGCTCTGTGGTTGCTGCACTATCTAGTGGCGACGCTCGAGGTGCCCTCTGGGTGGATGAATAACGAACTACTGCTCAGTATGCATTTGGCTGCCTTCGTGATTGTGTGGATTGAGAGGTTGCAGAGCACTCTCATTCTGATTCGGTGTTATGCCGCTTCATGTTCTTAGGGAATATGACCTTTATTTCGATTTGACTTCATACATGATGATGAAATGATGGGCAGCAGTTAATGATCTTGCTTGCGTGCTCTATGTAAGGAATATCGATAAGCTTTACCTGCGTTCAAAGGAATTGGGTCCGAAGCGCGTTTTTTCTGCAGAACCTGGATGGAAACATTTCCGGACGGCAGAGTTCTGTGGTCTCATTGTGCAGACACGTTGGTCGGCGCCAGTTGTCCGGCATCTGCATCCAGAGAGACTGACTAGCGCCGAGGAGTCGTCGCTGGAATGGCCAGCACATTGTAAACCGGCAATAAAGCAGAGGATGGGGCCTTGTTAGGCAGGAAGCCGACGGGACATCTGTGGCATTCTGCGAATTTCCGTGGGACAGGTCAGTGGCGTCCAGACACCCAGATTCTGTTACAAAACATATTTGTGAAAGCACAAGACTTTTAGCGAGTTTATGGGCGTTCTTTGGAAACTTCGAAATGGACGCAACAGGAGAGATAACAAACTTTTTATGGAGGGCTGTGGTTCCATCCGAGTCTTGTTGTTAGCAAAAGTCACGGCGTAAACGCATGGGAAAGAGGTTGCGAAGTTGAATCTTTTTCCTTTTCTCCCAGTTAACTTTAAAGTCTTTGATTCGTCAAATCGGTGTATGCAGAGCAAAGGGCCCCCACCCAGCTTCGACTGCCGTGCTCCAGCTCGTGATTGGCTTGTGCTAAAGTGGGGGAATTCTAAGAAGTAAATGGGGTTTTCCTACCGAGCTGAAGAGGGAATGGACAGAAAGAGAAGAGATTACTCTTGTACTCGTGTTTCGCTAGTAAAGAACTGCAGGTCTCTACCTAACGGTGAGACTAGTGTCCTTTGCTAGTGTGCCACTTAGAGCCTGTGCCAGTCCCCTTCTGAACTGTCAGAGGTACTGCTTCTAGCATCATGCACACAACGAGTGATGCATGGGCGTGCTTATTTGTCTTGAGTCAGACGTCTAACCATTTGACATGTTTCGTCACGCATAGTAGTGGCACGAAGTCAAATTGGTTTAGCAGACGAGCAAACAAGTGGAGGAAGGTGCTTGTGCTCTCAAATGTCTCTGCGTACAAGACCCCCTCCCCCAATATATGGCTAGTATTTTTGAAATTTAGTTACTCGATTTGCTTTCATCTGTCTATACATGTGTCTGTGATGTCATCACCAATCAGTACTTCCCAACAATGTCACTTGGGGTTCTGGGATCGCTTACTAGTTGTCCGGACACCTGGGCACAAGGTTTCCAGTCACCTAGGGAAGCAGCGGTGTTGTTATGGTGGTCCCAATGAAATACAGTAAGGGAGCTATTTTTCTAGCACCATTCATCTGCTCAAAGTTGTTAGCGGGTGCAGGTTTCATAGAATCTATTTGTGGTATACATGTGAGGCAGGGTTTTTCACGATCTTTATTGCATGTTTAGGTCTTCATTAGTGATGTTTTTTTTGTGATATGTTATTCTCACCACCAGTCTGTAGCACTGTAATCAGAGCAGGACATCATATCTGATGTTTGTGGCAGGAGAGAGGAAGTGCTTTCTACCATCTCTTATCTGCTGGCACAACTGTGTGAAGAGTTGCAGTCACTTGAATCTTTGGGGATTAGTGCAACTTCTGGTCTGCATGCCACATGAGCCAGCCTTGAATGTGGACCTTTCTCCCAATCTGCATGCATGGGACTAGTTGAGGCAGCCACTGCAATTGCAGTAAAGATTAGATCATAAGATTTTTTTGCTGGATATGGACTCCGGTCGTGGAGGAGGGTACTTACAGAATCTTGCATCGGTGTGTACAAGACCTTTGATATATGACGAGTGTTTCTCCCACGGACTGCAATATTTCACACATTCAATAAATTTGATGAGACATTTCCCACCGCATATGCAAACAATCAAACAAAAGTGCCTCAATATTTCAGGGGAACTGATGGATTGTGAGACTGAGGCAGTATGAATTTTGACCTAACTGCACCAGGATCCACCAACACTATGTGAGGTGCTGATGTAAGACTGCAGGTACCAAGCCTAAGGTATTTCCCACCTGGGAGGAGCCTTGTCTCCTGCAAACTGATTAAATAAATAATGTACAGCATTGATTTGAATTTAGTGTTGTGAGATCCTTCCTTTCCAGTACAGATTGAGTCTTTTTCCATACCAATTTCCAAATGGGGGAGGGCTGGAGTATTTCCCAGGAGGAGGAACATTGGCTCAGAACTGAACAATTGTCCTTTTCCCAGGGGGTGTGGTAGGAGGAGGGGGAGCGGATATGGTGGGGGTTTCTCAGTAGAAGAGATTATCCACAGCGAGTCCTAAATCAATTAGCTTAATGTTATGTACCTCAGGGAGTTATAAAGCACTTAGCAGAATGATAGGTTAAGGAGAGGGAGTGGTTTAATTGATCAGTTTAATTAATTAGCATATCAATTTGATGTAAAAAGTGAACCAGAATTCGCTTTACCCAACTACTTACTTTTTCACCAGTTATCAATTATATTTAATTTTTTATAATGTTTAGTGTTGGTCTTCTTTGGCTGTGTGGCTGCGTCAGTTGTTTTTTGTCGTGTTTGTGCAGTCTTTCGGCATCTACCTTAATGTAGTTCTTGGTCGGCTTAGCCCCACCTACCGAAGGTTTAAATTTCCTTGGACAGCGTTCTCTCTATACATTTGTGCCTTGAAGATGACCACGTGTTCACCTGTCGAAGTATCTGTGTTTGTCGAAGATGTCAGCGTGTTCAATTTGCCGTGAGTTATTTGAACATACACTTTGCAGTCGTCATTTATTGACACTGTAAAGCAAATATTACCAGTCAATAATACTGCAGCACAAGTTCCTAACAACGTATACAGACCACAATCCCACAAGGCATGTAAATAAAACCCATACGCCAATTAGTACACTCAAAATGTGGATTAATTTAATAGCATTACGTTGACAGATTTCTCCAAACGTTCGAAAATGAACACAGTTTTATATCACTCATCTGTAATTTTCATTACTTCAGAAGTGCTGAACGATCCTCCGTAATAGTGTTATTGTACTCAATTCAGAACGAAAAGACAGTCTTTGCAGTATGGAGCCCTGGCAGCACTGGACACGTAGCGTGTGCGATATCTGCTGTGTTGATAAACCACATCTGGTAAAAAGTAGTACCATTTTCTAAATGTTACGAATTATACTCTCGAGCATTTACTGCATGTGCTAGTGGAAATTATAACTTCCGCTGAACGCTATATACAATATTGAACTTGTATTGATAAATAAATGCAGTTGACACTCGATAAATAGAACTTCAAGGAACCTAACGGAAAGTTCGAATAATTTAGATTTAGAGTGGGTTCGACTGATCGAGATGTAATCAAGAAAAATTCGTAATAAGGGTATCAGTTAAAAAAAAGTTACTGAAGTTTTCCATTACATCTGTGTTTATTTGTAGAGGGGAGCAGAAAGCAACAACTAGCACTCACAATAATTTTTTATCATTTTTATTACTTTTTATTTATTTTGATATGTTAAACGAAAAGCAGTCACAAATTTCCGAGAATGCATAAAAAAATTCAGTTTGATCCATTTTTCACGCTGAACAAACTGTGTCATCAGCACCCTCGTGTTATCTTCTTAAAAACGAAGTTGTATATATATTTTGATTTACTGAGCGACACCTCTGTTGCGGCTAACCCTTCAAGGCCCAGCCTGGCAGCGAATGAGTTAGTCTTTTGTTAAACGTGAAATCTCTGACAGAAAACTGTTCCCCTCTACATTCCGACAAGCATTGTCCAATGGGCGTGAACTCACTTTGGCGGGTCCGCTTCCTTCTTCCATATGGTGCTTTTTAGCACCCTTATCTTAGCTTTGCCGCCTTTTGTTGAGTCCACATGATACGGGCTGAATACAACCCACTTCTGTTCTGCGAAAAATGATCATTTGTTTTTCAGTGAAGTAATTTTTTCAATTAATTTACACACTATGGACACTAAGAAAAATTATATCACTTTCAAAGAATTTGTGAACCTCAGTAAGACCTTTAAAATATAACATATAAAAAAGGTGTTTACAGTATAAAATCGGGATATAGTATCAGGAAGACATGTGTAAGCCATAGAAAAGACGGCTAATACACAGTTTGTTCAAAGAACAGGAAGGAACGAGAGGAAAGGAAAACCAAGGACGAAGCTTTTGGAGTGAGAAGTTTCTAAGACAGGGATACAGTCTTTCGACCCCGCTCTTGAATATACAGTGAAAAAGCAATGAGCGAGTGAATTCAAAAGAGTGGAATGAAAAGGAAAAACATCAGTAATATAATTCACTGATGAGATTTCTGTAATCAGTGAAGAGAATAAGAATTACAGGACCTGTTGAATGAAATGATCAGTCTAATGATTACAGATTATGGACTGAGAATAAACCGAGGGAAGGCGAAAGAAGTGATGAGCAAGAGAAATGAGAGGAACGGAAAACTAAATGTCAAAATTGGTATGAATTACATAGATGAAGGAATTCTGCACCTTGATAGCAAAATAGTATATGATTGACGAATCATATGGGACACAAAGCGTATACTAGAACAGAGGAAGAGGGCATTCCTGGTCAAAAGAAGTATACTGATACCAACTGATCGCCTATATTTGAGGACGAAATTTCTGATAATGTAGTCTGAAGCACATGGTATGGAAGTGAATCGTAAACTGTGAGAAAATAGGAAAAAGAAGAACCTAAGGACATCACACACATCCATGCCCGAGGCAGGACTCGAACCTGCGACCGTAGCGGTCGCTCGGTTCCAGACTGTAGCGCCTAGAACCGCACGGCCACTCCGGCCGGCTCAGGTGCACAGATAGATAAGTTATGATAAGGTAAGTCTGCATAAACGGCGAGGAAAGGAACATATGGAAAAGACTGAGAAGGAGAAGGACTGGATAGTAGGACACTCGTTAATACATTAGGGAATCAATAGCATTGTACTAGAGGGAATTTTATAGGATAAAAATTGTATGAGAAGACAAAATTGGAATACATCCAACAAATTATTGAGGATGTTAACTGAAAGCATTATTCTGTGATGTTGTTACGCATAGGAAATTGTGGCGGACCGCACAAACCATTCAGGAATTTCATGACCACAAGAAATGTTACGTATTATTGAGAGAACCAATGACTGTGACGAGGAGTTGATGAAAAAACTATTATCTGAACAACTGTCGAAACAAATCGAGATACCGCTTGTTAAGACAGCCACTGACTGAATTAAGGTGTGTTTGCGGTGCAGTCTGCATACCATCGCTTTGATTTATCGAATCTACAAAACACCCAGGATTTCTTCGACTTACCGAGTGTTTGTGATGGGCTTCGACAACCAGTTCGACTCATAGATAAATATGATTCATCGATTTCAACAGGAATAGACTATCTATCGTTGCGTTCGACGCATACGCATTCATAGTCAGTTTTCTCTCTTATATACAGGGTGGTCTATTGATCGTGACCGGGTCAAATATCTCACGAAATAAGCATCAAACGAAAATACTACAAAGAACGAAACTTGCCTGGCTTGAAGGGGGAAACCAGATGGCGCCATGGTTGGCCCGCTAGATGGCGCTGCCATAGGTCAAACGGATATGAACTTCGTTTTTTAAATAGGAACCCCCATTTGTTATTACATATTCGAGCAGTACGTAAAGAAATATGAATGTTTTAGTTGGACCACTTTTTTCGCTTTGTGATATATGGCACTGTAATAGTCACAAACATATGGCTCACAATTTTAGACGGACAGTTGGTAACAGGTAGGTTTTTTAAATTAAAATACAGAACGCAGGTAAGTTTGAACACTTTATTTCGGTTGTTCCAATGCGATACATGTACCTTTGTGAACTTATCATTTCTGAGAACGCCTGCTGTTACAGCGTGATTACCTGTAAATACCACATTAATGCAATAAATGCTCAAAATGATGTCCGTAAAAAAGAAATGGTTCAAATGGCTCTGAGCACAATGGGACTCAACTGCTGTGGTCATCAGTCCCCTAGAACTTAGAACTACTTAAACCTAACTAACCTAAGAACATCACACACATCCATGCCCGAAACAGGATTCGAACCTGCGACCGTAGCAGTCGCACGGTTCCGGACTGCGCGCCTAGAACCGCGAGACCACCGCGGCCGGCGATGTCCGTCAACCTCAATGTATTTGGCAATACGTGTAACGACATTCCTCTCAACAGCGAGTAGTTCGCCTTCCGTAATGTTCGCACATGCGTTGACAATGCACTGACGCATGTTGTCAGGCGTTGTCGGTGGATCACGACAGCAAATATCCTTCAACTTTCCCCACAGAAAGAAATCCGGGGACGTCAGATCCGGTGAACGTGCTTCGACGACCAATCCACCTGTCATGAAATATGCTGTTCAATACCGCTTCAACCGCACGCAAGCTATGTGCCGGACATCCATCATGTTGGAAGTACATCGCCATTCTGTCATGCAATGAAACATCTTGCAGTAAGATCGGTAGAACATTACGCAGGAAATCAGCATACATTGCACCATTTAGATTGCCATCGATAAAATGGGGGCCAATTATCCTTCCTCCCATAATGCCGCACCATACATTAACCAGCCAAGGACGCTGATGTTCCACTTGTCGTAGCCATCGCGGATTTTCCGTTGCCCAATAGTGCATATTACGCCGGTTTATATTACCGCTGTTGGTGAACGACGCTTCGTCGCTAAATAGAACGCGTGCAAAACAACTGTCATCGTCCTGTAATTTCTCTTGTGCCCAGTGGCAGAACTGTACACGACGTTCAAAGTCGGCGCCATGCAATTCCTGGTGCATAGAAATCTGGTACGGGTGCAATCAATGTTGGTGTAGAATTCTCAACACCAACGTTGTTGAGATTCCCTATTCCCGCGCAATTTGTCTGCTACTGATGTGCGGATTAGCCACGACAGCAGTTAAAACACCTACTTGGGCATCATCATTTGTTGCAGGTCGTGGTTGACGTTTCACATGTGGCTGAACACTTCCTGTTTCCTTAAATATCGTAACTATCCGGCGAACTGTCCGGACGCTTGGATGATGTTGGCCAGGATACCGAGCAGCATACATAGCACACGCCAGTTGGGCATTTTGATCACAATAGCCATACATCAACACAATATCGACCTTTTCCGCAATTGGTAAACGGTCCATTTTAACTCGGGTAATGTATCACGATACAAATACCGCCCTCACTGGCGGAATGTTACGTGATACCACGTACTTATACGTTTGTAACTATTACAGCGCCATCTGCCACATAGCGAAAAAAGTGGTCCAACTAAAACATTCATATTTCTTTACGTACTACACGAATATGTAATAGAAAATGAGGGTTCCTATTTTTAAAAAAACGCAGTTGATATCCGTTTGACCTATGGCAGCGCCATCTGGTTTCCCCCTTCAAGATAGACGAGTTTCGTTCTTTGTAGTTTTTTCGTTTGATGCTTATTTCGTGAGATGTTTGGCCCTGTCATTATGAATGGACCACTCTGTATATCATAAACCGAAAATTAGCTCCCTTAGCCCTCATTAATTGGAAGTGGTTTCGGGTTTCCATGTCTGCAGCTCTTTCGTTGCTTTTGCACGTGATGTTCTTCTTGCGTTTTCATAATGCTTATGTGTGCACATAGCGCTTCCTCCTCCTCCTCCTGCACCTCCTCCGTTTCGCAGCAAGCCACGTGTGAGCGTAACGACTGAGCCGCTAGCTAGAGCGGTGTGGCCACAGCAGCTGCTATTGTATCTGCGCGGGGCTTTGCCTGTTCTGTCTCTACACGCATGCGGAGACGCACCAGTGCACACAAACTGAATGCCGAGCAGCGTATGCCGTAACCGTCGCATGGGAGCAGTTTCAACAGAGGGAAAACGGACCACTGCTAACACGGGCGTTCTGATTGAGCTCAATAACTGCGGAAGAGATGTCGTTCAGTAAAATTAAAAGTGGTCCGTTACTTTTCGAAGCAGTTATTATTAATGAGTGCGAAGTAGAAAAGATTTACTCTTTGCTAGTATTTGCTTAAATATAATCTGGAGGTCTCAAAGACTGGTTCCTACTATTCGTAAAATTCAACTACGCTGCTGAGGGAACTACCTTTTTTAACTTACTGAATGGATTTTGCTTAACTACGGATGTTACTTGGGCAATCGTTTTAAAACGTTTCACATGTGTTTCTCTTATAGAAACAATATCGTCGCTCAAGTGAGTACGTACAAGGGTCGTACCGAACGGACGTTATTTGGTAGACTAAACCGATGGGCATAGTGTGGCAAATCTATTTAACAAGTACTTTATATCCGTTACTGATAGAATGAGATTGTCAGGATCAGTAAATAATGCCCTGGAATATCTGAAAGTAGCCTTTACAAATAGCTTCAGGTACATGAATATGTCACTCACTTCACCAAAAGATATAAGTTCTAAAATAAAATCTTAAAAAACAAAGCTTTCTAGTGGTTACGATGAAATATCAACAAAGTTAATTAAGGCATGTTCTTGTGAGTTTAGTACAATTCTAAGTTACTTGTGAAACCAGTCAGTTATAACTGGGACATTTCCTGACCGGCTAAAATATGCAGATGTTAAGCCTCTGTTCAAGAAAGGGGATAAAGAGATACCATCAAACTACAGACCGATTTAACTTTTGCCACCATTCTCAAAAATTTTTGAAGAAGTAATGTACAGGCAGCATCTCAACCATCTAACCACAATCAACATATTGTCAAGAACACAGTTTGGATTTCTGAAGGGTTCTGATATCGAGAAGGCTATTTACACCTACATTGAAAATGTACTTCATTCATTACATAAAAAATTACATGCAGCAGGTATTTTCTGTGATCTGTCAAAGGCATTTGATTGTGTGAACCACAACATCCTTTTAAATAAATTAGAATTCTATGGTGTCACAGGCAGTGCTGCAAAATGGTTCAAGTCATACCTCGCTAACAGGAAACAAAGGGTGTCAGTGCGAGGCACTAGTGAATTAAGTCATCAGTCATCATCAGAATGGGAAGAAATTACATGTGATGTCCCACAAGGATCCATCTTAGGGCCATTGCTTTTTCTTGTGTACATTAATGACCTCTCATCAGTTACACTGCCAGAAGCAGAGTTCGTTTTGTTTGCAGACGACACAAGTATTGTGTAGTTCTAGAAAGATCTGCTAATGGTACTTTCATGGATATTAATAAATGGTTTAAAACCAGCTCACTGACATTAAAGTTTGAAAAGACGCACTATATCCAATTCAGAACCTGTAAAGGGTTTCCACCCAGCATATGCATAAAATATGGAGAAGAGCAGATAGAAGAGGCTGACAGTCTTAAATTCCTGGGATTACAACTTGATAATGAACTCAGTCGGGAGGAGCACACCACAGAACTGCAGAAACGCCTTAACAAATCTGTATTTGCAATTCGAGTGTTAGCTGACATAGGCGACATAAAAATAAAAAAGCTTGCATACTTTGCTTACTTTCATTCCATAATGTCATATGGTATAATATTTTGGGGTAACTCTTCAGGTCAAACAAAAGTTTTCAGAGTCCAAAAGAGTGTAATACGTATTATTTGTGGAGTAAATTCACGGACGTCATGTAGAAACCTCTTCAAAGAACTGGGTATACTAACTACTGCTTCTCAGTATATTTACTCCTTAATGAAATTTGTCCTAAATAATATATCTCTTTTTGCAACAAACAGCTCAGTTCATACATACAATACCAGGAACAAAAATGATCTGCACAAGGACTTAAAAGCACTTACTTTAGTTCAAAAAGGGGTCCACTACTCAGGAACACTCATCTTCAATAATTTTCCAGAAAAAAATAAAAAATTTAGTTATAAATAAAAATCAGTTTAAAAGGAACCTGAAAGACTTATTAGTGGCCAACTCCTTCTACTCCACTGACGAATTTTTTAATAGAAACAAATGATGTATTGCATATATTCATACTACTAGTATTGTTATTTCAGCTTAAAAAAATATTGACATGTTCCACATCCACGAGGATCTCCTCAGCAAGGATCTATGGAATGAAAAACTAATATAATCTAATCTAATGTAGCTAATTTGGTAACAAAGATATTAAGTCATACAACGGACAGAATACTTGGGATCCAGTACGACTATGCGATAGTAATCATTTCTCTATGGATTTTAAGAGCCAAAATACAGGATGATTCAATGATGGTGTCACAAACTTTCAAACGTGGTGGAGAAGGATAAATGGATAAATTGGAGGTAATGGACGCTGGCCCGGGAACGACTGAGTCGTAAGTTATATGCGAAAATCATTCTGATATCTCTGACAGTGTAATACCAGTACTGTTGTTTCTAAGATTGTAGGGGAGGCAACTTTCAGTGGTAGTGTGGACCAAAACAAGAAAAAAGAGTTTAGTAAACATGGACTCTAAAATGTATACCTTAAGAGCCATGATCACATGTTAATCTTCGCAACTGTGAAATACATCTCTTCTACTGAACAACTGCCCATAGCTCATAAGGTATGCACTTAACTGGTAATTTGTTTCTTGTTTTTTTCTTGTTTTTGTCCGTACTACGTCCACAAAAAGAGTGGAAACCGAAGAGACTGTAGGAGAAGAAATGCCTTTCACAGTCTCAAAAATGAAGTGCTCGTACCTCTTAAGGTATGTATTTTAGAACCCCTATTTATTAGATTTCAGTACTGGTAGGTGGATTCCACTGTCAGAGGTATCAGAACAACTCGGTCGTTTCTGCACTATGGTCTCTACCGCAAATTGAAACATTTACCCTTCTCCATCATTCCTGAAACTTTGTAACAGCATCACAGAATCACCCTATATTATTCGGATACTCTTACTATCAGAGAGGTAGCAAGATTTTTATCATGTAAAGAGGGGGGACTCAAATGTGCGCATGTCTCACAATCCAGCCATTCCTACTTTCCTGTAAACATATATGTGAGAAAAATTTACGGACTGGAACTGTTAATAGGAAACTGGTACTCGTACATAAGTATAACTGATGGCTCTAATCAATCCATAGTCAAAGAATGACAGAGGTTAATGAACTACAGAAATAACTGAAGGGGGATTCAATTACTGGACCATTTATTTTAGAAGACTCTACACAAATGGTGAAAAAACTGTACATAGCGAAGGTCTTACTTAAAAATTAACAAGAATGTACATGAAGCATTAAACTATTTCGGTTACAATTTGTAATCACATGATTGGCCTGCAAGGTACTGTGAAGGCGAGCATTAAAGAGGTTCAGCCTCCAGGGATCACGACCGAATCAACTTTAATCGTCATGGTAGAAATAACTGCGTTACCCGTGATCTAAGGAAGGGTGCTATTTACACACGCGCATGAATTACACTACTGGCCATTAAGATTTCTACACAACGAAGATGACGTGCTACAGACGCGAAATTTAACCGACAGGAAGAAGATGCTGTGATATACAAATGATTAGCTTTTCAGAGCATTCACACGAGGTTGGCGCCGGTGGCGACACCTACAACGTGCTGACATGAGGAAAGTTTCCAGCCGATTTCTCATACACAAACAGCAGTTGACCGGCGTTGCTTCGTGAAACGTTGTTGTGATGCCTCATGTAAGGAGGAGAAATGCGTACCATCACGTTTCCGATTTTGATAAAGGTCGAATTGTAGCCTATCGCGATTGCGGTTTATCGTATCGCGACATTGCTGCTCGCGTTAGTCGATATCCAATGACTGTTAGCAGAATATGGAATCGGTGGGTTCAGGAGGGTAATACGGAACGCCGTGATGGATCCCAACGGCATCGTATCACTAGCAGTCGAGATGAGAGGCATCTTATCCGCATGGCTGTAAAGGATCGTGCAGCCACGTCTTGATCTCCGAGTCAACAGATGGGGACGATTGCAAGACAACAGCCATCTGCACGAACAGTTCGACGACGTTTGCAGCAGCACGGGCCATCAGCTCGGGGACCATGGCTGCGGTTATGCTTGACGCTACATCACAAACAGGAGCGCCTGCGATGGTGTGCTCCACGACTAACCTGGGTGCACGAATGGCAAAACGTCATTTTTCGGATGAATCCAGGTTCTGTTTACAGCATCATGATGGTCGCATCCTTGTTTGGTGACATCGCGGTGAACGCACATTGGAAACGTGTATTCGTCATCGCCATACTCGCGTATGACCCGGCGTGATTGTATGGGGTGCCATTGGTCAAATGTCTCGGTCACCTCTTGTTCGCATTGACGGCACTTTGAACAGTGGACGTTACATTTCAGATATGTTACGACCCGTGACTCTACCCTTCATTCGATCGCTGCGAAACCCTACATTTCAGCGGGATAATGCACGACCGCATGTTGCAGGTCCTGTACGGGCCTTTCTGGATACAGAAAATGTTCGACTGCTGCCCTGGCCAGCACATTCTCCAGATCTCTCAGCAATTGAAAACGTTTGGTCAATGGTGGCCGAGCAACTGGCTCGTCACAATACGCCAGTCACTACTCTTGATGAACTGTGGTATCGTGTTGAAGCTGCATGGGCAGCTGTACCTGTACACCCAATCCAAGCTCTATTTGACTCAATGCCCAGGCGTATCAAGGCCGTTATTACGGCCAGAGGTGGTTGTTCTGGGTACTGATTTCTCAGAATCTATACACCCAAATTGCGTGAAAATGTAATCGCATGTCAGTTCTAGTATAATATATTTGTCCAATGAATATGCGTTTATCATCTGCATTTCTTCTTGGTGTATCAATTTTAATGGCCAGTAGTGTAATACATGAGCAAGACATGGAAGTATAAGATTCACTCTAACGAGAATCCGCAGTATGAATTGCGAAAGAAGAAGGAATAGAAATCCCGGACGCAGTTACCATGACGTTCGTACAGATCATATGAGGCCTGATTAACCCCCTTGTTACACATCTTATCCAGTCTCAGTTTAAGTCAAACACCAGTGTGAAATACACTCACTAGTCTGCACCCCGCTGTAGTCGTATCCTGAATGGCAAATAAGTCTTTGTCTATAATTTCCTGGTGTCCTATGCAACAAAACAGTGCATCAACAACAAGTGTCAGCCAATCAAGGGTTGTGGCTGTTAGTTGGCGTATCAAGAAGAAACTGTCGCCTAGAATACTCACTCTCTTCTGCTGTAGTAGTAAAAAACCCTGACGTTTGACACGAGAAAAAGCTATGTGCTATGTGTGACACCAATTTGCCACTACACCGTCATGTGGCAGTACATTTCAGATATAATGTCAAGGTAAGACGCCCTACAATCACAGGTCCCTTTTCAAAGTCACTTTGCCCATAAATTTTTATGCGTATCCGACAATAGGGAAACATTGCACTGCCGCCACCTATCATGTGAGCTTTGGGCGGCACCCCAGGGCCTCCACTCTCCAGGAGGCTTCGGAAGTAACCATCAAAGCAATGGCATGCAAACCCCAATGTCACTACATGGCGTAACTTTTATTAAATTAGTGAAATCAATCTTGCTCCTGCATTGCCATACTAAGAGTTACATCTAACTACTCAGCGAAGGGCGGCATGAGAATACAGTCTACGTACTGGATCGCATTTACTTCTGCTCTGACTTATATCTGTACTTTCTCCCACTGAAATTGAGTTTTTGTTCGTCCACGACGGACTTTGCTGAATGCAGACTGTACAGAGCGAGGTACTGAGTGAAGTATTGGGCTCTTACTCATGGCTTCATTTTTCTTTTGCCAATACCTGTATTATGCATTTCTGTTGACACTGCACCGTCACTTCCCATTCAGGTCTGTACCTTGATGGCCAGTCCCTCAATGTGACGGACTCCTTGTGCTTTGGAGCTGGTCTTTGATGCCACAATCACATGGCGTCCCCATCTTCGTCAGCAGAAGTGTACATGTTGTTCACACGTCAATGCTCTTCGATACCTCAGCAACACCAACTTGGGCATGGACCACTCTACTCTGATATAGCTCTACAAAACATTGGTCCAGTTACATCTACATTATGAGAATCTTACATGCAGCTCTGCATCAACTTCGATGTTACAGATGCTGGACCTGATACTCCATTTTGGGGAATAACGGTAAACTGGTGCCTTTTGGACTAGTCCCACGATCAGCCTCCTAGCAGAGGCAGGGATTCCACCACTGCAAGTTCTACACCACAACATTTGATCGCTTATGCGTTATACATCCTCTGGTCCCATATTCCAGGTATGGAGAACCACCTCCTACAATGGCAACCAAAGTCTGGAGTTTTACAATTGTCATCCACATCCAGTCCCTTTTTTCTGAACTCCAGCTTTCCCCACTACCACGTTTTCTCCAGGCCTACTCACGTACGCCTCCGTGATGGATCCCTCATCCACAGCTCTGTGTTGAACTATCACAAATTCCCAGAGACTCGGCACATCCTGACACCAACCACATCAAATTCCTCTCCATTCTCAAGGTGTGTCAGGGTTCAGAAGTACCCTATACTGATGTCTCAATAGGGATTCCCTTTCTGAATCTACTGTGGCGGGGGATATGTCCCCCATCACACTTTCTGCCTTTTCCTTTGTTCATACCAGATGTAATAAACTCTGCTCATTGCCAGATGGATGTAGTGTTTTCACTGTGGTGTTGGGAGTCATTTTCGTGCCCTTAAGCATATCTGTCACTGCACCGGTAAGTTCTTCCCAATATGTAGCGATTCTTTGAGCAGTTCACATGCTCTTTATCCTCGCCATCCGGAATTTCCTTTTTGCCCTTGAACAATGTGGATGCTTGGTGGTCTTTTTCTGGATCCTGCATCATTTTGGGATCCCAGCGAATGAACTCACTGATAGGCTCTCTAAGTGGCTACTGGTAAGCCACCTTTTGAGATTGGGATCTTGAAATTGGACCTTCGATTGGTATTATGCCATCAAGTTCTATGTATTTGGTATATCGAACGGCATACTCTGACTTTGCCGAATAAACTGCAGGTGATAAAGGTGATCAAAAGTTTGTGGAGGTCCCATCGGTTGTACTTGGCTGACTCATGGTCATCTCCTCTGTTGTTGTGGTGCCCATTTGATGGTGGTCCACATTTTGCTGGACTGGTCACTCTTTTTCTCTTCTTTCCCCTTCTCGCATTTTCTGTTTCACTTGGTTTTCTTCCTCTGTGTCCCTGTGCTTCCCTCGCCCTGTTCGTGTTGCTAGTCTTTTCTGCGTATTGTTGGGTGTGGTGCTCTGTCTTTGGGGGCCTCCAGCTGCTCCCTGAAGGGAGCACCTCGCTCGCCTTCTTCCTTTCTCCCCTTTACCGCTTCCTTGTTCCTTTCTCTAGGCTTTGTTGATCTTTGGTGGACGCAGAAGTTTTCTTTCCTTTGGTTTCGCTCAATAGTTCCTTCTTTGATGTGTAGTTTTGTTGACTTGCCTGTCCCACGGAGGAGAGATTGATGACCTCATAGTTTGGTGCCTTTAATCATTAAACGAACCAACGAACTACAGATCTGGCATTATATTCTGTGTTTTTATCTTGTATTGAGATCACCGAAGTGTGACGAATACTGTCCAAAATTCGGGGAACATGATATCTTCTGCCTTCCGAGTCTTGTGTACGAAAAGAGAGAGCTAAGTCACACTATCATCGCCAATGGAATGCATGTTTATGTTCTGCCCCAGAAAGCTCTTAATACTGTACGAGCGTAAGATGTATTCAAAGATTTCACAACGAACTGATGTTAGCGATATAGGCCTATAGTTGTATGCATAACCTCAGTGGAAGTTACTGAAAATAGGGATAATTGCTTAACAGTAGTTTCGTCTACCCTTTCACTATCAGTTAAAAAGGCGTTTGTGTGGCAGGTCTTATGCTGGTCGCAGTGGCATCAGGAGATGTGAAACGGCTGCACATGTGGTCTTGAAGAAATTCTACAAGTCTGCTAGATTGTGGAACGTCATATACTCCATTGTAATTAGATTTACAAGTGACCTGCATTGCAAAATTTCACTCTGGAACTAATAATTGTGGACTGATGACGCTAACTTATTCAATTACAAAATGATGGTTGCAGGACACTTAGCCCCCGTGAATTGCCACGTCCTGTGTTACAGTGAGGTTGTAACAAATTACTTAACCTTATAGTAAAAGTTATAAAAAAATGCCCCTGTTGCTGTGAAATTTTAACAAAATACGACAGTCACAGCTGAACTGTAACAAATAACCCATGTTAGAGCAGAATTGTAACAAAAATCCTCTTTCTCAGCAAAATCTTAGCAGAAGCAGATTGCCCAACATTATAGTTATTGTGAAATTGTAACAGATGTGGGCATAATGGGATGATGCTTTCTTCCTCAAATATGACGCTACTTCAGCTGGCACCTACTCATCACACGACTACCAGTCACACTTCCATAGATATATTCGCAACGAAATCTCCGAACAAAATAATCCGCACCTCTCAAATATCTTCTCCTGGCATGTCTGTCCATGACATCATTTCCATGACGTATTCACTAGAATGCCCTAGAAAGAAACAAAAACTGTCTACATACCGAGACCTCAAACGCATAAATTTGCCTGAACTCGAAACTGAGGCACAAGAAACAGTTTGGGGGATGACCTCTACTCCCCTCATGGACATAAACGACAAACTCCAGGATTTCACTAACAAAATTACTCAACTATATGACAAATATGCTCCAATAAAGACCAGAAAAGTAAAAAGGCAACCTGCACCTTGGCTGACTGATGAACTAACACAGCTCATGAGTCTCAGAGATGCTGCACATCGAGCATACAAGATACACCCTACACCTGAAAATCATGCTGTATACAAGCAGAAACGAAACAAAGTCAGTCAAACGGTGAGAAACGCTAAGCTCAGACATGCCCGTACATTAGCTGACAATAGATGTAGACCAGCTATTCTGTGGAAAAATCTCCGTAGTCTCGGTTTAGGCAAAATAAAAGTTGCAGAAAATTCCAAGGTCCCAGCTGAAGAACTAAACCGATTCTTCGCATTACCTACAACCAAAATTGAACCGCAAAAAAAACAAAGAATCATTGATTACTTCCTGGGGATGAACGACTGTAGCAAAGAAAAATTCTATCTACAGCACATCACTTGCAGTACTGTCAAGAAAGCCATAATGCGGATGAGATCAGCATCTACTGGACATGATGGTATCACTATCCAGATGGTAAAACTTATTATTGACCACCTACTGCCCTCTATAACAGACATTTTCAACGATTCATTAATCACAAGTGCTTTCCCTGAGGCCTGGAAACTGGGACAAATTAAGCCACTGCCTAAAAAGAACATCACCACAGCACCCTCAGACTAGCGCCCCATCGGCCTTCTTCCTGCACTATCAAAGGCTTAAGAAAATATAGTTCATGACCAGCTCACCAACTACCTAACTACTAACAACCTACTGGACGAATACCAATCAGGTTTCCGTAAACATCGGAGCACAACATCCGCACTGATAAAGGTAACAGATGACATGAAACTTGCCATGGACAGACAAGAAGCGACTATCATTTGCTTCTTAGATTTCAGCAACGCATTTGATACTGTCGACTTCGACATCTTACTAACCAAACTTAGCGGTCTAAATCTCTCACCAAGTGCAGTGCAATGGTTTCGCTCATACATGACGTCTCGTCAGCAACGCGTCCTGTCTGGGAATATAAAATCACAATGGCGGCAGGTAGTGTCAGGCGTTCACCAAGGCTCAGTATTAGATCATATACTCTTCTCTCTGTATGTCAATGATGTGTCATCGGTTCTGACCTATTGCAAATATCATACGTATGCTGATGACCTGCAGTTGTGTCTAAGTGCGAAACCAAGCAATCTCAAGAAAGCTATTGAAAATTTCAATACTGACCTCGATGCACTGTCAAAATGGGCACAGCACATAGGTCTAAAACTAAACCCATCTAAAACCCAAGCGGTACTTGTTGGTCACTCTAAGCTCATTAGCCCAAAACATCGGGAATCCGTACCACCTCTTATCCTAAATGGAACAAAAATTAACTTCTCTCCCTCAGCAAAGAGTTTGGGAGTAATAATAGATGAAAATCTAAATTGGACAGAGCACGTAACTGCAGTGTGCAAAAAAGCATCAGCATCCCTTCATGTCCTACAACAATATAAAAAACTCTTCCCTTTCGATCTGAAAAAGAAATTAGTACAAACGCTTATACTCCCAATCATTGACTACAGCGATATTATCCTACAAGTCCTCTCTCAGGAAAATTCCCGACGTCTAGAACTGGTCATGAATGCATGCGTCCGATATATCTGTGACGTTCAACTTTTTGATCACATTTCACCAGCATATGCAAAATTGTCCTGGCTGCGTGCAGACAAACGCAGAGATTTCCATACACTCTGTCTCATCTACTGCCTTATAAATGTACACTGTCCCTCATATCTCTCCTCGTCCCTAACGCTCATGTCGGAACAACATGACAGAAACACACGTTCCCATTATAATAAAATCCTCTCCGTTCCACTGCATCGCTCAGTCACCTTCTCCAAGTCCTTTACAGTAGCGGGAACACGACTCTCGAATAACGTCCCTCGTTATGTTAGAGAACTTAAAAACATGTCCGGCTTCAAAAAACAGTTAATGACGTATCTACTTAAGCAACAGTAATGCCTTCCTCTGTACATGAATGCACTTCACCTCATTACTTCCCTCTTTCCCCCTCCTTAAATCTCCCTTCCCCAAAACTCGCTATACTAGTAAACATCTACTTTACACACAAAGATATTAATGTACATCTGCACAAACCTTCATTACTATTGCCAATCTTTCTCATGTTTGTCATTATTATTTGATTTTTTTTACTGTTATTATTATTGCTTTTATCATAATCTGTATGTATAGCACCTGTTGTAAAAATACTGCCGCATTTACTTTATTAGGTCTTAGTCACTACTCTTTATTCATATTGTCACTAGAGTAAGCTAGTTTTCTCATTTAAACTATGGTCATGTTGTAACTCTGATGTGTGAAATGCTGCATGTGTGGAACACTGGCCGATGTAAGAGAGGGCCTGATGGCCCTAATCTGATTAGGTTAAATAAATAAATAAATAAATAAATAATACAGAGATTGTACTGCCTTCAAATGGTTTGTGACTCACCCTGAATCACCACCATCCACCAGAGCACACTCACATTGTTACTGGGAAAAGGAACTGATCAATAGAAATGCCTGCATTCTGCTCCTAAAGCTGATCTGATCATAGAAATGCTTGCATTTTACTTCTCATACTGATTTGTTGAAAGTGCTAAATGCGAAAACAAATTTCATGGCGCTGTTGGAAACTCAAGGAAATATGGGAACCATTGGCAGCCCTAGTGAGTGTATGAGGCAAATTGTGCGCTCTGTGCGTCAGAGTTGGTCTTTTAAAGTGTTTAACATTTCCAAAGTGGGGGATTGGTGATTCATCTCAGGAAAGTTACTACAAGACCGGAAAATGTGTGGTAGTGGAATTTCTAATTAATAATTTTTAATTTTCTAGCTGGCTGTTGGAGTTCAATGCCTATTAATGTGCTCGACTGGAAGAGATCTCATACCAGATTTGGAGCAATTAGCTGGCTGGAAATGGTGTTTACTGGATGATACGGATGTGACCAAGTGTAACTGAAGCTAATAAATTACTTTCATTTTCGTGAAATTTGCAGCATGGCAGTTTAGTGTGAGTTCTCATCTGTTGATTTTCAACTAGTCTTCTATTTTGTAAGAATGCTGGGTCTTATGGGGTTAACATGGAATAAAATGTCCTCGAGCTTCCAGCCACGTTAAGTGGTTAAAATACCACAAACTTTCGACCAAGCACTCCTTGGTTATTGGCAACTGCTTACAAAGTTTCAGGAAGAGCATTAAGTGAGAAGTCACTACAATTCCTCAACTTATCGCTCCTTAGGCAGCGTGAAGATGAAATTAGAGTAATAACAAGATGTATAGGCGCGGTTAAGCAGTCGTTCTCCCCGTGCTTCATCCTCCTGTTTTGTTTTTGTGAATTTCATCAGCTGAAGTTGCTAGAAACCAAATCGAGGTGAGTATTGACTCTTTGAGATGTGCAATTCCCAATTCAGTGGCCTGATCTCACTGTCCTACTGGATGAAGTTAAGAAGCTCAGGGCATTACTGATCTGCAGCAGTGTTTAATTTAATAGTGTCTCACGAGTCAAAACGAAGCAGGCAACCCTTATTTAGGCTGGTTTTAGTAGTGTAGTAGTGCAGAAAAGTGATCCGATTCGGCCAATAAACGGTTCGTACAGGGTGACAATTACTGAACTATATGAAAAAAACATAAAGTAGTTACAAACTACGGCGTGCACACGCTTTATTCAACATGTAAACGTCGCTGCAGATATTCGGATTTACGTTATGACATGTTCGATATGCCTGCCAGCATTGGCGACGATATGGAGCACACGAATAACGAAATTCTGCAGCACCCGCTGAAGTGTCGGAACATCGATGCTGTCGACGACCTCCTGAACGGCTTAATGGCTGCTTTCAGCTCAGCAAGGTTTTTGAGGTTATTGCTGCACAGCTTGTCTTTAATATAGCCCCTCAAGAAGGAGTCGCATGTGGTCATATCCGGAGAATGGCGGCCAGTCGAGGCCCATGCCAGCGGCCTGTGGGCACTCCAGAGTCAGAATCTGGTCCCTAAAGTGCTCCTCCAAGACATCCAACACTTTCCTGCTTCGATGAGGACGAGCTCCGTCTTGTAAAAACCACGTCTTGTCGAAATCTGGGTCACTTTGGATAATGGTGATGAAAGCATCTTCCAAAATATTCACGTACCGTTCGATAGTCACCGTGCCACCAAGAAATATTATTCCATGATGGACAATGTACACCACACAGTCACCCATTGAGGGTGAAGAGACTTCTCGATCGCGAAATGCGGATTCTCAGTCCTCCAAACGCACCAATCTTGCCTATTGATGAACCCATCCTAATGAAAGTGGGCTTCGTCGCTAAAGCAAACCATGCATGCGCATACTAATTTCCATCATGCCCCGCGGCCAACCGTGCGGTTTGAACGTCCTAACCGTTCAGGAGTTATGACGATTTTATTTCATACAGTTCAATAATTGTCACCATGTAACTAATGTACTGAACAATACGTCGTGTAATTTGTCCCACGACCTGTACAGCGTTCAAACCACATGGACGGCTTGACATCTTCGAGTCCGCACTTCAGGAGCGGCTTTAACCCCATGATTCATTGGCTACAGTTTATTTCAGTCACAGTTGCGTATGTGATTTACATGAGAACTGGTCTCAATCTATGCGAGCACTTTCAGTCTATCGTCAACAAGAAATGTTCCACTGCAGTTGTAACATGACACTGCTTGGTCATAATCAAGTAAGAGCGTGTCGTGCAGGACGTGTTTCAGACAACTATATTGTGCTTGTCGTTTGTAGGACAACAGGCCAACTATTACTGTAGAGCGCACCCGGTGACCTCCCGATCTAGTGGAAGTTATAAATCTCATGAATAAAGGATAACCTGAGTGTGTGTTTTAGTTTTTGTGTTAGTGTTTTATGGCTTTATGGATTTCCTGCAGCTCAAGTAATTGCTTTCTGTCCGTTGCAGAAGGCGACAATGGCATGTGAAAGCAAACGGTAGCGTAAGACGAGGCATATCGTAATGCACGCTGCAGTAGACAGCGAGACAAATAAAAGTAGCAAACAGCTCTGCATTCATTCAGTCAATGTGTGTGAATTCCAACAGGTACTTGCGTTACAAAGACATACTGCAAATGAAGTGAGTATCACGTGCGATTATGACGGGTTAGCATCTGTTCGTAACCCTTGCTCTATACACGAACATTCGAAAAGCCTAGAATGGCGATACGACGTACCGAACGCCAAAAGATCGTTGTATCTTACTTACTGGAAATCTCCGTTAAGTTTCGGTCATCTTTTAATATGTTCGTAAGAGAATACATTTACGAATTACACCTGTGGATGTCTGTGAATGTCAGTGTGTAAGGGACACTCAAATGAAAAGAAGACATTTGGGAAAAAGTAATTATAGTATTCGTTGTTTCAATAGTAACTGCCATAACTGTTAACACACGAATCCCACTGTGAGACTAGGTGGTCAGTGCGTTCATGCAAAAATGTTTGCGATTGACTAAGGAAGTATGACTGTACCCAGCCGCGCACCTCTTTGTCCGAAGAAAATCAATGGCAGCGGATGTCTCCCTTCAGGGCTCCAAAAATGAGGGACTTGCATGGGGAGAGCTCGGGACTATGCTTGCTTGTTTAAGGGCTTCCCAGCAAACTTCTGCAGCATATGGGCGGATTTGCTTCGGACGTAGAGATGCACCCCTGGGTACAATCATTTTTCCGTTGGCAACTTGAAACATTTTCCCATGAATCCATTGACCATCGTGTCTGACCTTGGGTCATAAGAATTGTGAATATCAAGACAACAGGCATATGTAGATACTTCTTTCCGCCTAGATGGCCTTGAAATTTCTCTACTTTCAAAAGTCTCTTTATGAACAGATGTTCAAATCTACGAGGTGCGTTGAAGCAGTTCGCTCAATAGGTCCAAATTTAAATGGGAACACGTGTTACACATATGTACATCGCTTCTACCGGGAATGTAGCTTGGAGAAGAGTCACACAGCTTCGAACACACCAAGCTGAAACAGATATTTCTGCAAATGTAAACGGCCTGAATGTGATTATTCGTGTCATTGTGCAATGAAATATTTCTAGTTCGCGTGGGGTAGGGTAGTCAAAAAATTTTAATTTTCTCTGCCAGAAAATGAAATAAAGCAAAATCTTGTACATGGCTGCACGTTCAGAGACCGTGAATAGTTAAAATTGAAAGAAAATCAGCCCTCGGTCACCATTTTTAACAAGTTAACCTGGTTTCGGCACTGCTAGGAGTGTCTTCCTCAGAATTTAAGAGAAAGAATGGTCTATATTCTATAACATGGTCACAGAATTATGACAAAAAATGTATGATAGAGTATAAGTACGCAAACGTCGTGAAAGACTGGCAGAACTTATATGTCATTTATACAATAATAAATATGCCAAAAGCGCATTAGTCACAAACATATTTAAGATAAAGAAAATTGTGATGGCGAGCCACTAAGGGCTGCTCGTTACTTGCGTGGTGCAGGTTGCGAAACGGACTGAGGTGCCCGCGTTAACAAGTGCGGCCAGGTGAACAAGACACTGCAACGAACGCGCCATCTAGTAGCCGTACATAAAAATTAGGCTACTTCACATTAAAATATAGGCAGAAATGATTATAAATAAACAGTAAGTGGTACATAATGGAGAGCAATGTTTGTTTGGTAGTAACATACAAGGCACTTCACTACCAAATATAAAGAACACTTGCTATGAAAAAATGGCGCTAGCCCCCAAAATTCGTCTTTTGCCGACCATCTCCTAATTACAGGTCATTCACCTAAAGCCATCTGCGATAGCAATATTTTGCACACCGAAACGAAAGGGCGTAGACTAGATATTCTAGAAGAATTAGAGATTTTCAAGCATTTTACTCGAGAGGATAGCCTCATCCTTAAAGAACAGCTATAGCTACGTAACAAAAAAATTTTCAACGGTGTAAAGCCGTTACTCGATATCTGACTTCGGGTCTCCTTGTGCAGATTGCCGAAATGTTCTTTTCCTTCCAAGGTAGTCCTATGTTTCTCAGTTATCAAATATTTCTTGGTTACATTTCACGTCAATATTGCTTTCTACAAGTTGTCATCCAGTCGTATCTACATTTTCATAATGATGTTTTCATGTTTTATCTTACTGTTATAAGTTTTGATGTAGACAAAATGTTATGTTGTATGCTACTATCAAACAAACATTGCTTTCCATTATGTACCACTTACTGTTTATTTATAATCATTTCTGCCTGTATTTCAATGTGAAGTAACCTAATTGTATGTACGGCTACTAGATGGCGCGCTCATTGCAGTGCCATGTTCACCGGGCCACATTTGTTAACGGGGCACCTCAGTCCGTTTTGCAACCTGCACCACACAAGTAACAAACAGCCCTTAGTGGCTCGCCGTCACAGTATTGTTTATCTTAAATATCTTTGTGACTAATGCTCTTTTGGCATATTTATTATTGTATAAATGACATATAAGTACTGCCAGTCTTTCACGACTATTCCGTACTTATACCCTATCATATACATTTTTAGTCATAATTCTGTGACTATGTTATAGAATATACCCATTCTTTGTTTTAAATTCTGAGGAAGACACTCCTGGCTGTGTCGAAACCAGGTTAATTTGTTAAAATAGTGACCGAGGGCTGATTTTCTTTCAATTGTAATGAAATAAAGTATTTTTTGTTTATCCGCTGGAACCTACGTATCTGCAGATCTGCAGTCCTCGTAGCCGGCCTGGGTGGCCGAGCGGTTCTAGGCGCTACAGTATGGAACCACGCGACCGCTACGGCCGCAGGTTCGAATCCTGCCTCGGGCATAGATGTGTGATGTTCTTAGGTTAGTTAGGATTAAGTAACTTCCTGGCAGATTAAAACTGTGTGCCCGACCGAGACTCGAACTCGGGACCTTTGCCTTTCGCGGGCAAGTGCTTTACCAACTTAGCTACCGAAGCACGACTCACGCCCAGTACCCACAGCTTTACTTCTGCCAGTATCTCGTCTCCTACCTTCCAAACTTTACAGAAGCTCTCCTGCGAACCTTGCAGAACCAGCACTCCTGAAAGAAAGGATATAGCGGAGACATGGCTTAGCCACAGCCTGGGGGATGTTTCCAGAATGAGATTTTCACTCTGCAGCGGAGTTTCGCAGGAGAGCTTCTGTAAAGTTTGGAAGGTAGGAGACGAGATACTGGGAGAAGTAAAGCTGTGGGTACCGGCCGTGAGTCGTGCTTCGGTAGCTCAGTTGGTAGAGCGCTTGCCCGCGAAAGGCAAAGGTCCCGATTTCGAGTCTCGGTCGGGCACACAGCTTTAATCTGCTAGGAAGTTTCATATCAGTGCACACTCCGCTGCAGAGTGAAAATCTCATTCTGGAAACATCCCCCAGGCTGTGGCTAAGCCATGTCTCCGCTATATCCTTTCTTTCAGGAGTGCTGGTTCTGCAAGGTTCACAGGAGAGCTTCTGTAAAGTTTGGAAGGTAGGAGACGAGATACTGGCAGAAGTAAAGCTGTGGGTACCGGGCGTGAGTCGTGCTTCGGTAGCTCAGTTGGTAGAGCACTTGCCCGCTAAAAGCAAAGGTCCCGAGCTCGAGTCTCGGTCGGGCACACAGTTTTAATCTGCCACGAAGTTTCATATCAGCGCACACTACGCTGCAGAGTGAAAATCTCATTCTAGGTTTAAGTAGTTCAAAGTTCTAGGGACTGATGACCTAAGATGTTAAGTCCCATAGTGCTCAGAGCCATTTTTCGAACGTAACAGTATTTTTTCGAGGAAATAGTTTAAACAGTATGACTAAGCTTTGCTTTTCTTACTTGTTGCAATTTCTATATCACCCGTAATTACGTGCCTCGTACAGGTCGAATGGTATTCCTTAATAGAGCACAGTAGTATCAGAGGTACTTAATATAGACTTCGGGTATTGGACGAAATTTGGGGATGAGCCGAATCGCTGATCGCCATCAGCGATCGGCTAGTTCTTCCTATTATTTGCTAGTGATCTTTGTCAGTGAGGTTAGTGAGCGCAGGGGGAGAGTCTTTGGAGGGGTGTGCAGTGGAGAGTGGCGCCTTGGCTGTCAATGTGAACGGCGATGAAGTGAGTTCTTGTTTGCCTTGGCACGTTATAGCGTGTTGGTTGCACGGTGTGTGCTTTTAGCGGAAAGTAGTTGACTGTATGGGGCAGTAAACACGCCCGGCCTTGCTGGAGAGGTGCGAGTACGCCGTACGCCACTGGTGGAGGATTCAGTGTGGGGTGTTGGCACGGTTCATTCCGTAAGGAATTATGGAATGACACATTCGTTAGAGGTTATCCATTCTGGTTTTGCTAGGTCAGCACTGAAATCGGCAGCCTGCTGCTACGGCGAACATAATTATTATTTACTTCTGGAGACTGCTAAGAAAGCGTGTGCCAGCTCCTCCAGATTCATCCCTTAACGCGAGCAGTTCTAGTTAGTCGTTACGCAAATTGAATGGGCTGACTGTACTTATTGGTCTGATCTCTCTGACAGCTCAATCTGCCCCTCCCTATATTAAGATATTTTATGCTCTGTTTCCTTAATAACTTCACGGAGAGAATGTTTGCTGTACGATTTGTCCGGCGTGTTGATACAGGGTGTTTCAAAAATGACCGGTATATTTGAAACGGCAATAAAAACTAAACGAGCAGCGATAGAAATACACCGTTTGTTGCAATATGCTTGGGACAACAGTACATTTTCAGGCAGACAAACTTTCGAAATTACAGTAGTTACAAGTTTCAACAACAGATGGCGCTGCGGTCTGGGAAACTCTATAGTACGATATTTTCCACATATCCACCATGCGTAGCAATAATATGGCGTAGTCTCTGAATGAAACTACCCGAAACCTTTGACAACGTGTCTGGCGGAATGGCTTCACATGCAGATGAGATGTACTGCTTCAGCTGTTCAATTGTTTCTGGATTCTGGCGGTACACCTGGTCTTTCAAGTGTCCCCACAGAAAGAAGTCACAGGGGTTCATGTCTGGCGAATAGGGAGGCCAATCCACGCCGCCTCCTGTATGTTTCGGATATCCCAAAGCAATCACACGATCATCGAAATATTCATTCAGGAAATTAAAGACGTCGGCCGTGCGATGTGGCCGGGCACCATCTTGCATAAACCACGAGGTGTTCGCAGTGTCGTCTAAGGCAGTTTGTACCGCCACAAATTCACGAAGAATGTCCAGATAGCGTGATGCAGTAATCGTTTCGGATCTGAAAAATGGGCCAATGATTCCTTTGGAAGAAATGGCGGCCCAGACCAGTACTTTTTGAGGGTGCAGGGACGATGGGACTGCCGGCCGAAGTGGCCGCGCGGTTCTGTCGCTGCAGTCTGGAACCGCGAGACCGCTACAGTCGCAGGTTCGAATCCTGCCTCGGGCATGGATGTCTGTGATGTCCATAGGTTAGTTAGGTTTAACTAGTTCTAAGTTCTAGGGGACTAATGACCTCAGCAGTTGAGTCCCATAGTGCTCAGAGCCATTTGAACCATTTGACGATGGGACTGCAACATGGGGCTTTTCGGTTCCCCATATGCGCCAGTTCTGTTTATTGACGAAGCCGTCCAGGTAAAAATAAGCTTCGTCAGTAAACCAAATGCTGCCCACATGCATATCGCCGTCATCAATCCTGTGCACTATATCGTTAGCGAATGTCTCTCGTGCAGCAATGGTAGCGGCGCTGAGGGGTTGCCGCGTTTGAATTTTGTATGGATGGAGGTGTAAACTCTGGCGCATGAGTCGATACGTGGACGTTGGCGTCATTTGGACCGCAGCTGCAACACGGCGAACGGAAACCCGAGGCCGCTGTTGGATCACCTGCTGCACTAGCTGCGTGTTGCCCTCTGTGGTTGCCGTACGTGGTCGCCCTACCTTTCCAGCACGTTCATCCGTCACGTTCCCAGTCCATTGAAATTTTTCAAACAGATCCTTTATTGTATCGCTTTTCGGTCCTTTGGTTACATTAAACCTCCGTTGAAAACTTCGTCTTGTTGCAACAACACTGTGTTCTAGGCGGTGGAATTCCAACAGCAGAAAAATCCTCTGTTCTAAGGAATAAACCATGTTGTCTACAGCACACTTGCACGTTGTGAACAGCACACGCTTACAGCAGAAAGACGACGTACAGAATGGCGCACCCACAGACTGCGTTGTCTTCTATATCTTTCACATCACTTGCAGCGCCATCTGTTGTTGAAAATTGTAACTACTGTAATTTCGAAAGTTTGTCCGCCTGAAAATGTACTGTTGTCCCAAGCATATTGCAACAAACGGTGTATTTCTATCGCTGCTCGTTTAGTTTTTATTGCCGTCTCAAATATACCGGTCATTTTTGAAACACCCTGTATCTCACGCGTGTTTTTTTAATTGGCGGCTGGAGCGGCGAACTCGTATTTCAGTTGTAAGGTGACTATAATTTCGCACCTTACAAGCACTTATCTACTTACTTTGCTGTGATCTACAACCAGACTTAGGTATCACTTGATAGGTTGTACATCGTATATTGTTGTTGTTGTTGTGGTCTTCAGTCCTGAGACTGGTTTGATGCAGCTCTCCATGCTACTCTATCCTGTGCAAGCTTTTTCATCTCCCAGTACCTACTGCAACCTACATCCTTCTGAATCTGCTTAGTGTATTCATCTCTTGGTCTCCCTCTACGATTTTTACCCTCCACGCTGCCCTCCAATACTAAATTGGTGATCCCTTGATGCCTCAGAACATGTCATACCAACCGATCCCTTCTTCTGGTCAAGTTGTGCCACAAACTTCTCTTCTCCCCAATCCTATTCAATACTTCCTCATTAGTTATGTGATCTACCCATCTAATCTTCAGCATTCTTCTGTAGCACCACATTTCGAAAGCTTCTATTCTCTTCTTGTCCAAACTATTTATCGTCCATGTTTCACTTCCATACATGGCTACACTCCATACGAATACTTTCAGAAATGACTTCCTGACACTTAAATCTATACTCGATGTTAACAAATTTCTCTTCTTCAGAAACGCTTTCCTTGCCATTGCCAGCCTACCTTTTATATCCTCTCTACTTCGACCATCATCAGTTATTTTGCTCCCCAAATAGCAAAACTCCTTTACTACTTTAAGTGCCTCATTTCTTAATCTAATTCCTTCAGCATCACCCGACTTAATTAGACTACATTCCATTATCCTTGTTTTGCTTTTGTTGATGTTCATCTTATATCCTCCTTTCAAGACACTGTCCATTCCATTCAACTGCTCTTCCAAGTCCTTTGCTGTCTCTGACAGAATTACAATGTCATCGGCGAACCTCAAAGTTTTTATTTCTGCTCCATGAATTTTAATACCTACTCCGAATTTTTCTTTTGTTTCCTTTACTGCTTGCTCAATATACAGATTGAACAACATCGGGGAGAGGCTACAACCCTGTCTTACTCCCTTCCCAACCACTGCTTCCCTTTCATGTCCCTCGACTCTTATAACTGCCATCTGGTTTCTGTACAAATTGTAAATAGCCTTTCGCTCCCTGTATTTTACCCCTGCCACCTTTAGAATTTGAAAGAGAGTATTCCAGTCAACATTGTCAAAAGCTTTCTCTAAGTCTACAAATGCTAGAAACGTAGGTTTGCCTTTCCTTAATCTTTCTTCTAAGATAAGTCGTAAGGTCAGTATTGCCTCACGTGTTCCAGTGTTTCTACGGAACATCGTATATATGAATATTTAAAGAAGACTGACATTGTCACGTACGCGTTGTAAGTAACTGTTAACGCATATTGCATGAAAGGTGACGGAGTGTCTTTATTATCAGAACGGCGTAATGAATGGTTGCCTATACTAGTAGAGGTTGGAACGACAGTGGAGATGAAACGGCAGGCGTAACTCAAGCCCTGGGTAGAAGGCGCACACAGGTGTGTTGGTCCTGCTTAAACAGAGGAAGTAGCTAGACGGACTTTGGGGCACAATAGAGTCGCGGCTGGTCGTAATTGTAAATGGCTCTGACCACTATGGGACTTAACATCTTAGGTCATCAGTCCCCCCGAACTTAGAACTACTTAAACCTAACTAACCTAAGGACATCACACACATCCATGCCCGAGGCAAGATTCGAACCTGCGACCGTAGCAGTCCCGCGGTTCCGGACTGTAGCGCCTAGAACCGTACGGCCACCGCGGCCGGCTCGTAATTGTAGCAGGACCAGATGGATAACCGGGAACTCTGCAAATCTTGGACGCAGCTGAGTGGAACGAGGAAGCGTCACCTCGGAAATCACGCAGGATTTTTACTCAGAAGTGTACCACTGTATGAGTATAGGTACTCCCTCGCAAACTTTCAGCGCTGGACGACAAAAGACTAAAATATAGTTGGTCAGCGTTCGAAAGAATCTGTAGGGGGGGGGGGGAGAATATTCCGGGGGTTTCGCGAATATGATTCGCTTTCTGCAGTTACGAGGGAGGGGAGCTGAGTCTTGCTGGGAAGCCAGCGTTGGAGAGGAAGAGGTCTTCCGGTTTGAGCGCCTATGTTGAACTGTCGCTCATTATCAGCTTTTGTTGGTACAGACAGACTTGCTGTCTTTGGCCTCAGGATATTTTATAGTTAGAACGGTTAGGCGCTGTACTGTTGCGAACTTACACGCTTCTGGACTTCGCCTCCAGGCTGGAAGTCGTCGCTGAGTACGCAGGATTCAGTGATAGAGAGCACTTCTTCTGCGTTTACTTACATTGAGACGTTATTTGAACTCCGTCCTTGCGGCTGGAAGCTCGCGTTTCTCGTCTGTTGAACACAAAGAGGAGAAGACAGTATTAGAGTGTATTAGTCAGAGGACCGCCTTCTGCCGTCCTAGTGTTTGAAAGAGTTTTATTCTGTGGCTGGAGTTTTTCCATCGTCGCAGACGAGTACGAGAACCATCACTCCGACGCACCGGACGCAGTGCATACGGTGATATCGCAAATTGCTTCGACTTATTAGGGCTATAAAGGCTAAACAAGTGTGATCACGTTAGTTTATTTCCACTTATGTTCCACACCACCGTAGATCATCTTTGAAAGTAGTGTCTTCTGGTGTTTGGTACGTAGATGATGTCAGTAATTTCACGTCATTTATGTTAGATCGCGTGGCCACAAAAAGGAGCCGAGTTGGTCAATTGATCAGCAATTTTTAGTCAGGAAATAGAGACAGTTGTAATATAAAGGGTTGTTTTTTAATCTACAATAAATGTATAATGAGAAACAACGTTTATCATTTAGTTATATTAGTTGCCTTAATCATTCATTTATGTTTAGGTTGTAATTTATATGTTAAAGAGCATTAAGAGAGCCTAACATCTGCTTCAGGAGGTAGTCAGACAGGGCCAAAACATCATTTTAGCGTTCAATATTTTCCATTGCGCAGATGCATTTTACACCCACCCGGAGTAACATCTTCGGTATGGCTTACCCTGCCAGGATCCCACTTAAAGTCTTCTGATAGTAGTCATAAAGAGGTTTGAAAACCAGGAAATTTAAAAAAAAAATTCCCATTTAATATTTAGGTGTTATTGATAGTGATAACCAGCTTGCGTGTGTAGTTTGCATTGGTAAAGTCATGCGATAACATTAAAAATAATATTTGTGTATTTTATTGTATTTCTTTTCAGAGGCGTTGCGCCTCAGCCCGCTGGCTGCAATTTATTGATTTGTGTTATCTCATTTGTAGGTGTATTTGTTTTGTATTGTAGCGATACTGCTCGTTCACGACATTGCCATTAGTTTAGCATCTTTGTTGTAGATATTTTATCTTACGTACCCGTTACCTAGTAAATGTGGGTAGTGTAAATTGTTTGTATTTTAAGAGAGAACTGTTATCAGGGATCAGTCCATGATAACTTGGGCGAAAGCGCGCATAATAGCACAACAGATCACTAGTTATAACAACACAGAAATGGTAGATACAGAGGGTAGTCAAGAGACCCTATGGGGTGAGAAAGAGTTAGCTATGTTAGCAGGGAATACCGATCCAAAAGAATTTTTTGAAGGTGACAGGCACAATCAAGCCCTTGGTGGGCACTCTGATAGCGAAGATGAGGAACAGAGACACACTGAGGCAATCGTAAACATATGGGACTATTGTGTAGGGAGTCCAAGAGAACGCGAAACAACTAAGAGTCATGGTAGGTCGCCGTCAGTGACATCGTCACGAGGCAGCGTACCAGGGGCGCGTAGTGATGACTTTCTTGATTACCAAGAAATGGAAAAGGAAAAGGGCAGAAGATCACCTAAGAGTAGAGGAAGAGAAAGTCGCAATAGGAGAGAAGATCTCCATAACACAGGATTGTTGGTCATCCTTGTGTACCTAAAAGCAATGGGAAGTGAAATCGGAAATAAAATTCAAAAGGTCATCTCTGAATTGGGAAGCCAAATAAAAAGGGGGTATGATGGAGTACGCTCTGAAATTAGAAGTAAAATTCAAAACGTTAGCTCTGAAATGGGAAGTAAAATTCAAAACGTTAGTGTCGAAATACAGCCAATGAAACATGAGACGAGGGAAGTGAAAAATGAGGTAGTGATGCTCCGAACAAAACTAGCACGAGTGATTGCGGAGGTCAGAAGAATGGCGAACGAGGCGCTATTACAAGAGAGGAGGGCAAAGAGGGTTGCTCTTGAAACATTAGAGAAGACGGAAAACACGACAAAGGTAGGTAGAGGTGCATTAATGAAGTTGCAGAGGCGCGTGAAACAAGTAGAAATAACGCAGCAGCAGAAGACAGAAACTGCACAAAATAAGGCACTGACCGCAGAGCTCTCCCAGTTTAAACAAAACCTAGAAAGTGAAATTAGCAATTATATCAGGAAATCGGGTCTCAACCTAGTCAAAAATCACATTTCAGAAAAGAAATAGTAGGCGATTTGGGGAAACAACAGAAACCGAAAGAGCCAGTTCAAACTCAGCACGATCATGTCAAGCCCAGACGATATTAGAATGTGCTCGAATGTAAGAGTTACTCGTCAACTACAGACTGAAAGCGTATCTGCAGAGCTACGAAATATCACTAGAGATACGGCCCCCGCGTCTACACAGGGCACGACTGGGTTGCAAATTACGAATACGAAGAACGGCAATGAGATATTTCATATGCATAACCGTTACCCGATAATGCGCACCATGGGACATTTTTCCAGTGATGAAAACGTAACAGGGAGTAGAAGAGAGGATGCCCAAAGCAACGGTAGTCCGGAAGCTTTCGCGCCAATTGAGAATGTGGTAGGCTGAGCGGGAAGAAATTCTAATGAAATTTTCGATTTTAAGCATTTTATCTCTGTCAGAAAATTCCAGCATTACAAAGACGATGGCAATGTTTTACACCCAAAAACTTTCATTGGACAATTTGATTTATTATTACCTCCTCACTGGCCTGTGACGTGCAAACTGCATTTCATATGTTCACATATCGAGAAAACGTCGGCCGAATGCATGCGGAACATTGAAAAACGTGCACGTCATATGAAGAGTTTCTTGACGCATTTTTAAACAAATCCTGGTCGAGGGAGACACAGGACAGGTCAAACAGGAAATAATGATGAGCAGAGACTTGGAGAGTCCAGGGTTCCGTAGTCCGGTGAAGCATTTCGAAAACTTGACCAAAAAAACAGTATTTGGACCACCCATACACACCAGCTGAGATCATAAGATTGTGTTACATGAAGTTGCCAATTTCCTACCAGCAAACGCCCGTCGGCCGATGTGGAAGTGATGCATAGGGATACAAGAGTATCCTAAGAGAGTTGTAGTTCGCTTTTAAGGGGCATCAGATGCGAGAAAAACGTAGGCAGAGACACGTGCAAAGTGAAAGAAGGGAGAACAACAGAGGGAATAAAAGAGGCCATAATTGGCAAAACAATGTAAAACGGCCGTCTCACCAAAACATGGACCATAGCTATCGTAGTGGGAACAATGTACAGTGGAAGAACTATGGCAGAGAATAACGGCAACAAAATGAACCAGACAGGAGCCACGAAGTAATGGCGCATCATGGGGAGACAATAGAGAAACTCGTCAATGGTCTGAGCAAGGAAGCGGTGGAATGAATAACAACAGGAATCGGGAACAGGCAATTGAAATTAGACCACCTAACCTTGGGAGACTACGGCAAAATGACATAGTATAAGTAGGAAGAATTAAAGTAAGCTTGTACGGCGAAAGTAAAGTATAATGTAGATAGTTAGCAATTAAATTAAGTTATTACACTGAAGGGATATGTAGATTTATCAATATTTTCTGTACCATTATCATATTAAAAGAGGTACTACACTACATAAAAGGGCAGGATGTCGAGGGTGAGAAAATTAGAGTATGTTTCTTTGTATAGGCTATAGCTATGTGCACAGCAAGCTGAGCACACAGTTTAAAAGGTGTGTAAAGTTTAAGATGTGCTATCTGTCCATGAAGAAATAAAGTAAAAATGAGAAACGTGTAGTACTACAAAATTTTGTAAAGATGTGCGAATAGGTAAGTTTGTTACCAATTGATGTGGAACAAATTAGCAGAGAATGTCAGCATTTGAAAAAATATTTAGAACTACTTAATGAATGAGTGTTTATTTTACATGTTTAGCAATGTTATCACAAATGAGTGACTTGCTAGTAGTGGTTTGCGGTGACACGCAGGTGTGTTGTCCAAGTATGATTGGTCTCCATTCAGAGAAACGATTCAATAGGTGGCCTGCCCTTCGTGGCTACGCAAGAGCGCACAGTTATCTGTATACGGAAATGTTGTGTTTATGCTGGTCAGAGAGATGGAATAATTGTGCACATGGTGGCCAGTTCCGCGGAATAGCGACATGGAATGGAAGTGTAATGAGGGGATATAGACACGTAAAATTTAATAAAAGAAAATAAGAATGCTTTACGTTCAAAGCACATGACATAGTGGTGAATACATAAGGGCATGGCAGTCGTGTTGATGAGCAGTGATTTTATATAATGTACTAAAATCTTTACTTTTCCAGGTACCAGTAGTAAAAATAAAAAGTAACTTTATTAACATGAGAAGAAGAGAACACCAGATAAAGGGAATAGCAGCAGCTCCAGAAAAAGGGGACAGCGACAGAAAAAGTATTACTGAGTAAAACCATGAGAAAAGGCACTTGAAATGTGATTAAAGAAAGAATCAGTAATTTTGTACTAAAATTGATAAGTAGTTTATGATTGTCCAGAGGAAGTAAGCCGAAACATGATATGAAGAAGAGGCCCACCTAATCATTCATTTGTGTATGTTTGTGTGTGCAGACGTGCACTTTATTGTTCACAGATATTCACGATAACATTAATGACGAAACCAAGAGCCATGAGATCGGACGATCTTGTGATACCCAACGATAGTGTAGTACTTGGAATAGGGTTGTAGTTATACTAGTATCAACATCCTACTGGCCAGTAGTTTAACAAATAATTTAACATGTCGTGTTTGCAACTACTAACATTGGGATTTGGTGAGGATTATAATGCTACTGTTGTATGAACAACTAATGAACATGTATTTTTCATAGGTATTCAGGTGCCGACAAATATTTAATAATTAAAAACTACAAAGGTTGAGAAATGTTCTTTTACAATTAACATTTACTCGTACATGAGATTTTGATCAAAATAATAATAGTAAATAAGTGAGCATTTTGGCTGATTGTACAAACAGAACAATAATAAATGTAAAGATACATTACTGGCCATTAAAATTGCTACACGAAGAAGAAATTCAGATGATGAAAGGGTATTCATTGGACAAATATATTATACTAGAACCGACATATGATTACATTTTCACGCAATTTGGGTGCATAGATCCTGATAAGAACAACCACCTCTGGCCATAATACCGCCCTTGATACGCCTGGGCATTGAAACAGAGCTTGGATGGCGTGTACAGGTACAGCTGCCCATGCAGCTTCAACACGATACCACAGTTCATCAAGAGTAGTGACTGGCGTATTGTGACGAGCCAGTTGCTCGGCCATCATTGACCAGACGTTTTCAATTGGTGAGAGATGTGGAGAATGTGCTGGCCAGGGCAGCAGTCGAACACTTTCTGTATCCAGAAAGGCCCGTACAGGACCTGCAACATGCGGTCGTGCATTGTCCTGCTGAAATGTAGGGTTTCGCAGGGATCGAATGAAGGGTAGAGCCACGGGTCGTATCACATCTGAAATGTAACGTCCATTGATCAAAGTGCCGTCAATGCGAACAAGAGGTGACCGAGACGTGTAACCAATGGCACCCCATACCATCACGCCGGGTGATATGCCAGTATGGCGATGACGAATACATGCTTCCAATGTGCGTCACCACGATGTCGCTAAACACGGATGCGACCATCATGATGCTGTAAGCGGAACCTGGATTCATCCGAAAAAATGACGTTTTGCCATTCGTGCACCCAGGTTCGTCGTTTTGTACACCATCGCAGACGCTCCTGTCTGTGATGCGGCGTCAATGGTAACCGCAGTCATGGTCTCCGAGCTGATAGTCCATGCTGCTGCAAACGTCGTCGAACTGTTCGTGCAGATGATTGTTGTCTTGCAAACGACCCCATCTGTTGACTCAGGGATCGAGACGTGGCTGCACGATCCGTTACAGCCATGCGGATAAGATGCCTATCATCTCGTCTGATAGTGATAGAAGGCCGTTGGGATCCAGCACGGCGTTCCGTATTACCCTCCTGAACCCACCGATTTCATATTCTACTAACAGTCATTGGATCTTGACCAACGCGAACAGCAATGTCGCGATACGTTAAACCGCAATCGCGATAAGCTACAATCCGACCTTTATCAAAGTCGGAAACGTGATGGTACGCATTTCTGCTCCTTACACGAGGCATCACAACCACGTTTCACCAGGCAACGCTGGTCAACTGCTGTTTGTGTATGAGAAATCGGTTGGAAACTTTCCTCACGTCAGCACGTTGTAGGTCTCGCCACCTTGTGTGAATGCTCTGAAAAGCTATACCTTTGCATATCACAGCATCTTCTTCCTGTCGGTTAAATTTCGCGTCTGTACACGTCATCTTCGTGATGTAGCAATTTTAATGGCCAGTAGTGTAAATGACCTCACAAGTAAATGCATCTTAAAATTTTATATTTCATAATAGAGAAATGCCAATGCTTTTGTGTCATGTATTATATAGTATTTGTGTAAATCGGAAACTAATTGTGGATAACAGAGGACACAGGATGCACAAAAAGCTTTGTGAGACACACTGGAAGCAACAACGTGATGTGGGGATGGAACGGACCGGAAGCAAGGGACGCCATCGGCCATGTCGCGGACGTGGGCAAACAGCTGGCCTATTCATGTCGCTACCAGAAGTCCTCAGTGGCCGACAATGACGGAGCAGGTAACAAGCGGCCATCTGCAGCATCCCTGCAGGGTGGAGTCGATATGGTGTTTAAACAGCCACTAATGACTTGTCTCCACTGTTGTACTACACAATGGAGACGAGATAAACCAATTGCGCACATAATACAGTCAGCTAAGCGTACAGCGCAACTGCTGAGAGCTGTACGGAATTGTGAACTATATGTGATTTTCCTCTGCGGTCCTCTGCCAGGCAGAGGCTGATAAACATCATAATCTGTAGCAGTCAGTCACCTTACACCGACTTCTGAGGAATGTGAGTCACACATGACGACTCAAGTTCCATGTATAGTGTCACCAAACAGATAACCTCCCTGTCCACAGTTACCGATATCCTTGTCCAAAATACAATATTTATATCAAGAGAAAGAAGCGACAGGAAGAACAGAAGAGTAGGGACACAAACATAGTAAAAGAAGAAAGACAAAGAACTGACGGCTAGATACAAATACACTTCTCTTAGCTGATGGAGAAGAAATTTAGGTGACCTATAAAGATCCTACCTGACTGTACCTCCCTCATACTGTGTGCAAATTGGACAAAAACTTGGTTGTTTCAAAACATACACCCACTTACCTGGCTCTGTATTCCGAGGATCCTTCCACATCATCAACTCTGCGAGAGAGCGGTAACCTGACTTAGTCGAGAGCTGGCTGAAGTGTCCAAAGACTGACTTGTAAAGTCACCATGAGCGATCTCAAACAATCGTCCCTTCCTAAACTTCACAAAAAGAAACTGTAGCTTCCATCCCCGGTCACAAATATAGATGAAAGTGTGTTGTGAAATACGAATCAGTGTGTGACTCTTGATAAAAAAGGTGCAAAATTTAGTGAACACTGAACAGTTCGCGTGGCCATAAAATGGGACAGAGTTGAGCAATTGATCAGCTATTTTTAGTCAGGAAATATAGACAATTGTAATATGAAGGATTGTCTTTTAATCTACAAAAAATGTATAATGAGAAACAACGTTTACCATTTAGTTGTATTAGTTGCCTTAATCATTCATTTATGTTTAGGTTGTAATTTATATGTTAAGGAGCATTAAGGGATCCTAAGATCTGCTTTAGGGGATAGTCAGACAGGGCCAAATCATCATTTTAGCGTTCAATATTTTCCCTTGTGCGCATAAACTTTACACCCGCCCAGAGTAGCATGTTGGACAGTAAGAAAATGTTTCCTTGCGGCGCCAACTTATTAACATGGGGCCAGCATAATTCAGTTTAGGTTCTCATTTCTGTTACTGAATTTGACTGTCAGTACCCGCTGGTAATTGAATGTTTTAGTCTGTTGTGGGCTTGTGGACATATTCATGTATACGCAAAATGTGAAGCAGCTCGCACTAATTTAGAGTTGAGAACCAAATCTTCAGTTATTTTATTGCCGATTGTGATTATCATCAGTGGAAATTTTAAAGTCGAACCATTACTGTGATTCCTTTGCTAAACATTTTGCTTCTGTTTAAAGTGTTTTGTTCCTTATTCAGTCAAATACCTCGTTGTCAAATAGCTTGTGTTTGACAGCCTTTCAGACCGGTTTCAAAATTGACTTTTCAAGTACTAGTTAATTATTGAGTTCTTAATTGCATTTCTTTTATCAAACCTTCAGGCGTTAGTGGCTGCAGTTTGCTATTTGTTGGAATCAGCTCTTCAGGCGTTATTGGTTGCTGTTTGCTGTTCCTTAAAAATCAGCCCTACTGACGTTTTGCTTTGGGAATTTGTTGTATTTCCGTCTTAGTTCGTTTTTTATATTAGCCCTTCAGGCTGCGTGTGAAAAATTTTATCTGTTTAAGTTGTTACCGGTGTTTCTAAACTAACTCGTAAATTGTTAAAGATCACTAGCTTGTGCTATCAAGGCTAATTTAATGTTAAATAAAGTCTGTTACCTAACCATGTGCAAATGAACAAAAATCGGCCCGCTCCTTCCTTTGGTTATTTGGTCGTGGAGCACCGGGTTGGATACCTTGTCCGCATCTATCAGGAGAGAATACATTTATTCTGATCGAATTTCAGTTAACTTTTATAAATCATTAAAAGAAATTAAAAATAGAAAAGTGTTTGAAGCCAGTGTAATAAATGCAGAATTATTAAAGTTCGAAGGTATGATGTTTCATCGAAGAGTATTATACATTTGCGTCAATGTTTGCAGGCAAGCAAAATACCAAATACATCTAAAACTGTAGAAGCTATAACTTTGCTCAGAAAACTGACCAGAGAGGCTGCAAAATCTGTACAAGTATGAGTCTCTTAGTACCATTGTATAAATTGTATGCAAGATTCATGAACAACACGATTAAATCAATTTCGGAACAGCTTATCGGATAAGTGGGCGATGACCTTCAGTTCATCATCATCTTGAACAGCTCCCGTCTGAAACATAAGCTTCGTCATCTAATCCTGTTTTCCCATCTTGTTTCTGTGTGCGCTGTGGTCCTGTCCTCGCGTTTTTTTTCAATACACTCCTCCACGTCTTTCAGCCATCTTTCAATTGGTCGTTCCCTCGAATCTCCATTTCATGTTGTTGTTGTTGTGGTCTTCAGTCCTGAGACTGGTTTGATGCAGCTCTCCATGCTACCCTATCCTGTGCAAGTTACTTCATCTCCCAGTACATACTGCAGCCTACATCCTTTTGAATTTACTTAGTGTATTCATCTCTGCATCAAACCAGTCTCAGGACTGAAGACCACAACAACAACAACAACAACATTCATCTCTTGGTCTCCCTCTACGATTTCATGTATCTTCTTGAAAACCCTCTTGTTTTCCACTCTTTTTTAACTGCCCATACCATCTCAGCCTTGATATTTCTATCCTGCTCTGCAAAAGCTCCTCTTTCACTAACCATTTATTCCTCATCCTTCTCCCATCGTTACTCCAATCCTAATTCTAAGGAACTTCATTTCATATGTGTGTGATCTTACACCTCTTCCCTTTATTATCAGTATTTCAAATGTGTAGGTCAATATTGGGATGTAGTAACTTCTATACATTACTTCTTTGTTTTTTTCGTGGGACATTTAGCACGAATACTTCTGACTGTTTGCTACGTTCAATGATCTCTTTCTCATTTCTTCCATTTTCCTTTTCGCATTTCCCAAGTACTCTTCAGTAGTTCACCTCCATTCCTTACTCCATTAGTTGATCTGATGGTAGCCCGGATCTTACAATTGTTTACATTAAACGTCATTCAATAATGTCAAAGTTTCTTCCCAAGCATCCAACTACTCCTGAATCTGCTTTCATCTTATCCTCTCCAGGTTTTTTCTACCACATTAGACATTCTCATTGAAGACCACAATGAAGAGGTGAAAATGCACTACTCTGTTTCGCACCAGTCGTTTACTCCCACTTTCAAACAACCCACTTTCACAGCACATCTCCTCCACCCTGGTTCTTATCTCTTTATCCACTCTGTTCTTTTCTAGTGCTTTCTGAACCTTTCTTCTATCAAATACCTTCTGTATATCGAGAAAGGTCAACACGTCTTCCAAAAATTAATAGTGGTGCTCCTAGAGCTGCCTCACTGCAAATATCACTTTGATCTCCCGGGTCTGAAGCTATGCTCTTCCTCTCTCAATTTGTTCTTGACCCTTGTCTGGGTTGGGTTCTGCTCTCCAAGATCTTTTCATATATCTTGTCACAGTGTGATGTCACTTTCCTGTAGTTTCTACAAATATTGATACAATTAGTGCCTTCTTCTATTCTTCTGGAGTCTCCTTGTCATTCCACACTACCCTCATCACACTATCAGCCACTGTTTCCCAATCTTCGCTGCTGCCTCACCATTTCGACACTTACTTCGTTCACACCTGGTACCTTTCCTCCTTTCATCTTGTCCCGTGCCACTGGTCCTCCCCACTCCCACCATCCCCCGAGAGTTTACTTCTACCTCATTTAGTCTATTAACCTCATTTCCAAGTCCATTTGCATGTAGGAAGTACTCAAAATACTCCTTCCACACTATCTTCAGTATCACTTTACTGTTAATATATCTCATTTCTATCCGTCACTGTTGCATTCTCTCTCAAACTTCTCCTCTTAGTTTTTACCATTCCATGAAGTACTTTCCTACTTCCTCTGCTATCTTCCTCCATCATCTTTGTCCATTCTTCCATCCACTTTTTTCTCTCCTCGGCCATCGTCTTATTTGGCTCTTTCTTCTTTTTCTTATGCTCTTGTCTTGTTAATTCGATCCTTCCTCGAAACCAGAGTCTAAAGGGCTTGTTATTCCTTCCCAATACCTCCCTGATTCTTTCATTCCATCATGTCTGCTTCCACCATTTTCTGCCACTTATTCTTCCGCATGCAGCTCCTGCATCTTCTGCCAAAACACTTTTAAACTGTCACCATTTCTTTTCTTCTGTTTTTGATTTATCCTTTGGTAACGTTTGCTCATAATCTCCTGGTTTTCATTCTTGAATTTCTTTTGGTTGAGTTTCAACACTCTAATTCTCCTTTCCTGGTTCCGTCTTCTTCCAGTCTTACATGATTCTCATGCTCGTCACTAGTGCCGATGGTCACTATCCAGTGTCTCAGATAGTTGTACCTTTACATCCGTTAGTTCTCTTCGTTTCCCAGTCGTAGAGCATTTAATCCACCAAAGATTTCTGCGCTAGATTCCTTCTGTACCACGTTGCTTTGTGGTTCTCATTCTTCCGAAACCAGAATTCCAGCAATTTCTCTCTTCTTTATTTCTATCTCCCCACCTTTCTATTCCTATCACATTTTATAGCCGTGTCCTGCACTCTCGGCCTGTGCATTCAAGTATCCCGTCACTGTTACCATTTGTCCATTGAACTGCTTTTGTAGTTCTTCCTCGGTCCTCCATGTCTTGAGATGTACAACCCAATTGGGCGGCATACACCTGAACCACCTCCATACATTTTTCCCTTCGTCCTTGTTCTGGTCCTCATTATCCCGTCGCTTATCCTCTGTATCTCTTCTTTTAGACTATCCCTCTCAACAACTCCCATTCAGTTTTGTCGGCGTTCATTTGTCTTCCAATACAACATGTAACCTTTCCACAGGTCGCCACCGCCTTCTCGTTTCCAGCTTATCTCTCCCAGGCCTGACTCATCTAGCTGTCTTCTTTCCATCATATCTAAGCCGTGGCGGCTCAATCCGGTCGATCGTCCCGCGGTGGTCTCGCGGTTCTAGGCGCGCAGTCCGGAACCGCGCGACTGCTACGGTCGCAGGTTCGAATCCTGCCTCGGGCATGGATGTGTGTGATGTCCTTAGGTTAGTTAGGTTTAAGTAGTTCTAAGCTCTAGGGGACTGATGACCACAGCTGTTAAGTCCCATAGTGCTCAGAGCCATTTGAACCATTTTCGGTCGATCGTCGACCTCAAAACTTCATCTTTGCCCACTTTCCGCGACCGGTAGGTAGGTGGCGCCAGCGGCATGAGAGTCATGCTGTGGCGTGCGCAGAGAGGAGTTGGGCTGATTCAAAATGGTTCAATGGCTCTGAGCACTATGGGACTTAACATCTGAGGTCATCAGTCCCCTAGACTTAGAACTACTTAAACCTACCTAACCTAAGGACATCACACACATCCATGCCCGAGGCAGGATTCGAACCTGCGACCGTAGCAGGCGCACCGTTCCGGACTAAAGCGCCTAGAACCGCTCGGTCACAGCAGCCGGCCTTGGTCTGATTCGACGGCGAACTCTTGAGTATGGAGCTGCTCGGCAAGAGATAGGTCGCTTGGGAGGTGTGGTAGTGCTGATGTTGTCTCCCTGGGACGTAGCCGTGGTTAAGAAATGGTGATGCCGATGAGGCTTATGGGCGGAGTTTTCCTTTCGTACCACTTGACCATGAGTGCTTGCTGTCTACCAGGTTGCAGTGGCCTCTTTCTGCATGGTTTGTAGCCGTAAGAGATAACAGAATTAACATTAGAGTTGCCATGTGATGTGTTCACGCAAATGTAGGCAAGGTATTATAAGTTTTGGACTGGCAAAGGATATTAAAAACATTGTGTTTAATATTAGTCAGATCCCGAATTAAGAAAAATTTTGGAGGTGTGATGCTGTACCTTGTGTAATGTGCTGTTTTAAACTGTTTTAGTTATTGTCAAACCTTGGCCTCACAAAGGTATATTGTGGCGTCACATGTAGGTTGTGGTAGATCTGTGTAATGGACGCGGTACATGCCGGTTGGGAGTGGCAGTCTAGTTAAGCATGACAAACTGTAAGTAGCGGTTAAAATATTTGGTGATCTGCGTCCTAGTTCTTACTGGATCCTTCTCTTGTTTCATTCTACTTCTGTTGTACTTGAATGTAATTTTCCAAGGCATCTCGTCATCTTAGTTGTTATTAATTGTGACCTTGACAGTGTATGGACCAAATTTAAGATACTGTTTATATTATTTTGGGTGTCTCATACTCCTGTACTACACTGTATTTAAGGGTAGCTGTAGCGGTCGGTACCACGGGCACACCGCAATTGATTATCTGTTCTTTCCCTGTGGTAAATACGCCTGGAGCTAAACGTCAGGACCGCCCCTTGACCCTTTTTTTTGGCTGTGCAGCTATGTGGGCGTGGTGCTTGGCGCAATAGCTTGTGCCTGTGGTACTTCTGTTTCCTGTTCGCTGCATTTGTACACAAGGTAAGTTATCTGGTGTTTCAGTAAGCAGTACTTCTTACCGTAAATTGAATTGCCTTTCCGCTTCGAGCGTACTTAGTATTATCATTTTTCAGATTATGCTCGTCACCAGACAAACGTTATTCTATAGTTGTCCTGCTTCAGATTTCTTTGTTTGCTTATAACTATTTAGACCTGCTCCAATGGGGCCTCGGTTTATATACGGTGTTTCTTACTATTTAGTATTCTTAGTATCTAGTATTAATCTGGGTGATTAGTCATCATTTTAGAATTTTTGGTGAAACTGAATTTAACAAATTTTGAACTATGTAATGAACTTGCTGAAAATTGAACCTGAACGCCCATTTCGCAGATTCATTGATCTTATATTAACCAGGCTAATTTACGTGTTTTGTATTTTTGTAAAATCTTACAATTGTTTGAATAAATTGTGTGTGCTTTGAGAAACTGAAAACGGTATAAGGTGCTGCAAGGAAAGATGAACCTGAGGCCCAGTCCTTCCACCTTGGTTTTGCTTAATTTTGTTTAAAGGGCTGATGAGCCTCCTGTACCTTTCCTGTCAGTGTTACAATATTCAAAGTTCCAAATCGTAGTCCGGTTGCCTTGCCGGGTCGTTGTCCTTTATATCCATCCTTTCCGTGGATAGTTCCCTTGTTGAATGCTGGTTGTTATCCACTGTTGGCTAGCTAGGGCTCTCACAGCTTCACCAGAACCCGGTTAGCCGCAACTTTTTGGAGTTCCTACTGGGCCTTAGCAGCTGTTGTGTCAGTCCTAGGGCTATCGAAGTCCTCCATTCTACTTCATCCCTGTAGGCCATCCCCCCACTTCCCCTTCAGTTAACATGTTTATTTTGCAGCGTACATTAGAGAAAGGAAGTAAATTAAATTTTGGGAAGCACACATAAAAGCATTTATAAACTGCGTCCAAGCAGTGTTATCTATTTCTCCTACTTTGTTTGATCGCAAGTCTTCGAAATCTTTGGCAAACTCTTTCATACTGTATCCCCTATATTCTTCGAAAGTTCTTTTGAATTTTCTTCTATGCTGATTCTTCATTTCTAAGCTACTTACATTGTTGTATTCCTTTCTTTCGTTTTAAATTTTTGTGTTCCCAGTGGAGGCTAAACCGTAATCAATTTATCAATGGAGAGATCATCATGACATTTTTTCAGTTCGAGGCCTATCTTCGTATCACATCATGTGACTTTGGTGCACTTGTTTCTATTGCCTTCCTTGTTATCAGGCCTTTGATTAGTAGTGGTTCTTTTGCCCTTACAGGCAGTTTCCCATCCGAAATAGAATAAATTAAGAATTGAACGATTTATTCAAGAGAAAGGGTTTCACAAACTGATTTGTAGGCTGTAATAACCCATGTAACATTCCCATTGGTTATCTCTATGGTAACTAAATGTTGATCGCATAAGTGTGTTACCAAAGCTGTAAGTTCTACCTTGGCCAGCAAGGTCACCGGATCACTCCCCAATTGAGAACTTTTGGAGCATTAAGGGCAGGCCCTCCACCAAGTCGAGGATTCTGACGAACTAACAAACCAACTGGACAGAATTTGGCACGAAATCCCTTAGAAGAACATCTAACAGCTCTGTCAATCAATTCCAAGCTGCATAACTGCTTGCATGAGGGCCAGACGTTGACCAACGCATTATTGACTTGCTCAGTTTGAAACTCGTTCTCTTGAATAAATCATCCAATTTTTCCGAAATTGTAATCGCGTGTCTGTACATGTACATCATATCTAGCTATTACAATCTTATTTGGATAATTCTTTCGTAATGCATTGTTTTTTTCTCTTAGGGTGTATTTTGGATCATCAGTTTTAAAATAATAGTTGAGGCACGTATCGCCGATTTGCACTTTATAAGAAATCGAAGTCTGCAGTCTAAATATCTTGTCATGAAATCCGATCAATGTTTTCAATGAAATTCAAGTCGTCCTACCGCATTATACTTTATATTATCACGGGCCGCCGTCACCAAACGAAATCAGGTAACGGAAGAAATTTATTTGGCCAGCAGTAGGATGATTTATTAAAAATTTACTTATTACCCTATATCGGTAGCTGTTGTGGCCTGCCGCGGACACTGTAATGTATCCCCCTTCGGAATAAGTAACTTTCGGAAGAATGCGACATTAGCATTTCAAGTGGGTTCCTTTTTCTCTTTTTTATTGTGTGGGATACATTACAGAAGGAAAAGTGCGTGCACTGAACCTCTGTGCCCTCCTTCAAGATCCTTGGCAAGGCCTTGTACCGAACATCTTCTGCAGCAATAGCTGATTACCCTTTTGTTTAAAAGCCATGCAGTGGCTGAGACTCAGTCTTGGACTGACGTCCTTTCGATCATTCCTCACGGACTTCACACAGACGGTCACGCGCGGGCTGAAGAGGGATGGATCATTGGGTCATGACCTCCTCTCCCTCCCGAAAAATACGATCTTGGTACTGTATAGAGCTAACTTTCGCTGATTACATTTGCTTGAATACTAAGAGTCTAAAAAATTGCAAGGATTTCTCGAAACACTGTTTAACACAGGAGACCTATATTTCACCTGGTTGTCATAGGGGTTGCCCGCGTGGCTCGGCTTGGGACCTTCTCGGCTGCGGAGAATATTCCAGCCACGCGAGAGACCACGTTGGAAGGCCGAACGTACCTGCTGTCAACAAGGAATCCGGCATGGTTCGTGTGAACCCACGGCTAGAAACCGCAAAGCACATCTGAGGCAGACAAGACAGCAAGGGGCAGATTTTCCACTAAAAATAAAAATAAAACGGAAAGACAGGCTCCACCCATGTACGTGGAAACAAACAAAATGAACAGAATTTTCTTCAGTTACAAGCAGCAGAAGCCATAGTCTGCAGATCTGTGTTCACTATCGTAGCGCTAATAATAGGATGCACGCACTACAACTGTGTAAATTACGACTTAGTCAAACATGTTTTTGTTTTTAGCTTTGTAGTACTTAAATCAATTGCAATATACTTCTACGAGGTGCATTCAAGTTATAACACCTTCCATTTTGTTTCTCAGCACTGCAATCAGGTTGATAAATGAGATTTGTTTTAAAATACACGTGCACAAATGGTGAATGTGGACAGAGATGGCAGCACTGTACAGGACCCACAACTGTAGCAGCAGCAGCAGCAACAACAATGCCGGCGATGGCGAGATTGACGACTGTTTTTGGTAATTAAAATTGCAGAAGTAAACTCAAAGAAGGCAGACTGTCGTGTCATAATAAGCCAAGACAATCACTGCCACTCACCAGCTGGTCTGATAACATGGTCGGGAAACTGGAGAAAGTTGGAGGATCGCTGAATGAGTGTGGAATACATCGCCTCCAAAGCTACTTTGGCGATGCAGCGACCATGGAATCACGGTATCGACGTTGTGAAAAATGTGAGCAGCTGCACGGAGATTACCCTGAGAAATGACACATGATTCATAGTTTTCGTGTGATTAGTTTGTGAGGAAACAACGAGGTGTCGTAACGTGACTGCACCTCGACCTTCCCAAATTTCCGGAAGAATGACTTTCAAATGCTATGTCCTTCTGAATCATAATTTCGCCCAGTTGTACTAAAGCGATATACTAAGCGCTAATACGGGCTGTTATGGTTATTAAAATCATAGTCAACTATGGCACGTTAAAAGTAGACTTGACGGCAAGTTATATTTGGGGGGGGGGGGGGGGTAGGGAGGTGGGGGGTGGAGGGGAATGAGGAGGGTGGTGACGATAGCAGCGTTAAAAGAATGTGTTAGGGAGCAGATCTAATAAGATGTAAAATCAATTATGGTAGCAGGTTGCTCTGCAGAGGCAACAGGAAATCAGTTTCGAAACTATAAAATGTAGAGTGTAGTGCATCAGGTCTTGCCTAGGAGCTATGCGTTCCACGCCAACAAATGCATTGTTAGCGGAAGCTGCAGAAAATTAATGATAGATATATTTCTTCTTACCGAATCTCTAAAGAACACCAACTTATCTTAATTCCAATTACCAATATACCAAAAAAATTCACCAGCCGCCATTTCTATTTCCCATAAAAGAGTCACCAGAGCAGAGCAGTTAGTGGAAACCTTCATTGCTCATAATTCCCTGGAGTATTTAGAGATATATACTGACGGCTCCTAAACCGCAGATAACGGCAGAGTGGTTTGCGTGTTCCTGTGTCCAAGCTAGGGCTACGAGGAATTGATTTCGCTGCCCGGTGAAACTTCGTTTTCCTGCAGATGACATAGATGCACTTACAGCCTTACATTATTTACAGAGACTCGCAGTACAGTGCGAGTTGGCGGAGTCGCTAGCACACTGGACTCGCATTCGGGATGACGAAGGTTTGAACCCCTGTTCAGCCATCCAGATATCCCTAAATCGCTCCAGGCAAATACGGCGATGGTTCCTTTGAGAGGGCATCTCCTAATTCCTTCCCTATTCTTGACAAAATCTGAGCTTGTATTCCGCCTCTAATGACCTGGATGTTGACGGGACGGCCGGCCGAAGTGGCCGAGCGGTTCTAGGCGCTACAGTCTGGAACCGCGCGACCGCTACGGTCGCATGTTCGAATCCTGCCTCGGGCATGGATATGTGTGACGTCCTTAGGTTAGTTAGGTTTAAGTAGTTCTAAGTTCTAGGGGACTGATGACCTCAGTAGTTGAGTCCCATAGTGCTCAGAGCCATTTGAACCATTTTTTTTTGCTGACGGACGTTAAACTCAGTTTTCCTCCCTTTCTTCAAAACATTTTAACTGTAGCGGATTACAGAATTTTACTCCAAGATATGCAGACAACCGCTTTCTCTAAAAAAAACTGTTCCTCTGGGTATTGTGGAAGCCACCAAGGGAAACGAAAATCTCGGGAAGAAAGTAAGTTATGTGGATGATGCGAGACTAACATTAAATATAATTAAAAAGTCGATGCCTTAGTGAAGACCACCTCTCTCAATGGAACATTTAAAAATATCTTTTTACCACCATGTGACTGGGAGTCTACATTCTACAGGGTGAACTACAATTCCATTCCCAAAATTTCGGAGGTTGTTCAGGTGTATTTTCTGAGCTTTTTGATTTGAGGGACCCATAATCTCCGGTTGCTCGTAACAGAGTAATTGCCTTTCGTTTGATTTATTGCCCTAATTTATCTTTGTATCTGTAATGCACTGAAAATATCTGCATAACACTGCAAATGCCGACGGTAAATGCTGTGTGACTTGCTTGGAAACACCTGTTCCAGTCAGTCACGTTACTTGTTGTTGACAACAGTGAAGCCCACTTCAATCTTCGAGCTCAAGATTGCACTGAGTGCTGTCCGGTTCTGTCTCCTTTCTTCCAGCTGAGTTACTTGTTGCACGACAATAAGGATAAGTTTACTGACAGAGAGTTTGATCAAACGCACAGAGTTGTGGTACACATATTCCGTCCAGCGGAGTACCGAGATGGCGGCACGAAAGGCATTGGAACCGCCCCTTAAAATGTCGATGCCAAATCCGTTAGTAATCATACCGAGGTGCGCCTATGCGGGACAAAGGCAAAGAAGAACAAGAAAAAGAGATAATTTCCAAACCTACATAGTCTGTGTCATATACAAATAACATGCACTCCGTCTTCAGGCCACGAGTAGCCTACCGGGACCAACCGACCGCCGTGTCATCCTCAGTGGAGGATGCGGATAGGAAGGGCGAGGGGTCAGCACACCGCTCTCCCGGTCGTTATGATGGTATTGTTGACCGAAGCCGCTGCTATTCTGTGGAGTAGCTCCTCAACTGGCATCACGAGGCTAAGTGCAGCCCGAAAAATGGCAACAGCGCATGGCGGCCTGGATGGTCATCCATCCAAGTGCCGACCACGCCCGACAGGGCTTAAATTCGGTGACCTCACGGGAACCGGTGTATCCACTGCGGCAAGGCCGTTGCCTATACAAATAACATCTGTAATAAGAAAACATGGAAGTCTCCGAACGAATTTCACTGATCCCGTACTAGAATTTCATTGACTGAATTTTTACGAAAATTCTGTGAGACACTTGATGGAGAAGTCTACGAGCTGTGGAAGTTGATGTAGTAGTAGTAGTAGTAGTAGTAGTAGTAGCTTTATTCATCCGTAGATCTCTTTTTGCAAGGATATAAGACATGTCAAAGTATTTACAAATTTAGATCAATTTAAAATAAGCTAATTCGTATACACATATATTTACAGACTACTAGTTAGAGACAGTCATTAAATTTACTCCTGGTATACAATACTTCTTTTACAAATAACTTATTAAGTAATGTAATGCCACACTGTTCACTCATATCTCACCATCAGTCACTGCACACAACACTATACACACGCTGTTCCGTAACACTTCACTCACTACACACACACACACACACACACACACACTGGTGATCTCTGGGCCATATTCTGCACTGCAACTTCCCATTTGCTATCCCGAGAAACTGAGTCAGCATCTCTCCATAATGAGTGAGATGTTGAGCTCAGAAAGAGGAAGAGGTATTAGTGTTGTGCTATGCGTAGCTTGGGGGTAACTATTTCTAGGAAGGAAAAAAGAAGGAAAAAAACATAAAGTGAAGGTATTATGTGGAATGTTGGATATTTTATAATCATTATTATTATTATTTATTTGTGTAACAATTTTTATCAAAACCCTACTCTGTTTTAGCTAAGTAATCCTTCAATGTATAAAATGTATTGCATAACAGGTAACTTTTAGCCGCCTTTTTAAATAAGTGTATTTTTGCAATTTCTTTAATCTCTTTTGGTAATTTATTGTACAGTTTTATTCCTTGGTAGAAAATGCTGTTTTGAGTTTTACGTTTATTTTTTTCTTGCTAAATGTAAGTTGAGTCTATCTCGTGTTTCGTGGTCATAGACAGAGCTGTTTGTGCATGTGTAACTGAGTGGTAAATGTATTCACATGGAGCAGTTAAAATCCCCAGTGTTTTGAACAGATCTTTACAATGAGCTCGACTAGTATTTTTGGTTATTATTCTTATGGCTCTTTTCTGGAGCTTGAAAATTTTGTTTATATTTTGTGCATTTGTTCCCCATAAAAGAATGCCATAGCTAAGAACTGAGTGTACATATGACTAATATGATAGGATTCTAAGGACATGACATGCTGATGACATTCTATTTCCAAGTACCAGTATGTGTTCACACCACTGCAACTGAGAATCAACATTCATTCCTAGAAATTTTGCATTTCTTACACAGTCTGTAGAGGTGCCATCTACATTCAATTTAACATTGTCATTTTTCCTCTTCAAACTGAAATTCATGGCGTTAGTTTTCTTTATGTTCAGTGTCACTCTATTGCTTATTGACCAATCATAAACTTCCTTGTGAGTTTAATTTGCTTTCTCGGCAAGGAGTTCTCTTGTTTTCTCAGTGACTATAGTATTACTGTCATCAGCGAAGAGAATTTTTTCACCATGAGTAACATTGCTGGGAAAGTCATTGATGTATATCAGGAACAGTATTTGTACCTTGCGGATTTCTTGTAGAGGAGCTAGCAGTGCCCCGAGAGAGGTGGTTGCTGACATTCCGGACGCTTGTGCTGTTACAACGGTTCAGTCCCTGTTCTGAATTTTCCCTTCCCTTCCTTTATTGCTGCTCGACCCACAGGTTAAACTGCAGCGGTCGTAAACTGCAATAGAGGCCGTAGGCGGCGTCCTGTTTCGCGACCTTGCAGTCGCGAGCCGATGACGTGTAGGGCATTGTTTGGCGTTGTTTACTTGACAAGCAGAGGCATATGTCAGCTTAAAAGTCCACGCTGTCCTCCGTTCAGTTATATACCAAGGATCAAACAAAGGTGCAGTACAGCTGCTACCAATATTTGGCCCTTCAGGTAAAAAATAATTTCCAAACTTTGAACGAGTTAAGAGAGACTCAGCAAAATCTGTTACTTTCTTTATCGGTATGGTTATGGTGCCTGTAGTTACTGTACAGTTAGTTACTTAGGGTATTTATAATCCATCTTTGCAACTATTAATAACGAGTATTTACTTTACTTAGCGCTTACAGTTTTATAACTTTAAAACATCACACTGAATGAAACATATTTACCATTTCGGTTTTGGTTTTAGATCTAAAAGGAACTAATTTTGACTGTCACCTGTCATGTCTTTCATAGTTCGATTCTCAGGACATCATCACATCTCACTAAAGTCATATGGAGAGAGTTATTCGGAAACTATTCTCCGCTTTATAAGTTAAACTGACACAAATTTCCAAACGCTATATTTGCAACAGGTTAACAGCTACCTGATAATAAATCCGCACCTCTGAAACAAACGATATTCTTTCAAAGCCACAGGAAGGGTCTGAAGAAACTCAATCGACCTGGCAAAAGCCTTTTGAAGTTCCGTACCGAGTGGTTACAATTACACTTACAGTGTTACTGTGGAGGGCTGCAGAGCCTCACTGTTTATATCAGAGAAAGATTTATCAGTGCGCTCGCAGAGTACGCTGGAAAGAACAATAATAGCTTCACTTTCTGCCACCAGTTGAAAATATGGCATTCTAGGCAGACAGAATTTAGTGTGGAAGCAGCAAAAGGGAAAGAACGATCAAACACTTAACAAGATTGCTTATGGCTCATTTATTAGGATAAGGTCATAAGTTACGACATGTGTACAATTTGGTCTCCAGACTCAGCAACATGCTGCATCCATAACACGGCATGCCTGACAGTTGGTCGCAGCATATCCGGCGTAATCAGAGTGAATATATTGTCGTACGTTAACTTTCAGATCAGGAAGAGTCTTGATACGTATCGGATAGACACGATCTTTCAGATATCCCCGCAACCAGAAGTCGCATGAATTTAGGCCATATCGTAAAACTGCCTAGAGATGACGCGATTGTTACCGTAGGTCTGTCAAAGAAAATCATGCACCTAGAGAGCCACATGTGGTGTCGCCCCATCTTGTATCAGAACAGTGGTGAGGGCACAGATGCATACTTGTAAAACTGGAATCACGTGCTGCACAGGCAGGTCCTTATGAGGTAAGATGTCACTGGACACCTAACAGGCCTCGGAGAGAAACGGACCGACAGTGGAGGAGCTTCTGAAACATCATCACACAGTCACATAAGCCGAGAGCACTGGATGTCCCTGCACAACACGTGACGGTTCTATGGTTCATATGTGAGGGTTCTATGGTTCCATGGCACTGTGCAGAGCAAATTGCACCTCATCTGTTCAAAGAATATTCCCTAGCCACGTGTCATATGTGTGGCAAAAAACTGAGGGAAAAGCCACGACGTTGTGGCCGATCTTGGGGTTTTATTTGGTGCGCATTCTAAATCTAGTAGGGATAGAACTGTAAAATACGCTGCAAAATCTTTTGAACTGTTGACCAGAGGACAGACAATTCCTCCTGACACAGCTCGAGCACTGGCTGCAGATTTTGAGTCATGTGCCGCACCACGAAATTCACCTGTTGCTTCAAATTCCTTGATAATATTCTTCAGCTCATTTATTGACGTGGTACCTCTTCGCAGCTGTTTCTGTCGGCGATATACCCGCAATGCAAGGCTACTATTGTGTTATGGTGTGGTTGTGTTTTTCATGGAGGGGGCTATTGTTGTCGTTCTGATAATACAAGATAAAACCAGAAGTACGCGGTGTTGGCAGAAAGTGGAACTCTCATTTTTTCCGTATACTCCGCTAGCGCACCAATTAATGGACAGACCTACGACGTTTCCGCATCCTGCGATGAGCACACCCCTTACTGCAGCACTGGCAACACCGTTAGTTGCGTTATAACCACCCGATATACACTATGTGATCAAAAGTATCCGGACAGGTCCAAGAATATAGGTTTTTCATATTAGGTGCATTCTGCTGCCTCTTATTGCTAGTTATTCCATATCAACGACCTCAGTAGTCATTAGACATCGTGAGAGAGCGGATTGGCGCCGTCCGACAGAGCTCACGAACTTCGAACGTGGTCAGATGATTGGCTGTCACTTGCGTCATACGTCTGTATGCGAGATTTCCACACTCATTAACATCCCTAGGTCCACTGTTTCCGGTGTGATAGTGAAGTGGAAACGTGAAGGGAGACGTACAGCACAAAAGCGTACAGGCCGACGTCGTCTGTTGACTGACAGAGACCGCCGACCGTTGAAGAGGGTCGTAATGTGTAATAGGCAGACATCTATCCCGACCATCACTCAGGAATTACAAACTGCAACTGGATCGACTGCAAGTACTATGACAGTTAGGAGGGAGGTGAGAAAACTTGGATTTCATGGTCGAGCGGCTGCTCCTTAGCCACACATGACGCCGGTAAATGCCAAACGACGCCTCGCTTGATGTAAGGATCGTAAATATTGCACGATTAAACAGTGGAAAAACGTTGTGTGGAGTGACGAATGACGGTACATAATGTGGCGATCCGATGGCACGTTTTGGGTATGGCGAATGTCCGGTGAACGTCATCTGCCAGCGTGTGTAGTGCCAACAGTAAAATTCGGAGGCGGTGGTGTTATGGTCTGGTTGTGTTTTTCATGGAGGGGGCTTGCAGCCCTTGTTGTTTTACGTGACACTATCACAGCACAGACCTACATTGACGTTTTAAGCATTTCTTGCTTCCCACTGTTGAAGAGCAATTCGGCGATGGCGTTTGCATCTTTCAACAGGATCGAGCACCTGTTCATAACGGATGGCCTGTGGCGGAATGGTTACACGACAATAGCATCCCTATAATGGACTGGCCTGAATCCTATAGAACACCTTTGGGATGTTTTGCAACGCCGACTTCGTGCCAGGCCTTACCGACCGACATCGATACCTCTCCTCAGTGCAGCACTCCATGAAGAATGGGTTGCCATTCCCCAAGAAACCTTCCAGCACCTGATTGAAAGACATGCCGTCTACTGCAAACTCTTTGCTATTACGAACGACCTACAGAGGTTCTAACGTAAGCTATGTGATAATACATACCAGCTGCCCTTGTGAGCCATCGCAAAAGGAAGTATTCAATATGATATCCCCTCATAGTAAGGCATCCTTCATCCGAAATCTCAGGGAAACACTCTCCGAAGACACTCCAGGCTGGTCACGGATGCGCTGACACACATTGACGACACGCTCCTGTAGTGTTTGTACATTATTTGTAAGGTGGCTATAATTTTGTACATTAAAAGCACTCACCTACATACTTTGCCATGTTTTAAAACCGGAATTGGGTACCATTTGACAGGTTGTACATCGTATATATAAATATTTAAAGAAGACTGACATCGTTGCGTACAGCTTGTAAATGGTTGCATGAAAGGTGATGGAGTATCTTGATTATCAAAATGGCGTAATGAATGATTGCCTTTACTAGCAGAGGCTGGAATGCCAGTGGAAATGAAATGGCAGGCGTAACTCAGGCCCTGGGTGGAAAATCCCGCCCGGGTGTGTCGGTCCAGCTTAACACAGGAAGTAACGCAAGACGGACGGTCGAGGCACGAGAGCGCTGAAGCACAATACAGCGGCGGCGGGCCGGTGTTGCAGCTGGGCTGGAAGGGTAACCAGATAATACTTTCGAAACTCTAAAAACCTTGGATGCAGCAGAGAGGAAAGAGGAAACGTTACCTCGGAAATCACGCAGGCTGGGTTATCTCTGAGGGTTTTTACTCTGAGAAGAGTACCATTGTATGAATTCCTAATTAACGGGTATAGGCATTTCCTCGCAAATTTTCTGCGCTGGACGACAAAAGACTAAAACATGTTTGGTCGGCGTTCGGAAGAATCTTTAGAGACGGAGAATATTCCGTGGTTTCCAGAATATGATTCGCCTTTTGCCTTTACGAGGGAGGGGAGCCGAGCTTTGCTGGGAAGCCAGCGGTGGAGAGAAAGGGTCAATAAGGGGGGATTTTTTCATGTTGATTAATCGGGTTTCTGCCGGTTATTCCCGTACCTCCTGCGCGAGGTTTTTGTTTCAAGTGCCTGTAACAGAAAGCCAAGCAAGGTTGCACTAATTTTGGCGAGCTAATCGGCCGCCCAGTATTGGCACGAGGTGAGATGAACGCTACCTGTTGTGTCTAGGAATCCTGCATACTCGGTTCGCTAGACAATCAATCAAACAATTCGTATTAATGACTTTTATTACAACAAGGCAAAATTCTTGTAGTCGATTATACATGACCATCCACAAGCGCAAATACCCAGATCTGTTGTAAGCAAAGGGCGACATACAAAATAATTAGTCTTCTTCATAACAGACAAACACAAGCAACACTTCTGGTCCAAGCGACCGCTACTAACAAAAGTCTGTCAATTGAACTGCAGTGACTACTGATCTCTAACTGTGCTAAGCAGAGATTGCTAATGACAGAGGCTATGATGTGTCGGCTAACGAAGTGGCTAAAGTTGAAGGTGCTATCGAAGTGGGCTGCCACCAGTCGGGTGCGACGCTTATGTCGTCTTTAACTAGGGTCCACTGCTGTCGCGTTGTCGTCTTGGAGGGAGGTCGGTCAGCGTGTGATTGACTGATTTCTTCTGACAGCGTTCTCTTCTGTCATTCCCGACGGGCTGCCGGTGTTGACTCTTCGCCGTAACCTGTAACGGCCCAGGTGTCAGGGCACGCCATGGCAATTCCGGCTTCTGGCTGGGTGACGATACGAGCGAGTCCAGGAATCCACTGGGGAGGACGTTCATTGTGTGATCTGTGGGGATTCAGGACGTCATATGACTGCTGGTAAATATAGCACAGTCGTATTTCCACAGCTATCGCGCCTCAGCAGTGACTGTGACGGTGGATTGATGCATGTTCGGCACAGTACTTAGTGAAGGATCATGAATTTCAGCAGAGGCGAATGGGACTGAGAATGTCGACTCAGAACATGGATCACATATTGTGTTAATGTTAATGAAGTGCTACGAAGATGTGGTCAAAACAAAAAAGTGGTATCAAGTGAGTGTAAAGTGGGTAAGACTTTTGAAAAGATAAGGCTGATGGAAAGTTACTTTAAATTTATGTGTTTATCCTGGTATTTAATTAATATCCCGCAATTTTTTAAATTTGTGTTAGATTTAGTAAATATGTGGTAATAAGATGTTATGACACATCCTACAAGGTACATGCTGCTTCATATACTGCCACAAAGATAATTACTCTACTGTTCTGATATGCAATTAGGGTATTCCATTTACTACGATATGTGTGTATTTGTTATGTAACGCACGGCAAATGTGGTGCTACTGAATGTGCCAAAATAGCAATCTAATCCGTCACATTAAGTGGTAGCGTGTAAGGTTACGCATATTTAGGCGAGTTGATGGGCCGCTCAGTATAGTTACAAGGTAAGATGAATTTGTTGTACAGCTGAACATTGGTGATCCCAGGTCTCAGAGCACGTCGCGACAGTTCCGGCTTCTGGGTAGGCGATGATACGAGTGGGTACAAGTATAAATAATAGCAGCAAAGGACTGGATGTAGGAAAATCCTAATAAAGAGAATTTTGGTGATTGGCAGTCGCTTAGGAGAACAGACCAGCTCAGAAGAATGGCGGAGTGTCAGACAATCTTAAAGATGGCTAAGTTACAGCTCTTTGAGTCTCGACGATACCTCACATCAAATGTTAATGTAAATCTGAATATATCTGTGATGTCAGAAAAACGAGGCACATCCGGTGACACAATAATTTCTCAATTGCCTTAAAACTACAGAAGTTAATATTTTACAGTGAACAGTTTTCCCAGTGAACCTCTGGATTATCAACTTCTAACCGCTTCTTATGCTTTCAACAAACAGTATCTCAGAAGACAGCCTCCATCATTCCTGAAAGCTATGTATCTGTATCGAATTCATTCGTTGATTTCCGACGTTTTTATATCTTCATTATGCAAATGTTCTTCACATTTACACAACTAATGAATACAGCATGAATCCCTCACACAGTGGCATACTTCAGTAGTTATTTAATAAACAATTTACTATTTTGCCAGTAACTTGGTTTAGGGTGGTATTAAAAACTATGCTAATTTAAAAGTGGTCACTTGCATGTGTTAGTGGGGCACCACAATTGAAAAGGGAACCAAAAAATGCCTCTGTCAAGAAGGCATAAATAATTGTTTAAATAGTATATAACGACAATCCGTTGTCATTTATGGCGAGCGCACCTGAACAAGAATACTGGCTTATTTTTTTACGGAGAACCGTTTATTTATATTTATTGTAAATTGAGTGTGATGGAAGGTTTATAACATTTATTTATTTAAATACATGACTTTAGTGCGGGAAGGTAGTCAACTTGAATCAGATCATGTCTGTAGAGCTTAAGGATGATGTATTTTTGCTGAGGTGGCCTTCAGCCAATGGAAAAGGAGATAGTAGCGGAACACTACTGGAGTCAAGTGGAGATTGGGGCTTCTCGAGTGAAGATTCCGAGGGAACACTGTGTTCACTTTCACACGAGTTCTGGAAGGAGGCAGACTTGCCGGTGGTAATGAGTGGTATTCAGTCATGGCGATATTTGATTCCGGGCAGTGAACGGTCTCTACCATACTTTAACTTCTGCAGGGACTTAATTTGTGAATAATCATGCTGTACTCTGAACTGTTTTCAGCTGGTGAACATTTCATGTGTTGCGATTGCGAAATCGACCTATTCCTCGCGTTTCTTTGACGACTATTTAGTCTAGGGAATTTGCTACGATTCTCAATGTAGGTTTACTGCGTTTGGTAAAGATATTTCGTGTCTGTATTTTAATTGAATATTATATACCTATTTCCCGATTATTGGAGGTGCCCCTTCGTGAACGAACATTATTCAGCATAATTCTCTGTCGTTTTAGTCGATTACAGACGTTAGAATAGAACCCTTTTGTTACATTATTCGTTTATGTTTTACTTTATATATATCGAATTGGCTGCGGGGCATGAAAGCAGTGTGCGCCGCTCGCCCCTATGACTACATCGAGCTGTTCGTTCTAAACAGAGCCGTGCATAGCCCCAGTACCTGAAGTACGAGTAGCTGCATGTAAAGACCCAACTGGTTTGCTCGCATGGACTGCCGTTTGGAAGAGCAACTACACTTAGCATCAACCGTTGGGTACCATCGTAGCCATTGTGTTTTCTTTGTGATAATACGAGTGCGAAAATGCAGCAGTAATATTTTAAGTAGTAGAACTATAGTCAACAAAAACTATTTGTCGTTCCTTTTAAAATATTAACAATAGAATAACAAAATTAAATTCAAGAAAAAAAGTCTCTCAGCATTGATTTGAATTTCTTACACAACTCCATTCCTGAGAGCGCACGTTCCAAATTTTACAGCAAAGCTTCCTGTGCTGTTGAGGAAGAATTTGTAACATCGTCAACAGTGGTCTCTCTGTTTTGCAAGTCATAATCTTGACTGGTCCTTCAGACGAAGCGCGACATGGCTTACATGTACTACAGCCTATCCTCCTGTGAATACATTCACATTTTTCCTTTCTTATGTTTCAGAGTAAGAATGTGTAATAGCTATTTGAGATGAATGAGTATGAGACACCTCGATCATATAGGATTTGGAGCTCCTACATGCCTGTGTTGACAACAGTGTTTCACCAGCACCATTAAAATCAGAGAATTACATGCAATGGGTTCATCATTTTAGCTGAATCAACAGTCTTGCATAATCTTGTGGAATAAAGGTCTTGATTACCTTTCTTCAATTTTTTATAATTTCAGAATCTCTGTGCCAGCTCAGAAAACTGTACCCACTTGACAGAAACCTCTGTGTTATGTCTCCAAATTGTGCCTGGTTAAATGGAGGAGAGCTTGATGCTTGACACTAGGAACTCCAGAGGAAGTCACCACTTAGCGTAAAGACCAAGTGCCAACTAGTAATGAATATTTGAAACATTTCCTCCATGATTTGGCATTCTAACAAGTATAGTGACACAGTAGTGAGAACACAATAGCAGTGAAACCGCTTTTTGTAAAGAAAAGTGGCACTTACAATGTTTTCCATTTCCATTCTTCAATTAACGAGCGATGTATTGTGTGTGTGTGTGTGTGTTCGGGGGGGGGGGGGGGCGGGGGGAGGAGGAAGTGGGGTTTCTGTGGGGGAAAGGTTCAAAATGGTTCAAATGGCTCTGAGCACTATGCGACTTAACTTCTGAGGTCATCAGTCGCCTAGAACTTAGAACTAATTAAACCTAACTAACCTAAGGACATCACACACATCCATGCCCGAGGCAGGATTCGAACCTGCGACCGTAGCGGTCACGCGGTTCCAGACTGAAGCGCCTTTAACCGCACGGCCACACCGGCCGGCGGGGGAAAGGAATCGCACTCAGGACTAACAAGTATACAGTTCCATTTTCAGCTAATTTTTTTCACGATGTTTAACTTGAGATTCCAGTGCAGATAAGAAGCAAAACTACAGTCAAAACTACACCTAGAAGCTTAACTTTCAATTGAACAAAAATTCTTACAGCTCTTGAGGGATGGGAAACGGGCTATCAATTGAACTAAATATCTAGGTCTTGGATTTACAAACAACTTACAATGCGTATTTGCAAAGTAAGGTCCGATTAGGAGCGAAGTGGAAACCACTGTGAAAATCCGTGGGAATTTACACAGACGTGTTGTGCAGTATCTTCAGTGTGCCTGTCGATCGCTTCACGTCGCTCTTTTCAGTTCAGAGCGCAAAGTGATTAGGCAGAAATGCCTAAAACAACAGTTTCTCCTGCCAAGTATTTGGATATGGTGAGAGAGTTCGCCTGAAGTTATGCAGCCCACATAACATGAATGTCAAGCGTTTCTTTCTTGAAGACAATTTTCAGCCGCATTCTGCAAGGGCAATGAAGATGCGCCTACAGTATTTTCGATGGGAAGTGTTTGATTACCCACAATACAGCCTTTAATTGGCTCCCTCCATTGTTCATCTCTGGTCACGTGAACCACTGGCTATGAAGACAACATTTTGGCACAAAAACGGAAGGCAGGCTAGAGAACAGGCGGAAAGCACAGGCAGCTGCTTTTTGTGACGAGGGTAAGCGGCTACCGTTTAGAGAGGTGGCTGGAGTATGTGGCTAACTGTTGCGAAAAAAAATGTTTGATTTCCACTGTGGTTCTCATTTTGCGACCGATCGGCCCTTACTTTCCGAACAGCCCTTGTAAATTGGAACGGCCACATAGATAATGTTGTAGGGAAGGTAAACCAAAGACTGCTTTTTATTGTCAGAATTCTTAGAAGATGCGACAGATCTACTAAACAGATTGTCTGCACTACCCTTATTCGTCCTCTGCTAGAGATACGATCGACAGAGGACATCGCAAAACTCCAAAAAGGGCAGCTCGTTTTCTACTGTCATGAAATAGGGTAGAGGGTGTCACGGATATGATAAGCGAGTTGGGGTGTAAATAATTAATACAAAGGCGGTTTGTAGCCGCGGCGAGATCTTTCCACGAAGTTTAAACCACCTACTTTCCCCTCTGAGTGCAAAAATATTTTATTGACGCCAACTTACGTTGGGATAAATGATCATTGTAATAAAATAGGAGAAATTAGAGATCGTACAGAAAGATTTAATTGTCAGTTTCTCCCCCGAGCTGTTAGAGAGCGGAAATATAGCGAAATAGTCTGAAGGTGGTTCGAAGAACCCTCTGGGAGGCACTAAAGTAGGAATTACGGACTAGTTACGTAGATGTAGATGTAAAGCATATCGACGTAAAGAGTGAAAATATTTAACTGGTCCAGTAATTTTCTTCTTTTAATTCAAATTTACAGTTACAGCTTTCAATAACTTGACATACGATGCACGAATAGCTCTCTTTGTTACTACTTCTCTAGGGCTACCGATCAGTACCTTGGTGAGCGGTTGTGGGTTCTAAACTTTCAGAAATATTTTAGTCAAACTATGCTAATTTATTTGTAGTGGAATCGGTGGATGTTTGGTTTTTGTGGTCGGAGTTCCCCATTTGGGACGCAGCCCGCGGATCCCACTGGTACAGCAGTTGCCACGAGACTGGGAGGGGGACCACGATCGGCCGTATATATCATCCGCGTCCGGTACGGTGTAAAACCAGTTTGGCGTCCCCACAAGGTGAGATGGAACGATACAAGAGAGCGCGCTTGTACGCCCGTGTTACACGGGGAACGATCGAATGAGCAATCGCCACAGAGTAATACATTTGCTGTGTAAACTGATCAGCAGGGAAGTAGAAGCTATGAAGGGTGCTGACGGGGGGCCGGAGCTGGGGCTTTCCCTTTCGCATACAGCACTCCGACCGGCCGAGCTATCTGAGCATGACTCACGACTGCCCACTTCCCCTCCAGTTTCATCTCTGTCTTCACCTCTCCCTTACTTTTAAACTGTGCATACCTATTGAAACCGTACAGTCGTTTCCGCTCCATAAGCAGCAGGTTTCGCTGCTCGCTCGCAACGGGAAATACAAACAGAGGCGGCTCCGCCAATTTTATTGCACGACGCCGCCGGCCGCGGGTGCAACAGAACCCTTGTGGACGGGTGGAAAGAAATGTGTCAGGCTTCATAATACGTATTTATATGTGTCGTGTATTATGGATTTCTTGTACGTGAATGTGAATCTGCACATGAACTTTCCTAATCCTCCTCACACCTTTCCATAAAGCGTGGCCAAATCTTAGTTGGAAGTAGTTGTGTGGTATAGTAGTGCCAACCTTACTCCTGGGAGGGGATCAGAGAGACAGCACAGGCAGGAAAAAGTCAAAGACGTTCTAGTGTCACAAGATTTGGGGTGGAGAGGTTGGTCACGGCCAAGGGGTTCGACCATTCCCTCCACCGGGGTCCAGGAAGACCTCCGGGTGCCCGCGATATTCTGGGAGTGTTACTGAAGACGGGTAAGTGACCAGACGTGCCGTCAGTGCGTCTGTCTCAATGTTCACCCATGGAAGAGAGGTATTTGAATATTTGTACTAATTCTTTTATTTCCAGCTTCGGATTGTGTAAGGAAATGAATGTTCTCGTTTAATTTCGGAAGTTTGACCCCCTGCGTTAATGTATCTGGTCCCCAGTCTGCCTGTTATCCTCCTCACATGGTGGATGTCCTATGTAAAATATTGGGAGACTTAGGTGGTATACATTTGGTCAGCGCAATTCTGTCTTTCCCGTAGAAATGTGCGTGCAGATTAGTATATAATACACCCGAGCTATAAGTTGTAAAATTGTAATATCTGTAAACTGGAACAATTCCTGCAATCGCTGTAAAGTCGAGTGATAATGTTTAAAATAAATAGGTAATCAATTGTCATCAATCTTTAACATACCCCAAAAATAACATAGGAGTCAAGTTAAAGGAATTCATTTAAAATAAAAGATATAGAATGCAGGGACCCACTCTTCAGCGTGTGGGCCCTTCAGCCCCTTGCCTAGTATCGTACAGAAAGGGCACGCTCTCTAGGTAGCGCTCTCAAGCTCCCCTCCCCAGTTATCCGTTGTGCAATTTTCATTCAGGGCTTGACGACATAAACTTTTTTTGGCGTCCCTAGGCAAGGAGGTTTGACGGTAATCTTTCACTATATAAGCTAACATTTCTGGTAGTAAAAATATAGCTGAACAATGATTAACACTTTATGCAAAAAAAGTGAAGCACACAGAGGATATGTCAAAGTAACTTCGTACGCGTAAGCACCATCGGCTGGTATGTAAATGATGCAAGGTGCACTGCTTTGTGACAGGTAGAACAGCGAGCAGAGTGCATTAGTGCTGTCGTGGTTAGTGTTGTCACCAAGCCTGGAAGGGTATATAAGTTGCTTGAACAGCGTGGGATGTTGAGTGATCACTGTAAAGGACACGAAGATGCCGCCTACACGTGTGACACAGTGGTATAAACACATGATAGAGTCTAGGCCTATATTTGGCCGGCTGGTCGAATCGTGCAATATTCAGATTTGTGCGACATTAGCCAGTGGCCCACTCTTGGACTGTAAGGGAACATATGGATAGGCATATTGGTCGTCAAGATTCCTTTTGACTAGGTCTCTACACCATAAGGGATCACGGACGTTTATGTACCAGCTCACATCTGCGCCTGCCAGCCGAGAACAAGTAATGGAAGCTCTGCAACCCTCTGCGTCATCCCGTACCATTGGTCAGGATCTGTCAGCATCTGGAATGGAGGATTACCGTTCCTTGCGTAGGCTGTCGTCAATACTGCAACACAAACGGTTGCTGTTGGTGCGGTGTCTTGGTCAGGAAGCACGGACTGCTGATGAATGGTGTCGCACTGTGTTCAACTATCAACCGCGGTGCAGCATTATACCAGATAACCATCGTTGGCGAGTTTGGCGGCATCTTGGAGAGAGTTCTCGTTCTTCCAACGTTTTCGACATGCACAGCCGTCTTACTCCTGTCGTCGTGATGCAGGGAGCTACGTGGTATGACTTCAAGTCATAACTAGTAGTGACAGAGAGATCTCTGACAACAAAGCAAGACGTCACGGACATACTGCGTCCCCAAGTGTTAACTCTAATGCAACGGTAGACCCTATCTTGGAGCGATTTTTCGATAGGACAATGGTGATCGACATGTGACAGGTGTTTCTATACACTGTCCATGGCAAGTTCCCCATATCTGTTCACGGTAGAACGCATGTGGAACCAGCTCTTATGTCAACTCTATTCCAGTTCCATTATCGAGGATATCAAGGACCAGTTACAGCAGTTGTGCGCCAACTTCATTCAGAAGAAGATATAAAAGCTTTTTCCAACTGAATCAGTATATGTGCGCAAGTCAGACAGGGTGCAACGTTATAGCGATAAGTAGTCTCATACTGGCAAGTCTTTATAAATTTGACTTGATTATAAAACACTCAAATAAGATCAACCACGGAACTCCATTTCATACTCCCTTTCTGGGTACTTCAACAGGACAATGCATATCTGTGTAGGCGTATTGGAATGCAATTTTCTTGAGCGCGGCATCTGAATTACACACATGTGTGGCTTGCGAGGGAAGGGGGCATGCATGCTGCATCTAGCCGCAGGCCGAAGACGTCTTATACTCTCCCGGAAACCGTTACGACCCCAAGGCAGTATGGTCGCTGCGAGGTCTGTCCTTGTGGTCTCAGACAAAGTCCGGACCATGTGTGGGTTACTCGTGGTCCAGTGACATGAGCAGCCAGTGGCCGTTGGAAAGTCTCAATTCCTTTGTTATCAGCTGTGCATGTGCAGTGCAAACCATACAATGTACAGAAACACACGAGATGTCATCTGAAAGATGGTTTAACTATGCATGGAATGTTATAGAACTATCGTCTCGGTGCTTTATATAAATGAAGTTACAGACACAAATGGATTTACTTATAACCTATGCAGGTAATAGTTTACAACTTTTAATGTAATCACGTCACCAAAGAGGTTGTAAGGTTTTGAGGTCAGAACAACAACTGTATAAGCTGTAAATATTTTTTGGTTTAATGTTGCAATCTTATAACAGAAATACACGCATTTACACAGTTTACAATGTGACAATGTTGCGACAGTTGTTAAATGAACACATTTCATTCTCGGAAAGTGAAATAATCCTAAACACAACGATGGTAAATTTTAACTAGAAGTCTCTTTACAAAATTATTCTTACGACTACGTCATGATGTTGGCCAGTACTCCTCTGCGTAGTACAGAGCCCCGTTCTGCACTTGAAGCCAGTTCAGAGAAGAGTCCTTGAAAATTTCGCTCTTCTTGCTCATAGCCGAACTGTCTCCCCACCCGGGTTCTTTCGTTCTTCTCATCACGGCTTTTTTTGACCAATAGGAGCGTTCCTCTTATTTTTGCGGAAACTCTCTCCGCCAGTCGCAAGGGCCATACCTCTGAACTGCGTCGAAATCTCGGCACTTTACTCCTTCCTAGTTCGTTTCTGACAATCGGACGTTTTGTGCCCACTCCACACGCCTAAAAGTTTCATGCATACATCACATCTGTGCCATTCACTGTTCACGTGATCAACTGCGTTACTGATTTTATTCGTATCCATTTGGAATTGTGAAACCCAGTTTTCTAAAGCTTCTTTCTGTCCTACTTCTGGTGGCCAATTACTTGTTTTCCAGTACGCTTTACCCGTCCGGTCGCTGACTCCTACCGCGGCACGCCCCCAAAGAGCTTTCCGCAGTGCCTCCCGTAGTGTGGCCTCTGCTTCTGCCCTTTCACTGCTTGTTTCACCTTCTGCTCATTGACATGCATCATATAGGAATGGTGTGTTAATACCGTCGATTTAGTGACATCAGTTTTGCATTACATACTTACAGGCAAATCTCCTCATGACCGCTGAAGTAAGTCAGGTGTCATATTCACCTTCCCGTTACAATATATTAAACTCTTATGTAAGGTGCGAAATTGACCTTTATTTATTCTGGCACCTTACATATCCTCCTCCTTCCATGTTCAATTTTGTGCTGGGTCAATCAGTGGTTGAGAAACTTATTGAAGTCAGTGCCAAATTGTTAGCAACTGTTGACTGTAGCAAATTGACATACTTACTGTCCAACTTCCTATTTTAATATTTTGTATACCTTAAACAGTGGTTCGATCTGGTCTCCTTATCATTCTATTTTACATTGTACTTGATTTCATGTTTACCGATCTGAGCTCTTAAGTAATGTTCTTTTTTTTTCTTTCAAAATTTGACACTTTCTAATTTTCTGATTTTTTATATAATTCTGTTTAACTAATCTAAGGTCCTTTTCTTTCAATGTAGTTGCCTACATTTTAATTTACACTTAAATTCAAACAATTTGAATTATCTATAAATTTGTATTATCCCTAAAAGTTTTAATTTTGATACTGATCTGTTTTTTGATTTCCTGATTTACATTAAATGATGTATATGCACTGAAGTTGAGGAAACCTTCATTTAACATTATCCTCCCCTTTTTCAATATCTCCAGCTTTCATATCAATCATAATCTAAGAAAGTTTCATTTCTTGTAATAAAGCTTCATGATTTATTTGAACCTCAGCTGAATGATTCCCATGACTTTACAGCCATAATCCTAATCATAATCATGTTTGTATTCACAAAAATCTTACATCTACACATTATAACTTTACAAAATTTTCTAATTTGATTTTTACAAACATTAAATTTCAGATCTGACTAATTACTTTACAAAATTTAAACTGATATCATGGAATAGCTAAACCCATTCATTTATATATGTATATCCTATATTTTTGACAAACACTTCACACATTAGAATCTTAACCTCCCCAAAAACGTTAACTTTAGGTTTTCTTAATTTAAACATGTTGAAAAATATGAAATACAGGAAATATTATCATTGTCAAGATAAAAATTTTAAACGCATGACATGTCCGACAGAACAGACACCATATCCATATATGTATATGTTATTGTTGTTGTGGTCTTCAGTCCTGAGAATGGTTTGATGCAGCTCTCCATGCTACTCTATCCTGTGCGAGCTTCTTCATCTCCCAGTACCTACTGCAACCTACATCCTTCTGAATCTGCTTGGTGTATTCATCTCTTGGTCTCCCTCTACGATTTTTACCCTCCACGCTGCCCTCCAATGCTAAATTGGTGATCCCTTGATGCCTCAGAACATGTCCTACCAATCGATCCCTTCTTGTAGTTAAGTTGTGCCACAAACTCCTCTTCTCCCCAATCCTGTTCAATACCTCCTCATTAGTTATATGGTCTACCCATCTAATCTTCAGCATTCTTCTGTAGCACCACATTTCGAAAGCTTCTATTCTCTTCTTGTCCAAACTAGTTATCGTCCATGTTTCACTTCCATACATGGCTACACTCCATACAAATACTTACTGAAACGACTTCCTCACACTTAAATCTATACTCGATGTTAACAAATTTCTCTTCTTCAGAAACGCTTTCCTTGCCATTGCCAGTCTACATTTTATATCCTCTCTACTTCGACCATCATGTTATTTTGCTCCCCATATACTAAAAATCCTTTACTACTTTAAGTGTCTCATTTCCTAATCTAATACCTTCAGCATCTCCCGACTTAATTCGAATACATTCCATTATCCTCGTTTTGCTTTTGTTGATGTTCATCTTATATCCTCCTTTCAAGACGCTATCCATTCCGTTCAACTGCTCTTCCAAGTCCTTTGCTGTCTCTGACAGAATTACAATGTCATCGGCGAACCTCAAGGTTTTTTTTTCTTCTCCATGGATTTTAATACCTACTCCGAATTTTTCTTTTGTTTCCTTCACTGCTTGCTCAATATACAGATTGAACAACATCGGGGAGAGTCTACAACCCTGCCTCACTCCCTTCCCAACCACTGATTCCCTTTTATGCCCCTCAACTCTTATAAATGCCATTTGGTTTCTGTACAAATTGTAAACAGCCTTTCGTTCCCTGTATTTTACCCCTGCCACCTTCAGAATCTGAAAGAGAGTATTCCAGTCAACATTGTCAAAAGCTTTCTCTAAGTCTACAAATGCTAGAAATGTAGGTTTGCCTTTCCTTAATCTAGCTTCCAAGAAAGTCGTAGGGCCAGTATTGCCTCACGTGTTCCAATATTTCGACGGAATCCAAACTGATCTTCCCCCAGGTCGGCTTCTACTAGTTTTTCCATTCGTCTGTAAAGAATTCGCATTAGTATTTTGCAGCCGTGACTTATTAAACTGATAGTTCGGTAATTTTCACATCTGTCAACACCCGCTTTCTTTGGGATTGGAATTATTATATTCTTCTTGAGGTCTGAGGGTATTTCGCCTGTCTCATACATCTTGCTCACCAGATGGTAGAGTTTTGCCAGGACTGGCTCTCCCAAGGCTGTCAGTAGATCTAATGGTATGTTATCTATTCCCAGGCCTTGTTTCGACTCATAGTTCTGGCAATACCAGCCATGACCTTCTTCTTCTGTGCGGATGCACATATATTACCTGACTCTTATGGGACTTGGTAACAATGTCTTCCACGAGTAATGAGTGTTTTGGTTAGGGACACTACAAATGTAGTGTGTGGACATATATGGTGAGAACGTGGGTCTCATGGGAGGCCGTCAGTGGCTCAGATGGATAGAGTATCTGCCATGTAAGCAGGAGTTCCTGGGTTCAGGTCCTGGTCGGGGCACACATTTTCACCTGTCCCCGTTGATATATATCAAGCCTGTTAGAAGCTGAAGGTATTAATATATAATTCTAATTTCGTTCTAGATGGCTGCAGGTCATCAATGGTGTCTGTTCTGTTGGACATGTCCAAAAGAACAGACACCATATCCATATATGTATAACATAAACATTATCTTATTTATTAATGCAACTTTTCTACACTTTGGATCACATATTTACCGTATTCTGACCACTATACATACACATACATAGGGTAACCTCATCACAAAAACCACAAAGCAAAATAATTTTTTTTTCAGTTCAAAATTTTTAATTTTCCTTTGTAATTTGACTTATTGCCATCCAGGCAGATCAATTTCCGTCCTGGCAGGGCCGCCATTCTGTAAGGTTTTGAGGTCAGAACATCAACTACGTAAGCTGTAAATATTTTTGGTTTAATGTTGCAATCTTATCACTGTAATACACGCATTTACACAGTTTAAAATGTGACAATGTTATGACAGTTGTCAAACGAACGCATCTCGTTCTCAGAAAGTGAAATTATTCTAAACAAAACAATGGTAAATTTTAACTAGAAGTTTCTTTACAACATTATTCTTATGACTACGCCATGATGTTGGCCAGTACTATGATAAATCATCAGGTTCCAGTTCAAAGTTCGGTACTATTTAGGATGACAATCAAGTCTATGGAGGATGGTTAGTTTTGTGACAAGTTGAGCAAAAGATACCCAAGGTCTCTCTATTTTACAGTGGACGCAAGCTGGTGAACCAACAATATTACGCCTCTGCTCGCGGTATTTACCTTAGCTGCGATGAGCTGTTGTCTGCAGGCTGCTTTCATACTCTGAAATTCCTATAAAATTAATTAAGCCTTTGCTGAATTTTGCAGCAGAAACTCTCCCTATGTTTCTCGTTATGCGAGAACCCTTGTACTCATCCCTAGTCTTGAAATATGGCGATATGCACTCATGTCTGGAGCAGCGTGCATATTAAAATGCCCTCTCAGAACGCACAAGAAAAATTAACTAACTGGCTGTTTCGTTTCTCCACAATTTGATCTCAATGGTGCTACAGCTGAATGTCAGCTGCAGTGATCGCAGTGTTCACTCAGATTTCTCCTCTGCGTCATACAGGGCGTTATGTGCCCCATTCTGCACTTAACGCCAGTTCAGAGGAGAGTCCCTGAAAATTCTGCTCTCGTCTTTCTCGTAGCCGAACTGTCTCCCCACCTGGGTTCTTTCGTTCTCCACGTTACGGCTGTTTTCGACCAACAGGAACGTTCCTATTATTTTGTGGAAACTCTCTCTGCCAATCGCAAGGGCCCTCCTATTGAACTGCGTTGAAATCTCAGCACTGTAGTCGTTCTTAGTTCGTTTCCGCCAATCGGACGTTTTGTGCCTGCTCCAGACACCTAAAAGTTACGTGCGTATATCACATGTGTACCATTCGCTGTTGACATGATCATCTGCGTCACTGGTTTTGTTTGTATCCATTTGGAATTCCGAAAGGCAGTTTTCTAAAGCTTATTTCTGTCATACTTCTGGTGGCCCGTTACTTGCTCTCCAGTATGCGTCACTTTTGCGGTCGCCGACTCCTGCTGCGGGTCGCCCCTAACAATTTTTCGTGGTGCCTCCAGTGGTACAGCCTCTGCTTCTCCTCGTGCCCATTTCCACACAAAACGTTTCCTCTCGCTGCTTGTTTCACCTTCTGATCATTGAAATGCGTTATATAGGAGCAGTGTGTTAATACCATCGCTTGAGTGTCACCCCTTTTGCATTACATACTCATAGGCAAATCTGCTCATGACCGCCCAAGTAAGTTAGGTATCATATCCACCTTCCCGTTACGATGTATAAAACTCTTATGTAAGGTGCGAAAAAGACCTTCATTTATTCTGTCACCTCACAAGGTTGAGGAATCAAATCCTTGTTTTTACTGAGCCGCATCGACTGAGATAATCATATGATTCGTAAGTTTAACAATTAAGATGAGAGAATCAGTTTAATGGGACATTAATTGAATTCATCATAACTTACAGACGAAGGTACAGACACTGATAGCATGGCAGTATGTGCTGGTCTCGATTACAAACACTATTTAGATTGTAAGATTATTCTTTTATTAATCACTTTTAATGGTTAATGTTAATTTGCTTTAGTTTTGCCATAGTCTGAATATAATCAACGGTATGTAAATTCTGAAAACAGCATTGAAAAGCGGTAACAAAAGCTGATGAAAATTATATACCATTTGTAATTGTACATTGAACAACAAAGATACCAAGAACATAAACAATTTTCGCCTTTGAACACTCTAATTGGGAGTAGCTTAACACTAATTTTAGGACATGTATGGTACTTAGAAGTAATTTGAAATACGTTTTTACAGTGCAATTTAGAGCACAGCTAGCGGCGCAATAGGAATTTCAATTAAATGTGCGTAAAAAAATTTGTAAATGTGTGCTGGCGATCACATGCGGAACTAGTGCGACGTCACTGGGTGCACTTTACGCGGGTGGGAGATGCCGAGAGTTACAGAAGGCAGGAGGTGACAATGGCTATAAAATGGCTACGGCCAAGTTCCTCATGGTCTGTCTGTGGTGGCCGGTCTGGCTGTCGGTCACAGCCTCATGTGTTGGCGATCAGAGTTTGGGATCGGAGACTATCAGTGTGACTAGTGGTCCAGCTGCGACTTAGATGTCTGAATACACACTGGTGTCCTGACATACACTGACAAGCCAAAACATTCAAATGGCTCTGAGCACTATGGGACTCAACTGCTGAGGTCATCAGTCACCTAGAACTTAGAACTAGTTAAACCTAACTAACCTAAGGACATCACAAACATCCATGCCCGAGGCAGGATTCGAACCTGCGACCGTAGCGGTCTTGCGGTTCCAGACTGCAGCGCCTTTAACCGCACGGCCACTTCGGCCGGCGCCAAAACATTACGACCACTGTTACCGCGACGCTGGATGCCACCTGGTGACGTTGCGGGTATGTGATGCAGTAACAGAAGTATGTAAGCGGGGCAGACACGGACTGGGGATTACCCTAGAGAAGATATGGACTGGAAGTGGGAAAATCCATTCAGATAAGGGTCTTTGACAAAGGGCGGATTATTATTACACGGAGTCTGTGGACGAGTATCTCGAAAACTGAGAAAATGATCGAATGTTCACTTGCTACTGTCGTGAGCATCTACGGAAAGAGGTAGGAAGGCAATGGAACTACCACTTAGCGCTAAATGGATAGACATCCATGATATGGAGATCGGAGGCTTGTACGCTCCGCGAAGTTGGATAGATAGTGATCTGTGACATCTCTGCCGAAAGAGTACAATGCTGGTGAAAACACAAGTGTTTTGGAAGACACCGTTCACCGTACATTGTTGGAAATGGAGGTCGGAGCAGACCACCCCTACGTGTTCACATGTTGACACAACCACATCGGCAGTTACAATTGCAGTGGGCACGGGGACATCGATATTCGACCGTCAATCAATGGAAACATGTCGGCTCTTCGGGTGAATCACATTTTTTGCTACCGTAGGTCGACGGTCGTCTCCACAAACGCCGTCATGGAGGTGAACGGTGGCTCGAAAGTGCAGCGTGCGACGGTCGCAGGCTGATGGGAGCAGTATTGTACTATGTGAGACACTCTCCTGCGGTTCCATGGGGTCTGTGATAGTAATCGAAGTCAAGTTGGCAGCTTTGAACCTCCTATGTACCTTCCCGCTTGATGTCTTTCCCCACTCCGATGTCATCTTTCGGTAGTGTAATTTTCCATGTCTCGGAGCAAGAATTGTGGAACAGTCGTTTGAGGTGCATTACAGTGAACCCTCGTTGATGTCTCGGCGACCAAATTCGCCTGATGTAAATCCACGGAACCCATCTGGATCGCTGTCAGACGCCATCACCTCGTAAGCAAATTAGCGGCCAGAATGAGATTTTCACTCTGCAGCGGAGTGTTCGCTGATATGAAACTTCCTGGCAGATTAAAACTGTGTGCCCGACCGAGACTCGAATCTGCCAGGAAGTTTCATATCAGCGCACACTCCGCTGCAGAGTGAAAATCTCATTCTGGAAACATCCCCCAGGCTGTGGCTAAGCCATGTCTCCGCAGTATCCTTTCTTTCAGGAGTGCTAGTTCTGCAAGGTTCGCAGAAGAGCTTCTGTAAAGTTTGGAAGGTAGGAGACGAGATATTGCCAGAAGTAAAGCTGTGAGTACCGGGCGTGAGTCGTGCTTCCGTAGCTCAGATGGTAGAGCACTTGCCCGCGAAAGGCAAAGGTCCCGAGTTCGAGTCTCGGTCGGGCACACAGTTTTAATCTGCCAGGAAGTTTCAAATTAGCGGCCCTTTACATAGGTGAATTACATGACCTGTGCGTAGACATCTAATTCCATGCCTAATCGACCGGCAAGACAGTACATCATTGTGTCGGTTACCCAGCTTTGAATAAGGGTATTTTATGTAATTCGTAGATGTGAACACAATCGGGAGTTTTTCCAGTTAGTTTATTAATTTATTAAATTTATAGTGCGTTGTTATCCACCGCTTTGGACTAGAATCATGTCATTTAGCGCTGCACATCAGCATTTGTTGATCACATGAAAACGGTAACGTGAGTTGAGTGGGCAATAGATTTGATTCGTGAAAATTTACGTTTGTAGTTGCGTTAGTGATTTAAAACCCACATCTTTGTCTCAACCTAGCAATTAGCAATTCTGACTAGTTACCAGTATCCGTCCTATAGTTTTATTTTAAATTAAAGTGGCGCGTTTTAGGTAATAAAATCTGCCCCTAGATGAACAGAAACAGACCCATGTTTAAATTTATTTAATTTTTACCGCTGTATCGTTGCGTGCTCAACTTTTTTGTCAGAGACTGTAGTTACAGGCAAGTTTTCTGGCAAGTGCAGTACTTTTAGATCTACATCTATACCCTAGGCAAGCCAGTTTACTGAGTGTGGTTGAAGATAGTTCTGCTGCAACTATACTATGTGATCAAAAGTATCCGGACACATGGATGAAAATGACTTACAAGTTCGTGGCGCCCTCCATCGGTAACGCTGGAATTCAATTAGGTGTTGACCCGCCCTTAGCCTTGATGACAGCTTCCACTCTCTCAGGCAAACTTTCAATCTGGTGCTGGAAAGTTTCTTGGGGAATGGCAACCCATTCTTCACCGTGGGCTGCACTGAGGAGAGGTTTCGATGTCGGTCGGTGAGGCCTGGCACGAAGTCGGCGTTCCAAAATATCCCAAAGGTGTTCTATAGGATTCAGGTCAGTACTATGTGCAGGCCAGTCCATTACAGGGATGTTATAGTCGTGTAAACACTCCGCCACAGACCGTGCAATATGAACAGGTGCTCGATCGTGTTGAAAGAGCAATCGCCATCCCCGAATTTCAGATTCCTGCTGAAATGTTACAGTATACGTGACCTGCCTGCCTACATGGCATACCATCGTCGGAAAAATTCATTTCTTGTCTTATAGATCACTTGTCGTATTACAGGGTAAGAGTACGTATCGAGGATACAGCAAGTACACTTTAAGACAATCCGCCTCCGCGGAGGGGGCCCGGGTGCGATTCCTGGCAGGGGACTGGGTGTTGTGTGTCCTTTATCATCATTTTCATCATCATTGACTCGCAAGCCGCCTATGTGGCGTCATCTAGAAAGGACTTGCAATACGACGGCCGAACTGCCCGAATGGGGCCTCCCGGCCGACAATGCCATACGGTCTCTCTCTCTCACGCTAAGACAGAAAAGGCGACGCGTTACGAATGAATTATCCGAATGGGACAAACATCCGTAGGTTTGATATACGTGTGTAGATAAGCAAATAATCATACTTCCAGAGAAAGTTGGAAGATTTATTCAAGAGTACGAGCTTCACGAATTGAGCAAATCAGTAACGTGTTGGTTCACATCTGGCTCTTCTGCAAACAATTATTCGATTCGGCATTGATTGACAGAATTGTAGGATGTCCTTCTGAGGGACATCGTGCCAAATTCTGTCCAACTGGTGCATTAGATCGTCAGAATTGCAATCTGGTTGGAGGGGCCTGTCTAAACGTTCTCAATTGGGGAGATGTACTGTGACCTAACTTGCCAAGGTAGAGCTTATAACGTAAGTAAGGTAAAACAGTTACACAATTAACATCTTGTTGCCATAGAGATAACCACTGATTGAATCCATGTACGCCCAATACATCCATCAAATACACCAGTACGCAGACCATTTCAGAGACCTAGCAATGTATGCCAGAGTTAAAAAATTATTGATAAGTGAAGACATTAATTCAAGATCGACCCTCTGGAACTCAGACTGAACAGATGACAGATGACGCATAATCACCGACCTACTACAAGAAACACAATTACATGTAATGAACACAGAGGGACTTAAACCACCATACGCAGGGTTCCATGGTACGAGCAGTTATATCGACTTTACGGTAGCAAATAATGCAGCAATGTTGTAAGTAACAAAGTGGGCCGTACGCGACAATATAACCAGCAGTGTCCACTATGTCATAACATACACACTAACTCTCACTCAGAACACAGCGACCAAGTCACACACCAGACACGTATTCTTCCACAAAACAGACTGGAACATATAAACGGAAAGTATCCAACAACACGATCTAGAAAACATCGATGGAGGTATCGATTATAAAGCACACAAGCTAACACAGGTAATACAACAGACACTAAACACATCAATACCAACAGCAAAGATCACAAAACGCTCACCAATATCATGGACCAACGAACTCAAAGGTCTCAAACAAGATGGCAGACGCAAATGAAAATTATATAAAAGGTGATACTTGATAGAGATAGACGCATAAGACTTTTAGCTAATAGACAAGCACAATACCAATACAGACAGACCCCATACAACTCGCGTAGAGAACAATGGGAACGATTTGTAACAATACAAAGAGAGCAAAATATGTTGGGGAACCATAAAAAATACTGACAGAGAAGATAAAAAGCCCACTAGTTGCGGGAAAGCTAAGGCAGGATGACGGAACCATGACGAGGCGATGGAGGAATACAACTGAGTTTCTGCTATATAAACTGCTCCCTGACGACATCATCGATACAGAAACACAATATCATACAACACTAAGAGAAAACCTACTCACGCCATACCGTACTACAACTGTCACTTGTCCTTTTGGGCAAGAAGAGGTTACGCTAGCAATCTCAGAGCTCAGAAAGAAGAAAGCACCTGGACCAGATTGTATACACTCGGAAACACTGAAAAGACTAATACCGCAGATCACCCCGTTCCTAACAACGTTACTGAAAGTGCCTTACGGCTGGGCAGGATACCTGCAGTGTGGAAAACCTCCAAAGCAGTAGTTATTAAGAAATTAGCCGACAGGGATCCTTCAGATCCAAAGAATAACAGACTAATATGCCTAATAAACACCCTAGCAAAGTATTCAGGAGAAGCCACTGCGTAAGCGCTTACAAACACACAGAGCTCTCAGGGATATGAGCCAACACAAATTCGGCTTCAAAACTGGCAAATAAATAGATGATACCATCACCCAGGCCCTACACATTGTTAATACTACAACACAGAAGTACGCCATAGCAATAATGATTGACATTGCCGGGACATTAGGTAACCTCTGCTTGCCTGCAGTGTTTCAAAGTTTAAGACATCCTAAGGTACCGCAAGCACTGTACAACTGCTTTGTACACTATTGTAAATACCGAGTAGTCGAATAGCAGAGGGACAGACACAAAGTAATTAAAAGAATTACCAAAAGCTGTCCTCAAGGGTCGATCTGCAGCCCCATCTTCTGCGACATAGCTATCGAATACCTCGTACGACTTCTAGATAGGGGTGACAGGTCAGATGGAATTGTCGCCGACGCAGATGACTTATTACTTGTAGTCACTGCAAACTACATATCTGAGATAGAACAGGAAGTCAGTGAAATGCTACAAACAATTACACAATGGTGTCACAACAACAACCTCAGGATAGCCGAAAACAATATTACTGAAGGATTACTTCAAAGGAATCAAACGAACACATGTTACTTGCTATTTTGCGATGCACATAGGTGATAAATTGAATATCAAATGGCTCTGAGCACTACGGGACTTAACATCTTATGTCATCAGTCCCTTAGAACTTAGAACGTCTTAAACCTAACTAACCTAAGGACATCACACACATACATGCCCGAGGCAGGATTCGAACCTGCGACCATAGCGGACTGAAGCGCCTAGAACCGCTCGGCCACACCGGCCGGCAATTGAATATCCATGAACACATGAGGCTAATAACAGACAATGCAGAAAAAATACTACAGACGCTGGTTCAAGACAGTACAGACTACCTTTACCAGTCATACTGACATACAACTGTGCGCTCTTCGAATCAGCACTCAGCTTTTCAGCTGGCACATGGGCACACAGAGTGAACGTGGTCACCAACAAAGCATCAGTCAGAGAAGTGTCCTACGTATGCTATGTGGAGCCTTCGGCACCAGCGCTATGGAGGCACTGTGTGTGTGGTGTTCGGAATATTCCCCATAGATATCACGATCAAATAAAGAGCTGCGAGGGACTGGTTAAAGATGGGGAGACTATAGAAGGTACACACTAATAGCTGGTGTGCCGATACAGACGACACGTCACCTTAAAAGTTAGTGTGTGGATACATGGCAAGATGAGTAGGTTGCAAGTGATAAGGGACGTAGATTGCACGACTTCCCCACTGATATAACGGAGCGGTTGAGAATGAAACATATCGCTCCGAGCCGCGGTATGGTACTCTTCTTAACCAGACACGGACCTTATCCCACGCACTTAAACCTCGTGAGTCTGAGACAGACATCTACACGCACATGCGGGGAAGAATGTTCCACAGAACACACTCTTTTCTTGCGGGCAGTTCACAAACAATAGAAATATATTACACGTAGACTACACAGAAACAGATGCAGCTATACACACAGCAATTAGAGACGAAGAACAATAGGCGCAACTAAAGGCATTGACAAACAGATTGCGTGTGAGTTAGTAATTTATCAAGAAATGTAGTTGTATGGGCAAGTGAATTTTATATATTGATGTCAAGCATTACAGTTAGCAGCTCCTTTTCCGTTCTGCTGAGGAATCTGCAGCAAAACATTGTTCCTCTGTAATGGGAGCGGAATCATTTACTTCCGTCGAGATAGTTTGTACAGGATGAAGCAGTTACGCTGACGAACTTTCAGAGTATTTTGTTATAAGGAGTCCACTTCATTAGGATGACAGTGAATTGGTTGCGGTGGTTCAGGTTAAATACATAAATAAAATAAAATAAAAATAAAAAAATATATACGGCCAGCTCGGTCACCAGACATGACGCCAACGGACTCCTCCCTTTGGGGGCATGTGAAGAGCCTGGTTCCTAGGATTATCATAGCTGTGAACTAACTACTGGAATTCATGAGCGTGTAAGGCAGTCGATAGTGCGTCATCTTGGACTCCGCCCTGATCACGGCAGTCGAAGGGGAACAGTGCAGCATTTGTTACGTGCTACATTGTAGGTGGACAGAGTGGACTGAACACTCTGTGACAAAAGTGTGTATGATTCGTCTGAGGCTTGCTATGTAACACTGTGTTGCGTGTTACACGTTTTGGTTACTGCGTGTTGCAGGCTCCTTTATTGTTGGGGAGGTATTGTCACAGAAACAAGGGTGTATGCGGTAACAAAATAAATCGTAATTACAATATTACTATGTAACGAGCAGCCGTAGACCATGGGTTCATTATACAAAAATACACAGATGGCATCCTTGAACAACTTCTGAAAGTTTGTCGGTGGCGTTCTGGTTCCACCTATATTTAACATATATTTTATAATAATTGTTTTATTTTCGTTAAATTACTATTTAAATTTATTTTATACAGAAGTACGTAGTAGTTATTACTAAAGTCAATATTATAGTGTTTAGTTGGGGTCCTGATGAGAAATATGTCAGTACATTTTATTTGTTTGAAATATAAAAACGTGTCGCCAAATGTTTGTTCGAATGGCTCTAAGCACTGTGAGAGTTAACATCTGAGGTCATCAGTCCCCTAGACTTATAACTATTTAAACCTAACTAACCTAAGGACATCACACACATCCATGCCCGAGGCAGGATTCGAACCTGCGACCGTAGCATAAGCGCGGTTCCGGACTGAAGCGCCTAGTACCGATCGGTCACAGCGGCCGGCCCAAAAGTTTGTCTCAGAAGCTGTTGGTTATTACAGCTCCAGCTTAAAGTGTTCGTCTACATAAATTGACCCAAACTTAAAGATGTGAATAAGTCGGAATGCTAATTCTTTTGCCCATAGTTAAGCACGATCTGATTATTCCGTTGATCAGCAAAAGAGTCTCTTTTATTTACAGGAAGTGTTGGCGTCCTGCAAGCCATTGTATGCTGCCAGACTTTACCTTCCGACATATCTCTGATATTCTCCGACTGCAGAAATATAGCTCGCATCCTAAACCCACGGTCGAAAATTTTCAGTGCATTAGAGAGAGACAAAGATAAATAAGGGTAAGAAACAAAAGGAAATGAAGTTACTCTGTAACGAACCAATGCTGACCACGAGTCTCTCACACTTAACCTCTTCTGTCCCAAGGTATCGTATATGATACCTCCACGTTTCATTTTTTTCTGGCTCGCGTTCGCAGCTGAACTATTCCTGGGATGTGGTATCATGTAAAATAGACATCGCGTTCGCGTCAGTTCACTTGGTCGTCCTTTTGCCAAGCACCATGATGTGGGAGCACTAATGGGAAACTTCGGATTCTGCGACTTCACAGCATGTCTCGGTGACATAAAGGTAAAGAGATAACTTTCCCTAATTACGTATGTTTTCCCATGCTTTAATATCATCTAGAAACTGTACAGACATCCCTTAGTTAGTAGCGAACTACGAATGAACGTTATAATGGGTTTATAAACTTTCAAATTTTGGGTATCACGTATGATACCTGGGGACTCAATGCCGATTTTGTTCATGTCAGTTGGGGTGTAGTTATATGTTTTTCTTTCACTTGATCCCCAGAGCTGACTCCCGAGGAGATTATTCAGTTGGTCAACAGAATTAATCCAGATGAGTCTGACAAAGAGACTGATGAATCAAGTGATGAAGATGACACTTTGATTCAATGGATCATTAGAGAAAACAATGCCTCTTACTCAAATTCGAGAAAGAAACGAGTTCTGAAAACATAAAAAAGAGTACGAATAAGTGTGTTATTAAAATAATTACTGTTTTCCTCCGAATAGTTTACTTAGAAAAACTTGGCTTAAATATTTTGAATTTTTTATTTACAGTTGTAAAGGTTTGGTGCCGAGTTTGTAGTTTCATCTATCTTGAAACCTACAGCAAATACGAACAATATGTACAATGTTTACGACAGTTTTTTTTTAAATAAAGCAACAAGAAATTGCGTAGTAGTGTGCGTAATTGTCCTGCTTAAGTCCCAAGGTGTCGTATATGATACCGTCTACAAAATATTCACTACAGCTTCAAAAATTTTTTTGAGGGCCATTCATTGCTAACCAGCATTAACAAAACGCAATTATCACAAATGTAGCTAATTTGCACTTTTAAAATGTACTCTGGACTGAAGAGGTTAAGTATTAACGAAGTATCCCTAAACAAACCGCGAAATTTTGTTACTGGAATTTGAGCTCACCCTGCATACACTGCAAATACATGCGGCCTAACATGAATTCGTTTGACGGAGCTGAAGCATCATATTCATTCGGCTGGAAAAGAGGCTATCTTATTTGCCATTACGATTTTCGAGACGTTTTGGCCAAAAACGTAAAGGAAGTTGAGGAGTTGATAAATGTACTCAACCTCTGTAGTATCGATATACCCATATTCCTTGTAAGTTTGTTTTTGAGACTGCATATATTGGTCACAGAGATTACTTCCTCTGAAGAGAGTAGCAGTGTGTAGTGTATGTTAGACAAGCTGGCAAGGTGCTTGGTTTGAGAAGGATGGAAGTGGCCTGCTGTGTAGTGGGGGGAGGATTATTTGAAAAGGATTTTGTAATATCTTTTGATCAAAAATCTAAGTAAGTGGGACTGTATAATAGAGGAACTGTGCAAGCCAATGTATAAGGTAATCAAGCTTTTTAAATTTGCAATTGTGTAGTTTCTTATTGTTAGAATTCTGCATATGATTGAAGTTTTGTGTAGAAAATTTATAAAGAAACATAATATTTTGTCTTGTATTTGAAATAAGTGACAAGCTAAGCAACTGTACATAGCAAGATTGTTAAGAAATATTTTGCTAATTTGTCTAGTTATGAGAACGTTATGAAAGGGTGGATTGTTGTTATGGCTTAATGAAGCATAGTCACACTTGGAGTATTTGTTCTCATTTATCAGTTGTTAAGTTTGTAACCTCCCCACAAAAATAAAATAAATACTATGAACATGATTCTAATTTAGTGTAACCTCAAAACAAAATTCCTAAACCTCTCAACAGTAAAAATCATAATTATGTCGTTCCCGTTCAGTATAACATCCCAATAAAAAATTAATTCAGTAACCTGGTAATAATACAATGTAACTAACCTCTCAATTAAATTGTCACTCACTTATGACTTTTCAATAATTCACTGTGAATTTAACCTGGTAAATTTTGGACGACAGCAGTGCTGCGTCATTGCCCTAAAAGATCATTCTGAATAAAAAACAGGAAAAATTCTTACCTCAGTGAAGTCGCCGGATATATCTGCTCTTACAATAAATTTTTTGGCACAGCTCTGTGCAATGCTGGCCGACCTATCTGTCATTTATGAAAGGGAGCAACTGATTTTTCTATTGCAATAATCGCGATGATCATGGATGGGAGAAATTAGTAAATTCTTTAAATTGAAATGAATGGTTGTTAAAAGTTACTTTTTATGAGGAAGATTATCATTATGAGAGTTTTAAAACATTTACATGCGACTTAGGATAACATTACTACATATGCGCGAGGCTGCTTTTTATCTTATACAATAATACCCAGGCTCCGGCCTCGCTGCGCTGCAACCGGCCCAGCCAACACGATACACCAGACCAGACCAGAGCAGACTGCAGACTAGGAACAACTTACTGCTACAGCTACACAGTTCCTACTGCAGTCAACACTGCTCTCTGGTCAGAGACCTTGCATATCGCAGGCAGCGAAATTACATCTGCTCAGACCTCTTACATAACCCTCCACTGGGGGGGGGGGGGGGGGGGGCAAAAATTTGGCAGCGATGGTGAGTCAATTGGACTTGCCATGAGCAACAAATTTTTCTAAAATCTACTTAAATAACTAAGTTTACAGTCACAGAATATATATATATATATATATATATATATATATATATATATATATATATATATATTGTTGTGTCTGTATCTGGGCCGACACCGTGAAGTTGAGATGGCTGAAAAGGCAAGCTAGACTAACGCAGACGGGCGTGAAGTACTGGAACAGGATACGTAATTAATGTTAGGAAGAAAAGTACGGAGCAGGTTTAATACTTAACTTTACTCAAACATGGTGGTACATCGATCTTGACGATACACAGGAGACTTTAAGTACAATCACTGTATGGCTAATGGCGCCTTGCTAGTTCGTAGCCATTAACTTAGCTGATGGCTATTCTGTCTCTCGGCTAATGAGAGAGAAAGGCTTCGTACATCTGGTCGGTAGCTAGGTTCTCGTACAACTGGGGCGAGTGCTCTCTCGTATCACGAGACCTGCCTTGGTGGTGGCGCTAGGTCTGCGATTACACAGTGGCGACACGCGGGTCCGACATGTACTAAATGGACCGCGGCCGATTTAAGCTACCACCTAGCAAGTGTGGTGTCTGGCGGTGACACCACATTCCTCCCCCGCAAATCGGCGAACGGTCGTGTGATAAGGCTTCCGCCCGCCGCGGGGAGGACCACATGTTGACGTATGCGATGAGGTGGGGAGCCTAACAACAGGCGAGGTTGTGCCACCCGCACCCGGCCATTCGGTCCGAGGGGAGCTAGGAAACGCCTGAAAAACTAGTCCAGGGTGCACGTCAACATGCGGTGTATGCGCCCGTAAAGAGACAGGAGGGACCGAAGGATCAACCTCCATTGCGTCGGGGTAGCCGACGCGCGATGACGTCATGTGGTCCGGAGCGGGCGGGAGTTCCATGGCGGAGGACAGCTGGTCACGGGAAGCGATCGGCGGCGCGTGACCCTGGGAGGCGCTTGGCGGCTGCAACGAAGCGTCGAATGCGGGCGGCGCCGGCGGGAGAACAAGCGGCGGCGGCGGCGGCTGCTGCTGCTGCGGCGGCGGCGGCGCGTCGCCATGGGGCAAAATGGAAGGCATCGTCGGTAACACCTGGGGATGAGGCGAGCCAGTAGATGGGTCCCCAGGGCGCTGACCGGACGGCACCGTCGCTGAAAGCAGACGGGGAGCGGCAGAACCCGAGCGACGACAGAGGCGCAGCTGATTGAGATGCCGACGCACCTCACCAGAGGCCCCCAAAACCAAATACATCGCGCGGCCGAGGCAGCGAAGAATGCGCCCTGCGAGCCAACGCCGTGAACCTCGATAGTTGCGATAAAATACAACGTCGCCTGGAGCAAAAGCAGGAGTCGGCCGCTGCACAGGAACCTGATGCGGCGGATGCAGCAAAGACATCAAGGTGCGATGAGGACGACCGTGGAGCAACTCAGCCGGCGAGCGACCATCTCGAGGCTGAGAGCGATACGAAGACAAAAAGAGCAACAATGCGTCCTCCCGAGAATGCGACTCTTTCAATTTCAACATCTGTGACTTGAAAGTCCGGACCAATCGTTCAGCGGCACCGTTGGACTGAGGCGAAAACGGCGCGGATGTCAGATGTTGAATACCATTGGCCTGGCAGAATGACTGAAATTCTGCGGACATGAATTGTGGGCCATTGTCGGAAACAATAGTCTGCGGAAGACCTTCAATGCAAAAGATAGCAGACAACGCTTGGATGGTGGCGGAGGACGTCGTGGAAGACATCCGGACAACAAAAGGAAAATTACTGAAGGCGTCGACCAGAACCAACCATCGAGCATTCCAGAATGGACCAGCAAAATCAATGTGCAAGCGTTGCCAAGGGGAAGTGGCTTTTGGCCACGCAAAGACTTTCCGCGGCGGTGCGGACTGTTGTTCGGCACACGCCGGGCACGAAGAACACATATTCGTAATCGCAGCATCGATTCCGAACCAAGTACAGTGCTGACGAGCAAGTTGTTTCGTTCGCACTATACCCCAATGTCCTTGGTGAAGAAGCCGTAAAACAGAGGACTGTAACGAACGTGGGACCACGACTCTGGACTGATCATTATCAGAACGCAACAACAAAACACCACGTCGAACAAAAAGTCTCTCCTTGTGAGCAAAAACTCGGCGAACCAACGGATCCTCGATCCGAGACTTTGACAAAGGCCATTGCGTAGCAACAAAACGTAAAACAGTAGCAAGGACAGGGTCAGCAGCTGTGGCTGTAGCGACACGACGAAAATCAATCGGAAACGATTCGACCACTTCATCGGTTTCCGAATCAATGAACATGCAAGCAAGTTCGGAAGAATCGAATGCTGTATCCTCAGCAACAGGCAAACGGGACAACGCATCGGCGTTTCCGTGCTTAGCAGTGGACCGATACAAGATATCGTAGCGGTACTGCGAGAGGAAAATAGACCGGCGAATGAATTTCTGCGCTGTACGTGGAGGTACAGGCTTGGTCGGATGAAAAAGCGATGTCAAAGGTTTGTGGTCTGTGATGATGGTAAAGTGACGACCATACAAGAAATCATGGAACTTAGTAACACCAAACACGAGAGCCAAAGCTTCTTTCTCTATCTGTGAATAATTTCTTTGCGCAGACGAGAGCAATTTGGACGCAAAGGCAATAGGGCGATCATGGGAGCCAACTTTGTGCGCAAGCACAGCACCGATCCCGAAATCCGATGCATCTACCATCAACAAAAGGGGTTTCTGGGGATCGAATGGCGTAAGGCAAGTATTAGAAAGCAACGCCGATTTCAACTGGCGAAAGGCGCGTTCACATTCCGTCGTCCAGACGAACGGAACACCTTTATGGCGTAAGCGATGAAGCGGAGCTGAAATGGAAGAGGCATTGCGCACATATTTATTGTAATAATTAATTTTACCCAACACACTCTGTAGCTGTTTCACATTTTGAGGGGAAGGCAATTCTTGTATGGCACGGAGGTGCTCTGGACTCGGATGTATGCCTTGGGCATTAATGACATGTCCCAGGTATGGTAAGTCACGAGCAAAAAACACACATTTGTCCTTCCTCAAGCGAAGACCATTTTGTCGCAAGACCTGAAATAATGTTCGTAAGTTCGCAAGATGATCTTCTTCTGTCTGTCCGGAGATCACTATATCGTCCAGATAGTTTGCTGCAGTAGGGACCGACGCACAAATAGTTTGTAAATATTGCTGAAACAAGGCAGGGGCGGATGCACACCCGAATGGCAGTCTTTTGAAGCGGTACAATCCAAGATGCGTGTTAACCACCAATACGCGCTGGGATTCGTCGTCCACCGGTATTTGCAAGTACGCATCGGCTAGGTCCAACTTTGAAAAATATTTTCCCGGGCACAGTTTAGCAAAAAGATCTTCCGGGCGGGGCAAAGGAAAAGTAGCAGTCACTAGCTGTGGATTCACTGTGGCCTTGAAGTCCACGCAAAGTCTCAATTTTCCGGAAGGTTTCGGCAAAATTACTAAGGGTGAGGCCCAGAGAGAAGCTTGCACACGTTCAATTACACCTTGTGAGTCGAGATCGTGTAACGTTCTTGCGACCTCATCACGCAATGCGTGGGGAACATTGCGCGCCCTGAAAAATTTCGGTTGCGCGTTTACCTTCAGTTCTAAATGTGCTTCATAGTTTTTAGCGCAACCTAAGCCCGGTGCAAAAATGTCTGCAAATTCGTCACACAGCCGAGAAACACTGTCTGTAGGCACAGTCTGATTCACTGATAGGACCTGATTTACAATAGACATGTTAAACAACTGAAATAAATCTAGACCAAACAAGTTCACTGCAGAAGAAGAACGAAGAACGTAAAATGACACAAGTTTTGTTTGTCCCTTGTATGTTGCAAGAAGGCTGCACTGTCCTAACACAGGAATTGTCTGTCCGGAATATGTAGTTAGCTTAACATTTGCGGAACGCAACGGAGGTTTGCCCAGTTGTTTGTACGTGTCATGATTGAGCAATGAAACTGCAGCTCCGGTATCGAGCTGGAATGGTATCACTTTGCCTTCAAAGTCTAAGTCCACAAAAAGTTTATTGTTCTGCTGACGACAAGAGCGACTGTTTTGTGCAATTGGAACAGACACTGGTACAGAATCACTTGCTAATTGACGTGATTTCCGGCGACGTCGACGCACAGTTTTTGTGGGACGAACACAGTTACTGTTAGAGAAAGTGTCACTGGACGAAGTGGAATGAACGACATGAATGTCCATAGGCGAAGGTCCACGAGCTTGAGTGTCCTTGGTTCGATTCCGGCGCGAAGCAAAGGGCCTGGAATAATTGTGATTGTCTGATCTGAGCTTTTTCTGGCAAACACTTTGAACATGTCCTTTCTTATTGCAGAAAAAGCAAATAGCTTGGCGTGACGGGCAATGTTCACGCGAATGTCTAGTAGCACACCGCGGGCACGATTTCACTACATTTGTGGGCTGGCGCGGCACACGTGGCTTAGCGCGCGGCGGCAGCTGTGCGGACGTGCGCGAGGCCCGGTTACCGGGCCGCGCAGCGCGTCCAGCGGGCCGGTTAATGTTACACACGGCTGGCGAAGTTTCAAAAGATTCCTGAGCACAGTCAAGTGTGTCCTGTCTATCCAATATGTCTATCACTTGTTGAAGGGAGGGATTAACTAGTTTCAAAATTTGCTCCCGTATGCGAACATCAGAAACGTTCTGTGCAATTGCATCACGCACCATTGTATCTGAATAAGAAAGACCACAGTCACATTCAAAGGCACAGTCCCTAGTAAGTCCTTGCAATGTTGCTACCCACTCCCTATTAGTTTGACCGGCCGTACGTTTTGTACGAAAGAACGTATACCGTTTTGCAACCACATTAACTGTTTCTTTGAAATAGGCATCTAAAGCAGACAAAATTTCCTCGTAGGACAGAGTTGCTACGTCGCGTCGGGGAAACAATTTCACTATCACACGGTATGTGGACACACCGACACAAGAAAGCAAAAACGGATGCCGCTCTTTACCTTGAATTCTGTAGGCTGCTAGATGAAAGTTGAACTGGCGAGACCACTCGTGCCAGGTCTCATCGGCTGCCACGTATGGTCGAAAGGGAGGTGCAACAGCGTTTAGTGGCAGCGGTAGCGAAGAAGCGGCGGCGGCCGCATCGGTTTGAATGGTACGTTGACCCTGGACGAGCTGTCCAAGGGCATCCAGTAACGCCTGCGTCTGCTGATTCTGCAAGCGATAAAATTCGGACAGTACATCTGGAGAATGTGGCGAAGCCATGACACAATTAAATGTAAGCAATCAGAACGAACCCTTTTCCCTCGTCGCCAATGTTGTGTCGGTATCTGGGCCGACACCGTGAAGTTGAGATGGCTGAAAAGGCAAGCTAGACTAACGCAGACGGGCGTGAAGTACTGGAACAGGATACGTAATTAATGTTAGGAAGAAAAGTACGGAGCAGGTTTAATACTTAACTTTACTCAAACATGGTGGTACATCGATCTTGACGATACACAGGAGACTTTAAGTACAATCACTGTATGGCTAATGGCGCCTTGCTAGTTCGTAGCCATTAACTTAGCTGATGGCTATTCTGTCTCTCGGCTAATGAGAGAGAAAGGCTTCGTACATCTGGTCGGTAGCTAGGTTCTCGTACAACTGGGGCGAGTGCTCTCTCGTATCACGAGACCTGCCTCGGTGGTGGCGCTAGGTCTGCGATTACACAGTGGCGACACGCGGGTCCGACATGTACTAAATGGACCGCGGCCGATTTAAGCTACCACCTAGCAAGTGTGGTGTCTGGCGGTGACACCACATATATATATATATATATATATATATATATATATATATATATATATACTCCTGGAAATGGAAATAAGAACACATTGACACCGGTGTGTCAGACCCACCATACTTGCTCCGGACACTGCGAGAGGGCTGTACAAGCAATGATCACACGCACGGCACAGCGGACACACCAGGAACCGCGGTGTTGGCCGTCGAATGGCGCTAGCTGCGCAGCATTTGTGCACCGCCGCCGTCAGTGTCAGCCAGTTTGCCGTGGCATACGGAGCTCCATCGCAGTCTTTAACACTGGTAGCATGCCGCGACAGCGTGGACGTGAACCGTATGTGCAGTTGACGGACTTTGAGCGAGGGCGTATAGTGGGCATGCGGGAGGCCGGGTGGACGTACCGCTGAATTGCTCAACACGTGGGGCGTGAGGTCTCCACAGTACATCGATGTTGTCGCCAGTGGTCGGCGGAAGGTGCACGTACCCGTCGACCTGGGACCGGACCGCAGCGACACACGGATGCACGCCAAGACCGTAGGATCCTACGCAGTGCCGTAGGGGACCGCACCGCCACTTCCCAGCAAATTAGGGACACTGTTGCTCCTGGGGTATCGGCGAGGACCATTCGCAACCGTCTCCATGAAGCTGGGCTACGGTCCCGCACACCGTTAGGCCGTCTTCCGCTCACGCCCCAACATCGTGCAGCCCGCCTCCAGTGGTGTCGCGACAGGCGTGAATGGAGGGACGAATTAAGACGTGTCGTCTTCAGCGATGAGAGTCGCTTCTGCCTTGGTGCCAATGATGGTCGTATGCGTGTTTGGCGCCGTGCAGGTGAGCGCCACAATCAGGACTGCATACGACCGAGGCACACAGGGCCAACACCCGGCATCATGGTGTGGGGACCGATCTCCTACACTGGCCGTACACCACTGGTGATCGTCGAGGGGACACTGAATAGTGCACGGTACATCCAAACCGTCATCGAACCCATCGTTCTACCATTCCTAGACCGGCAAGGGAACTTGCTGTTCCAACAGGACAATGCACGTCCGCATGTATCCCGTGCCACCCAACGTGCTCTAGAAGGTGTAAGTCAACTACCCTGGCCAGCAAGATCTCCGGATCTGTCCCCCATTGAGCATGTTTGGGACTGGATGAAGCGTCGTCTCACGCGGTCTGCACGTCCAGCACGAACGCTGGTCCAACTGAGGCGCCAGGTGGAAATGGCATGGTAGCACAGGACTACATCCAGCGTCTCTACGATCGTCTCCATGGGAGAATAGCAGCCTGCATTGCTGCGAAAGGTGGATATACACTGTACTAGTGCCGACATTGTGCATGCTCTGTTGCCTGTGTCTATGTGCCTGTGGTTCTGTCAGTGTGATCATGTGATGTATCTGACCCCAGGAATGTGTTAATAAAGTTTCCCCTTCCTGGGACAATGAATTCACGGTGTTCTTATTTCAGTTTCCAGGCGTGTATATATATATATATATATATATATATATATATATATATATATATATATATATATATAAGTGCAGAACATGAAATGAAATAGAGTGCACATGCTCTGAGTACAGAACATATCAAGCACTGACAAAATGTATACGCAATGAGTACAAAACACATTAACAAATGACATAAAGTGCACACGCACTTTATATATTTCTACCATTTTACAAGAACTAGGATACACAATGAGTACAAAACATATTAACAAATAACATAAAGTGGCCACACACTGTATAAATCTCTACCATTTTACAAGAACTAGGATACGCAATGAGTACAAAACATATCAACAAATGACAAAGTGCACATGCACTGTATATATATATATATATATATATATATATATATTTACCATTTTATAAGAACTAGGAAAGGAAAGGGAAGGATTGCATCATGGTTGTAGCACAGTACGTTGCACATAGCTGCACTGAAAGTCCATATCTTTCTACAGAAGCACAACACCAAGTGAGACAATCTGAAGTTCTCTTCCCTGAAGTATTAATCAGTGTAGCCAAGACACTGAAATTCGTATTAATATTCAATGTTGTCATTTTGGTAGTACGTTAGGTACACCAAACAGTGGGACCATAATAACATCTCCATCGTTCAAGGTGGTGGACAGCATGATGTGTCAACACCATATTCCTGTAGGGTACACCAACGTAGAATTAGTGCAAAAACTAAAAATAGTGCTCCATGATCATGAGGATAGACAGGACAAGCGGATATTGCAGTAATTTCTGGTAATTAGGTCAGAAGGTGAAGGACATTAAATCTTATGCTAGTCATCATTCAGAATTACTCTAGTCTATCAACCGATTTGAGTGATTGTTGGCACTCATTGCCTAGTTACTAAACATTTTTGTAGTATGTATGGAGTATTACAGAACATTATTCATAAGTCATCTGATTACACTAAATATTGGCACTCATTGGCCAGTTACAAACCATTTTTATGCATTATTCAGAAGTGATCATTCAAAACAAGAGATAATTAATGGCATAGTATTTACATAATTCATCTAATTATAGTAATCATTGGCACTCATTGGCCAGTTACAAACCATTTTTATGTATTATTCAGAAGTCATCATTCAAAACAAGAGTTAATTAATGGCATAGCATTAATATAATTCATCTAATTATAGTAATCATTGGCACTCATTGGCCAGTTACTAAACATTTTTATGCATTGTTCAGAAGTCATCATTCAAAACAAGAGTTAATGAGTGTAGCATCAAACTACTGGTATTCATATATAATAGCATGTAAGTGACATAAGACAAATTTAAAATATAAGAAACAGTGGCATTCATTGGCCAGTTACAAAGTATTTATATAGTTTTATAAAACATTATTCAGTATAATTCAGAAGTCATCATTGAAAACGAGAGTTAATTATTGGTATAGCATTTATAGAGTATAACAAAAATATTATTTACAGAAATTATTGGCATAGCATTTATGCATTATTACAAAACATCATTCAGTATTACTCAGAACTCATCATTCAAGTGACATAGGACATATTTGAAATGTAACACACTGTAACTATTACTCAAGGTCTGTGTTCCAATAATACATAGATATAATGGATTCAATACATCTGACAAATCTGCATTATATTGAGTACTATAAATATCTCTTAAACTAGTAGCATTATTTGGGACTGGTAATACATTTTTTTGTGCCAGCAATGCATTGCGTTGGGATCGATAATTAATTGCTGGGTCATAACAATATTTGCTTTTGACTTACTGCTGCAAATAAGGATTAGTAACGTCATTCGTCATGAGTCAGCTGTAGCAAGGTTATGAAACAAGTAGAGTATATGTGATCACATTCATGAATGACACACACAAACGGGTAATAAAAATGCAAGTACTAGAACAGGTTTAATAACCAACTGCTTATAGCACATTAATTTCATGAATAGCTTCTCCTGGAAAAAATACAAAATGGATTATTAAGCTGAATGAAGAAACGCATATTATGCTGAAAAGTAGTGAACTTCGAATTAACAGGTAATGAAACGTGTACTCAATATGTATCTACTCTAGCTGTCCTTTCCAAAACATTCAGTCATTATACCATGCGACATAAGACATACTGTCAAAACGAACTGCAACAAATACTTAAATAACTACACACCATTTCTTAACTAACAGTAAAGATAAAAACTTCATCATTACCCTCATCTGCAAAGAAAAACTTCATTATTCATATCACCATAACTTCATTATTATCATCACCTGCAAAGAAAAACTTCATTATAATTTTGGTAAACATTTCTGGAAAGCAGTGATCAATAAATTGTTATATTTTGACTAAAGTTCAGTCTTGATCACGTCATGTATGTTTTAATGATACAGGTGACCGGTTTCGGTTCTTTCTATAAAACCATCATCAGACCCTGGCTGCTACGCAGTTGACTGCGTAGCAGCGAGGAGAGCTCCACCTACCATCATAAAGGAGCCAGGGTCTGATGATGGTTTTATAGAAAGAACCGAAACCGGTCACCTGTATCATTAAAACATACATGACGTGATCAAGACTGAACTTTAGTCAAAATATAAAAACTTCATTATTCATATTAGCATATTCTTCACATAACTATTCATCATTATTCATTCTCATCTGCAAAAAAAACACTTCATTACTCATTATTCATATTACCATTTACTTCATACAACTATTCATAGTATAGAGTTTCTTATTTCTAGCTATTTCATCACTAAAACTAAGATGTGTAGTTCTGTCTGACAGCCTGCATCAATCGCCTCGTATTCTGAAAGAAAAATAATTAGTTAAGACTGCTATCATACGATGTGTATAGTATATTCTTGTTAATGCTTGTTAATTCTGATCCATTTACTCTTCATCACAAGGTATTCCATTTTCTTTCGTTCATTCCGAAGGTCAAATTCCCATTTCATAGCAAATCCACTGTAGTTTGTTTAAGTTATTTCTTTTACACGTTATTCCTTTCTGAAAATGATGAAAAAGGATTAATATCTTGCATTTAAATCACATACCCATTAAATAAAAATTGGTTTCTAGTGATATAATTAAGCATACTGAATAGCATGACAGAAAACGTATTATGTCAAAAACATAGACAGTTTTCAAGTGCAAAAAATGTACACAGAGTATCATAATGTAGTAGCAAAAAAAAAAAAAATGTAAAATAGTCACGATGTTGAGATATCATAAGGCAAAACGTCAAAGCCAACTGGTGTTTGTTATATCTTAAAGATTTCGTAGTGCATACAAACAAAACAGGAAAACAATCATACATACACGAAAAATGGAAAATGTGCACGGTCTGATATATAACGACATGAAAAGCGACCTGCTAACCTTATCTTGCCGGGCACTTGCCAAGAAAAAATACGATAATCATCAGTAAGTAGTCATATAGATAGAATTGCATAATTGGTCATAAAATATGTAAGTTTATCTGGAAAAATGTGCACGGTCTGATGTGTAACGACAAGAAAAGCGACCTGCTAGCCTTACCTTGCCGGGCACTTGCCAAGAAAAAATATGATAATCATCAGTAAGTGTTCATATAAATATCTGCAAATGGCATTACAGTGTGATAAATCATAAAGTATATTCATTCGATAAAGGGTTTAATATTGGAGACATGGTGATTGCCTTTACTTTTTCTGGTTCACAGAGTTTCGACGTGTACTACATTGGGGTGAGGAATGCTGCGAATTCTGTATGGACCTGCATATAGAAGCTCAAATTTATTGCATCTACTCTTCCCTCTGTTGGATAAATAGTGTGTGCGTACTAATGTCTTCTGTCCAATGTGAAAGTCACGGCGTGTACAAACCTGTTTTTGCTGTCTTCTCCGGCGGTCTGCGGCACGTTTGATGTTGTTCAGCGCAATGTCAATTATTTCATGGTATCGTAGTCGACGAGATGTAGGAAAGGATACTAATCCTTTAATTTTGTTAGGTGGTTCAACATTTTTCGGTATAACATAGTAGATTCATTTGGTATGGAGTTAATTACATCCTGGAATGACAGTATGTGTGTATCCCAATCAATATGTTTTTTATAGCAGTATATTCTACATAGTTTACCAATTTCTTTCATTAGTCGTTCACAAGGGTTCGAAGAAGCGTGATACTTGGATATATAGATCGGAGAAATGTTTCTTGTTCGTAACATACGTGTCCATGTAGCAGATCGAAACTGTGGTCATTGTCGGAAATTACTTTCAATACATGCCCTAAATGAAGTAGAAAATGTTTTACAAATGCTTTCGAAACAGATTTAGCAGTAGCTTTGCGTAATGGAGTGAAGGTAACAAATTTTGAAGTGAGTTCAACAGCGACAAAGATGTAGCAAAAACCTCTATTAGATCTGGGAATCGGACCAAAAATGTCTACAGCGGCCATGTGTCTTAATTTAACAGGTACAATGGGATGTAACGGAGGAATATGTGAAGTCGTGTCTGACTTAGCTTTCTGGCAGATTTTACATGACGCTAAAACTCGTCTAATACGTTTCTCCATGTTGGCAAAATAACAGTTCTGTCTCAGTATAAGAAAACATTTTCTGGCTCCATAATGTGCGTAACTTAAATGAGTATACCAAATTAATTTGTTAACAAGCTCGTCAGGAATACATAGTAACCAGTTGTTGCTGTCAGGGTGAGAGCGGCGAAACAGAATGTTATTGCGTACAGTGTAATGGTTTCTAATGGTAACATTATTCCTATCTTGCCAAAGGTGTTTAATTTCTTTCCGTACGTTGTCTTTACTCTGCTCTTGTGCCGTGTCTCGTAATGACGACGAAATGAAATTTTCAAATGCAGCTTGTTGAATATACATGACGCTGAAATTTACTTTGCAGAAGTTGGTTGCGATGTCTTGCTGATTGTTGCTGAGAGAACGGGATAGTGCTTAACCTGTCGTGTGTAAATTTTGCTGAAAGTAAAAACTGGATAGCCCTATGATCTGTGTAAACGGTCGTATGTCTTCCATAAAGAAAATGCCGAAATCTCGTAAATGCCCATACAACACATAATGTTTCAAGTTCTGTAACAGAATAATTGCGTTCAGCAGGTGACAGAATGCGACTCGCAAAGGCGATGTTTTTAATTACTGTAGTACCATCTTCTTCAATTTCCTGAAAAATGTGTACGCCTAAAGCGGTGTTAGAACTGTCGGTGGCAATGGAAAAATTTCTAGTAAGATCTGGATGTGATAAAAGTGGTACATTCAACAAAGCTTGTTTCAGATTGACAAATTCAGAATGTGCTTGGCTATCCCAGGACCAAATAGTGTTTTTACCCGTCAATTGACATAATCTAGGGGTGTCTAAAGCAGAGTAATGAATAAATTTACGAAAAAAGTTAATTAAACCCAAAAAGCTGCGTAGTTGTTTCTTCGTCGCAGGAACAGTAATGTCACGTAAAGCTTGAAGTTTTTCCGGGTCAGGCGCAATGCCTTCTGCTGAAATTACATGTCCAAGAAATTTTATAGAAGTTTTGCCAAAGTGCGATTTACTGAGATTAACTGTGAGTCCTTGTGCATGAAAAGTTCGTAACAGTTGTTCAAGAATCAAATTGTGTTCAGACCAGTTAGCTTCTGCAATAAGAATGTCGTCTGCATACGTTGTGATTCTGTCTTTTAATTCTGTCGGAAGTATAGTATTCAAACCGCGGATAAATGCTGCTGCAGAAATAGTTAAACCGAACGGTAATTTGCAAAACTGGTAACAGTCACCAAAACAGAGAAAATCTGTGTACTTTCTGCAGTTCGGATGGAGCTGAATTTGCCAAAATCCCGATTTCAAATCTAATGTGGAATAAATAGCAGTACCATGAAATTTCTGTAGAAGTTCTTCTAGTGTTTGAGGGCGATCTGTTTCATTAATAATAATATCATTGATGTGACACGAAACAAGTACGAGGCGAAGTGAACCATCCTTTTTCTTATGGAGCGGGTTTATGTACGGACTAACTGCCGGTTCAATAATTACTTGGTCAAGCATAGCTTGCAATTCTTTCTTAACTTGTTCTGTGTGAATATACGGAATGGGATAATGTTTGGCTTTAAATGTGTCGTGCTGTTTAACTTGAAATTCATACATAAAATTGGACATAGTACCAGGGACGTTGTCAAAAACTGGAGCTTGCTGTAAAAGAATATTGCGTAGTTCTGAACGTTCGTCGTCTGTATTTGCACTGCTCTGTTTAATTTTATCAGAAATCATCTGTATAACGTCATAGTCGGCTTCGTCTGGAGAATTATAGTTGTGTACGTACGTATCTGTGAACAATGTCAAATGACAGTCTATGTAACGCGATATAGAAATGACCTCTGTACGATTAATTGTTTGTTCTTCTGCAGATAAAGAGTGCTGAAATTCTAATGCCAGTTGTACATTTTCATCCTTTAACATTAAATAGGAATTTTGAAAGTCAATAATTGCGTCGTGTTGTACCAGAAAATTCGTACCTAAAATAACGTCTGTTGTCAATAAGGGAACAATCCAAAAATTTGAGTGAAACGTATGACCTACAATACAAAACGATAAGTGTGTCTGTAATTTTACATCTACTCCTTTACCAGATACTGCTCCTTTTACTTTAATTTTGCCTAATGGTAGCGTAGGATAGGTATTCTCTTTGTTACACTCGTTGAAAGTTTCCTCATTTATGACTGACATAGGTGATCCAGAATCGATTACTGCTGAAAATTTGGATGATCCAATCTTTACTTCAATGACAGGGTGTGAAATGGTTTTTTGAATAACTGGTTTTTCCTGCAAAAGAATGTCTCGGATGTCGTCAAAAGTAATAACATTTTCGTGAACAAGATTCTGTGTGTCAAAAGTATTGCTTGCGTTGCTGTATCTAGTCAAATTGTATCTGACGTGCTATTATTTGCGGGAGGACGCTGTGGCATTTCGACTATTTGTACTGTTCTGTTATTTCTTCCTGACGTATTAGGTTCGGAATGATACCGACTGTCTGCTTCATTCATGATAATTTGTTGTTGCGGATGATTCTGTTGCTGGTAAGACCGACTGTTATTAAACGTACGCTGAAAATTGTGCTCATTACTTTTACGTCTGTCATGATAATCATTGCTATACGGCGCGTTGCGATACGAGTTAAAATGATGTGTTCTCTGTACGTAGTTATTTCCTTGTTGCTGTGCGTTACTACTTGGCGGAGCCGACGCTATACGTGTAGGCGGCGAAACATTAAAGCTTGGTTGACCTTGCACATTACATTGTTGGTTAGGTATGCTAACCGGCTGGTTTTGTTGCTGTTGTTGGTTAAAACCTCTATTGTTACCAAAATGCGTTTGCTGTTGCTGATAATTTTACACATACTGATGATTAAATTTTTGTCTGGTATTAAAGTTCTCGTTGTTGTCATTTCTGGAGCGTCTAATGAAAACTGTCACTTTCGGTAACACTCGTCATATCAGATTTCTTTTCTCATTCTTAATCCTAGGTAGATCGATAGTTGAAGAGTTGTTTTGATAGATATAAAGGATAGTAGAAGAGAAGGCAGCAGTGCAGAAAACTAAAGATGAAATAGCACTACTACGGCTCGGGGCCCTGTGCACGCTACGGCACATATTTATCGAAGCGTAATGAATCCCCTGAGGTCTATTATGTGCTGCAAATAAATTTTATTTTCTGCGTTACAGGCAATGCCAGTGAAAATTCAAAAGCAAATTGTCATATCCAGTCCAATTCTAGTTTCTGCATTACAGGCCAAACTATCGAAAATACGAAAGCAAATTGTCGTATCCAGTCCAAAGCGTGTACCTGTGCTCTGTCATTTTTAAATACCTTAAATTTTCTCACGGATAGAAAGTGCTTGTAATCAAAATTATCGTCTCTGTATGTCTGAACAGGTTCAGGATTGTATGATAATCTGTTTGTCTGTGATTGTTCGGAATCTAACTCACGTACTTAAGTTAAACTGGCTGTGTGAGTGTGACAAATGTTCAGAACGTGGCATATGCTGTGACGTGTTAGTGACTGAAACATTTTTCATTTCTGTCACTTTAAAACGTTCGTCAATTTGGCTGATCTGTTGTTCAAATTTGTTATCGACTTCCGTATCCAGAGTGCGTGAAACTTCTGCTGACATTAATTTAAACTCATCGCATATCTGTGTTGCGCTTTCTGAATATTGTTCTGTGACTGCACTACTTTCATCTCTAAGTAATTTCGTTGTGGCTACACGTGTACTACTTAATTCTTGTACAACAGATCTAATTTCTTCACTACTGTTCCTAGCACAAGCCTTAATTTCCTCACGTAATTGTTCTTTAGTATTATAACGTTGCACGGTAACGGCTGTAATCTGTTCACTAAGTTGTTTGTTCTGTTCGTTAAGGTTGTCGTGTTTTTCATTCGCCTGTTTGAAACTTTCATTAAGTTGTTTGCACGATTCATTAAGTTGTTTGAAATGGTTGTCGAAATTTTCATTAAGTTGTTTGAAATGGCTATCTAGTGTTTCATTCCACTGTTTGAAACTTTCATTAATTTGTTGTTTGAGATTTTCATTAAGTTGTAGCAATAATGCCATAACTTGATCCCAGCCAAAAGTAGCGGCTCTGTTCTCTGTACTGTGTGAAGGTCTGCCAATCAGATGTGCACTGTGGATCACTACATCGGAATAAAATAAATTTGACGTATTTTGACTACATTGTTCATTTTCGTTAGAATCATTTATCTGTTTACTGCGTAAATTTTGCAAGTCGGGTGTCTCAAGCTGGGCAGCGTTCATTGTAATGGAAAGTGACATGTCATCAATTGTCGTTAAATTAACAGTGGACACAACTGAATTTGTTTGCTGATTATTAGAATTAAAATCATTACCAGTGATCGGCATGCACTGATTGTCTGTAAATGGAAGACTATCATTAAGACACTGAGTGTCGCAAGTATTATCCGTCAAATTATTCGAGTCGCACATCGCGATGTACTGTTAACAGTTTTTCGCGGCATTTTTCACACATCAAAATTAAGCACAAAAGAAACAAAGACAAAGCGAAATGGAACAAACACAATTACAATAATGAGCAATAAATTGCCGATGACCTGTGAAAGAAAAAGTGACAAGTTAGTAAATGCGTTGCGCCAGATGCAAACTACATTTAAGTGAATAAGAGCAGATATATGACTACTTCTCAGAGATTCACAGAGAAATACGATCCTGGCCGGTTGTCGCCAAGTGTAACCTCCCCACAAAAATAAAATAAATAATATGAATATGATTCTAATTTAGTGTAACCTCAAAACAAAATTCCTAAACTTCTCAACAGTAAAAATCATAATTATGTCGTTCACATTCAGTATAACATCCCAATAAAAAATTAATTCTGTAATCTGGTAATAATACAATGTAACTAACCTCTCAATTAAATTGTCGCTCACTTATGACTTTTCAATAATTCAATGTGAATTTAACCTGGTAAATTTTGGACGACAGCAGTGCTGCGTCGTGGCCCTGAAAGATAATTCTGAATAAAAAAAGGAAAACTTCTTACCTCAATGAAGTTGCCGGATGTATCTGCTCTTACAATAAATTTTTTTGGCACAGCTCTGTGCAATGCTGGCCGACCTGTCTGTCCTTTATGAAAGGCAGCAACTGATTTTTCTATTGCAAAAATCGCGATGATCATGGATGGGAGAAATTAGTAAATTCTTTAAATTGAAATGAATGGTTGTTAAACGTTACTTTTTATGTGGAAGATTATTATTATGAGAGTTTTAAAACATTTACATGTGACTTGAGATAACATTACTACATATGCGCGAGGCTGCTTTTTATCTTATACAATAATACTCAGGCTCCGGCATCGCTGCGCCGCGACCGGGCCAGCCAATACGATACACCATACCAGACCAGAGCAGACACCAGACTAGCAACAACTTACTGCTACAGCTATACAGTTCCTACTGCAGTCAACACTACTCTCTGGTCAGAGACCTTGCATATCACAGTCAGTGCATGAGCAATACATCGAAATTACATCTGATCGGACCTCTTACAAGTTTAGTGCCTCATTTTTCTTTCTCTACCTTTATAAATGTGTTTGTATAATCGCATTCCAGCTGCGAGTTGTGTGCTGCAGAAGCAGTGTTATGAAAAGTGACAAGATACCGTCTTGCACTGCACATCGCAAGTACCATAAATGAAATTTGATTTTGACAGTTTCTTCATTACCTTAACAGTAAAAGGTTACAGAACAGACGGGCGTGTCGTTCGCACAGGTAGGCCTACAAATCTAATTATCATCAAAATTAGAGCAATGTATTTGTGACGATATCACATCAGTTCAGAGATTTCATATCAGTGAAAGATTTCAGAGAAGTGCTATCTTTTAAGTTTTCAACCAGTTTATCAGAAAGTCAGATGCGTTAATTTATATGTTCATTTGCTCTGTAATTACAATAACATTTCCGGTACAGTGATTGTTTGCAAGGCAAAAGATAAAGAGTAACAATATTCGAGGCCAACATTTTGTTTTGCAGTCAGATATCATTCGTAAATTTCATTGAAAACAGATTGCTTTCTCCAGGCGAATTGTCTGGTGTACGCATGGTGTAGCTTCAGCTTCATATACTTCCGTTCAATATTTAATTTCAACAGAGTTCAGTTGCCCTGCACTGAAATTTACGTATTTCTATATCAAAATAAAATTTACCAATTTCTCAGATACCAATCAAACACTTTCAAGTACGAGTTTAAAAGTTGAGCACGATAAACTGTCAGGTTGAAAGCAATATTGGCGCCGAGGAAGAGAGAGTGGTGCGTAGAGATGAAAACACGAACTCACTTAGGAGGACGAATCCGCTCTTTGGTTTCTGGCACGGATCGAAATTAATGACATGTGGCCGGGCAATATTCTATGGAGTGACGAGGCACATTTTGTACTACAGGGTCTAGTGCATAGGCGTAACTGCCGAATTTGGGGTACTGTTAAACCGTAATTGCACTTGCCTTATGCGAGAGCGTGGTGTGGATTGAGAAGCACGTTTATTCTCGGTCCATTCTTCATTGAAGGACTTGACGTCTGCACGTTATCGAGTCTTCCTTGTACAGTACGTGATTCCTGCACTTAATCAGCGCACCTATGGGGCAATATGTCATGCCACTCGCCCAGTGAAAGATCTGCTTAACGCAACCTTTCGCGAACGTGTTTTCGCCAGAGGTTTCCCAGATGCATTGCCATGCAAAGTCGCTTGATTATGTATCCAAATGACTTTTGCCTCTGAGAGTACCTAAAATAACGCGTTTGCCAGAGACATGTTCGGCCTCTACCTGATCTGGAGGTCAGTTGCTCTGATTTCACCGCACATGCTGCGAGCAGCTGTTGACCACGTCGTTTTAAGGATGCAGCATCTCGTCAACGTCTCCAGTCCTCACAGTGAAGAAGTAGTTTAAGCGGTATTTAATAATAAAATCAACTTTATGTCTTTCCCACGTGTTTGACCTCCTCTGTCCAAGTCCCGTTCCATATCCATTACATATGGAAACACTTCTAGACGTCTTTCTTGCATTCACAGCGCCAGATTTGCACCTGGTAGCCAAAACTGGAAGTAATTTACTTTCGAGCTTGAATTGGTTCCGCATTAACGCATTACGATGTCTTCCACGTTTCATTGCAATACGAGGATGATTATAGCGAACACTTTACCGCCGTGAATATCTGCACTTTAATTAAAACCGTCCAGGACTAAATGTGTGGGCCGGTTTTAGCTATCCAAGTAATAGGCTGTAATAGTAAAAAATAAATGAATAAATAAATAAAGAAATAAAAATACTGTGAATATTGCCTCGGTGAATGAATTGAGCGAGCTGGAGCGTTTGTTAGCACCCTGGACTCGGGTTAGAAAGGACGGAGGGAGGTTCGTCTCTCCGTCATCCATCTATTTTTCGAGGTTGCCTTAATAGCGAAAGGCAACAACCGTTCATTCGGATAGGCACGGTCTATTTCCTCTTCCATTGCGAGTTTGTCCTGTGTTTCTGATCATCTTCCTTTGAACTGGAATGTTAAATTTTTGTCCTGGTCCATCTATATGGCATAATCTTTGCCCGCAAAACATACTGACAAAGTTATTTCCTTAGTGCGGTGCTCAATCTCGCGACCTAGCTGACGCATTGAACAACACGATTTTCGTTTCACACTTTTAAACTATTAGAAGTGAACTAAGTATAGGAAAGAAATAACAACTGATTATTGTCAAACATTTTTACATATCCCTTCTCATGCCTACCTTCCCTCCTAGGGCTAGTAGAGGTTCGAAGAGGTTGAAAAATCAGCCGAGCAGTTTGCAAATAAAGGTTCTATTAGCCTTTGACCGTAGTTTATTACTCCCACAATATTTTCATACAAATAATGAGTGATATATATGCCATATCTTGTTAAACTGCTCTAGGCGTTCCTAGGTTATCCTTTTTATGGTACACATCCCCACCCCCGCCCTCAGCCATAGGAGTACTTGGGGCGTGTGACGGTCACACTAATTTTTTCCAGAGCAAGAGATACGTTCGGAGAAATTGCTTCAGGCGGTACAAAGATACGCTGTGTGTTACTGTCGTTCCAACCCTCCCCCCGTCTTTTCCCCTCGCCATCTTCCCCTCTTCCTCCCGCCCCCTGTAGGGCTGCGACGTAATTAGGACTGTCACCAATAACCCTATCGTCCTCGAGAACTACAGGTATCAGCCGTTATCAAATACACACGTTGTCGTTTCTCACCCCCACGCCAGAACCCATCGCGGCCCTCCACGTTACAACTCACCAAAGTTTCAACGTAATCGGATAAATGCTGTAGGAAAGCACAGAAGACGAACAAATAAACAAATCTTCGTTTTTATGTATTTGATTGCAGTGGAATAACCTGCCTATTACGCGATGTTGATTAGTTTTCTTTGTTTGATGACTTGTATCGATGGATGCGGTTTCATTCCTTCATATCTCAATTAGACGTTCCTTTCGTTCGTAGTTCAGAGCTTCCGTAGCGCCGCCTCAAGTCTTTACGCAAGGACAGTCTCTAAACGTTGGGTGATTTCATTCCACACACGCTTCCATCCCGTCTACACTTTCGTAGCCAAATATTGCGTCTTCCTTTCTGCTAAAATTTTCATATGGTATTTCGAGAAATGAGAAGATTAGAGCTTTTGCACTAAGGTTCCCTTCTAAATAGATGGGTAATCTCTTTGTTAAGGTCTCAGCATTTAGACTAGTGTGTAGCCGTCTTCCATCTTTTCTTACTGCTTACTAAATTTTTGTTTCTGCTGTTTTGTTAACGATGAGATAGTAATTTGGATGGTGCCTCACACAGTATTGTCCTCAGTTTTCGGGGCAGTGAGTTACTTTTCAAATGTCCGGCATGTGTGCGGACATTTGCCACGCCGGACATTTGCCACGATTTTACCTGCTCCGAAGGGTTGGGTCCCTTGTCTCTCCCTCCTCCTCCTCCACCTCCTCCTCCTCCTACTCATCGCTTACTGAGCCTTTCCGCTTGTTTACTTAACACAGAACCAGAATCTCTTCGGATTTTCCGCCACATTTCTACTACCACAGTCCACTTCACCCCTCCGTTGCCCCACACCGAACCCAGAGTTATTGTGCGGTTCGGCCCCCGGTGGACACCCCCCCCCCCCCCCCCAACGTCTCACACCAGACGAGTGTAACCTCTATGTTAGCGTGGTAGAGTAATGGTGGTGTACGCGTACGTGGAGAACTTGTTTGCGCAGCAATCGCCGACATAGTGTAACTGAGGCGGAATAAGGGGAACCAGCCCGCATTCGCCGAGGCAGATGGAAAACCGCCTAAAAACCATCCACAGACTGGCCGCTTCACCGAACCTCGATACAAATCCGCCGGCGGATTCGTGCCGGGGACCAGGCGCTCTTTCCCACCCGGAAAGCCGTGCGTTAGACCGCACGGCCAACCGGGCGGGCCTATGTTTTGAACATTGTCCCGCTACACTTTTAACTAATGTTTCTCCGCAAGGGATATCGCATTTTAGAGAGTAAATTAATATGGAGTATGTCATTCTTCTTTTCAAACATTCACATACCCATTTCTTCGTTCCTTATTGTCTTTTGGGCATGCAGCAGTAGTAATTAAAGTAGGCACAAATGCAGTGATAAAAAATAAATGATTAGCGTACATTTGCGTTCTCTTTACATCATTCCTTTCTTGTTGCTCCCATGGCTATGGACTGTTTCTATCTCAATCAGTAAGCATGAAAGGAACTACCGTACAGACAGAGGGATCTATATTTATACTTGGCAGAACTAATTACATACTGACATAATCGTCGGTATTGCTTTCGTTTCCCAAAAGTCATAAATATTTCCATTTCGGAAAAGAAGCTCTGTATTTGGCCAAGATGTCGAAGAAGAAGGTCCCTTACGTACTCGTTGTATCGAGTAAGATGTGGAGACGGCGATTTGAAAGCGGGCAGAAGTAGTACGAGGAAGGGCGTCCCTTACCTGAGGGATCGCTACCTGGCGAAGGGGCCAGTGTGGCAAATGTCCGGCGTGGCAAATGTCCGGCACACTTTTACAAAGATGTCAAAATCCATTTAAGATAAGAATCTTCTTAGGCATCCATAGACTGTTGGAGTATGAGTTTTACAAATACATTCATTAGGTTTCCTGCTGTCTGCTTTGTAGTTTACTAGTAAGGAAAAAGAAACTTCTGTTCCGTTCTGTTGTGAAAACAAACAAAACGCCATATAAGCTCTTCTGCAGTTATTTATTAGATAGAAAGACGGGTAAAACCTTATCAGTAGCATGACAAATAACAGTGCACTGTACATAAAGTATTAGATAAACATTATTCCAAAGCAGCAGCTACTCTCTTAGTTGTGTTTTGTTATTCTCGCCACAAATACAGTAAGCCAGATGTGATAGGGCACAAATCGCAGAATATCTGAGTGACCACCATCAAACGTTCATTTCTGAGGAAGAGGATGTGGAACAAAAATGGAAAAAATTCAGAAACATCGTCCAGTACGCCTTAGATAAGTTCGTACCGACTAAGGTCCAAAGCGAGGGGAAAGATCCACCGTGGTATAACAATCATGTACGAAAGGTACTACGGAAACAAAGAAAGCTTCATCATAGGTTTAAGAGTAGTCGAATCATAGCTGATAAGGAAAAGCTGAACGAAGCGAAAAAGAGCGCAAAGAGAGCAATGAGAGAAGCATTCAACGAATTCGAACATAAAACATTGGCAAACAATCTAAACAAGAACCCTAAAAAGTTTTGGTCATATGTAAAATCGGTAAGCGGATCTAAATCCTCTATTCAGTCACTCGTTGACCACGATGGCACCGAAACAGAGGACGACCGAAGAAAGGCAGAAATACTGAATTCAGTGTTCCGAAACTGTTTCACTGCGGAAAATCGTAACACGGTCCCTGACTTCAGCCGTCGCACGGACGCCAAAATGGAAAATATTGAAATAAACGATATCGGAATTGAAAAACAACTGCTATCACTAAGTAGCGGAAAAGCATCTGGACCAGACGAGATACCCTTAAGATTCTACAGTGATTATGCTAAAGAACTTGCCCCCTTTCTATCAGCAATTTATCGTAGATCGCTGGAAGAACGTAAAGTACCTAGCGACTGGAAGAAAGCGCAGGTCGTTCCCATTTTCAAGAAGGGTCATAAATCAGATGCGAATAATTATAGGCCTATTTCGCTTACGTCAATCTGTTGTAGAATAATGGAACATGTTTTGTGTTCTCGTATTATGACGTTCTTAGATAATACAAATCTCCTTCATCATAACCAACATGGATTCCGCAAACAGAGATCATGTGAAACTCAGCTCGCCCTATTTGTCCAAGAAATTCACAGTGCCGTAGACACTGGCGAGCAGATTGATGCCGTATTCCTGGACTTCAGGAAGGCATTTGATACGGTTCCGCACTTACGTTTAGTGAAAAAAATACGAGCTTACGGAATATCGGACCAGGTTTGTGATTGGATTCAGGATTTCCTAGAAGAAAGAACACAACATGTCATTCTTAACGGTTCAAAATCTGCAGATGTAGAGGTAATTTCGGGAGTACCGCAGGGAAGCGTGATAGGACCTTTATTGTTTACAATATACATAAATGACTTAGTTGACAACATCGGTAGCTCCGTGAGGCTATTTGCAGATGACACGGTTGTCTACAAGAAAGTAGCAACATCAGAAGACTCGTACGTACTCCAGGAGGACCTGCAGAGGATTAATGCATGGTGCGACAGCTGGCAGCTTTCCCTAAACGTAGATAAATGTAATATAATGCGCATACATAGGGGCAGAAATCCATTCCAGTACGATTATGCCATAGGTGGTAGGTCATTGGAAGCGGTAACGACCGTAAAATACTTAGGAGTTACTATCCGGAGCGATCTGAAGTGGAATGATCACATAAAACAAATAGTGGGAAAAGCAGGCGCCAGGTTGAGATTCATAGGAAGAATTCTAAGAAAATGTGACTCATCGACGAAAGAAGTAGCTTACAAAACGCTTGTTCGTCCGATTCTTGAGTATTGCTCATCAGTATGGGACCCTTACCAGGTTGGATTAATAGAAGAGATAGACATGATCCAGCGAAAAGCAGCGCGATTCGTCATGGGGACATTTAGTCAACGCGAGAGCGTTACGGAGATGCTGAACAAGCTCCAGTGGCGGACACTTCAAGAAAGGCGTTACGCAATACGGAGAGGTTTATTATCGAAATTACGAGAGAGCACATTCCGGGAAGAGATGGGCAACATATTACTACCGCCCACATATATCTCGCGTAATGATCACAACGAAAAGATCCGAGAAATTAGAGCAAATACGGAGACTTACAAGCAGTCGTTCTTCCCACGCACAATTCGTGAATGGAACAGGGAAGGGGGGATCAGATAGTGGTACAATAAGTACCCTCCGCCACACACCGTAAGGTGGCTCGCGGAGTATAGATGTAGATGTAGATGTAATAATAAGTCGCTAATACAGTTTCCGTAGCTGTTTTAACTTTATAAAGTTTAACTTTCGTGATGGAACCGGTGATACACGAATAACGGAATGAATGAGTGACAGAATAACTTAATATATTACGTGCTTTCGGCGACGAGTCGAAGGCTTTTCCATCAAAACCTGCGTTATACACAATTTAAACCCATGTTATATGCCCTTAACGTCAAGGCGCATAAGTTTCACAGCGAGCCATCTGGAATAGGAATCAAAAAGTATTTTCTGCTCCATCCTTCCGTTTGCATAATTAAAGCGCCTGCACTTCTGCGGTAAAAAGTCTTTGACATGTTAACGATGTAATCATTATGAGAACAAAATAATTGTTTCTCCTCGTAACGATGCTATTTTAGAATGGATGTGGAACTATAGTGTAGAGAAACTGAAGTAATGCAAAGAGTAGCTTCAGCGACTTCTCAATGGAACAGCGGACGATCAAGTGAACGGGAGCCACACCGTGCTGTCATCTAGCGGCGGACGACGGAACCTCCTTCGAATACTTCGCGCTTGTGTTACGACTCTTTCCATTCATTCTGCAACGTTTACAACTATCCATTCATAAGTGTGACACTGATATTACTCTATTTCCGTAGTATTCAAATAACTTTAAGATAAAATTGTACCGATAATTTCCGCTTCCATCAATCTAATGTCACGACCTGGATGGGTGTACCTGTCGGCACGGACAATGTCAAACAAAAATCGGTTTTTAAACTGGATTTATTTTACAATTATGACAAAACAAGCAGACTCAATGAAATTTTGCGATGCTGACATTTATACAATGGGGCTAAAAATAATGAGCGCTCAGTTTTCCCTTTCAAAAATCTGTCCGCTGTGGATTACACCGTATCGAAGAACAAAACGCGCCTGTTTGTAAAAGTTTTAACAACCCCAATTAACAGGACTGGTGGCTACCGTCGTTTCGCTACTGCAAGCACGCGGATAATTCTGGAACATTCGTTTAAACGAAAACGAATTTTATCCAGGAGCGAGCGAGCCGTCGAATTAACTTGAAAGGTGAATTTCCGGTTGCAACTTACTTTACGCTAAAACGGTACTGCACGAAAGTTATTTCAGACAATCGAATTGAAAAAAACGTAGCTGATTTAGAGGGCCCGCTTGTACTTGCGTGCATTCCACTCTTTCGATGTGAATACTGTCCGGTAATTAAGGTAGTGTGGTCCAGCCGCGCTGGACGGACATGCTGCGTGCGCGCACATATTTTATTACGCTGCAAAGAACAAACAAGCTCTCTGTTGATAACGGACTCTCGACATGGCTTTAAGCGGCTACGCGTGTTACGCCATGTTAATGAGTTCCTGCGCTCGTATGGGTGTGGAAACAGAAGTAGCGTTCTGTGGTCGCCGATTCGTATCGCACTGAATCGAAAATTACTTTTCGGCTTGCGACGGATCTTTTAGTGTAAAACGATTATGAAATACGTTTCATTGGTTTCAGGAGCTGAATGTATGAAGCTGTTTTGTTGTTGTTGAAGAGATTTCCGTTTAATACAGGTTGTCCGAAAAGTCTTTCCCTGATTACATAAATTGATAACTCAGGCTAGAAGTAAGATACAAATATGAAACTGGTGTCTAATTGTTTACAAACTATCAAAGTTTTTTTCACACATCAGTAAACTTCCACATGAGTACCCTCGGTAGCACGTAGCACATCTAGGCGATATTCAGTTCCCGTCCACACATTAGCCAACATCACTGGAGGGATCGATTCAACGACTGTGGCTATCCGTTGCCGCAGGGTTTCAAGATCTGGTACACGTGTTCGGTAGACCTCGTCCTTGACATAACCCCATAAAAAGAAGTCTAATGGGGTTATGTCAGGAGAGCGTGGAGGCCAAACCGTTGGCCCATCGCGACCATTCCATCGCCCAGGAAAGGTCATATCGAGATAGGCACGGACGTCCAAACCCCAATGAGGTGGTGCACCGTCTTGCTGAAACAAGACGTCGGGGTGATACTGAAGCAGCTGAGGAGCGGCATACAGTTGCAACATGTCCAGATACACTGCAGATGTGATCGTAGCCTCAGCGAAGAAGAATGGCCCGATAATTCGATCGTGTAATAGCGCGCATCAAACATTCTGCCTCTGGTGCACTCCATGACCTCGCCAGGGGGTTGTGAACCCCAAATGCCCACATTATGGCGATTCACTACTCCACTGACAAAAAAGGTCGCTTCGTCGGAAAAGGCAATTCGTCTGAGATAACCATCATCGTCCTCAATACGTGATAGCATTTCGACCGCAAAGTCATTTCGACGTGTACTTTCATTGGGCAACAAGGCCTGAACGATTTGCACTTTGTATCCACGAAACAATAAACGTTTGTGTAAAATGTCATGGAGAGAGCTTTTTGGCATCTGTAATTCACGTGAGGCCCTGCGCACCGATTTCTTCGGACTTCGCAGAAAAGACTGCCTTACAGCTTCCAACCTGTCTTTTGAGGTTCTTGGTCGACCAGACCTCGGAAGGTCAGCAACCGATCCTGTGTTCTTGAACTTCTCATACCAGGCTTTAATGCTGTTGACATCAGGTGGATTCCTTCCAAACGTTGTCTCGAAGTGTCTCTGCACTGTGGTTGGTGATGGTGTCTCATGGTACCACAGGACACACTGTGCCTTCTCCTGATTGGTTAACATGGCTTCTTGGGCACTGCACCTCATCCACTACTTACGTACTGCGAACCTAAAACAGAAAAAACAACTTTGATAGTTGTAAACGATTCGACACGAGTTTCATATTTGTATCTTACTTCTAGGTTGGGTTATCAATTTATGTAATCAGGGAAAGTCTTTTCGGACACCCTGTATAATGCATCTCTGGAACAATATTTCACATTAAAACTTATTTCTCGCCAGTATCGTGAATTACGAACGTCGTAGTATTTATTATGTATGTAATTACGTATTGAGCAGTAGCTACAGCCTACACAACTTACTAACTTGATGAACTTAGCTACCTCAAGTATCTCCAACTAATTTAGATATGTTACTCTAACATTTCATTTCCATTCCTGTAGGCTGTAGAATCCGATGTATCTACTGCCACTCTCATTCTGTCTTCTGCCGACTGTACACAAGGAGTTTTTTTATTCGACATCGTGGTATAAATTCATGTTATAAATGATGAGAACAATTCAATAAACCCAGAGGAAATGACAACTCAGTCTACAAACAAAACTGAAATAAGAATACGGATTTACTGAAGCAGCGTAGCTTACTACCCGTTCCCGGGAAGCTTGTTTCAGCGTCTCCAACCACATGTGAGGTATTTAATATATTCCCAGAACGTGGCTAAGAGACCAAAAAATATGCTCCAAGGAATGTGTGCTCCAAGAAATCGGAAAAGGATAGTAAAATTAGAGTAAACAATATGAAACAAACGTAAGTAAACAAAATTAAGGTGGTAAGACAACTGAAGATGGAAGAAACAGAAAATATAAAACAAAGAAGTCTATAGTCAAGGGTAGTGTTTATGAATATGTGGAAAATGTTTTTCCCAAAAAACGTAAGTATTGAAATGAGCTAAGAAGTGGTTAAAAGTTGGGTCTGTAGCAGAGTACTTTATGGGCGTGGAACATACACCGTAAGCAAGAAGAAAATTAAATATCTTAAAATGTTAGGGATACGACGTCGGTGACACCTGTTGAAATGAGTGGGGAGAACCATAAAGTAGGCTGTTGTCCAAAGTATTGGTGGAAAAAAATGGTTCAAATGGCTCTGAGCACTATGGAACTTAACTTATTAGGTCATCGGTCTCCTAGAAATTAGAACTACTTAAACCTATCTAACCTAAGGCCATCACACACATCCATACCCGAGGCAGGATTCGAACTTGCGACCGCAGCGGTCGCGCGGCTCCAGACTGTAGCACCCTAGAACAGCTTGTCCACTCCGGCCGGCGACTTGGTGGAGAAATGTTGTTAAGGGAAACAGAAGAACGGAGATGACCAGAACGGATTGGTCATCAAGCCCACCACGATCATTTCATTATAAACGATCTAGAAGGAGAGATACGGTGGAAGAACTGAGCAGAAGATCTGGATGTCATTATTGAAACAAGCTATACGTAATATAGGAGTCAATAAGTATACCGAAATAAAGGAGTTAGTGATCTTGATGTTGAAGTTCTTTTGTTTGTGTTTGCTTTAACAATAACATATGTTTTTGAATGGGGTCCGCCTTTAGCAAAACACTATTCTGTTTTTGTTCCAGACATGTTTCACTGCAGTTGCAGCACCATCAGTGGTTTTTTTTAATTGTTATGGCTTTTAAACATAAGGAATGTTTTTTACTGTTAAAATACATACAAATATGAGTTTCTAAATCGTTATTACAGGTTTTTGAGGAGCACATAAAATTGTGTATTCATACCTTCTTACCACATGGTGTGGTTTTCCTGCTGTATTACGTTTTTATAGTGTCTGTTTTTCTTTACAGTTTGTCACTTGCAACTATATAAATTTTTGCGTAAATGTTTTGCCTACATTTCTAGGATTCAGCGTGGTGTCTTTTTGTTCTATATCGTGTCTCCCTACCACTTCGCGCAACGACGCTCTGAGCATGTTTTTTAGGGAATTGACTAGTTTGAACCTGGGACCTGTTGCTGGTAAGGAGACGCCAGACCACACATGACATGTAGAATTCAGAAGAGTTCAGTGAGACTAGCGATGATATAACCAAATACTTAATGATTTCAGCGTCAGCTCCACTGCACTCCCTGTAAAAGAATCTTAATACTAACTAAATTTAGTGGAAGGGGTTCAAGGCTTTCCTATTTTTAGTTAGCTGGTAAAATAACGTCGAAAAAGCAGTTAAGTTTACCACTGGAAATTTTATTCTACTCACAAAACATTGTTTATAAATTGCACTATTGATAAAAGGAAATGTTTTAATACAGGATGGTAAAAACCAACTGTGTTCAACAAAAATGTGAACGAATATTCCCTGAGTGGGTTTCCAAGTTCTACAATGGATCGAAGGATGACCTATGCCATATCACATCTATAATCTAGGTTTAAATTAAGTTTCACAGGAGAGAAAACTATCAAAATGGTCTACAGTGACCCTCAATTATCTTTAATTACTTATCTAACTTCTCGTAAATTAGAGTGGCTGATGTGGCTTCTCAATAACTATATAACAGAAAAATCATCGCGTTTCAGATTTTTACTTAAAGTGGCAAATGTGAACACCATGAGCTTTAATTGGCGATCGACGCTAGTATTACGCAAAAAGGGGATGTAACAGATGAGGCTTCTGCAGTTCTGAGTGAAGCTTTATGCGCTGTTATGCGGCATCGCGTGCATTCATTACCTTGTCGGTGTTCGTCAGGGGCGACGGGCAGCACAGCTCCGCTCACCTCGCCGTCTCGGAAGCAACTCTTGCCTAACTTCTCCTTATTACAATTTACCGAAGTTGGTTTAAAAAACTATCTGGCTGTGTTTTCATCTGACCAATCAGGGTCTCAATGTTAACCTTAATCGCCGCCTACAAAAATTATGTCTATCCAATGAGAAACGTTATACTTTCCGTGGTGGGGCAATGTTTTTAAAGTTTGCAACGTAACAGAGACGCGAAAAAGTCTCACACTAAAACTTGCAGCTGGGGTGGTCCTAGTGGTTAACTGGCGACGTGGGTGTCCAGTCCGTCCCTTATCGTAGGGCCTTCTAGCTTAACACGGTTCTACTCTCGGCTTCTGTTCTCGTTTCTCCCCTCGGAACTGCGTCTGTCTCACGGTGGGAAAATATGACGTGCATTTAGGCATTCTTGTGTTAGTCTGTGGTATTCCATTTGCTCACTCGTTACTAGTATTACTTTGGTTAATTTAATGTCACGATTTATTCGGAGCTATGTGACATACTACTGGATTTGCTTATCATGTCAGGGTATTCATGGAAGGTGTTGGATTTGCCTGACACCTTACACATTAAATTGCATATAGTTGCAGGTAACAAACTGTAAAGAAAAACAGACACTATCAAAACGTAATACAGCAGGCAAACCACACCACGTGGCAAGAAGGTATGAATACACAGTCTTATGTGCTCCTCAAAAACCTGTAATTACGATATAGAAACTAATAATTGTATATATTTTAACAGTAAAGAACATTCCTTATGTTTAACAGCCATAACAATAAAAAAAAACACCGATGATGCTGCAACTGCAGTGAAACATGTCTGGGACAAAAACAAAATAGTGTTTTGCTAAAGGCGGACCCCACTCAAAAACCTATGTTATTAAAGGAGTTAGGTTGTTATAGATCGGGGTGGAGAGCTGCCGACCAGCTGAATGGTCGATGCCGATGTTGAAGAAGAGGGATGTAGTGGGAGGTATTATTTTTGAAGTCTGTCTTAGGGAGCAGTGAGTCGTGTCCAGTCCAGTTAGCAGTTAGCTCGCTGCGTGACACAGGAAGTCTGCTAGCGGGGTGCCGAGCGTTAGATGGCTGTGGGCAGGAAGTCCTCAGCAGGAGGTCCACATAGGGTATCTGACCTCTCTACTCAGGTCGCGGCTCGCTGACGGAAATCGAACTCCCTTTCTCGGTGAAACGTGAGCGCCAATCCAAACGACGAGTCAGGACGAGCTGAACGTTACGCTGCCATTTAGTTATTTAACGTCAGTGCAAAAGTAGTGAGGTACCTCGAACGGAATAAATTCCCCCATACCAACTCGCAATGATTCCGAAAATATCGATTATGCGCAACCCAAAACTCGCTTTTCTCGCATGACATTCTGAAGGCAATGGATCAGTGCGACCAAGTGTAGGCTTGATCTCTGTAAAGCATTTCAGTACCAAACCAACGTTTATTAGCGAACGTACGATCATGTGGATCATGAAACGAAATTTGTGACTGACCTGAAGATTTATTGGTTATGAGGAAGCAAATTGTAGAAGTACCTACAGTCGTGACCCAGTAGAACAACTCTCAAAATGTCCTTCGCATCTGTGGGCGAAACGTCACGCCCTAAATAGTCTCATGTACCATCACAATACGACCCGTAAGATTCACCAGCAGCTGTTACCTTCTCCTCTTCTGATTTTAGAAGAAGGTTTGCGCTGCAACCAGGTGAAAAATATAGCAAAATGCAAGAGGTCTTTCTCTTTCGGTTCACCTGTAGTATTTGATTGGGAAAATTGAATTCTTTCATCCAGTGTCCAGTTATGTGAACCTCTGTCGCTGCACAAACTCTAAGTAGTACTATGTGTGACTTGGCGGAGAGTGTGTCTATAATTCTTGGACTGCATATGAACACTGAAAAGCAGGGTAACTTTTGACACTTTAAGCACTTTTTGTAACACAGCCTCGTACAAATACCTAACGTGACATTTAATTTCCAGGTATATGGAATTTTACAACCTTTGTACTTAATTTTGATAGCAAAAAAATATTTATGCCCATTGAGGTTCTCGGGACATGGAGTGTAAATTGTGATAAAGTTACCCCCAGTTTACGACAACATTGTGAAATGCAGTCTAAGATGGGGAAAGTAGAGTTAAATTGATCTTTCTCAAGGTTGGCTTGAGCCACAGTTACAATTTTCTTACATATTTGTCCAGTTTTATGAGTTTTGCTTTATCCATACACCGATAAACTTCTGTCACACAGTTTGCCAATTTAGTGAGATTACTTTTTCTAATTTTCTTAAAATTCGGGTAATTATAGACTTATTCTCAATGAAATAAAATAAGAATGGAAACGCAAAAGAAGATGTCTTAAGGAAGGTAATTAAACAAAACCCTTAGACACTTATTTACACATTTGTTCAGCGAAATTGCTTGGGAACACTTTCTTGCCTCTAAAGAAGGTAATTACTTCAGACTCGTAGACATTTATTTACAAGTGCTGTGATTTGAGTGGAGGGAAAAATACCGCCATGACCAGTTTAATACAATATTCTGAGTAACTGGTGTGTTTTATTTTGAAACAAAGTTATAATGCAACATAAAATTTCTTACTTTCACTAAATCATTCAGAAATATCACTAATTTCTTTAAAGAGGCTTGCAATTGCTACACTTGTTCCTGCAGGACGTGTGTTGTCACAATGTTGTTCCAATAATTTGTGGATACAACTGTTTTGGCTTACCAATGGCTGAAGAATTTTTACTGTAAAATTTAACTCTTATACAGAACGGTCAGCACATATAATTTAATTATACCAACTTACCTTCAGTTTGTCGGCTCTTCAGGCTTACTGGCAGTGATAGACAGTTCGCAAAAAATATTCAAACAAATTTTTCCTCCTGGATACAAAATGACATGATTAATGGTACCTCTATGGAACAACACACTACAGCAGAGCTGTATGTTGAATGTTGAGCCAAGTTACAGTATGTAAGAATAAAAAGCTGGAGTGCGCTGTAGTTAGAAAGTAATGCCTCAAAGTTGCTTGGTTTTACGGCTTATAAAGCGTAGGACTCTATTAGTGTTTCTTACAGGTATAATAAGAAATAATGGGGAAAGTTGTATGTGTAACATCGTCTGTAGTCTGAACTTCCGGTTTCACCATCAAGTATTATAGGGTGTCCCAATAAGAACGCGCAATTTAAATTCCATGGTATTTTCTTTTCAAGCGGTTTGCAACGCTTTCAGCTCCTCAAATGTCGTGAGAAATGAATCTCTCCGCCGTCGAACAACGCGTTATTGTCGTCAGAATGTACTACAAACGGTTAAGTTCTCTCGAGAAACTTCGGAAATTGTGTAAAGATTGCGTCGGCGAAACGTACCCGGTCCATCGACAGTTGGATGAGTTATTGAAAAGTTTGAGAGAATTGGTTCATTTTGTGATGTAAAGACACCAAAGCGGCGACGTGCCGGACGGTCTGCTGAAAATACTGCTACAGTAAATGAGCGTGGCTGTAGCCCCCCGAAAATCGATTCAAGGTCGATCACCGCCATTTGAATGTAGCCCTGAAAATAAAGCAAAGTGAGACTCGGTATTAGAGGGGTTGGACGAAACTATAGAAAAACATCGCGAGAAACGGATGCTTAAGCATAAATGCAGATGCTATCCTCCCCCGGTAGCTAAGTGGTCAGCGCGACAGAATATCAATCCTAAGGGCCCGGGCTCGATTCCCGGCTGGGTCGGAGATTTTCTCCGCTCAGGAACTGGGTGTTGTGTTGTCCTAATCATCATCATTTCATCCCCATCGACGCGCCAAATCGAAAGACTTGCACCCGGCGAGCGGTCTACCCGATGGGAGGCCCTAGTCACACGACATTTATTTAATGCAGATGCTAACCAAGACTCAATCTGCGCTGTCGTTTTTGGTAACGAACGCACCTGTGCAAAGTCTTCAATACGTTGCAAGCGCGAGTCACGGTCAGGACAGTATTCTGTGCAGTTGTCAGTGTATTACGTCGAAGCTAAGTGAATTAGAACGTAAGCACAGTGTTAGTGTTCGGGTGGTGGATGCTTCCATAACCAAGGTAGGCACCATGGCGAAGATTTATAGCGCATGTAGGGAAAGTGGAAAAACATCTTATAACACCCATACTTACATTGTGCCAAATGTGACCTTAACATACAGCGGGTGTTACCCTCTGGGAGGAATTTTGAAATGTTTGACCGTGAGTTTACCTATTGGGCAGAGGGTATTGGACATGAATTTTGTATAAATGGTGATTAGTAGGCAAACTTTAATTTTGGAAACATGGTAGTAGTGAAAGTTCATCGCGAATGAAACAATAAACTGTCGCCAGCCCAATTAGGCATAATAATTTTGAAAGATTAAGTTCAAAGAATTTAAACATCGTTTTGCAAAAGGGACTTTCATTCTTTTTCTCTTTGTAACGTGCAATGAAGACACACGACTACCAGAAGAACTGAATAGTGGTTAGCAGTAGTTATCATTCGCAAAAAGTAGCAGTCACAGAAGGATGAATGGTACTTTACTCCTGTTGATAATAATCATCATCTCAACCATTAACCAATTCAGCACCAAAATGTTATTAAAGACTCCACGAGACTAAGTGAAGCATGCCAAGAGTCTTGGTTTAACTAACACACAAATATCACAAATTCAATAAAATAACACTGTACAAACACTTTTTATACTCTCTCTTTTATGGAAATACTTCAGATCCTTTAGCGAAAGTAATATTTAGTTTAAGTTTCTCATATAGAGAAGAATATAGTGGGGACCCAAAAACTTCCATTTACTCTATAGGTAAGTTCTGTAACTATTTGAAATTCAATTGCATTACACTAACGTGTATTTTTAACCCCACTTGAATTTGTTTATATTTCATCACTATATAGCAATTTGCTCAAATGTTACTCTCAAATAAAACTTCAGAAATTAGTTTATAGTATTAGTCAAGACAAGATCACATTTCCTCTAAGTCAAATTGTGTGCCTATTTCATTACCTGTGAAGCAGGTGGTTTAACTAACCATATTTATACTCTTGAACACTGAAACTTTGGCACATTCAAATTAGAAACAATTCAATGGTTACTCAGAAACAGGATACTCGGTCTTTTGTACGTTTAGGATAGGACCCTAAAACGGCTTTATGATCAGGACAATTTCAAAGTTCACACACATGTTTTTATCACTTGAATTATTATTGAAAAAGCACACACACAAACGTACTGGTCCACACTGAAGTTGGCGGAGCAGGGCCCAATAGCGGTGGAAAACACGTGGCGGCTATCTGGCCTCACCTCTTGCAGTTCAAGGCCCTTTTTAAATTTCTTCTTGGAAATGTATCAGTCATTTCAGAGCGATTCCATAATACAAGAGCACCGTATTACAGCCAAAACCACATCCGAGGCAGTTTCAACATAATTGGCTTCCGAATGCCTCACTTGGCACCTACGGTGTTGACTGTACAATTGCTCGCCACTGAGTGCGTAATGTGCTCTCTCTCTTGCCGCCTAGGTTGACAGCCAAATTCACCTTTTCCCGCGCGCCAAGCCCCTTCCGCATCAAAGGGGGTTCCCTACACCTTCTCCTTTATATAATTCAACTTCCCGAAGTATGAACCTGTAATCAAAGTACAATTTCTCATTTACAAGCACACATATTTTATAAAGTTTCATTATTTCTAAACGTTATTAAATCTTTATACTGCACAAATTTCTACTTCCCTCTGACAGTTCAAAGATCTTAACTAGTACAGAACAATCACTTCAAAGTTACATACGCATAATTACATAGCATGACCTACTTACTATCGATAGTGATGTTACAATCATCCTTCAAGCCATAATGTGGACGAAAGAGTGTGCTGAGTGATGGAGACAGACGATCATTGAAGATGATTGCGACGTAAAGTGACAGGACGACGGCTGCAGAAGTCACCGCAGTACTCAGTGTCACTCTCGCGAGCCCTGTCAGCCTCAAAAAAACACGAAGGGAGTTCCATAAGCAGGGAGTTGTATGGCGTGTTGGAATTCCAAACCAGCTCGTCAGCGATGCAAATGGCCGTAACAGGAAAACATGGTGCCGAAGTCATAAAACCTAGAGTATGGAGCGATGGATGAAAGTCATTTTGTCGGATGAGTCTTGTTTCACATTGTTTCCAACTTTTGTTCTGAGTTTGCGTTCCAAGAGCGATGATCTGGACAGCCATATCGTGGTATTTCGTGAGCCCCGCGATTACCCTGCAAGACTGCACACTACCAAGGATTATGTGATCGCTTTCGCTAATCAGGTCCGTCGCATGGTACAATGTTTTTTCCATAGTGGTGATGCTGTTTGGCGATATGACAGGGCCCTGTTCACACAGTTTGCATCGTCCAGGAGTGGTTTTGTGAGCACGAGGACGGATTTTCGCATTTCTGGCCACCAGAATCACCCGATAACTATATATTTAGCCTTCGTGGTCTACTTTGGAGAGATGAGTGCGTGATCTCTATCCACATCCATCATCGTTAGATGAACTTGGTTCAAAAATGGTTCAAATGGCTCTGAGCACTATGAGACTCAACTTCTGAGGTCATTAGTCGCCTAGAACTTAGAACTAGTTAAACCTAACTAACCTAAGGACATCCATGCCCGAGGCAGGATTCGAACCTGCGAACGTAGCAGTTTCGCGGTTCCAGACTGCAGCGCCTAGAACCGCACGGCCACTTCGGCCGGCTAGACTAACTTGCACTGTTTTCTTGAAAACTATACAGTATCTGTCTTTGTCCATTTCGAGAAACTAGAAGCTGTTTTGAGTGCATGTGGTTTTCCTGCACCTCATCAGGCAATATTCTGTGACTTATCCAAAGCATTTGACTGTGTGAACCATGACATTATGTTAGAGAAATTGTAATTCTGTGGTATAAATGGAACAGCACATGAGTGGTTTAAGTCATATCTACAGTACAGGAAGCAAATAGTCTCTTTATATGCTTCAAGCGATTCAAAGGAGTTTGCCACCTCATCTAACTGGAGTGAAAGTACATTAGGTGTTCCACAAGGTTCGATCATGGGTCCCCTTCTGTTCTTGATATATGTGAATGATTTCCCTTCTTATGTGGAACAAGATGCTGAACTGACACTGTTTGCTCATGGTACAATCATAGTTATTAATCCAGTAAAAGAAAGTCCGATAGAAAATGATACAAATAAGGTCTTTGGGAAAGTTATTAATTGGTTTTCTGCTAATGGGCTTGCTCTGAACTTTGAAAAAACACAGTACATCAAATTTTCTGCTGTAAAAAGTATAATTCCTTCAATAAACATAACATATCAAAAGAAGTCAGTAGCCAGGGTAGAGCATACTAAGTTTTTGGGTGTACATATAGATGAGAATCTTAATTGGAAAATTCATATTATGGATCTGCTAAAGCGACTGGGTTCAGTAACTTTTGCAATCAGAATAACTGACAATTTTGAGGATGTAGAAATTAGTAAGCTAACATACTTTGCATATTTCCAGTCTCTGATGCCTTACGGAATAATATTCTGGGCAACTCAACACTTAAGCAAAAGATAATCATTGCTCAAAAGAAAGTAGTTAGAATAATGTGTGGGGTTCATAGTCGCACATCTTGTAGGCATCTGTTTACAAGGTTAGGAATTCTTACAACTGCTTCACAGTAAATTTACACAGTAATGAAATTTTTTCTCAACAACATGGACCAGTTTAAAATCAACAGCGACATTCACGATTACAATACCAGAAAAAAGAAAGACCTACACTATCCTTTACTTAACCTATCTTTGGTACAGAAAGGGGTAAAATATACTGGTATAAAACTTTTTGATAAATTACCAGATGAAATAAAATGTATGACAGACAGCAGTAATAGTTTCAAAAACAAATTGAAATCATACCTCCTTAAATAAAATATGGCGTTTCAGTCTTCGATCGCTATTCTTTATTTTCAATTACCAGTTTCGGGCTAGCTGCCCATCTTCAGATCTGTTAGACAAAGTTAAAAATATAATTAATAAGAGAGATACAGTTAGTGATAGAAGTATCTTAGTAACGATTCTAGGAAAATTAAAGTGAAGAAGAAATTTGTCACCCTTGACATACAAAGGGCGTGTGTCGGAAAGAACTGCTAAATGCTTTCAAAAAAAATATCGCAGTGGCATTTCAGAATGAAGGGCAAATGGCAGATAGACTAAGACATAAACCAGCAACGACAAAACAAATGAAATACAATTCCGGAGTATATAAGATCAGATGTGCTGAATGTGACAGTTATTATATAGGACAAACAGGGCGGAATTTTGAAATTCGATACAGGGAACATTGCAGTCATAGCAATCGAACAGCATTTGGAACACATGTAAAAGAGAGTAAACATGGAGTGAGTAATATAAATGAACAAATGGAGGTGCTACATAAAGCTCCAAAAAGTCTCTATCTGAAAGTGCTCGAAGAGATTGAAATATACGCTCATCAAAGAAAAACCCCAGGCCTACTACTTAATGAGCAAAGCGATTTTATGCACAGGAGTTATTATGAGATATTTAAAGACCTTATTTTAGGCTTACTCTTGAACGCAACAGCACGCTCCAGTAAGAACAAGCTGCAGCGGAATGGCCCTCAGCGTACTGGCGGCGAGGTGAATTGGGCGCGGCGGAAGAGGACTCGGCGTGGCGTTGTATACGTTCTGACGTTGGGAAATCCTCTCCACCACCAATCAAAACAAAGAAGGGGAAACGCACATTTTCGAAAGAACATCTACATTTTAGTTATATTTTATGTTTCTTTATAAGGAAATTTTAAATTAGTGTAAAATTTTTGGGTTTCATGGTCCACTTAAAAAAAGATTATTCATATGTTATTACTTTAAAAATTGTTTTATTAAAAAGAATATTCGCCATTAATATATACGGTGAAATAATAACAGATTCACAATTGTTATAGGTAGAGGGCACTTTTTAATGTTACCAATCAGGTTACTCTTAAAAACTACGATATAAGGTTTTAACAGATTAAAATTTACTTCACTTACGTCAGCGAACCGAGTGTCCTGTACGGGCAAGTTACTCTGTAACTGCAATATATGGTATGTTGGCATTTAATACGTTCCAAAATTTCTTTTTGTAAACTAAGATATTTCTATCACTAACTGTATCTCTCTTATTAATTATATTTTAACTTTGTCTAACAGATATGAAAATGGGCAGCTAGCCCGAAACCGGTAATTGAAAATAAAGAATAGCGATCTAACACTGAAACGTCATATTTTATTTAATGAACGATCGCGGACTTCCCATTAAGACAATCATGTCTAGTTTTGATAAAATCATACCTCCTTGACAACTCCTTCTGTACCAAAGATGAATTCTTGAATATGAGTAAACATGTCTGGTGATATAATATACGCATTTTGTCCCATTTAAGGGAGTGGGATAGATAATAGAAATATTGAGGTATAACACTAAAATGTGCATTTGGCACGTTCCACATCATAACGGTTTTCCCGTGCTGTTGATCAATGGAACACGCAACTAACTAACTATGTTTAAGTGTTTCTGTAGTTTTGTGCGCCCCGTGTAAATATCACAGGGAAGCACATTATCTTACAGTGAGGTTTGTCGCTTGAGATATAACTGAGAACTGCGGCTGGGGGACGTGACTGGGACTAGTGCCCGTCATAGCAGGCCAGCCGCGTCCGCCTGAGTGCGGCCGAGATCGGCGAAGCGGGCGTGACGGGTGTGGGGCACAGCTCGTCCATCGCCGCCAAACCGCCCGTCCACGCCTCACCGACTGGTACTTCATAAATCTGCACCGCTGAATGTCGCTCCGCTGCGTCTTTGGTACTTAAGGCGGAGGTGAAGGGTGCCTGAATGGAGAACGTGTAATTTATTGCACACGGGGAAGGGTGGACGTGTCGTTGTCGTCAGAGAACTGAAAGACACATTCATTACTGGTGACTAATTTGCAAATGTGCCGCAGAAATACCCACGTCAACACCGCACTGTAGTACCGTTGGTCGAAAAGAACACAATGCCCTCGGTCGTTAACCACAGGGAGTTAGTGCAATACCGTTATTCGTTCCCGCAAGAGTTCACAGAGTTCATCGCAGATCCGTACCCAGAGAACTATTCCAAAAAGGAGGATGTTGATCCGTAGCGTTTGTACAACTCTTATCGGCAGTTGCAATGAAGTAAGCAGAGAAGGAAAGAACGAAGATCAGGATTTGACTTCCTATTGACGACTGGACCTGAAGTAAGAGTTCGGACAGGACAAAGACAGACAAGGAAATCAGTCATTTTCTATAGGACCCACTCGATATGTACCTGAAATTATTGGAGAAACAACGAAAAACATAAATCTGTTTGAAGTAAATGATTTTCTTAAGCATGAGGGGACTTCAAAAGTAATCTACACATGTCGTCCTACACCAAGATCACTGCACGGCAAGACTGGCGCTTTTCCAGAGGAGACTATGTTTTGCGTTTCTGTAAACATAGTTCTCCTGCAGTATGGTTAACAGCAGGCCGGGGTGGCCGAGCGGTTCTAGGCGCTATAGTCTCGAGCCGCGCGACCGCTACGGTCGCAGGTTCGAATCCTGCCTCGGGCATGGATGTGTGTGATGTCCTTAGGTTTAAGTAGTTCTAAGTTCTAGGGGACTGATGATCTCACAAGTTAAGTCCCATAGTGTTCAGAGCCATTTGAACCATTCGAGTATGGTTAACAGGCACATGATAGTGTGCGAATGAAATGCCCTGGTAACTAGAAATCTACTCTAAAGTTGAAGAACGTATGTAGGACACAATGATTTTTTTGTGCAAGACGACCATGAAATACCTTCCTCTAGACGAATGAAGATTTATGCGATTACATCTTAACAGTGGAGAGAAAAGGCGTTCTAGAGACGTGACGTCAAGGCGAAACGGCAATATTATCCCGCACATGAGCAATACGGCCTAACATCGGATCATGACTTCTGTGTGCAAGAGGTAGGTCACCAGATGCGATGTTAAACTACAGTAATATTGTTACATCTCCTCTGGCTAGCGCCCGTAGTGTTTATTTCCTTGTAAGATATAACTGTTTCTTCAAATGCATTTTCGGCTGTAGACGATCATTTTATAGGGTTGTTCTGAACATATCATAATTTGCGAACCGTAATCTGGCATGAATTACGTAAATACTAGGTGTCATACACCTCTGCAGACCTATGTAGTGTTTGTGTTACAAAGATTCATTGTTTTCTTTGGTGTTCAAGGTAGTAATTTTACCACTTTACAGTTTATCACCGTAGTTTATCGTAGATAAACCTGCATACAAAAAGTACGTCATGAGCTGGGGATATATTTTTTTACACTGAAATATTAACAGCACTGCATTCTGCACGACTGATAGATCAGAACCTTCGCTGCTCTAGCGTTAGAGCGCGTTCTAAGTGCAGAACCGGGTAGCCATAGAAAAGCATGTGTTTATGTTCCACGATCATTTTTCTCTTACCAATACCATCTTGATACTGACCCTAGACACTAGAACAATCTTTCTGAATTGGTAATGCAGTTGATTTACGTAAAATGCTTCAGACGCCTTCCCTCTGGAAGATTGGGGTTGAACAGCAGTTACGGACTCGGTTCGCTCTGTTACTGCACATGGAATGTAGCGATATAATTCTGGTCAGCTGAAAATTAAAATTAAATCAGCGAAAGTGTTACAGGGAGCATTGGTCACAGACAATACAAGAATACCTTTCAATCTCTAAATTTATCCTAAGAATGCGAGAATGCTCTATGACTCCCTTCCACATAGGGAAAGATAGGCAATCGAAATCGTAAATTACGCCCTATAATTGAAGTGCTAGAAATATCTAGATGGTTGTCTGGTATACTTTGGTGTATACGTTCAAGAATTAACAATGAATATCTATTTACGTTCGTAATCTAGTAAATGGTACTCGCAAAGTAGTGGAGGGGTGGTTTAGTGATGATACAGAAATTCGGGAGCATGCTGCCATGTCATTGGTTGGCGTTGAAATTACAGAAAAAACGGGTAAAATCGTTGTAATTGACCGCACCGTTATCTCTGATCCTTATTAAAGTACATGTTTTCCATCCCATCCATCCACTGATACAATGTTGATTACCACGTAATGATTGACTGATATCACTTGTTTGAGATGGAGAGTCTTCGTGGAGAGGCAACACCTTCTAAGGATGGCCAGCACCGAAACAGTGATCGCATACATGACTGAAATATGAGGGATCAATAGAAACGGAAAACCTAGACATCTGATACCACATCACTGTAAAAGATGACTTTAACTGTAGAGGAAATAAATCACCTTCGGACAGCTGTTTGGAAACACTCCACAATGCTCCAAAATTCTTCCAGTTTCCGTATGTTGTCTGCGGTTCGATGTGACAGGCAGTGTGAAAGGTGGCTACACTGAGCCACAGCGAGAGAGAGTTTTGTTTCGCCGCCTCCACTGGCAGTGATTATTGAGAAGTAGCGGAGGGCAGTGCCTGTTGAGAACTCGTAGTAGGGAGTGCTCGCTGAGATGTCGTAGTGAAAGGTTCTTGTCGAGAAGTCGTAGTGGAGAGTGCTTGTTCCATGTTTTATGCAGTAGTTTGATGGGATAGACAGCAGATGTTGTTCTAATGGAGATATTGTAATGATCAGAGTGCTTTTCATCAATATATATGAAGGTAAAAGAAAAAAATTTTTTCCTTTTCTTTTTATTATCTCAATGTTTTAAATAATGCGTCATTACAGGTTCAGTCAACAAAGCATCTGGCTTGTGTTCTTGTATTAGAGTGTAATTCTGGTTTTCTTGCGCAATTATAGGATTTCTATTTTTCTTAATTACTTCAGTATAAATGGTATTTAAAATTTCTCGTCTTATTGAAGAAGAGCCGTGCCAGATGTGTACGTTGAGTCATACTTTCGTACACAGAACAGTTATACTTGTGCTTTGGTTTCGCAGGTTTTATAGTTGCTGGGGACTTAATTAATTAATTGTGTTAACGGAAATTTTCATTTCATTCTTTGTTGTTGTTCTATGCAGTCAGATTGCGTAATAAAACTAGTCAGGGCCAACCGTTTACGAGACTGCGTAATCGGACTTACAGCTAAACTAAAATTTTAAAAGTATTTGCATTTCATATATATATAATTAAGCCCCCATGCACGTGGCGAATGCTGCTTCGGATCGTCCCTTGGAATTCTTCTGATTGTAAAAGTAGTAGACAGTAGTATTGTTGTAGTAATTTGTAGTTTAGTAATTGTAGTCTATTTTGCATGTGTAGATTTGGTAATTGTCATTCTTCTAATGGTATTTTTTTCAGAATTTAATTTTGTTGTCTTGTATACGTGTTTGACAATTTAGTGCAATTATTTCAATTGTTCGTTAATCGTGTTTGAGGGAAACATTTCGTGTGAATGGTATTGTTGGAGATAAGGAGTCATTGTGTGTAATTTTCGTACAGTGACGAGTTTTGTATGTTTTGTAAATGATTACGCGATCTACGAAAAAGGCAAAAATGATGGATAGTCAGAATGACGAAATTGTTGACATGGCGAACTCGCCAACACAGGAGAACAGTATGATGAATAATGAAGTGGAAAACAATTTAATAAGTCGGGAAAATAGTCCGGAACCATTTCAAAATATTTCTCAATCAAAAAATTTTCAGAATCCGAGATTAACGACAGAAAATTCTGGAATAGTATCGAACACAAATAGCTTTACAGCTTTGACGGAAGACGTTGGTTTTGCGGGAAATGTTAGAGGCGAAAAAAGTTTTGAACCATTTAATATGGAGCAGTTGATGGGTGTAATATTAAATTTGGGATCTGAATTAAAAACAGTGGGATCACAGATACGATCTGAATTTAAAACAGAGATAGGAACAGTTAAAACAGAGATGGGAACTTTGGCAACACGGTTAGACTCACAAATAGGAACAATTAAAACAGAGATGGAAACAATGGAAACACGGTTAGATTCACGAATAGGGACGTGTTTCAAAAATATGAAAGATGAATTAAAGAAAGAAATCAGAGAAGAAGTACAACCGATTTTGAATGCTCACAATAATAGATTAATTGCAGTAGAAATCAGACAAAAGGAACAGGATAGAGAACAGGAGGAAAGAGATCGCGTGATAGTACAGAAATTTTCAGAGTTAAATTTACAACGCGCTCACGATAAGGAAGAAATATTTGAGAGAATCGAGGAATCCGTACCAAATGACAGAATAAATAATCTAACACAACAATATGAACAGTTAACTACCAAATGTGTCAATACTGAAACCCGAGTCGCGACACTTACGGAAGACGTAAATAAACAGAAAGAAAAAAATAGGTGACTTATCGGAAAGAGTTGAGGAGATTTCAGATAAATTGACAAGTCTTAGTTTAAATGGGGACAGAGATTCAGATGATACAGCACCATTGCCATTTGCAGAAACCGAAGAGTACCAGAACATAAATAAGGATGTTGAAAATCAGGGAAAATTTAATGAACGCGTTAAAAGGGACGTTGAGGCATTACGAAAAAAATGGTTCAAATGGCTCTGAGCACTATGGGACTCAACTGCTGAGGTCATTAGTCCCCTAGAACTTAGAACTAGTTAAACCTAACTAACCTAAGGACATCACAAACAACCATGCCCGAGGCAGGATTCGAACCTGCGACCGTAGCGGTCTTGCGGTTCCAGACTGCAGCGCCTTTAACCGCACGGCCACTTCGGCCGGCGAGGCATTACGAAAGCAAGTCAAATTGGAGGCGAAATCGGAGGAAAAGACAGCAAAGGAAATTTAGAATCACAAGTAGCAGAGGGGTTTGAAGAAAGTAATTTGTTTCGTGTACGGGATGCAACAAGAGAGCGCCAGGCGCGTGAATTTAACAATAATCGTCATTGTGACTGGGACAGACGCGGTAGGTCTTTGTCGCCACGAGGCGAAAACTTTGACTATAAACACTTTTTTGACTGTTCGGAAATTTAAGATCTTCCGCAATTCTAAGAATGATATACATCCATGTGCATGGTTAGATCAATTTACGTACGCACTTCCACCAAATTGGCCACTAAGTCACAAACTGGAAATTATGTGCTGTTATTTAGGTCCTCAGGGGATTCACTACACTAAGTGAATATGTGCAGTAGCGTGCATAGGGCCCCGAGCTGTAGTGGTGCTATTTCCCTTTTAGTTTTCTGCACCGCTGCCTACTCTTTTACTATTCTTTGCATCTGTCAAAACAACTCTTCGACTATCAATCTATCTAGAGAGTCGTTAAACAATAACCTTGACTATTTACCCAAAAGTGATTTCGGAAATTACCATTTGGACTTACTGTACCTTCAGCAGCATTCATTCGTAGTTTAAACGAAATTTTACCTGTTTATCATCGTGACAATATTACTTCATATGTTGACGATATTCTTATTGCTAAACATTCTTGGAGTGAGCACAACAAAATTTTGGATTCATTATTACGTATCTTTGCAAGAGTTGGCATTACAGTGAACTTGGAAAAATCTGAATTTGGTCGTTATCAGGTGAAATTTCTCGGTCACATTATTTCTACAGAAGGTATTCTTCCTGATCCAGAGAAACTAGACGCTATTCGTAATTATGCTGTTCCTACCACAAAACGTGACGTTTGTAGTTTCCTTGGTGTCTGTAATTTTCTTAGACGCTTTGTTAAATTCGACAATTTGGCCACACCTCCTTTCTGCAAACTATCTGGAAAGATCTTTTTAAACGAAAATCGGTCGACAACTCTGTTTGGTTGGTTTGTATTCCTGATGAGTGGGTTAATAAGCTGATTTGGTATACGCATTCCAGTTATGCACACTTTGGTCCCAGAAAATGCTTTCATAAATTACGGGAAAATTGCTACTTCAGTAATATGGAAAAACGTATTCGATCTGTTCTGGCCAAATGCAAATAATGTCAAAAGGCTAAGCCTCCAACAATTTCTCACAGAGCACCGTTGTTTCCTATCATTCCAGCGAAATTAAAGGACATGGCTGCAGTCGATTTGTTCGGTCCAGTGGTTCGTTCTACTAATGGTTTTGCGTACATTTTCGTAGCAGTGGAGTTGACATCAAAGTATGTGTGTTTTACACCGTTACGCAAAGCAACAGCTCGTTCAGTATCTAATGCTTTCATTAACCATTTTCTTAAAGAAGTTGGTCATGTTGATAAGGTTATATCAGATAATGGATCACAGTTTCGTTCTAAAATTTGGCTTCGTACTCTATGGCGTCGTAAAATTAAACCAATTTTCATTTCACTTTTTCACCCTCAATCTAACGCTTCAGAGAGATGGATGAAGGAAATCAATAAATTGTGTCGTCTTTATTGTCATTAGAATCACAGAACGTGGGATCAGTATCTTCATATTTTTCAAAACATTCTGAATGAACTTCCTAATGACTCAACTTCTTTACCGCCTATACTGATATTAAAAAACAAAGCACCGACAAATCGCATATCTGAAATCGTTCCTTTTCCGCCTTCACGGAAACTGCGGCATTCTGAAGTTGTCAACCTGGCTCTACAAAATATTGCATCTGCGGCTGCTAGAAGAGAGAAATCAGTTAAGCGTCCTGGTCGTTTAAAAATCTTGTCAGTTGGTCAAAAGGTGTTAATTAAGTCTCATCGTTTGTCTCACAAAGGAAAAGGCTTGTGTCGCAAATTTTTTCTGCTTTATAACGGTCCATATAGAATTCGCAAAATTATTCATGATAACCCTGTTGAAGTAGAAACTCTTAAATCACGACGCTCTAAGGGAATACATCATATATCAAACGTTAAAATTTTTGTGGAATGACATACTTTCGAGAAACCAACAGTTTACGTAAACATGCAGAGAATACAAGGATACCGCGCTGTGTTTTGGCGGCGACATATACTCAAAGCAACAGTCAAGTCTGCGCGCCGCATAAGGCAGTCGTTGACCGCAAACAAATGCTTCCTACGTCACGCGCCTACAGCTGATCGAGCGCTCAGTGCGAATGCACTGACAGCCGTAAACAAATACACAGTCTAATTTCTCCGACTAAATTCAGTATAAAGCTATAGTGACTTGATGAATTATGTTATTAACGTTCAGTATTTTCAGGATACGGTTGTATAAAATATTTAAGAACTTCAGGTAAATTCTGTGTGTCTCCGACGTTAAGAGGACTTGCTATCGAGAAAATTTCAGAAAGAATGTAATTTCCAAGAAGAAACTAATAAACTAAAAAGGTAACTATTAATTGAGTTTATTTTTCAGGTAACATATTTCCACTTAGGTACGTACTTTAGACGTAAGTTGCTGCTCGCAATTACGTGATTCATACTTTGTGCTAATTTCATGGTCTATGAATTTACTTGTGAAGCGACGTGCTTGCGTACATTTGCTGATTTTTGTCAATGTTTTATTAATGAACAGGGTTGTTATTTGTATATATTATGCATCGCTTGGCTGCAATACTTTTTCACTGATGTCATATTTTTTTATTATGTGTCTGCTGTGCTTATTTATTTAAATTATAATTGTCACTTGATTAGTTGTGCTGATATGTATGTAAGTTATACTTTGTGATTTATCTGCTTGCGCCTTCATGTTTACTTATTAAGATGACACATGAACATTTATTTGCTTATGCTGATATGATGCTAATGACCTGTTTATTACGTAAGATATATGTTTGCTGCTGTGCGTATGGATTGCATATTTATACATTTCTGTTTGTTGTCATAACTACTCTTTAATTTGGTATATAGAAATGCTGATATACTGTGTACAAACATAGAGTTTAGGTCACACTATTGTGTTAATTATAGATTGTTCGCTTGGCAGAGCCTCGTTGTAAGAATTGTGCTGCATCCACTTGTTGACATTCTTTTCTCTACTGGTATATTTACTCGCTATTGCATGTTTTGCTTACGCTCAGTGTCTTATATTTTTAAGATAGGAAAATGAACTGCTATAATTCGACATAAACGACATTAGTACAAGAAACGTCATAGAAGTCACATGAGCTGGAGGTTTTATGGAAGCTGTATAAATTTATGCTAATAGGAAGGAAGCTAACGACATGACATACCAAAACTAGGTTTAGACCATTGACAGTTATTACACTACATTTTTCGTGAGGAATTGAAATAGGAAGTGACACTTGACACAAGAAATATTCCACATGTTTGCTTCTGTTTGCCATAATTCTTGAAGTGATGTACACACTGTGAAATATTATGATCATTCACACTCCGTAATAGTACTTAATTACTGAGAGTTATTCGAACTAAGTCTGTTAGAGGTCATGTATGCATTTCTTTTATTTAATGATGGACAAGGTAACCAAAATCCATCTTATAATTTATAATGATTAGAAGATTTGGGTCAGATGGATTACACAGAGGTTGTGTGTTGACAGTGTGTCTTCGGATTGTATGGGATGATGAGGTTTGCATTAGGATTTTATCTGTACTTGTTCGAGGAGACTGACTAGAGGAAAGAGTTGTTATGGAAGTGACATGATATTGGCGATAAGGTTTATATGTGTCGACGTATTGAAGAGGTATTATTGAGGTATTGAGATTATATGAAGTTGATGATTATTGGAGTTTTTGTGGACAAGAGGTAAGGTAAATGATATTGATGATAAGATTTATATGTATCGACATAAGAGGTATTATTGAAGTATTGAGATTATGTGATGCTGATGATTATTGGAGTTTTGGTGGATAAGAGGTAAAGTAAGTGAGGAGCATATTTTTTTTGTTTTTGTTGGTCTATATGGAACAAGGAAGATGAAGATAGCAGACTAGGACACTAAAGAGGAAGGAAGATTGTCTACACACACTTTGTTCAATCAATAAGCAGTACATTTTTTTTTTTTTTTGAAGAGAGAAAGTATTTGCATATCTTGGCTCACTGACAGTTGTTCAGCAACCGTACATTTGATTTGGTTTGGCAAACATTGGTCTTGACATGATGACTATGACGTTGTCTAACTATTATTGACTGTTATACATTGCTGCCACTACTACTTGATATACATGATGAACATCAAATTTTGACAGAATTGCATTTACACAGTTAACACTATTCAATTACACAGTAGTACTTAATGTGGATGAAAGATGAGTGAGTGTGTTTTGTGTGTTTTCCTTTCCTAATCCTACCCACCTATCTCCTAAATATTATTTTATTTATTTGTAGTGGCTTGCACTGACACCCATAAATATTATAGGTTTACTGATATTTGTGTATTCGTAATAGTTAATATGACAATTATCTGATATCATTTGTGTGTTTCTTATAATTTGTATGTTTAGTGTAAGTGCATTGAGAATAATTTTGGAAAAGCATTTGTATGTGCATTCAAACTATTGTTCATGCCTGAACTGTCTGATTAGTGATGGAGAATATTATGAACTGTTACCTGCACTTGTTCAACATTGATGTGAGACACTTAGAAATGTTTAATTTCTGCTGATGAACTGTGTGATCATTGATAGTGAATATTATGGACTGTTACTTGTACTTTTTCTACATGATTGGTGCCACTAGGACATGTTTAATTTCTGCTTATAAACTGTGATGAACAATGTGATTAGTGATAGTGAATATTATGGACTGCTGTCTGGACCTGCTCATCATTGCTAGGTGCCACTGATGAACTGCTTCTACTGACATAATGTCACTTGTTGGTGTCTGCACCTGTTCAACATTGCTAGGTGCCACTGATGAACTGCTTGTACTGAAATAATGTCACTTGTTGCTGTCTGCACCTGCTCAACATTACTGGGTGCCACTGATGGACTGCTTCTACTGAGATAATGTCACTTGTTGGTGTCTGCACCTGTTCAACATTGCTAGGTGCCACTGATGAACTGCTTGTACTGAAATAATGTCACTTGTTGCTGTCTGCACCTGCTCAACATTACTGGGTGCCACTGATGGACTGCTTCTACTGAGATAATGTCACTTGTTGGTGTCTGCACCTGTTCAACATTGCTGGGTGCCACTAATGGAACTGCTTCTGCTGAATGATGTCACTTGTTGGTGTCTGCACCTGTTGACCATTGCTGGGTGCTACTGCTGGAACTATCAATTACTTGCTTTTTTTGAATCATGGAAAGCATGTTATTTGAACTTTTGATAAACTGATTTTTTGTGTATTGTGTAAACTATTATGTAAAGCCACATGTATGAAAGAATTTGTATTGCTTACTGTATTTTATATATTAGGTTATTGAAAGGTCAGTGCAAAGCCAAAATTTTATCTAATTATGTGATATTTACGTATTAATATTATCTTTTATTTTTGTCTGTATTTTTGTGGACGAATTTGGTGGTATTTTCACCACCAATGCTGGCAAAAATACCATCAAATTCTAACCCGTGGAGGAAGGGCATTTGAAAGGTGGCTACACTGAGCCACAGCGCCAGAGATCGCGCCAGAGAGTATTGTTCCGCCGCCTCCACTGGCAGTGATTATTGAGAAGTAGCTGTTGAGAACTCGTAGTAGGGAGTGCTCGCTGAGATGCCGTAGCGAAAGGTTCTTGTCGAGAAGTCGTAGTGGAGAGTGCTTGTTTCATGTTTTATGAAGTAGTTTGATGGGATAGACAGCAGATGTTGTTCTAATGGAGATATTGTAATGATAAGAGTACTTTTCCTCAATATATATGAAGGTAACAGAAAAAAGAAATTCCTTTTCTTTTTATTGTCTCAATGTTTTAAATAGTGCGTCATTACAGGTTCAGTCAACAAAGCATCTGGCTTGTGTTCTTGTATTAGAGTGTAATTCTGGTTTTCTTGCGCAATTATAGGATTTCTATTTTTCTTAATTACTTCAGTATAAATGGTATTTAAAATTTCTCGTCTTATTGAAGAAGAGCCGTGCCAGATGTGTACGTTGAGTCATACTTCCGCACACAGAACAGTTATACTTGTGCTTTGGTTTCGCGGGTTTTATAGTTGCTGGGGACTTAATTAATTAATTGTGTTAACGGAAATTTTCATTTCATTCTTTGTTGTTGTTCTATGCAGTCAGATTGCGTACTAAAACTAGTCAGGGCCAACCGTTTACGAGACTGCGTAATCGGACTTACAGCTAAACTAAAATTTTAAAAGTATTTGCATTTCATATATATATAATTAAGCCCCCATGCAAGTGTCACGCTACAGGATGAGAGAGAGAGAGAGAGAGAAAGAGAGAGAGAGAGCAGGTGTTTCGACAGGAATTTATCGGTTATCAATTATCAAAAGAATGCAGCCGCCTGACGCTATTGTTCGAGTATTACCGCGACATCCTGTCTGTCAGTCGCAAGAACAGAGCTAATACCTCTTGGACACCAGAAAATGGCGCGGTCGCTGACGACACGTCGCTTTGCGGGACTCCGAGTGGCGTTCGTGTGGGATGGATGGTGCGTACTTCGCGATCAAAAGACTTTTAACAGTGTAATTATGTGTGATGACTGTTTCATGACAGTATTGTTTGCGCGATCGGGATAAAAGATTGCTCGAATTAATTACTTCTCTTAGATGTTTTTTACAAAATATGCATCTTCCCATATCGCAAAGAATAATGTGCAAGAGAGATCCAGCCCCTACAAATTGAATTTTTTTTATGAATAAGCAACATTCCCTCCACTATGTAACTGAATTTCCTGTCATGAGATACTTCCTCTCCACCACAGGGCCGCCAATTTCCAGGTAGAGGGGTGGGAGGGGAGGGTTAGAGGATTTGTCAGAGGGTAAATTGATCAGTTTAAGTAATTAGTCAATCAAATTGATACAGTCGGAGGGGGCTATTCGAATAAGTCAGGCCCCAAAGTGTACCTGTATCAGTGAGGGGGAGGGGGAGGGTTGGAGGTTTCCTGAGGGGTTGGGGAGGAGGCGGAGGGGGAGGCGTGGGGAGGTTTCTCAGAAGGACGGGTTACCCCCAGTGGTCATAAACCGCTAAGGAAAACAATACATTAAGGAACTGTCAGTCAAAAGGGATCAATACGTATACTTGCCCCTGATGTAGGCAACCTGCAGTAATAAATTGTGCTCCCATCCCTGTTGCCCCACCATTTTCAGTTCCCATAAATTATGAGCCAGTGGTTTGGGCATGTGGAGCTGGCACCCGATAGCGTACGAGATGTATTCCATTGGCTTAAGATGTGACCAATTAGGTGGCCAAGACATCAGCGAGAGTTCACCATCACACTCCTCAAACCTCTGTAACACGATCCTGTCATCGTGTCAGAAACATTACCCTGCTGTAAGATGCTGCCACCACAGGTGAACGGCAACGATGTTCAAGTAGTCCGCAGCTGTTCACTTGGTTGATGGCATATGCGGACATAACCATCGACTGGTGAAACGTGATTCATCCGACCAGGTAGCAGGTTCCATATGGGCACGCCAGCAGCCGACCAGCTTCTACGTTCCCGGGACCATAACAACCTTTTTCAGAGTTGCTGACGTCAGTGGATTTTCCCCTTTTGCAGCCCGTATACTCATTGTATTAATTCCCTTTTCGCCTCTGCTCCGCTTGTATAGTTTTGTTAGTGTATTGCTTTCACAGGACCATCATGCTTCACTCAATTTTCTCGGTGGGTAGTGGTCATACGAGCATACGAGTGGTAGGAGAACGACTGGCCCTTCTAACGTAACTGGCCAAGCCTTGATTGGCTGCTGCTTCAAAGAACTTCGACAGACAAACTGTCACCCTGCTATGTGCTAGTCCAAAGATAGCATACAAGGTGTACCATCGATCGATTCGTGCTCGTATCTCTAGCAACATCTCTAGCAACATATAGGGTAAGTTTGGGAGAGTTGGACCACTGGGTGTGATGGACCTGTGGCGTATTTCACATATGCCCCCCTGGAGAGCAGCTCCTGCTACTTGAGAGGAAGCTCTTTTGTGGACAAACATGGTGCAAAAGTGTTACTCTTAAACTCGTTGTATTTCTAGAGAAAAATCATATTCTATATGCTGGTAATTCATAATTTCAGTAATAAGGATTTTTTAGGTTATAGGGTCTCGGGGAAACACAAAAAGGGCTTCAGTCTCAAAGGGCGCAGATCGAACACAGGAAGAAAGTAGATCCAGGAACCATCGGTATAGCAGCTGTAAATTGTCGTAGCTGTGTTGGGAAAGTACCAGAGCTCCAAGCGCTAATAGAAAGCACTGATGCTCAAATCGTTATAGGCACTGAAAGCTGGCCAAGGTCGGAGAAAAGTTCAGACGAAATTTTGAAGGACCTAACGGTGTTCAGAAAGGATAGGCTAAACACAGTTGGCGGTGGCGCGTTTGTTGCTGTTAGAAGTAGTTTATTTTGTAGCGAAATTAAAGTAGATAGTTGCATTGCATTAGTATACGCAGAGGTCATTCATGGTAACCGTGATAAAATAATAATTGGATCCTTTTACCGACCTCCCAACTCAGATGATACCACTGCTGAAAGGTTCATAGGAAACTTGAGTTTAATTTGGAATACGTACACGACTCATACAGTTATAGTTGGCGGTGGCTTTTATTTACCACCGATATGTTGGCGAAAATATATGTTTAAATCCGGAGGTACGCATAAAACATCATCTGAGATGGCGCTGACCGCGTTCTCTGAAAATTATTTCGAGCAGTTAGTTCATGAGCTCACGCCCATAGTAAACGGTTATGAACACACATTTGAACTCTTGTTGTTGTTGTTGTTGTCTTCAGTCCTGAGACTGGTTTGATGCAGCTCTCCATGCTACTCTATCCTGTGCAAGTTTCTTCATCTCCCAGTACTTACTGCAAACTACATCCTTCTGAATCTGCTTAGTGTATTCATCTCTTGGTCTCCCTCTACGATTTTTACCCTCCACGCTGCATTCCAATGATAAATTTGTGATCCCTTGATGTCTCAGAACATGTCCTACCAACCGATCCCTTCTTCTTGTCAAGTTGTGCCACAAACTTCCTTTCTCCCCAATCGTATTCAATACCTCTTCGTTAGTTATATGATCTACCCATCTAATCTTCAGCATTCTTCTGTAGCACCACATTTCGAAAGCTTCTATTCTCTTCTTGTCCAAACTGTTTATCGTCCATGTTTCACTTCCATACATGGCTACACTCCATACAAATACTTTCAGAAACGACTTCCTGACACTTAAATCTATACTCGATGCTAACAAATTTCTCTTCTTCAGAAACGCTTTCCTTGCCATTGCCATTCTACATTTTATATCCTCTCTACTTCGACCATCATCAGTTATTTTGCTCCCCAAATACCAAAACTCCTTTACTACTTTAAGTGTCTCATTTCCTAATCTAATTCCCTCAGCATCACCCGACTTAATTCGACTACATTCCATTATCCTCGTTTTGCTTTTGTTGATGTTCATCTTATATCCTCCTTTCAAGACACTGTCCATTCCGTTCAACTGCTCTTCCAAGTCCTTTCCTGTCTCTGACAGAATTACAATGTCATCGGCGAACCTCAGAGTTTTTATTTCTTCTCCATTGATTTTAATACCTACTCCGACTTTTATTTCGTTTCCTTTACTGCTTGCTCAATATACAGATTGAATAGCATCGGGGAGAGGCTACAAACCCTGTCTCACTCCCTATCCCAACCACTGCTTTCCTTTCATGCCCCTCGACTCTTATAACTGCCATCTGTTTTCTGTAAAAATTGTAAATAGCCTTTCGCTCCCTGTATTTTACCCCGGCCGCCTTCAGAATTTGAAAGAGAGTAATCCAGTCAACATTGTCAAAAGCTTTCTCTAAGTACAAATGCTAGAAACGTAGGTTTGCCTTTCCTTAATCTTTCTTCTAAGATAAGTCGTAGGGTCAGTATTGCCTCACGTGTTCCAACATTTCTACGGAATCCAAACTGATCTTCCTCGAGGTCGGCTCCTACCAGTTTTTCCATTCGTCTGTAAAGAATTCGCATTAGTATTTTGCAGCAGTGACTTATTAAACTGATAGTTCGGTAATTTTCACATCTGTCAACAGCTGCTTTCTTTGGGATTAGAATTATTATATTCTTCTTGAAGTCTGAGGGTATTTCACCTGTCTCATACAACTTGATCACCAGATAGCAGAGTTTTGTCAGGACTGGATCTCCCAAGGCCAACTCTTAGCAACAAATAATCCAGAACTAATAACGAACATAAAAGCGGATACAGGAATTAGCGAACACAGTGTTGTTGTGTCAATACTGAATATTGTAACCGCGACCTCCAAAAATAAACTATAAAAATACCTGTTCAAAAAAGCGGATAAAAGTTCCAGGATGCTACTCCAGGCGGGTGTAAAATGAATGTGCGCAACGGAAATACTGAACGCGAAAATGAAGATTTGGCCCTGTTTGGCTACTCCCTGAAGCAGATCTTAGGATCTGTTAATGGTGGCCGGCCGAAGTGACCGAGCGATTCTAGTAGCTGCAGTCTGGAACCGCGCGACCGCTACGGTCGCAGGTTCGAACCCTGCCTTGGGCATGGATGAGTGTGATGTCCTTAGGTTAGTTAGGTTTAAGTAGTTCTAAGTTCTAGAGGACTGATGCCCTCAGACGTTAAGTCCCATAGTGCTCAGAGCCATTTGAACCATTTTGTTAATGGTGATTATCTCCTTCTTCCTCTTTAGCATATAAATTACAACTTAAACATAAATGAATGATTAAGAAAGTGGCCGTGCAGTTCTAGGCGCTTGCGTCCGGAACCGCGAGACCACTACGGTCGCAGGTTCGAATGCTGCCTCGGGCATGGGTGTGTGTGATGTCCTTAGGTTAGTTAGGATTAACTTGTTCTAAGTTCTAGGAGACTAATGACCTCAGAAGTTGAGTTCCTTAGTGCTCAGTGCCATTTGAACCATTTGATTAAGGAAAGTAGTAACTAGCAAATGATAAATACTGTTTCCGCTTACACATTTATTGTAGATTAAAACCCCTTTATATTACAAAGGTTTATACATCAATGTCCAATGGACATAAAGAGATACAAATGAATTTCCTAACTAATGTGGTTGATCAATTGCCCAAATCTGCCCCTTTTTATGGCTACGCGATCTAATATAAATAACGCGAGATGACTGACATCATCTACGTACCAAACACTAGAAGACACTACTTTCAAAGATGATCTGCAGTGGTGTGCAACCTCAGTGGAAATAAAATTTAGCTATTCAGTTTTATAGCCCTAATAAGCCGAAACAATTAGCAATATCTCTATATGTACTGCATCCGGTGCGTCGGAGTGATGGTTCTCGCACACGTCTGCGAGGATGAAAGGACCCCAGCCATAAAATAAAACTTTTTCAAACACTAGGACGGCAGTCGGCGGTCCTCTGAGTATTGCAATCTAATACTGTTTTCTCCTCTCTGTGTTCTACAGACAAGAAACGCGAACTCCCAGCCACAAGGACGGAGTTCAGATAACGTCTCTACTTGAGTATAGACAGAACAAGTGCTCTCAATCACTGAACGCTGCATACTCAACGGCGAGTCCCTACCTGGAGACGAAGTCCAGAATCGTTATAAGTTCGCAACAGTACAGTGCCTAACTGTTCTAACTATAAAATCTCCTGAGAGCAAAGACAGCAAGTCCATGTGTACCAACAAAAGCTGATACAAAGCAACTGTCAAACCCGGGCCCTCAAAACGTAAGACATCTTCTCACCACGGCTGGCTTTCCAGCAAAACTCCGCTCCCCTCCCTCGTAGCTCAGAGGGGGAATCATATTCTCGAAACCACGGAATATTCTCCCTCTCCACAGATTCTTCCGTACGCCGACCAACCATATTTTAGTCTTTCGTCGTCCAGCGTGGAAAGTTTGTGAGGAAATACCTATACCCGTTAATAAGGAATTCATACAATGTTATGCTTCTCAGAATAAAAATCCTTGGAAATAACCCAGCCGAGGTGACACTTCAAATGGTTCAAATGGCTCTGAGCACTATGGGACTCAGCATAAGAGATCATCAGTCCCTTATAACTTAGAACTACTTAAACCTAAATAACCTAAGGACATCACACACGTCCATTCCCGAGGCAGGATTCGAACCTTCGACCGTAGCAGGCGCGCTATTCCGGACAGAAGCGCCTAGGTCCGCTCAGCCACCGTGGCCGGCGGTAACGCTTCCTCGTTCCTCTCTGCTGCATCTAAGATTTTCAGAGTTTCTGCAGAGTTTCTGAAGTATTATCGATTATCCTTCCGGCCCCTTCTACAAACAGTCCGGTCGCCACTGTATTGTGCTTCAGCGCACGGATGCCCCGACCGTCCTGTGTCAAGCAGAACCAACACACCTGTGCTGGCTTTTCCACCCAGGACTTGAGTTACGCCTGCCGTTTCATTTACACTGGTGTTCCAACCTCTACTAGTGTAGGCAATCATTCATTACGCCTTTTTGATAATAAAGACACTCTATCACCTTTCGCACAATAAGCGTTAACAACTTTCTACATCTACATCTATATCCATACTCCGCAAGCCACCTGACGGTGTGTGGCGGAGGGTACCCTGAGTATCTCTATCGGTTCTCCCTTCTATTCCAGTCTCGTATTGTTCGTGGAAAGAAGGATTGTCGGTATGCTTCTGTGTGGGCTCTAATCTCTCTGATTTTATCCTCATGGACTCTTCGCGAGATATACGTAGGAGGGAGCAATATACTGCTTGACTCGTCGGTGAAGGTATGTTCTCGAAACTTTAACAAATCCCGTACCGAGCTACTGAGCGTCTCTCCTGTAGAGTCTTCCACTGGAGTTTATCTATCATCTCCGTAACGCTTTCGCGAGTACTAAATGATCCTGTAACGAAGCGCGCTGGTCTCCGTTGGATCTTTTCTATCTCTCCTATCAACCCTATCTGGTACGGATCCCACACTGCTGAGCAGTATTCAAGCAGTGGGCGAACAAGCGTACTGTAACCTACTTCCTTTGTTTTCGGATTGCATTTCCTTAGGATTCTTCCCATGAATCTCAATCTGGCATCTGCTTTACCGACGATCAACTTTATATGATCATTCCATTTTTAATCACTCCTAATGCGTACTCCCAGATAATTTATGGAATTAACTGCTTCCAGTTGCTGACCTGCTATTTTGTAGTTAAATGATAAGGGATCTATCTTTCTATGTATTCGCAGCACATTACACTTGTCTACATTGAGATTGAATTGCCATTACCTGCACCATGCGTCAATTCGCTGCAGATCCTCCAACATTTCCGTACAATTTTCCATTGTTACAACTTCTCGATATACCACAGCATCATCCGCAAAAAGCCTCAGTGAACTACCGATGTCATCCACAAGGTCATTTATGTATATTGTGAATAGCAAGGGTCCCACGACACTCCCCTGCGGCACACCTGAAATCACTCTTACTTCGCAAGACTTCTCTCCATCGAGAATGACATGCTGCATTCTGTTATCTAGGAACTCTTCAATCCAATCACACAATTGGTCTGATAGTCCATATGCTCTTACTTTGTCCATTAAACGACTGTGGGGAACTGTATCGAACGCCTTGCGGAAGTCAAGAAACACGGCATCTACCTGGGAACCCGTCTCTATGGCCCTCTGAGTCTCGTGGACGAATAGCGCGAGCTGGGTTTCACACAACCGTCTTTTTCGAAACCCATGCTGATTCCTACAGAGTAGATTTCTAGTATCCAGAAAAGTCATTATACTCGAACATAATACGTGTTCCAAAATTCTACAACTGATCGACGTTATAGATATAGGTCTATAGTTCTACACATCTGTTCGACGTCCCTTCTTGAAAACTATTTACAAGGTTTACGTGACACTGTCAGTCTTCTTTAAATATTACTATACACGATGTACAACCTACCAAATGATACCTAATTCTGGTTGTAAATCACGGCAAAGTATGTAGATGAGTGCTTGTAAGGTGTGAAATTATAGCAACCTCACAAAGTTTACTCGCCGCCTTCCTGAAAGACAATCTCCACTCCTAAGTTCACAATGTAAGTGCAGACCAGATGTGGCTTGAATTCGAAGAAATAGCATCGACAGCAACTGGGAGATTTAAAAGAAATAAGTCAACAAACGACGAAGCTGATCCTCCTTGGCACACAAAACGGCTCAAGACACTGCTACAAAAACTACGAAAACAGCAAGCCAAATTTAAACGAATGCAAAACGTCCAAGATTGGCTATCTTTTGCAGAAACTTGAAATTTAGCGCGGACTTCAATGTGAGATGCTTATAACAGATTCCACGACGAAACTTCGTCTTCAAACCTGGCACAAAGCCCAAAGATATTCTGGTCGTACGTAAAGTATCGTTGGGCAAGACACAATCGATACTTTCTCTATGCGATAGCAATGGAAATTCTATCACCGACAGTGCCGCTAAAGCATAATTACTGAACACAGCATTCCAAAGTTTCTTTACCAAAGAAGACGAAGTAAATATTCCAGAATTCGAATCAAGAACAGCTGCCACCATGGTAATTCATAATTGACACACAATCAATATCGATTTAGAAAACATCATTCTCATGAAACACAACGAGCTCTATACTACGCTGCGCGGGGTAGCAGTGAGGTCTATGGCGCCTTGCCACGGTTCGCGCGGCTGCCTCCGTCGGAGGTTTGAGTCCTCCCGTGGGCATTGGTGTTTGTGTTGTTCTTAGCGTAAGTTACTTTAAGTTAGATAAAGTAATGTGTAAGCCTAGGGACCGATGACTTCAGCAGTTTGGTCCCACAGAACATACCACAAATTTCCAATTTCTTTACTGTATTGAGTGCTGTTGACAAGGGATTTCAAGTTGATTCCGTATTTCTAGCTTTCCAGAAGGCTTTTGACACTGTTTCACACAAGCGGCTTGTAGTGAAACTGCGTGCTTATGGAATATCGTCTCAATTATGTGACTAGATTCATGACTTCCTGTCATAGAGGTCATAGTTCGTAGTAATTGATGGGAAGTCATAGAGTAAAACAAAAGTGATTTCTGGCAGTCCCCAAGGTAGCGTTATAGGCCCCTGGTGTTCCTTATCTATATAAACTATCCAGAAGACAACCTGAGCAGCCGTCTTAGGTTGTTTGCAGATGATGCTGTCGCTTTAGAAAGGTTATCTGTATGGTGCAAAAATTGCCAACTGACCCTAAGTAATGAAAAGTGTGAGGTCATCCACATGAGTGCTAAAATGAATCCGTTAAACTTTGGTTACGCTATAAATCAATCAAATCTAAAGCCCTTAAATTCAACTAAACACCTAGGAATTGCAATTACGAACAGCTTAATATGTAAAGAACACATAAATTTGCTTTGGACAAGGCAAACCAGAGGCTGCGTTTTCTTGGCAGAACACTTAGAAAATGTAACAGATCTACTAAAGAGACTGCCTACACTATGCTTGTCCGTCCTGTTTTGGTCTACTGCTGCGCCGTCTGGCATATTTACCACATAGAGCTAACGGAGTACATCGAGAAAGTTCAAAGAAGAGCAGCACGTTTTGTATTACCCCGAGTGTAACGGACATGATCAGGATTTAGGATGGACATCATTAAAACAAAGGCGTTCTTCATTGCGGCGGAATCTTCTCGCGAAATTTTAATCGCCAGTTTTCTCCTCTGAATATGAAGATATTATATTGACGCCGACCTATGTAGGGAGAAACAATCGTCGTAATAAAATAATGGAAATCAGAGCTCGCAAGGAAGATATAGGTGTTCGTTTTTTCCGGGAGTTGTTCGAGAGTGGAATAATAGAGACTTATTGTGATGGTGATTCGACGAACTCTCTGCCAGGCACTTAAGTTTGATTTGCGGAATATTCATGTAGATGTAGTTTCCTCAATATTGATGGAGTTTTTTTACTACAATATTGACAAATGTACAGGCATGAAAGTAACTTAAAATGACCACCGACTTTGCTACCTGCAGATAGAAGTCATGATGAACCATCTCTCACAGACAGTTTGGAGGGATGGACTAGATTTATTGTAAGATGGCAAGAACTATGCCCCTTACATGAAGTCATTAAAGATCACCTAACTCACGTTGAGCGAAGAGTAGGGCTGAACAAAAATGACTGACAAGGCACAACGCATCTTGTAGAGGGTATAGTATGGAGATATTGGAATAATTAATGTTGGGTGATGGTTTTCAAGTAATTCACACGACATGAAAACTTTGTGGAAACGCGTCGATTTACTGGAGGCTAGTTTATCCCAGGGAAGTATACAGAGCTGACCATGGCCGGCTGTGGAGCAGCGAAGGGAAGCAACAATAGGCAGCTTAGGGCGGCTGAAGCTCTGAGAAAGCCGTAACGGGGCGCGGCCTCCAGCTGACAGAAGATGAGTGACAGTGAGTGGGTGGTTGACCCCATGCTGGTGTACCAGGAAGCAGACGGAGAACTTGTACGCCTGTTGATAAATGTCCATCGTCCCATTTTCAGTGAAACATGCGAGTAGGCCGCGCAAAGCTATGGTGGAGCAGTCAACAGAGGCCAAAATATGCGTGTTCGTGACCATAGCAACTTCACGCTGAATTCACGGTCCGCAGAGTCTGAAGTAAATCAGGAGAAGAGCAACAGAATGAAATACGCCGGCCTCCGATGGGAACACAGGACCAAGGATATTGAAGTACTCTCCTCATCATCATCATCATCATCATCATCATCATTTAAGACTGATTATGCCTTTCAGCGTTCAGTCTGGAGCATAGCCCCCCTTATAAAATTCCTCCATGATCCCCTATTCAGTGCTAACATTGGTGCCTCTTCTGATGTTAAACCTATTACTTCAAAATCATTCTTAACCGAATCCAGGTACCTTCTCCTTGGTCTGCCCCGACTCCTCCTACCCTCTACTGCTGAACCCATGAGTCTCTTGGGTAACCTTGCTTCTCCCATGCGTGTAACATGACCCCACCATCTAAGCCTGTTCGCCCTGACTGCTACATCTATAGAGTTCATTCCCAGTTTTTCTTTGATTTCCTCATTATGGACACCCTCCTGCCATTGTTCCCATCTACTAGTACCTGCAATCATCCTAGCTACTTTCATATCCGTAACTTCAACCTTATTGATAAGGTAAGCTGAATCCACTCAGCTTTCGCTCCTATACAACAAAGTTGGTCGAAAGATTGAACGGTGCACAGATAACTTAGTCTTGGTACTGACCTTCTTGCAGAAGAGAGTAGATCGTAGCTGAGCGCTCACTGCATTAGCCTTGCTACACCTCGCTTCCAGTTCTTTCACTATGTTGCCATCCTGTGAGAATATGCATCCTAAGTACTTGAAACCGTCCTCCTGTTCTAACTTCGTTCCTCCTATTTGGCACTCAATCCGTTTATATTTCTTTCCCACTGACATTACTTTCGTTTTGGAGATGCTAATCTTCATACCATAGTCCTTACATTTCTGATCTAGCTCTGAAATATTACTCTGCAAACTTTCAATCGAATCTGCCATCACAACTAGGTCATCCGCATATGCAAGACTGCTTATTTTGTGTTCACATATCTTAATCTCACCCAGCCAGTCTATTGTTTTCAACATATGATCCATAAATAATACGAACAACAGTGGAGACAGGTTGCAGCCTTGTCTTACCCCTGAAACTACTCTGAACCATGAACTCAGTTTACCGTCAACTCTAACTGCTGCCTGACTATCCATGTAAAGACCTTTAATTGCTTGCAAAAGTTTGCCTCCTATTCCATAATCTCGTAGAACAGACAATAACTTCCTCCTAGGAACCCGGTCATATGCCTTTTCTAGATCTATAAAGCCTAGATACAATTCCCTGTTACACTCATAACACTTCTCCATTATTTGTCGTAAGCTAAAGATCTGGTCCTGACAACCTCTAAGAGGCCTACACTCACACTGATTTTCATCCAATTGCTCCTCAACTAATACTCGCACTTTCCTTTCAACAATACCTGAGAAGATTTTACCCACAACGCTGATTAAAGAGATACCTCTGTAGTTGTTACAATCTTTTCTGTTTCCATGTTTAAAGATTGGTGTGATTACTGCTTTTGTCCAGTCTGATGGAACCTGTCCCGACTCCCAGGCCATTTCAATTATCCTGTGTAGCCATTTAAGACCTGACATTCCACTGTACTTGATGAGTTCCGACTTAATTTCATCCACCCCAGCTGCTTTATTGCACTGCAATCTATTGACCATTTTCTCCACTTCCTCAAACGTGATCCTATTTCCATCATCATTCCTATCCCATTTTACCTCGAAATCTGAAACATTACTGATCGTATTTTCACCTACATTGAGCAACTCTTCAAAATATTCCCTCCATCTGCCCAAGGCATCCACAGGATTCACCAGCAGTTTTCCTGACCTGTCCAAAATACTTGTCATTTCCTTCTTACCTCCCTTTCGAAGACTGCTAATTACACTCCAGAATGGTTTTCCAGCAGCTTGACCCAATGTCTCCAACCTGTTTCCAAAGTCTTCCCAAGATTTCTTCTTGGATGCTGCAATTATCTGTTTGGCTTTGTTTCTTTCTTCAACATAACTTTCTCTGTCTACCTGAGTTCTAGTATGTAGCCATTTTTATATGCCTTCTTTTTCCTTTTACAGGCTGCCTTGACTGTGTCATTCCACCAAGCTGTTTGCTTCCTCCTACTTTTACACACAACTGTTCCAAGACATTCTTTAGCCACTTCTAGTACTGTGTCCCTGTACCTTGTCCATTCCTTTTCCAATGACTGTAATTGACTACATTCAACTAACTGGTACCTTTCTGAGATCGCTGTTATGTACTTGTGCCTGATTTCCTTATCCTGAAGTTTCTCCACTCTTATCCTCCTACATATGGACCTGACCTCCTGCACTTTCGGCCTCGCAATCCCAATTTCACTGCAGATTAAATAATGATCAGTGTCATCAAAGAATCCCCTGAATACACGTGTGTCCCTCACAGCCTTCCTGAATTCCTGATCTGTTATTATATAGTCAATGACAGATCTGGTTCCCCTGCTTTCCCACGCATATCGGTGAATGTTCTTATGTTTAAAAAAGGAGTTTGTGATTACTAAGCCCATACTGGCACAGAAATCCAAGAGTTGCTGCCCGTTCCTGTTGGCCTCCATATCCTCTCCAAATTTACCCATAACCTTTTCATACCCTTCTGTTCGATTTCCAATCCTGGCGTTAAAATCACCCATGAGCAGAACACTGTCCTTGTCCTTTACTCTAACAACTACATCACTGAGTGCCTCATAAAAACTATCCGTCTTATCTTGATCAGTCCCTTCACAATGCGAATATACTGACACAATCCTAATTTTCTTGTTAGACTCTGTCAAATCTATCCACATCAGTCGTTCATTTACATACCTTATTGCAACTACACTGGGTTCCATTTCTTTCCTGATGTAAAGCCCTACACCCCATTGTGCTATTCCTGCTTTGACTCCTGACAAGTAGACCTTGTATTCCCCCACTTCTTCTTCTTTCTCACCCCTTACCCGAATGTCACTAACAGCTAAAACGTCGAGCCCCATCTTACTTGCAGCCTCTGCCAGTTCTACCTTCTTCCAAGAGTAGCCCCCATTGATATTAATAGCTCCCCATCTCATTACCATTTGTTTGCCAAGTCGTATCTTAGGAGTCCCTGGTTTGTCAGTTAGAGGTGGGACTCCGTCACCTCCAAAGGTCCGAGGCATTTTGCTCTGATTGTTGCCAGCATCATATTTAAAGTACCAGGGAAGCAGGTTGCTAGCCTTACTTTCCCCAAGTCCCATTGGGTTTTACCCCTAACGGCTGAGGGCCTAACCGGTGGATTTGGTAGTCTTTGCCGTATGAGCACGACTCAGAATATGTCCGAGATGCCCAGCCTTATTCCAAAGTAACTGGTATCCCGACTGTCGGGACCACTTACTTGGCCACTCATACCCACACCATGAACCACCACCAGTACTCTCCTGGGAGTCAGAATTCCGGAAAAATTGGTGTTTTGTGCAGACGCTATCCTTGATGGGTGGCTTTGGAGGAGCTACATAGCAGAAATTGAGAGGAAGGGAAATTTTGTGGGAATTTGTTCACTTCCTAGAGCAGGCATTGGTCGGCACTGGGAAGCGACGCATAATTAACGCGACTTGCGCTGCAGTTGGCGTAAGTGATTTTGCTGGAGGGAAAACCGAGGCGAAGAGCGGGCTGGGAGAAGCCCCCATAGAGGTCTTCCATTCCCAGCTTGCCTAGAGTGCGGACGTGGCGTTCTTTACTTAGCTTGCCTGAGAAAGAGTGAGCATCTCTGCAGTTTAAGACTTAGCAAATGGAACGATTGAGCTTGGAGACAGGAAGTTTTGGTTCAGCTATGTACTGAGCAAGATAGCTAGGAGTGAATAGACGAGCGCAGCCTTGTAGCACCACGAGGTCGGCCGACGTCCTCACAACGACGCCGCTCCCCCACGCTGCATTCGGTGATATTGCGCCCGCTCCGGCCACTGATTAATTTGTTGGATTACATCGGCAAAGTTTTCACGAGGGTTTCATGGGCCGTGTATTGGGGAATTCTTCTCGCACTTCGCATTACGCCTGGGTCAGTCGATAGGAATTAATTTTGATTTATCGCCCTTTATCCACGTAAACGCAATTTATTACCACTGCCTGGTAGGAGAGTCATGTAATCTGATGATTGAAGGTCGGGAGTTAAAATAAATTTATGCTAATCGACTGAATCTGTTTTCAATCAAGTAGTTGAAATCCCAAGTCACTTTCTTAGTTAATTTGATGTACAACATTTGCATCTGGTGTTCAATAGCTGAATATAACGTCAATGTGCACCCCTTTTTAATTGAAAATGATCAATTCTGAATCACTTAATGTCAACACTGCCACCGCAGTTCAATCAGGAGTCACAGGGCCTTATTACTTTTTTGTAGTCAATTAGCTGGGGTGAACACACGCCAAAACCAGATAAGTGACAGGTGGGGTGTTACATTATTTGGGAGAGGCAGACCACTTGTTTTAATGTGAGAGAGATGGAGCACAAGTAAATTTAGTTCAAGGCATGAGCAGTAATCCCATCTAAGACGGCCGCAATTTCAGACCATGCTTCTAGTCGGAAGACACGCCTTTGCCAACAAAAGGAAGAACCGAATCTCACAGACAGGCCAACCAACCACTTCAGAGGTCGTGGAAAGATCTATTGATTCCAAAAACATCAAAAGAGAAGAATTATCCGTAAAAGTCAAATTCCTTCAAAGATTCAACTTTGAACTCCAAACCTACTGTGCCTAATACTTCCAAGACTACCACCTATAAACTGACTGCTCGTAAACTAACACAGGCAAAACTTTTGGGAGAAATATCATCTGTTCCTTCTATTGATAACACCTTGAATTGTAGAGGAAGACAGTAACTCTATACAAAGAGCTAAATTCTGCTGAAAATAGCGAAACTCTAAAGAGAAAGAGGGATAAGAAAAGAAAGGAAACAAGAAAAGGCACAAAAAGATCACCATAGGGAAATATTAGTGAAAAGAAAACAGAATGAAGAAGCTAGGAAAGAAAAATACTGCACATAGCTCACCATGTTCATCACACGCAGGCGTTGAAGAAGATTATGTAAAATGACTTTGATGTATGGGATACAGATGAATGTGTTGACTACATCTACATCTACATTTATACTCCGCAAGCCACCCAACGGTGTGTGGCGGAGGGCACTTTACGTGCCACTGTCATTACCTCCCTTTCCTGTTCCAGTCGCGTATGGTTCGCGGGAAGAACGACTGTCTGAAAGCCTCCGTGCGCGCTCTAATCTCTCTAATTTTACATTCGTGATCTCCTCGGGAGGTATAAGTAGGGGGAAGCAATATATTCGATACCTCATCCAGAAACGCACCCTCTCGAAACCTGGCGAGCAAGCTACACCGCGATGCAGAGCGCCTCTCTTGCAGAGTCTGCCACTTGAGTTTGTTAAACATCTCCGTAACGCTATCACCGTTACCAAATAACCCTGTGACGAAACGCGCCGCTCTTCTTTGGATCTTCTCTATCTCCTCCGTCAACCCGATCTGGTACGGATCCCACACTGATGAGCAATACTCAAGTATAGGTCGAACGAGTGTTTTGTAAGCCACCTCCTTTGTTGATGGACTACATTTTCTAAGGACTCTCCCAATGAATCTCAACCTGGTACCCGCCTTACCAAAAATTAATTTTATGTGATCGATCCACTTCAAATCGTTCCGCACGCATACTCATAGATATTTTGCAGAAGTAACTGCTACCAGTGTTTGTTCCGCTATCATATAATCATACAACAAAGGATCCTTCTTTCTATGTATTCGCAATACATTACATTTGTCTATGTTAAGGGTCAGTTGCCACTCCCTGCACCAAGTGCCTATCCGCTGCAGATCTTCCTGCATTTCGCTACAGTTTTCTAATGCTGCAACTTCTCTGTATACTACAGCATCATCCGCGAAAAGCTGCATGGGATTTCCGACACTATCTACTAGGTCATTTATATATATTGTGAAAAGCAATGGTCCCATAACACTCCCCTGTGGCACGCCAGAGGTTACTTTACCGTCTGTAGACGTCTCTCCATTGATAACAACATGCTGTTTTCTGTTTGCTAAAAACTCTTCAATCCAGCCACACAGCTGGTCTGATATTCCGTAGGCTCTTACTTTGTTTATCAGGCGACAGTGCGGAACTGTATCGAACGCCTTCCGGAAGTGAAGAAAAATAGCATCTACCTGGGAACCTGTATCTAATATTTTCTGGGTCTCATGAACAAATAAAGCGAGTTGGGTCTCACACGATCGCTGTTTCCGTAATCCATGTTGATTCCTACATAGTAGATTCTGGGTTTCCAAAAACGACATGATACTCGAGCAAAAAACATGTTCTAAAATTCTACAACAGATCGACGTCAGAGATATAGGTCTATAGTTTTGCGCATCTGCTCGACGACCCTTCTTGAAGACTGGGACTACCTGTGCTCTTTTCCAATCATTTGGAACCTTCCGTTCCTCTAGAGACTTGCGGTACACGGCTGTTAGAAAGGGGGCAAGT